>NC_047085.1:469160584-470556417 GCF_902459505.1 Geotrypetes seraphini | reverse complement strand
AAAGTTACCACAGGCACCATATTGCTGTCATTTCATAAATAATGCACATTATTTTTTTTTAATTTACATGTTTTATTTTTTTTCAAGTATTTCTTTATAATCCTTCAATATAGTCTCCCTGCTTTGCAATGACCGATTCCCAATGTCCGGGAAGCTTCATTATTCCATCCGTTTTTGTTCAATTGCTGAATGGCTCGGGTACCGGAGGAAAAAAAGCTCTTTCAGAGATACAAAATGATGTCCACGCATAGGTTGTTTCAACTTTGGAAAAAGGTCGAAGTCTGGTGAACTCATGTCTGGACTGTAGGGATTATGAGGTAACACCTCTCAGCCGTATTCGTGTAGTTTTTCAATGACGAGTGGAGAGCTCCATCTTCCCCATGGCCAAAAAAATTTTGACGAGCTCAATCAAAAAGTCAAACATGATTCTTGCTTATGATCATGAAAGCATCATCATTACAGACAAAGTTCCAAGTGGAAGAAGTGTCACCGCAGTGTATTATCGTGATTTTTTGCAAAAAATGTGCAGAAAAATGCACAAAACCCGACCTCAGTTGCTCATGGCTGGGCCACTCATTCCTCACGACAATGCTCGCCCGCACATAGGGAATGTCGTCATTAAAAAACTATGCAAATACGGCTGGGAGGTGTTACCTCATGCTCCCTACATTCCAGACACGAGTCCACCAGACTTCAACCTTTTTCCAAAATTTAAACAATCTATGCGTGGACATCGTTTTGCATCTCTGGAAGAGCTTACTTCCGCCGGTACCCGAGCCATTCGGCAACTGAACTAAAACGGTGTCTTGGATGGAATAATGAAGCTTCCCGGACATTTGGACTCGGTCATTGCAAAGCAGGGAGACTATATTGAAGGACTGTAAAGAAATACTTGAAAAAAAAAAATAGTGTGCATTATTTATGAAATGACCCTCATATATCACGTTGATTGAAGATAATTTGCAGAAAGCAAGCTTACTGTCTTCTACATGTATTACTGCCCTGATTATTTACCATACATGATTTTCAAGAACATGCCCTTCTTCAGTACATTTCTTCTTACCAGATATCAAAAGTGTCCAAGAACATAAGGTCATACTTGGTCATTTCAAAGATCCAGCATTCTGTCCAATCTGGATCAAAACCACCTAGCAGAACCACAAGAAATAGATTCATCCCCTGTTTTTCACACCCAGATAGAAGTGGTGGTTTCCCACAAACTTCAAGGCTAATAATGATTTCTGGATATTTTTTCCCTCCAGAAACATTTTTAAACCTTTTATAAATTCATCTATGCTAACTGCTGTGATGCACTTGGCAGCTTGACACTGGTTATACAAGCAATTCACCTTCAGAAGGAGCTCCAGAGAGTATCTGAGGGCTATAAAAGGGAGTGAGCTCATAGTAATTCTGAGAGATTTACCTTTTGAGGGTCCTGAAGTAGCAGAAAATGAGCTAATACTGGAGAAGAACAGCTGGGCTTCTTGGTAGAAGCGCATGCAGTTAGACCTTATTCGGAAGCTGCTGGTGGGATGAAACAAAAGAACTGCTCTGAATTCTGGGAACTATCTTAAACCTGCGGGCTTTCAAAGTTTGCACGACTTGATTAATATTGGTTAGATACGCCAGGAATCTCTAGAGATTTAATAAATAGCTGGAGAGGAGCAGTGCTTGATTTAGTTTTCAGTGGGAGACGCCCCTGAGTTTGCCCCTGAAGAAGGAAACGAAACGGGGCTCTGTAGGGCCATCAGTTGGCCCTCCCGGACAACAGACCCTCTTGCTAGATGGATGTTGGTGGCTTCTCAGATAAGTCCTTGCAGAGGGCAGTTTAAATTGATTGGACAAATGTGATTTCTTGCTTTCTCAAGGCTCATCAATTGGCGATTTTGCACTTAGTGTGCTTTTTGAAATTCAGGAACGATGTGACTTTGAACCTGACACTTTGCGCACTTTATTGTTATTATCTTCAATCTTTGCACATTTGAATTTATTGTTATTAGAATTTTTATCGCATTAAGGGCTTCTTTTGCGAAGGTGCGCTAAGTGTTTTAGGGCACGCACCGGATTAGTGCACGCTAGCCGGAAATCTACCGCTTGCTCGAAAGGAGGCAGTCGCGGCTAGTGCGCGAGGCACTTTAGCGTGCGCTACTCCGCGAGTTAAGGCCCTAACGCGCCTTCGTAAAAGGAGCCCTAATTGTTTTTTTAAGTTAGTGGATGGCTTTAAATGATGTTTATGGGTAACCTTGCATGCACTCTTGGGTTCTTTATGCCCGATATGCCCTGGTGAACTTTTGATTTTCTGCCAACAAGTTCCCATGAACTGATAGCCGTCCCCAGCGATTTATTAAATCTCTAGAGATTCCTGGCGTATCTAACCAATATTAAACAAGTCGTGCAAACTTTGAAAGCCCTCAGGTTTAAGGTAGTTCCCAAAATTGAGAGCAGGTCTTTTCCTTCCAGTTTACATTTATTTATTTTATTCAATTTTCTATACCGTTCTCCCAGGAGAGCTCAGAACGGTTTACATGGGATTATTCAGGTACTCAAGCATTTTTCCCTGTCTGTCATAATGGGTTCACAATCTATCTAATGTACCTGGAGCAATGGGGGGATTAAGTGACTTGCCCAGGGTCACAAGGAGCAGCGTGGTTTTGAACCCACAACCTCAGGGTGCTGAGGCTGTAGCTTTAACCACTGCACCACACTTGTTATCCCTCTTGTGTAGAGTAGGCTTTTTCTTATTTTGGGATGAAACAAAAGCCAGACTATAGATGCAGGAGTATAGAGAGGATGAACACAGAGAAAGTTGCAAATGGGCTTATTTATCAGGGATACCAGGCTCCAAAGTGATATAGCAGCTTGATGGAAAGAATATTGCTACAGATTTTATTAAGTAATTAAGACAATGTTAGAGCCCTAGGCTTTAGGTTGTGCTATTGAGGGTCAGATCAGCGGAAAAGGAACTTTACTGTCTGTTGAAAATATATCCTCCGATACATTTGGGCAGGGGGAAGTCATTCATGAAGCTATAGTAAAGGATCCACTTCATAGATTTAAATACCTGAGCATGAAGTCTGACCTAGGGACTGTCGGACAATCTGGGAATTGAAATCCTAGTGAGTATTTAAGGACTGAAGTCTGTATTATGGAGGGTCAGGCCAGATGAGACAGGAGCCCATATCACGTGAGTTTACTCCCTCCTGATGATGCGTGGAGCGAAATTCGAGTCGAGGGACTGGGTGTAGTCACCTTCGGGTGTGCTGGGCGTTTAAACAGCTGAACGTGGAGGCAAGCCATTATCAAAAAAAGCCTCCTTTTGGACTTTTTTTTTTTTTATTGATAATGGACATTTTCCCTGCTTCTACTTTCAACGTTTAAGGCCTTATGCCAAAAGGGGACTTAGACGTTTTTTTTTTTATTATGCCCCTCCACGTGTTTTTTCCTCTTTATTGGATGATTGAGACCATTGACATTTAGAGAAAATATTTTCAGAGTAATTTTGCTATTATAAAAAGGAAATGGAACTACAAAACATACCCCTTAATTCCATTTATACCTAACAATACACGTCCACACGTCTAACATTTATACCTAACAATACACGTCCACACCTTTACCATGAAACCCCCCTCCCCCTCCCCGTCCCCCTAAATCATATGACAACTTGAAAACGCAAATATAGATAAGCAACCCAACCCCCCCCCCCACAGGCATCAAAGTATTTTCCCCAAAAAACTTATCATTAACATCCATCCCAGTATATGATTTTGAGGTGTTTATGGTTTATTTTGCAGGGAGCATTGATTTTGGGACTGTTTCATAGTTCTGTTTTTCACTTTTGGTCTTTCACTATTTGGGACATGGAGTTTTTTTGTTTAACACTGGATTGAACACACAGTTTATCCCAGCAGCGCTGTGCATTGTTAGCCACGGATAAGTTACTCACCTATCAAGACATTTCAACTGGCCATCTAGAAGATAAGTAGGACTTTCTTATTTTGATTTTTATCTTCATTTGTATTTTTATATACGCAAAAAAAGTTCAGTTTTGAGTTGACATTTTAAGCCATTAGTGGCTGGTAGGTAGGGGGGATGCTATGATGTCTGGTTAAACATCCACATGTCACAGCACTGTCGGTGCAAGATGGGTGTTTTGGACTGAGCACCATTTATTAATTTATTACATTATGGGCTCCTTTTACAAAAGTGCACTAGCGTTTTTAGCGCACGCACTAGATTAATGCACGCACTGGATTAGCGCGCGTTATAGCATGCGCTAGCTGAAAAATTATCGCCTACTTAAAAAGGAGGCGATAGCGGCTAACGTGTGTGCTAAAACCGCAAGCGCACCTTTGTATAAGGAGCCCAATTTTTATATCGTTTTTTATTACATAGTTTTTGTAGTATATTTTTGGATTCCATTATTTTGCTTGTTTGATTTAGGGAATTCTATTTTTCAATTAATTATCTCCCGAGCAGTTTTGTTTTTTGAGTTCAGCAAAAATATGTCTAATATAAGTTGTAGACAAATAAAATAATAAAAATGTTCAAATTACCATGCAAAGTATCACATAGCATGCTATATTATACTGTCAACACAATAACAATAAAACATTTTAATAGACAACAAAGGCTGTAAGCAAATATGGAAAAAGCAAAAGGAATTGACCCCAAAATATCCACAAAGAAGAAAATCCAGAGAAAACCAAAAAAACTCTGTGGAGTGATGATGTTCCTAAATGGACTTTATTTGAAAGTGTCAAAGTTCCAAAGGTACACTGAAATCATCCACATAAAATAATTCCATCCACATAAAAGTAAATCATCCACATAAGAGCCTTAAAGGACCTAGTCCGCTAGGGATACAGGACCCAACACGGTCTGCGTTTCGACAAAAAGTCTTCTTCAGGGGTCCCTGGGGGTCCTATAAAGGGGTGTACGTGGGAAACAATTGTGTGGTGAACCGGAAGTGAGACACTGCTTGCATTTGCAATGGAAAAAGATAAGCAAATATGGACCATATAGATAAAATAGAATGGCAAGAGTAAGAAAATATTGTAAGGGAACTAATTTAAAGAAAGTTGTACATGAGGTCAGAAAGGTGCTTGAATATTATTTGTGCTGGGTAGGCCTGGTTGAAGATCCAAGCTTTCACCTACTTCCTGACATAGCGATAGCCTTGTGTAGAGCGCAGCCTTCAGGGAGTGCGTTCTAGAGTGGGGGGGGAGGGGGCTATATGTACAATGTACAAATAACAGAAGCACAATCAAGAGGCACTTGTTTAAATGTTTAAAATAATTGACTAAGTGATTCATCAATGAGTGCTGGAGCTGCCAGAGTGAATGGCAATATGAGTAATGAAATACTCCCCAAGGGAATGCAGCCACCTAGCTGGGTCTGACTTACATTCTGCAAATACAGTAATGAATTTCTGGTAGAAATGAAGGGAATCGTGGATCTGGGTCTGTAGATTACACAGGGTACACAGAGGGTAATATGTTCAAGCAGTGGCGTACCTAGCATATGTGACACCCGGGGCCCATCATTTTTTTGACCCCCCCCCCATCTGTACGAAAAACATGATATTTAGTAACAAGCCACATGTCACACATGAGTACCTAGGAAAAGGCAGCATCTTACATACTGAAGTGAGAAGTGCAACATCAATACACCCATTGTAAAACTAAACAAGCCAGACTAGTACAGATC
Source organism: Geotrypetes seraphini (assembly GCF_902459505.1). NCBI lineage: Eukaryota > Metazoa > Chordata > Amphibia > Gymnophiona > Dermophiidae > Geotrypetes > Geotrypetes seraphini. The sequence continues at coordinate 470,550,708 of NC_047085.1, read as the reverse complement.
AATCCTGCAGTCAAGCCTAACAAAAAACCATGTCTTTCAAACACACGGAACACACAAAACACCTTCGCCTAGTATGGAATATGTCATCACAAACTAACCCCTCCCCCTTTTACAAAACTGTAGTGTGAATTTTAGCCATGGTGGTAACAGCTCTGACGCTCATAGAATTCTGAGCATCAGAACTGCTACCACCATGGCTGGTGCTAAAAAACGCTTCACAGTTTTGTAAAAGGGGGGATAAAATAGAAATACATAGACAAAGGTTAAATTGAACCAGTAAGAAGCTGGACTCTGCATACAATGCACCACAGAAACAGTGACACATGTCTCCTAAAGCAATAAATAAATAGAAAATTTTTTTCTACCTTTGTCTTCTCTGGTTTCTGCTTTCCTCATCTTCTTGTAACTCTCTTCCTTCCATCCACTGTCTGCCATCTCTCTTCCCCTATATGACATCTCTCCTTCTATGCCCCTTCCAGAAACTGTATGCCTCCCCCTTCCATCTCTCCTTTCACCCCCCCCCATTTGGTCTGGCATCTCTCTCCTCTCCTTCCCTCTCCCACAACTCTCTTCTGCAATCCCTTTCTTCCCTCATTTTCCTTTTCAATTTATTTTCTGCATCTGTCTAGATTAAGTTCTTACTACCCTCTCAATGTCCTTTTTTACTGTCTACCTAAAGCTTGCCACCTCTTTCCCTCACCCATCAAGTGTTTCCCTAACTCAATCCTTTTCTCCCCATTGTGTGCCCTCCTTTTATTTATCCCCTCCTTCCATCATGTACCCTCTTTCTCCAACCCTTCCATCTAGTACCTTCTCCTCTCTCTGTCCACTTCCATCCAGCGTCTGCTCCCCTCTTTCTCTCCTCCCATTTCCTTCCTGCATTTGCTCCCTTATCTCTCCCATCTGTACTTCCATCCAGCATAGGCTCCCCACTACCATCCAATGTCTGCCCTTTCTCTCACCATCCACCCCTCTTCAATCAGCATCTGCCCCCTTTCTCTCCCTCCAATATCCTTCCCCCTTATGTCTCTGCCCTTTCTCTGTACATCAATTCTATCAGCACCACCCTTCCATACCACCCTGTTCCCTTTCTTTCCCTCTACCACTCTTCCATTCCAGCAATCCTGTTCCTTTCTCTCCTTTCATGCAGCAAGGTCCCACGACAATTGAAGCTGCCGGCTGCCAGTGTACCCCACTCCAATGTACTTGCTCTGGAGCGGACTCAGCAGCCGCATGCTGGAAGGTCCCGCGATGACTCGTCTGCTGACTCTGCTCCAGAAGAAGTAAGTTACGTCGGAAGGGGTGGACCCGGTAGATGCAGGGAGTTGTGGCAAAGTCCCGCAATGACTGCATCTGCCGGATCCACCCCTTCCGACGTAACTTACTTCTTCCAGAGCAGAGCCGGCAGACGAGTCAGCACGGGACCTTCCTGCACTTCAGTATGGCTGCCGACTCTGCTGCAGAGAAAGTAAGTCAGAGGTAATGTGACCATTTATTTTTTTCATCAAAAGGGGACATCTATTAATTGACTGTGTATCCTTTCTTTCATTTCTTTCTTTCTGCACTCAGGCCCAACAATTGTCCCTTTCTATTCCCTCCCTCCTTCCTTTCCATGTCCTTAGTGCCCCCAGTGCCTCCTTCCTGTGTCCATAGTGCCCCCAGTGCCTCCTTCCCGTGTCCATAGTGACCCCAGTGCCTCCTTCCTGTGTCCATAGTGCCCCCAGTGCCCCATTCCCATGTCCTTAGTGCCCACAGTGCCTCCTTCTCGTGTCCTTAGTGCCTCCGTCCTGTGTCCATAGTGCCCCCAGTGCCCCGTCCCATGTCCTTAGTGCCCACAGTGCCTCCTTCTCGTGTCCTTAGTGCCTCCGTCCTGTGTCCATAGTGCCCCCAGTGCCCCGTCCCGTGTCCTTAGTGCCCCCAGTGCCTCCGTCCCGTGTCCTTAGTGCCTCCGTTCTGTGTCCATAGTGCCCCCAGTGCCTCCGTCTTGTGTCCTTAGTGCCTCCGTCCTGTGTCCATAGTGCCCCCAGTGCCTCCGTCTTGTGTCCATAGTGCACCCATCCTGTGTCCATGGTGCCCCCAGTGCCTCCGTCCCATGTCCATGGTGCCCCCAGTGTCCCCGTCCTGTGTCCTTAGTGCCCCCAGTGCCTCCTTCCTGTGTCCATAGTGCCCCCAGTGCCTCCTTCCCGTGTCCATAGTGACCCCAGTGCCTCCTTCCTGTGTCCATAGTGACCCCAGTGCCCCCTTCCCATGTCCTTAGTGCCTCCGTCCTGTGTCCATAGTGCCCCCAGTGCCCCGTCCCATGTCCTTAGTGCCTCCGTCCTGTGTCCATAGTGCCCCCAGTGCCCCGTCCCGTGTCCTTAGTGCCCCCAGTGCCTCCGTCCCGTGTCCTTAGTGCCTCCGTCCTGTGTCCATAGTGCCCCCAGTGCCTCCGTCTTGTGTCCATAGTGCCCCATCCTGTGTCCATGCTGCCCCCAGTGCCTTCATCCCATGTCCATGGTGCCCCCAGTGCCTCCGTCCTGTGTCCATAGTGCCCCCATCCCATGTCCATGGTGCCCCCAGTGCCTCCATCCCATGTCCATGGTGCCCCAGTGCCCCCGTCCTGTGTCCATAGTGCCCCCAGTGCTTCCTTCTTATGTCCCCCCACTACCCTCCAGATTTTGGCCACCCCCAAAGCCAGCCTGCCTGTCTAGCTTTCTCCCTCCCTCCCTGCCGCGCTAAAGCCAGCCAACTTGCCTGCCTACATCCTGCCCTCCCTGCTGTGGAAAAAAAAAAAAAAAAAGCTCGTCTCCCCTTCCTTTCCCCCGGTCTGCGCCTGCAATCTTACCTCCCCCCGTCGACAAGAAGTCTTTCCAACGTCAATTCTGATGTCAGAGAGGACGTTCCGGGCCAGACATTCACTGCCTGGCTGGCCCGGAATGTCCTCTCCGACGTCAGAATTGATGTCAGAAAGACTTCTTGTCGGTGGGGGGAGGTAGGATTGTCCTCTTTTACTAAGCCGTAGTATTAGAACATAATGGTTCTACTTTCATAAAAACGCTCATTTGTACTCTACCACATAATATTCTCCATTTAGTTTACACCAATGGTCTCAAACTCAAACCCTTTGCAGGGCCACATTTTGGATTTGTAGGTACCTGGAGGGCCTCAGAAAAAAATAGTTAATGTTTTATTAATGAAATGACAATTTATAGGGAGGGAGGGGGTGGGAGAAGGGTGCTATGTTTAATATTTGTTTAACTATAAGTAATGTTTTATGTTTTATTTGAATGTGCATTTGTTTGCACTTTGTATTAGTTCTGGAAATTAATAAAGATTTATAAAAAAAAAAAAAAAGAAATGACAATTTTGCATGAGGTAAAACTCTTTAGAATTTATAAATCTTTCCTTTTGGCTAAGTCTTAATAATCATATTGTCATTTATAGCTAGAGACTTATGATCATGAAACTTTTATTTTACTTTTGTGATTATGATAAACATACTGAGGGCCTCAAAATAGTACTTGGGGGGCCGCATGTGGCCCCCATGCCACGAGTTTGAGATCACTGGTTTACATCCATATGCTTTCCTTCCCATGTCTAATCACAAACCCCTCTTATTACTAAGCTCCAGTAGAGGTTTCTACTGTGGCCCAGAGCTCTAAATGCTCCGACGCTCATAGGAATTCTATGAGCGTCGGACCAGCATTGCCCTGGAAAAGAAGAGATAGCTTACAAGTGGTGACATTTTGGGGTCCTTTTACAAAGGTATATGAAAAATTGGCCTTAGTGTGCCCTTACATGTGTCTATCATGTGCACTAAAGCCATTTCTTCTTGCAGCCAGAAAATGGTCAATTTCTAATTTCCGCCATTAATGGCCATGTGCTATTGTTGTAATGATCATAACATGCGCCCAAAATATTTAGATGAAAATATCAGATACTTCAGAGATTGATTTCAGTCTCACAAATGCTCAGAAAAATGTAATCCTCCCAGGGGCAAGCCCTATAGGAGAACCCACCACTTAATCACTGCATATGTGTTGCCGATTGAAAAATAGGTATCAATGTTAATCAAGGTACTTATAATTTATAAATTCAAAGCTTATTATGTTTAAATTATTTTTTATTAAGCATTTCACATGAAACTTCCAGCACAGAACAGTTATAACACGTCACAAATCAAACCTCTACCGCTATGAGAACAGCAACCAACCCATCCCCCACCCCACCTCAATACTAATTATCTGACTTTTGCTACATAAGAACTTATCTAAAAAAACAAACAAACCCTAAAGGCAATCTGAAGTATTTGATATTTTCATCTAAATATTTTGGACGCATGTTATGATCATTACATTGTTTTGTTTTTTTTAAATTCTTTATTCATTTTTTAATCTTACAAGTGTACAAATAATAAAACATTTGAAATTAAATACATCACTTGAATTTCTTTCTAATGTAACATCAAATATATAAATTTATTCCCTTCCCACCCCCCCTTTCCTTTAACATTTAATAAAAATATACGATATATTCTTTTACTTTTGATTAAAGCCACAGTAAACTATAAACCACCCTTCTCCCCCTATTTGCAAATATACTTTCACTAGAAAATGGTATCTATTCATTACAATAAGTTGTCAATGGCCCCCAGATCTTTTTAAATTACATTATTTATTGTCTTCATGTGTCTTATTTGAATTTGTTTACCCGAATTTTGCCTTTTGACTGCATGTTCTAATGTTGCCATTAGTATGTAGCCATTTAAAAAATTAGTGCATGAGCCCTTAACTGCCACCTGTTTTGAAGGCAATAAGGGCTCATGACTAATCATATGCCAATCAGTCTAATCATTGCTGATGCACTAACTGATTAGCATATAAACATCCATGCTCCATCGTCAGACACGCCTTTCTGCAAAAAAAAAAAAAAAAAAAAAAAAAGAATTTTGTAGTGATTGGATTTTGTAGTGATAATAGCAATTGAAAGAATTTTGTAGCGTACTAAGGTAAGCCCTTTCAAGCTAATAAGTTAAGTGCATGCTAATGCGTCCTACACTTAGTAAAACGACCCCTTTGTGACCTGCAGCTAGGATATATCCATTGAATACAGACAAAAATAACTAGGCTGACTGGATGGGCCAATTGATCTTTTTCCTGCTGTCATCTTCTATATGACTACATTATCCAAAAATGACTACAGAAAGTCAGTCCATTGCTCACAACAGCTGGTATATACTCAGAGAGGATTTAGTTAAAAATTTGACTTCAGGCTTAAAGGCGAATTATAATTGAGCCCAGGAGGATAACTGAGCTAATCTCTCAGCAAAATATAATTATAGAGAGTATTTTTCAAAATGCAATGATTTGCCTCAGGGAATTTGTAGCATTCACAAGTTATCAGTATCTGAGGGTAAGGAAAATACATGTTTAACAAGTCCATTAGTCTCTGCTCTGAAACAGAGAATAATTAAAAGAGAGAAAACTTTAATGTAGGACAATAATATTGGATTTAGGAGCCTGTGTTCTAACACTGGTCGATATTCAGTCTTTGGTGATTTGCTTTTTTTTTTTGTTTTTAAAACAAAAAAAAACCAAAAACACAAAAACAAACCAACCCAAAAATGCTGACCACTGCAGGCAGAATTAGCTCCAAATTTAAAAATTTACTTTTTGGTGGGCAAATTTATGTTTAAGTTATAGGTATGAAAAGATGAATGCAGATATGCTGGGGCGTACTAAGGGGTCCTTTTACAAAGGCGCGGTAGTGGTTTAACATGCAGAATACTGCGCGTTAAACCGCCTGCTGCGCTAGTACTTAACACCTCCATTGACGAGGCGTTAGGATTTTAGGCTGCAGCGGGGGTCAGCGCGTGATGAAATGTCCGACGCGCTAACCCCCGTAGCGCGCCTTGATAAAAGGAGCCCTAAGAGATTCAAGTTAATTTGGGGCCCATTGACGTCTTTTATGGATTCATTATAGTTGTCTTTTCCTTTATTTCTGTTGGTATAATACACACACACACCCAGGGGGAGGGAGGGCGGGAGGGGGGTATTTCTTTTGTATGGTTCTATTCTCTTATGAAAATGCTGGGTGGTTTTTTTTTTTTAAAATGTTGTATGGATTCTGATTGATTATAAGTGCATATATGATTACTATTATTTGTATAGATATTGTATTGCATTTTTGTTAGCTTTAGAAACTCAATAAAGATTTATAAAAAAATAAATAAAATTACCCTGACCTGCCCATGCACTTCTCATGGCCATGTCCCCTTTCGGGTCATGGACTATGGGATCTGGATGTAAATTGCTATAGAACAGCACGTAGCAAGATGTGCACACAAATTAAAAATGGTGCCCATTAGCACTCAAATATTGGCACTTATCGGCTCATGAGACGATTTGCTTGGGTGCACATCTTGAATCGGTGCCCATATATGGGTGCCTGATTGGAGTGCCATATGTAGAATGTGGGGGTAAATGCTTCTGCATTAATTTTTTGGAAGTCTTACGCAAATATATTTTAAAAATGATTTAGAAAGTGCCCTGCTAAATCTGGGCTTAGGACTCTGTGTAAGTTCCACATTACAACACACGAAGCCTAGATTTTAATGCACTTTAATAAAATGGCCCCTAAGTTAGGAAAGCAAAAAGGCTGTCAGCTTTAACTAGCATGCTATCTGCTTAGCTGTCTAGATGTTACCGTTAACCGGATACAAGTATTTCCAGGTTAGGACTAATATGTAGAAACAAAACAAAAAGAATCCAAGTGATACCTTTTTTTATTGGGCTAACTAGAGCATGGTTAGATTAGCTTTTGAAGGTAATCCTTCTTCTTCAGATCAAAGATAAGCAAATGAAGACAGCTTTCAGTATATATGGGTAAAACCTCAATGTATTCAAATGCAAGTCTTACAGGAAGAGGGAGGGAAGGGGAGGGTGGGAGATAAGGAAGGGTGATATGAAGATGTCAAAGCAGTAAAAATTGTTTTGTAATGCAAGAGAAAGTCAACATCTATATTAAGTCCTGCTGGTGGGATTCTAAGGGCTAGATTCACAAAGCAAATCGATCATGTACCGATTGGTTTGCGACCCCTTTGCGACCTGATTTTCCTCCAACCCGATTCACTAACTTCTATGCTGATCCGATTCCGATCCATGCACCTAAATGAGGGGAAATGGCATGCAAAGCAGGCAGGCCAGGAACGCGATTCACTAATTAAATCTGGGGCACCGACTAGGCTGGCCAATCAACAGAAGAAGCAACTGCTGGGGACCTGTCACACACATTCCTGCAGACTCTCCTGCTCCATTGCCGCCCTGCTCTCTGCCCCGAGCTCTCCCCTGACTCTCCTGCCCCAATCTCTGCTCCAAATCTCCTGCCCCAATCTTTTAGCTCTGCTGTCTGCCCCAATTCTCCTGCATGATCTTCTATCCCTGCTCTCTGCCCCGACTCTCCTGCCCTGATCTTCCAGCCCTGCTGTCTGCCCCAAGCTCTGCCCCAACTCTCCTGCCCCGATCTCTGCTCCGATCCTCCTGCCCCAATTCGAGCCCGTGGTTTTAACCTGCTATAAACCCGCTCGTGAGTAAAAAGTAAAAATAAAATATAAAAAACACAGACATCAAACGCATGCACAGACCATCTACAGGCAAAGTAGATTCAGACGCAGTAGATCCAGACGTTTGTGCATGTGTCTGGATCACTGGAGAGCGATCCGTGAGGTCGGTGGGGGGCGTTCCTCTGATCGTCCCCATTTGAATACAGGCCCGTTGTGAATTAGTCGGCCTGCATCGGATTGGACACAGAGCGGACTGACTCAGCTAGGTTAGTGAATCTAGGCCTAAATGTTTTATCATTTTGATCCAAAGGTCTTGTGTTCCTGGATTGTTTTAAAATTTGCTTTTAATATTCTCACCATAAAATCATTGATGCAGTTTTCTGTTTTTCTGAAATGTTGTCCCATGGAGTGACATCCTGGCTGGTATTGCAATTTTTAATATGATGATCTGTGTAAATTTGTCCTAGTCTTTAGCATCTGGCTTGTTTCTCCAATATAGCATCCATCTCTATATCTTTTGCATCGAAAGATATAAATTAGATGTGAAGATGCTGAATGTTTTTCCCATGGACTGAAACTACATATTCGGTGCCAGCCAATGTCTGGGTACCAGTGCCGAGTATCTAGTTTCATTTTAACTTCAGCGCTGGTGTTCTCTTTAACCATTGGCCACCATAGTAAAATATCAGGCCCATAACATTTTAGGCAGCCCTAAACCTGCCCCAAACCATTTCTCTTTTCATAGTATATAACTATGGCTGTTTGGCAACTTAAAGGCCAAAGTTATATATTTTTCAGTTCTAATGTACTCCTGCTGACCACATGTGGGTGTGAGTTTCTGAAAGTTTTTGATAGATATGGAGTTTTGCTAGAAACCTTATAAGGTAGACAAGTAATACACAGCAAAGTAGGAGTATTGGTGATCAGAATAAGTTCAGTAATAGAAAATGATCCCCTTAATATTCAGTTGGTGTTGGGCTGTAGAGTGACTGCTCACCACCAGGGGGCAGACCAAATATATTTAGTGCTGGGCTGTAACCGGCAACTGGCATTGAATATCCGGTTTTATTTTTGGCCATAGAAATTTAACTGGTTAGGCTGATATTAAGTTAAAGAACATAAGAATTGCCATACTGGGATAAACCGAAGGTCCAACAAGCCCAGTATCCTGTTTCCAACAATGGCTAACCCAGGTCCCAAGCACTTAGCTAGATCCTTATAGTAAAACAGATTTTATGCTACTTATCCTAGGAATAAGCAGTGGATTTCCCTAGGCCATCTCTATAATGACCTATGGACTTCCCTTTTAGGAATTTATATAAACCTTTTTTAAACCCTGCTAAGCTAACTGATTTCATCACATTCTCCAGCAGCGAATTCCAGAGTTTAATTACACATTGTGTGAAGAAATATCTTCACTAGTTTGTTTTAAATCTACTACTAAAGAGCTTCATCGCATGCTCCCTAGTACTAGTATTTTTTAGAAAGAGTAAACAAGCAATTCACATTTACCATATCCACTCCACTCAGTATTTTATAGACCTCTACCATATTACCCCAAGCTGTTTCTTCTCCAAGCTGAAGAACCCTAGCCACTATAGCCTTTCCTCATAGGGAGGCTGTTCCAACCCCTTTAATAATTTTCATCGCTCTTTTCTGTACCTTTTCTAATTCCGCTATATCTTTTTTGAGATACGGCAACCAGAATTGCACACAGTATTTGAGGTGTGGCCATATTATAGATCAATACAAGAACATTATAACATTTTCATCTTTGCTTTCCATTCCTGTCCTGATAATTCCTAACATTCTATTTGCTTTCTTAGCCGCCACCACACATTGAGCTGATGGTTTTAATGTATCCTCAACAATGACACCTAGATCCTTTTCTTGGGCAGTTACTCCTACCATAGAATTCAGCATCACGTAGCTATAGTTTGGGTTTATCTTTCTTACATGCATCACTTTGCACTTGCTCACATTAAACACCATCTGCCATTTTAATGCCCATTCTCCCAAGGCCCTCTTGCAAATTTTCACACTCTTCCTGCGATTTAACAACTTTGAACAACTTTGTGTCATCAGCAAATTTAATTATCTCACTAGTCATTCCTCATCTCTAGATCATTGATAGATATGTTAAAAAGCAGCAGTCCCAGTACAGACCCCTGGGCAACCCCACTATTTATAAACCCACTTCAAAATATGAAGAATCAGTCTTTCAGTATCGATTGCTTCAAAATCACTTCAATTTAAATTTTTAATTAAAGGAGGAAAAGAACATAAGAACATAAGACTTGCCGCTGTTGGGAGGCCCTTAGGTCAAAGACCAATGCCCTAACTGAGACTAGCCTTACCTGCGTACGTTCCAGTTTAGCAGGAACTTGTCTAACTTTGTCTTGAAACCCTGGAGAGTGTTTTCCCCTATAACAGACTCAGGAAGAGCGTTCCAGTTTTCCACCATTCTCTGGATGAAGAAGAACTTCCTTACGTTTGTACAGAATCTATCCCCTTTCAACTTTAGAGAGTGCCCTCTCGTTCTCCCTACCTTGGAGAGGGTGAACAACCTGCCTATCTACTAAGTCTATTCCCTTCAGTATCTTGAATGTTTCTATCATGTCCCCTCTCAGTCTCCCCTTTTCAAGGGAGAAGAGGCCCAGTTTCTCTAACCTTTCACTAGACGGCAACTCCTCCAGCCTCTTAAACATTTTGGTCGCTCTTCTCTGGATGCTTTTGAGTAGCACTGTGTCCTCAGATCCCCATACGCTGCAAGTAGAAAACTGAGCAGACATACTGGAAAAGGAAACAACCTCACCAGTGCAAGAAACCTCCAGCCTGAGCAAGTTTAAGTATATTTCAACAATAACGTGCATTAGCAAATTTGTCAAATGCAGTCTTTTACTTATTATTATTTTATTTCTTATATACCGCCAAAGCCGTAGTAGTTCGAGGCGGTTTACAATAAAGAAGGGCTGGACAATCAGCGAATAGTTACAAACAGTGAATACAGATACAGATTCAGATACTCGAATAGTTACTATCAGTAAATTCTGATACAACAAAGAATCAGCGAATACGGTTTACAACAGAGAAGGGCAGGTCAATCAGCGAGATGTTACAGTCAGCGAATACAGATACAATAAATATGCGTGTGCTATGCATGCATTGTATGGTATGGCAACTTTTATCTTGCCCTAGACCAGTGGTGGGCAACTCAGGTCCTCGAGGGCCGGAATCCAGTCGGGTTTTCAGGATTTCCCCAATGAATATGCATTGAAAGCAGTGCATGCAAATAGATCTCATGCATATTCATTGGGGAAATCCTGAAAACCCGACTGGATTCCGGCCCTCGAGGACCGGAGTTGCCCACCCCTTCTCTAGACGATTATGTTATCACTGGTCGCTGCTTATCCAGGCCATTCACTTCATTTTGTGCTGTCTCTGCCCCAGTCCACTCTTGCCGACGATAGCTAGCTGGTGTTTCACTGTATAGCTGCGTCAGGGCAACGGACTTAATTCCTCAAAAAACAGACAGACTTAGCACATACAAGAAACTCCTCTTCCATTCATTAACTTACTTTCGGCGCTAGTTTTAAACGCTCACAGAATGGCAAAGATGGAAAAATCATTGCAAGTTAGTTGCGATTGGGAGGGCTGGTTCTGTTGTGGGCATAGGCGTCAGAACGGGGGGAGAACACAGGCGCCGTGGCCTCCCCCAAAATTGTCACTTTTAAATTGCCACTTAATCCCTTGTGGTCCAGAGGTGCAGCGGGCAGGAGCGAGCTTTCCAGCTCATGCTTTGCTGCTCAGCCAGTCGATCGCGGCAAATTTCTTCTGCCGCTGAGCGGTAATGAGCAGGAGCACACTTTAGCGCTCCTGCTCAGCACTCAGCAGCTTCTTTGACTAGCTCCCGTGAATACTCTCAATTCACGAGAATTTGCAGGAGCCAGTCATTGAAGCCGCTGAGCGCTGAGCAGGAGCACCAAAGCGCGCTCCCGCTCATTACCATTCAGCCAGAGGAGGTAGGATGATGGGGCAGGTAGCACAGCGAGCGAGCAAACGAGCGAGGAGGGAGGGGGGGTGCAATCGGACAGACAGGGGAAGGGGGAGGGAGGAGAGTCAAACATGGGGTGGCTGGCTGGGTGCAGAGTCTAGGGGGGTGGCTGGCTGGATGGGTGCAGAGTCTAATGGGGATGGCTGGCTGGGTGCAGAGTCTGACAGGGGAGTGGCTGGAGGATGCAAAGTCTGATGGAGGGGTGTGGCTGGGGGATGCAGAGTCTGACAGGGAGGGTGGCTGGATGCAGAGTGTGATAGGGGAGGGGAGGGGGTGGCTGGGTGCAGGGTGTTGGGAGTTGGGAAGGCAAAGGGAGTTGGGAAGGCAGGGAAGACAGATGCTCAGGGGGTTGGGAAAAACAGATAGCATATGTACTGGGAGAGGGGTGGGAAGGACAAAAGCACAGGTGGGTAGGGGAAGGGTTAGGAAAGGAGGAAAAGAGAGATGCTGCACAGGTGGAGTAGTGGGAAGGGAGCGAAAGAAATGCTGCCGGTGAGGGAGGGAAAAGGAATGGAGAATTGTTTCACATCGGTGTGTGGAGTGAGAGGGAAAGAAAGAAAGAGGGAAAATTGTTGGACATGATAGTGGTGGAGAGGAGGGAGGGAGAAATGTTACACTGGGAGGGAGGAGAGATGACCCAAAGAATGGAAAGGATGGAGGGGAGAGAGAGATGCCAGATGGCAGAAAGGAGAGGAAAGAGATGTTAGACCTCGGGAAGAGGGAAGGAAGGAGAGAGAGAGAGAGAGAGAGAGATGCCAGACCATGGGAGAGGAGAGAGATTCCAGTCTATGGGAAGGAGAGGAGAAAGATGCCAGACCATATGAGGGGGGAAGGGGGAAGACAGATGTCTGACCATGGGAGAAGGATGAGATGGTGCATAGGAATGGAGGGGAAGACAGAGGGATGGGCATAGGATGAAGTTAAGAGGTGATAGGCTCAGGAGTAATATAAGGAAATACCGTACTTTTTTTTACAGAAAGGGAGGTAAATGCGTGGAACAAAGTGTTTCCTTTGATTACTCCTGAGCCTATCACCTCTTAACTTCTTCCTATGCCCTCTCATTCCAGAGCTTCCTTTCAAATGAAAACTCATGCACATTTATGTCACATAGGTATTTAAACTTCTCTATCATATCTCCCCTTTCCTCTAAAGTATATATATTGAGATTTTTAATCTGTCCCCCATACACCTTATGATAAAGACCATGCACCATTTTAGTAGCCTTCCCCTGGACCGATTCCATCCTTTTTATATCTTTTTGAAGGTGCGGTCTCCAGAACTGTACACAATATTCTAAATGAGGTCTCACCAGAGTCTTATACAGGGGCATCAATATCTCCTTTTTCCTACAGGCCATACCTTTTCCTATGCATCCAAGCATCCTTCTAGCTTTTGCTGTCACCTTTTCAACCTGTTTGGCCACCTTAAGATCATCATGGAAGTTATGGAAATTAAAGACCATCAAAAAATACTTTGACCCATTATCATTTAGACTACTAATGCAATCACTAGTGCTTTCTACACTGGACTATTGCAATATCGTATATATGGGTATACCCAAAAAATAGTGAGGAAACTTAGAATTGTTCAAAACACAGCGGTCCGTTTGATATTTGGATTGAAAAAAAGCGACCATGTTAGCCCCTGCTAACTGCTTCACTGGCTGCCAATGGAGGCGCGAATAATATTCAAGTTCTCTTGCATATGTTTCAAGCTGGTTTGGGGACTAGCTCCTACCTACCTGCTACCTCACTTCGTACTATACAGCCCTACAAGACAAACCAGAAACAGCAATCTATTTGCATACCCAAGCATTACCGGCTGCAAATACAAAACCTTTCTGGATAGAACTTTTATGTACCAAGCAAACAAACAACAACACTGGTTAGACAGCTACATAAATGGAGCAAGACTGACATATAATGCCTTTAGAAAAGCCATAAAAACTGCCTTATTCGACAGAAATATCTACACAATCCTCTAAATCAATTTCTAATATTTCAAACATGTCCACTTCTGCGTATAAGACAATAATTTATTCTGCATGCTGTATTTCTCTTATCTCTGCATATTGTTACTCGCTGACTGTCCAGCTCTCTTCATTGTAAAGTATTGTATTTAACTGCCTTATTTTTAAGATTCTGCATAATGTATTTCTCTTATCTCTGCATATTGTAACTCGCTGACTGTCCAGCCCTCTTCAATGTAAACCACCTAGAAGTCTCACGACTATGGCGGTATAGAAGAATAAAGTTATTATTATTATTATATCACATACAATCACACCCCAAGTCACGCTCTTCTGTCATGCACATAAGTTCTTCACCCCCTAAATTGTACCGTTCCTTCGGGTTTTTGTAGCCCAAATGCATGACCTTGCATTTCTTAGCATTAAATTTTAGCTGCCAAATTTCAGACCATTTTTCAAGCTTCGCCAGGTCTTTCATCATGTTCTCACGGTGGCCAATCCAGGATACTAGTACCTGGCAAAAAACCCAAAAAGTAGCAACATTCCATGCTACCGATCCAGGGAATTGTCCAAACCTTTCTTAAAACCAGATATGCTATTTGCTCTTACCACAACTTATGGAAATGCTTTTTTTTAGAGAAAAGGTGGTAGATGCCTTAGAGGTGGTGGAGACAAAGACTGTGTCTGAATTCAAGAAAGCATGAAGCAGGCACATGAGATCTCTCAGGGAGAGAAAGAAAATAGTGGATGCTTCAGATGGGCAGACTGGATGGGCTGTTTGGCCTTTATCTGCTGTCATGTTTTCATGTTTATATGCTGCCATTTGAGCTTCTAGTTTTCTTCAATTACCCCAAGGGACTGCAGGACCAAGTCTCCTGCTAATAGCTACATGATTTTATGGTTCATTCTTACTGTGAGAGTTGGTCAAAGGGACGCAAGAAATGATGCACTTCATGTACTTCTCCTGCTGTTGTGCTTCATGGGGTAATTGAAGAAGGTCAGGGAAGAAGTTCGGCAACACAGCTGGAGGTAAATTCAGTGGTTGCTGTACTTATCTCTTACCAATCTTAATAGATTTTCTCTCTATCTGTCAAGGAAGAGGGTGGAAGGAGAAGAAACAGGAGCCCGTAAGGAAATATTTGCCTTAAAAAAAAATCAGCTAAAATTAATCAGTTATTTCACCCACTCAGTGGATCTTTAAATACTGGTTTCTGAATGGGAAAATTGAATTTAATACTTTTAAAGACAGGGGCAGTCATAAAGGAAAATTGTTCCTCATTCAATGACAGAGAATGGGAGAAAGTATCTTTTGATTAAGAGTCAAGGTATTTTTAATACATGATAAAAGTACAGACTATTAATGCAATCATATAATGAACTCTTTTTCATTATTACGTTCAGTATACATTGTTCATTGATTTAATAACCATGATTCTTGGTTTATGCTTTGCTAACTGTGTAGTAAATCTCTTTCATATATTATTTGCTCATTCTGCTAATTGTGTCACTGAGTGAAATAATTTAAGGAAAGTTAACTGAATTTTTAAAGGCCACGGAGAAATGTCTAGTTAGCTAAACCCTACAAAGGACGATGAAATGCTGCTGGGTAAAATGAGTAGTCTTAGAATTTGGGGTGAATTGAATTTTTTTTTAAAAAATTTTAATCAGATTTGTATTGCTAAGAGAAAAATTAACATTAGTGAATACCTTGTACATGTAACAAATATTTCTTAGCTGTTCTAATTTTGCCTCATGGTTTATATGTTTGTGATTAAGGCAGTAGCAATTAAGGTACATTATAGCAATGACACACATTATTTGCCCCTTAACATACATCAAATGGCATTGACATGTGCCATATTACTGTAATACATGTTAATTTGTTACATGAGATATATATCAATAAGATTCACAGCGTGCAAATGTATGCGAAACACTTCATTAATAGTAAATAGAATAATACAGCTTTTATTACTGGAAAAAGAACGCCTGCTGAAAGCATCAGCCATTCAAGCACCGGATTCAAAATGGTGACAGTGACCCTTAATGGCAGCCTTAGACGGTCCAACTGCCCTTTCAGGGCAGTCATATTGAACCCTACACTGGCATGGGTTGAAGTGCCTGCCCAACCTCTACTAGACCACCAGGTTGTCTTCCTGCTGGCCTGGTGGTGCACTTTGCGGGGAACAGATACTTGTGAGGGGGTCAGAGTATTATTTTTTGTTGTTGGGGGTGGGGTTTGGATGCTCTGGATTTGGGGATTATCTATGGGAGGTAGGAGGTATGGCTTGGATGCTGTGTGTATGTTGTGACAGGGACACCCGGCTAACTTTCCCTGAGCCGGCTGGAGCCCTGTCTGGTCGAGTAGTTTGGTATGTGACTTTAAGTATGTGGCCTAAGGTTCAGTGTCTTCCATGCACACTACTGGACCTGGCTTTACTTGGATATGTTTCACAAACACCACACAGTCTTTAAAGGTTAAAAATAAAGGTTTCAGCTTTTATTTTCAGGCTTGACTTAAAGCCACTTATTTTTAACTGGTCAGATTCACTACAGTTCATCTCCCCTCCACAAGGGCAGTAAAAGCAGAGCTCAAAACAAAACTCTTAACAGAATATAGCAGTTCCTTCAAATCCAAAAATGTAGAACCAGTGAATCAAAAATAGACCTTTTCTACTTGGGAGCAGGAAAGCTTTGACTTCTCTGCCTCTCCCCTCCCCCTTACCTGTGGCACACACACACAAAAATAAAACCTCAAAAGGCAAAAATCATTTTCCTGCTCTCCCCAGTAGGGAAAAAGAAACCAAACTTTAATGCTGGCTTAACCCAGAATGCTAGGCCCTTGCTATTCCAAACAGCATTGGGCCTGGATACCACTTGCCTGGACTGGGTAGGCTGAATCCCATCTTAAAAAAAAAACAAAACCCCCCCCCCAAAAAAAAAACCCGACCGCCCAATAATTATGCAGGGTGTATTTTGCACACTAGAGCCACTTCCCTGTTCTTCCTCAGGCAAAGTGAATTTGACCAGTTAAAAATAAGTGGCTTTAAGTCAAGACTGAAAATTTTTACCCTGCCAACCCCTCCCCCCTCCAAAGAAGGTGCTTCATCTCCCCCACGTCCTGAGCCATGGTCAAGAAATTCTCCAGTATTTGAATAGCGGGTCCAGCTGACCCACCCCTTGTTTCATTAGCCATTCCCTGTCCTCCCGGGGTATTGCTGCCACAAATTGTTTCCTGCATCATGCCTACCAAGGCACTTTATGACGTGGCATTAGACATCATAAAGCACCTCCACTGGCACGATTCACGTGGAAGGTAGGCACCGAAAATATAAGCCTTGAAAATCCTGGCCTATATTTCCAGCGTCTATCTTTTACAAAGTCACAAGTCTACTAACGGCGCCAGTGCATAATTGGCACGTGATCAGCGGTCGGTTTTTACGTGGCCGCCACTATTAGCGTCGTTTGTAGAATCAGGCCCAAAGTGCTCAAAATTTTCTCTGTGGTATCACTGAGGTATGTTTAGTCAAGACCTGAAAAGAATGTATACAACTCCAAAAGCTGAGGTTCCAGTTTGGTCTGACTTGTATTTACAGCCAAGTTATTTACAAGCTGTGCTGCAAGCACAGTTTGAGAATACACACATTTTAATTATCTGTGCTGTGCATAATGGGTTCTCTTTCAACATTCCATTTCACAGTTCACAAATTCTTCCTCCTTTAAATTTTTCTACTTGCATGGATTTGGAGCGTTGGGATCATAGATCTCAATCTCAAGTTTGCAGAAAGATCTCGTGGCTCTACAAGGCTTGGCATTTAAATGGCAGATGAAATAATCTCAGCTGCAAGTGCAAAATGTTAGGAGTCACCATCCAAGAAAAAGGTCTCGGAGATATTAGGGGCAACACAATGACATTTCTTTCCCAGTTTGTTGCAACTGCTAAAAGAGCAAACAACCACATTAACAATTTATTATTTCTATAGCGCTACCAGGCGCAGGCAGCGTTATACATGCATGACACGGTCCCTGCTCAGAAGAGCTTACAATCTAATTATGACAGACACACAGAGGGGACTACAAGGTGGTAGGGGACTATTAAGAGAATGACAGCCATATGTTGGTTGGGTCAGTGGTTAAATGCATCTTCAAATAAGTGGGCTTTTAGCCTGGCTTTAAATACTTCCAGAGATGGAGCCTGATGTAGCGAGCAATGCATGTTCTTCCAAGCATGCGGCACAGCAAAGTAGAAGGGACAGAGATGGGAGTCGGCGGTAGAGAAGAAGGATACAGAGAGGAAGGACTTTTCTGACGAACGGAGTTCCCAGAGGGGAGTATAAGGGGTAACAAGAGAAGAGAGATACTGAGGAGCAGCAGAGCGAGTACACTTGAATGTCAGTAAGAGGAGTTTGAATCATATGCAGAGACGGACCAGCAGCCAGTGAAGAGGAGAGGAGTAGTGTGGTATAACAACCCTGGCAGAATACAAGGCACGCAGCAACATTCTGAACAGATTGAAGCGGAGAGATATGGCATAGCTGCAGTGGCATACCAAGGGGGGATGGGGGGGGCAGTCTGCCCCGGGTGCACGCCCCAAGGGGGTGCATAGCCGGCCACCCTCCCTATTCTGCCGTTGCTGCTTTCCTTAACCAGCAGCAGTGGCAGTAAACAGGGGTGTCCGTGGGTGCTCACTGTGGAGGTTGTTCAACTTCTGGCCAGCTCCCCTGCTCAAAGCCGCGGGTGTTGGCTCTTGCACGATCTGTGGCTTCCGACGCAGCCGCAGATCATGTGAGGTGTAGACACCTGCAGCTTTGAGCAGGGGAACCGGCCAGAAATGCTGGGCAGGGAAGAGACATGTTGTTGCTGCACAGGGAAGGGGGGGGGGAGAAATGCTGCACAGGAAAGGGGGGGAGTAATGCTGCTACTGCTGCACAGGGAAGGGGGGTAGAAATGCTGCACAGGCAAGGAAGGGGGGAGAAATGCTGCACAGGCAAGGGGGAGGTAAATGCCGCTGCTGCATAGGGAAGGGGGAAGAGAAATGCTGCTGCTGCTGCAGCACCCAATTGAGGAGAGAGAGGGAAGGAGGGAGAAGGAAGACAAGGGAGAGGAACCAGAGATGCCAAGTCCATGGGAGTGAGGGAAAGGAAAAAAAAGAAAGGATATACCAGACAATGGAGGGGGAGGAAGAGATGCCATGGCATGGGGGGAGGGAAGGGAAGGAGATAGAGATACCAGACCATGTTGCGGAGTGGGAAGGAAGGAAGGAAAGGAGAAGAGAAAGAGAGAGATGCTAAGGCATAGAGGAGGAAGTGGAGACAGAAAAATGGAGAGGGGGTGAAGCTGAAATGAATCGTACAAAAGAGAGAAGGGACACAGGATATAGTTTATTGAAGGGACATAGAAAGAGGAAAGATGCCATATGAAAGAGAGAGAGGGTGGACAGTAGATGGAAGGGCAGAGAAAGTGTGGGCAGTAGATGGAAGGGGTAGAGAGAGAGGGCAGAAGCTGGGTTGACGGGGCAAACAGAGGGCAGATGTTGCATGGAAGGGAGAGAGGACAAATGCTGTATAGAACTGGACTGGAAATTAGCTAATGTCGTTCCTCTGCATAAAAAGGGTTGCAGGATAGAGGCTTCGAATTATAGACCGGTGAGTCTCACATCAATAGTGTGCAAACGCATGGAAACACTAATTAAAAGCAAATTGGACACGATCTTGAATGAAGGGAATCTTCGGGATCCCAGTCAGCATGGATTCACCAAGGGTAGGTCCTGCCAATCCAATCTCATCAGCTTCTTTGACTGGTAACAAGAAAGTTGGACTTGGGAGAGTCTTTGGACGTTGTGTACCTGGACTTCAGTAAAGCTTTTGACAGTGTCCCACACCGCAGGCTGCTAAGCAAGATGGAATCGATGGGGTTAGGAGAGACACTAACTGCATGGGTCAATGATTGGCTGAGTAGCAGACTTCAGAGGGTGGTGGTTAATGGTACCCTCTCTAAAACATCGAAGGTGACCAGTGGAGTGCCGCAGGGCTCGGTCCTGGGTCCACTCCTTTTCAACATATTCATAGGGGATCTGACTCAAGGGCTTCAAAGTAAAATAACACTATTCGTCAATGACGCCAAACTATGTAATATAGTAAGTGAATGCAGTTTACAGAATTATAAGGCGCAGGACCTGCTTACATTGGAAAGTTGGTCCTCAACCTGGCAGCTAGGCTTCAATGCTAAGAAATGTAAGGTCATGCACCTCGGAAGCGGAAATCCATGCAGGACGTACTTCTTGAACGGAGAAACTTTAACTAGGACTTCAGCAGAACGAGATTTAGGAGTAATCATCAGTGCAGACATGAAAACTGCCAATCAAGTGGAGAAGGCTTCATCTAAGGCAAGGCAGATATTGGGTTGTATCAATAGAAGTTTCGTCAGCCGAAAGCCTGAAGTCATAATGCCGTTGTACAGGGCCATGGTGAGACCTCATCTGGAGTACTATGTGCAATTCTGGAGGCCACATTACAGTAAAGATGTGCGCAGAATTGAACTGGTTCAGCGGACGGCCACCAGGATGATCTCGGGGCTCAAGGGTCTCTCGTATGAAGAGAGACTGAACAAATTGCAGCTCTACACTCTCAAGGAACGTAGGGAGAGGGGAGACATGATCGAAACATTTAAGTACCTCACGGGATGTGTCGAAGTGGATGTTGATATTTTCTTTTTCAAGGGACCCTCGGCCACAAGAGGGCACCCGCTCAAACTCAGGGGTGGAAAATTTCATGGCGACACCAGAAAGTATTTCTTCACAGAGAGAGTGGTTGATTATTGGAACAAGTTTCCAGTGCAGGTGATCGAGGCAGACAGCGTGCCAGACTTTAAGAATAAATGGGATACCCATGTGGGATCCCTATGAGGGTCAAGATAAGGAAATTGGGTCATTAGGGCATATACAAGGGGTGGGTAAGCAGAGTGGGCAGACTTGATGGGCTGTAGCCCTTTTCTGCCGTCATCTTCTATGTTTCTATGTTTCTAGAAAGAAGAGAGCAAAGAGAAGATGATTAAAGCAGAAACGACAAAAGGCAGAAATATTTTTTTTGTTGCTTTACTTAGAATCAAATAGTATTTTAACTGTATTGATAAAAGTTTATAAATAGGAAATGGAAATAAGGCAATTTTTAAGACTAAACCCCTTTCCTCAGGCCAGGACAGGATACCATAACAACAGTATACTGTACTGTTCTGAAGAAAGATTTGGCCTCTGAAAGCTAATTGAAAAATGGATTAGTCCAATAAAATGGTATTTTCTTATTTCTCATTATTTGTTTTATTTTTATTTGTTAATTTGTAAAGTGGTGATTGTTATTATCAGTTTTCTCAAATTTACATCTACTGTCTTTATATTTTGCACAGTATTAGAGGACATGTGTTACTGTTTTTGTGGTGTTGTGGTGTTGCATTGTATGCAGAGTCTGGTTTCTTGGCGGTTCAGTTTAACTTTTGTCTACATATTTCTATTTTTAGTTTGTGATTATTCCATATTGGGCGAGGGTGTATCTCTGTTCTGTGTGTATGAAAAGGACTTAGTTTTCAGTTGGCATTGACTACAGGATCAATTGACTGTGTGGGATCTGGCTTGTTTAGTTTTACAATGTATGTGTTGGTGTTCTAGTGCTCACTGCAGTGTTTAAGATGCTGCCTTTTCTTAGGTACACTCTTGTTGTGCGATATGTGGATTGTTACTAAAAATCATATTTTTCATATAGATGAGGGGGTGTCAAAAATGATGGGTCCGGGTGTCACATATGCTAGGTATGCCATTGCATAGCTGTAGACCGGTCAGAAGCACATTGCAGTAATCCAGACGAGAGGTGACAAGGGTATTAATGAGGGTCATGGCAGAGTGATAAATAAAATATTAGAGAGCATTCACAAAGGGAAGGAGAAAAAAAATCCCTGGTTCCTGGTGTGACCTACACTTCACTACATCTTCCCCCTACCTACTGTATTTCCCTTTTTTAGTTCTTTCTTTCCTATCAATAATGTAGTTCTACCTACTGTATTTCCCTTTTGTTCCTGTTCTGTTACTAATTTTGTTTTGTCCTGTTACGAGTTTGTAGAGTTAATTCTATGTTTATTTTTTGTTTGTGTTTTAGCATTGTTACTTACATTATGTAATCCCTTTTAATGCTCTGTAAACCGCTAAGAAGTTTTGATTTGGCAGTATAACAAATTTTTAATAAACTTGGAAACAAAAAAAAATGGCAGAATTTTTTTTTTTTAAAAAAAGGTCAGAGAAGGGTGACAAGGATGGTAAAGAGGAAATAACACCTCCCTTATGAGGAGAGGCTTAATAAATAAGGGCTCTTCAGCTTCGAAAAAGATGACTGAAACAGGATATGATAGAAGTTTGTAAATTTATGAGTGGTATGAAAGAGTTAAATAGGAAATTATAGTTTAAGCTTTAAAACAATATAAAAACTAGAGAACACTCTGTGAAACTAATGACCAACAGCTTCCAAACAGATGGTAGAAAATGTGGGTTTTTTCACACAAGTTCATAATTAATCCATAGAATCTGTTGACAGAAGATGGGGTCAAAGATGACTAATATAGCAGGATTGAAAGAAGACTTGGCAAGTTTTTGGAGGAAAAATCCATTTAAAAATAGCCAGATATACTTGAGAGAGCTATTGCTCATCCCTGGACTAAGCTATAAGAAACAGATCAATTATTTTTTAATCTTCTGGGAACTTGTAACCTAGTCTGGCCACTGTCAGAGACAGGATGCTGGGTTCAATGGATCTTGCTCTGACTTAGCATGACTTTTCTTATATTCATTGATACATGCTACTGAAGCTTCAGATAGCTGCTATTCAGAAGTTCTGGGGATTTAATAAGCTTGGCTTTACCCCGATTTACTTAAGTCATGGATCTCCTCAAAGAAATCCTGTGCTCATCAAGCATGCCTGTTCAACGATCTCCCCAACCACACTTAGGTGGGGTGGGGGTGGGGGTCCTAGACTTTGTGGCTCGTGTCAGATGTGTGGAATAAAGGAGACCACTAATACTTTTTTGTAACCCTAAGGACAAGTGGATATAGCATTTGAGACATATCACTACATGTAGATCTGAACAGACTCAGATGTCCATGTAACGTGATCTATATTGGCCAAACTTTGCGGAGGTTCAATGTCAGACTTATGGAACACAAAGGTAATATAAGCAAGAAGAACTTGGGGGCCCCTGGATTTACAAGTGGTGGTCCTGGACTGCTTGCCCTGCAGTAATAGAAGAGGCAATTTTAAAAAGTTTCTTGTACAACGGGACCAGCGTTAGATTTATTCACTACAATCAGTTGGACCAAATGGTTTAAATACTAGTATTGAATGGCATCATTTTTATTGATTCAAGTGAGTAGTATGCAATCCAATGGCTCTTAGCTAAGTAGCATATACTGATTGGGTAGTTTCCCTCTGTTTGTGTCTATTTAATTACAAAAGTCAATAACTAGCCCAACGTTATATAAGAGGGGTCAACTCAGTATAAGTCATGCAAAGAGACCTACTCTTGTATCTCTAATTTTGCACTCTGGGCTTTACTCGTGAAAATTACTCAATACGAAATAATTGTGGGAACCTCTTGGCATTGATAGAGAGTTCACCAGGGTCTATCCACTATTCAAGTGCCCCCTAAAGAGCACTATAGGGTTTACCCGCAAACATCATTCATTACCTTCTCGTTTTTTTATTTTTTATGTACCTCAAAGTCAGAGTGCAAAAATGTAAAAGAGATTAATAAAGTGTTGTAATGCAAAATCACACAAATATTTGATTCCAATTATTTAACTTATCTCATGATGTTCGCCGATACTAAATTGTTTCCTCGAAGGGGGTGCCTCCACTGAATGACCCTGGTGAACTCTCTAATCAATGCCAAGAGGTTCCCACAGACTGAGAAAACCTCCCGGTGGAAATAATGAACAATTATTTCCTATTGAGTAATTTTCACGAGCAAAGCCCTGAGGGCAAAATTAGAGATACAAGCATAGGTCTCTTTGCATAACTAGTGTCTATTTTAATGCCAGGTCACAATTTTTTTTCTGTAAGCCACACTACTAACCCCCTCTTCTACGAAACCGCGCTAGTGGTTTTTAGCGTGGGGAGCCACGCTGAATAACCCGCGCTGCTCTCGACGCTCATAGGAACTCAGTGAGCAACGGGATCAGTGCGGGTCATTCAACACGGCTCTCTGCGCTAAAAACCGCTAGTGTGGTTTCATAGAAGAGAGGGTAAGTGTAAGGAAATGCTGTGCTGGTATGATATACAGTTTATCAGAACTATTCTATTGAAGAAAAGACTGATTTTTTTGTTTAACCAATATCTGATCAATATATGATCAAGTTCAAGGTTGAAGTAGGAATACCGAAAGGAAAGAGAACCATAGTGACAACTTTCAGCTTCAGGAAAGGAAACTACCAAGCAATGAGGGAAATGGTAAGGAAGAAACTTAAGAACACTTCCAAGAAATGGCAAATGATAGAACATGCCTGGTCTTTTTTCAAGGACACGGTGAGCGAGGCGCAAAATCTGTACATCCCCAGATTCAGAAAAGGGTGCAAAAAGAGTCGAACAAAAGACCCGGTATGGATCACTAAAATAGTGAAGGAAACAATAGGCAATAAGAAAAATACATACAGGAAATGGAAAAAGGACAAAACTGAGGAGAACTGGAAAGAGCACAGGAAATATCAAAAAGAATGTCACTGTGTGGTTCGAAAAGCCAAAAGAGAATATGAAGAGAGGCTAGCCAGGGAGGCACGAAATTTCAAACCGTTCTTCAGATATGTTAAAGGGAAACAGCCGGCTAGGGAGGAGGTGGGACCGCTGGACAACGGAGACAGGAAGGGAGTAGTGAAGGAGGAGAAAGAAGTCGCAGAAAGACTTTTCGTCTGTATTTACGAACGAAGACACAACCAACATATCGGAACCTGAGCAATTCTTCAATGGAAATCAAGCAGAAAAATTAACATCCATGGAAGTGACCTTGAAGATGTGCGCAGGCAGATTGAAAAACTAAAAACTCACAAATCCCCGGGTCTGGACGGAATCCATCCAAGGGTTCTGAAAGAATTAAAGGGAGAGATAGCGGAACTACTGCAGCAAATTTGCAACCTATCCCTGAAAACAGGTGTGATCCCGGAGGATTGGAAGATAGCCAACATCAAACCCATCTTTAAAAAGGGATCAAGAGGTGACCCGGGAAACTACCTCGGTTCCGGGGAAAATGGCGGAAGCACTGATAAAAGAAAATATCGATGAACATTTGGAAAGAAACAAACTTCTGAAAACAAGCCAACATGGTTTCTGCAGGGGGAGATCATGCCTAACTAACTTATTACACTTCTTCGAAGGAATTAACAAACGGATGGACAGAGGAGACCCCATAGACATCATATACCTTGATTTCCAATAAGCCTTTGACAAGGTGCCCCATGAACGCCTACTCCGGAAATTGAAGAACCATGGGGTGGAAGGAGACGTACATAGATGGATCAGAAACTGGTTGGCGGGTAGGAAACAGGGTAGGAGTGAAGGGCCACTACTCGGACTGGAGGAGGGTCACGAGTGGGAACCCGCATGGCTTGGTGCTTGGGCCGCTGTTATTTAATATATTCATAAATGATTTAGAAACAGGGACGAAGTGCAAAATAATAAGACTTGCAGATGACACCAAACTATTTAGTGGAGCTCGGACTAAAGAGGACTGCGAAGAATTGCAAAGGGACTTGAACAAACTAGTGGAATGGGCGATGAGATGGCAGATGAAGTTCAACGTTGAGAAATGTAAAGTATTACATGTAGAAAACAGAAACCCGAGGTACAACTATACGATGGGAGGGATGTTATTAAATGAAAGTACCCAAGAAAGGGACTTGGGGGTAATGGTGGACATGACAATGAAGCCGACGGCACAGTGCGTAGCGACCGCTAAGAAGGCAAACAGAATGCTAGGCATAATCAAGAAGGGTATTACAACCAGAACGAAAGAAGTTATCCTGCCATTGTATCGGGCAATGGTGCATCCGCATCTGGAGTATTGTGTCCAATATTGGTCGCTGTACCTTAAGAAGGACATGGCTTTAATTGAGAGGGTTCAGAGGAGAGCAACGCATCTGATAAAGGGGATGGAAAACCTTTCATACGCTGAGAGATTGGAGAAACTGAGTCTCTTTTCGCTGGAGAAGAGGAGACTTAGAGGGGATATGATAGAGACTTATAAGATCATGAAGGGCATAGAGAGAGTAGAGAGGGACAGATTCTTCAAACTTTCGAATAATAAAAGAACAAGAGGGCATTCGGAAAAGTTGAAAGGGGACAGATTCAAAACAAATGCTAGGAAGTTCTTCTTTACCCAATGTGTGGTGGACTCCTGGAATGCACTTCCAGAGGACGTAATAAGGCAGAGTACGGTACTGGAGTTCAAGAAAGGATTGGACAATTTCCTGCTGGTAAAGGGGATAGAGGGGTATAGATAGAGGATTACTGCACAGGTCCTGGACCTGTTGGGCCGCCGCGTGAGCGGACTGCTGGGCACGATGGACCTCAGGTCTGACCCAGCAGAGGCATTGTTTATGTTCTTATGTTCTTATGATCCAGGATGTTCTACGCTGTATGTGGGTGTGCCAGGATTGGACCAGGGAGAGATTCCTCCCTAGGATGCCTCCCCACCATGGCGGACCAGGACTGGGAGGCCTGGAGATCAGTCTACATGCCTTTACTATCCCAGAGTGCAGTTTCTTGCCTGGAGGACTCCAGTTCTCTTTCAGGGACCAGAAGTCAGGAGGTGATATTCCTGCTGAACCAGGGAGAGGATCCCTCTATGCGGTGGCTTTTCAAGTCAGCTACAGTACCTCATGTTATTATGGATGAATTCAGGGAATTGAAGCTGGAATCTCAACAGCCGTCGACCTCAAAATGCTCTGTCATGAGCGGCACAAATGTCCAGACTACATTTTTCCCTGCACACCCGGACATTACCTTGCTGGTCACTGAGCAATGGGAGTCTCCAGAAGGTTCCTTAAGGGCAGCCATGTCCAAATTTTAGCGTATGACTCCAGAATTTCAGCAGCTAACCATATTGGTTCAATGTTTTTGTTATCACTTAGCTGTTCATTGTCTATTCTTTCATTTAATGCTGCGCATGTTTGTTGCAATCTGCCTAGGACTTTGGATAGTGTGGAAGAGAAAGGTAGAAAATAAATAAATAAAAATAAATTTACTCAGCCGAAAGTGGATTCCACGGTGACTCAAGTGGCAAAGTGAGGGAGGTGCGATGTCAAACAATGCAGAGGACTGTAAGGTAAATGTGGTGCTTAGGAGGCAATGTGAAGCACTGGTTTTGGGGACTCAAAGCTGCAGCAGCAACAGCAGCCTCATTTGTGACACGTTCTTGCCACACCAGATTGTAACATAGCCCCACATCAGAGGAGGACGTATGCCCCTCTCCCAACTAATGTTGGGGGGGGATTATATGGTGGATGCTCTCTGACATCATTAGAGTCATGGGCAAGATGTCAACATAGATCGTTGCTGCCTACAGGATGCTCTGGATCAGACAACGGGTCGGCAATTTGACCTCCAAGGCCACCTTAAGCAGACTGCCTTTTAAAGGGCAGATGCTATTTGTCAAGGGATTGGTTGACCTCATGGCCAGGGTGGCAGATTTCTGTCCTGTCTCTGACAGACAGCAGATTTTGCAGCTCCACCGGGGGAGGCAGAGGCAATTTTCGTTCCTCGTGACATTCTCACCAGTACTATTTCCAGCTATTTCCCCCTCCCAGCTATTTCCTATATGCCCCATTCCACTACCTATGCAATGCGATGCCCCCCCCCCCCCGCATCTTGTACAATCCCAGTTTGTATAATCCTTGAAGCTTGTACAACCCCACGCCAAATCCAATGCTGTAACCTCTGCTTGTATGTTCCCACTCTAACCTAAGGATGCAATCAAAAGCACCTCTTTTAATCCATTGCTGTATCTTCTTTTATTGCTGTAAGCTCTACTTGTATGTTCCCACTCCAAACTAATGCTGTAATATCTATGCCTACCTATTCGCATGGTAAGCTCAATGTACTCTGCTATTATTGTACACCGTCTTGAACTGAAAAGGTATGACGGGATATAAATAAAGCTATTATTATTATTATTATTACTACCCAGGTGTCTCTGCTCAAAATCTTATCAGGGATCCAGAGATTTGGCAGCTCCAGACATCCGCCACCCTTGGGGTCTCGCATTAGCCAGGCCTCCAAAAAGATGCAATGACCCCAAGGCAGCAGCCACACTCCCACTCATTGGCAGGAGACTGTAGTTCTGGCGGGCATGGAGGCAAATTTCCTCGGACTGCTGGATTCTAGATCTTATTCAAGAGGGTCATAATATTGAGTTCTATTGCCCTCCGCAGATCTGTTTGTCCAGATGGATGGCCAGAAAAGGAGATCAGTGAGCGACAATGCAAAGACTACTAGACATTCAAGCCACAGAACAAGTTCCCAACGAAGAATCAAGCTCTGGCAGATACTCTGTATATTTCATAGTGTCCAAGAAAGGCACAGAAGACTGGAGATTGATTCTGGACCTGAAATCTTTGAATGCAGCCCCAAAAGTACTGTGCTTTCACATGAAGATGGTCTGGTCAGTAATTGCAATGGAGGTACTAGGCAAATTTCTATCCTCTTTAGATCTGACAGAGGCATACCTTCATATTCCCATCTTCCCGACCCACAGGAAATACCTGAGGTTCCACATCCTGCAAAGGCATTTCCAGTTTGTGGCTCTACCCTTCAGATTAGCAACGGCCCTGAACACCTTCACCAAGGTGATGGTGGTGGCGGCAGCTCACCTCCTCAGGAAGGGTATTCAGGTGCACTCTTACTTGGACGATTTGCTAGTCATAGCCCCATCAAAGACAGAGAGGGAGCAGGTAGTGAAGTAAGTTGTAGATCTCCTTCAAGATCTGGGCTGGATAGTCAACTTCAAGAAGAGTCATCTAGAGCCAACCCAATACTTGGAGTATTTGGGAGTCTGCTTTGACACAGCAAAGGGCCATGTCTTTCTTCCCAAACCACACAAACAGAAACTCAGGAAGCAGATTGCAGATCTCTTAGTGATGCAAAGCCCCATTGCATGGCATTACCTTCAGGTCCTGGGCTCAATGGCAGCCATCCAGGAAGTGGTACCGTGGGTGAGAGCACACATGTGTGCCCTACAGAAGTCCCTCCTCTCCAGGTAGTCCCCTCAGCATCATTCCTTCCAGATGCAACTTCCATGGACTGTGGAAGTGAGAAAAAGCTTATACTGGTGGCTCTGAGTAGACTCCTTATCAAGGGGTGTTCCGCTCCGAATCCCCTCATGGGTGATCCTAACAACCGATGCCAGCATGTCAGCCTGGGAGGCCTATTGTAGCAGGTGTCCAGTACAGGATAAATAGTCTCCATCAGAAGCATGGCAGCTTCCTGGTTGGAGACCAGGGCAGTGCCCCCAAAGAGATCTATAGAGGAGCTACTTGGTCTACTTTCCATACCTTTATCAGATTCTGCAGAGTGGATGTGGTGGCTCAGAAGGACACTGCTTTTGGAACATCGGTTTTGTGGGCAGACTCGTCTGTTCCACCCTAGGCATCTGCTACTGCTTTGGTATGTCACATAGAGTATAGACTCCTATGTTTATGTAACAGAATGGAAGATTAAGTTCTTACCTAGATAATCTTTCTGTTAATACAGAATCGTGGGCTCAGTAATTCGCGGTTTTTTGTTGTTTTTTTATTCTTTATTATGATTATTCATTACAATAATAACAAATATTCATGGATATCCACAAAAACTCTGTATATAAAATACATTAAAACATATATAAGGTAATAAATCAACTTGATCTAGTCCACATTATACTGGTCGTCAGAATTTAAACTAGGAAATCAACTATATATAATCTACCATCATGGACAGGCTAAATTGTAGCTTATTTTATATATCATACATCATCCTCCCAAATGAAAATAGCGATAACAGAAATTAAACTTTTAACAAAGGTTTTCCTTTAATAAAATCTTCTAGCTGGGTTGGATCAAAGAACACATATTTATCACTTCCACATGAAATAAGGCATTTGCATGGGAATTTTAAAAAGAAAGTGGCTCCCACTGCCAAAGCCTTGGGCTTTAGCTGAAGGAATTGCTTCCTTTTAAACTGAGTATGTCTCGAGACATCTAGAAAAATTGTCACTCGTTGACCACAAAACAGTTCTTATTTTTTTAAAAATATATAATTTCATAATAGCCTGTTTTTCAAGATCCGTCTTGAAGGCCACCAACAGAGTAGCTCGTTTACTAATTATGTCTTTAGAAGATTCGAGAAACTGTGATACATTCAAACTATCAGGTGAAACTAATTGGTCCATACCATCTTCTTCTACTATTTCCTTAGATACTCTTGGAATGTAATAGAGGTTATCTACTTCAAAGGTATCCACATTAGCATATTGTAATATATTCCTCAAATACATTTTCAAGAGTTCTATTGGAGAAAGGTAATGTGTAATAGGAAAATTTAAAAGACGAAGGTTTTTAGCCTTAATAGAATTCTCCAGTTTCTCTAATTTAGCATGTATTATCATACCATCTTTAATGTTAGAAGCAGCATTAACTTAGACCAAGTATTTACTACTTGGTCTAATTTTTCCAACTTTTTTGCTGTTTCTTCAAATTTAACTTCATACTCATTCATTTTAACAGTAACATCAGATGAAAATTGACATAAATTTGACACAGTTTTTGTAAGGATGACTCTATTCTGTTCACAACTATCCATACATCGTTTAAAGTGATCACTTTGTCTTTAGGTTGGACATCAGGGTCCATCCCCATAAACATCTGAACGGGAATCAACCCTTTAGTTCCCCCTAAAGATTGTCCTAAGACCTCTAATCCCGATATTGTAGATGATTGTAGGGGCAAGACTGCTCCCTCAGACTGAAGGGAAGGGTCTACTGTCCCAGGGGAAAGTAGTGGCTGAGGAGGTGGTGAAGGTACCCCTGAGGATATTGAAACAGCTTGAATATCCAAAGTTACCTGCCCTTCTACTTGTGGCATAACAGGGGCCACAAGGTGACGATCCATCGGACCCGTCATCGAAGTAGATGAAATTACTTTGGCCTTCCTCTTGCCCATAATAGAAGGATTCGATATAGCTGCTCTCTGCTCCTCTTGGGCTCCGAAGGGGCTTAAAAGGGGCAAATCATGCCCCTTTAGCCACGCCCCTTCAGCTCGCGACCACGGGCCGCGTTCCGCAGCCGTCTGGAGGTTTTAAATGGGCCAGCAAGGACCCTCTCAGCTGGCTGGGGTGGTTGGCTGTGGGACTGCCTGTCCCAGTAGAGCAGTGCTGTAAAACCCTGGCGGCAAGTCCCCTCCGCGGCCGTCTGGAGGTTTTAAATGGGCCAGCAAGGACCCTCTCAGCTGGCTGGGGTGGTTGGCTGCGGAACTGCCTGTCCCGGTAGAGCAGAGCTGCAAAACACTGGCATCCAATTCGCGGTATTTTTTGACCGCCACTTCCTGGTACTAAAGTCATGGTTACACACTATCTGGTGTGTTAAAGCAGCTCCTGATTGGTGTAGCCTGACTTAGTACCAGGAAGAGGCAATCGGAAAATACCGCAAATCATTTTCAGCACCCGACGGCACCCCAGCTGCCCTCTCCTGCCTTTCCTAACTTCGATCAGCCCCTAAAACCACATTCGCGATTTTTTGAAATTCACAGGAGTTCCTGGAACAGAACCCCTGTGAATTTCGGGGAAGTACTGTATATATAGGAGTCTGTATGGCCTACCTAGTCAGTTTCAATGTGCTGCTTTCTGCCACAGATAAATCCATAATCCAGAACTGGAGTTTTGAAAGTGCATCTAGTCATATATGACTAATAAAGCAATAAGTTTGTTGAGT
This sequence comes from Geotrypetes seraphini, assembly GCF_902459505.1. NCBI lineage: Eukaryota > Metazoa > Chordata > Amphibia > Gymnophiona > Dermophiidae > Geotrypetes > Geotrypetes seraphini. Next base: position 470,519,160 of record NC_047085.1, on the reverse strand, counting down.
TCCTGAGCTCCATATGTGTCTGTGTGTTGGTTGCACACAGCAGGGTGGTTTTTTGGTATACCTGTTATTAGCTCTTGCTAACTATTGTTCTTTTTTAAAAGTTACAGAGCAGAACAGAAATATACTATTGTTTCAGGGAAGTTCCCCATGCCCATCCTTCTGCTTTCTTCTGTTATAGTGGATATTGATTGCTTTGGTACAAACTGAAGAAAGCACTATATTCCGTTGGTAAAGGAGGAGGAACTGAAAGATGTGATTGATATCTTTCTGCAACAGTTCGCGACCAGATGATATTCACCTCGAGTACAGACACCTATGTGTATTAACAGAAAGAAGATCCAGGTAAGAACCTAATCTTCCAATCCATGTAATACCCTACCTCTGTATGGTACATACAGGCAGATGCTGACCATACCCTCTGTTTTTACCACATAGATTTTGCACTTACTGTACCGTACATTTTGTACTTAAGGTGCATTAAGTTCAAAAATCTATAACACTTTAGTAAACAGGCCCCTAAATGAAATCTTATGTTCTGCAGTGGAGATATAAACTATCAACACTTAATTAGAATCCCAATTACTACCCTGCTCTTTTAAATTGAGTGTAATAAAAGTAAAAAATCAGGACTGCAAACTGAAATAGGTTTAAAGTGAATAGCTTGTTATGCTTCTTTAAGCAAATATATTTGTAATGTTAAAGTCTTACACAAATAATGCAATAAATAGATGTAAAATTTGTATTTTGTTATATCTTTATTTCAGGTATCTTTCATCCATCAGCACACTGATATCATTTTATAGAAAATTCTGTTCAAAATACTTTTAAATTGCACAATAAATGTTGAATATTTATTAAGATAATTGTTCCCTGTCGAGGTTAGAGATTTTCCTTAGTATATTTTAGACAAGTAAAATGAAAATTCAATTAAGTAAACAAGTAATTTACTCTGCATGCTTTGAGTTATTTATGTTCTGTCTAGGAAGAGAAAATTGATATCCACGCCGATCTCTTTAGCCGCCTCCACTTCCTTCGTCCTCTAGAACCAGGAGTCTCTTCTTTATCATTTTATTACTGCTAATTTTTCATAACACTGCCGTAGAGAACAACAAAATTGATAGATACCGACAACAATAACATTAATACAATAGGTACTAATGCAATCTTTCATTCTTTCAAAGCAGTTTTTTTTAACTATGTGTGGGTGTGGGTGGCAGGGGGGAGCCCTGCCACACACACACACTTCAGTCCTTTAGGGGCCCTTTTACTAAAGCTTAGTACACACTAATGGACATTGGCATACACTAATTGCCACATGGGCCATAGGATGCACTAATTTCTGTGAGTTGTGAATTTCATTTCTGCTACCAGTCTAGGCTAAAACCATGCAACCTATTGCTTGTGAATAAAGACAGTTTTTATCACTTTCATCACTGATTGATGGCCTCTTTGACTTTTCGTATCCTGCTATTTGTGTGGGTTTTTTTGTACATTTCCATGTGTACTTTTTGTTGCAACTGTTTTAGAGCAAACAGCAGAAATCAGTGACGTAGCGAGGGTAAGAGGCGCCCCTCCCCTGCCTTCTTCTCCATCCCCCCACTCCTTCCTGACCCCCCTGCCCTGCGTGCGCCCCCTTCCTCCATACCCCTTTAATTTTTCTGGTGCAAGCAGCCTCACGAACCTGCTGCCTGCGTCGTGTCTGCTCTCCCTCTGATGTCACTTCCTACGCGCGGGACCCGGAAGTGACATCAGAGAGGGCCAACCCTGATGTGGGCAGTAAGTTTGTGAGGCTGCTCAGGCTGGGAAAATTAAAGAGATACGAGGGAAGGGAAGGGGCACACGCAATAGGGGGGGTCGGGGGGAGCAGGGGTGGGGGTGGAGAGGAGAACGGGTGCTGGCGCCTCCACCAAGATGGCACCCAGGTGGACTGCCCTCCCACCCCCGCCCATAACTAGTCCACTGGCAGAAATACCTGAATAGTAAGGGGTACTCAGGAAATATTCTTCACAGCCTGAAAGAAAGATGCTTGGAGCACGCAGATGATGGTAAAGGTGCATATATATTCCATTAACAATCTTGGAGAGTTCCAAAGCCCAAATGTATGAATTCTGATATTCTTCTATCTCCATCGGGGATGTGCATTTCTTTTTAGATGAACAGGGCCCTTTTTGGTTTGTATACTTCAAAATCCTGAATCTGCTTGGGTCATGAATAGCCAGATGTCCCTACATTTGATACTGTAAGGCTCAGGCTGGTCAAATCCATGACTCCTAGGGAAAGTTTTTTTTATCATTAATCTTTTTATTGATTTATAATATATCGCAAGTAATACACTTGTTTCAGTAATAAAGAACACAAAATATAAAAGAAAAGAAAACATCATTAGTGGTATACTACTCATTGTCTTTCTTAGACCACAAATAAGCAGGAAGATCCATTAAATTCATGGAGAAAATAAAGGAATACTAATTAATTTAACAGAAAGCTGACTATGCTTAACAACCCCACAATTCTTAAGTCCAGCTGATCACATCTAATCTCCAGAGATCTTTTTAAGGTCCAAAAAGGCTCTCAGTTGTGATGGTAAAAAGAAAGTGTACTTAGTCCCAAGGTAATGAACCAAACATTTGCAGGGGTATGCTAACAAATAAGATGCCCCCATTTCTTTTGTTTCCTTATGCATCTTGGATACATCCGGATAAATCCAGATTCTTTGTCCAGAAAAATCTTGATGGGAATTCCAAAAATAGTTTCATTATGATTTAGATCCTGTTCAAATACAAAGGAGACTAGAAGGGTCCCCCTTTCCTTTACATCAGAAAGGGTTCCCTCCAAAATTGCAGTCAAATCCTTTTGTACCAACAAATTTCTTTCTTCATCAGCTTTAGTCGGGTTAGTAGGAATATAATATATTTTGTTAAAAGGGAGGAATAGCTTGTTGAGGAATTTTAAGAATCTCCAATAAGTATTTTTTGAAATAGTCATAGGCGTTTAAAGCTGGTGATTTTGGGAAATTTAATACTCGTAAATTTAGTCTCCTATTAAAGTTCTCAAATTGTTCCAATTTAGAATGAACATAAATTTTGTCTTTGACCAGGGTTGTTGTTATATCTTTTAATTCAACTTTAACAGATGTTAACTGTTCAGCAGAGTCTTGTTTGGTCAGTTCTATAGTTTTTGACAAATTATCTACTTTCCTTGAAAGGCTAAGTAGCTCTTGTGTCAATTCAGTTAACTTGCCGTCAAGCCTCTGTAGAACCTGCCAAATGGTCTCCAGAGTTACCACCGAAGGGGCCGAAGGCAGCGATGCACTCGCTGCAAGTCCTAAAGATGTTTGCTCAACTGTCTTGTCTACGGGTGCTCCTCCCTCCGGGCTCGGCTCCAGATCAGCGACTTCCGCTCCTAGAGCCCCTGCCAGGGCAACCCGTACTGACATTGGACACGGCAGTGTGCTAGAGTGCGGAGGGGACAGCGATATCTCATGCCCCAAGAGGCTGGACGCTCCATCGTCTGAACCTTTAGCAGGGCCCTCTTCTCCGCGGGGTGGGGTTGAAAGCTGGCTCAGGAACCTCTCGAGGGTTTGTTGTTGCACCAGCATGGAGGTTCTGAGCTGTGAGGGAGCCGACCTCAGAAAACCCTTCCTTTTAGTGTGCGGCATTGTATAAAGAAGAAACGCTGCAAAAAACAAACGCAGTGTTAAAGGAAAAGCAAGAATTTAGCCGGCTCCACAGGAGAGGTAAGCGAGCCAGTCTAGCATGCAGCCATTTTGGATCCTCCTCTGTATCTCTGACTCCTAGGGAAAGTTGCAGCTGAATCTAGTGCAAAAGGTGAGAAGAGCCCCTTGAGAAGCTCATTGGGCCAACATTTGTTCCGCTAAGCCCCACTCTTGGTGGTTTAGGCTCTTCCTGCCATTGTTGATGCTGCTTGACCTTTTCATACTAGTGTAGAATCTCTGTTCTATTAGTATCACCCTTTACATTTCCTGGTGCCTTCATGCCACTCTTGATGTACTGTATAACTTGATAACTGTATGTGAAATGTACATTTTCAATAGTAACTCAAGAAGAGCTACACTGAGGGTGAGGGTAGGGTATTTACCAAAGAGTGCAGGTTTTCCTCTGAGATTAGCAAGATATAAGTCTTGTTAAATAAAATTAAAGGTTTTCACCTGAGATAGCAGAGCATCAATAGGATTTAAACCTGGAAGATGTACTCAACCATATGGGCAAGTTAAATAGTGATAAATCATCTGTGCCAGATAGTATACAATAAAAATCAGCAGGAGGGATGCCCACTCCCTCCTGCTAATGTGAACCACCCCACTGAACTGACCCCCACTCCCCGCCTGGACCCCCCAAACTGACCCCTTCCCCACTTTACCAAAAAACGGCAGGAGGGATGCCCACTCCCTCCTGCACCAGATGTTCCCTGCCCCATCCCCCAAATCAGTCTCTCCTGCTCACAGGCCCGCCACTCTGTATCCCAGGATGCACTGGGGCATGGGATCTAAGGTTTAATTGGCTTAGATGCTCCCCAGGAGGGTCCTTAAGCATCTGAGCCAACCTGGGACTTAAGCCCCCTGCCTCAATGCATTCTGGGAGAAATAGGGAGGAGCTTAAGGCTCTGATTATCTCAGATACCTAAGGCCTTTCCTCTGAGCCAATCAGGGCCTTAGGCCCCTCCCCATGCATCCCTGGATGCACCAAAAGGGGAAGGCCCACATTTTGGAGTGGCAGGCCTGTGTGCAGGAGGGACTGGCATCCCTACTGGAGTCTAAGGCCCTGATTGTCTAAAATGCCTAAGGCATCTCCCCTGGGAGGGGCCTTAGGCATCTGAGTCAGTCAGAGCCTTAAGCCCCTCCCCATTCATCCCAGGATGTACCAGGGAAGGGGAAGGCCTATTTTAGAGTGGCGGGCCTGTGAGCAGGAAGGACTAGCATCCCTCCTGCTGTCATAGTAATTTAGAGGTACAGGGGAAGTTCAGGGGTGTGTGGGGGGGGGCATCCTATGGCAGGAGGAAGTGGGCATCCCTCCTGTCGATTTTTGGTAAAGTGGGGAAGGGAAGGGGAGGGGTCAGTTGGGGGTTCCTGGTGTGGGGGGGGGCATCAGTTCAAGGGATTCATGGTGGCAGAAAGGAATAGGCATCCCTCCTGCCTCTCTTTTGGTTCTGGGGATTGTTAGGGGGAGCCATCATCAGAGGGGGGTGGCAGCTTGTCTTTTTTTTTTTTTTTTAATAGGGACAGATATTGTGCATGTGTTACACACGCAAATATGTGCCATTAAAAGTAAAAAGCCCCAACAGCTGAGTGGCAGGAGGCTGCATTAGGGCTTCCTCTGCCACTCAGCTGTTTGGGCTTCCCCAAACCAGCTCTGAGCATGTTGCTTTCACAGTGACCATTCAGACAGGATTATAGCGAACCTCTGTGAAAATCATATGCATGCAAACTTGTTGGAACATCGATCAAGTTTCAAGTTTATTTAAAATGTATTATACCGCCCACTCGAGCCTCTAGGCGGTGTACAAAAATGCCATAAAAATAAGCCAATTAAAATGCAATATAATAAAAACAAATCGAGGGAAAAGACAATTTTAAAAACAAAGACAAATGGGAATGAAAGGAAAGAAGGGATTGGAACTACAATTGATAGAAAGAAAAGAGAACACTTAAGGAGAAGAACAAGAGGAAAGGGGACAGTAAGTAGAAATCTTTCTTAAATCTAAGTCATCCTTAAAAGGACAGTTTAAGTTTCAAAGGCGTCAAGGAAAAGAAATGTCTTTAGCTTCACCTTAAAATTGATAAGTGTTGTATTTTTACATAAGTAGTTGGGGATACTGTTCCAGAGAAAAGGGGCGTTAACGGAAAAAAATTGTAGTCCTCATTGTACTAATATGTTTCAAAGAGGGAACAGTGAGAAGATTATGAGCAGAAGATCGTAGGGTCCTAGTTTGATTATAGGGGATAAGTAAATTGTTAATGAATTCTGGCTGGTTATTTTCTTTAGTTTTAAAGGTTAGTAATAGAATTTTGTAGGTGATCCTATGCTCTATTGGTAACCAATGAGCTTTATATAGAAGAGGAGTGACATGGCCATATTTTTTTGCATTAAATAAAATTTTTACTGCAGTGTTTTGAACCATTTGAAGTGTTTTTATTTCCTTTTTTGTAATGCCCTTAAGAAGGGCATTGCAGTAATCTATGCAAGAGATAACAAGTGAATGAATTAAAATATTCAGGGACGCGGGCTCTAACAATTTTGCTAAAGCTTTAATCATGTGTAACCGATAAAAGCAACATTGAACCACTGTACTAATATGAAATGATAGGTAAATTTATAATCAAAGGTGACTCCCAATAATTTTAGAGAAGGTACCATTTTGATAGGGAGATTTTTGAGTTTAGGGGGGGTTAGTAGAGAAAGACTGTCTTTGAAAGGAAAAATAATTAATTTTGATTTATTTATATTCAAGGAGAGCATATGTGCATCAAGCCAAGAATTAATCTTTTCTAATTTTTCATTAATGATGGTAATGTCATTCGGGTTGTTTAAGTCTATTGGATGTACTAGTTGGACATCATCCACGTAGGCAAATGTTGTAAAACCGATGGATTGGCCTAGAGTTAAGAGAGGGGCTAAGAAAATATTGAAAAGCAAAGGGGATAGAATTGAACTTTGTGGAATACCGTAATCTGTTGTGAAAGTCTGAAGATGTTACATTAAATACAACCTTAGAAATCTGATCTGTAAAGAAAGAAGAAAACCAGTCAAGGACTTGATCTGTAATACCAATGTCATATAATCGTGGCAGGAAAGGTTTATGATCAATGGTGTCAAAGGCAGATGAGAGAGCTAATGAGATAAGTAGTACTGACTGATGATGGTCTAACTGATAAAGAATTTTAGTAGTTAACCTGATGAGTGAAAGTTCCATTGAATGGTGTTGATGAAATCCAGTTTGATTTGGGTGTAGGACCTTTGTTTGTTCAATGAAATCTGAAATTTGACGAAAGACAATTTTCTTGACAAGTTTATCCAGAAATGGAATGTTTGTAATTGGGCGATAGTTCGAGACGTCAAGTGGACTAATTTTACAATCTTTAAGTATTGGATAAATAATAGATTCTTTCCACCTTTTAGGGACTGTTCCTGTGTCCAAGCTAGTATGAACCAAATGTAAGATGTCCTGCCCAAAAAATGAGAAAAAAATGTTTTAATTTAAGAGGGAGGATTTCAAAATTGGAACCTTTTGGGTTTGATGAGTTCAAAGTTCTCTGAAGATCATGGAGAGTGGGTAGAGTGAATCTCGAGCATTTGGAAAAAGGAAGAAGCGTTGGTGAAAGTATGGTTCCTGAATCCCCTGAGCTAACTGAGGTTGAAATATCTTTAATACTGCTTGTTTGTGAAAAGGAAGTTCTAATGCTTTGAATTTTATTGATAAAATAAGAAGCAATAACTTGAGCTGTAGCAATTGAAACTGACGAGTGTTGCTCAGGCTTCTGCGTAGTGAGGGATCTGACAATTGCGTATAGTGTAGAAGAATTTCTAGGTTTTTTAATTTTTTTTTTTTTGAATAGTATTCTTTTTTGGATCTGTTAATTTTGAATTTGTAGTAATTAGATTGTTCCTTATATTTATTTAAATTGTGTAAAGTTTTGTTATGTCACCATTTTTGTTCCAGAGAATGTAACTGTTTCTTGACAAGCCTTAAATTGGGATTGAACCAGGGATTCTTCTGCTTGCGTGAGGAAATGTATTGAGTAGTGATAGGGGCAACGGTATCCAGAAGTTTAGTTATGACGTTTCTCCATGAAGTTACTTTCTCCTCAATAGAGGCTTCTGATGTTTGCGCTATATTTGATTGAAAATGGGAAGAAACGGTTGCGTCGTCTAATTTAGAATAATCACGAGAACGTAAAATCGCTGTTTCAGACTCAGCAAAAAAGTCGGCCCACAGCGACCTCCACAGAAACCATGTTTAGTGCATCTAGCCCTGAAAGACCTTTGCAAAAATGTACTGTGCAGGGCTACTTTTTCTAGCAAATAATCTCAAACAGATAAGCACAAATGTGATCCTATCTTGCTTAATGGTTTTTATTCCTAAAGGTTTATATGCTTTTTTTTATAGACTAAGATGTATTTTAAACTAATGTTAAACACTAAGCAGGGTCTTTCCTCAACTGCTATCTGGTTCTAAACAGATATGATCATATGCTCTAAAATGCAACCTAAAATTCTAATCTAGACATTTAGTTTAGGCAAACCAAATTTTACATTTATTCTATATGGATAGCACTGGTGTTGTCCCTACAATATCCATTTATACCTACATACTATAGATAGCACCATTGAATCTATGGATGAAATTACATTGTGTTCCATAGTAAATGACAGCAGATGAAAACCTGAATGGTCCATCCAATCTGCCCAACAGGTACATGCATTACAAATCCATGATTAAGTTCAATTGTCTTTGTTCATTGCTATTTCTGGGTTATAGACAGTAGTAGTCTGCCCAATAATGTGCTTAGATTCCAACTACTGGAGTTGCCGTCAAAGCTTATTCCAACCTATCTAGACCATCCCAACTTACTGGAGTTCCCATCAAAGCCCTCCTCAGCCCACCCTAAGCCGAATAGATCATCTGTGTTCCTCCCATGCTCTCTTGAATTCTGTCACTGTTTTCTTCTCCACCATCTTCCTCTGGACTGTATTCCAGGCATCCACTATCCTCTCCGTGAAAAAGAGTTTCCTAATATCAATTCTAATTCTACTACCCCACAACCTCAATTTATGTCCTCTAATTTTAACATTTTTCTTTCTCTGGAGAAGATTTGGTTCTATATTAATACCTTTGAAGTATTTAAACATCTGTATCATATCTCCCCTGTCGCTCCTGTCCTCCTGTCCTGGAGGACCACCAGGCCAATCGGGTTTTCAGGCTAGCCCTAATGAATATGCATGGAGCAGATTTACATGCAAATCTCTCTCATTCATAAACTCTTCCAATGAAATATGAAAGAGCCTGAATTGAAATGGTGTTTATGTTTAAATTATTAGATTCTTGATAAACCACTTCTGTGATACAACCAAAGTGATTTATGTATCACTTACAGGGATTTTTTTCTGCAGTGGTATTTTCGCCAGTGAGATAACAATGTACATTTTTGGTACTGGGTATATAATTGTACATTGCAGAGATTCTTATTTTGGAATAAACAGTATAGCAAGTCCAAATAAATATAAGCAAATCATTGATCATATATACACAGCATGGCTCATATATATTCTTCTTTCCAGAAGCACAAATTTACCACCACCATCACTACCCCCCTCCCCCCCTTTTTATGAAGCTGCATTAGGCTTTTTTATCGCCTTCCGCGGTGGTATTAGCTCCGACACTTAGGGGAATTCTTTGAGCGTCAGAGCTTTTACCACCACAGTTGGCAATAAAAAAAGCCTAACATGGCTTCATAAAGGGGGGGGGGGGGTGTTAGTTTCACTGGTCATCAGTTTGATGTGATGATCTGGATCATATACAGTACTCCCCCTAAATTTGCAGGGGTTCATTCCAGGACACCCCCCCCCCCAAATTTTGAAGAATCGCAAATACAGTTAAAAGGCAGGAGAGGGCAGCTGGGGCACTGGCGGGTGCAAAATCATTCGCGGTATGCTCCAACTGCCTCTTCCTCTTACTAAAGTCAGGCTACACCAATCAGGAGCTGCTTTGACATGCAGCTCCTGATTGGTGTAGCCTAGTGGTAGGCAAACTCATTAGTCAAAAGAGCCAAAATCAGCAGTACAATGATTAATATTTTTTTTGAGAACCATACTCCATGCCTTCTTGCGCTACGACGGCTACGTCAACCCAACTAACATCCCACTCGCCCGCACGTAGTTGAAATCGATTCGTGGCAGAGCCTAGAGAATGGCATGGGGAAAAAATTTGTCTCTGTCTCCGCCCCATCCCCGTGAGTTCGGTCCCCATCACCGCAAACCACCTGATCCCATCCACACAAGCCTCAAATAGTTTTATACTGAACTTATTATATTAAAGTATAAAAAGAAACAATATTCTGTACAATTGTCAATTTATAAATCAGCGTCTTCTCCTCACTCTCTCTTCCCCATTTCCTTTCAGCGTCCTCAGCCCACTCTCTCTCCACTTTCCTTCAGCACACGCACATTAAAAAGTAATTTTATATCATTTTCATTCTATTCATTCATAGAAATTAAAGTCTAAATAGTGCCAGTCACATAACAAAACATGATTTTACAAAAATAATTCCCTGCACAGTCAAGTCTGCAAGGATTACTAGATGTCTTTCAGCAGCTTCCCTCCCTCCCTCCCCCTTACCTTCGTGGCCAAGTCAAAATGATCTACCAACAATAAAATTTTAAAAACACAAAGCACACTGTACGCAGAGAAAATGTTAATTATCATTTATATTCCGCGGGTTTTCAAAGAGGTCAAGGCAGATGACTTTATGCAATGTCACCTCAGTAACAACTATACAAAAATAGACAAATATACCCCCTCCTTTTTTACTAAACCACAATAATGGTTTTTAACGCAGGGAGCTGCGCTGAATGCCCTGTGCTGCTCTCGATGCTCATAGGCTCCCTGCGCTAAAAACCGCTATTGCAGTTTAGTAAAAGGGGGCCATAGTGCAAAATATAGACAGCAGATATAAATTCTCAAAACGGACACATGTTAATCACTAAATTGAAAATAAAATCATTTTTCCTACCTTTGTATGGTAATTTCATCAGTCTCTGGTTGCACTTTCTTCTTCTGACTGTGCATCTAATATTTCTTCCCTTCTTTTAGCCTCCTGTATGCTTCCTCTCCTCCAGACCTCATTCCCTCCCCCAACTTTTTCTTTCTTTCAACCTGTCCCCTTCTTTCTTTCTCTCTCCATGCCCTTTCTTTCTGTATGTCTGTCTTTCTCTCTCTGTCTCTCCGTGCCCCATTTCTTTCTTTCTTTCTGTTGCCCCCTTTCTTTCTTTCTCCCTGCCCCCCCCCCTTTCTTTCTCCCTGCCCTCCCCTAAGCCACCGCCATTGGGGAACATGCTGCCACTGCCACCGAAGAATAGGCTGCCACTGCCGCCATCGGGGAACAGGCCGCCACCGAGTACTGAGCTCTTCCTGCTTCCCTTCCCCGCGGGACCGACCAACTCTCGCCACTCGATGTCAATTCTAACGTCGGAGAGGAAGTTCTGGGCCAGCCAGGCAGCAATTGGCTGGCCCAGAATGTCCTCTCCGAAGTCAGAATTGACGTTGGGTGGCGAGATTGGTCGGCCCTGCGGGGAAGGGAAGCAGGCAGAGCTCAGTACTCGGTGGTGGCGGCGGCAGTGAGCCACACTCAAGTGGCTAAAGAGCCGCATGCGGCTCATGAGCCGCAGTTTGCCGACCACTGGTGTAGCCTGAATTTAGTACAGGAAGAGGAGGCCGGAGAATACCATAAATTAGTGAGTCCGCGATTCACGAACCGCGAATTCACAGGGAACACTGTACTTGGACACTATTTTATAAATTGATTACTTCAAATTAAAACAAAGTAAGATAAAGACTTTCTCTTGCCTCTCTGCAGTTGAATGGAAATATGTATTGCATTCTACTAACGTTGTGATTTTCAGCATATAGGCACATGCTTCTTCTCACAGATATCATGGTCCTATGATTCAGCATAATACTCACACCTGGAACATTCTGGGCAATAGGCAGGGTAACAGCTCTTTCAGCATATTCCTTCTCTGTTGACCAGTTACAGCAGGGGTGGGCACATATGGGCCTCGAGGACTACAACCCAGTTGAGTTTTCAAGATTTCCACAATGAATATGCATGAGATTTATTTGCATGGGTTGTGGTCCTCTACGACTGTGGTTGCTCACCCCTGAATTACAGCATCAGCCCGATGGAAATAATGAAACATGAAAAGTGTTATTATTTTGGCTAATATTTAATGTAGCAGAAGCCCATACCTTTCTGCTAGCTGACTTGATTTAAAACTAATTTCAATGGTTCCGAGTCATTCAATCTATATGATTCTGTATTTATAAATTTAAAAATATCACCTATTATCACTTTGCACGTTAGAAATACAATTGTTTGTGAAGGAAAACATAGTTTACTAGAACTGAAATTAATTTAAGCTTCAGCCCTCTATGGCCTTGGAATCTGGCTCCAGACATAAGCTCTTTTCTGTACCACAGAAGTATTCTATTGTAATTCCATCCATGGACTTAAGGGTGACACATTTGCCGATGCTTGTTTGGGCTTAATGATGTTTCTGGTCTACATGCTTCCTTTGGAAATCTGATTTATCTGCACAGTGTGAGACTTCACGTGTATACTAATGACACAGTGGTAAATGCTAGCAGTGCTTTTTCCTTCGGGCACCCCTAAGGGTTCCTGACTATCTGTCAGATATTTACAGCCTGGAGAGACATACATTTCAATAATTCAAGCAAAGAAAGCCCTCTATAGATGCCAGCTTCTTTAGAGGTCACAGATAATTTAGAAATGAGTTTGTAATGAACAATACAATAATTCAATTCTAACAATCAATTTATAGGAATTAAATAAATCCTTCCAGGTTCCTTAAAGGCTTTCTCCATTTTCCCTCAAATTCTATAAATGGTATCCGAAGTTAGGCAACACAATTGAGCATGCTGTTATAGATTAGGGTCGGTTATGCACATATAATTAATCGGCACCAAATTGGCAAATAATTGGTGTTAATTTGCAGTTGCATGTGTAACAGACTTATAACAACAAATTAATATTTCTATAGTGTTACCAGGAGCATGTAGTGCTGAACATTGGACATGCAAGAGACGGTCCCTGCTCAAAAGAACTTATAATCTAATTATGACAGATACACAGGACAAAGGGCGGAGTCAGAACATAGTGCTCATATAGGGAATTAGAGGGGGGAGTGATAAGGCGGAATCACATACACTCGTATTCTGTAAACAGGATGCCTAATTTTTCTTGCTTGCCCACAAATGCAAAGGAAGGGGATTAATGTGGGAGGGGTAAGGGTGTGCTCATGATTTATAGAATAGTTGTATTTATGAGCCCAACTGCCTTATTCGGGCATCACCATTTAAGCCAGCCATGGACAGGGTAGAAGCGGATACATCTAAAGTTTGGTGGCATAACTGCCCAACCTATGCTAGCATTCGGTAACAGATTTGGTATGCGGATCTGTGGTTACAGAATTATTAGCTCAGCACCCAGGTTTTGGGGACCCAAATTTTAGTTTTAGAATTTACTCCTTAGTGACTGTGGAAAAATTCCTGTGTGCGCAGGGCCCCGTTGCATTTCACAACTTCATTGCAATACGGAAAACAAAAATAAAACTAAGTGTAAATAAAACCTTTATTGCTTTTGACAAGAGGCAAGGAGTTATCCATAGCTCCCCCCACTCAAAGAAAAAATTCCTATCTGGCTATATCACTACTATGACTATTATTTCTAGACTGCTACCAGATGCAAGCAGTCACTGCCTCAAAGCCGTTTCAACATTGTGCAGGAGCTTTAGGGAGGTGGGATGCCTTTATAAATTAGTTGTGCTTTGTCAGCCTAAGTGCTCTGTTATAAACTACTCTATTACAGACACTCCCATCTTAATGAATTACAGTAATAGACCGCTTTTAAATCACATAAAAAGCATAACTAGCCTTTAGAACTGCAGGGTCACAGCATTTGTACTGGATCTGTGGGAATGCATTAAATTGTATACACTGCAGGCATCAATAGTCAGTATGAACCGAAAAGGCAAAAGAGAAAATGCTTAGCTGCTTGTTCCAGGAGTAACCCAGACTATACATTTTCTCTTGACCAAATTCTGTGAGGTAAGTAAGTGCGAAAAATTGTAGTTCCATATTAATAGAGCTTGATGGTTACTGTGGATAATTAACATACAATTTGAAATATAGAGTGATTCACTTGAAAAGGGTTAATGGTGTTAAAATACTTCTACTGAAATTAACTACAATAAATGGCTACCTTTGATAATTAGAAAATCATATATTCTAGGGGTTCACTTGCTTGACTAGGTTGTAGCTGATAATTACCTAAATTACCTTAGTTCATTGTCAGCAGAGCAGTTTATTGAAAATTTACTTCCAAGAATCTACCCACCTAATTTCTTAAGTTAGGTGGATAAACCATTTGAAAAAAAGATCCTCAAATCCTGAAACCCAATGTCCAAACCAGAAGGACTCCTCGACTTTAAGCAAGCAATAAAAACATACCTCTTCACCTAACCCCTCTGCCCTTAACCGATGGATCACAAAGAAATGAATATTGGCACCAAAACCCAGTATGTGTCAAGGAAGGAAAGCTTGCATTGTAAAATCTTGTACTGTAATTATGGCAAATCCAACCTGTAAACTGTCTAAGTGTGTCAATTAGGATAAAACTTGTACTGGAAAGCTTACACTGTATGGTGAGCATGGGGCATTGACGCCATTTGTGAAAGCTTCAAGTTTGAAAATAATTCTACATGCAAAATGACACCAGCGCAAGGTTTTAAAATTATAACCAGGATTTATTGAATTATTGGTTCTATTTTCCCATTATTAGATCAAAAGAATAGCATAATTGCTTACGTTGCGCTCATGGGAGATCATCATCGTGGCCAAAGACTGGCCTTCTCACAATGGTCTCGTTTTTCTATCTCATTACAGTCTATTATATAACTTTTGGTTTAGTGACATCATCAAGTTTGACGACCAATAACATTTCTATGGGTGGTCTTAAAGTTTAAACAAAGAAACATTCCTCCATGTTTAAAAGTTATACAAAGTTTCAGATGATTTCTGAATTAACATTAACATTCAAAAGAATTCACAATTATTAACATGGTAAATTCTCAGTCCTTCCATGCTGACAAGTTCTGAGCCTTAAAGGAAAAAAAAAACAAACTCCTAAGCTGACAGATTCAAATTGCACAGCCTTACACAGAAATCTTACTCAGGAGAAAAAGGGGGGTTAAATCCCCCTCTCCTCTTCCTGAAGCGTGGGCTTCCAAGGCCCCCCTTTTCCCTATTCTTGGGACTGACTCTAATCATTTCCAGATGTCGTGCTCAGGATTTTTTCTTAATGTTTCTGCTTATAAACATAAACCATTTATATATCCACAATCATATTTTACATTCATGTCACCACATATCACATTCAGGGGCCCCAAACATTCATAATTTCATTCATATCTTGGCCATTCATACTTCATACATTTTATATCTCAGTTTGGAATATGGAATCTAATATGCTTTTTCTAACTGGTCTAAGCACATCTGTTTTCAATTAGAACCACGAGGCTAAAGGCGGGAAGCTGAACAAAGAACAGAAACTATTCACTGGCACAAGATGCTGGCCTAAGACAGGACAGTTATAGTAAAGAACCTAAACTGGACTCCATGTCTCATGTAGTCATGATTTCCACTATGATTTAGCTCAACAGCAAAATACACAAAAAAACACCATTCTTTTCCTTATATTAATCTTTAGTGTGTTTTTTCTTCTTCTGGCCTTAGCTACATTATATTTAAATGTTTTATTCACCTATTTTTCGTACGCTTCTATTTGGGCGTGGTCCTTAACTAACACAGATGTTTGTCTAACTAGAATTACCCAGAATCATACGAAAAACTACAAAAATACTGCACTATCATGCTTCTGACCTCCATTGCATCGTACCATAAACAACACGCTGGCCACCACGAGCCACGCGCCACGCGCCATGCGCCACGACTCAGTCCCCTCTTGGATATTACTGAATTTATGAAGTAATATTCATAATTGAGCTCGTGGTCTTATCTGTGGCGCTGGGGTTTACTCAGGGTACGGTTCTTCTTATGGATCAGTGTGTCTGTGCAAGTATATTCTTTTAAATGCCAATTAGATAGCAAAAGCCAGAAAAATGTACTACCTAGGCCTGCAACGGCAGGTGCCTAGAAGATCTTACCCAAAGCTTACTTGAATTCTCTAGTGAGAATGCAAGCAAATCCCATCCATTATTCTAGATAAAACCCATCTAAGTGTACATTTATGTAAGTTGCTGTCTAAACCATATCATATAGGAAACTTACCATTCCAGTGGTAGTTAGGCAGTGTCTGTTCTAGGTGCAAGTACAGTCCTAGAGCAGAGACGTCTGTTGTTTTATTCATAGAGGTATTCATGAAACTCCAGTACTTTTAAAGTTTAAAAAGTCAGAAATTTAGAGAAAGTATAGCTAAAGAAAAATAGAACCCTAGATTTCCCTAAGATAAAGAGAACCTCAGTATTACCTAATTTAATTAGTCCCTATGCTCAAAAGTGTTATGTTATAAAATCTTGGAATTAAATCAATAAAGTGTAAAATAATGCACAGTGTTAAGAAAACCCAAATATATGCTTAATATGGAAATGTACTCATGTGCAGATAATGCATGCACATTAGATATAAGTTTTCTTTTTCTGTGTGTGTTGCAGGAACTCATTTCTCAAATTTAAATTAAAATCATTAAAAGGACTGATGATATCAGCTGTTAAACCCAATTAAACAATATTGTGGCACTGTGTTACAGCTTAGAAGCTGCCACTGTGTATAGAAATACAGTCATATGAAATAAAATTTAAAATACAGGATAAACAAAATATTTTCTGAGAACAATGCATGAAGACAATGATAAAGAAAATACAGTTGTTAATACAATATCAGAATAAGTCTATGAAATTATGCAAAAGCATAATTAAAGTTCAGAAGCCTAATTCAAATGAAGTGATTTAAAGTAACATGGTTTAAGATAAAGTCTGTTTTTTTTTTTTTCGTTCAAAATTTTTTTATATGAGTCCAGAAATGTCTTTTGCAAATAGTTTTAGCAACTTGTAAGGTCGGAGTCTCTAAATTAATTTCAGTGAAATTTAAATCATGGCTTTAAAAAGTTCATGCTGCAACGTTTTCATAATTCAAGCTTGGCTTTTCTGTAACTATGGAACTGCTTTTCTTTACACCCGTATTGGTACAACTGAAAGGTAAGCACAGCTCATTAGTTGAAGACAAAGGAACACTGAAATTCCCGCCGAAAATTCAGCATCGGAATTTTTTTTCTCTGTGTTCTCCACAGCTCTAGTGGTGGTATGTGGTACTGCTGGTCAGTGTAAATCTTGGAAGGAAAGCACATGTTCATTAACAAAAGAACAAAGAAAAGAGAAACACATGCACGTTATCACGTTATCCCCTCTGCAAACAGTACTAATTCTTGTATTGCAGAGTCTTCTGTGTAGAATTGTTGAAAGGATTCAAAGAAGGTTCTTAACTGAAACACAAAACATACAGATTAAATAGACTTTTTTCAGGGTCCTGTAGTACCAAAATTGGCCACAGGAAAATTTAAACATGCAGACACATTCTCTACATGGTAAAATTAGACTTTCTTTTTTTCTAACATCAGGGAATTATTCTCAATTCCATATTCTTTATTAGGTTCCTATCCTGAAGAGCTTACTTGTAAAAAGTAAGCCGAATTCATCCACTTACATAAAAGTTTATTATAATTGTTCTTTTCTGTTAACCAAGTTAGCAAGCCCTTTGTTTCACATTTATTTCGATTTTCAAAAAAATATAGGTACTTAACCTCTACTTTTCTTAATCTTTTTATTTTAAACTTCCCAATTTAATTTTAAAATGCATTTAAATTTAATTACTCCCTAATCATACATTTCAGACAATGCACAAGTTTAAAAATACTTTATAAACCATGCAGGGGCACAAAAATTCATATTCAAAATTAATTTGAACCCTGAGATAAAAATATAAAGGCAGGGATTTTATTTTTCCCTTATGCACACTTGCCTGCTTTTAAGCATGGTATCTGTTTTTTTTTTTTGGAATAAATCTTTTTCTTTTCCACAAAATTATCCTTTCATTCCCAAGTCCAGCAGAATTCTTTTCTTTTCTCCCATCTTCCCTATCGAACTTCTCCATATCAGATCCCTTACAATCAGGTCATAATTCATAGCACATCCTTCCTTAACACGTCACACAAAACTTTCTTCCACATTCTTGTACGTTCGTTCTGCAGACTATCTCCCTGCTTTGAAATCGCCAGACATTTAACCATCTCGTTTAAAAATCACTAACAGTTCTGTTCTTCCAACATTCTGATAACCTTTTTTTTTTAAAATATAAAGGAACAAGGGAAAAATTCAAGCTACATAACGTCTTTTTTTTTTTTTTCTTGTACAGAGCCCTTAGGCTACAAACAGCTTCTGAAACTCTTCCAAAGTACCTCCATTGTTCCTAACACCGCAGGGATCACTTAGCTATGTAAACTCTGCTCTCCCAATACACTGCATTTTGAACTTAAATCAACATATTCAACTTCTCGACATCAAAACAATTGAATTACATGCTCGTGCTTAGCTGGTAAAGTTTTATCAGAAAGAGACCACATTGAATCCTGATAATAAGCAAATACCTGTTGGAAAATCTGTAGCCCTGAGACAAAAGAACTCCATTGCTGTTCCATTCCCTCCCCCTCTTTCCTCCCCCTTCCCCTCTTCCTGGTAATGAACAAAGGAGAACACGTGATAGCTCTGTAGAAGGCATAGAGGGAGGAAAAAGGTGGGGGTGAAAATCCCCCATTTGCAGCCCGCTCTTTCAAACAAAGGAACAGCATAGCAAGGGAACGGGAAGCCATTAACTTTATTTTTCTTTTTCCAGAGACAAGAGAAAAAGTTAGGGCAAAGCAAAAAAGACAGAGAGAGACAGAACTGGAGTTTAGAAAGACAAAGCTGAGAAACACAATTTCTTTTTTCTTTTCAAAGTAGTTACTTCAGATAGACAAAGCTGAGAAACACAATTTCTTTTTTCTTTTCAAAGTAGTTACTTCAGATAGGCACTGAAAAGGAGGGGGTGCCCTCAGCCCGTTTTTTCAAACAAAGAGACGGGTGAGGGAAACTTTTCAAAGTCAGATTAAAACAGACAGTTTTCTTTTTCACAGAGAGAGAGAGTTAGTTCAAAGACAAAGCTTAGACACACTAACTTCTGTTATCAGACAAGCAAAAACTTACGTTCACAGAGGAGACCTGCTCTCTACTGGGCACTTTTTTCTTCTTTCAGACGGGCACTGCTCAGTTTAAAAGCCAGATGGAAAAATGCCAGCACTGCAAGGGATTTTTTTTTTCTTTCTTTTCACAAGCCATCTTTGCTGTTCCACTGGGCTGTTACATTCTTTCTGTGTTACTTTTATTTCTAATTTTTCCTTTTTCTTTTTCCATTAATATTTAATTTCCACTAACTTCATATCATTATGTACAGATATATACAAGCAGCATGCTCAAATAATTTTTTTTTTATTATTATTATTTTTAATTAATTTTTTTTTAATTAATTTTTTTTTTTTTCTTTAAACAGGCGTAATACTCACAATTTTCCAGTTTTCCGGTCCCGTTTTATCTCTAATTTCCCGCCATATTCCTGCGCAGCCAGTCAACCTGTGACCACCTTTTGTTACACAACCATGCGAAATCTCCAGAGCTCCTAGAGTTTCCATGAATAACCTATAAGCTTTTTCAAGGCGTCAAATTAGCTAGTTCCCGGGTTTCGCCACCAATTGAGCATGGGGCATTGACGCCATTTGTGAAAGCTTCAAGTTTGAAAATAATTCTACATGCAAAATGACACCAGCGCAAGGTTTTAAAATTATAACCAGGATTTATTGAATTATTGGTTCTATTTTCCCATTATTAGATCAAAAGAATAGCATAATTGCTTACGTTGCGCTCATGGGAGATCATCATCGTGGCCAAAGACTGGCCTTCTCACAATGGTCTCGTTTTTCTATCTCATTACAGTCTATTATATAACTTTTGGTTTAGTGACATCATCAAGTTTGACGACCAATAACATTTCTATGGGTGGTCTTAAAGTTTAAACAAAGAAACATTCCTCCATGTTTAAAAGTTATACAAAGTTTCAGATGATTTCTGAATTAACATTAACATTCAAAAGAATTCACAATTATTAACATGGTAAATTCTCAGTCCTTCCATGCTGACAAGTTCTGAGCCTTAAAGGAAAAAAAAACAAACTCCTAAGCTGACAGATTCAAATTGCACAGCCTTACACAGAAATCTTACTCAGGAGAAAAAGGGGGGTTAAATCCCCCTCTCCTCTTCCTGAAGCGTGGGCTTCCAAGGCCCCCCTTTTCCCTATTCTTGGGACTGACTCTAATCATTTCCAGATGTCGTGCTCAGGATTTTTTCTTAATGTTTCTGCTTATAAACATAAACCATTTATATATCCACAATCATATTTTACATTCATGTCACCACATATCACATTCAGGGGCCCCAAACATTCATAATTTCATTCATATCTTGGCCATTCATACTTCATACATTTTATATCTCAGTTTGGAATATGGAATCTAATATGCTTTTTCTAACTGGTCTAAGCACATCTGTTTTCAATTAGAACCACGAGGCTAAAGGCGGGAAGCTGAACAAAGAACAGAAACTATTCACTGGCACAAGATGCTGGCCTAAGACAGGACAGTTATAGTAAAGAACCTAAACTGGACTCCATGTCTCATGTAGTCATGATTTCCACTATGATTTAGCTCAACAGCAAAATACACAAAAAAACACCATTCTTTTCCTTATATTAATCTTTAGTGTGTTTTTTCTTCTTCTGGCCTTAGCTACATTATATTTAAATGTTTTATTCACCTATTTTTCGTACGCTTCTATTTGGGCGTGGTCCTTAACTAACACAGATGTTTGTCTAACTAGAATTACCCAGAATCATACGAAAAACTACAAAAATACTGCACTATCATGCTTCTGACCTCCATTGCATCGTACCATAAACAACACGCTGGCCACCACGAGCCACGCGCCACGCGCCATGCGCCACGACTCAATGGATAAATTATATATTATGTATATTAGCATTAGACCCCTAGTATTAATCAAGTTAGGATAACTTGTAACGTAAACTTGTACTGAAATTATAGCAAATCTAGTTAACTCTATACTATGTATGTTTAACCTGTAACCCGTTCTGAGCTCTTTGGGGACAAAGGGATAGAAAAATTTATTTTTTTTCATTCATTCAATTTCCTATACCATTCTACCAGGGGAGCTCAGAATGGTTTACATGAATTTATTCAGGTAGGCAAGCATTTTTCCCTGTCTGACCCGGTGGGCTCACAGTTTATCTAATGTACCTGGGGCAATGGGGGGATTAAGTGATTTGCCCAGGGTCACAAGGAGCAGTGTGGGTTTGAACCCACAACCCCAGGGTGCTGAGGCTGCAGCTTTAACCACTGCTTCTTCCAGAGTTCCCCCCCCCCTACACTGTACCAGTGACCCATCCATAGTCAAATAAAAGTTTCTATCAGATTTACAAATTTCCCAATAGTCAGACTACCCTATTGTCAGGGCCTGAAGTCCAATAGTGTTTTACCCCCAACTATGTTTTACCTACAGAAATGGACTTTTGGAAAATTTCCCATGCTGCATGCAAAGTTAATTTTTTAAAAGAGCACCTCGTTTAAGAAGTATCTATGCATCTTTATAAAATACTAGGTAGATATTATGCTTCTTGTAGGCATGGACAGTTACACTTTCAGTTCGTTAGGTGCCATCAACTTGTGCTCCAGTCCTAGCAACTTGATGCATTACAGATCTAAAAAGAAATTGGTTTTGTGCTAGTCCGGTACGATCCTCCAGCCTGGTTCCTTTGATCTTCCCAAACATGAAGTCCTCCTCCTATGATCTTTGTCTTCTGACAGTGTGACCAAAATAAGACAGTCGTAACTTTATCATTTGGGCTTCGAGTAACATAGCTGGTTTGATTTGTTCCAGAATCGATTTGTTAGCTCTCCTGGCAGTCCATGGCACGCATAAAATCCTTCTCCAGTCAATCTTCTTTCTGTCTTGTTTCCATAGGGTCCAACTTTCACATCCGTAATTTACCACTGAAAAAATGAGTGTGGACAAGTCTGACCTTTGTTTGGAGTGTTATTTCCTTGCCTTTGGATATTTTGTCGAGAGTCTTCAATGAAGAGCGGCCAAGTGCTATTCTGCAGAGTATTTCTTCCCTGCTAGTTACTTCTTTGTTTACAAAAGAGCCCAGGAGATTGAAATCCTTTACAACTTCTATTCTATCTAGGAACATTATGGCCTAGAATCAGATTCACTAAACTTACTGATCTGGATCGTTGTTGGGTGATTCTTGGTCGAGTTCTGCCGAGCGACCGATTCACAACAAATGATCTGATCGGATGCGCGCCCTACAGCAATCCCATGGATCGCTGTAAGAGCGATCGAAACGCACGCGCAGAGTATCCTTGTTGGTTATTGATGCAATTTACGCAGGCGCTCGCTCTTTGCCCTTCACTATGTAGTTAGTGGACAGGGTTTATTCCCGCATGTCATTGGTGGGCGTCGAATGCGCTGCCTGCATAGCACAAGCGAGCTCAAAAGAGAAGTGGCCACAGTTTACTTTTGCTGGCCCTATGAGTTGGACATTTTTAAAAAGGAATGATTTGTGACAGACTCAGTGAAGCCAGATTATCGAACAGTACATGCTTTAAACCTGCGGGTTAAAACCACTGGTTCACAATGCGCTTTATACAGAATATATACAAAATGAATTCTTACGCATATGTAAAGTTAATTTACAGTTTTATTTTTAATTTTGATGGTTGTTTTATATGGGCTTGTAACCTCGATACTGATATTTCAGGGCAGAACAGGGCAGGAGAGTCAGCAAGGATAGTAAGCGACTGATCCTCAGTAGCCACTTCTTTTCAGATCGGCAAACCCAATCAGTGTTTCTTCTTCTGCTTAGTGAATCGATCACTTCCTACTTTTGCATGCCATTTGCCCTCATTTGGCATGGGCGGATCGTGGAGGAGATTGATCGGGCAAAAGTTTAGTGAATTGGGCAGAAAAGTGAAAGTAAATATACATATTCCCAACCAGAAGAAATGATTGGATTTTAATGGGAGTTTTGCTGGGTTGTTGAAACTGGTTGATGGTTTATCTATGCATAGAAGACACTTGGGACTGCTTCTCTAAAGCTAGTTTACAAATTGTTAGAAGGGAGTGGTTGTGTTGTGATGATGGGTGTGATATGTGGAAGTGCCATTTTTAGTTTACTCCCTTCCAGATGTATCGTTCCCTTCTTGCCCCCAAGATTGCTCCCACAGTGGGGAAATTGTCCCATTTTCTGGATTTACTGTTTGTGCAATGGAAGACTACTTCTACAGGGCTCTTCTGAAATGTCTGGACCTATGGAAGGGATACTCCAGACAGGGTTTCCTTGGTGGTGAGCCAGTGCATAAACCATAAAGGAAGTGATGTGTAGTAACATCCTCCCCTCAAATGCTTTTTTTAATTTTTTTTTTTTTTTTTTTTTACTTTAAATAGCATATTTCCTGAACTTTATTTTATTAGAAATAGTAAGATATACTCCCCATTAATGTGGGCTTGAAAGGAGCTTTGTATGTATGATTTGATTATGTATTATTTTAGGCGATATCCTTTTTTCTTGTGAATCTGTTGGATATTGTAAAGTATTCAAAATTATAAATTTAAAAAAAAAAAAAAAAAAATCAATACTGGGGAGGAGGGAAACAGAGTGTGGACCTATGGGCCCATGCCCTGGATTTTTTTTTTAAAGTACCTAGCAATGTCTCTATGTATTTTGATTTGTCCCTGATATCTAACTCGATTTGAGATTGGGATTTTGTATAACTGAATTTATGAGAATTATACTGTATATCATATTGACAGCTACATGGAGCATCTCTCTAGGCATTATTGGATTTTCATGACAGTACAAATGTCATCCGTTGATGCTTCTATAACATGGCTATGAAGGTGAAAAATCACTCTTGTCAGAACGGAAGATGATCTATAGTTTTAAACTGTCATGAGATTAAGTGTAGACATTTGTGATCCAGAACACTGATTCAGTGCTTGGCAGATTGTCCTAATGAGAGAGTTTGTGGAGGTAAATGTGATCAAAGCACAGTAGGAGAAAAATGGTATGAAAATGTCATAGTGCACAACAAATCAGTTGAGTTTACAGGATATCTGGAGAAACTGGTTATTTTTCAAGTGAAAGAAAGAAAAAAAAGCCCATGAGACGTTACAAAGCAAGTCAAATTTCAAAGATGTAGTTCTGCATCTATAGTGAAAATCATATTGGATATTAGTGGCTGATATTCAAAGTCCAATATCTGTATAATGGCAGCTACTACCGCGTTTTCCCGAAAATAAGCCCTTGCATGATTTTCAGGGTAGGTTTTAATATAAGCCCTACCCAATAAATAAGCCCTATTAGTACGGTAGCAGCGTCTCGCTCTGGCGCGCACGTGCCTATCCACGCAGTTGGCATGGGGATGGGGAGGTCTGTGCTCACGCGCCTCTGGACCCGCAGCATGCAACTGTAAAAGGAGTCTTGTTTCAGTGCGCGTGCGCAGAAGGTGATGAGATGGGAAAGGAGTAGCTACGCGAGCTACAGGACAGGCGTTTTGGATCACCAGAGGTTGCGCGCGTTCCAGGAACATACGGTTGTGTGAGGTCGGGGGGGAGGGGGACAGTGCACCAGGGAAACAAGGTTGCCAGGGGAGGGGGTAATCGCACGCCAGTCAGTTGGCTGCTTGCGGCAGGTGTCACTGTCGGCATTAGTCCGGCCTGAAGGAGGAGAAGGGGAATGAAGGGATAGGTTTGGGGATTGCCTTGCCTGTCCGTTAAAAAGGGGAGTGGGTGCCGTTTTCTGACAGGCTCCCGCCATGGTATTGGAGGCTGTCAGATTTTATTGAGTGGTGTTTTTACCTGGTTCTGGGAAAAGTAGCTCTGATGATGAGGATGCAAGCAGTACAGTGGTCTTGGGACAAGAAGCTCTGCCCTACCCCACCTGACCAGTTCATAAATGAAATCGCGCGGGACAATCGCACGCGGACAAACCCGCTAAGACAAATGCGCGCAGGATGTCAGCATAGCTGATTAAAAAGTGAGGGGGGGTTGGGTTGGGGGAGAACCCCCTAGTTTATTTAGAACAGTTGCCACTGCCATTGGGGGGTTTGGGGGCCCCCCATTACAGAGGAAAGTGTAATTTTTCCCAGTGTTTTAGTGAAAAATTACAGTTTCCTCTGTGAGGGGGGATTCCCTCCCCATCCCCCCAACGGCAGCGTCAATTGTTCTAAGTAAAGTGGGGGGGGGGGGTTCCCCCCACACTCCCCTCGGAGCATTTTAAACTTACCTTTTAATCTGGCATGCTGACGTCCTGCACACATTTGTCTTAGCGGGTTTGTTGTCACGCGATTGCAAACCAAAAATCTGCAGTTACTTACTGAAAATAAGACCTAGTGCATTTTTGGGGCCCCAAATTAATATAAGACAGTGTGTTATTTTTGATGAAACACGGTATGAGGGGAAATCCTACAACCGGGTGCCTCCATTTAGGTGCTAACATTATGGACCACTAGGCGCCCTGATTGCAAATGCCTAGCAACGCCTAACAAAAATCCGCACACATCCCAAATTGCTTTAATTAGCTTAACTGACATGTTAATTGAAAAAAAAAAAAAAAAAATTAACCAATTAAGAGTTCCGTGGAGAACTCAGAGCAGTGCCTAGCAACGCCTAAGTCCAGGCGCCCTCTGATGCCTAACAACGACTATCTGAAAGGAAGGCATGGTTAGAGGCAGAGAATAGGCATGGGTAACTTAGCCATCACTAGACATCCAAGTTAGGTGCCAGTAAATTAGGTCAGATAAAACCTGGCCTAATATACAGAGCCTACCGCTAGGATGCCTAGTCACTACTAGGTGTGATTCTGTAAGGGTTGATTGACAACTGCGCCTACCGACGCCTACAATGTAGATATGCTTAGGCACCATTTATAGAATCTGGCCCTTTGAGGATGCAGGGTAGGAACCAGTGACATAGTAAGGGGGGAGGCGAGGGACAGACTGCCTGGGACGCCGGCACCTCTCCACCCCCCATGCCATCCCTTACCCCCTCCCCCCATACCTCTTTAAATCTTCACCAGCACGAGCAGCTTCTCAGGCCTGCTGCTCGTGCTGGCCTGGCTCTCTGAAATCACTTCTGGGTTGCGAGACCAGGAAGTGACATCAGAATGAAAGCCGAAGCTGGTGCGAGCTTCAGGCCAGAGAGGCTGCTTGTGCTGGTGAAGGTTTAACAAGGTACAGGGGGGAAGGGAGGGTATGAGTGTGGCATAGGGGGCAGGGAAGGAGCAGGGGGCGCAGAAAAGGCAGGGAGGGAGAGGAGCGCAGAGAGGAGAAGCGAGGGGGTGCCACCACCCCATGTGCCTCCTACCCTCACTACACCACTGGTAGGAGTTTCTATTCTATAATTGAACATGGGCACCAAGATTCTGTTTTAGAATATTAACATAACCCGGTATTGGTATGCCTAAAGTTTAGGTATCCCTAATTACAGGAGTCACAGACCTGACATATATGCAGTCACCCCAAAATGCAGCAAGGACATGTGTAATTTACAATATTCTGAAAGTTATTTATATAACTGGGAGTTCCACTCATGTCTTACCCATGTGTGTGCCCTCTCGAATATACATACTGTGTAATTTAAGCAATGCCCTTTACCTTGGCATATCTACTGTTAAGGTCGAAGAGATGGCTCAGGGGTGATATGATAAAGGTCTATAAAATAATGAGTGGAGCGAAAAGGGTAGATGTGAATGGCTTGTTCACCCTTTCCAAAAATACTAGGACTAGGGGACATGCGATAAAGCTACTAAGCAGTAGATTTAAAACAAACCGGAGAAAAGTTTCTTCACACAAGAAGTAATTAAACTCTGGAATTCATTGCCGGAGAATGTGGTGAAACCAGTTAGCTTAGCGGGGTTTAAAAAAGGTTTGGACAATTTCCTAAAAGAGAAGTCCATAGGCCATTATTGAGATGGCTTGGGAACAGAGGGGTCAATATTCAACCAGCAGCACACAGTATTTGCTGTCCGCTGCCAGCTACATGCCCAGAAATCCAGTGCCGGAGTGTGTCTGAGCTCCAGCGCTGAATTTTCAGGTTTTCAGAACTCTTAACCAGTTATGACAAACTATATGACTGACTTTTATGCGCTTCTATTTATGTGGTGACCTTGGCAGTTAAGTGCTAAATATATCGGCACTTATCTGACCAAGATCCAAGTCCATCTCAGAATGCCGCCCCTCCCCCCCCTAAATAGGGTTACCAGATTTTCCAGAATGAAAATCCGGACACATGGCCCTGCTCCCAGGCACCCCCAGTTCTGCCCGGCCCCACCCCATTCTGTCCGAGTCATGCACCATTCCGCTCCCAGCCCCGCCCTCTCAATCTGTTACTTGAGAGGGATCTGTGCATGCACCGACCGGTGTGGCACAATAACATCACATGCATGTGCGCATGTGCGTGATGTCACCACATTGCATCCGCACACGTGCAGATGCCCTCCCGACACTTTTATTACGCTGAATATCAATCCTAACAAGGCCATAACTGAAGAGATTTAAGGGATCCTTTTACAAAGCTGTGGTAGTGGCTGCTGCAGCAATAATTTTTTTTTTTAGAATGGTAGATGTGTGGAACAGTCTCCTGGAAGAGGCGATGGAGACAGAGACTGTGCCTGAATTCAAGAAGGCGTGGGATAGGCACGAGGGATCTCTTAGAGAGAGGAAAAAAATAAGGGTTACTGTGGATGGGCAGACTGTTTTTAAGAAAGCGTAGGATAGGCACGCTTATGTTAATCATTGTGTAAAGAATGTGCAGGTTTGCTGCTAATATTAATGGGGGAGAGTGTGGCGCAGTGGTTAAAGCTACAGCCTCAGCACCCTGAGGTTGTGGGTTCAATCCCACGCTGCTCCTTGTGACACTGGGCAAGTCACTTAATCCCCCCCATTGCCCCAGGTACATTAGATAGATCGTGAGCCCAACGGGACAGACAGGGAAAAATGCTTGAGTACCTGGATAAATGCATGTAAACCGTTCTAGCTCCCCTGGGAGAACGGTATAGAAAATTGAATAAATAATGTGTAAATGTGTGTGGGTTGACTATTTCTATACAAATTAGTTATTTTATTTTACAGAAAAAAAAACCAAACTAGAGAGTAAATAAAATAATACAATCAACTAAGTCTATATGTAGCCAAATATAATAAATTCAATAAATATGTGAAGCGGATCTCAAAGCTACAAACACTCACACAGAACACACGAGTGTCTGCCAGATCGGTTCAGCAACCAAATGGCAAGGGTTGTATTAATAGCCATCAATGAGCCACCCTACTCCCTCCCCTTGAACATGTCTACGCTGAGATCATCTAAAAGTAAATGTGATGATCCTTCACACCTATTTCACCTATTTTATATAAGAGCATTTCCCTGGGTATAAAACAAGGTTTACCTGTGGTAAAGGTTTTTTTTTTTTTTTTAAATTACCGCCTTAAACTATATTTTCTTAGGCAAAGAATCTTTCTATTTTAAGCCTATCACCACGCGGTATGAGAGCCGCGGAATGGCAAGTGTCTAGTTTGCAAGCGAGCAGATTTGATGATGTGATCACATTTTCAATAGACTATAGAAGGCTCAGTGGTAGCACTCTGTACTCTCAACAGGAGGGACCTTAATTTAGGCCCTCTTTTACTAAGCCATGGTAACGGTTTCTAACCCGTCCCAGGGCGCTAAATGCTCCGACACTGCTCCATTAGGTTAGTTCTTGGAGCCAGTGGCATAGCGAGGGTAGGAGGCACCCAGGACGGTGGTGCCCTGCTCTCCACCCACCACCCCCGCAATGTATTTTTCAATTCTTAATTTGAGTGTAGTTCTTAGATATAATTCTGGGGGGGGTGATAATCTTTTTCTCATAGATTATAATTCTATTTAAGTGCTTTTATAGAATTATATGATTGTTATGGCTTTAAAATGAATAAAGAAATTTAAAAAAAATTTAAAAAAATTTGATCATATTTCTTTCAGAAGCCTAATAAATAATAAATGTTTATTTTATGAAATGAATAGACCAGAGAGTTGAAAATTTGTGAATGAAAAATGTATTTTACTGGGATTCAGTCTCACAAGTGTGCCATAAAGAGGAGTGAATTCAGTGCTTATCAATCTTTTTTGGTCTTAGTTGCAGTGAGGTGTGGCCTACTGGTTAGAGTGGGTGCCTCAGCATCCTGAGGTTGCAAGTTTAATCTCGGCCTGCTCCTTGTGACTCTGGGCAAGACACTTAGCACTCTGTTGCCCCAGGTACCGGTTCGATTGTGAGCCTGATGGGACAGATAGGGAAAATACTTGAGTGCCTTATTACTACTATTCAATATATTGTAAACCGCTTTAGGTGAATCTCTTCATGAAAAGGTGATTAATAAATCCAAATAAATAAATAATGATGTCCCTATGTACTTCTGGGCCAGGGTCATGACCCCAAATATGGCGTGTGTGATGATCCATAGTTTGGGAAGCCCTGAGTTAAGTACTTGAAGTAAAATGAAGTAGAAAATAAACAAGAAAGTTATTAAAAGAGAAACTAAGGCCTCCTTTTACTAAGGTGCGCTAGCGTTTTTAGCACATGCAGCAGATTAGCGCACGCTAACCCCGCGCTACATGGCTAGAACTAATGCCAGCTCAATGCTGTCGTTATCGTCTAGCGTGTGCTATTCCATGCGGTAATGCCCTAAAGCAGCTTAGTAAAAGGAGCCCTAAGGATGAGGAGAGATTTG
Source organism: Geotrypetes seraphini (assembly GCF_902459505.1). Classification (NCBI taxonomy): domain Eukaryota; kingdom Metazoa; phylum Chordata; class Amphibia; order Gymnophiona; family Dermophiidae; genus Geotrypetes; species Geotrypetes seraphini. The sequence continues at coordinate 470,489,405 of NC_047085.1, read as the reverse complement.
ATTGAAGTCTACAAAATCCTGAGTAGAGTAGAACGGGTACAAGTGTGTCGATTTTTCACTCCAGCAAAAATTACAAAGACTAGGGGACACTCGATGAAGTTACAGGGAAATACTCATAAAACCAATAGGAGGAAATTTTTTTCACTCATAGAATAGTTAAGCTCTGGAACGTGTTGCCAGAGGTTGTGGTAAGAGTGGATAGCATAGCTGGTTTTAAGAACGGTTTGGACAAGTTCCTGGAGGAAAAGTCCATAGTCTGTTATTGAGAGAGACACGGAGGAAGCCACTGCTTGCCCGGTATTGACAGCATGGAATATTGCTACACCTTGGGTTTTGGCCAGGTACTAGTGACCTAGATTGGCCACCATGAGAACGGGCTACTGGGCTTGATGGACCATTGGTCTGACCCAGTAAGGCTATTCTTATGTTCTTATGATTTAAACTGATGCCTTTTCGGTTCTAACTCAAGGCAGGATACATTCAAGTACGTTAGATAATTTCCTGTTCCCAGAGATATTATAATCTAAGGGGCCCTTTTATTAAAGAGCATTAAGCTCTAACACATGCTTAGAGTACAGGAAAACAATTACCGCAAATTGAATAAAAGCATTAAAAAAAAAATTATTTTGCATTTGAGACACACTAAGCATGAGTTAATGATTATTAAAAAGTATTTGTTTGGAAGGGGGCATGTCATGAGCAGGAGATGTGTATTAGAGAATGACACGGGGACCGTTTACCGCGGTAAACCGTGGGTCATCGAAGTAAATCTGCAGGAATGGAGACATTTACAACTGGTTTACCGCAGGAATGGGGACAAGACCTTTCACTGCCCCACGGGAATGAGACCAAGACCTTTTACCGCCCCGTGGGAGCGGTGAAAAGTCTTACTCCTGTGGAAAAAAAATTGTGCCTGTGTCAGACTCGGCATCTTCTCCCCAGCTCCTATTGCGCCTATTTTACCTTCAGGAGCCAGCCATGCCATGATGAAGACAGAAGGTACCTAAAACCAAAGCCTGAGACCAATGTGATCTGAAGAATAAAATTACCAGACAACAAAAAAGAAAAAAAAATAAATTTATTTTATATTTTGTGATTAGAATATTTCAGATTTGAAATATGTATCCTGCTAGAGCTGGTATTAGACATAACTGGGGACCGCAAAGTCCAGGCTGTGCTTCTTTAGCTTCCAGCTGGCTTAGGGCTCTCTCGCTCTCTCTGACCAGGGAGCAGTTGCCCTAGTTGCACTCCCCCTAACATTATTCTTGCCATGTGTGACTGAAGTATTTGGTTAACTTGATTTTTCTATGTAGCATTCTGTAGTAATTTGGTTTGTTCAGTTTTCACAATAGTGAAGGGGATATTTGTGAAAGGGAGGGGAGATGGGTTTTGTTGAACCTTGCTCTGTTTTATTTGTGTTTATAAAATGACAATTGTCAGAGGAGAAGCTTCCACCCACACACACGCGACTGCATGGCGGCATAGGCAGGCTTCGCCAGCATCAGTTTCTTTTCTAAAGCACCGTGAAGGTAAGGGGGAGGGAGGGAGATAGATTTGGAGGGAGGGAGGGAGGGAGGGAGGGAGTGGAAGGGGCCGCGCGTATGATCGGTGACCTCACTCCTTCCCTCCCTTAAGTTTCTTTATGCCGCGAAGGTATGGGGGAGGGAGAGAGATTTTCGGGCCGCTGAAGGGCGGTGAGGTGGCAAAGGAAGGGTGGATGCTGCGGGGACGGGACAGTGAAGGGGACGGCAGTGTCAGGTCAAAAGTACGCCGGGACAAAGGCGCGCCCAGACAATTGAGCGCAGCACGGAGGCGTGCGCCGCACAAAATTACTGTTTTTACGGCCCCGACGGGGGGAGGCATGGGGGGAACCCCCCCACTTTACTTAATAGAGATTGCGCCACGTTGTGGGGGCGTTGTGGGGGGTGTGGGGGGTTGTAACCCCCACATTTTACTGAAAACTTCACTTTTTCCCTGTTTTTAGGGAAAAAGTTAAGTTTACAGTAAAATGTGGAGGGTTACAACCCCCCAAACCCTTACAACCCCGGCGCGTTCTCTATTAAGTAAACTGGGGGGGGCTCCCCAACAAAACTGCCCATCGGAGCCCCTAAAAACTGTAATTTTCTTCGGCGCGCGCCTCCATCTTGCGCTCAGTTGTCGGCGCGCGCCTTTGTCTTTCGCGGGGTTGTCTATGAACCGGGGATGGCGGGGATGGGAACAGGACGATGAAGGGTATGGTGGGGATGGGGCAGTGAAGGGGACGGTGGTCCGGTGACGGGGCAGTGACGGGGACAGATTTTTTCCCCATGCCATTCTCTAATGTGTATGTCTGTGTTAACCAGCTGGTGATTAGTACATGCTAACTGGTTAACAGAGAATGTGCCTCTTAAATAGGAGACCAAAAGTGATTAACGCTGGTTTTTACAAAGCCGTGGTACAGGTTTCTACCGCGGTCTGGTGAGGTAAATGCTCCGACACTCATAGAATTCCTATAGGCATTGGAGCATTTACCAGAAATCTCTACCATGGCTTTGAAAAAAGGGGGGCCTACATTTTTTTCAGGTCTCGTACCCTAATGCAAAATTTAGCATGCGACTTGCAAATAAGAAAAGAAAAAAAAAGTCCCATTTTACAGCAGCATTAAAACTGAGCTCAGCAGGCAGGATAGTCCTGCATTATGGTGTCCTTTTCTTAAGGTGCACTAACTGATTTAGCACGCGCTAAATGCTAAGGTGTCCATAGGAATATTTACTTTAAGGGCCTCTAAGTTTGTACCTGTACATGAGGCAGTGGGGGAGGGGGGTTAAGGGTATTTGCCCAAGTTCACAAGGAGCAACAAAGAAATTTGAACTCCGACTTCCCTTCTTCTGAGTCCGTTGCTCAAATGCATGTTATATACTTTCCCACTTCTATAATTTAGTTTTATTTGATGTAATTAGCCAGTGTTGGGGATGTTTACATATCAGAAACCCTATAGAAACTGATCTCAGAATGCTTAGGGGGTTAGCCTATGAGTGTGCATTTAATTAAAATAACAGCTTGTCAGCATGTGCTGAACCTTTTTTTTTTTCACAGAAACTGATAAAAGTGGTCAAGTGGCTCCTAGAATTGGACAATAGCTGTGAGCAATCTAATTTCTGGCAGTGCCCTGCTAACTTTGCTACAATAAAAGAATTAACACCTTGAATTTTATCATTCCACCTACATTACTGATGGAAATGAGATTATAAAAGCACTAACACCAGAAGAAATTTGTGCACCAGTGCATTTTATTACCCTACAAATCCAGAGCATCGGTGACAAAAGAAGAAAAGAATGGCACACTAAAACTGGGAGTTAAGAAACATTGATTTCTTGTCACCCATCTTTTCAAGATCCCAGCACATATTTGTATAGCTTGATAAGCTGTACACATTTGCAATTAGACGAGTCATGGGAAATGTACATAATTGTACCTTATGGGTTTTTGTATACAGGCAGTTCCCGGGTTAAGAATGAGTTACGTTTTTAAAGTTGTCGGATTTGTATGTAACTCAGAACCTGTAGATTTTAAGATTCTTGCTACTTACCTCTGCTTCCAGCTGACTAAAGGACCATGCACAACCACACACTGTTCTTAATGTGGCCATGCATCATTCCTGAATCTGTTATAGGAGAAGTGTAGGAGTCTATGCCACTGGAAATACTGCTCAGTGAAATCAAATGAAACCGCAACTGCGTTCTTAAGTACGAGTCGCCCTTAAGTCGGGCATCTGTAACTCGCGGATTAGCTGTACTTGACTCACATAAGAACATAAAACGTTTACAAATCATTCAAAATGCTTCTATTAAACTTATAACTAAAACCAGGAAGTTTGATCATGTGACACCCCTTTTAAAAGATGCGCACTGGCTTCCGGTGACCCATCGGATAACATACAAACTATGCATAAACTCACTTTCAAATCTCTCCTTAATAAAACCCCAGCATTTATTTACAAATTATTAATTCCATATTCTCCAAATAGAACTCTGTGATCCAACCAACAGAACTTACTAACTATTCCATCTCTTAAGGTTATTAATACAAGACGGCAATTCATTTTCTCTGTCACTGCACCTCAGACGTGGAACGCCCTTCCAATTTATTTAAGGGAAGAGCAGAATCTCGAGAAATTTAAAATTAATTTAAAAACATTTCTCTTTAAAGATGCTTTTGGTCATTAACTAAACACTCCGTAGGTCAGATTATTTTTACTGTATCGTATTATATTTTCTATTTGTTTCCCATTTTGTGTTTTTCCCTTTTTGTTCTACTTTTCTATATTGATTTTGTATTTCACCTCCCCTCTTTCCTTTTGTATATAAGTTTGTTAAGTTAAACTTTTAATCCCGAATGTCATTATGTATTGTTTTGTAATGTACTGTCTCCTATTAATTGTAATTTTAATTTGTTCATCGCTTAGAAATATGATTAAGCGATTAATCAAAACAATTATTAAACTTGAAACTTGAAGAGTTGCCATACTGGGACAGTATCCTGTTTCCAACAGTGGCCAACCCAGGTCACAAATGCCTGGCAGAAGCCCAAAGAGTAGCAACATTCCAGAGCTCATACTGTGATGTCATAATGCCTCATTCCACCAATGCCTAAGAGCCAGCCTCATTAGTGATGTCACAATGGCTTCATTATTTCTATACAGGTAATCGCTGGTTAAGAATGAGTTATGTTTTTAAAGCTGTTCTTAAGTCAGATTGGTATGTATGAGTAACTCAGAACTTGTAGATTTTAAGATTCTTGCTGCTTACCTCTTCTCCCAGCTGACAGAAGGGCCAACTGTCCTTACCAGTGTTCCCTCTAAGGTACAGCATGCACAACCACACACTGTTCTTAATTTGGCCATGCATCATCCCAGAATCTGCTGCAGGAGAAGTGTAGGATAGAGAGCTGCACGGGAACGGGGATGACGGGGATCCCGCGGGTTCCCCCTTTGGGTCACGGGGATCCCGTGGGGACGCCCCCTAGGGTCGCGGGGATCCCGTGGGGACGCCTCCGAGGGTCGCGGGGTTCCTGCGGGGTTGGATCGCAGCGGGGTTGGTCGAGCCGCGAGGGTAGTCTCCTTCTCCTTACCTGCCCTGTCGCAGCACACATCCGAATGGAAATCTTCCCGATGTCAGCGCTGACGTCGGAGGGAGGGCTTAAGCAAAGCCCTCCCTTCCTCCGACGTCAGCGCTGACATCAGGAAGACTTCCGGTCGGTTGTGTGCGGCAGGGCAGGTAGGAAGAAGGCAATGGCGTACGAAAGAAGGGGGAGGGGGCGGACCGCCCCGGAGAATGTGCACAGCCGGTCAGATCCCCCGATCGACCGACAACAGGCCCGGCCGACAAATCTCCCTGCCCTGTAGCCGCGAATCTAAATTACCTCTTACAGCAGCTTCACTACTCCAGCTGCTGTAAGAAGGTAATTTAGATTCGCGGCTACAGGACAGGGAGATTTGTCGGCCGGGCCTGTTCTGTTGTCGGTCGGGTGCAAAAGCGCCACAAAGGTGGAGGCAGGGAGGGAGGAAAGGTGGAGTGGAGAAGAAAAGACGCTTAAGGGGGGAGAAGGCCGCTGAAAGTACTGGGGAAGACAAAGGGGTGGAAAAGAATGCTGAAAGGACATGGGGTAAACGGGAGAAAGGGGGGGAAGGACCCTGAAAGCACTGGGGAAGACAAAGGGGTGGAGAATGCCACTGAAAGGACATGGGGAAGACAGAGGGGGGAGAAGGCCGCTGAAAGGACATGGGGAAGGCAGAGAGGGGAGAAGGATGCTGCCTGACAGGACATGGGAAAGATGGTGGGGAGAAGGACACTGAAAGGAAATGGGGAAGAGGGAATGGGAAGAAGACGCTGGCAGGGAAGAAGACAGAGGTGCCAGACTATGGGGGGAGCGGAGGGAAAAAGATGGGTGCCAGACCAATTTGGGAGGGGGAAGAAAGGGAGAGGCACAGTAACAGAGCAAATGGAAGACACAGAGAGAAGAGAGGCAGTGGATGGAAGGAATTGAATGAGAACATGAAGAAAGCAGAAACCAGGCAATAAAGGTAGGAAAAAAATTATTATTTTTTTTTTTTTTGCTTAAGGATAAAGTAGTATATTAGTTGTGTTGATAAAAATTTATAAACATTAGAGGCTCTGGTAGAAACCCGTTTACAAAGTATGTATTCTTCCCAATTAATATTTCCAAATTAATAAAGTCTTTTTGCTTATTTTTAAATGGGTTTCTACCAGAGCCTTTAATTCAGTAGCATAATTAAATGAAATAACTATTTCTGTAGTTTATAGGGACAGGCGGGGACGTAGGGGATTCCTCGCGGGGACGGGTGGGGACGGAGGGGATTCCTCGCGGGGACGGGTGGGGACGGAGGGATTCCTCGGGGGGACGGGTGGGGATGGGTGGGAGTCCTCACGGGGACGGGTGGGGACGGGTGGGACTTTGGCGGGGACGGGTGGGGACGGGTGGGATTTCTGTCCCCGCGCAACTCTCTAGTGTAGGAGTCTGCCACTGGAAATACTGCTTAGCGAAATCAAATGAAGCCGCGGCCACGTTCTTAAGTACGACTTGTACTTAAGTCAGGCATCTGTAACTCGGGGACTGTCTGGTATGAACCACAGATGATTATTCCGCTGTTTAATAAACCCCAAGAGAAGAGAAAAAGTCTAAATTGAAGCATTCTCCTTTTCCCTCCAGTGTACTGTACGTTCATGACGAATTCAGTCTTCCATCTTTCTTTTTGGCATCTGCCGGAGCTTGTGACCCTAGTAAAAGATGGAATGTTGGGCTTGACGTACCTTGATCTGACCCTTATTGTACTCATTGCAAAACAATAAGTAGCGTGGCAAAAAGATTGCCTTCTTTCCCCCCTTTCGTCTAGGCTCCTACCACTCTCCGTAATGAAACGACACAACAATTGGACTTGAAAGAATTCTTCTAGAGGAGTGGGTTGTTAAACAGTGATCAGCACTGGCTGTCTTATATACTAGGTACGTCACTTGATTTAATGACCCTATTCTAACCACCAAATTTCCCTGTCCCGCCCCAACCGGCTACTTTTTCATGCCACCCGGCTGGAAAAAAATCTCTGGGGAGAACACTGAAGTGGTATATAAATAGTTCAATTGTAATCTGTGTCAAAGATAGGCGACAGAAATGTAGGCCCGGGTGTTACAAACCTACATTTCCGGTGTCTATCTTCCACATAGAATCACGGTTAATGGCGCCAAGCATCAACCCCGCCCATAAGCACACCTTTTTTGGCATTCGGCGTTGGTAAGCATTTGCGTAGATGCAATTCAGGTGCTCTTTCTTGTCTCATGACTCCTACTTTTTTTTATTAATTAGTTTTTAATTGGTTTTTAATGGCACGGTCAATTTCCACACCATTAATGGCAAATCAAAACACTTAACAGACGCCTTTTACTACTAATGCAAGTTTCCAAGTTTATTATAAGATTTGATTAATCGCCTATTCCAGATTCTAAGCGATGTACAGCTAAAAATTACAAAGTTAGGGGAAACAAACATGACTAACAAAATTATTACTAAACATATTTAAATATCGTAAAATACAGAACATAAAATAACATGACTAAACATAACTAATGCCTTCTGAATGGAGCCATGTTTGAGAATCTGGGCCTTAATGCATACCTGCGCCTAAGAATGCTTAGACCCCGCTAGATGCAATTCTGTAAACAGTGCCTAGATTGACAACTGTGCTGAACAGTGCCTAGAAGTTAGACACAGTTTGCAGGGGTGTCCAACCTTTTGGCTTCACTGGGCCGCATTGGCCGAAAAAAATGTTTCTGGGGCTGCACAAACGTGCAAACGCTGCAGCAAGACACAGGAGTGAGCCGGCAAGATGGTAAACACCCGGAGGCAGCAGAGGAAAACACTGCATCGCCCGCGACCGGAGCAGCACAAAATACTTCACGGGGCCACAGGTTGGACACCCCTGGTTTATAGAATCATAGCTTTAGTTTGTGCCTAAGTTCTTACATACATTAACATTTGTGTGTGTGTGAAAAGAGCCATAAAAATTCAAAAAACATGAACTAACCAAAAGATCAGAAACTAATCAGAAATTATTGCCTTGTGCACAACCCTTTCAAATATTGGGTGCTTGTAAGTTAGGGTTACCATATGGCTCCAGAAAAAGGAGGATGGATTGAGATGTCCGGGTTTTACTTCTATTGAAAGGAATGGAAGTAAAACCCAGATGTCTCAATCCATCCTCCTTTTTCTGGAGCCATATGGTAACCCTAACATATGGTAACTCGATTGTAAGTTGATTATTTCATAGCTTGAGTGATATGAGCCAGTATTCAAAGCATCTTTTCTGTCCACAATTTGTAAATACATTGGATTTTTAAGGTGATATTCATAAGTTCTTTTATGCATCTTTGCAAATTATTAAGTACAGTATTAGTTTTATCTTTTAGACATAGTTTACCTGACCATTTTGCATTCTCATATTCCATTTAAAATCGCATGTATTTTTGCAGCTTAATAGAAAACAGTCCACTCACATAAAAGGAAAGTAAATGTTATTAAAATGCAAAACTGAGCCATTTCTACTTTAAAATGGGCCTTCTGGTAATAAAAGTTACTTTGGTGAAAATGAGACCTTCAAATTACTAATGTGAGCATCTGTTTTATGACTCCCAGGGAAGATATGCTAAGTTTACTAATCAAAATTACTTTTTTTTATTTACATGCTACATTATTATCGCTGTGCAAAAAAAAAAAAAAAAAAAAAGGCTTATGAAATTCAAGCTGTTATAATAATTACCGTACTTATTTCTAAAATTTCAAAAGCTCAAGCCATTTTAATTTGCCAGCATCACACAGACTGCATCAGTGTATCTATTGGGAGGCATCGACCCAGTGGGGAAGAAGTTTTAGCAATGCTTCAAGGTGGTAGAATGTGCTGTAGATATACTGAAATTTCAACTAAAACAATTAATTGCTTTAATCAATAGAAATGGTTACACTTTACATCCAAAAAATCAAAAGCTTTGATTTTTAGGACATCTCTACTGTAGCACATCCCCCGGAATTTGTAGCCCAGTGACATATGTAACATAGTAAATGACAGCTAATAAAGACCCCCACGGGCCAATCAATTTGCTCATCCAAGCGGCCAGAGCTACACCCACCACTCTGTGAAGATTCTGCTCCTTCATGATTAAACACTGGCATCACAGATGAGGCAGTTGGCAAATTCACCAGAATGAGACAGTTAAATAATGATAATAATAACAGTTTATATACCGCGTACCGTGAAGTTCTATGCGGTTTACAAAAGAATAAAAGAAGGTACAAATTGAATGAACTTAATAGATGTGAGAGCGAGTGGTTGATAGGGCAAGAGAACTGATATTGAGGGGAAAGAGATGTACGGGTCAGCTGTCTAGATACTTCAGGAACAGATGTGTTTTTAGGCGCTTCCTGGATTCCTCATAAGTAGTGGGCGAAAGCAATCTTGGAAATAGTTTTTTTTTTCAACTTTGGCCACAGCATAATCACATTCATTTTAAACACATGAAGAAACCGACTAACAACAGGGTCCTTTTATTAAGGCACGCTAACCGATGCTTTGGCATCCATTATATTCTATGGGCTCCTTAGCGTTTAAATCTGTTGGCGTACCTTAATAAAAGGACTCCTATGTTTCTATTAATTAACTCCCCCCCTATTAATTAACTCCCCCCCTATTAATTAACTCCCTCTATTAATTATCAAGCTGCACTAGAGGTTTTTTGCAAGAGGTTTTTCACATGGGCTCTGATGGTCATGCCGGCTCGCACTATAAACCTGTAGCTCAGCTTGATAAAAAGGGGGGGGGTAACATTTCAGGGCCCTTTTACTACAGGGTGCTAAACTGTTAACGCAGGGTTAGCATGAGAGAAGCTACCCACAAAATGTGTTAAAAGCATTTTGCCGTAATTTGTCTATTTTCACATGATAAACCCCCGCATTGCTTACTTTACAATATTAGTTTTGGAGAAAGGCATGTCATGGTCTTCGAGTGGGTATTCCTGTATTTTCCAGCTAGTGTGTTATGATAAGTGCATGCCAATTAGATTCACGCAGCGCTAACACAGGAGCACGCACCGATGGCTCTCATGATAAGGTTTTTGCTGATCTCATGGGCTAAAGCCCTGCATTGAAACACATTAAGCCCAAATGTTTCCACACTTTAGAAAAAGGGCCACTTTATTTATTAACTTTCACCTTAAGATGTCTTCCCCTACTGAGATCTCAATCTGTATACTTTGGAGGACAGGCGGGAGAGGGGAGATACGATAGAGATGTCTTTCATTTGAATGAGAGGGCATAGGATGAAGTTTAAGAGGTGATAGGCTCAGGGGTAATCTAAGGAAATACTTTTTTACAGAAAGGGTGGTAGATGTGTGGAACAGTCTCCCGGAAGATGTGGTGGAGACAGAGACTGTGTCTGAATTCAAGAAAGCCTGGGATAGGCACGCGGGATCCCTCGGAGAGAGGAAGAGATAATGGTTACTGCGGATGGGCCATTTGGCCTTTATCTGCCATCATGTTTCTATGAGATACACATTACCCATTCTCATAACATACAACATGGATGTGACATAAAATATGCACACTTGATCCTAATTTGTCTTTGCCATTATGAAGACACGAACCATAGAAGTCTGTCCGGCACTGACCTTACTATCCAGCTACTGGCAGGGCAGGATTAATTCATCGAGGGCCCCTAGGCACCCAAGAACACTGGGCCCCCTGCCCCGCTCCACCCCACCATGCGCCCAGGCGGAAACAGGAAGCTGTGTCAGAGGGAAGCTTTGGGCAAGCAGAACTGCTTGCTCAATTACAATTCTGCGTTGCCAACCGGGGGGGGGGAGGGGGGGGCTGCATTGCCGATCGAAGCTGGAGGGGGCCCATCGCCGTTTGGAAAAAACAATGTTGATGCCTTCCTTCATCAGGCCCCCCTGACCATTTCGGGCCCTAGGCACGTGCCTACTTGGCCTATTGGTTAATCCTGCCCTGGCTACTGGACTTGCTGTTGCAGCCCACACCAACCCACAGACCACAGAAGTCTGCCCGGCACTCATCTTACTTCACAACTACTGGAGTTGGCGTCTAAGCACCACTAAGCTTGGTTTGGATGCTGTCCTCTTTCTATACAGCGGAGGCATGCTCTAAAATCATGTATACATTGGTGCAGATTTCACAGGTAGTTTTTACCTTTGGAATTTACACCAATAATTGTATTAAGCATTTTGGAGTGGAGGGATAGTCCAATGGTAGAGCAGCAGGCTAAGAATGAGAGAAGCCAAGACTCAAACCTCACTGCTTATGATCGAAGGCAAGTAAGTTAACTCTCCATTGTCTAAGGTAGAATCAGTGATGTAGGAAGGGGGGCAGCAGTCCACTTCTGGAGCCGTCTTGGTGGGAGCATCGGTCCTCTTCTCCACCCCCTTGCTTCATCCCCGCCCACCCCCCCAACTACTGCATGCATCCTTTCCCTTATACCTCTAGCATTTGTGGTGCAAGCAGAAACCCCAAACTGCTGCTCGCACCAGCATGGGATCTTCCTCTGACATCACATTCTGAACCCGTGCCTAGGAAGTGATGTCAGAGGAAGAGCCGACGCTGGCGTGAGCAGCAGTATGGGGATTGCTGCTCATACCGGGAATGTTAAAGAGGCACGGGGGGGAAGGGAAGGGGTGCGGTGCGTGGCAGGAGGGGGGCAGGGGAAGGAGCAGTTAGGGATGGGGGCAGAGAAGAGGGTGGGGGAGGGGTGCCTCCGCCTCGGGCACCTCTCACCCTCGCTACGCCACTGGGAAGAATCCTCTATTATTAACCCTTTGGGGATAGGAAAAATCCCTACCGTACCTGAATGTAACTCACCTTGAACTGCCACTGAGAAAAGTACGCGCTAAAACCCAGTTCTTGTAATCAAAGCAAAATTACACACTGGAAAATTGTGCAGTTCAGTTCAATTGTCCACACCCTTATAATTAGCAAATGGGATTATTGTAATTTACTTTATGACATTACATTACATTAGTGTTTTCCATCCCGCCAATACCTTTCAGTTCTAGGCGGTTTACAAAAAGAGTTGGCCTGGGCATTCCCAGGGAGCTTACAGAGTTGACAGATAGAGTGAGCTTACACGAATTGAAGACTAGCATGAGCGATGGGTTTGGGGGGAGGGTTTATAAGGTTTTTGATTAGCTCATTTGACAAATTTTTGGAAAAGTATAGTTTTCAGATCTTTCCTGAATGTTTTGTAGTTGGTCCCCTTTGGTCAGTAGCTTTATGTCGGCTGCTTAAAGATGCCATGTAGGAGACTGCAGACACTGCACAATAGATTGATCTGCCGGGCAAACAAATGGAAAAGAGCATCTGCATTGGCTTCCTATAGAATCACGAAAGCTTTTTAAATTATGCATGCTAATATCCAGTGTTATTCATAGTTATGTGCCTTTGCCATTCACATTGGTTCTGTCATTTTCTTCCTCCAGGAAAAGTTTTCATGCAAATGGTCAGTTAAAGCTAAATTACCCATCTGTTGATGGGATTAGATACAAATGTGTTCATTCTCTAACAATTCCTTACCAACCTGCAAAGATTTGGAATGTTTTTGCCAACAGAAATTAGGCTGGAAACAAACAGGGAAATACTCGTATTGAAGAAATACTTGAAAAAAACTTTTTTTAATGATTAACGCTGGGTTTTACTAAGCTGCGGTAGAGATATCTACTGCAGCCCGGCAAGGTAACTTCTCCAACGCTCATGAGCGCCAGAGCAGTTACCTTGCCGGCCCTTGATAGAAACCTCTACCGCAGCTTAATAAAAGGAGCCCTAAAATTTTAACTGCAAATGGTTATGTATACTTCTGGCTATATACAAATATCTAACTTGAGCTGGATTATTTTATTGTTGATCCTATTTTGAACCTATAGGTAAATGCAGAATAAAAATGAAGCTGGGATGGAACGGAATGTACCCTTGGAGGTTGTGCCTGCTTTTTCTGGGCTACTTTTCAGACCAAAACAACACTCAAAGATTTAGAAATCCGACACTATGTGTGTTGTTTTCTCCCCTGATCTGTACCTGCCCTCTGGAATATCTCCAACAAAATGATGTGGGTTCTAGAACAGCACAGGAAACATCTACCCACATTAAAGGTGGGACATTTTCAAAGAGCCTGTTTTCATTTATAAAACACTAGCTGATGCCCCGGCGTTGCACGGGTATTTAATTATAGCAATAACACTGTAAATGGATTCAAATAAAGATACTTTATAGTGGTGAATGAAATTATTTTTAACAGCTTTATAAAAAGTACATATTCAAATTATAATGTGAAATATTTGACAAAATGAATACAATACAACTAACACAAAACTTGATTATAAACAACATTTTTAGTTTCATCTCCAGGAGCAAGAACATATAAATTCTTGGGTGAACCCACCCTTGAGCAAGCAACATAGAGTTGTCCATGGGAAAAACAGGGGGATCTTAAATCCACTCCACAGTATGTAATAGTATGTCCCTGTGATTTGTTGATTGTGATAGAGAATGCAAGACTCACTGGAATTTGCAATCTCTTAAACTGAAAAGGAAGACCTGTTGGAATAAGTGGCATCCAAAAGTTTCAGTATTGATTTAAACAACTCAATATGTGGAAACTCAGGTTGAAAAGAAACTCCATGCAGTTTTTTCCCGGTTCAGAATGGAACCTGTGTTCCTAGTTCAGCATATGTGAGTACTCATGTAATGTAATAACATGATGAACTGGGGTGCATGAAGGAAACAGTTACAAACACAGTTAGAACATACAAACTCTATATGTATGCTGTCCGTGGTAGAATAGAAACGATGTCCCTACTGGTTATAGTGTCATAGAAAGTGTTTTATAGTTGGAATAACTGTGAGAATGGCAGCTTTTTACATCCTTTCCATTGACATGAATGGATGAAATCTGATTTTATGTTTGTAGCTCCGCCCACGTGTGCAGGTGGGCCGCGAGACCCCCAGAACATATCACCCCAGGTAGTTGGAATTACTGTGAGAAAGGCAGCTTTTTACATTTTTGCCATTGACATGAATGGGTGAAATCTGATTTTCTGTTTGTAGCTCCGCCCACGTGTGCAGGTGGGCCGCGAGACCCCCAGAACATATCACCCCAGGTAGTTGGAATTACTGTGAGAATGGCAGCTTTTTACATTTTTGCCATTGACATGAATGGGTGAAATCTGATTTTCTGTTTGTAGCTCCGCCCACGTGTGCAGGTGGGCTGCGAGACCCCCAGAACATATCACCCCAGGTAGTGAGGGATCTGCATACCAAGTTACGTTCAAATTGGTCAAGTCGTTTTTGAATTACTGTGAGAATGGCAGCTTTTTACATTTTTTCCATTGACATGAATGGGTGAAATCCGATTTTCTGTTTGTAGCTCCGCCCACGTGTGCAGGTGGGCCGCGAGACCCCCAGAACATATCACCCCAGGTAGTGAGGGATCTGCATACCAAGTTTCGTTCAAATCGGTCAAGCCGTTTTTGAATTACTGTGCGAATGGCAGCTTTTTACATTTTTTCCATTGACATGAATGGGTGAAATCTGATTTTCTGTTTGTAGCTCCGCCCACGTGTGCAGGTGGGCCGCGAGACCCCCAGAACATATCATCCCAGGTAGTGAGGGATCTGCATACCAAGTTTCGTTCAAATCGGTCAAGCCATTTTTGCGTGATCGCGGCACATACACACACACACACATACATACATACATACACACATACATACCTCCGATTTTATATATATAGATTGATCTCGCTATGTCAGGTATTGATTATGTGGGAGATCTCAATTATTTGTAGTTATTTCAAAATGCTTTTGAATCTTAAATGAAGTAGGGGGCACCATGCTGTCAGGTTCAGAAGACGTGAGCGAGCATTCATATATCTCTAGACATTTAAGAATTTAGAAATTTTCTGTCATGCAGTTCATTTAACTTCAATTTTCATATATTCCCTCGGTGCTCTGCATAACTATTCCAGATACATGAAGTGGTCAGCGTTTAAAAAGTTTGAGCTAAAGGTGTACCTGAGGGTTGTGAGTCATTAAGCCCGTTACATTAACGGGTGCTAGAATACTGTTCACCCTCTATGTTGCCCCTTCTATTCACTGCCCTCTCTTCTCTTTCCATCCAGTGTCCGCCCTCTCTCTCTCTGTCCCATATGGCCTCTCTCCATCTCCTCTTTCCTTTTCCCTTGGTCTGGCATACCTTCCTCCTTCCCTCCATGTCCTGCCATCTGTTCTTCCCTCCAAGCCATTCTCTCCCCCTCTGCTCACTTTCCTCCTTGAACTACTTCATCGGGCAGCAGCAGCATTGACAATTCATTGCTGTTGCTGGCTTCAGGTCTTCCTCTCTGGCGGGTCCTGTCTTCATGAAAACAGGAAGTAGGCAGGACCGGCCAGAGAGGAAGGCCTGAAGCCGCAACAGCAGCGAATTGTAAACGCTGCTGCTGCCTGAAGCACCCGAGGCAATTTACCCACAGAACTTTGAGTTTCAAAAATCTTTGTGTTTGCTTTTCCCCACAGAGCTAACTCACACAAATGGCAATGAATCAAATCAAATCAATGTCCACGAGTCCCATCCTCTTCGTTCTCACGTCCTCCCATAGATTCTAAAACAGACAGAGGAAGAAAGCACCTTACAGTCTAACAAACTGAGGCATGGGCTTTCGAGGACCAGAATCACTTATCTGTATGATGTGCTGACAAAGTGGCCTCCAGAAAATACAGTTTCTGCCTTTCTTGATACGATGGAAGTGGGGTTTTTTTTCTGCCTCAGACAACTGAGAACAATCAGATTGGTTTCGAAAGATGGCGCAAGCTGTCCTACTACCCTACCTGGATTATTGCAACTTGCTCTATTAAGGCATTACAAGGAAGGAGGTGAAGCAACTGCAAATGATCCGAAAGGCGGCAGCGAGGCTGATTTTTCGCTCAAGGTGTTTTGAGAGGACTAGCCCTCTGCTGATCTTTTTATTGAGATTTTTATAATAGCAAGAGAAATACATTATATAGTAAATATGATACAAACAGGAACAGAGGAGCAAATAGGGAGTAATGAATAAATGAGAACAACTATATGAAGCCATAATTAGAGACCAATAAGTTCAGTAGGAGACCTAAGAGAATTATATTCAGTACAGTCAACATGAGATGATGAGAAGATAACTGGATATTATATGAGATATGTCCTCTTTCTAGAAAATTGTCTGGGCTTCCAGACAGACTTTCCAAAACTTGGCATTTGTCTGGGTTTTGGAAAGCTCCGATGAGCTCCAGCCACAGCTGGAGGGCCTCTGAGCATGTGCAGATGATGTCACCCACAATTGCGCATGCTCCAGGCCCCCCAGACACGGCTGGAGCTCATCCAGAAGAAGAGAGGAAGCTTGGGGGGGGGGGCTAGGGGGCAGAACGGGGTAGGGCTAGAGGCAAAACGGGGTGGGGGTCAGGTGTCCAGGGTTTCCTGCAGAAAAATATGGTAACCCTAATTCAAGGTCCACACAGCGCTTCAAGATACTATACCCATCTTCCCAGCAAGTACGCTAGAAAAAGATGTTTGACTCCACCTTTGAGTTCCTAGGACCACACATCTAGAGCAGTCTGCATATGAACCTGCGGCAGCCCACCACACACTGTCGCTTTAAAGACATACCTCAAAACACTGTTCGCGGACTTCATCACTTTCCTTGTCTGTCATTACTTCTAACCTGAGTCATCAATATTAAATTCGCTAACCTCTAAACCTTGAGTCATTAATGTAAAATCCTCTTGCTGTAAGTCGCTTTGATTCCATGTAGAAACTTGCGGGATACAAGAAGTTGTATTGCATTGTAAGATTCACTCAGGTGATCAAATCTCTAACCCATGTAAAGGACCATGTGCTAGACCAGTGGTTTTCAATCCTGTCCTGGAGGACCACTAGGCCAATCGGGTTTTCAGGCTAACCCTAATGAATATGCATGAGAGATTTGCATATAATGGAAGTGATAGGCATGCAAATCTGCTCCATGTATATTCATTAGGGCTAGCCTGAAAACCCGATTGGCCTGGTGGTCCTCCAGGACAGGGTTGGGAACCACTGTGCTAGATGGTGTTCAGCAAAGGGGTTGAAATCATTGAACACAAGGCTGATGGCATTGAAATAACACCCTATCATGGTCTGATCATTTTCTAATTAACCCCCCCCCCTTTTTCCAAAACCGTAGCACAGTTTTTAGCGCCGGCCATGACGGTAGCAGCTCAGACGCTCATAGGAATTCTATGAGCATCAGAGCTGTTACCACCATGGCCAGCGCTATAAACCACACTACGGTTTTGTAAAAGTGTGTGTGTGGGGGGGGGGGGGGGGTAATTTTTCTATTAAGGACTGCATTAAAAAATTGGCCCAACCAAAGTTTGGAAGGAAATTTGAGACATGAAAAATCTGACTGCTGATAAATTCCTAGAGGCCTTATCCTACCCCCAAGTGGATGAAAAGATGACCTTGTCAGAACAGGTTGATATCTGGAATGCATGCTTAATAATGGCATTAGAAAAAAAACAAACAGCCCCTGTGCAAATAAAAGCTCACCATAGTTCTCCTCAGAACATCAAGGACGTCAACTGGAAAGAAAATGGTGAAAATCTCACCTAGATGAAGGCTCAACTGTAAGAAACATATGGCAATGTACCACCAGACCTTAACAACAGCCAAAACATAATATTTCTCTGAAAACATCGAACAAGCTGCAAATTCAACCAAGCAGCTACTGTATTTAAAATTGTAAACAGCCTAATGGAAACCCCACAACTAAAGGCATCGGAATGCTTTTGTGGTTTTTTTTTTTTGGGGGGGGCCCGCAAGCTCCACCCCCAGACCATGCCCAAGCTCCACCCCAGATCCCACCCCCATAATAGTAATACCATTTTTTCCATTCATTTTTCATATATACACATTATATAATCTTATTAACAATACATAATGGTTAGCTCCAATTTTCATGTATTCTTTATCCATGGAACCCCAATTAATATGTATCTTTTCTATTCTTGTTATTTCGCTGACTGTCCAGCCTTCTTTCAATGTGAACCGCCTAGAAGTCGCTTGACTATGGCGGTATAGAAAAATAAAGTTATTATTATTAACCACAAAATTAAACTACGCAAAAAAAAAAAAAAATCTATGTATATTATATTATATTAAATTATTTCCTTCAATACAATGTTATAAATTAAACTATGCAAAGCACACTATATGTTTCTCAACATTCAATCCTACCATAACACCTGGCCTTGGTCACATATGCAGAACACAGATAACCCCTATACAATACAGGACCAGAAACCCAAACAAAACCCTACGATGCAAGACTGCATGCAGTACAACCCTCAGAGAAATAGAAACAAATGCATTTCTTCCTGAACAGTGTAAAACAGGGGTGTCCAACCTTTTGGCTTCCCTGGGCCTCCTTGGCCGAAAAAATGTTTCTGGGGCCGCACAAACACGCAAACGTTGCAGCAAGACAGAGGAGGGAGCTGGCAAGATGGTAAACACCTGGGGGCAGCAGAGGAAAACACTGCATCGCCCTCGACCGGGGCCGCACAAAATACTTCATGGGGCCGCATGCGGCCCTCTGGCCACAGGTTGGACACCCCTGGTGTAAAATATAGACAGCAGATGTCATTTTACAAAACTGACACAATTCAATCACTAAATTGAAAATAAAATCATTTTCCCTACCTTTGTTGTCTGCTGATTTTGGTTTTCAAACCTTCTTTTCCCAGTCTCTGGCTGCACTTCCTTCTGTCTGTGCTCTTCACTGTGTATCCAGGGCCACCTTATCCATTTGTTGTTGTTTTTTCCTTCACTTTCTGCTATACTGGTTATTGTGGATGGCCATTTGGCCTTTATCTGCCATCATGTTTCTATGTTTATAGGAGACTAAAATTGATACTGAAGATGCAAGCCATTAATCAGTTGGCAATTCCTATTGTCTCATACAGCTTTGGAACTGTAGGCTGGACTCTTAAAGATCTTTAAAAAACTGGATGTATGTACAATAAAATTCCTCGGTGTCCTCTGACCTTGTCTCTTATACTTCCTGGTAGCTGCTTCCCTGACTCCTCCTTCCCATGTCACTTTCACCCAAGGAGAAGTTCCCTATGTTAAGGTGGCTTTGACATTGTGAGGGAGTAGTTTGTAGTTTATTACTTGTATTCTGCTTTTACACAAAGCCAATTACAACATTACATACATAATTAAAACAATAACTTAGCAGTTATACATCATATTGCATACAGCTTTGTATACCAAGACTGTACAAATCCCTCAACCACAGGAATAGATTACATCTATCGAGCTACTATCATAGACCTCTAAAATTACTTAGTAGTATCATCATCTAAATGTGGAAAAATTTCTTAAATATGAAAATGTGACCAGTGTCCATTTCCATCATTAAACTTGGACAAGTGTTCCAAAGAGTAGCAGAAATGAGTAAGAATCTAACAATACCAAAAGGGAAAAAAGCAACAGAATTTGTTAAGAAAAAAAAAAAAACCTCTATAGGGAATTAGAAACACAGAAATATGGCAGCAGATAAATGGCCAAATGGCCCATCCAGTCAGCCCATCTGCAGCAAATGAGAAAAAACAAGTGGCAAATGCATACGTAAAGCAGTAAGTGTTACTTCAGTTTTGATCAATAAATGATTCTTGGACACCTTAATGGTTAAGGAGAAGTGAGTTGAAATCTAAGAATGAGCATTTGATAGTTGAAGTCTAGGACCATCTTTATCCATCTCAGGTATTTTGGGATCTTTGAGCCAATGTTTGTGCTGTTTTGTAGTCTTCCAGCCAATGCCGATGGCACTTTACCATTCTCTTGGTGTTTTCAGGGTATTCTAGCTAATGTTAGTGACATTTTCCCTTCATTCCACTGCTTTGGGGTCTTCTAGCATTATACTGGTGCTACTTTATCCCTCACCTTGTGCTTTAGGGTCTCCCTGCCAAATTTGAAACTGCTTTACCTCTCTCCCAGTGTCCTCTGTCTTCCTGCAATGTCAGGGCTGAATTACCCCTCTTCATATTCCTTGGAGGTGTCATCCTGTTCTTTGTGCCCTTTTGTCCCTCTAATGATAGCTTACAGTTTCCATGCCCCGTTTTTGGTGTCTGGGAGTCTTCACACTGCGTCTGGAGGTTGGAGTGCTATTACCATTGCCATTAAAGGACAAAGGGGAGCTCAGGATGGTTTACATGAATTTATTCAGGTACTCAAGCATTTTTCCCTGCCTGTACCAGTGGGCTCACAATCTATCTAAGACTTAATACCTGTCTTAATAATTGTTTCAAAATGAATGCAAATCCCTAAGGCCTACTTCCACTCAGTCTGTAAAGAGTATGGGTGTATAAAGGCTAAAAGGAAAGGCACCTACAGGCTGTTTAAGCAACTAGCGTCCAAACCAGGGCCATCAAAACCATAGGCCATTATTGAGATGGCTTGGGGGGAATCCACTGCTTATTCCTAGGATAAGCAGCATAGAATTTGTTTTGCTACTTGGGATCTAGCTAGGTGTTTGGGACCTGGGTTAGCCACTGTTGGAAACAGGATTCTGGGCTGATTCCTTAGATGCAGGAAAATTTCCATCAGAGGATGGCAATATAATTATCACTCCAATAATTAAAAACACTAAAGAATCCATTTCACTGTCATCCAATTATAGATCAATATCATCAATCCCCCTCTTTGTAAAAATCATGGAGGTTTTGGTCCATATTCAATGGATTAAATATCTTGAGCAACACTCGTTACTTCACGACTCACAATCGGGATTTAGATCCCATTTCAGCACTGAAACAGTAATAGCTGCACTGTTGGACTACTTAAAAAGCATATTAAGCAAGGGCAGTAGTGCACTGGTGCTCCAATTCGATCTCAGTAGCGCCTCCGATCTTGTAGATCACACTAATTTATTAATCTGCTTGGATGCTCTGGGTCTTCAAGGAAATGTCTATTCATGGTTCAAAGGATTTTTGGAAACCAGACTTTACCAAGTTAGGTTTAGGACTCAGCTCTCTTGTACCTGGAAAAATCCATGCGGTGTTCCCCAGGGATCTCCATTTTCACCCACATTATTTAACGTTTACCTGTCATCGCTAGGTTCGTGTTTGAGCAATCTGGACATAGGGATGTTTAGTTACGCGGATGACATTACAATTGTCATACCCTTCAACTCAGTTCTGTCTCAGATTACCACTAAAATTGAAACCGTAATGAAACAGATGAATTCTTGGATGCAGCAATTTAAACTTAAACTCAATTCGTACAAAACAAAGTTCTTCGTGGCGTCTTCCAGTAAAATTCTTTTTGAACCCTCCATTAGTATAAATTCAACTTTGCACATAATCCATCCAACGATTAAAATATTAGGAGTTGTTTTAGATCAGCATCTTACTATGAAAACTCAGATAGATGCAGTAGTACGTAAAAGTTATTTCACCTTATGGAGGCTACGAACAATTAGATCTTACTTTGAATTTGCTGCCTTTAGACTACTGGTTCAATCGTTATTACTAAGTCTTCTTGATTATTATAATATTATTTATTTGACAATAACCAAGAAAGAACTAGCGAGACTTGTATTAATACAGAATACAGAGGTTAGAATGATCTACAGCTTGAAGAAATATGATCATGTCACACCCTTTTATTGCGGGCCTCTTCTCCCTCGAACAGAGGAGATTGAGAGGGGCCATGATCGAAACATTCAAGGTACTGAAGGGGATAGACTTCACACTCTCCCTTTCGTATAAGGTGAGCTCTGGCAATAGTTTATTTGAGGTTTTTGTGAATAAACAACTTTAGAAGATGAGGATATGATCTAGATCAATTTTTGAGTTAATTATATTATTTGAATTATTTTTATTGTTTATATTATCTTTTAATATTAAGTATATCTGATGTAAGCTGCATTGGACACATGTGAGATACAGTGGTATATACATTTTAATAAATGGAAATGAAATGAGTGTAGTACCAGATTTATGAAATTTGTTACCGTAAAATTGAGATAAGAGTTATGATCTTTATTAAAGAAAATTGAAGACCTGACTTTAACCCTAAATAGAAAAAGGGGGGCAGAGAGTTGTTATGGCTCTATTTCTATGGTTATAGAGGGTTATTCTGGAGAAAGTTTGTATGGAAGAGGGGGATGGAAGAGAAGGGGGTGAAAGGAAGGACCATTGTTAATATATATTTCAAGTGATCCCACACCCCAAAAAAGTTTAAGACAGAAAAACTGTAGGCAAAGTCATGGCAACTGTCTTCTGGGATGATGAAGGGCTTTTGCTTCTGGAGTTCATGCCATACAAGACAACCATAACCAGGAAGAGTTATGCCAACACAATGCTTGCTTTGTGGGAATCAATAAAGGAGAAAAGATGAGGAAAATTCTCAGCAGGTGTGCTGCTTCTTCACGACAATGCGCCAGTATGCATGTCACGACAATCACAGGCTGCCATCTGAGAATGTGGGTTTCAGCAGGTGAACCATCCACCCTACAGTCCTGACCTGCCTCCCTTGAATCATTTCCTGTTCTGAGTTTTGAAGAAATCTCTCTGTGGACAATGGTTTTCCAGTGATGAAGGCGTCAAGGAAGCTATGATGTCTAAGTTCGAAGGTCAAACTGAAGAATTCTTGCAGGAAAAGTGGATGGAGTGTATGGAGCTATCAGGAGACTCTACTAAAAAATATAACAAACATTTTTTGAAAACTTTTCTGTCCTACTGAGGTAGATAAATTATTGAACGCCCCTCCTATATGAACAAATGCCTTTCATTTCCTCCATGTACTACCAAATAGTTCACTATCCAATATATCACTCATTTTATGACCCATTGGCTACCATCACTAAGATTCACTCAGTAACTTGAATACTCATTATTGCTGGAATTCATCTGCCAGTTAATTAAAAAAAAAAAAAAACCCCAAAAAAACCCAACCCCCCAAAACGGCTGTAAATACTGTTTCGTTGACAGCGTACAAACAATTTTTAAAAATTAGGAAATGTAGCTGGCACTATTTTCTTCTTTTATAACTGCTTGTCAAGACATTCAGTTAAAACGTGTCACCCAGCCTCCTTTTAGATGCAAAACATAAGCCTTCTCGTTTGAGCTAAACTGTCTAATCTCAGCAGCACATTGGCTTTTGTTTTCAGGGAGATTTTCTGTTATCCTGAAAGTGTTATTTTTACTCTGGCAGTCTGGATTTCAGTTAGTCGTATTGATCGATCACTGTGTGATGAAAGGCACTTGTGGTTTTGAGTGTACCTTACATCTTTGTCATTGGTTTGTCCTTGTCTGGTGGGTTCAGGGCAGACTTCTCTACATAGCCCTTTTCTAGCTACTCAAAGACAGCCTTTTTCCAAGCAATGTGTTACTCCAATACTACTAATTATTTCTATAACACTGCTAGACATACACAGTGCTGAGCACATTATATGCAGGACCGACTTGCCTGGTATTACCACGGTAGCAGTAGACAGTTTTGTGGTGGTGCTGCGGGAACAGTGGTCTAGTCTAGTGGCTTCTTCAGGGTCAGGAAAGAACCAAACTCTTTCCTGCCCCTGATGTCACAGCGGAGTATTCAAAGAGATTGTCCCATTGCTGTTGCATTACTCTTAAAGGCTAAGTTTTTGTTTGCGGTTTTATTTGATATCTTATCCAATCGTCGGGAAGAAGGCTTCTGGGCACGATTAGCGGCAGGAAGGTAAGCAGAGGAGCAGTGGCGGTGGACCTGAGGGAAGTTTAAATCGGGCCTGGAAAGAAGCTTTTTTTTCCGCGGTAGGGGGGAAGGAGGTAGGCAGGCAAGCTGGCTTTTGCGCAGCAGAGAGGTAGGTAGGTAGGTAGGACGGCAGATAGGATGGCTGGCTGGCTGGCTGGCTTTGGGGAGGCAGGCAGGCAGGCTTTGGGGGAGGCAGGAAGGCAGGCTTTGGGGGAGGTAGGTAGGGAGGCTTTGGGGGAGGTAAGTAGGCAGGCTTTGGGAGAGGCAGGCAGGCAGGCTAGCTTTGGGGGAGATAGGCAGGCAGGCTGGCTCTGGGGGAGGTAGGTAGGCAAGCTTTGGGGGAGGCAGGCTGGCTGGCTTTGGAGGAAGTATGTAGGCAGGCTTTGGGGGAGGTAGGTAGGCAGGCTTTGGGGGAGGCAGGCTAGCTTTGGGGGAGGCAGGCAGGCAGGCTAGCTTTGGGGGAGGTAGGCAGGCAGGCTGGCTCTGGGGGAGGTAGGCTGGCTTTGGGGGAGGTAGGCAGGCAGGAAGAATCCGTTCTGGCTTCTAGCGTAAAGCTGCACCAGTGTTCATCTTTGATGTAGGGTTACCATATGGCTCCAGATAATGGAAGACAAATTGAGACATCCGGGTTTTACTTCTACTGAAAGTAATGGAAGTAAGGAGTTCAGACAGAGACATCTGGGCTTTACATCCATTGAAAGCAATGGAAATAAAACCCGGATGTCTCAATCCATCCTTATTTTTCTGCAGCCATATGGTAACCCGAGGTAGGAAAAGGGGTGAGGGTTCAGGTAAGGGGTATGTGGGAGTGAGATTCAGGTATTGGGTTGAGTACAGGAAACCTGTGCTCCTCCACCTAAAACCTGGGACACATTACTATTTGTAATATTGGCTAGTTTGAAAGATACAACATACAAACATATAACAGTTTGACTGGGCTTTGGAAGTCCCTGAGCTCAGGGCTGTGTCTGGAGGCTCCCAGACCTCGGGGAGGGAGAAAGGAAGTTCAAATTGTGGCGGGACTGGAGGTGGAGCAGGGCAGAACTGGAGGCGGAATGGGGCGGGGCCAGGTGTCTTTTTTTTAAAGAGGAAATCTGGCAACCCTAAATGCAGTTGACCTGATCAGTTAAGGTTTGAATATACATCAGCACTTAATTAGCCAAGTGCTGACTCCATCCCTGGAGTTAGTTAGGTGCCATCAACTCATGACTTGATGAATTCCAGACGCGCGACTTGATGAATTCCAGGTCTCAAAAGAAATCAGTTTTCTGCTAGTCATTCCCACGGTTGTTTTCAATGTGTCCAACCATCTGATTGCAGGTCACCCAGGAACGCCCCCCCAAATAGCTGGTTTTGAGTTCAGCACTAAACCAGTCATTTTCATTGTTTTCATACAACATAGTGAAGTGGCTGGAGACTTCCCCCTCACCAGTGGGGGAATAGCCTAATGGTCAGCACAGTGGGCCAAGAATTTGGGGGAGCTGGGTTTCATTCCCACTGTGGCTCCTTGTGATTCTGAGCAAACTGCTTAACCCTCTTTTACCCTAGGTACCAAAAACAGATTGTGAGCACATAGGAAACAGAGAAACAGAGATATAGCAAGGGTGAGAGGCGCCCGGGGTGGTGCTGCCCCTCCCCCTTCCCCTCCCTCTTCTCTGCCCCTTCTACCTTCACACGCTCCTTCCTCGCCCCCCCTCCTGCCGTGTGCACACCACTTCCCTTCCCCGTACCTCTGTAACATTCCTGGCATGAGCAGCAACCGCCAAGCTGCTGTTGCACCAGCATTGGTTCTTCCTCTGATGTCACTTTCTAGAAGTGATATCAGAGGAAGTGATGTCAGAGGAAGTGATGCCAGAGGAAGAGCCAGCGCTGGTATGACAGCAGGTTGGGGGTTGCTGCTCACGCCAGGAATGTTACAGAGGTACAAGGGAAGGGAAGCGGTGCACACACACAGCAGTGAGGGGGGGGGGGCATAGAAGAAGCAGAGGGGCAGAGGGCCAGAGAGGAGGATGGGTGCCGTCACCAAGAAGGCACCCAGGGTGAACCCCCCCCCGTTCCCCCTTACTATGCCACTGCAGAGAAAGTACCTACATAAATGTCATATATCATATCTCAACCCAGTGCCAAAGTGATATCATATTCTGGTTCTGCCTTCTAGCATCTTTGGAGGGTGGAGGGATAGGGATACTGGGGGTTAATGGATGGAGATAGGAGATTTCTGTTAGAAATATGGTGACCATTCATTAGTTTTGTACCTTTAAGAAAAATGTTCTTAACTGATCAAGGTATTAAATTTTAAAGAATGAAACCCTTAACAGAGACTCATTTTGAAATTTGTTTGTGGAAAATCAAAATCTCTTGGGGCCAATTGACTTTAAGAAAATATACACTACACACACTGTTTTCTCTGTATATTTAATGGCAATACATGCTAATAAGTATTCCTTTGGTACATTTAAAGTTTGTTGCTGAGACATTTTGCTCCTTGCTAGCCAGAGTAATGCCACAAATAAACATTTCCATGTGCTAAATTATTCACGCCTTAAACTTTTAAGGAAAGCAATCTCCATGCTATTTCACTGAAGAAATTTGTCACTTATCAGTGGCTTTCCAAATAATCCAAATTCTAAATACATTTTGTTCGCCAGGTAACCTAAAACAAATCTCAAGGTGTGCAAATGACATAGGAAGACCTTCTTGAGTTATTGAATTTCACCCAAACAAAATATCTTGTTGCCTTTCAGATTTAGGAGGGCTCTTAGTTCAAGGGCCCGATATTCAGCCACTGGTGATCAGCATTTTGCTGATTAATTGCCGCAGGTGTTAAACCTGGAAATTCAATGCTGAGACATGTCCTGGCACCGGTATTCAATTTCCAGGTTTATAGAGCTGTTTTGAAAATGGTTCAGTGTGATTTAACTGGCTGTGGGTTACCACATAGGACAGATTTATATGCAGTTCTATTTATGCAGTTAGGGTTATCAGCCATCCGAGAAAACACGGACATGTCCTCTTTTTAGGGGACTGTTCGGATGCCCGGAGGTTTATCCAAAACCCAGCAGTTTGACTGGGCTTTGGAAGTCCCCGAGCTCAGGGCTGTGTCTGGAGGCTCCCAGACCTCGGGGAGGGAGAAAGGAAGTTCAAATGGGGGCGGGACTGGAGGTGAAGCAGGGCAGAACTGGAGGCGGAATGGGGCGGGGCCAGGTGTCTTTTTTTTTAAAGAGGAAATCTGGCAACCCTAAATGCAGTTGACCTGATCAGTTAAGATTTGAATATATATCAGCACTTAATTAGCCAAGTGCTGACTCCATCCCTGGAGTTAGTTAGGTGCCATCGACTCATGCCTTGATGAATTCCAGACGCGCGACTTGATGAATTACAGATCTCAAAAGAAATCCGTTTTCTGCTAGTCATTCCCACGGTTGTTTTCAATGTGTCCAACCATCTGATTGCAGGTCACCCTGGAACGCCCCCCCCAAATAGCTGGTTTTGAGTTCAGCACTAAACCAGTCATTTTCATTGGCACTAATTGGTTGGGTGCAGCTGAAAACGACCAGTTAGCTATAAACAGGTGATGCAACTAGCCAGGAGCTGTTTATGGCTGGATCAATCGTGTTGAATATTGATCGCCAAGTTTTTAAGAGGGTCTTCTAATGTGATCTATGCACAATTATACCAGCTCTATGCCAGATGTAAATGTTCTCACCTACAATATGGGGGCCTTCTGGGCAAGTTATGCTGGTATCCTATAAAGAAAAGTAGGTGCCCCTTTTGTTTTATAGAACAGGCTCCAAGTAGGTGTATTGTAGGCACCTAAATGAAGGTGACCTTTATAGAATGACCTCCCAGATATTATCTTGCTTCCTAAAGCAAATCTGAAATGTGTGCACTTTTCTACAGAGGATACTGCTAGGGTAGACCAAAGAAGTTTTTTCAAAGGCAGGCACCACAAATTAGTGGAACGAGTAACCCTTGCCTTTTAAACCTGACTTATGCATGGGAGAATTTAAGCAGTCTTCAAAAACTGCTGTTCTCTATCCTTCCAGCTCTGAGAGCTAGTAGTGTCTGCCTCTCTTCCTCCTGTTTGTATTTCTCAAAACCACAGGAAAAATATATGAATGTAATAGAGAACATAAAAAAAAATAAGTGCTTAAATTATTCCTAAGCATTTAAAATGTTTTTCTTAAACACATGCATACAGAACGAAAAAGCAAGGAGACATGGGGACTGAGTGAGGCTTGAAACGGTAATAAAAAAATACATTAATAGAAGGAAGGACTGCATTCAAAACAGGAAAATGAAAGCTAGTATTATTTTCAAGAATATGAAAATGAGCATGAATCTGGATCTCTGAATGATAGTACAAATAAATGAGGCAGTTCTCTACAATCTATTGATCTACTGAAAAAAGAACGGGGTGTGAGGGCGATCTGGTTGCGACATCTGTCACCCCATTGATCGCTAGGGTTGATTTGGCTGATCTGGCTGGCTAGGCGGGTGTCTCCTTCCTTCCTCACCGCTCCATGCTTGTCCCTCCCGAAGCTCCACTCTCGGTCGAAGAGGATGACTTCCTGATAGAAGAATTACCATTCTTCGGTCAAGGGTATACCAGTAACTGTGCTCCCCTGCTAGAACCTCCAAACAAGCTCAAGGTCCATTTGTAGAAGAATGTAGAGTATTCAAACTCCAAGGCTGCACACACATCCAGATGAGGCACTGCATGTGGCAGCTTGCCTTATAAAAAAAACCAAAACGGGACAATAGATAAACTTTAGGCCCATGGAAGTCAGATACTAAGGAAGATGGGATGCACACATGGTGGCAGACTATTGTTGGAATCTTATGCGGGATTGTCCTGGCAGATCCCACAAAAGGAGCTTCTTGTGTGTCAAATGACTGAAAAGTTTGTATCATAAACTTGGGCTTTTAGTATAAAATAAGTAGATTTTCACATTGTATACTTTTAATTTTTAATATGTTTCTTTCATGCTTAAAGGATATTAATTTAAACACTACATTAAAATATCCAGCTGAGTGAAGAGTGGTATATGGCACATGTTCTCAAAAACTAGAGCCGATAGGAGAAAACTGGAATCAGCAGAAACAGGTCTAACATTTGAGGCACCAAAATGAGTGTTGGCCAGTGTAATACATACTGGGTTTTGCTTTTTATTTTTTTTGAGAAAATTGAGAATAGTACAGAACACGGCTGTCCGTCTGATATTTGGGCTGAAGAAAAGTGATCATGTTAGTCCTTACCATAGACTGTTGCACTGGTTGCCAGTGGAGGCACGAGTAATATTTAAGTTCTATTGTATATGCTTTAAGCTGATTTGGGATTGGCCCCTACCTATCTATTGTCTCATTTCGTGCTATACAGCCCTACGAGGCTAACCAGAAATTGTAATTAATTTGCCTATCCAAAAATTACTGGTTGTAGATACAGGTCTTTTCTGGATAGGACTTTTTCGTTTCAAGCAAGCAAGCAGCAGTCCTGGTTAGGTAATTACATCAGTGGAGCCAGGCTCTCTTACGGCGCATTTCAGAAAGAAATTAAGACTGTACTGTTTGATAAATTCATTTCCTAAATAGAAGTTATATTAATAACAATAATTCTACTCTGATTACTCTTAGGAAATTGTTGTACTCGTGCTATTTGTATTTTGTACTTTGCTGATTGTTCAGCCCTCTTCAGTGTAAACCACCCAGAAATCGTCTGATTGTGGCGGTATAGAAGAATAGTTTTTTTATGTTATGTAAAAAGAAGTGCTCTATGCTCAGTTTACAACCTTTTTCATTTTTTTATGGGGTCCAGCACTATATTTGCTTCTAACAGCTCTTTCAGGAGGGCATTCCAGGCATTTACTACCCTTTCCGTGATTAAAAAAATATGTCCTCTAGTCCGAGAGCTTCCCTTCATTTAGAAAAGGCTTGCTTGTTCGGTAATGTCTTTCAAGTATTTAGAGGTTAGCTTAATAATCCCTCTGCCCCTCTTCTCCTCTAGGGTATACTAATTTTGCACCTCCAATCTCTTCTCATATGTCTTCTGCTGGAAACCTCTTAAAATTTTGGTCTCTTTCTTCTGTACTAATACCAGTCATTTTATGTCCTTAGTGAGAAGTAATTTCAACTTCCTGTTCCTGCAGAGGCAGGATGCAGCAGCAGAGGAAGTGCTTCTGGGCCACTGAAGGCAGCGTGTTTAGCTGTCTGGCATCCAAAGACTGCAAACTGCAATGTAGGAAAGGAATAATGTGGAATTCCCTGGCCCCAGCTCCTTGCCCTTGGTATGCCACTGCCTCACAGGGCTATATTTATTTATTCATTCATTCAATTTTCTATACCGTTCTCCCAAGGGAGCTCAGAATGGTTTACATGAATTTATTCAGGTACTCAAGCATCTTTCCCTGTCTGTCCCAGTAGACTCACAATCTATCTAATGTACCTGGGGCAACGGGGGATTAAGTGACTTGCCCTTTCTTTAAACAGGTCTTAATGGAAGAGAAAATCTGATCCAACAATATACCTCTCCTGAATCACTTTATGTACTAAATAGTAAAAATACTGCTTATTTGTACAGGGAAAAGCCTCAGATCACCACACTCCACCAGAACAAATTTTGTGGCAGTGCTAGATAGGGACGTTACTTCATAGGCTCAAAAACCCCTCAGAATGTTATTCTTGAATTTTTGGCAAAATAAATGCAGTAAAAACTTCTTAACTGAACACATTAAAAAAAAACAAAACAGTAAACCAGTAAACTTATCTGGTTATGCTGTACTGCCGGGTACACGCTGCTGTAGTCCGTGTGTGATTTCAGTCTCCCTTGCTGACGAGGCACGCCACCATTTCAAATTTCAAGTTTCAAGTTTATTAGATTGTTTGATTAAACGCTTTTCCAATTTCAAAGCGTTTTACATAAAATAAAACAGAGTTTAAAATGGACTCACTTATACAATTAATATTCTACTAAACGAACAGGGTTACATCATAAGACAAGAAGACAACTGATAACAATGGGAAAGCGGGGAGGAAATACAATATTTGTTAAAAGAGTACATAAAAGGGAAACATATTGAGGAGATAAGGGGAAAAAATGAGAGACCGAAAAAGGTCGATAAAAATGAGTAGTTGTAGTCTATATTTAAGAAGAAAAAAGTAACTGGTATTATTGAAAGAGTAAACTGTCAATTAAAGGCTTCTTTAAAAAGAAGACATTTTAGGTTCTTTTTAAATATTTGTAAATCTTGTTCTAATCTTAGATACAAAGGAAGAGAGTTCCATAACATAGGTGCAGTAACGGAGAAAATTGAAGCACGGCGGGTTCCAATAACTTTTAAAGAGGGAACATTTAAAGTAAATTGTGAAGCTGATCTAAGAGCTCTGGACGAACTGTATGGAATCAAGAGCCTATCTATGAAGGCAGGAGTATTAGATTTTAGTGTCTTAAAGACCAAAAGAGCTATTTTGTAAGTAATCCTGTAAGATATAGGCAACCAGTGAGCACTTTGTAATAAGGGTGTGACATGATCAAATTTTTTTGAGCCTGAAATAATTTTTATTGCAGTATTTTGAACGAGTTGAAGTCGCCTTATATCCTTTTGGTAAACCCCTTTTAATAAGGAGTTACAATAATCTAATTTTGAGATAACTAGAGAGTGGATTAGTGTATTAAGAGAGAATGAATCCAGAAGGGGAGCAAGTGAACGGATCATTCTTAATCTTAATAATTTCGCTCTATGGCTGCATAAGGGCAGGAAGTCCTGTGGAAGAAAAATTAGGAAATATTGAAAATCAAAATAGCAGCGTTGTGGCACGTATGCAGTCTGTTTCTTAGTTATTCACGATCCAGCGCTTAAGCTCCACGCTCGCACCACAGCTATGAGGGCTGCGGGGCAGCGTCTGATATCTTCAGATGATGCATTTGGTCAGCAGCTGACTGACGGACAACTGTAATTAACCAGCCAGTCTCAAAGTGTTTGAGTGCTGAGAAAATGTGAAAGAATGGTGGAAGTTGAAAAAAGAATGTTAGATGTTTAAAAAAAATAAGTGACTTGCCCAGGATCACAAGGAACAGTATGGGTTTGAACCCACAACCTCAGGGTGCTGAGGCTGTAGCTTTAACCACTGTGCCATACTCTCTCTTAGACCAAGTCTCTAGCAACAGTATGGAACCCTGGAACCTGAAATAGCATTTGGGTTGCAAAAACCCTAGGGAACGGTTCAGTTTAGTAGATGAAGAACTTTTGTGCATGAAAGATGAGCGGGACTCGGCTGTGATGGTCTATGATGATCTTAAGGTAGTCAAACAGGTTGAAAAGGCAATGGTGAAAGCTAGAAGGATGCTCTTGTGCATAAGGAGAGGCATGGCAAGTAGGAAAAAGGAGGTATTGATGCCCCTGTATAAGACTGATGAGACCTCAATTAGAATATGGTATACAATTCTGGAGACCACACCTTCAAAAAGATATAAACAGGATGGAGTCAGTTCAGAGGAAGTCTACTAAAATGGTCAGTGATCTTCGTCCTAAGGTGTATGGAAACAGACTTAAAGATCTCAATATGTATACTTTGGAGGAAAGGCCAGAGAGGGGAGATATGATAGAGATGTTTAAATACCTATGTGGCATAAATGTGCATGAGGCAAGTCTCTTTCAATTAAAGGATACTCTGGAATGAGAGGGCATAGGCTAAGGAATTACAAAGTCTGTGTCTGAATTCAAGCACTTAGAGAGAGGAGAACATTGTGGATGCTGCGGATGGGCAGACTGGATAGGACATTTGGACTGGATAGGGAGAGTGTGGTGCAGTAGTTGGAGCTGTAATTTCAGCACCCTGAGGTTGTGGGTTCAAATTCCTCACTGCTCCTTGTGACCCTGGGCAAGTCACTTAATCCATTCATTGTCCCAGGTACAGTCCACCAGGACAGAGAGGGAAATATGATAAAGTACCTGAATGTAAAACTAGTTAAGATATAAGTGGTATATAAATACAAATGTTTCTAGAAATCTGGGTATGGGTGTTGTACCATAGCATACATACATTTAAGAGGAAACCCAAAACAACTTTTTGGAGCACACAGTAGTGATCTTATGCATACTCTTCACTCTCCAGCAGGGCACCTGATCACAGTTACACCCCTCCCCCGATCCAGCAGCGGAGAACACTTTAAATATATATTTTTTATTTCTCTTGATACTTATTTTTTATCTCTATTTTTTTTATTTATTTTACTTATTTATTTTTAATTCTATCTTTAAATTTATTTATTCATTACTTGGTGGAATATTCATTTCTATCTCTTATCTCTGTCTTTATATTTTATCTTTATAAATTGTCTCTTCAGGTACTTTAGTTAGATTGTGAGCCTTTGGGACAGTTAGGGAATTTCCAAGTACCTATCTTATTTATTTTTATTTATTGTATCTCTTAATGCATTCATTTTTGTAAACCGCTTAGAAACCTCACAGTTATTAGCGGTATATAAGAATTAAATTAAATTAAATTCTTATAATCATAGCACATTCAGGGGCTCTTTTTCAAAAAACGTAAAACATACAAAATACAGCATAAACATCCAAATCACTATTTTCAAAGCCTACTTTCTAGATGGTTTTCTATGCTGTTTCTCAACAGTACGTCTAAAGTTCATGGAGGCATGTTGGAAGTGTGTTTTGGGTGGGCTTAGCAGTGAAAAACATGTTGCAAAAACGTCCAGGGCACCATTTAGATGTTTACTTGTTATGTAATGTTGTACCAGGTCAATGGATTTTTGTAAGATGTAAAAATACAATAAAGAATATTGAACTTAAAAATAAAAAGACGTTTGGGGCTAGACCTGGGTTTTTAAAAAAATATCTTTATTCATTTTAAAGCCAAAAATAAGTGCAACATATTATACAGACCTTTTACACTTTAACACCACTTAAATTGTATCAAGTTCTATTTTATGACAAATATATATATCATCCCTACCTTTCTTCATATCCAACAACAATTGCACTCAAATTAAAAATGTCTCCCCACCTAGACCTAAAAATGAATAACTGCCAAAAAGTGCCCAGATGATCACTGGAGGCTAGAGGGCATGCCCTCATGCCCTCCCCCCCCCCCCCCCACACACATTCTTCTAGTGGCCACTGACTCCCTCCCATCCCCCTAAGATGTGAAAGAAATAGTACATACCTCTCTTTATGACAGCTGCAGATATTATACCAGCCCTCGTAGAGCAGCAAGCACGTGTCTGGAGCAGTGTTCCCGCTAAGCTGCGCTGGCCAGCGCTCGCGCACAAAATATTACATCGCAGCGCAAAGTTTCTCTTCACAGCGCACACACGCGTCGGTAAGGTAAGGGGACGCATTGGGGGGATTGCACTTCCCCACAATTGCCATGCTTCGGTTCCTCTTCTTCCTTCCTTCCTCCCCCCCCCCCCCCCCGCGGGACCCTGCGGCACCATCAACTCTTACTCCCTCTAATGTCGGCCCTGCAGCTCCAGACTTCCTCGCACCTTCTCCCCTCCCCCTTTGGATCGCTATTATTTTAAATGTTATAGCCGCGGAGCTGTATCCATCAGTGCAGATGTCTAACCTCGGCCTGCCCCGGAACTCTTACTGCAACAGTGACTTCCTGTTCCTGCCTAGACGGGCGGCTGCTGCAGTAAGAGTTCCGGGGCAGGCCGAGGTTAGACATCTCCACTGATGGATACAGCTCCGCGGCTATAACATTTAAAATAATAGCGATCCAAAGGGGGAGGGGAGAAGGTGCGAGGAAGTCTGGAGCTGCAGGGCCGACATTAGAGGGAGTAAGAGTTGATGGTGCCGCAGGGTCCCGCGGGGGGGGGGGAGGAAGGAAGGAAGAAGAGGAACCGAAGCATGGCAATTGTGGGGAAGTGCAGAGCTGCAGGGAAGAGTGTTGCGGTACCCAGCTGGAGGGAGAAGGAAGATGAGGGAGGGAATTAAAGGAGATGCCAGGGCTTGGAGCGTAGGAGGAAGGTATGCCAGTCTAAGGGAAAAGGAAGGGGGAGATGTGAGAGCATGGAGGGGGAGCGAAAGATGGAAGAAAAGGAAAGGAGAGAGATGCCAGAGAATCAGGGAAGGGGAGATACCAGACTATGAGGAGAGGTCTGGGAGAGGGAAGGCGAGGAGAGAGATGCCAGACCAATGGGGTGAAAGGAGAGATGGAAGGGGGAGGCATACAGTTTCTGGAAGGGGCATAGAAGGAGAGAAGATGCCATATAGGGGAAGAGAGACGGCAGACAGTGGATGGAAGGAAGAGAGTTACAAGAAGATGAGGAAAGGAGAAACCACAGAAGACAAAGGTAGAAAAAAATTTCTATTTATTTATTGCTTTAGGAGACATGTGTCACTGTTTCTGTGAAGCATTGTATGCAGAG
Source organism: Geotrypetes seraphini (assembly GCF_902459505.1). Classification (NCBI taxonomy): domain Eukaryota; kingdom Metazoa; phylum Chordata; class Amphibia; order Gymnophiona; family Dermophiidae; genus Geotrypetes; species Geotrypetes seraphini. The sequence goes on along the minus strand of NC_047085.1, from coordinate 470,454,168 downwards.
TCCAGCTGGTTCAATTTAACCTTTGTCTATGTATTTTTATTTTATCCCCCCTTTTACAAAACTGTGAAGCGTTTTTAGCACCAGCCTTGGTGGTAGCAGCTCTGATGCTCAGAATTTTATGAGCATCAGAGCTGTTACCTCCGTAGCTAAAATCCACACTACAGTTTTGTAAAAGAGGGAGGGGTTAGTTTGTGATTACATATTCCTTACTAGGCGAAGGTGTTTTCTGTGTTCTGTGTGTTCGAAAGACATGGTTTTCTGTTAGGATTGACGGTGTAGGATTGATCTGTGCTGGTCTGGCTTGTTTAGTTTTACAATGGGTGTATTGATGTACTGCTCACTGCAATATGTAAGATGCTGCCTTTTCCTAGGTACTCATGTGTGACGTGTGGTTTGTTACTAAAAATCATGTTTTTCTTACAGATGGGGGGGGGGTGCCAAAAAATGATGGGCCCCGGATGTTACATATGCTAGGTACGCCACTGTATGTAAAGATACCAGAAAGCTGGCGTAGCAAAAACTTCTAAGTTTTGAGTATTTAACCCTCCCACAATCTCACGGGCACTCGTTTCAAGTTTATTGAGATTTTGATTTAAACGCAATATCAAATATTTTCAATGCGTATAACAAAAATAAATTTGGGGAAATAAATAAAACCATTTGAACCAGTGTTCCCGCTAAGCTGCGCTGGCGTGCGCTGGCGCACAAAATATTACATCGCAGCGCACACGTTTCTCGTCACAGCGCACGATCGGAAGAGGCGTACGGCAGATGGCAGGGCGGCGAGAGGAGAATCGGGCGAGTTGGCTCATAACTTGCTGGCGCCCGATATTTTTGGCTCACGGTGAAAAAAGTTTGCTCACAACACCCGCCCGCTTAGAGGGAACACTGGTCTGGAGTAGCCTGGTAGTCAGTGCAGTGGACTCCAGAGAATGAGACCCAGGCCCAGATCCCACCCCAACTAGTACACTTGTGGTGGAAAGTCCCTTGTGTACCAACATAAAGGTGACACCTGCAGGTGTGTCCGGTGGGTTTTGGAGGGCTTCCATACAATCTAAAGGGGTTATGGTGAGACGTGTACCTGGGATCTTTTATGTGAAGTTCACTGCAGTGGCCCCTAGGGTGCCCCACTGCTCAGTTAGGATGGCTGCGTGCCAGTCTGCTAAACATTCTGGCCCTTCCAACATCCCAATGGCTTATTTTCTGCATTTTACATTTGGACGTTTTATTTGTCAAAACTAATCAAAAAAGGTAGACGCATTAAGGGCAAACATATCTAGAAATGGTCAGTTTTGGGGAAAAACCCAAAGATATGACATTTTCTCTACTAAGTATTTGGACACACTGTTGAAAACATCCAAAGTTGGACGTAGAGGTCATATTGAAAATAGCCCTCTCAAGGTCCCAGTTTTTAGTTTGATTTTTTTTATAGAAAAACTTTATTTCACACTTCCTGTGATTTCAAAATGACAAAATGCAAGCTTGTTCAAAGAGTACTAAAGAAACAATGCACTGTTCACTTATCTTCCCGCAGAGGAGAGAATCCTGCATTCACCGTGGGCCTCATCTGGGGCAGCCTCCTTGGAGCGGCTGGGGCACGGGCAGTGTGTCTGGGAGGGAATGCATGGATGGGAGAACATCGCAGGGGAGGAGACCAGTGTTCCCGCTAAGCTGCGCTGGCCAGCGCTCGCGCACAAAATATTACATCGCAGCGCAAAGTTTCTCTTCACAGCGCACACACGCGTCGGTAAGGTAAGGGGACGCATTGGGGGGATTGCACTTCCCCACAATTGCCATGCTTCGGTTCCTCTTCTTCCTTCCTTCCTCCCCCCCCCCCCCCGCGGGACCCTGCGGCACCATCAACTCTTACTCCCTCTAATGTCGGCCCTGCAGCTCCAGACTTCCTCGCACCTTCTCCCCTCCCCCTTTGGATCGCTATTATTTTAAATGTTATAGCCGCGGAGCTGTATCCATCAGTGCAGATGTCTAACCTCGGCCTGCCCCGGAACTCTTACTGCAACAGTGACTTCCTGTTCCTGCCTAGACGGGCGGCTGCTGCAGTAAGAGTTCCGGGGCAGGCCGAGGTTAGACATCTCCACTGATGGATACAGCTCCGCGGCTATAACATTTAAAATAATAGCGATCCAAAGGGGGAGGGGAGAAGGTGCGAGGAAGTCTGGAGCTGCAGGGCCGACATTAGAGGGAGTAAGAGTTGATGGTGCCGCAGGGTCCCGCGGGGGGGGGGGAGGAAGGAAGGAAGAAGAGGAACCGAAGCATGGCAATTGTGGGGAAGTGCAGAGCTGCAGGGAAGAGTGTTGCGGTACCCAGCTGGAGGGAGAAGGAAGATGAGGGAGGGAATTAAAGGAGATGCCAGGGCTTGGAGCGTAGGAGGAAGGTATGCCAGTCTAAGGGAAAAGGAAGGGGGAGATGTGAGAGCATGGAGGGGGAGCGAAAGATGGAAGAAAAGGAAAGGAGAGAGATGCCAGAGAATCAGGGAAGGGGAGATACCAGACTATGAGGAGAGGTCTGGGAGAGGGAAGGCGAGGAGAGAGATGCCAGACCAATGGGGTGAAAGGAGAGATGGAAGGGGGAGGCATACAGTTTCTGGAAGGGGCATAGAAGGAGAGAAGATGCCATATAGGGGAAGAGAGACGGCAGACAGTGGATGGAAGGAAGAGAGTTACAAGAAGATGAGGAAAGGAGAAACCACAGAAGACAAAGGTAGAAAAAAATTTCTATTTATTTATTGCTTTAGGAGACATGTGTCACTGTTTCTGTGAAGCATTGTATGCAGAGTCCAGCTGGTTCAATTTAACCTTTGTCTATGTATTTTTATTTTATCCCCCCTTTTACAAAACTGTGAAGCGTTTTTAGCACCAGCCTTGGTGGTAGCAGCTCTGATGCTCAGAATTTTATGAGCATCAGAGCTGTTACCTCCGTAGCTAAAATCCACACTACAGTTTTGTAAAAGAGGGAGGGGTTAGTTTGTGATTACATATTCCTTACTAGGCGAAGGTGTTTTCTGTGTTCTGTGTGTTCGAAAGACATGGTTTTCTGTTAGGATTGACGGTGTAGGATTGATCTGTGCTGGTCTGGCTTGTTTAGTTTTACAATGGGTGTATTGATGTACTGCTCACTGCAATATGTAAGATGCTGCCTTTTCCTAGGTACTCATGTGTGACGTGTGGTTTGTTACTAAAAATCATGTTTTTCTTACAGATGGGGGGGGGTGCCAAAAAATGATGGGCCCCGGATGTTACATATGCTAGGTACGCCACTGTATGTAAAGATACCAGAAAGCTGGCGTAGCAAAAACTTCTAAGTTTTGAGTATTTAACCCTCCCACAATCTCACGGGCACTCGTTTCAAGTTTATTGAGATTTTGATTTAAACGCAATATCAAATATTTTCAATGCGTATAACAAAAATAAATTTGGGGAAATAAATAAAACCATTTGAACCAGTGTTCCCGCTAAGCTGCGCTGGCGTGCGCTGGCGCACAAAATATTACATCGCAGCGCACACGTTTCTCGTCACAGCGCACGATCGGAAGAGGCGTACGGCAGATGGCAGGGCGGCGAGAGGAGAATCGGGCGAGTTGGCTCATAACTTGCTGGCGCCCGATATTTTTGGCTCACGGTGAAAAAAGTTTGCTCACAACACCCGCCCGCTTAGAGGGAACACTGGAGGAGACATAGGCATCCTGGGACTGTCGGCCAAGTCTCTTCCCTGAAGAAGCCCTTTCTGGAAACGTCAATCGCTCCTCCTAAACTTACTTGCTCCACTTCATCACTGACGCTGAAACCGTGGATTGAAGACAAAGTTTTATTTTATTTTTCTTTCCAGCTTATGATTTATCTTTAATCTTATCTATTGTTTTGCCTTTTGTCTTTGTTTTGTTCTATTTCTATCATTTAAATTTCTCCAGAATTCTACTGTTCAACGGCTCCCCCTTCTGCTTCTATTCCTTTCTCTCCTCTCTTCTACCTTCCAAAGTATTTAGATCAATGCTGTCTTGTTAAAATGTTTATTTTATTTTTATTTTTCCTCTAACTCTACTTTTCACTTCTCTATTACCCTCCAGGTACTTTAGTTAGATTGTGAGCCTTCGGGACAGTAAGGGAAATTTTCAAGTACCTTTCTTATTTCTAATCTTAATGTATATTTTCTGTAAACCGCTTAGAACCTAACGGATGTAGCGGTATATAAGAAATAAATTACATTACATTATCTTGTGAGGGTCCGAAAGAGGAAGCATTCCCAGGGGTGTGATTAGTTTAGAAGCATAGTGGCATTTTCAGTTACATTTTCTTTATACCGTTCTCCCACGATAGTTCAGAACAGTTTACATTAATTTATTCAGGTACTCAAGCATTTTTTCTCTCTCTGTCCTGGTGGGCTCACAATCTATCTAATGTACCTGGGGCCATGGGGGCATTAAGTGACTTGCCCAGGCTCACAAGGAGCAGCGTGGATTTGAACTCACAACCTCAGGGTGCTGGGGCTGTAGCTTTAACCACTACATCACACATATCACGTGCTATTTTCCCCATATAAAGAGCAGATACAAGTGATTGTGAGTATTTTGCATCTTTAGTAAGTTTCAAAGCAAATGTAAAGGAATCCAGTAGGGATGGGAGCAATTTTCAAAAGCATTTCTGCAGATGAAACAAGGATTGGAAGAGATTAAATTATAACTTTTGGTGGAACTCTTTATGCCATATCTATAAAATGGAAAGATTTATTGCATTACAACGGGGATATTTTAAGAAATTTCAGGATGTGTGGAAACCATTAACAAAATATTGTAAGGATTAATTGAAATTGTTTCCCTTATATTTATCAGTTTAAGGGGTGGGGAGGGGGATATTTTATTATTGCATATTTTATATGATAATGGAATATATGGTTGGGAGGGATGGGAAAGGGGAAGGGATAAAAATTTATGTAATGTACTAATGATTGTTTTTAAGTGATATATTTATTGTTAATGTGTATGATTATATTGAACACTTAATGTAATTTTGAAAATGAATAAAGAATTAAAAAAAAAAGAAACATGGATGTCTTCATAAGTTCTGCGTATATAGGGGAGATTTTCCTGCCAGCAGAGTTGGCACACACATACTTTTGAAATTTGAAAAGTATGGCCCAGATTCTCTACATGGCGCCGATATCAGCGGCAGGCTAAAAAGCGGCTGCTGACAATGCCATATAGAGAATTGTGCCTCTGGGAAAGATAGGTGCCAGAAATGTAGGCAGCCTAATATAATTTCTGATATTAGCCACCCTCACAGTGGCATTAGGCGGCCTAAAGTGCCTATGGAGGTGCCAATTTTTTAGGCGCCTTGAAACTCAGTTAAAAATGTTTCAACAGCGGTTTTTTTAACAGAGTTTGGGCACCCACTGGCACTTAAAAATTCAAAGCCGGTAAGAGAATCTGGGCCTATGTGCCTACATTTTTATGGGGAAAGTGCCTAGCCAAATTTGTGTAAGTACTTTTCCTGTGTCCATTTTCAAAGGGAAAAGCTTTGATTCTGAAATCTGGATTAAAGTCTGTAAATAAAAGCCACCCTCAGATTTTCCATTTAAAGGCAATATCTGAAAGTTGCCCCCAGTACGCGTGCAGAAGGAGGCCCACCCACAAATGAAAGCCAAACCGTCCTATCAAACATCTTTCTAGCTTACACCCTAAACTAGTGGCCACAGTATCTCTATGACAGTCTTCCCATGAAATATAAACATCGTGCATAAACACAGATGGGCTTATGTCTGCTTTTTCTTTCAGAATTAGATCAGTGTCATCTGGCCTGTGTTCAGATTTAGAGAAAATCTTCACTGGGGAATAAATGTTATATCACTGTTGACGATATCTAACGGTCATGCATCTTTTTTAGAAGTATAGGAATTTTACATACAAATTGGGAATTACTGCTGAAAGAGAAGCCAGCAAACAGCAAGGAGGTCATTTTAAAAAGTACTTGTAAGCACAGTACTTGTAAGCACAAATAACAGGCTTATATCATATAAATGGCCCAATATGTCAAAGCAGAAACCTCAGAAAAGCCTATACTTACGTATAAGTATACTTTTTACTTACATATAAGTACTTACATATAAGTATACTTTTTACTTTAGTAAAATCCGGATCCCTAGATTGGGTTTTGAAAAGCCGTCCGAACCCCCGGACATGTCCTCGAAAAGAAATAATAAATAACAGCTTATATACCGCAATACCATGAAGTTCTATGCGGTTTACAAAAGATTAAGCAAAGGTACAAATTGACTGACTTCAAGAGGGGAAGAAGAAAGAGAAGTAATTAGACAGGAAATTCATTGTTGAGGAGAAAAGTGATCAAAAGGACAGTAGGTCGCTATTGAGGGGAAAGAGATAAGTGGATCAGTTGTCAAGATGTTTTAGGAACAGGTGTGTTTTTAGACGTTTCCTAAATTCCTCATAAGTAGAGGGCGAAAGTAATTGTTCTAGGTCTTTACCCCATGATGCTGCTTAGTGTGAGAGAAGGAATTCATGGTGTTTTTTTCAGTTTGCAACCTCTCACTGGGGGGGAAACGAAGTTGGAAAAGAAGGACATGTCCATGGAAATCCGGACGTCTGGTAACCTTACTTACTCGCGACCTTAGAATTACATGGTTCTAACTGTACTGAAAGGTGGCTCGCAGTTATAGCCATGTAATCCCATGCATAGACTAATTTCTGTACATATAACCGTGTAATTTCTTATGAAATGAAGGAACGGTTAAATTGCAATAAATCCTCGTGAGTGTTGTAACATCTACATGTCAGATAGAACCCTGAAGTCATCGGAGTTAAAAATACTGAAAATTGTCACTTAGAACCCTGTAAATCTAAGGTCGCGATATATATGTCCATGGCATGCACGGTTTTCAAAGGGGCATGTTTTTGGAAAGTCAGACATACTCTTCAAATCCTGTAAATGCATTAATTTCAATCTTGTTCTCTCAGGGTTTCCACAGCTGGCATTGTGCTTGTTGCAGGTTTCCAGGTGTCGCTACGTCTTTGATGGCTGAAACGTCGGTTTCTACCTGACAAAGACGCAGTGAGACCCGGGAACCTGCAACAAGCACAATTTCAATCTTGCCCACTTGATATAGAGGGCCATTTTCGATCTGATGTCTATAAGTTTAGATAGTTTGCAGAGCACACACAGAAATCCAATATGAAACGTCCATTTTTAAAACTGCAAAATGTCGATTTTGTCTTTTTCAAAAATGAATATTTTTCAGATGGCCATTTTGTAACTATTTTTGGAAAAGAAAAAAAAAAGTTTAAAAGAAAAGCAACAAAACAAGCCATTGGGTTGTGGGAGGGGGGCCAGCATTTTTAGTAGACTGCTACAAAGACATCTCAGCAGGGCAGTGGGAAAAAAGTCCCGTGTGCAGTACACAGCTCACCATAACCCCTTAGTGTATGGTGAGCCCTCCAAAATCCACCCAAAACCTACTGGACCCAACTGTACAGCACACCAATAGACCTTATGCCTGCAGGTGTCACCTATATGTAGGTAACATGGGATTTGGGTGGGTTTTGAAAGGCTCACGTATTCTACCATAAGTGGAGTGGTTAGAGTGGAGTATGGGCCTGAGTCCCCCCCATCTCAATGGTTCACTATACCACTCACTAAGCTACTCCAGGAACCTGCTTGCTGCTTTGCTAGGTCTGGCCATTAGGGTTGCCAATCCCAATTTTCCAATCCCCTATTTATTTCTTCCATTTGTGCTCTAGGCGACATTACAGAGGAATGGGTTAGAAGAGGGTAGGGAGGACTATGGAGGGCAGGAAGGAGTGCAGAGGAAAGAAGCATGTAGATTATTTCATAGAAATTCCTAACTTTACAGATAGGAGCACCATCTATGTAAATGATATCTAAATGAATTAAAGGAATATGTAAACAGGAATAGAAGGGAGAAACCATTAAACAATAGAATTCAGGGACATTCAATTAATAAAATAAAAACAATAGGGGTAATAACAATGGAATAAAATGTAAAATAATTTCTAAACTGTGGGGGGGGGGGGGGGGGAGGAATCAAATATGTCTGACAGAAGTCCAATTTCCTGAAGCGGCTCTGTTGCCTCAGCATATTTAAAATAATCTCAATGGCAAAAGTCCAGACGGGACAGATATCAGCATGGGCTTTCCAACTGCTGCAGCCCCGACTCATTGCTTCTAGGTAGAAAATGCACAGAGATAGAACAATCCAGCGCTGGGCTGCACTGCTCTCGGTGGGCGGCAGATGCTCATGGGCAGTTCCCGAAGAATACAGCACTCTGCCTCCATCAGCGGACAACCAGGAGGAGGAGCCCATGGCACGGCCCCACTCCACGGATCCAGAGACACCATCAGCTCCTCCCCAATGAGAGAGCAGACACTGCTCCATTCTAGGCAACAACCAGCAGCGATCAACCATGCCTCCACTGGTCCTGCCTCCAACAATGATCTCCCTGCAGCAAACTCCAGTCACCACACGCAGATAGGAAGAGCCTCTGCTGAACATTAACCGTTCCAGGCCTTTAGGTTAGTAGACAGTTATGCTGTGATTCTATAACTTAATATCTTGCATTTCAAAATATGTATTTTAATAGAAGTATATATCAAACCAATATTAAGAGATGGTCTCCCTTCGGCCATCTCCTGATTACCTTCTATTGAATATTAGTCTTCAGGCCCTCAGAAATGCCACCAGATGTTCAACAACATTTCATAACAACTGGCTTTATGCATTCAATCTTCACCGGGTCACTTTTAACATTATTTTCTTAACTTAGATTAAATAGAATGTATTAAACCTTTAATTTTGCAAATTAGTATAGTATACCAGCTATGTTCATACTTAACTTAGGTGGTGAATGATAAGGGACAAGTATGCCGACATGTTTCACCCTTAGGGGGTTTCCTCAGGGCTACAATCCCTTAACTAGAGTTTGTTTTACGCAACGCGACCACCCAGTAACTGTTATCAAGATTCTATAACTGTCAAACTCCTTCTGTCCAAAATGTTTTCTGACTCGCCTGAGTGAAAATTAAAAGAAAAAAGTACAGAACCCTGTAAAACTATGAATAATGTAGATGAAAGGAACAAAATTAAGTAGAAACCAACAAAGTAAAACTAAATATAACTAAAAACTTTAAAATATAAAAGGGAGCCACTGAAGCCCAGGTCTTACTCGGGCAACATTCTAGAATTTCTGTTTTTGTGTTAATAAATATGCATGTTTATTTTATGGAAACCGCTTTGATTATAGGTGGTATATACATTTTATAAAAATAAAAAAATAAAATATTCTTTTATTAGCAAAGCACCGACAGATAAAAAGACCCGACATGTTTCGGTGGATAACCGTCTGCTTCAGGTGCCACCAATACTCTGTCAGATGGGTTACAAAAATCACCACTTACACGTGTAAGTACCAAAACTTACACATTCAAAGCCCTAAATGATGCCATGCTAATTTTGATCAGGTCTTTTTGTAAACTGATTGTTCTTACAAGATGTGCTGCAAATACAGCACATGGGTTTTCCTGTGGCCTTAGAGGTGTTTTACAAAAGGTACATGTCATCCCCATCAAGTCTGGCTGCCTATATGGTTGGTATGGTAGTGATTTCACAATAGCCTACACGGACTAGTAGGTGAGGATCTGCTCACCTTGTTGGGCAGACTGGATGGACCGTGAGGGTCTTTTTCTGCCATTATTTAATGTATTAATGTATTCAGTGAGCTTTTTATAAAATACTTTACAAATTCTGACCATCCAAACTTGCATGCCCCTTTTCCTACCTAAGAGGTTTTTAACATGAGGTTAGCATGTGAAAACAGAGTACTACACAAACACATTAAAGTGTTTTGCGGTATTTGTCCCGTTTTCTGTGCATTAATGAATTTGCAGAAAGATTTTTGTGAAAGGGTGTGGTATGGGTGAAGAGTGGGCACTGATGTGTTTCCATGTTAACTCTAGACAGGTACCATGAGCGATTATATGATGATAATATTAGCATATGATTTGCAAAATAAAAATGTTCTAAAGTGCTGCCTTAGACCCTGCATTAGGCCACATTAACCACAAATCTTAACATACTTTAGTAAAAGAGCCCCTAAACCACTTGTTCAAAATTGGGCTTCATAAGCTTTCAGGCTGGCTTTGAAAAGTTGGACTCAATCTTTCGTTACTGGCTACTCTTTGTGAACCAAATCATTTGCACTCTCATTGATTTCTGAATAATGCATCCTGATAACAGCCTCTCATGTTCTTTGTGGAAATATTGACTGACTGCAACTCACAAGAAGAGTTGTCATGTCTATAAATTGCCCTTTATTGTCACCGTTTGATTCTGACTGCTGGCTCCACGCATACTATTACAGCCTCAATCAAATCATGTTACACAAATATATCCATATGCAACTACAGTAAATATCAATAGATTCCTTGTTTGATGTAATTTATCATTTTATCGATTTAAAATAGAAAGGCCCAAAGGAAATTAAATGATGTTTGGCTTGTTACCGTGATAATGTGCTGTCAATAAAAATGAAAGTCTCATAAGTAATCAGTTCCAGAGATAAATGAAGACATAATGTCTGTATATATGTGTGAGGGGGGGTGTGTACAATTCAGTGATTTGGGAACAATTGAAGGGCTTATCTCCAAACCCCACTAAATCTACTTTCAGCAAAAAAAAAAAAAAAAAAGTTATAGTTCCTATGGACAAAGAATATTGTTGTCTACTAGTGTAATTAATTGTTGAGATCAAAAGTGTATTTGTCCTTCGCCTGCAGCCAAGTTAAAATAAGATTTGTTTCCAAAATCAGCTATTTGTTTACATGAGAAATTGATTTTTCTCTGATCCAACTAAAATGGACTTAGTGGGTTTTGGAAATAAGCCCTTTAATTTCATATGGTTATTATTTACCACCTAAAGAAAGCAACAGCGGCAGAGAATCAATACACTTTGGTGGTATTCTTAGGCATGGACTTTACTGGTACAAAACCAACTCAACTCAGCAGGATAGTTTATTAAAAACTAAAATTTTAAACGATAAAACACTGCATGCAGAAGAGAATCAATTATGTATTGTATAATTAGCTAAAGCTCAGTGAGTCCTCGTTGCAGGGAGTTGAACAGCATCACAGGCTTTATCTTGACTATCTCAAGAAGACATTGAGGTCTGGATTTTCTAACTGGCACCATTGCCGGTGGCTGCCTTAAAAGCAGCTGCTGATCGCATGTCAATCACATGATGGCGCTGTTTAGAGAATTGCCTCAGCACCTTGAAGTTTTGAGTTCAACTCCTACTGCAACTCTGGGCAAGTCACTTAACACTTCATTGCCCCAAGTACAAAATAAGTACCTGTCTAATCCCCTCTTTTACAAAAGCTGGCAATGTGGGCCGGTGCAGTAAATACTCCAACGCCCGTAGGAATCGAATGGGCACTGGAACATTTGCCACATGGCATTCGGCTGCACGGCTTTGTAAAAGGGGACCTAAAATATGTAAACTGCTTTGATTGTAATAACACAAAGAAAAAGGTATATCAAATCCCATCCCCTTTACAAGGTGCGCGACTCTTCTATATGGTGAGATATTTAGAGATATTTGAATAATGGCATTTTTTAAAGCATATTCCTTGTGGCACAAGAGCTATTGAACTTACTCTTGTTTATAACTATTTATGTATTTGTCCACAATTCATGGCTTGCCCATCTTTCATGTATTTAAACTATCTTTTCATTTATTTAAAATAATTTATAACCTACGTTTCTCCAAACAGTTCTAGGTGGATTAACTGAACACTCGAAAATGCCACAGAACCGAAGCCATTAAGAACCACGTTTGTTATTCATTAACAATTTGTTATGAAAATGAGTTTCTTTTTCTTTTTTTCCCATTTTCCTCTCTGCAACAGAGTTTAATGCTGTTCTGCCACGTATATTTAAATCTACAGTATTTTTGAATTACCATATCACTAACACATATCTAATTTAAATAGACTCTTATTACCTTCATGCAATGCTCATAAATCCCAAGCTTCTCATCATCATCCTTTAAAGCCTACTTCTGTGGTAAATAATCTTATTATTCACTCTGCCCATCATTTTTAACTCTATGCCATACAGCTAATAATACAGACATGGCAGCATATTAATGTGTCAGTCCTGCTAGCAAGGGAAAGAGAGAGATGAGAGCAATATGGTTCACTAAAGAAGTAGGGCACAGAAATATGGGACCTTTGTACTAAAGTGTGCTAAAATCTGGGTTTAACCCACTAAGCCCAGATTTACACTGTATGTTTGGGGGGCATTTCTTTTCTTTGTTTTTCTACAGGTCATGTGTTAGTGTTTTCATTAGCATGCTGAACTGGCAAAAGATTTACACTGAAGCACTTTAGGATCTTATTCTATACAGGGCATCTAACTCCTTGGCGCCATTTGACACATTTGTCAATTAACCGCTTGGCACTATTTATAGACTCATGCCTAGTGGTACTTAAGCAGTCTTAGGTACTGGTAGGCATTAAATTCTTATGTGCCCTGCCATTTAGGCTAGGGTTTTCTTGGCCTGAGTTTAGCTATGATAGGTGCCTTCTGGCACCTTACTCAATCCACGTTCAAACTGTGCCCTGAATCCACCCCTAACTATGCCTACTTGCCATATAGGTAGGCTCCAATGTGTAAACACCTACCTTGGCTATTTAATTTTTTTAATTGTTTTTTATAGCGCTTTCAATTATCAGTGCTTAGATTGGCTAGGCGCCTAACTGTACATGTCGTTTATAGAATCAGGGCCTTACTGCTTCTTATTCTGCAAAGGTCACCCAAAGTTAGGTGTGCAACTTTAGGCATGGATCACATATATGCATATAAAATAATTGGCTACATTTTTAATACAAATCAATAAATGGCCTTAACAAGAGTTCATTAGCACTAATTACTGGTTAAATGCATATCTGTTCTCTGCCCCTAATTAATTTTGCATATAACTCCAAAAAGGGGGGGGGTCAAGGAAGGTCATGGGTATTGCCAAGATTTAGGTGGGGAGTTATAGACTACGTCTATTTCTGCATCTGACAGTAATTAGGAGCGAGCATTTACAACAGCCTTTGACCAGGTTGTGACAGGGTCACTGGCCAGCAGAGGGAGCCTGAACAGTGAAGTTCATTGAGAGAGCCCGAGAGGAGAGATAATTTGCGTAAGAGCTACAAATGCTTCTTGGAGCAGTTCACTCATCCTGAGTGGACTGGGGTGCTGAAAGAACAGCTCCCAGCACAGAGAGCTCAGAAAGCAAAGGAGCTAGGCAACTCTCGGGAGGAGGAATGCTGGCCTCTGGCCTAACTCCCAGTAAGCCCTAAAGGCCATGGCTGACGGGGAGCCTGGTGCAGTGGAGTTGAGTGGTCAGGCTGACCAGTTCTGACAGGGAGGACTGGTGCAGCAGTAGAAAGCCTGGTGGTCGGAGGGTCCGGTGGAGAGATCTGGCCTTGGAGTGAAGCCCAGTGGTGGGAGGGTATGCGAGGACCTATACACCAGCAGTAAAGAACTAAAAGTAGCCAGAGGACCTGGTAGAGCCTGGAGTTGAGGAAGGGAGATAGGCTTGATGACCAGTGGAGGGACCGGTGAAGAAGGATTCATGTGGTGGGGACCCAAGAGGCCAGGGAGCGAGGGACTGGCAGTGGCACCACAAGAGGCAGCTGGAAGAACTGGTAGAGCTCAAGGTTGAGGGGGTCAGGCAGCTGATCGGCTGTGGGACTGGCTGGACTGGTAGTGACCGGCAGAGAGACCGGTGATAGCACCGAGAGCCGTCAGGAAGGACCCCAGGTGAAGTAGCCTGGGAGCATTGGCCAGGATCTAAGGAACATCCTATGGAAGGACTGGCTGGGATGGTGGCAACTAGTGGAGTGACTGGTAATGGCACCGGAGGCTGCCAAAGATGGAGAGGGAAAATGGAGGGTTAGAGGAAGGATTCGGGAGAAGCCTGGAGAAGATAGAGTCCAGGGAAAATGAAGAGTCCAGGGTGGACCTTGGGATGACCAGGAAGTATCAGGAAAGCCCTGGTCACAGGTTTTATGAGTGTGTTAGAATAACTGTATACCCTGTTGTGTTATGTTTAACAGAAATCTGGAGACTGGAAGATCAGAGAGTACCTGGGAGTGTGGACATGTGACGGGTAATACCACTCAACCCAGTTACATGATCAAACAGGTCTAAATGCCTGTGCCTAAATTTATTCAATGAAGACATTCCCAGGTAGAACTCACACTTGGTGCACATCATTCTAGTGTTTGACTTTGGGTTCCATTTACTGAATCTACCCCTGCTACTTATCACTTATATAGTGCTGAAAGGCGTTTGGACCCTGCCCCGAAGAGCTTTCAATCTAACTTGGACTGACAGACATGACATATAGGGTTGGGGATGCAGAACCCAGAGTGAAAGGAGTTAGGAGTTGAAAGCGCTCTCAAAGAGATGGGCTTTTAACTGGGCCTTGAACACTGCCAGAGACAGGTGTATGAATAGGGTTACCATATTTTCCTGAAGGAAAATCCGGACCCGTGGCCATGCCGCTAGGCCCGCCCAGTTCTGCTCTTGTCTCGCCCCATTCTGCCCCCTCATCCCATCCCCACCCCAACCCCACCCCCTTAACCTGTTTGTGTCTCAGGGCGGCATCTGTGACACAACGATGTTGCATGTGTGTGTGTGTGATATCACCGCGTCACATCCTGCATTCGCGGATGCCGTCCTGACGTTGGAAGCTTTTCAAAACCCAAAGTGCCTAGTTTTGAAAAGCCGTCCAGACCCCTATGTATTCTGGTTCATAGACAACGCTGCGAAAGACAAAGGCGCGCGCCGACAACTGAGCGCAAGACGGAGGCGCGCACCGAAGAAAATTACAGTTTTTAGGGGCTCCGATGGGGGGTTTTGTTGGGGAACCCCCCCCACTTTACTTAATAGACATTGCGCCGGCGTTATGGGGGGTTTGGGGGGTTGTAACCCTCCACATTTTACTGTAAAGGTAACTTTTTCCCTATAAACAGGGAAAAAGTGAAGTTTTCAGTAAAATGTGAGGGGTTACAACCCCCCAAACCCCCCACAACGCCCCCACAATGCGGCACGATGTCTATTAAGTAAAGTGGGGGGGTTCCCCCCCACGTCCCCCCGTCGGAGCCCTAAAAACAGTAATTTTGAGCGGTGCGCGCCTCCGCGCTGTGCTCAATTGTCTGGGCACGCCTTTGTCCCGGTGCACTTTTGACCTGACACCATGTATTCTTGCATTAATGCTGCATTATTCAGTTAGCATTTATTAGTCAGAATGCACTAGCTGGAAGACAAATGAAATCCATTCTTTATCCCTGTCATGCCCCCTCAAAAATGATTTTCCAAAAATCAATAATGCAGGGTTTATTATATTCATATTTATTTATTTACTTATCAGTTTTATATCCCATATTACCCAGAATTCCAAACAGGTTACAGAATCACATACATCTTTATAAACGATCTGGACATTGGCACAACGAGTGAGGTGATTAAATTTGCAGATGATACGAAGTTATTCAGAGTAGTGAAGACACAGGGGGATTGTGAAGATCTGCAACGTGACATAATCAAGTTTGAGAAATGGGCATCGACATGGCAAATGAGGTTCAACGTGGATAAGTGTAAAGTGATGCACGTCGGTAACAAAAATCTCATGCACGAATACAGGATGTCCAGGACGGTACTTGGAGAGATCTCCCAGGAAAGAGACTTGGGAGTTCTGATCGACAAGTCGATGAAGCCGCCTGCGCAATGCGCTGTGGCGGCAAAAAGGGCAAACAGAATGCTAGGAATGATTAAGAGGGGAATTACGAACAGATCGTAGAAAGTTATCATGCCGCTGTACAAGGCCATGGTGCGCCCTCACCTGGAGTACTGCATCCAGCACTGGTCGACGTACACGAAGAAGGACACGATACTACTCAAAAGGGTCCAGAGAAGAGTGACTAAAATGGTTAAGGGGCTGGAGGAGTTGCCGTACAGTGAGAGATTGGAGAAACTGGGCCTCTTCTCCCTTGAAAAGAGGAGACTGAGAGGGGACATGATCAAAACATTCAAAATACTGAAGGGAATAGATTTAGCAGATAAAGACAGATTGTTCACCCTCTCCAAGGTAGGGAGAACGAGAGGGCACCCTCTAAAGTTGAAAGGGGATAGATTCCGTACAAACGTAAGGAAGTTCTTCTTTGCCCAGAGAGTGGTGGAAAACTGGAACGCTCTTCTGGAGTCTGTTATAGGGGAAAACACCCTCCAGGGTTTCAAGACAAAGTTGGACAAGTTCCTGCTAAACTGGAACGTACGCAAGTGAGGCTGGACTCATTTAGAGCACTGGTCTTTGATCTGAGGGCCGCCGCGTGAGCGGACTGCTGGGCAGGATGGACCACTGGTCTGACCCAGCAGCGTCAATTCTTATGTTCTTATAAGCAGAGCAGACTTGGCAACAAAGCAGACAAAATTTAGGCAAGGCTACCTAAAAAGTCTCAATAATATCTATATCACTTCTTAGTCAAATGCCTTTTAGTGCTTAGAAACAGTGAAAATTTGGCAAAATGCGGGAACCCATTTGTACGGAACCTTGTTCTCTTTCTTTCCAATAGAAGTAAAACCCAGATGTCTCGATACATCCTCTGTTTTCTGGAGTCATAGGGTAACCTTATCTGTAATTCCCCCACCTGAAAACTATGTATAGATGTACTTTTTTGTCCAGTTTGTCTGTCATAACTAGATTATAAGCTCTTTTGAGTAATGACTGTCTCTTCCATGTTTGGTGTACAGCACTGTGTATGTTAGATAGCGTTATAGAAATGATAAGAAGCAATAGTAGTGAAACAGCTCAAAAATACATATTTGACTGACTTTGAGCCCCTTTTACAAGGCCACATTAGCAAATGCACCAAAGCCCATATGAATTGAATGGCCTGCATTGCATTTGCCACAGGAGAATCACTACTGCTGCTCTGTAAAAGGGGCCCTTAATAGTACATTTGAAATGATATTTTAAGGGGGGGGGGAGTGATCCTAATTGATACATTCAGGTTTAAGAAGCAGGAATGTTTTTCTTTTCCTCTGGGTTGCTTTAGTTAGGTCTAGATAGATCCTAATCATATGTCACAGAAGAGGAGTATTACATTTAAAAAAATTAAATTAAATTACAAAGCCAGTCTCTAGCAGAGGGAAGTGCCAGAGTCACAGCAGCTAATTGGAAATGTGAGCACCCAACTTTATACAGTAAAATATGGAGCTTAAGTTTCTGCATGTGGTTGGAAGGGGTAAGAGAAATCCTCCCCCCATACAAAAAAGAATGACCTAAAGCAGTTCTGAGTGAGAAGCAGTTACAACTTACAACAGATGCAGTATACTGTACATACACTGATTCATTGTAATATTGAGGTACAGGCAGTCCCCAAGTTACAGACGCCTGACTTAAGTACAACTTAAGAATGCAGTTGCAGCTTCATTTGATTTCACTGAGCAGTATTTCCAGTGGCATAGACTCCTACACTTCTCCTGCAGCAGATTCTGGAATGATGCCTGGCCACATTAAAAACAGTGTGTGGTTGTGCATGGTGTACCTTAGAGGGATCACTGGTAGGGACAGTTGGTTCTTTTGTCAGCTAGGAGCAGAGCTAAGCAGCAAGAATCTTAAAATCTACAAGTTCTGAGCTACTCATACATACAAATCTGACTTAAGAACAGCTTTAAAAACGTAACTTATTCTTAACCCAGGGACTGCCTGTACTTTGGACACAGCAATAATTGATAGATTTTTGCAAGCTGCATTTTGCTACTGCAAAGTAATAATATACTGCACATATACATAAGCATACATTATTCATGCTAGTTGTGAATTACAATTGACAAACTATTTGCACTTAATGCAAGATGGACAAATGCCAGTCGATACTTAGCCAGCAGTGGTCAGCATTTGTTCTCTTAATATTCCTTGCCAGACACTGGAACTGAATATCCAGGGCCAATTTTTTATGTGCTGGTTATCAGAGCCCATCCAATGTTCATCCAGAACCCGCATAAGACACTCAGATAGGCCCAAGCTGAATATTAGCCAGGATCTGCATATGAGATGTAGATGTCTTATGTATTCCCAGTTCCAATCTACCTTCCCTGCCACCCCTTCTGATTTTCTCTCCCTCCCATCCCCCAGAAGCACATCTTCCTCTCAATTCTGATCTCCTACCTCCCCTCTAGAAGCACATACTCCCCCTTCTGAATTTCTCCCTACCACCCCCCCCCCCCCCCCACGGTCACCCAGATCTTTAGCCACTTCCCCTACTTCACTCATGATAGGTCCCCTGGACCTGCTGAAAGTTTCAAGTTTCTAGTTTTATTTTAATTTGATGAGTCGCTTAATTTAATTTTTACTAAGCGAGTTACAACATAGAAAAAAATAACATTTTATTTTAACAATGTTTAAAAATTTTTAAATAATAGTTAAGACCAACAGACATACAGAACAAACCGAGACACTAGGTAAAAACAGGGCAGGAATACAATTCAATATTTTTAGGGTATAGAAGAGAACCATAAATGGAAAAAAACATTAGGAGGGGGAAGGTGAAAACCTGGAGGGTAATGTAAAATTTTTGAACATAATTTATAGATTAAAAGCATCTTTAAAAAGAAAGCTTTTTAAATTACTTTTAAAATGACTCAAATTATTTTCCTCTCTCAATTGCTGAGGTAAAGTGTTCCAAAGTTGTGGAGCCATCACCAAGAACATATCTTGTCGTTGAGTTCCATTAATTTTCAGGGAGGGAACCACTAAGAGTTTTTGGTTAGTAGACTGAAGGGAACGTAAGGAATACGTGCTTTATTAATAAATTGGGGTTCGTTAGTAACAAGGGTTTTGAATACTAGTAATAAAATTTTGAAAGTGAAGCGGTGATTAATGGGAAGCCAGTGAGATTTGGTCAGAAAAGAAGTAACGTGATCATATTTTTTTACCATTATGAATAAGTTTAACAACGGTGTTCTGGATGATTTGCAATTGTTTCTTTTCCTTTTGCGTAATATTTATTAATAATGAGTTACAATAATCAAGTTTGACAATAATTAAAGAATGAATTAGTATATTTAAAGATTTTGGCTCTAGAAACTTAGAGATTGACCGGATCATTCATAATCTAAAAAAGCAAGATTTTACGATGTTACTTATATGCTGTGACAGGGCCGGTACCTGTATTTTCCAGAACCCGGTCCCTGCTCACCCGAGCGCAACTCCGGCGTGCTTCCGATGAAGGAAGGAAGTCCTGTTGGTATATCTTTACTTGTCAGGAATCAAATATAAAAATAAAACAAATCAGCTTTACTTGTTCAAAGTCACTTTATTCAGTGAAACGATGATGGGAGCAACGTCTCCCTTAAGCATTCGAAGAAAAATCAAAGTCCAAGTAGAATGCTTTAACCAAATATCAAAAATAAAGTATGGAGTGGACCCACCGGAATGGATTTACCACTGCTACCTTCAATCAGGCAATTCAGGTAAGTAACAGTTCAGTATTGTAATCACTAACAGAACTCTAGAGGGGTTGTCTTTACCTTTAAGAGGGCAAAGGAACCTTTTTTCCCTCACACAAGTTCTGGGCCTCCAAGCTCAGCAAGTCTTAAAGCCTGGCTGTAACCAACAGAGAAGCTGTTGGTGGGGGAGGGGAGTAAAGGAATTCACTTATCACTTTTCTGATACTTCAGAATGCCAATAATGGCCCCACTATCCCAACCTGGATCTTAAGTGAATTCTCCCCAAAATCACAACATTTACTTCCCTCACATTCACATACATGAGTCCCCAATTCAGGCCAATTGAATTAACTAAAAAAAAAAACGTTTTTTTTTTTTCTTAGCACAAGTCTATGCAGTTTCCCACACGCAGCACTACTGCACAACAATACTCTATCAAACAGAGAAAGCTCCTGCCTGCACAAACCTCCAGACCTGCCACTTATCCTCACTCCAGGAGCATGTCTTCAGGCAGTCCCAGGTTTTCTCCCCAATCCATGGGTTCAGGCAGAGCTGGCTGGTTGGCAATAGGGTCAGTGTCAGCTTCCTGCATTATCACATCCTCACAGTCAGGAACATAATCAGGAGAGACCCTTCCCTGAGCTGGCTCAGGGCCAACTAACTTTCCTCTCCTCAGAGCAGCCTCTATATTGTTCAACCGAACACACCCTGCTCTCTGAGGGGGAGGAGTTACCTGCACTGTTTGCTTAGCTTGTCTTGGGTTTTTCATTATGAGTCTCAGCTGAGAGTGAACAGGAGGAGGGAGGTTCCTCTGGAGCTCTTCTGAGCTGTTCTGCTCCCCTTCCTCTACTCCCTGCAGTTCAGCCTGCTTTAAGTTAAAGGGAAATACACATTTTTCCCTGGGACTAGTCACAATCCTATCCCCGTGGTTAGCTCGCTGTATGACTGGATAGGGTTTAGTCACCGGCAGCTCTGGGATGAGCGGAGCCACAGGGGACGGATTGTGACAATGCTCATGGTAAGAAAGTTTGTCATCAATGATGACACCAAGTATTTTTAAGGATGATACAAGCTCCAGGTGAGTGTTATCAAGAGTAAAGGGGGCACTCAAGTTTATTCCCTGTAACATGTAGTATGGATGTCATGTGACCATGAAGGCATAACATCTGATGTGCAGAAGTTCGTTGAATGGTGGAGACTACTTGACACAGGTGAATTAAATTGACAATTTTCTACTTCGGTAGAAAAGTTTGACCTTGACTAGTATCCAAGAGAGCTCCTATGGACTCCAGCACCTGAGATGGTTGTAGATGTGACTTTTGGTAGTTGACAGAAAACCCAAGCACTCCAGGAAATGAACTGTTGAGTTGATGGCATGCTGAGCTGTTTGCGATGATGAAGCCTTGATCAACCAGTCATCCAACTAAAGAAATATGGAAAGGACTGGCACCACTACCACTAGGCATTATGTGAAGACATGAGGGGCCAAAGCTAGTCTGAAGGGCAAGATTTTGTAATGGAAATGTCGAGATCCAATGCAAAGGCAAAGATACTTCCTGTATGCAGGCAGGATGGAAATGTGAGTGTAAGCCTCTTTTAGATCTAGAAAGCAAAGCCAATCGCCTTTTTTCTAGTAGAGGTTGAAAGGTTCCCAAAGAGACAATGCAAAACCTCTGCTTCAGCAAGTATTTGTTTAGGTTCTGGAGGTCTTGAATAGGTTGAAGGCCTCCTGTCTATTTTGGTATTAGTAAATACTTTCAGTAGAACCCCGCAGTCTCTCTCCTGCAGAGGAACAGGTTCTATTGCATTTAGATGAAGAAAGCCCGAGAGCTCTTGGTGAAGGTTGGTCTTCAGGGGGAGAGGATTGAAAGGAGACTCTTTTGGTGGGTGATTTAGACATTTTCTGATCAAGCGCAGGGCATAGGCCTGAGTGACAACTCAAAGCATCCACTGATCTGTACTGATAAGAAGGTTAGGAGAAAGAGGTAGGGGAATGCTGGCAATGCTCTCTAGAAAAGAATCAAAAGGACAACTACTGTTTGGACTGAGACTAAGGTTGTGATTTCTGTGTCCTTTGTTGCGTTGTATGGGGGTCATTCAGAAGCAGGCCTACAAGATGATGAAGATGACTGTGTGTAACACCATTTGGTGTTATAGGAAAACCTGGCTTAATATACTGATACCTACCTCTAGAATGCCTAGCGACACCTCAGTCTGCTTTGAGGTCACTAGGCATGATTCTTTAAACAGTGCTATGTGATTGGTTGGGGTGAAGGAGGGATCCCTGGTTCTGTGTCAGAAGTGTTGGGCATGACGGTTGCTTGGTTGAGAGCCCTAAGAGGAGTGGAAAACAAACCTGGCATGGCGCCGTGTGGTTGATAGCTGCACGGAGCAGCACCATTTATAGAATCAGGCCCTTAGTGCCCACTAACAATTAGTAACCTCTAAAAGCTAAAGGAGCCCATTGGTATAAAATGAGTTTCTTAACCTTTAGCACGTGCTAATCATTAAAGAGCATTAAGGGGCTGATTCTATAAATGGTGCCTAAATTGGGCAGCACCTAGAAAAATGATGCGGATGCGTGTCAGTCATAGCTAACAGCACCTATACAAAAACGTAGGTGCCTTACATGTAGGCCAAGGTTTTAAGGGCCTACATTTCAGGTGCCTACGTTTTTGGAGAATAGTGCTTAGTCATGCTCCACCCTAAGTTATGCTCCGCCCATAGAAACACCCACTTAGGCATTAGGCGCCGCTAAGCACCATGTGATAGGCACCTATCTTTTATAGAAACAGATAGGTGCCTATCATCCAATTAATTTTTTTCCCCAATTATAGAGGCTATTAAGGATATTTTGCCAATTAAGTTAAGCTCCTAAACAGTGCCTAACTTTAGGCGTCCTTTATAAAAACATATACAACATAGAAACACGATGGCAGATGAAGGCCAAATGGCCCATCCAGTCTGCCCATCCACAGTAACCATTATTTCTTCTTCTCTCTGCCTATCCCAGGCCCTCTTGAATTCAGACACAGTCTCTGTCTCCACCACCTCTTCTGGGAGACTATTCCATGCATCTACCACCCTTTCTGTAAAAAAGTATTTCCTTAGATTACTCCTGAGCCTATCACCTCTTAACTTCATCCTATGCCCTCTCACTCCAGAGCTTCTTTTCAAATGAAAGAGACTCGACTCATGCACATTTATGCCACGTAGGTATTTAAATGTCTCTATTCTATATCCCCTCTCCCACCTTTCCTCCAAAGTATACAGATTGAGATCTTAAGTCTGTCCCCATACGCCTTATCATGAAGACCATTTTAGTAGCCTTTCTCTGGACTGACTTCATCCTTTTTATATCTTTTTGAAGTTACATCCTCAAGAATTGTATACGATATTCTAAATGACGTCTTACCAGCCCCTAAATCCGTTAGCATACCTTAGGAAAAGGACCCTGTGGTTTTTAATATTCAAAAATGATGTGTAATTTCCCTCCTGATTTTAGTTTATCTTGAAATATATAGGAATAAAAGTAGATGTGTTATTACAATACATACATATTTTACATGCACAAAGAATCAAATAGCAAATTTCCACAGGTAAAACAGTGTTTTACCCATGCAAATAGCTTCCATTATCACCCTTGGTGTGTCGGTGTGATATTATGTTATAGTTTATGATTTTGCTCTCCAGTGCACACTGTCCTTTTAAATTCACACATTGCCCTCATGAGGAAATAAGCACTATAATCATGGAGTCTCCCGCTGTTAACGATGTATGAGTATTCAACAACAGCCTTTGACTGCGTTTATATGTGCTTTGATGTACTTTATAGCCAGGCAAAACAACAGGTGATGCAAGTGGAACCTGCAGTTCACAGAGTTGCAGAATGAGCCTTTATTCTCCTCTTTTCATATTCAGTGGATTTCTAAGTTTTGGATGGCTGATTGCAGGTAAAGGGTCACGGATTTAATATACAGTGTTCCCCCGCAAATTTGCGGTTCACGAATTGCGGACTCGGAGTGTGCTCCGACCGCCTCTTCCTGTAGTAAAGTCGGGCTATGCCAATCAGGAGCAGCGTGTCAAAGCAGCTCCTGATGGGTGTAGCCCGACTTTACTACAGTAAGAGGCGGTCGGAGCAGACCGCGAGTGATTTTCTTCACCCGCCGGCACTCCAGCTGCCCTCTCCTGCCTCTCCAGCTGCAATCTCCTGCCTCCCCTGCCTTTTGACAGGCGAAAAACCGCATTTGCGGTTTTTCAAAATTTGCAGGGGTTCCTGTAAGGATCGGCCATTGCCTGGTGGAGGGGGTAATATCATCTTGGACAAGCAGAAGAGCATATCTTTGCAGGAAATGAACGGTAACTGCATATTTCATTTCATCAGGCGAGATTAGCCATGTCTTTGATTTCGATTAGAATTAAGGACTGAGGTTGAATGTTGGCACGGTTTGTTTTCCTATATGCTATCTATTATTGGAGGAGAGGTGGGGGGAAAGAAGGAATTGTGTGGGATGTTTTGGTTGTTATGGATTCTTAGTCTATGGTAGGGAGGGGGTGATTGGCTGTGATTGGGTGCTACTGTATGAATGCCAGTATGTGGAAGGATCTGGGGTGTGTGAAAGGGGGGGGGGGTAGAGCATGGTGGCTAGAGCTGTCCAATTTGGGGGGGGGGAGAGGCACAGATGGGGAATACAGGCTTTTTGTTTGTTGGAAGGGCAGACAAGGGATGGGAAGCAGAGAGAGTGCATATAGATCATCTCCTAAATAGTTATAGTTATCCAGGAAGGTTTAGCTGGGAGATTTTCAGATATTATACACTTTTACTTGCAAAATATGGTACTTATTTAAGTTGCATTTGTCAAATACAATACCAATGATAAATTTACAACTTGACAAACTCCACACACTGTGTTGGGTATGGCACCTGTAAACCGCTCTATCTTTACTAAAACGAGCCTCAGAAATATCTATCAAATATACAGGCACTTTTGGTGCATTCACCAGGCCTGGAAGACGAAGACAGAGAAGTGGGAAAATGGGATTGGCTAGCTTATTCATTTTTCCCTGGTATACTTCAAAGCTATTATACCAGCCTCTGACTGGTTAGATAACATTTAACTGGCTAACTACAAATATTCAGCATGAGATATCTGGTTATCTTCACTTATTATTCACGGTTAGTGGCTAAAAGTTAACCACTAAACTCTCTATATACAATATTTTTGTCATAATCTAAGAAAAGGTACCAGTTGGGTTCTATTTATCAGATACATCAATGTGTTAATTGAAACGGTATATCTCTGGCAAATGAAATGATAGACAGATGTGGTTTGTTGCATTTGAATTGGTATCTTCTTGATTATTTAGCCAGCTAAATAACTCAATTTCTAACGCTTGGTCCCTTTTCTTAGAATATGACACATATACATAGAGTTTAGTAGTTAACTTATATTATGTGGCCAGTAAACTAATATCGAACCTTCTTTGGAGCAGATATAAATTCATGCGAGAGAATTTGTACACTCTGGGGGTTGGAGTCCTTATAGGAGCTTTTCTTATAAAAGCACATAGATGCTTATAGAAACATAGAAACATAGAAAGATGACGGCAGATAAGGGCTACAGCCCATCAAGTCTGCCCACACCATTGACCCACCCTTATAAGTCTACTGGCCCCCTTAACTCTACTGACCTGCTCTATTAAGTCAATATCCTAGCGACCCTATTCATTGGTATGACCCTCGCAGTGATCCCACATAGGTATCCCATTTATTCTTGAAGTCTGGGATACTGCGGGCCTCGATCACCTGTACTGGAAGCTTGTTCCATTGCTCTATCACTCGTTCCGTGAAGAAGTACTTCCTGACTTCTCCACAAAACTTCCCTCCCCTGAGTTTGAGCGGATGTCCTCTTGTGTTCGAGGGTCCTTTGAGAAGAAAGATATCATCTTCCACCTTGACCCGTCCCATGATATACTTAAATGTCTCAATCATATCTCCCCTCTCCCTACGCTCCTCGAGAGTATAGAGCTGCAATTTGTTCAGTCTTTCTTCGTACGAGAGACCTTTTAGCCCCGAGACCATCCTGGTGGCCATCCGCTGAACCGACTCAATTCTGAGCACATCTTTACGGTAATGTGGCCTCCAGAATTGCACACAGTATTCTAGATGAGGTCTCACCATGGCTCTGTACAATGGCATCATGACCTCAGGCTTCCTGTTGACGAAACTTCTCTTGATACAACCCATCATCTGCCGTGCCTTAGATGAAGCCTTCTCCACTTGATTGGCAGTCTTTATAAAATAAGCCCAAACTAGGCACCTTTCTAGACTTTTCACATAGGCATCTGTGTATACATTGTGAGCCCACTGTGACAAAGGGCAATGTTTTCACTTTACAGAATCAAATAAAAAAAAATAAATTCAAAATTAAGCCAGGGAGGCAAATAAAATTCAATAAAACACAAGCTTTGATTCCCATCTAGCTGGGTACACTCAGGGACAGAGAATGTGAATCAACAGGACAGGACAAATTACTTGTATGCATCATTCTATTGTTATAAGCCATTGCTACAGTATGCATTTATTGTTCCATTTTAACATTCTTCCATCTTTCCTAAGATTGCTTCATTTAGCACCAGTAGACTTACTCAAGCCTTATGTCAACATCCTGTTCCCCTCTTGGCTGTAAATTCACATTTTGTCCCCGACTCTGTTCTGTAGCTCAGCAATCTCACTTTAATGGGCAATGTGCTGAGTAACTGCATTTCTTCAGCTCTTTTATTACAGAAGCTATTATCTCATTCCCTTATACTTTAAGTTACTTGACCTTTCAAAACTTTTTAAAAAATTTCTTCTTGATATTTGCAATGTCCTGCAGATTTACGGCTCCTTTTACTAAGCTGCGCTATGCGCTCTACAATGCCGCGCGTGCTAGACGCTAATGCTTCCATAGAGCTGGTGTTAGTTTTTCCACGTAGCGCGGGGGTTAGCGTGCACTAATCTTTAGCACGCGCTAAAAACGCTACCGCAGCTTAGTAAAAGGAGCCCTAATAGATTGCTGGTGTTGTTGCAACATCGAAAAATGCAACCAAATGCATAATATGAAGTGACCCCAAATTGAAAATAAAACTGTAGACGGATAAGGACCCGAATTCCAAATTATTTTCAGTGCAGTCTCTTGGAAGAATGGTTTGGGTGTGATGAAGAAATTTATAAAATCAAATAAAAAAAGAAAGCTAGATTTTAAAATAGATCTGTTTGTAACGACTTTAGTTAGCACAAATTCTGTCTTTGCTGATCTGCAAACGAATGCTGGAATTTCAAGAAATTCTATTACATTACATTGGTGTCTTCTATCCCGCCAATACCTTTCAGTTCTAGGCGGTTTACAACAAGAGTTGGCCTGGGCATTCCCAGGGAGAATACATGGTTAATAGATGTAGTATGCGTAGGGATCTGTGGAGGGTTGATCAGGTTTAGTTAGATCATTTGATAAATTTCTTGAATAGAAAAGTTTTTTAAGTTCTTTCCTGAATGTTTTGCAGTTAGGCATCGTAGTCAGCAGATTGGAGAGATGGCGGTCTAATTTCACTGCTCTGGTAACTAATAGTCCGTCGTATATTTTTTTTTTTTGCTTTGTATGCCTTTGATTGAGGGATGGGTAAAGTATGCATGAGTTCTCCTTGGTCTGGATGTGTTTTTCCTGATTAGGCGGTTGCTCAGATAGCTTGGCCCGTTTCCATTTAAGGCTTTGAATAGGGTGCAGTAGAATTTGTAATTTATGTGTAGTTGTAC
This sequence comes from Geotrypetes seraphini, assembly GCF_902459505.1. Taxonomy (NCBI): domain Eukaryota; kingdom Metazoa; phylum Chordata; class Amphibia; order Gymnophiona; family Dermophiidae; genus Geotrypetes; species Geotrypetes seraphini. The sequence continues at coordinate 470,426,828 of NC_047085.1, read as the reverse complement.
TGGGAGCCAGTGTGAATCTCGGAAAGCGGTGGTAATGGCGGTCATATTTTTTCAGCGAGTAAATCAGTCTAAGAGCTGTATTTTGGACTGTTGGTAATTGTTTTAGCAGGTTGGTTGGGCATGACAGGTATAGGATGTTACAATAGTCCAGGAGTCTATTTATTCTTAATTTCAGTTTATCCATTTTCATCCATAATGTTCTGTGGCTTATGCTACATGCATCATAAAATTTTATGAAACAAATATATCACCTATCATAATATTGATAACACTGCCCCATCACATTTTGCATGACCATGTCCTCAAGAAACCAACCAAGTTGACCCTGCAGATCCACAGATGAAAATCCACATTCAAAACAAACGACTGTGAAGACTGATGTTGCTAATGTAGACTTTATTGGACTCAAGTAGTCAATAAAACATCCACAGCTTGATATATAGAACCCTACACGGACCCCTGAAGAAGACTTTTATGTCAAAACACAGTCCGTGTAGGGTTCTATATATGTTTATTGTGGATATCTATAAAATGGAAAGATTTATTGCTTTACAAAGGGGATACTTTAAGAAATTTCAGGATGTGTGGAAACCATTAACAAAATATTGTAAGGATTAAGTAAAATTATTTCCCTTTTAATTATCAGTTCAGGATATAGGGAGGGGGGTATTTTTCTTATCTATATAATAAAACCGTAGGCGGCGCATGCGCAGTCTAATCCGCGTGCTTCCGTGATCCGTATGTCCGTGGCCGGCAAGAGTGCACATGCAAACTTACAACAGCTCGCACTCACGGTCTGGCTGGTTCTTTAAAGTTTTTTTCGGTGCCGGCTCATCTGCTCCGCCTTCCTCTTCCTGCCAGTCTCAGCCGGACTCAATCCTCCCCCCCCTGGCAGCCCTGAACCTGTTCCTCCGTTCCCCGCCCGACGGGCCGGTGAGTGCTGCGCCAGGGGCAATGCAGGTGGAGACTATCGGCGGCGGAGCCGGAGGGAAGGGGGGGTGGGAGGCACGCGAAGCTGCAAGTCGCCGACTCCACCCCCCCCCTCTCTCGAACCGCACAAGGACTGCCGTTGACGAAATTTGCCCCACCGTTCCTTCCCTTCCTCCATCAGGTACAGTTCAGCTACGCCTATGTTAAAAGCAGCTGATTTGAAATTGGCACGGCGGTTTCCCCAGATAGGGTAAGCCGAAAAACTCAATCCCGCCTCATGGTCCTGCCGCCGCTCAAGAATTTCCCCCCCCCCAATCCTCCTGCAACAGCCGCTACCGCTCCTGTTCAAAGCGGCCTGCTGAGGTTCGCGGCCGCTGTAACGAACCTCGCAGGCCGCTCTCCACATGGTAGCACGTTCCCTCTGACGCAATCGCGTCAGAGGGAACATGCTACCGAGTTGGAGAGCGGCCTGCGAGGTTCGTTACAGCGGCCGCGAACCTCAGCAGGCCGCTTTGAACAGGAGCGGTTGCGGGAGGAGGGGGGGGGAGTTTTAACAGGAGGAGTCGCCGAAAAAAACCTTCAGCCGCAGCAGGCCAGCACACGGGAAGGGAAGGGGGAGGGGCCGAACGGAGCAGGGCAGCTCAAGGTAAGAAGGGAATGGGGGGTGGGGGAAAATGTTTCTACTACTCAGCAGGGACCTGGAGGGGAAGGGAAAACCGCTGCTGCTTCTGCAAAGGAAAGTGGTGGTAGGGGAGAGAAGGGAATGGGGGGTGGGTGGGGGAAAATGCTGCTACTACTTCTCAGAGATCTGGAGGGGAAGGGAAATATCACAGCTGCTTCTGCAAAATAAAGGGGGGGGAGAGAAGGGAATGGGGGGTGGGGGAAAATGCTGCTACTGCTTCAGCAAGGACCTGGAGGGAAAGAGAAATACCGCTGCTGCTTCTGCAAAGGAAAGTGGGGGGGGAGAGAAGGGAATGGGGGTGGGTGGGGGGAAATGCTGCTACTACTTCACAGGGATCTGGAGGGGAAGGGAAATAGCACTGCTGCTTCTGCAAAGGAAAGTGGGGGGGGGGGGGGAGACACAGAAAGAAATACAGACAGACAAAGGAGGCTAGGGAGAGAGACAGACAGAAATAAAGACAGACAGGGGACCAGAGAGACACAGAAATAAAGACAGACAGGCAAAGGGTGCCAGGGAGAGAGAGAAAAAAATTGCAGGAGGGAGAAAGAAAGAAAGGAAGAAAGAAACAGGAGCAGGGAGAGAGACATAAAGAAAGAAAGACAGACAGCCATATATTCTAGCACCCGTTAATGTAACGGGCTTAAACACTAGTTACATATATTATATAATAATGGAAGATATGGATGGGAGGGATGCGAAAGGGGAAGGGATAAAATTTATATAATGTACCAATGATTGTTTATAAGTGATATATTTACTGTGAATGAATATATTTTACACTTAATGTAATTTTGAAAATGAATAAAGAATATTAAAAAAAAAAAAAAGTTGTGGATGTTTTATTAACTACTTGATTCCAATAAAGTCTACATTAGCAACATCAGTCTCCACAGTCGTTTGTTTTGAATGTGGATTTTCATCTGTGGATCTGCAGGATCAACTTGGTTGGTTTCTTGAGGACATGGTCATGCAAAATGTGATGGGGAGGGCTGCAGTGGAGAGAAGATACCTGGACTGGCAGCAGGGTAGCTCACCACCGCCCGGCAACTTTTACAGCAAATGAAAGGTAGATGTGGTGGAAGGTGGAGGGGGGGGGAAGAAATGAAAAAAAATGCCAATGGGGAAGATAAGTTGAAAGTGTTAGATGCTGTAAAGGGGAGCAGCAGAGAGATCTGACCAGTAGATAGGCTAATCAGCAGCAAGATGCAGCCTCCTCAGTTGGCATCATTATAGGGCCGCCCCCGATTACTATCCCCCCTTTTATAAAAGTGCGGAAGAGGTTTTTTAGTGCTGGTCGGCATGCTGAATGCTCTGCACTGCTCCAATAGTCATAGAGTCTCTATGAGCATCGGAGCAACCCAGAGCATTCAACGTACTGGCTGACGCTAAAAATCTCTTCTATACTTATGTAAAAGGGGAGGGGGGTATATTTGTTACAGAGCAGAGCAGAATTGTAGTGTTAAGGATTTTTCCCCACTTCCCTTCTTCCAGTTTTGTCTTTTATTACAGTGCTACTTGATTGCTTTTGTACGAACTGAGGGGGCAGGAGCAACTCCCTGGGAAGGAGGCAGAATTGAAAACATGATTGAGAGTTTTCTGCAAGCAACTTGTAAGTTGAGATACAGAACCCTATCATTTCAGGAGCACTAGACACATCTACAAGAAAGAAGATTATCAAAGTAAGAACCTAATCTTTCTATTCAGCCCACAGTGTTATTTAAATGTTGACCATCATGGGAAAAATTTTATTAATTGTTCTAAAACTGCAGTTTAAAGTTATAATCAAAAAACTTGTCTTATATACTAATTTTCCCACAAACTTATATTTCAAAATTGTATACAGCAAATGTTATTAAAAAGCACAAAACTGAAGAAACAAATTAAAAAAGTTTCTCAGCTTATGAATTAATGAGTTGTTAGATTTTCTGAAATACAGCACTGTAAGCAAAATATATATTGAAGGGCTGTCATAATGTATTACCTTTAAAAGTATAACTAGCATTGATTTAATTGCAACTTTTAAATTAAATAATTTATGCTTGAATAATTCATATTTTTATGGCTGGAGTTTCAATTAGATACATATCTGTAACTACTGTGGCCCAGGGCGTTAAATGCTCCGCCACTGATCTGATGCCTATACAATTCCTAGGAGCAGCGACAAAGCATTTAGCACTCTGGGCCACGGTAGAAACCTCTACCGTGGCTCAGTAAAAGAGGGCCTTAGAGTTTAAGTAATATCCAAATAAGGTAAAACTCACTAACATTTGCTGGTTTTTACAAAGCCTTAGGCCGGCGAGGTAAATGCTCATAGAATTCCTATGAGCGTTGGAGCATTTACCTCGTTGGCCCGGATTAGAAACCTCTACCGTGGCTTTGTAAAAGGGGATCATTGTTCATAGAAATGCAATTGCAAGTAAATTTGTATTCGGCATTGCTTGGTCAATTTGACTCTGTTCCCGATTTATTTTATTTGCAAAATATTAGGTTATGGTCCATCGTGCCCAGCAGTCCGCTCACGTGGCGGCCCTTAGGTAAAAGACCAGTGCCCTCTTTGAGTCTAGCCTTACCTACGTATGTTCTTGTTCTTGCATGAATAATATTCACGTTAGATACTCATTCATCATGTGTGATTTATACAATACGATGACATAAAAATAGTCTTTGAAGTCCACTCCATATGTCCATTTGTTTCTCTGCCTCTCCTGGTAGAACTCCAACTTAGATAGTATAGTAGCGCTAGATAATATATCAATGTTTTATAAATTCTTTCTTAGTCCAGTTTCTTTACAATAGCACATCTTAGGAATTTAGATATCCACCCTTATCGATAGATACAGGTGGTGGGATTCTTCATGATTGCAAGTACTATTTCCCAACTATTTACTTATTCAAAGTCCATTCCTGGTGGAAGTCATTTATCGAGCCCCCGATAAGTCCTTCTCTTCCTTCCTCACTGACTGACTCCTGGCTCTCTTTCTTTCTCGAACCCTCATCTCCTTCCCTCATCCTTGGTGAATTCAACATCCATGCTGATAATCCCTCTGACTCCTACATTTCCAGGTTTCTTGCCCTAACATCCTCATATAATCTCCAGCTGTGCTCCACCACCTCTACACACCAAGAAAGCCACTGCCTTGACCTTGTTTCTACCTCCAACTGCTCTACCACCAATCTCTGCACATTCACTCTTCCCCTCTCTGACCATCATCTGTTAACATTCACAATTCATCACCTTCCACCCGCCAACTCCCCCCCCCCCCCCCGACTCAGCCAATCACTACCAATATGTTTAGGAACCTTCAGCTATTTTCTCTGGCACACTCTCTACCATTGTTTAATCCCTCCCTTCAACTACTATGTCATTCAAATCTGTCAATGAAACCATCTTCTCCTATAACACCATTCTCTCCTCTGATCTAGATACCCTCGCTCCTTCCACCTTATGTCTTGTAAGGCATACCAAACCTCAGCCCTGTCTGACCCCCAACATCCTCTACCTGTGCTCCTGTGCCCGATCTGCTGAACGTCTTTTGATTAAATCCCACCCAAATGCTGACTTCATACACTTCAAAATTCCTGTTGCCATCCTTCCAGTCTGCCCAACAAGAATACTATGCTCATTTCGCTAAATCTCTGAACTCTAACCCTCGCCGTCTCTTTGCTACATTAAATGCTCTACTCAAAGTGCCCTCACCTCCAATCTCCCCTTCACTCCCCCCCCCCTCCCCAGACCATGGTCGAGTTCTTCTATGACAAGGTTCAGAAAATTCTTCATGAGTTCTCAACCATGTCAGCTTCCCCCATCCTTCCTTCCATCCGTCCCCTCTGCCAACCTTCCCTCAACCTCTGCCACCTTTTCCTCCTTTTCTGAAATGTCTGAAGAGGAAACTACACTTCTTCTCTCCTCTTCCAAACCCACTAACTGCTTCTCTGATCCGATTCCCACCAACCTACTCAGTGCTACCTCTCCCACTGTCATCCCTCCTATCACATCCTCAACATATCCCAAAGTCTTCAAACATGCTGTAGTTACATCTTTTCTCAAACCCCCCCCCCCCACTAGGCCCTATGTGCCCCTTCAATTATTGCCCCATCTCCCTCCTCTCCTTCTTATCAAAGCTATTCGAATGTTCTGTTAACCGCTGTCCAAGCTGTTCTTGACCCACTTCAATCAGGCTTTCATAATTCGCCTACTGCATTCCACGGAAACACCTCTTGCTAAAGTCTCCAACAACCTGTTCCTGGTCAGATCCAAAGGCCTCTACTCTATCCTCATCCTTCCTGATCTATCTGCTGCTTTTGACACTGTTGATCATTATCTACTCTTTGATACGACATTAGAGGGAAAGCCAATGTGAGCAAAGAGGCAGAGAAGCTGCTTGTGCTGGAGAAGATTTAGAGGTACGGGAGTTGAAAGGGATGGTGTGAGTGTGGTGGGGAGGGGCGCGGAAGGAGCTTGGGGGGAGGGAGGAAAAGAGGGCACAGGAGTGGTGCAGAAAGAGCGGGGGAACAGAGAGAAGGGTGTGGGGGAGGGGGCGCCATGGGCCTGGGTGCCTCCCACCCTTGCTATGCCACTGCAAATACCCATACATAGCTTAAAGAACTTTAAATAAATAACTTAAATTTAAATTGTTTTGTTTTGTAATTTTATAATTTCAATTATAATGTGATGCGAAAAACATTTGCTCTGTTCACTGTGCCGGAGCTAAAAAAAAGTTTGAGAGACAAAGATTAGAATTAAACCAAGGGTCTTTATTTTGAGACAAAAAAAGTTGATTCTTTGATTGGTGCAACTGTGAACCATATCTAAGAGGTCCTTTTTAACTAAGGGCTCCTTTTACTAAGGTGCACTAGCGTTTTTAGCGCACGCAGGATATTACCACGCGCTACGCTCATTGCTGGCGTTAGCGTCTAGCGCGCGCGGCAATGTAGCACGCACTATTCCGCACATTAATGCCCTAACGCAGCTTTGTAAAAGGAGCCCTAAGCTTGCTAACAGATTTAATGCACTATATGCAGCACATTGTATTGCTATGGATTGCACAGAAGTTAACGCATACTAATTCAGTAGCGTGCTTTAGTAAAACGACCTCTAAGTTTTTTATATTCCGTGATGAAGCTTGCTCCTTTAAGGATAGAATTTTAAAAGTCATCCATAAATATGTCCAAAGGTTAAAGTAGTAAATCTTCAGGAATGTTGTGGAAATATCTGTTGTACCGAATATCCTATTTCTGCGCTTAGTTGACTGCAATTGACCTATATAAAAATTAATCAATTTATGATCTGTCCAAGGAACAGAGGAAATCTGAAAGTCATTAAGTATAAGATGGTGCTTAGAAATGACTAAATTTAATGTATGACCTGCCAAATGTGTTGGACCAATATATTGTGAGAGAGAAAAGTTTGAGAGTTAGAGTTTGAAATTGCTGAGTAAAAAGTGCAGTGTCGTCATCTAAATGAGTATTAAAGTCTTTCAACAAAAATAAACTGCAACTCCCCCCCCCCCCCACCCGAAAGGAATGGTTCAAACAGCTGGCAGTGTTCAAGGCCAAGTTAAAAGCCCACCTCTTTAAGAGTGCTTTCAACTCCTAACTCCTCTCACCTTGGGTTCTGCTTCTCCAACCCTATATGTCATGTTTGTATGTCCAGGTTAGATTGTAAGCTCTTCTGAGCAGGGACCATCTACTAAATGTCAAAATGTACTCTGCTGTGTATGCCTTCCAGTGCTATATAAGGGATAAATAGCAGTTATAGTAGCAAATGATGAACATGTAGCAGAAGGCGGCAGGTGTAATATGCAAAAATCTACCAGGAGTTTAGAAGCCAATCTCAAAGCTAAAACCTCAACATGAATATTCAGAATAGGTTTTTAAGATTTTAATATGAAAAGGAAGACTGAAAATAAGAACATAAGAGCTTCCATACTGGGATAGACTGCACATCAAGCTCAGTGTCATTTCCAATAGTGGAAAAGACTGTAGAGTAACCTAATGGTAAGTTCAGTGGTCTGAGATCCTGAGGAAATGGGTTTGATTCTCACTACCACTCCTTATAGCCCTGGGCAAGTCACTTAACCCTCCAATGCCCCTTGTGCAAAAAAAGAAATAAAAAAAATCTTTGATTGCACCACAGAAAGGGAGAATGTCAAATCCACACCCCTTCAGCCGTCTAATGACCACAGCCAGACCCCTATCCTACCTGCCAGTGTCAACATATTTTGTCACCTTAACTTCAAAAGACACATACCTGGACTGGACTGTTTTAAAGTTTCCACTCAATATTCTGACCATAAGGCCATTGATGCTGTGCCCAGATTCTGAAAAATGCTGTCACCGTTATTTCTTTTGTGGTGTTTGACAATGTGCCTATGTGAGTTGATTCTCGTCTTTAGCATCTGCCCTGTCTCCCCAGTCTAAGCACCCTTTTCCACATTTTCTGTACCGAATCATATGTACATCTGAGGAAGAACATGAATAGGATTCCTTTATGCTGAATGTTCTGCCAATGTGGAACTGTGGGGTCCCGAGAGAGGCACTGACATCCATCCTATGAAATGGTTTTAAAAAAAGACATATTCTGAGACCAAGAAGGAACCTCTAGTGAATCAATTTTTCCACTGGAACAAACATTGATTAATTCCTTTTGAGTACTGAATTAGAAAGGATTAATGAGACTTTTGGTTGAAAGATAACCTGAGGTGCATTGTGATAAACCTGCTTCTAATTACCTATCTGCTATCTCTATGAGCTACCCCAGAGGTAGGTGAAAAAAATAAAATCCTACGCTCTGCATCTGAAATATATTTTCCTTGTACCTAAAGTCCTTGAATACTGGTGACTCTATGAATATGGTCCATTGGTATTACAAAGGAAAGAATGATTCTATAGCTTCCATATGTACATTATACACCTTATTAAACCTCCCTTTTACAAATCCGTAATAACTGAATGCTCTGCGTTGCTCCCAACACTCAGGGCTCCTTTTACAAAGGTGCGCTAGCGTTTTTAATGCATGAAACAAGATTAGCGCGCGCTATAGCGTGCGCTAGCCAAAAATCTACAGCCTGCTCAAAAGGAGGCGGTAGCGGCTAGCGCGCGCTATTCCGCGCTTTAAGGCCCTAGCGCGGCTTTGTAAAAGGAGCCCTCAGAGCTCCTATGAGTGTCAGGAGCAGTGCACAGCATTCAGCGTGCCGACCTGCGCTAAAAACTGCTATTACGGTTTTGTAAAGGGGAGGTGGGGTTAATGCATTCTCAGAACTCCTAATTGCCCTCTTTCCTGGTGCTCATGTGTAAGGGTAGCCAGCTGTTTCCAGATTTGCTAGTACTGATCAAGTTCTGGGTTTACCCCACCGTATGCTGGTAGTTGTAGTTATGATTTTCCAATTATTTTCCCTATAGAAAGCAAAACAGTTCACTGATCCTGAGAATTGTGACAAACCTGTGGCCAGCTTTGTCCCTGTATGGGATAAAAGCAAAACACGGTCCCTGGTCAGAAGGGCTGACCAGGTTAAAAGTAAAAGTTTGGTTTTGGCTGACTACCCCTCAGACAGTGAGGTAGAGCAGGAGAGGCAGGAACATAGATACATCCAGCAGAGGGCGCCATCTCAGGATAGGTACCCTAGAAAGCCTGAGAGGACTCTTAAGGAGAAGTGGAGTCCTAGGGCTGGGAGGTATGCTCATTACCAGCCTAGGAGAAACCTGAGTTATTTCCCTAGGGATTTCCTGCCTAACACAGCTGCTCTGAGGAGAGAGGGGTGGGGCTTTAACCAACATAAAAACAGAGTATGGAATCTCAGTAAGAGGGAGCAGGGAAAGCCGGGACGGAGCTAGGGCTAACAAGCTCAGACAGCGGCAGGAGAGACAGCAGAGCTAGGAGGCAGATGAGGGGAGAAGTCTCTCTCCTCCAGCCCGCAGCAGTGAGGACGTGGAGATGACAGAGGACTACCTCAACTCCACCCCAGAGACTGCTGGGCAGACAGAGGCTATGGACATCGCTGAGCCATTGCTGGAAGCTAGCCAGTTCCCCACTGACATGGAGGTTAGTTACTAAGGGAAAGGAAGCAAGGCTGTGCTTGTGCTGTCTCCCGTAACCCAAGCCCAGCTGACAGAGATTAGGAGAAGAGCAGGAAAATCTCTCCGCTACTCTGTATGACTGCCCGGAGAGCTTTGTTTGTACAAGGAACCTTATCTGTAGGGGTGTGAAAGCTCCGTGGGAAAACCCCAAGTAAAGTTCACAGCTTATATAATACCTTATTGTGTTCCATCGGCCAGGAAGCCCAGCTGATTATAACGAGCTGTGAAGCCTGCTCTGCAAGCCTGTCCATGTCTCAGCTAGGTAAGCTGAAACGTTTAAGAAATTCAGTACTAAGTTTTGAAACTGTAATTACTCTGGCTGTAGTCACAAGGTGTGCCAAGTTTGAAAGTCTTATTTTCTTGATATTTTTCATTTGCCTTTTTCCCTGGTGAAGAGGACTGTAGTTAAACTGGAAAGTCCAGGGTATTGAACTGTATGTGGCATTTATAGCAAGCCATTCTGACAACTGCAAGTTATTTTGTATTTTATAATTTTTGCCATGACATACGGGTGGCTGATGGTATTCAGACCCCCGGGTTCAATAAAGCTCAAGAACATTCTTTTGTAACAAGACTTACCTGTGTGGTCTTCTCTTTATAAGTTACTCTCAGTGTGGCCTGGCAGACTAGGCAGGCGCCTAGGTCTGTTCTACCCTGAAAAGCCTTCCTCCAACCTGAGGAGGCCACGCCAACAGGCCAGAACTCAACACTCTTAGTCCCTCTGCTGGTTAGAGCAAGGGATAAGTGTGTCACAGAATGTAAAATGCAATTTAACATTTCCTTTAAGAAAATTATTTCTAACCATTACAAACAAGAGATTATGTAGAACTATGTAAAGCTCTAACAACGAACAAAGGTGGCAGTCGCATTGCTTTCAACAACTTTTGATAGTTAAATGAACATTGGTTTTACAGTTTTGCATTGCTTTCAAAATGTGTCACGTAAGCAAAACTTGTATTGTAAAATCTTGCACTGTAACTATGGCAAATCTAACCTGTAAACTGTCCATGTGTGTCAAATTAGGATAAAACGTGTACTGAAAAACGTGTATTGTAAGGATAACTGGAAAATTGTAACCAATTACAAGTATGAAAGAATGAACGCGAAATGTTTGGGATATAGTAATGCATTCAAAATAGTGTGGAGACCATTGACTGCATTTATTGAGTCACAATAACTGTCATGTACCTTTCCTTTTATTTGACTTCCTTACACATCCAGGTAGATGGGTGGGCGGAGGGGAATGTATTATTGTTTACTATACTTAATTATCTATATTTTTCATATTTAATATATTTATTGATTTTCAAATCAGACAACCAAGAATGACTTGTACAGAAAGCAAAATTAGTAATTCTACATAGAACAAAAAAATAATACAATAATATTGGAATAATTTATAACTAATGTGCTCAAGTCCTCAAATTATGGGATCCAAGGTTTTTCTTAGCAAGAACGAAAAGAAAAGAATTGGACATAATGTACTTTCTTATACATAGAAATGACTATAGGGCTGATTGCAGGGATTAATCTATAATCTTAGGGCTTAAGATTTTTCTGCCTCCAAAAGGGAAAGCGCCAAGAAAGAAGCCAATTGACTAGGCTCAAAGAAAACATATTTGACTGTACGGTGCCAGGTTTTGAAAAACCGTCCGGATGCCCGAACATGTCCAAGTAAATCCGGACTTCTGGTAACCTTATCCTGAACTAATGGGGAAAGTAACATGAATGTGGCCATTTTACTGTCATGCTAAAAGTGGCCCCTTTGGTGGTGTTCTTTTTATTTATTTTGTTTATTAAAATTTCAGATATTTTCACAAGTAACACTTGCTACAGAAACCTGAGCATAGAACAATACAGGCAAAAGTCTAATAGAGACAAAAACCAATAAGGAAAAGTATTTCAAGCTCTAGTAGATCACAAAGTTAAATTAGGGCGTGGAAAAGAAAATCAGAGGGAAAAATAAGGAAAAGCTATTAAAGTGAAAATTTATATGTGTGACTATGGCAGAGTTATCATCAATAATACAACCTATTACATCCTAGGGTGCTGAAGGAACTTAGGGAAGTCCTGGTAGCGCCGCTGACTGACCTTTTCAACGAGTCTGTAGAGTCAGATGTGGTACTGGAGGACTGGCGAAGGGTGGATGTGGTCCCTCTCCACAAAAGTGGAAGTAAGGAAGAAGTAGGTAAATCTGACTTCTGTGGTAAGCAAATTAATGGAAACACTTTTAAAACAGAGAATGGTCAAGTTTCTGGAATCCTGTGGATTTGAGGACCGGAGGCAACAGGATTCACTAGAGGTAGGTCTTGTCAGACAAATCTGATCAATTTCTTTGACTGGGTGACCAGAGAATTACCGTAGATAGAGGGAGTGTGCTAGATGTGGTGTATTTAGATTTTAGCAAAGCTTTTGACAGTGTTCCACACAGACGTCTAATAAATAAACTGAGTGCCCTCGGGATGGGTCCCAAAGTGATGGGCTGGGTCAGGAACTGATTGAGTGGAAGGTGACAGAGGGTAGTGATCAATGGAGATCGCTCAGAGGAAAGGGATGCTACCAGTGTTGTGCCTCAAGGTTCTGTTCTTGGGCCTGTGCTTTTTAACATTTTTATAAACGATATTGCTGAACGGTTGTCGGGTAAGATTTGCCTCTTTGCAGATGATACCAAAATCTGCAATAGAGTAAACACACCAGATGGTGTGAATAACATGAAGAAAGACCTGGCGAAGCTTGAAGAATGGTCTGAAATTTGGCAGCTAAAATTTAAAACTATAAAATGCAAGGTCATGCATTTGGGCTGAAAAAACCAGAGGAAACGGTACAGATTAGGGAGTGAAGAGCTTATGTGCACGACAGAAGAGTGGGACTTGAGTATGATTGTATGTGATGATTTTAGGTGGCCAAACAAGTTGAAAAGGTGACGGCGAAAGCTAGAATGATACTAGGTTGCATAGGGAGAGGTATGGCTAGTAGGAAAAAGGAGGTTTTGATGCCCCTGTATAAGACTTTGGTGAGACCTCATTTAGAATATTGTGTAGAATTCTGGAGGCTGCACCTTCAAAAAGATATAAAAAGGATGGAATCGGTCCAGAGGAAGGCTACTAAAATGGTATATGGTCTTCATCATAAGGCGTATGGGAACAGACTTAAAGATCTCAATCTGTTTACTTTGGAGGAAAGGCAGGAGAGGGCAGATATGATAGAGACGTTTAAATAACTACCGTATTTTCACGCAAATAACGCGCACCCGTATAAAACGCGCACACGGTTATAGCGCGCAGAAATCACGATGATATGTACAAAAACTTTGGTATACCGCGCTCACGGGTATACCGCGCATGCTGCCCGACGCTCCTTTCGCCCGCCCTGACTTTCCGTGCGCTGTCCCGACTCTCCGTTCACCCCCCCTGACTTCCGTGCACTGTCCCCCCTTGAAGGTCTGTCCCCATCCTGAAAGCCTGATGCCCCCCCCCCCGACGTCCGATACATCCCTCCCCCCCGAAGGACCGCCGACTCCCCAACAATATCGGGCCAGGAGGGAGCCCAAATCCTCCTGGCCACGGCGACCCCCTAACCCCACCCCGCACTACATTACGGGCAGGAGGGATCCCAGGCCCTCCTGCCCTCGACGCAAACCCCCCCCCCCCCAACGACCGCCCCCCCCAAGAACCTCCGACCGCCCCCCAGCCGACCCGCGACCCCCACGACCCCCCCACCCCCCTTCCCCGTACCTTTGGTAGTTGGGCCAGAAGGGAGCCCAAACCCTCCTGGCCACGGCGATCCCCTAACCCCACCCCGCACTACATTACGGGCAGGAGGGATCCCAGGCCCTCCTGCCCTCGACGCAAACCCCCCTCCCCCCCAACGACCGCCCCCCCAAGAACCTCCGACCGCCCCCCCAGCCGACCCGCGACCCCCCTGGCGACCCCCACGACCCCCCCACCCCCCTTCCCCGTACCTTTGGTAGTTGGCCGGACAGACGGGAGCCAAACCCGCCTGTCCGGCAGGCAGCCAACGAAGGAATAAGACCGGATTGGCCCATCCATCCTAAAGCTCCGCCTACTGGTGGGGCCTAAGGCGCGTGGGCCAATCAGAATAGGCCCTGGAGCCTTAGGTCCCACCTGGGGGCGCGGCCTGAGGCACATGGTCGGGTTGGGCCCATGTGCCTCAGGCCGTGCCCCCAGGTGGGACCTAAGGCTCCAGGGCCTATTCTGATTGGCCCACGCGCCTTAGGCCCCACCAGTAGGCGGAGCTTTAGGATGGATGGGCCAATCCGGCCTCATTCCTTCGTTGGCTGCCTGCCGGACAGGCGGGTTTGGCTCCCGTCTGTCCGGCCAACTACCAAAGGTACGGGGAAGGGGGGTGGGGGGGTCGTGGGGGTCGCCAGGGGGATCACGGGTCGGCTGGGGGGCGGTCGGAGGTTCTTGGGGGGGGGCGGTCGTTGGGGGGGCGGGGGGTTTGCGTCGAGGGCAGGAGGGCCTGGGATCCCTCCTGCCCGTGATGTAGTGCGGGGTGGGGTTAGGGGGTCGCCGTGGCCAGGAGGGTTTGGGCTCCCTTCTGGCCCAACTACCAAAGGTACGGGGTAGGGGGGTGGGGGGGTCGTGGGGGTCGCCAGGGGGGTCGCGGGTCGGCTAGGGGGGCGGTCGGAGGTTCTTGGGGGGGGCGGTCGTTCGAGGGAGGGGGGTTTGCGTCGAGGGCAGGAGAGCCTGGGATCCCTCCTGCCCGTAATGTAGTGCGGGGTGGGGTTAGGGGGTCGCCGTGGCCAGGAGGGTTTGGGCTCCCTTCTGGCCCGATATTGTCGGGAAGTCGGCGGTCCTTCGGGGTGGGGGTGCGAGTGGTCCTGCCGGGGGGGGGGGATGTATCGGACGTCGGGGAGTCGGCCGGGCAAGAGGGCTTGGGCTCCCTCTTGCTCCGATCGTGGATGCGGGTGCGGGTGGGAGCGCGTGCGAGCGGTCGTTCGGGGTGGGGGTGCGAGCGGTCTGGCCAGGAGGGTTTGGGCTCCCTTCTGGCCCGATATTGTCGGGAAGTCGGCGGTCCTTCGGGGTGGGGGTGCGAGTGGTCCTGCCGGGGGGGGGGATGTATCGGACGTCGGGGAGTCGGCCGGGCAAGAGGGCTTGGGCTCCCTCTTGCTCCGATCATGGATGCGGGTGCGGGTGGGAGCGCGTGCGAGCGGTCGTTCGGGGTGGGGGTGCGAGCGGTCCTGCTGGGGGGGTGAATCGGGCGTCGGGCGGGGTGGGAACTATGTTTTAAAACTTTTGTATACCGCGCTCACGCATATAACGCGCGAGGGGTATGCGCGGTAGGTAAAAACGCGTATAACGCGCGCGTTATATGCGTGAAAATACGGTATATAATGTAAATGCGCATGAGTCGAGTCTCTATCATTTGAAAGAAACTCTGCAATGAGCGGGCATAGGATGAAGTTAAGAGGTGATAGACTCCGGAGTAATCTAAGGAAATACTTTTTTACAGAAAGGGTGTGTCGCAACCCCCGGGCTCCTGATCGCCGCAGCGAACCGGGTTCACCGTGACCGTTACTGCTCCCAGCATGTTCCCTCCAACTAGGGAATCCTTCAGGCCCCCTAGGCAACAGCCTAGGGTAAAACAGCATGTAAAATGTCCACAGTGTAAGCAAGCAAGGAATCCACACACACTCAAAGAGGTTCAAAAATAAAGTTAGACTTTTATTCCTGACCCTGAGTCAGGTTGCTCTGAGATTCTTAGCAAGTTGTAATATTTTCCAATACATTGGTGCAACAAGCCAAAACATATAATGGTGGGCTGACCTGGCCACACTGGTTTCACAACCATCAGAATGACCCTTACTTCCAAAATCAAAAAGGGAAAAAAAAATACAAAAACCAAAACTATGGCTGGACTTCAATTCCTACAGCTCAGTCCTCTTCACCAGCCTAAATAGGTAAAGGTAAGTTCAGCAATAAGGAAACATACACATAGTTCTTGTTGCATGACAATAAACTTTTCATAAGCCAAAAGTAAACTGTTAAAGCTGGAGGGCTCTGACACTGGCTGACTGCAGTCAAGGAACTTATTCAAAAGGAGTTCCTCCTTGGCTGACGTTCCCCGCAGTAGCTTATCAGCAGCAATTAGTCTCAAATGTGTGGAGAGGAGCGTAGCAAAAAGCTCCGTAGTGAATTATTCAAGTTTAAAGTTATAAACAATGTAACAGCATTCTTCATAACCTAGCTCAGAAAAGTGAGACAATTCTGCTGTACACCAAAAATAACTCAGTCTCAGGATTTCACCAAAAGAAACAGGTAAGAAAAAGTATCAAACACTTCCCACCTTTCAGCTTGTGCCAATGACTTCTAGCCTCTCACTAGGCTCACTGGACAAACCAATATCCATAGATTCACAGCATTCAAACTGCTTCTCAATGGTGGGTTCAGACTCTTCTGAAAGGTCCACCATCTCCCACTCTTCCCCCAGCTCATTAGCGCTCAGCCGGGGAGAGAAATCATGCTGCCTCTCAGGAACATGTTCCCAGCTTCTCTGCTCCTCCCCCTCTCTGGGTCTCAGCTGCCTTGTTTTAACAGGCTCCAAATCGCCCCTCCCTGCTCTGAAGAGGGGGAACGGAGAAATTTCCCTGTGCAGCTGTATCTGCTTAACTGACAGCTTCCTGCCAGTTCTCTGGCTTTCTGGGAGATGTAGTTCCCTGGCTCTTGAGGTCATATGTGAGCTGACAGCAGGTTTGCTAGAATAACCTGCCGCTGGCCTGGACTCTCCCTGGTAGTCACTGTCTGGCTCATCAAAGTTTGTATAAGGGAGGTCAGCGCTATCACACTCAGCAGAGCCAACCTGGTCAGCTCTCTTGCATAGGGGCTTACTGCTCTTCCTAGACAAAGCTAGGAGGAGAGCTAGGTTTGTCACAGGTGGTAGATGCATGGAACAGTCTCCCAGAAGAGGTGGTGGAGACAGAGACTGTGTCTGAATTAGAGAGCTGCACGGGAACGAAGACGACGGGAATCCCACGGGACCCGCGGGGATCCTGCGGATTCCCCACTTCAGGTCGCGGGGATCCTGTGGGGATGTTCCCTAGGGTCACAGGGATCCCGTGGGGATGCCTCCTAGGGTCGCGGAGATCCTGCGGAGTTTGATACAACTTGAGCCGCAAGGCTCGTCTTCTTTTTCCTACCTGCCCTGTTGCAGCACACATAGCCGACCGGAAGTCTTCCCTGATGTCAGCGCTGACGTTGGAGGGGTGGCTTAAGCAAAGCCGTCCCTCTGACGCCAGCGATGACATCGGGGAAGACTTCCGGTCGGCTATGTGTGCTGAGGCAGGGCAGGCAGGAAATAGAAGACGAGCCTCGCGGCTCGAGCTCCATTTGGCTGAGAAAGTTGCTGGTAATTTGCTTGCAGATGAGGGCTGGGAGGCAAACGTGGAACACAAAAGGGGGGAGGGAGTGCATTTTTGGACAGTTGTAAACTGCTACAATTCAAGGTAAAACTGTTCTTTTATTGGAGTGACCTTTTTTTTTCCAAGGGCTACTTTTAAATTAATTCTTAAATATTTAATCAAGTGAAAATATAATATATCAAAATATGGATCTTTTAGATATTTTAGAGCTAGTAGCAGAAGTATACCTATAGTTGGATCATAATGCTACTGTATGCTACAAAACAACCAAAATGAACTTGGGAGAGAGAATGGAGGAAGGGAACAAAAGAGGTGGGGGAGGGAATGCATTTTTGGACACAGAAGGCATGAACTTGGGAGAGAGGAAGGGAGGGAAAGAGATGCTGAGGTGGGAGAAGGAATGCATATTTGGACACAGAAGGTATGGACTTGGGAGAGAGGAAGGGAGGGAAAGAGATGGTTGTGTACACAGGAATGGAAGAAAGGAAAATTTTTGGTCATAGAGTGGGAGTGAGGTATAGATGAGAGGGAGAAATATTGTGGTGGAAAGGGAACAGTGGGACAGATTGAAATGGATGCAAGAGGGAGGAATGTTGGACATAGTGGTGAAGGGAATGGAGGGAAAGATGTGGCATGGTGCTGGAGAGGGGTGATAGAAGGAGAAATGTTGGGCATGGGGCTGATGGGCAGGTGCGAAAGATGAGAAAGGGATAAATGCTGGACCATGGTAGGAGGAACCAATGGACAGCAACAGAAGAATTTACAGAAGATGGGAAAGCGGAAAAAAGAAACTGGGACCAACTTTATGGAAAAATAAGTCTCCAAACAAAGGTAAAAAACGGAATTTATTGACTAAAATATGTTAGCTTTGGGAAATGTATATAGCAGATGTCTTTGTATTGTGTTCAAAAGAAAAGGAAATGTATTTCTGGTTTTATTTCTACAGTGTTGAAGTACTTGCTGACCCTTGCTGTGACTGGTGGGGATCCCCAAGCACCGCCAGCAGAGGACCTCCTCTAGAGATGGCCAGAACTCCCCTCCACCAAGCACAGCAGTCGCTGGCAACATCCATGAGCCACTGAGGTGCCAACATCTGTGATTCAGGGACGATACTGCTGCCTGCCAAGCTTGGCAAAAGGGACCCCCGGCCAACTGCAAAGGAAGTCCTCAGCTGACAGCTTGGGGGTTCTAATCAGCTGAGTATTTATATTTTATATTTACATTAGAAGCTCTGGTAGAAACCCATTTACAAAGTATGCATTCTTCCCAATTAATATTTCCAAATTTATAAAGTCTCTTTGCTTATTTGTAAATGGGTCTTTTTCCAAATCCTTTAATTCAGTAGCATAATTAAATGAAATAACTATTTCTGAAGTTTATAGGGATGGATGGGGACGGAGGGGATTCCTCACGGGGATGGGTGGGGATGGGTGGGATTCCTCACGGGGACGGGTGGGATTTTGGCGGGGACAGGTGGGATTTCTGTCCCCGCGCAACTCTGTAGTCTGAATTCAAAAGAGCCTGGGATAGGCACATGGGATCTCTCGGAGAGAGAAAGAGATAATGGTTACTGCGGATGGGCAGACTAGATGGGCCATTTGGCCTTTATGTGCCATCATGTTTTTATATTCCTCATTCCTCATTCTCATCCTCAGTTCTGGAATGATCTCACAGAGACTATAAGAACTGAAACCAACCATACCTATTCCAGAAGAAACTAAAAACTTCACTCTTCGACAATTAATTCTTCTAAGATCGTCATAAGCACCTGACCTTTACTTAATTCATCTAGGATTTTTGTTTCCTGTCCCACTTCCGCTCCATCCTCCCACCCTACCCTATTTCCCTTCCTCCCTCAAGTCGCTTAGAGCCTGTTTAGGTGCGTGCGATACACAAATATTAGTTTAGATTACATTAGTTTGATTAGAAGTTGAAACAACTGACTTATGCAATCACATTTAAAAGTTTTGAACACAGAAAATGGAAGGATTTGGGCTATTTTGCACTTGTGTAATTTTGCTGCTTATTTTTTTTAATTTCTTTTTATAAACTTTGTAGCATGTCCTTTTATTTAAACACAGTTATGTTTATTTTTTTAATTGGATGAATCTATTTTTATTCTGTTTAATGGAAGGCTACAAAGTTGGTGAAAATAAGATAATGATGATAGCATTCATAAATGAAAGCAATTAACACAGCTAATTAGTTGTTAGATCTTAATGAAGGAAAAGAAAGGCTGTCGATACAAGAAACAATATTGGCAGATGTCCTATCCATCTTAAGTGAGTTCTGAATAGGGATGGTACGACCCCACTGTGTGAGCCGTGCAGCTCCAAGGGCTCCAAAGACGTGAAAGCAGTGATGTCAGCAGAGGCTTGCAATACTGAGCCAGCTGATGGGGTGAGCAACGGCACCAAATCCAATTAATCTTCTCATGCCACACTAGCAATAGCTGGAGCAGATGGAACACAACCCATATTATTCCCAGCTCAGCAGCCAGTCTTCATCATAAAGTGTATGGGGACAGATTAAACATCCAAATAAACTTAGGGAAAGGACATATATAATCCCAATAAACTCAAGTGTATGTCCTATGGGAAACAACCGGGGAACCCACTGAGACACTACAAGGTACACTAACAGCACTGATACACTGACCCACTCGCTCAAACACCAACCAAAGAAAAAACAAAAAAATGTGGAGAAAAAGCCTCAGTTCAGCTTCATCTGGCAAAAAACTCCAAATTGTATCGATCAAAACAACAGTGAGAGACATGATAGTAGCCCTCATTTTTTTGTTTTTTCTTTGGTTGGTGTTTGAGCGAGTGGGTCAGTGTATGAGTGCTGTGAGTGTACCTTGTAGTGTCTCGTTGGGTTCCCCGGCTGTTTCCAATAGGACATACACTTGAGTTTATTGGGACATATTAAAGATCCCAATTTGTCAAAAAGACAGGCGAGGAGAGAGATGATAGAGACATTTAAATACTTCCATAGCATAAATGCCCAGGAGGCAGACCTATTTTAATTGAAAGATGCTTCTGCGCAAGGGGACATTTAATGAAGGTGAAAGGGATAGACTCAGGAATAATCTAAGGAAATACTTCTTTACAGAAAGGGTAGTTTCCCTATAGAGATGGTGCAGATGAAGGCTGTATCTGAATTCAAGAAAGCATGGGGCAATCACATAGGAACTCTAAGGTAGAGAAGGCAATAGAAGAGATAAGTAGTGTTTCTATGTGTTTATTTTGGTATTAAATGTCGGTATGCATCAATGACCTCTTACACCGGAAGTCATAAGAAGTGATAACCTGATGCTGGTGAGCAGAAGAATGGGGGAAGGAAATAGTAAATTGGAGATTAGCCTTTGGCACTCTTCCTACTTTTGGAACAGCATTATGAAGGATTAGTCAGGTTGGAGGCATTGGCTGGCTCAGTACTACAGGCTGCAGCCCTCACAGAATCAGATGTAGAGGATTGCCAGAAAGGGAGTTTACTGAGAACTGTTTGGGATGAGGTGGCAAGGAATATGGTTGTTTGTTTGTTTGTTTTTTGGGGGGGAGGGGTTAAAGGGAGGAATTATGTAGTGAGAACTTTTGAGGAGAAAAGGAAGACAAGAATGTGGAGAGACCTCATGGGAACCCTGTGTGTGTGAAGAGAATGGATTGAAAGCCTTTTGAGGAGGGGAGGGTAGAGGAGGTTCTGAAGAACACAGTGAATCCTGAAAGGAGTTAAATGGAGAAAAGACTAGAATGGAAGAGTGAAGGTCAAGAAATAGGAGACAGCGTCTTGATTAGGAGGATATGGGAAGAAGAGAAGAAAGGGACTGGATATGATATTGAGGTGGAAAAAGACACATGCTGACAGAGAGAAGATGGGAATTTAAAACAGAGGATAAGAATATAAGAATAGCCTTACTGTGTCAGACCAATGGTCCATTAAGCCCAGTAGCCCGTTCTCACGGTGGCCAATCCAGGTCACTAGTACCTGGCCAAAACCCAAGGAGTAGCAACATTCCATGCTACAGATCCAGGGCAAGCAGTGGTTTTCCCCATGTCTTTCTCAATAACAGACTATGGACTTTTCCTCCAGGAACTTGTCCAAACCTTTCTTAAAACCAGTTACACTATCCGATCTTACCACATCCTCTGGCAACACATTCCAGAACTTAACTATTCTCTGAGTGAAAAAAAATTTCCTCCTATTGTTTTTAAAAGTATTTCCGTGTAACTTCATCGAGTGTCCCCTAGTCTTTGTCATTTTTGACAGAGTGAAAAATCGATCCACGTGTACCCATTCCACTCTACTCAGGAAGAATGTGAGAATCCAGGAAAATAATGTAAGATGAAAAAGATGAGCAACGGAAGAGAAATCATAGAAAAAAGAGGTCAAAGATGGAGAAGAATGATATTCTACCAAATGATATCTAAATGCGATGGCACATAGTTTGAAGGTGGGCATACACAAGAGCGGAGTCTAGGCATAGAGGGTTATTTTTGATAGTGCATTTATGTCCGATTTGGACATCTTGAGAAGTGCATCCAAAATTTGAATGCTGAAAACAACCATTTTTGAAAATGCTAGACATCCATCTTTTTTTCAAAAATCACGTATTTAGACGTTTTGGCTGTCAGAATGTCCAGCCTTAGAATGCCTAAATGTCCAAGTTTAAAATGTCCAAACCCAAGCTTTTTGGACATAGGAGAGGCCACCACTTATATTACACTGACCATACGACATACCAGCAGAGTACTGCTGTGAACTTTACATAAAGGGTGTCAGGTACATATTTCACCATAACCCCCCTTATAATGTATGGTGAGCCTTCTAACACTTCTCCACAACCTACCTGTCTATCCCCCCAATGGCCCTTATAGCTCCAGGTGGCACCTATATGGCAGTATAGTAGGATTTGGGTGAGTTTTTGTGGTCTCACACTTTCCACCATAAATAAAATGGGCCTGGGTCGCCCTCTCTATGGTTCACTACACCTCTTACCAGGTTACTTCAGACACTTTCTTGCTACTCTACTTGGCTTTCGCATACCAGAATCTGCTATTCTAGGTACAGGTATGTACTGTTGTATTCAGATACGAGGAATCTTTAAAAAGTTTTGGCACTTTTATTTGTTAAACAATATTTATTAAACACCTCAAAAACAAATTACATCACTTTGCCACAAAGTGAGCCGGCATGCCTGACTGCCTGGTCACATGACATACTAAGACACGCCCTCTTACCACTTCTCCCGCCACAACCATTTCCCACAAAAATATGAAAGTGTGGAAACCTTTTGCAGAACCTTCATATTTAGGGGGTGGGAGGAGGTCAGTGACCACTGGGGAGTAAGGGAGGGTCAAGACTTAATCCCTCCAGTGGTCATGTAGTCAGTTTGGGTATCTTTGTGGCACTCAGACATTTCTAAAACAAGTCTATCTCCATATATCTAAATGGCATCCTAGGACATCTTGGGAAAGGTTCGATTATGATTGCAAGATACCCAAGTGCTAAGCATGTCCAAATCTTGAACTCTGAACGCTCAGTGGAAAAAAAAGTCTAGCAAGATGTCTAGAAAGCCAGTTTCGAAAATCGGCACTTGGACGTTTTGGCAATAAAAATGTCCAAATACTGATTTTTGCTGGGGGGGGGGGGTGTTAATAATAATAATAATAATTTATTCTTGTATACCGCCACACCCAAGAAGTTCTAGGCGATTCACATCCATTAATTAAGATCCGTGCTGACACACGGATTTACAAAATTTTGACAAAGTTACAGCAACAAAGAAGGGAGCGTGGGAGCGCTTTAACAGAGTTTTATCAAAAGTACAAGCAGCAACAAAGGTAGGGATGGAAGGTAAAAGAAAACAGGAGGGGGGGAGCAATAGGAGCGGGGAGAGAGTGGGGTAGGGGTAGTTGCCGGTGGAAGGGGGTTAAAGGGACTGTTCTCGGAAAAGGTGTGTTTTGAGTAGTTTTCTGAAGCTAAGGTAGGTGGGGGCCTCGAGTACCATTTGGGCTAGCCAGGGGTTCAGTTTAGCCGCCTGGTAAGCAAAGGTTTTGTCAAGGAATCTTTTGAGATGACATAATTTTAGGGAGGGGAAGACGAACAATTGGATTCTGCGGGATTTCTTGTTGGTGAGATTCAAAGTGAAATGCTGATTGAGGTAACTAGGTAAAAGGCCAAAAGCTGTTTTGTAGCAGAAGCAGGCGAATTTGAATAAGACTCTGGATTCGAAAGGCAGCCAATGCAGTTGATGGTAGAAAGGAGTGATGTGGTCCCATTTGTTCAGGCTGAATATGAGGCGGACGGCAGTGTTCTGGATCAATTTTAGTCTCCTAGTGGTTTTCTTCGTGGAGTTCAAGTACTGTATGTGGATATTTGAAAATGAACCCCATAGCGTGAAAATGAACCCCATAGCATGAAAATGAACCCCAGGCTGAGAGGACAGTTACATGTGTAAATTATAGATTACTAGAGTTTACATTTTCTAGCAATCCAGACTGGAGCCTTTACATCAGCTCTACTGTAGCTGGTGTAAATGGTCATGCCTAAAATAAACACATATTTACCCTGTTACATTAGTGTATTACAGTTCAGGAAGGCGCTAAAAACTATTTTTTTTCACGCATTTTTATAAATTGAAGTAGAGTATCATGAGTTGTTTGTCAGTTTTCAGTAAATTTGGAGAAGGTAGAAAGCTGTAGCGTTATAGGCATAGTTCCATGATGAGTCCGATTGTTTTAATGTCATGATTGATATTTTATTTTGTAAAATGTTATGCGTATGTTGTTGTCTTTTTATTATTGTAATCTGCATAGAATTGTTGGCTTATGCCAGGGGTCTCAAAGTCCCTCCTTGAGGGCCGCAATCCAGTCGGGTTTTCAGGATTTCCCCAATGAATATGCATGGGATCTATGTGCATGCACTACTTTCAATGCCTATTCACTGGGGAAATCCTGAAAATCCGACTGGATTGCGGCCCTCAAGGAGGGACTTTGAGATCCCTGGCTTATGCGGACTATAAATTTTTGAAAAGAAATAGTGTTGTAGCAGCCTGCTTTCCTCTACAGAAAAAAGCTCCAAGTAGGTTACTCTTTATAGAATTACCCTTCACGTGTCCACTTTGCAGGAAAGAGATATAAGAGAGAGAAGAAATTAAAACAGAAAAAATACACCAGAGAGTGAGAGAGAAATGAAGTGTAACAAGACTACAAAATGAGATAAAAGAAGCAAAAAGGTACTGATTCTGAACATCAAGACAGTGACTGCAAAGGTTGAAAATTATTTATTATCTGATAGACAATATTAAGAACTCACCAGTGTAAAGGTCTCTGGGACACAATTGGCATGTCTCTGGCTGGGACACAGTCCCTCAACACAGAATTTGCATATTGATAAAATTTTGTTGGCTAATTAAACATTTTCTGATGCACTATTTACTTCTATGTAGAACATACTGTATTTACAAGCCCTGAGGCCTTTCTTTGGAGTTTAAATTTTATTACAAAGAAATTACTTTCTGGATTATTTTGAAAGTACATCATTATCACAATTTTCCACAGGGACAGTTTACTGGACAACCAACCGATTCCCGAATGAACTGCTCAATTACTATTAGCACCACAGGGAACAAGTGTCCCAGATTCATCCAACAGAAATCTGGTAGCCTATTTCCCACCTCACCATACCTGTTTACTGTCTTCAGACACTCAAAGCTAATGTTTGGGGAAAATGAGAAGCCTATAAAGGATTTCATTATAATCCATGCTGGGGGGAAGGGAGGTTCAGTAATGATTGGCACAGGAGAACAAAGCAGATAATATAGTCGTAGTTCAGAAGAAAATATACATTTATTTGCGGTCCCAAATTTCCTTGTGTTTTTCTTGTTTCCCCCTAGGTTAAGTTGCATATGTCAGAATCATCAATGCAGTATACTCCAGAAGAGCAACAAGAGGACCTTCTGAGACTGGGCATCAAAATGGCAGATGACATTTAATGTGAGCAAGAGCAAAGAGATACATGTGGGAAAGATGAACCCGATGCAGGGTTCCACGTTAGAAGTCACTGCCCGGGAAAAGAATCTAGGTGTCATCATTGAGAATACCCTCAGATACCGGCAGCTACGAAAGCAAATAGAATGTTAGGAATTATCAGGACAGGAATGGAAAACAAAGATGAACATGTTATAATGCCCTTGTATCGCTCTATGGTATGGTCACACCTTGAATAATGTGTGCAATTTTGGTTGCCATATCTCAAAAAAGATATAGCAAATTAGAAAAGGTAGACTAAAGATTGATTAAGAAAAGTATTTCCTTTTTATTTTTATATACATTTATTATATATTGTAATTTCTCTCTCAATATTCTGAACAGGAAGTTATTTCTTGATTTGTTTAGTGTTAAATATAAATAAAGAATAAAAAAAGAAAAGAAAAGGTACAGAGAAGGGCGACAAAAACGATAAAAGGGATGGGACAATTTCCATATGAGAACAAGCTAAAGTGGCTAAGGCTCTTCAGCTTGGAGAAGAGACGGCTCAGGGGTGATAGGATAGAGGTCTATAAAATACTGAGTGGAGTAGGAAGGATAGATGTGAATCACTTGTTTACTCTTTCCAAAAATACTAGGACTAGGGGGCATGTGATGAAGATGGGTAATAGATATAAAACAAACTGGAGAAAATATTGCTTCACACAACATGTAATTAAACTCTGGAATTCATTGCCAGAGAAAGTGGTGAAATCAGTTAGCTTAGCAGGGTTTAAAAAAGGTTTGGCTAATTTCCTAAAAGAGAAGGCCATTATTGAAATGGTTTGGGGAAATCCGTTGCTTATTCCTAGGATAAGTATCATAAAATCTGTTTTACTACTTGGGATCTAGCTATGTACTTGGTTCCTGGGTTGGTCACTGTTGGAAACAGGATAGTGAGCTTGATAGACCTTTGGTCTGTCTCGGTTTGGCATTTCTTCTGTTCTGCAAGTACAGTTCCCTTCAGATCTTTGCACTCAAATCATAAGAACATAAGAATTGACGCTGCTGGGTCAGACAGTGGTCCATCATGCCCAGCAGTCCGCTCACGTGGCGGCCCTTAGGTCAAAGACCAGTGCCCTAACTGAGACTAGCCTTACCTGCATACGTTCTGGTTCAGCAGGAATTTTCTAACTTTGTCTTGAATCCATGGAGGGTGTTTTCCCCTATAACAACTTCCGGAAGAGCATTCCAGTTTTCTACCACTCTCTGGGTGAAGAAGAACTTCCTTACGTTTGTACAGAATCTATCCCCTTTTAACTTTAGAGAGTGCCCTCTCGTTCTCTCTACCTTGGAGAGGGTGAACAACCTGTTTTTATCTATTAAGTTTATTCCCTTCATTATCTTGAATGTTTTGATCAAATCCCCTCTCAGGCTCCTTTTTTCAAGGGAGAAGAGACTCAGTTTCTCTAATCTCTCACTGTACGGAAACTCCTCCAGCCCCTTAACCATTTTAGTCGCTCTTCTCTGGACCCTTTCAAGTAGTACTGTGTCCTTCTTCATGTACGGTGACCAGTGCTGGACGCAATATTCCAGGTGAGAGTGTACCATGGCCCGGTACAGCAGCATGATAACCTTCAACAATCTGTTCATGATCCCCTTCTTAATCATTCCTAGTATTCTGTTTGCCCTTTTTGCAGCCGCCATACATTGCGCGGATGGCTTCATCGACTTGTCGACCAGTACTCCCAAGTCTCTTTCCTGGGGTGTCTCTCCAAATACTGCACCGGACATCCTGTATTAGTGTATAAGATTTTTATTACCGACATGCATAACCTTACATTCATCCACGTTAAACCACATTTGCCATGTCGTGGCCCATTTCTCAAGCGTGTTTATGTCAAGTTGCAGGTCTTTGCAATCCTGAATAACTTAGTATCGTCTGCAAATTTAGTCATCTCACTCGTCGTACCAATTTCCAGGTCATTTATAAATATGTTGAAGAGCATGGGTCCAAGCACCGACCCCTGCGGCATTCCACTCGTGACACTTTACCAGTTCGAGTATTGTCCATTTACCCCCACTCTCTGTTTCCTATCCGCCAGCCGGTTTTTAATCCACGTGAATATTTCACCCTCTATTCCATGCCTTGTAATTTTTCGAAGTAGTCGTTCATGCGGAACCTTATCTAACGCCTTCTGAAAATCCAGATATACAATGTAAACTGGGTTACCCTTGTCTATCTGCATGTTTACTCCCTTGAAGAAGTGCAACAAGTTCCTCAAGCAAGATCTTCCTTTGCTGAAGCCGTGCTGTCTGGTACTCATTAGATTGTGTCCGTCAAAGTGATCAATGATGCGGTCCTTTATCAGCGCCTCTACCATCTTTCCCGGTACCGAGGTCAGACTCACCGGTCTGTAGTTTCCCAGATCTCCCCTCGAACCTTCCTTGAAGATCAGCGTAACATTCGCCACTTTCCAGTCTTCCGGAATCCTTCCTGATCTGATCGACAGATTGGCTATTAGTTGAAGCAGTTCAGCTTTAGTCCCTTTCAGTTCCTTGATTACCCTTGGATGGATGCCATCCAGTCCTGAGAATTTATCGTTTTTAAGCCTATCAACCTGCCTGCATACCTCTTCTAGACCAACCATCAACCCTGTCAGTTTCCCATCTTCATTTCCTGCATATAGTCTGTCGGCTTCCGGTATGTTGTGTATATCCTCTTTGGTAAATACAGACGCAAAAAATGTGTTCAGTGTGTCGGCGATGGCTTTGTCCTCTTTTAGCACTCCCTTTATTCCATGGTCATCCAATGGCCCCACTGCTTCCTTCGTGGGTCGTTTCCCCTTAATATATCGAAAGAACGGCTTGAAGTTTTTCGCCTGCTTGGTTATTTTTTCCTCGTAGTCTCTTTTGGCCCTTCTTACCATCTTATGGCACCTGTTTTGATGTTGTTTGTGCTTTTTCCAGTTTTTGTCCGTTTTTGACCTTTTCCATTCCTTAAACAAAGTCTTCTTGTCTTTGATCACTTCCTTCACTGCTACAGTGAGCCACGCCGGTTCCTTGTTCATTTTCTTTTTGGATCTCTTGTTGATACGTGGTATATATAGATTTTGTGCCTCGGTGACTATGTCCTTAAAAAGGGACCATGCTTGCTCTAGTGTTTTTACAGTACTTATCCTCTTCTTAATCTTTTTCCCCACCATGAGCCTCATCCCTTCGTAATTCCCTTTTTGGAAGTTCAGTACATGGCCGTCGTTCTGGATCGATGTTTCGCCCCTGTGTCCAGGTTGAAGCTGATCATTTTAACCATTCCTTCAATTCAGGATGCATCTTTAGAAACCTTTCATAAATCAATGTGCAGTGTAGTGGGACCTATTGTATGGACTGCCCTTCGTTTAGCATTACAGACAGAGGGCTCTCTCGATAAAGCCATGTTGAAGTCTCACTTATTTTGCTTAGTTTTTAATATATGACTTAGTTGCCCTATAGATGAGCTGCTCTTGACTGTTGGAATCCTGTGACTATCGGAGCAGCGCAAAGCATTCAACGCGCTGACTGGCGCTAAAAACCTCTTGTGCAGTTTTGTAAAAGGGGGACGGGGGAGTTTGGTTTACATCCTGCAAAGCCAACTTTCATACAATGAGTACTTAAAGATAAATTAAACAGTGTTGTATTCTGTAAGCTGTAAAAGAGCAGCTGTGATTATAACCATGCATAGCTTTAAAACACCCTTGAAGGGGGTAATAAAAGATCAAAATCATGCAGGTGAAAAGAAATCAAGGCACTTTCCAGACGAGGAACCTGAATGGATCAGGGCAAGCCGTTTCCTGCCTGTTATCACAATACTTGTATTACCATAAAGCATTAGACATATCTTCAGTAGTAAATATTCGCTCTAGAAGTGCAATAATTCTGAAGGCATTGCAATATTTGCTGCAATATCATAGTCTATAACTACTACTATGTGCTGTGCCCGTAAAAGCTCTGTCTTTTGCAACATGTATAAACTGAGAAAGAAATTAAAGTCCCTGCAGAAAATCACCAATTCAGATACAGCCAATGTCAACAGTAAACAGTACACAGACAAGGCCTTTATATGTAGCTGTCCTCCATTTTATCCCCCTTCCCCCCCATCTACGAAGGATAACACCAGGATCAATCTGTCTCCTACCCCTTTATACCCGCAATGTCTGAATAATAATGTTCCAGGTTTTCATCGAGTGCAAATAATAACCTCTACGTTTGGCCACATATAATTCCTGCAGCCATGAGGGCTGTTGGGATGGTAGAAAGGTGGATCTGGTAGGTTTGGGGGGAGTTTTGGAGGGGTCAACATAAATTAGCAGGGGTATATGGTGAGATGTACTTCTGGCACTCTTTATGTGAAGTTCACAGCAGTGTTCTCTAAGATGTCCCACCGCTCTGTTGGCATGTCTGTGTGGCCACTCCATCACAATGATGGCCACTCCCACATCCATATGGTCTGGATTTGGACATTTTCAACTTGGATGTTTATTTGGTTGAAAATGGGGTATAAAGTTAGGCATCCTGAGGGTTGAATGTCTTGGCAGCCTAGATGTCCAAGTAGACAGTTTTCAAAAAAAATAAAATAAATTGGGGGAGGTCCAGTGGTTCGGCTGTCGAAAGTGGACGTATCTGTGCTTCCAACTCTAAATGGCCCTCTAAGTATAACTTCTTGCATATATTAATGCGATACAAAGTTTGAAACTAAATAATAGGACAAATTACACAGATTAACAATTGAATTTAACCTATATGAGGGAATGAAATGAAAACGCTATTCTAGACTTACTGGCTGAAATCCTTTCCCGGCATATTCAACCTTAAGGTTAATCAGCTATTTCCCAGGTTCTTGGCAGGGCAACATAACATGCAGCAATGTGCTGTTTGCTTTTAGAAACAGAGGAAGAAATGAAAGGTGCCTTTAGGTTAATTTTTTATTTTCAAACAGTTCCAGCTTGAGGAGGGTCCAGCTATATTCCCCAGGTGTTAGCTCCAACTGAACTGGTAACTGTCAGCCTAGAGGCCTCTGGGAGATTATATCAATCTGACCCTGGCATGGGAAGGCAGATAGACCCTTAGTGCAGGGAAACTGTTTTAAGTAGCCCTGATTGATATATTTTAAGTTTCAAGTAGCCCTGCTTGAATCATGGCTAGCTAAAAGGTGTTAATGTCTGATTAAGAGGGTGCTTAGGACAATGGTGCACAGATCAAGCCAGAGACTTAATCCCATCACCATGCTTACAGGTATCTCACCCTCCTTAGCAATTAAATTAACCATTGTCTCAAACAGTTTACAAATTCTAAACAGAAAGATACTGGGGCATAAAGGTTTCTATATTGAGCCAAGGTATAAAAGCCTGCTCTCTGCAACACACAGCTCTCTCTCTTTTTCTATGGAGCTATCAGGAGAGGGGTCTTCACTACCTCTCTCTCTTTCTATCTAACTACCTCTTGGCTCTTTGCTTGGCACTCTGGTTCTGTCTTGGTTCTCCCTCTCTCGGTCTATCCTTCCCTTTATCTATGGAACACGAAGCTTCCTAGAACTACAAGCTTCTATGTCCCTCTTTACCTCTGACCTCTGTAAGGCAGTGAGACTGCTTGCTCTCTGCTTAAGTGTAATGCTCTCTGCTTAATTGTAATGCTTATAAATATTACTTTTCTGTAAGACTATTTCTATAATATATTCTTTATATAATCACCCCTGGCTGTGCTTCTTACTTGATTCTATCCCTAATGAAACTTCTGTGAAGGAACTGAACCTGGGACCTGGCGTTTGTCAGTACGCCTTTCACTTAACCCCTACCACCTAATATTGTGGGGGCCACTTTCATACTGACAGTAACATCAGCTGGGGCCCTAGAGACTAGGGAAGAAGATGTCAGCATCTTAAAGTGACCTCAGCATGACCGGGGAGAGGAAAGACATCCAAATGCTAGAAACACCATCTTTACATCCCAGTATACCTTTTGAGTCCCCTAATAACTAATCCAGCTCCTCAGGGGCAGGGCTATATACCAGGCAATTAATAGTCAGAATCTTTGTCACAGTTATTTTGTGGCTCTCGACGTAGGATAACAACCCTGTCTACTGCAGATCCTAATAGTCTAAAGCTGTGGTTCCAAACCCTGTCCTGGAGGACCCCCAGGCCAGTCGGGTTTTCAGGATAGCCCTAATGAATATGCATGGAGCAGATTTGCATGCCTGGCATCTCCATTATATGCAGATCTCTCTCGTGCATATTCATTAAGGCTATCCTGAAAACCCGACTGGCCTGGGGGGGGGGGGTCCTCCAGGACAGGGTTGGGAACCACTGGTCTAAAGGCCTACAATCCATAGCTTTAAAATAAAGTGAAAAGAAAATTGCCATTTACAGATGTCTAATTCCGTAGTATCTGATAAAGCCCAGTGAAGAGAGATAAGAAACAGTTATGTTGGCACAAAGCAATATAATTTTCCACAAGCCTGGGCAAACTGGAAAAGCCAGTCACAGCTCCCTAGGGAAAGAGTAATTTAGTCAGAGAAGCCAGTCACTTGAACAGCAAGAACACAGCAGAAAGACAAATACTAAAAATACTACAATCTCAACTCTTATTGTTCTTTGAAGCTTTTCTTAATTTCAAGAGCCACATGTCCAAAGACTTTCACTTGAGGTCTGACTATCCTAATATACATCAATATAAGGACAGCCTAAAGGTTGACATCCCAATATAGCTCTGTATAATCTTAGGCGATTCACATAACTCTCCATTGCATCAGTTACAAATTTAGGTTCTGAGCCCTCCAGGTACAGAGAAATTAAAATACAGAAATTATCTTAATAAAATATATAATCTTACTGAAGTTCAAACTGCACCGGAGAAGGCAATCGAAAACCACTCCTGTACTCTGCCATGGGTTCCTCACTGTGTGTGTTGCCATATAATCCATCCATATAGAATCTGGCCCTATACAGTATATGGTCCAACATAGGGTTATCAGATTTACCCAGACATGTCCTCTTTTTAGAAGACATGTCCGGGTATCCAGATGGCTTTTCAAAATCCAGCACCTTGTCCGGGTTTTGAAAAGCTTCCAGGAGAAATAAAGGCTGTGTATCATAATGGCAATACGAAGGGATGCTGAAAAGTTCTCGGCCCAACCAAGAAGAGAATGACGTGGATGTGGTTCAATCACTTAACGAAATAAGAGAAAACTCTTTTCAGCTACAGTGGCAAAATAACGCTCAGAATTTAGGAAGTTGGCTGGTTGGGCTGAGAACTTTTTAGCACCCCCTCGTAAATGCCATATTAATTTTCTGGTGATTCACACAAATAGTGTTGTATGATGCATTTAATTTAAGTCTGTTCAGTGGGGGTCATTAAATAAATGGTGTGAGACTTAAATGTTTACTCCACTACAGGTACATAAAAATAGTTATCTGTCCTTTTATTATCTCATAAATCCTATTGTGGCAGCATTTGGAGCAGGGGAATGAGCTGTGACCTATATGGTAGGGATTCTGAAGTACTTGTCTGTATCCAAGTTCCGATTTTCAGATCATAACTGACTTCAAAGTCTTTTTGTTTGCTGAGCTGTGGCTTGTCAGACAGAATTAACCTTCATCCTGCAACGCATTTTTACAAACGTTACTCATACCCAGGCCATTATAATAACCTGCACTAAGCTTAGCACAGTGTGTGTGTGTTGGGGGGGGGGGGGTTGTTTGTTTTAAATTCTTTATTAATTTTCAAACTTTGACAGTGTATTACAATTACTATAACTTTAACAGATTGCATAAAATACACCATATTACACAGATTATTAAAGAAAACATCCATTTCCCCCCAACTATTAATATATTAAATCATATTATTTATTACAATATTATATTTAAATATTTTTAAACTCTTCCAAATACTTTCCCCTCCCCTCCCCCCACCCTGGATGTGTAAGGAAATCTAAGAAATAAAAGATAGATCTCTATTATTGTATGTTAGCAAATGCAGTCAATGGGCTCCATACTTTATTAAGAGCTCTTTTTATCAAGGTGCGCTAGCGGGGTTAGCGCGTCGGACATTTAATCAAGCGCTACCCCCCGCGGCAAGCCAAAAAACTAATGCCTCGTCAATGGAGGCGTTAGCGACTAGCGTGGCAGGCAGTTTAACGCGTGGTATTCCGCGCGTTAAACCCCCCCTACCACGCCTTGAAGAAAGGACCCCTAAATGTATTGCTAAGACCCAAGCATTCCGCATTCATTCTTTCACATTTATATGCATTACACACACTTGCCCACCAGAATGTGTAGTTAAGTCTGTCATAACATTTCCAGTTCCTTGTGATCATTTGGATTAGCACAATGGTTTAATTCCAGTTTAGCACAAAATTTTCAAAGCATCAAAACTTTTAGGGGTCCTTTTACCAATAAGCAGCCTTAGCGGACCCTAACGCAGGTCATTCCTACACACTAAGGCCATTTTTACCGCTGGGGTAAAATGGCCAACATTCCTTTTTTTTTTTTTAAATTAATGGCTACCTGCTAATTTTGCGATTAGTGTGAAGCCATTAGCGCGTGACCCCTTACTGCTGCCATTATGTAGGCAGTAAGGTCTCACGTGCTGAGCACACGCTAATCAGTGCGCGGCAATGTGGCTGCGCTAACTGATTAGCGCAGAAAACGCTCACTTTCTGCGCCCAGATGCGCCCCTTGCGTCTAAAAATAAATTTTATTTTGTAGCACCTGGGTAGCATGCGCACATGGCTGGACTACTGCAGAGCACATCGGCGCACTCCGCGGTATGTCATTTTGTTTTGCTGCGGAAAGCACACATCTCATAGATGGTACTGCAGCTTTGTAAAAGGGCCCCTTAGTGAGCAAAAAATCTGCACTAACTGGGAAATAAACCCACTGTGCTAAGCTCAATGCAATTGCATAGAAATTGATTTTAAAATGTATAGCCCTCATATCCTGCAATTCTAGGCGGGTAACAGTAAAACATGGATAATAAAATGATTTTCGGGGTAGGTCTTAATATAAGCCCTACCCCCGAAAATAAGCCCTAGTTGCCAGCAGCAGCGCTTCCCCTGCACCCCATTCCCCCCTGCCAACCCTTTCATCTCTCCCTCCTATCCGAACCCAGACTGCGAGCCGAAATACCTGGAAACAAACGGCAGCATCAGCAGCACAGGCTGCATTGGGTCTGCCCTTCTCACGCCTTGCCGTTCCGTGTTACTGATGACATCATCAGTGATGCTGCAGAGGAACGCTCGGACTTGAGAAGGGCAGGCCGCGATGCAGCCTGTGCTGCCAACACTGTCGTTTGTTTCCAGGTATTTCGGCTTGCAGTCTGGGTTCAGATGGGAGGGAGAGATGAAAGGGTTAGCAGGGGTTGCGGGGTACGCAGTTGTTGTGGCGGCAGGGGGATGGGAGGGATAGAAAGATCCTGCTAAGGGGGATGGGAGGAAGGGAGGGATAGAAGCTTCAAGGGTTCTGCTACACATGGGGATGGGAGGGAGGGAGGAATAGAAAGATACTGCACAAGGGGATGGGTGAGAGGGGAGGAAAGATGCTGCACATGTGGGGGAGAGAAAGGAAATAGGAAGAATTGGGGTAGAGGAGAGGAAGGGAGAGATGATCATTGTACATAAAGGGAGAGATGGTCATTGTACATGAAAAAAATAAGACCTACCCAAAAATAAGATATTGTACAAAATACAAATACTTTAAAACAAGATTATAAAATTAACAATACAAAACATCACTAGGGATTGGTAGTACAACAAATAAATTAAACCATGGATGAACTAAAACAGGAGGGAAAAGAGTAAGAACTACAATATTGCAAGTGAGAAGATTATTTTTCTGAGAAGCGAATCGTTTAGTCCACATGGTTCGTATAAGAAATGATCATACTCCCAGTTCCTCTTTTTTTAAAATTTTGTTTGATTCACATAAGAAATGATCATTGTTATCCACCAAAGCTGACATATAATTTTCAGCAAAAAACATTTTATGCCCTGAACTATAGTCCCTTCCCAATATGAACGAAGAAACAAAAGATAAGTTTTAGCTTTTTTATTATAGCTATTCAATGAAATTGATATAAAAAGAGCACTGAGAACTTTTGAAGAGTTGATTAAATAAAATTCACGGGTCTAATGAGGAGGCCAATGCCATAGTAATGTTTTTA
Organism: Geotrypetes seraphini; assembly: GCF_902459505.1. Lineage (NCBI taxonomy): Eukaryota > Metazoa > Chordata > Amphibia > Gymnophiona > Dermophiidae > Geotrypetes > Geotrypetes seraphini. The sequence goes on along the minus strand of NC_047085.1, from coordinate 470,391,599 downwards.
CTATGATGGTCAACTATATGCTGTAATTAAAACTCGTAGCTGTAAGCATCCAAAATCCAAAAAGTGCTGTAAGTGAAAGTGACATATAGCTTAATCAATTTTCTTTCCTTAGAAGCCTCAGTTGCAGCCCCTTCTCCGCTGCATCGGTGGTTCAGCTGGGAGTAATGGGAGATAGATCCTCACCGGCTTCTTTTTTATATTGTTTAATAATAACATTAATTACTTTTTAATTCATTTTTAGGAATAAGTAATATAAAAGTTTTAACTTAGCTTTATATTTTTCTTTAATTACGACCTGGGAGATGTGGAGTCCAACATGTTTCACAAATGCTTTGTCAAGGAACTCCCAGTGCTGCTAAAGTCATCCGACTCTCCCTATTGCTTAGAGCAAGATGGCTGCGGCGTTCTTAAAATTTTTAAAAAAATGTTTTTAGCCATTGAAAACACTTGGCTAACAAACTGGCACTTCTGAAGGCCTTAGAAAAATAAATTAAAAAGAAATAATGTAAATATGATACTGGCTTTTGTTTGAAGAGCTGAACTATAGTAAATCATTTTAAGAAATCACCTGAGGTTCCATTTGCTATTTTTTGAAATGATAACTCCAAAGTCTAAGATGAACTGCTACTATATAAATATAATTTTTTTCTTCTGGGATATACCATATCAAAATTACCTTGGACAGTAATACAAGAGCCTATTTCTGTGTATAAAATGATATTTTACAATAATCAGTTCTGAATGGTCTTCTCTCCAGAAAAATTGCCTGTCATATAGATGATAGGAGAAGAAACTTTCAATGTGGACAGAAATCCACTGCGAATAACTTCTGCTAAAAGTGCTAAGATGTACCTGAGCTGTCCTCTTCTTCTGGCCTGCAGGTGGCACTGTTACCAAAAAAAGAAGATAAAGGCAACCCACTCTGAAGATATGATTGCATTTATTAAACTTGACTTTTTTTTTCTTCTCATTATAAATATCTTTCCTTGTCTACTATTTAAAGCAAAAGGCTCTTGAAAATTGTAGTAAAACTTAAGTAGCCAATTTTCAATCATTTTGCTGCAGGCAAATGTTTACTTCCATGAAGGGAAAAGCTGTGCTGAAAAGTATCCACTTCTTCTGTGGGTAATAGTCAGGACTGTACCGTGTGCATCACGCCCCCTAGTGCCCATACCATGTCCACTGCCAAGAAGAGGTTGCAATGGACAGGGAACAATTTGGCCATACCACTTGCAAGTCAGTATCACCCTGGTAAAAGTAACTGTGCTAATTGAGGTGCAGGCATTTTTTACTCCTCTTGGAGAATAAAAAGGGGAGAGATAAGGTAAGATCAGGAGAGAGAAATGCTGTGAAGCTTTTATTTAGAAAGCCCCTTCCTAAATATCTATGCACACATTAGTACCAAAACAGGTGGAAATCCAATGTATATGCTGAGGATGGAACTGTTTCTGCAGTTGATCTGATTTTCATAGGGAAACCCTGCATGGCATCAGAATCAGTTTTGTAACAAGCATCTTATTGAGTAAATCATAAACTATGTGAGGCACAGGCAAATGACTCTTGCCTCTGCTTCTCTCACTCATGAGTTTCCATTCTTGCTCCCATCTCTGATGGACTTGAAGTTTAGAACAGAGGTACATAGAAGGATAATTTTGAATAGGGAGTCTAAGTCATAAAACAAATATTTAGGTCTGTTTGTGAGAAACTGCAATAGTATTTTATAAAAAGCTTTCTGAACATGGAGCCTTTTATACATGGAGTCTTTTATAAAATATGTATACCATTATATAACAATATACTGTACTGTATATAACAGTCATGAGACACACTAGAAGACATTTTATAAAAGAACATTAAAAAACAGTATTTTTATAGGGTTTTAAAATGTAAATAGCAATATATATATGTGTGTGTAATTTGTGATATGATTGTTGCAAGGTGTCTGGATCTTGCTGCATCTGAATAAGTGGAACAGACATTTTAGCCATCATTCTGTGGGTTTTTTTCAGGGTATCCTCAACTGCTAACTCTGGACAATGTTCCTTCTCTTTTGCTGCATCATATGCTTGGAACAGTACGCCAAGCTATGTCACTGAAGGTATTCAAATCTAGGCTAAAAGCCCACTTTTTTGAGGTTGGTCTCCTAACTCTCACTTGTTTGGAAAAGCACACATGCCTGAGAAACTTCCTAACCCACTACTTGTCTTCTTTGTGTGTTTGATTAGATTGATCAGGATGACGGCGAAAGCTAGAAGGATGCTAGGGTGCATAGGGAGAGGCATGGCCAGTAGGAAAAAGGAGGTATTGATGCCCCTGTATAAGACTCTGGTGAGACCTAATTTAGAATATTGTGTATAATTCTGGAGGCTGCACCTTCAAAAAGATATAAAAAGGATGGAGTCAGTCCAGAGGAAGGCTACTAAAATGGTGTGTGGTCTTTGTCATAATGCTTATGGGGACAGGCATAAAGATCTCAATCTGTATACTTTGGAGGAAAGACGGGAGAGGGGAGATATGACAGAGATGTTTAAATACCTATATGATATAAATGCAAATGAGTCAAGTCTCTTACATATGAAAGGAAGCTCTGGAATGAGAGGGCATAGGATGAAGTTAATAGGTGATAGACTCAGGAGTAATCTAAGGAAATACTTTTTTAAAGAAAGGGTGGTAGATGTGTAGGCAATAGGAATCACAGGCAAAGTCTACAATTGGTTTGAAGGATTCCTTTGCTCAAGAAAATATAGAGTTAAAGCAAACAAGGAACAGTCAGAATCCTGGAACAACCCCTGCAAAGTCCCCTAAGGCTCCCCACTATCTCCAACACTCTTCAACCTTTACATAGCCACACTTGGCACACACTTAGACAAAATAGGCATAACTTCATACAGCTATGCAGATGACATCACCAACCTCCTGCCTTTCGACCAAACTAACCCCAACATAACGAACAAACTACACACTGCACTAGAAACTGTCAAAATGGATGAGAGACCACAAATTAAAGCTGAATCAAGACAAAACCAATTTCTTACTTCTAGAAAAAAACAAAACCTCAACCATAACAAACCTAGAAATAGACTCCATCACCTACCCCATGCAACCCAACCTAAAACTGCTGGGAATAATGATAGACAAAGGCTGCACCATGCAACTTCAAATCAGCAAAATGATCCAGAAGGCATTCGCAACCATGTGCAACCTAAGGCAAATCCAAAAATACTTCCACAATGAACAATTCAAACTCTTGTTACAAGCACTAATCCTAGGACTCCTGGACTACTGTAACATCCTATACCTGTCATGCCCAACCAAAATGCTAAAACAATTATAAACAGTCCAAAATACAGCTCTTAGACTCATCTACTCGCTGAAACAATATGACCACATCACCACTGCTTTCCGAAATTCACACTGGCTCCCAGTACAAGCACGCATACAATACAAATTCTACTGCATCCAATTCAAAGCCCTAAATGGAAACGGACCAAGCTATCTGAGCAACTGCCTAATCAGGAAAAACACATCCAGACCAAGGAGAACTCATGCACACTTTGCCCACCTCCCAATCAAAGGTATACAAAGCTGAAAAATATATAACGGACTATTAGCCACCAGAGCAGTGAAACTAGATCGCCACCTCTCCAATCTGCTGACTCTGACGCCCAATTACAAAACATTCAGGAAAAAACTTAAAACTTCTCTATTCAAGAAATTTGTCAAATGATCTAACTAAACCTGATCGACCCATCACAAATCCCGATGTATGCTACCTTGCTAGTGACGCACACAGATACACACACACACTAGAGCAGGTCATGTTTATCTATTCCTACCCTAGCTAAGATAATATTTGAGCACCTGTCTGACCTCATGTGCAATTTTCTTTAAATTAGTCTCCATCAGGAGCGTGTGCTCAGGGTCCTCAGGGAATTCACCCCACCCCCTAAAGGCCCTGAGGGCACTGATCTGAATTTCATTGGTTGAGCAGGCAACAGGGAGATGCTGTTCAGCTAATCAAATTCAGATCAGTACTGTCAGGGCTTTCAGAGGGTTCGGAGAATCCCCAGCCCAAGAGCCCTGCCTTTTTTTTTTTTGGGGGGGGGTTACTTTTTGTTTGATACAGTTTGATTGGTTGAACAGGCAGCCTACTCAACCAATCGAACTGCATCAAGCAAAAAGTAAAAATAAAAAAGCAAGGCTGTAGAGCTGGGGATTCACTGCATCCCTGAAAGCCCTCACCGCACACTAAAAGCCCTCACCGCACACCACTGATCTCTGTACTTTCTTACTCCTGTTACTCTGTCTTATCTACATATATTTTTCATATTTCTTTATACCTTATGCTGTCTACTAAAATGTTTTTTTGCTATTATAATATAGCATACTTTCCCACATTGCCTGTAATTGTGTATATGCTTGACTTATTCATGCTGCACGTTGCCCTGAGTGAATTCCTTCAAAAGGATGGTATAGTAAATGCTAATAATAAATAAATATTGCTGGAAGAAGTTGGACTGGTGGATGGAGTGAGGGAAGAGAAGTGAATAAGGAAAGACCTGGAGCAAAAGGATGGAGGTTACGTAGAGAGCGAGAGAGAGAAGGGTCTTCTCTGTACTGTGACCTGACCCTGAGGAAATGGAAGGTTACATCAGAGTGGGCAGGTTGTGGTACAGAGAAGACTGTAAGGCCAGTGGCAGTGTGGCCTATGTGAACGGACACTTCCAACGGTGACCTTTAAAAGGTAAATGAGGGGTCTGGGTCCCGGAAGGAAATAAGAGAGCATATCAGAGTGAGGGCTTGCGGTAGCCTAACCCAGGGGTAGGCAATTCCTGTCCTTGAGAGAAGGAGCCAGGTCAGGTTTTCAGGATATCCACAATGAATATGTATGAGATGGATTTGCATGCACTGCCTCCTTGAGATGCAAATCTATCTCCTGCATATTTATTGTGGATATCCTGAAAACCTGACCTGGCTCTGACTCTCGAGGACTGGAATTGCCTACCCCTGGCCTAACCCAACAAGAATGATGTGCAGTTTTAAGATAGCAGCAGTAAAACGATCCAGGAGATCAGGAGGATCTGTTTTTTAAAGCCTTCTTAAGCAAATGAAGGTATACCGGGGGGGGGGGGGGGGTGCTCTCTCATCCTTCACCTCAGACAGTAAATTGCCTTGGGCCGCCCTTGCAGCTCACTCACTTATATACACCCAGATATCTTTCACCGTACCTGTTCATTCACACACATCCTCATCAATTCACATATACAAAAACATACTCCTATCCTACCCCACTCCAAGAAATGCAGCCTCTCAGGCCCCCAAGCCCCAAATAGAGATCTATCAGAATGTAGGAGTGCTATAGAGATCCTTAAATGAGGAGAAACCAGAGGCCCATTGATCCCATAATCCTGTGTCCAACAGTGGCCAATCTAGGTCATAGAGTAGATACCCAGAAAGATCCCAGAGAGTAGATTATTCTGTGAGGGAGGCAGTTGGTAGGCAAGGGGAATGAATAGAAACTGAGTTTATGTCCTGCGATCTATTTTTTTTTCTGTTAATTTAGAATAGGTTTTACTATTAATTCTATAAATAGTCACCACTTGCAAATTGGGCCTTGTTTCTAAAGATTTTTTTTTTCCATTTTTAATCTAGGGGAAAAATGCTTAGTAAGATGATTGCAACAAAAGCCCTTAGTTTTATGTATTATATAATCCATTTTAAGCACATTTGACTTCAAGTTTTTATCTACTGTGTAACACAATATAAACAAGAAAAAGTTGGGGCTACATTCTGGATTGAAATAAACCTGATGGTGCACGCTTAAGTAATTCATGAAAGAAAGAATGCATTGTCTACTTACAGAAATTTAACAGTCAAATAGGCTTTTTAGTAATCCATTGGAGTATGAATACAAGGTATTAAAGTCTTCCCAAGTAAACAACCTTTTTGACTGAAGATTTAAATCAGACACATGCTCTGAAAAATCCATAAGAAAATCAATATCAATCTTAGATGAGCAATAAAGAACCAAAATAGTAAAAGAAAAAGTAAAAGCCAGATAATCAATTTGAAATGTATGTTTTAAAACAAAGCACAGAAAGATTCCTTAGAATTACCTCACAAAAAAAAAAAATCCTCTTTAGTGGAATACTTTTAAAACCAATATAAGGAAATATTTTTTCACTCAGAAAATAGTTAAGCTCTGGAACACGTTGCCAGAGGTTGTGGTAAGAGCAGATAGCGTAGCTGGGTTTAAGAAAGGTTTGGACAATATCCTAGAGGAAAAGCCCATAGTCTGTTATTGAGAAAGACATGGGGGAAGCCATTGCTTGCCCCGGATTATGAATTAAGCACACAGAGATAATTCTATAAAGGGGCAACTTATGAGGCAGCAAGAAGGAAAGGGAATGGAACACCTTTCTATGGTTACAATCAAAGCAATTTAGATATTACCCAGAGTCACAAGGTGTGATAGTAGGAATTGAACCCAATCCAGCTGGTTCTTAGGCCACTGCACTAACCATTAGGCTACTTCTACTACTCTAGACAGTAATATGGCTGAAAAAGTCCAGGAGAAAGATATATCTTCAAAATAATTCAGAGTAACCACAATTGGAAATGGACAATGGGTTTTTGGATTCCTGAAATACTTTGGTAGATATGAACTTTGGAAATAGTTTATTATGATATTCAAAGGACAAAAAACTGTGGATATGATATGCTTGATGTCATGGTGTATGGTAATGTTTCCACATTTTAATACTCCAATTGGTGCAGGTAGTAATAATCCAAACACGCATCAATGAATATTGGTGCGGGCCACAACCAAAATTGCACGCTCAACTTTGAGCAATCTGTATAGAATCTAGAGATAAGTACTTAAAGTGGTTTGTTAAAAGGGCCCCTTAATTAATAAGCTGAAGTTTCAATTATTTAATATTTCAAAACAAGACACAAGAATTTTCATCAAGAAAAGTATCACTTGTTGACAAATTAAAGGAATCTGGTCTACTGGAAACAATAATGGGCTTAGAACAAGCAGTTAGGAGCTCAAATTCTTGGGCCACTTTATTTTTGCCAAGACCCAATTTATGTTGTGAACTCTTGAGGCTGGAACTCAGACCAGTATGTCATTTATTCTCGAGTGCTTCATAAAATAAATAAAAAGCAGCCCTAGAAAATTCCAGATCTACTATGATCAGTTCTGTGTTAGGATCATTTTTACTTTTCATATCAATTATCCAAACAGAACATTTATTTTACTTATTTTTGCAGTGATTCACTTATTTCCCTTGAGGGGTGTTAATTAATTTTCACATGATCTACTGTATAATTATAAGTATGTCTTCATTTTCCATGACATACAGTTGAATAGGCAGACGTTATTCTCCTCCATATCCTGCTATCATTTATTAAAGCTTAAGCTATTAACTGTTGTCTTCAGTGTAATTTATAGGTAAGGCTCATTAGTCCTAGTTTTATTGCAATTAACACATGACAAAATACTAGGTTTTTAAAAACTGTATTGTAGAAGTTTTCTCAGATTAGTTTATTTATTTATTTTAATAGTTTGTAGCCCACTTTAACCTAAGCCTGATACCAAAATACATACACAATTTAACATTAAATAACAAATACAATACAAAGCCAAATTTATTTATTTGTATTTATTTTATTTAAAACATTTATATACCTTTTAAAACTAAACAGTTTACATGGTTTACATACACAATGTTAAAATGGCGACAAAATAAAATAATCATGTAATAAATAAGAAATGCATACAATCCTGAGGGAAATACCATAATGTGGAAAGAAGAGCTCATGGATAATTAATCAATTATAATTGAAATAACTAAAAAAAAGCATCAACAAATAGCAGCGTCTTTAGTAATTTTCTAAACCTAACCTTATCACAGCAATTTCGTATCAGATCCACTAAGGAGATCCATAACAGTAAAACATACAACCAAAGGAACTGTTTTGTTTGGTGGGAGACCCAAAAGCTCAGCCCTAGCCAGAAGAATCTTGCCTTCCCTCTCACCAGTTAATTTCCTTACGCATCCAGGGTGTGAGGGAGATACCTCAATTCAAAGGAATGGATCAGACTTCCCCCCTAGAACAAACCCTAAAAATACTGGGAGTCACCTTAGACAAACACCTATCCCTTGAGAAACACACTGATCTTACTGTCAGGAAAAGCTTCTCGGAGCTCTGGAAACTCTGCACCATAAAAAAATACTTCGATGACAACTCATTCCGCCTATTAGTACAATCCTCCATTCTCAGCATCCTGGCTTACTGCAACATCATTTATCTAGGCTCCACAAAGACCAGGATACTAAAACTGATTCAGAACACCGCCGTCGCCTTATATTTGGCTTAAACAAACAGGAACACATCACCCCTTTCTACCATGGCTGCCATTTGAATCCAGAGTCCTATTCAAGTTCGCATGCCTCTGCTACAAAACTGTATTTGGTCTTTCTCCAAGCTACCTCAACCCTCACTTCAAGCTAAATTACAACAATAAGAACTCTAGCAGAATTCATCTGTTTGCCTTCCCCTCCCTAAAATTATGTCACCTCAAAAGGTTCCTCAACAAAACCTTCTCCTTCCAGGCAGCCAAACTAAACTCATGGCTTGCCCAAATTGTACTTGACACCCCCTCCTACCTTGACTTCAGAAAAAAACTCAAAACTCACTTATTCCACGAACAGAACCCCTAACACACCCTCTCACCTCTTCAACTCCCCTCCATCAATGTGAACCTCCACCTCCCCCTCTTATTGTACCCACCAAACCAATTAACTTCAATGACCAGTTTTTTCCTGTAAATAAATTTTTACCTTCCTATTGTACACTCTTGTATATTCCTGTCAACTCCAATCACCTGTACACTCCAAAATATGTTAATTCCAATGTTTTTCATTGTCTGTAATCTTAATTAATTGCTGTGAACCTCCTAGAACTCTCTGGGTATGGCGGTATACAAAATAAAGTTGTTGTTATTATTATTATTTTTATTGGTGAAAGGAAGGGGGGGGAGAAAATGATTGTTTTCAAAATGTTTTTATATTTAAAGTGCTTTTCCTGATTCGTTCATGTTTAAATTCTTTGTAATGTACTGTTAATATTTGAAAAATAATAAAGATTAAAAAACAAAAAACTTTGGGCAGCCACCGTGCAGAGTCAATGTGCAGGCCTGCCCCCAGAAGTAGAATGAAGGGTTCAGGGGCAGGCCTGTTCATTGACGCTGTGCAGCGGCTGACTGAAGATTTAAAAGTACAGTTCTTATGTTATTTCTCCCTATCTATCCCAGAAGGCTCTCAATCTAACTATGGAGCCTTGGGCAAAGGAGCATTAAGGCCTATCTAACTCAACTGGTTTCATGGGTGATAAACACAGTAATTGACCACATCATTTAAAACCAATTAAAAACTATTTTAAAATAAAGTAGGTGCCTGCAGGTTCCTACAGAACAGGCCACAGATATTCTGTTCACAGAGATGCCTATCGATACCTACGGTCAAAATAGACATGGTTTCCAGTAGGCACCGATAGGAAACTCTGTGGATGTGCTTCTCTTATAAAGTAAACACCAGAAATTCAGGCCAGTAAAACCCTAGTCTATTTCTGGTGTCTACTTTACATATGGCCGTGAATCTGCAACTGGCGCCAGTACACGATTGACATGTGACTGGCGCCAGTTTTGGAGGCACCGGTCAATACTGGAACCGGTAGCAGAATCCAGCTCTAAGTAACTTGTCCAGGGTCACAGTGAGTAACATGGGGATTAAACCCACAACCTCAGGGTGCTGAGACAGAGGTTCTAACCACTAGTCCACTCCTTCCATCCTTTGTAAAAACTTTTCTGACTAAGCTCTTGGGCATTAATACCCATGTATAAAATGTTCAGGCAGGCTTGCCTATGGCACTAGTGCTAAGCATTCTATGATACCCATAAATCTTACAGCAGAATCAGTTGAATGCTCCTCTTCACTGTGATTATTCTGGACTTGCACCAAAACATAGGGCCTGTTTTACAAAGCCGCGCTCTATGGGCTTCGGGGCCGTTACTGCGCGGCTTTGTAAAACAGGCCCATAGTGTGACAAAGAAAACCATTTCTGAAACTGTGGAAGTTGCTGAAAACTATGGACACAAAGTACAAACTTTTTTGTACCCAGTCAATGTGAGGGTCACTTTTCTTAACACCTATAGACACCTGAGCACTTTGGAAAAGTACTTTATAGCAACCAGCAGAGCATAAAATTTATTTTATGTTTTGGGGCTCATTTTCAAAAAAGATAGACATCCAAAAGATGGCATAAACTGGCACTTGGATGTCTTACTAGTCAAAATGTCCAAGTTGTCTTTTCAAAACAGACTTTTTAGACATCTTTCTGAAAGTTTTGTCTCTAGTGTGTCTATATCTTATGGGGTGTTAGAGGAGTTTTTGGGGGGTGGGTTTAGCTCTTGGACGTTTTACACTAATAATCAAACATTTTACAAAATGGCCAGGGCACAATTTGGACATTTTGGGCTGTGCCTGTTTTTAAAATGAATAAAGACCAAAAAGGTATCCAAACTGACCAGTTGACTGATGGAGGGATGAAAATATTGCACCCACACACTCCCCCAGTGGTCACTGAGTACCTTCCATCCCCCAGATATCTGCATGAAACAGTACGTATCTATCACTATGACAACTTCAGACACTATGGCCAGTCCTAGAAGAAATTCAAGCAGGTGTCTGGAGTGGCCTGGTTGGCAGTAAAGTGGACTGCAGAGAAGGGGGAGCCAGGTCCATATGCCACTCTAGCTAGTATGTTTGTGGTGGAAAGTTTAAGTCCACCGAAAACCCACTGCGCTGCCATGTAGGTGACACTTGCAGGCATAAGGGCTATTGGGGGTGATAGACAGGTGGGTACAGTATGTTTTGGGGGAGCTTTGGAGGGCTTACCATATAATGTACAGGGGTTATGGTGAAATGTGTACCAGGCACCCTTAATGTGACATTCACAGCAGTGCCCCCTAGAGTCCTTCACTGCTCTGCTGGCTTGCCTATGTAGCCAGTCCATTAAAAATGCTGGCTCCCTCCTATATGTAAATAGCTTGTTTTGGGCGTAAGTTTGATTTTTTTTTGAAAATGGACATTTTCTCTACCCAATTTTTGTACGTTTTTCTCAAAACGTCCAAAGTCAGACTTAGACATCCTATCAGTGGCGTACCTAGGGGGGGGCGGGGGGGGCGGGCCGCCCCGGGTACCAGCCCTGAGGGGGTGTTCCCGGCCTTGCCGCTCAGTCCCCCCCACGCCCGAAGGACCGCTCGCCCCACTGACCTTCCAGCACACCTATGAAGCAGCCCGCAGCAGGATCGCGACGTCAGCAATCCCTCAGCTGCTTGGGCGCTGCTTCCTGCGCCGCGGTCCCGTCCCTCCTCTGACGTCAGAGGAGGGGGCGGGACCGCGGCGCAGGAAGCAGCTCCTAAGCAGCGCAAAGATAGCTGACGTCGCGATCCTGCTGCGGCTGCTTCATAGGTAGTGCGGGGAGGCCAGGGGCGCGAATGGTCCTTCGGGGTGGGTCGGGGCATCAGGCCTTCAGGGTGGGGCGGGCGGGCGGGCAGGCAGACTTTCAAGGGGGAGGGGGGTGACAGGCAGGCAGGCAGGCCTTCAAGGGGGGGTGCAGGTCTTCGGGGGGGGTGCAGACCTTCAAGGGGGTGCAGGCCTTCAAGGGGGGGACAGGCAGGCAGGCCTTCAAGGGGGGGACAGGCCTACAAGGGGTGGGACAGGCCTACAAGGGGGTGCAGGCCTACAAGGGGGGGGACAGGCCTTCAAGGGGGGACAGGCCTTCAAGGGGGGTGCATGCCTTCAGGGGTGGTGCCGACCTTCAAGGGGGTGCAGGCCTTCAAGGGGGGGACAGGCAGGCAGGCCTTCAAGTGGGGGTACAGGCCTTCGGGGGGGTGCAGGCCTTCGGGGGGGGTGCAGACCTTCAAGGGGGTGCAGGCCTTCAAGGGAGGGGACAGGCCTTCAAGGGGGGGACAGGCAGGCAGGCCTTCAAGGGGGGGACAGGCCTACAAGGGGGTGGGACAGGCCTTCAAGGGGGTGCAGGCCTTTGGGGGGGTGCCAACCTTCAAGGGGGGTGCAGGCCTTCAAGGGGGGGGGACAGGCCTTCAAGGGGGGACAAGCAGGCAGGCCTTCAAGGGGGGGACAGGCCTACAAGGGGGTGGGACAGGCCTTCAAGGGGGTGCAGGCCTTTGGGGGGGTGCCAACCTTCAAGGGGGGGGACAGGCCTTCAAGGGGGGACAAGCAGGCAGGCCTTCAAGGGGGGGTCAGGCCTTCAAGGGGGGGACAGGCCTACAAGGGGGTGGGACAGGCAGACCTTTAAGGGGGGACAGGCCTACAAGGGGGTGGGACAGGCAGACCTTTAAGGGGGGATAGGCCTTCAAGGGGGGACAAGCAGGCAGGCCTTCAAGGGGGGGGACAGGCCTTCGGGGGTGCAGGCCTTCGGGGTGGGTGCAGGCCTTCGGGGTGGGTGCAGGCCTTCGAGATGGGTGCAGGCCTTCGGGATGGGTGCAGGCCTTCAGGGGGGACAGACCTTCGGGTGGGGGGTACAATCCTTCGGAGAGGGTGCAGGCCTTCAGGGGTGGGGTTTAGGCCTTCAGAGGGGGACAGACCTTCGGGTGGGAGGTAAAGTCCTTCGGGGGGGTGCAGGTCTTCAGGGGTGGGGTGTAGCCCTTCGAAGGGGGGACAGACCTTCGGGGGAGGGGGGTCCTGGTGTAAAAGTACACAGAGGGAGAGAGGGAAGGGGGGGTTCAAAGATACGTGCATATGCCAGACTTTGGGGGTTAGAAATAATGGGTCTAAAAACAGAGGAGTGGGAGAGAGATGGTGCATAATGGGATTTAGGGAGGGAAGGAACAGAAAGGGAGAGAACTTGGAAACAGGGGATGGTGTGGAGGGGGGATAGAGATACTGGATAGGAGGATAGTTGGGAACAGAAAGGGAGAGATGGTGGATCCTGGGGTGGTGGGGAGTTGAGAAAAGGTGAATCTGTGGATGGAGACAAAAAAAAGGAAAGATGCCAGATCTCCGGGAGAGGGAAGGGAAACGGAAGGGGAGAACAGAGATGGCAGACGGATGGTTAGCACGGAGAAAGGAGACCCTGACAAGCAAGACAACAAGAGCCTGGGACCAACAAGATTTGAATATTGATCAGAGAACAAAAGGTAGAAAAAATAATTTTATTTTCTGTTTTGTGATTACAATATGTTAGATTTGAAAAGTGTACATGAGACAGCTTGAAATGGGAACTTTTCTATTTTTGTGAATGGCAAGGCTGAGTTCAGTTAAAATATATGCTTTATAAGAAAATATAATAATGTGTTTTATAAAGTTTATAAGCATTGCTGGCATACTCGGTGAGGTGTTCCTAGTGTTGGTGGTGGTGGTAGCATGTCAGTGTGTTGAGAGGAAGAGGTAGTCTGGGAAATTCTGCTGAGCAAACTCTGGGCCCATTTCCACCCCCAGTTAGTCCACTCCACTCAACTGGTTCACACACTGAGTGGGTCTTTGGGTGTTATTTCTGGGTAGTTGTTTTAGAATCTCTTCCAGTGGTTTGTCAGTATCTCCTTCTGGTCCAAGGAAGGAAACTTTGTCAACCTTAGCATTGACCTTCAGAATATGTTTGTAACAGCGCTGCTTGTGTGGCATTAGGCTATGTAGTGATCGAAAGAAAAAAACAGACCTTTGCACATTTTTGCACTATATGGTGGGTGTATGAGGAGATTCATTTCCTGCACAGTTAAGTCCATGTGAAGTTACCTTGTGCTGTATTTGACATCTAGCAAGGTCTCTGTTTGGAAGGAAAGATCTAAGCTTAAAAATGAAGTGGCCAGAAGTTATGTTAAAAGTAGATAGCGTAGCTGGTTTTAAGAAAGGTTTGGACAAATTCCTGGAGGAAAAGTCCATTGTCTGTTATTAAGACATGGGGGAAGCGTCTGCTTGCCCTGGATTGGTGCACTCAGCAGCAACAAATACTAGTTTTGGCTGGCTCTTTCCCCGCATTTCTCCTCTCTTCCCCACGATTTAATATCCAGTTCAGGCAGTAAGTAAATGCATCGGCAGGGGGGGTCTGGTAAGTCTTGGGGGCTGGGGATGGAAGGTGAGAATCAGTTCTGTAGGCTATCAGAAATTTGCTTAATTATCTACTCACACAGAAAAGCAGTAAAGTCAATAGGTTCTCTGAGTGGGAACAACCTGTTTGATCTTGCACTCTTGTGATTGACCAATTGTTTATCACTGTTTAATTTATCACATTGATTAATTTGAGCACACCTGAGGTGTCCTATGATGGTGTGCACTGCAGGCAGAGGAGCCTTATTGTGTAAAGCACTGGAGAATTCTCTCCTCTCGCTTACCTCTCACGCTGAGGACACCCTGCTTCAGTATAATCATTTATATGATTTATCTTATAAACATTATTACGTGGTCTTTTCCTCAAGTGCTGAGACATCAGGTTGTTCCCACTTGGAGAACCTATTGACTTTTACTGCTTTTCTGTGTGGCTTTAACATTTTTGCTATTCAGTATACCTAAACTATTATTCAGTAGAAAAAATTTGGTTTGTTCAATCAAATCCTGTGTGGACATTGGACTTCTATGAGTGAATGTTCTGCTTGATTGAACAAACTACATTTTTTCTACTGAATAATAGTCTAGGTACAATGAAAGTAAATAGCAAAAATGTTTGAGTAGATAATTAAGGAAATCTTTTTCATATTGCTTGCTTATGGACTGGGAAAAAAGACTGTTCAAGCAAATGTCTCCAGAACTGCTTTAATGGAAAAATGTGATTTTTTTTTTTTAAGTACAGTACTTTGTGAAATTTATTGTTGTTGTGAAATTTATTGTTATACTTTGTTTAAACTTAAAAAGCGGTGTCATTAACAGTGAATCGAATCGAAAAATCGATTCAACAGGGTGAATCGAATCGAATGAAATATTTTTCTCTGAATCGGGCAGCACTATTGGCTACCATGAGAATGGGCTACTGGGCATGATGGACCATTGGTGTGACCCAGTTAGGCTATTCTTATGTTATGTTCTCATCTGTAGGGGTCTTTGTTTTCACTTCTTATTTTAATGTATTTTTTTTTCTGAGAACTTATCAGTGTTTTTTATAATGGGAACAAAAATGGAAGAGAATTAATGTGTGTGGGATGAGGGGGTAACTAATTTCTTCAGCTAAATAATTCAATCCACCTCAACCAGACATAGGAGAACTCACGCACCATTCACACATCCTCCAACCAAAAACGTCAAAAGAAAAAAACTGTTCGACAACCTCCTAGCCATTCGAGCTGCAACACTTGACCCCCAACTCTACAACCTATTGACCTCGACCACAAACTACAAAACCTTAAAAAAAGAAATAAAAACCCTTCTATTCAAAAAACACATAAAACCAAACTAACATAATCAGAACTGTCCCAAGCATCACCTGCAACTACTCCATATGTACTTCTGATGTCATGACAATTCAGACATAATTTATGTTATGTTATGTTTGGAATAATGGTTACATAAATGAGGTTCAATAAAAGAAATTTTTCACTGCCTGTTTCTATTCTGACCATTTATTCCATTTCATGGTTATTGCAAAAAAAAAAAAAAAAAAAAAAATTTTACATGGGGGGGGGGGGGGTGTCAAAAAATGATGGGCCCCGGGTGCCACATACCCTAGGTACGCCACTGCATCCTATCGAAACTGCCTCTCTTTCTGTTAAGACTTGGACTGAGTGCTGTCTTTTGATTTGAACATTGCATAAGGGATCACACTATTACAAGAGAAGAGTTACTGCTTCAGAGCCCGTTAGCAGCATTGGCAAACTGCCCAGGCTCTACTATAGTTAAATTTATTTCATACCCACACTGCACTGTGCTCATAAAAATGTTTTTGCACAAGCATTTTCATCCTGAAGTATAAGATACAGAACTAAGAGCTGCAACGTTTTTCCACATATTGCATTATGGCTTGGAATATCTTGCAGAATGGTAGAGAGACAGCTGCAGTTTAAGCCATAATTTCTCTGGCTTTGTTTATTTCTAATGACTAGCAATGGTTAATGGACTGACCTTCCTCAATCTGCAAATTTTGACTCAGAAGCTGAGTGACATCAGGCCTCAGTTTGTAATACACATTAGGGTGTGTCAGTTTTGGAGAGGTCATAATTTTTAAAAGCACTAGTGAAATAATGGTACAATTTAATGTGGAAAACTAACAACTAGCTTTAAATTTTGAGCAGTAATGTACGTATATTTTCTACCTACCTGGAATTTCTAGAACATTATGCAGCAATATACAAATTACTGAAATATGTTTTAAGTGCTCTGATAATAGATTTTTGTGTGTTTGCATTGCATATTAATGCTTTTTGTGATTCAATTATCAATTTATCTTACTTATTTACCTGTATTGACAACAATACAGTTTCTTACTCGTATTCTCATTTCAATATAACATCGCCATAGCGACGATCTAATATTGAAAATGTCCAAATGAAAAACAAGGCTGCAAATTTGAACTCATTTAGATCGTTTAGTGGGATCATGACTGAACTACCAACTGTCGATCTCATTAGATTAGGGTTGCATTTGAGAGATATCAGTGATCAAGACAGACAAAATTACAGCTCTGATGAACTGGTCAATAACTTAACAACTGGACTACTTGCTCAATGGTACAAAGCAAATCCAAAATTCAATGGTCCTGTTATAAACAGCCATGTTAGGATTAAAACAAGTTGAAATCCATGTGCCTGTCCATATCAAAAAGATGTCATCTATATAGTGCTTCCAAAAGTAAATGTGCAGATAAAACTCGGAGGGATATAAAAAAAATTCATCAAACAGAGAAACATACAAGCAGGCAAACAAGGAGGCCATCATGGGCCCCATGGTGGTGCCCTGTTTTTGAAGGAAAAAAAACCGCTTATCAAACAAAATAATTCTGGCTCGAACCAATTCTAGCCCAAAATACCAGAAAGCTCACACGTTGATCATCAATTATTTATTGTATTTATTTATTTATTCAGTTTTCTATACCGTTCTCCCCAGAGAGCTCAGAACGGTTTACATGAATTTATTCAGGTACTCAAGCATGTTTCCCTGTCTGTCCCGGTGGGCTCACAATCTATCTAATGTACCTGGGGCAATGGGGGGGGGGGAGGGGATTAAGTGACTTGCTCAGGATCACAAGGAGCAGCGTGGGTTTGAACCCACAACCCCAGATGAAACTGAATTACTGCTATTGCCTCATCCTGCAGAATGTTCGTATAATACAAATACAATATAATCTTTATTTATATACCGCCAATACCTCCTTGAAGTTCACAGCGGTTTACATAATTATGGTGATACAAATTATTAGGTAGTATTACAATTTTAGGAAGTAATAATAACAAATTCTTGAAATAGATGGGTTTTTAGGGCTTTTTTGAAAATCTTAAAATTAAATTGCTGGTTAATATTAGTTGGTAATATTTTCCAAAGTTTTGCTGCTTGATAGGCCCATGTGGAGTTAAAAGCTCTATTGAATCTTATTTTCTTAATGATTGGATACCAAAAACTGTCATTATTTCTTAGATTCAAAGATGAGTTATTAGAAAAATTAAGAGTTGGGGCATATACTCAGGAGTTTCTCCAAAATGTATTTTAAATAATATACAATATAATTTATAAAGTATTCTCCCTTCTATAGATAGCCAGAAATGTCCAAAGAAATCAATAGCATGCCCATTGTAAAGTGACGATCATAGATGTAGTGTCCTTCACATATGGTTTACTTGTTTGAACCTCCAGTTTCAAATATAAATCCACATAATCCGATAGCAGCTCTAGAATTGATCCAATTCCAGAAAGCATAGGAAAGCCAGGGGGAGCCGTGAGGAACTTTTGAATCTTAGGGACAAAATATATTACTGGTATAACCAGGAGTTTTTGAAATAAAAATTCAAACTCTTGTTCCTTGATAATTTTATCTTTGAGGGCTTTTACCAGTGGTGTTAATATGATCTTGCAATTGGGGCGTAGGATCCTCCAGTAATTCCTTGTAATAATGAGTGTCTGCAGTGATGTGGACTTTCACAACTCATTCATTTTTTTGTCCATGTTTTAATGTTCATGGGCTTTTTCCAGTAACACTGCGAGGTGGTTGCTATTAGGGTTTTTCTCCAATGGTATCTTTTTGATGTCGCTGCACGCGTCACTGACTGTTTTTTTAGAGGGCACAGTTTCAGGGCAGGGCGTCTTAATGTTTGAAAAGTTTTTGAATATAGAGGTACCAGTCGAAGTGCCTGTTTAAATAATATAGGATGCTTCATTTGGAATTTTTGGTTGTACTTCTGTTGATTGCATTTTTTTTATTTTTATAGGAATGTCTTTTTGAAAGCTTGGTCTCTGGCTCCCTGAAGCAGCCACTGTGAAACACAGCCTGTGTCGGGGCCAAGCTTCAAACGGCATAAGTCTGAATAAGATAAGTTTGATGATTCACATTTATGGCTCCTTTTACAAAGCCGCGCTAGGGCCTTAACGTGCGGAATAGCGCTCGCTAAATTGCCGCGCGCTATCCGCTACCCCTCCTTTTGAGCAGGCAGTAGATTTTCAGCTAGCGTGCGCTAATCCGGCGCATGCATTAAAAACGCTAGCGCACCTTTGTTAAAGGAGCCCTTAGTCACAAATGGTGATTGTGCAATGTGGCACATTCAAATTTGTGTGCTATGATTAGCATATAAGGTGGACCTCAAGCTATTTTACTTTATGGTCATTCCTTTGAAACTGTACTACAGTGGATATGATAGTGTCTGTATTATATTGCTACTGATATTTATTTTATATCATAGCAGAACCAGGAAAAGTCCTCAAATGCCCAAGAGTTTAAAATACTCATTAGTAAAAACACTTTAAAGGGGCTTGAACATCATCACTGGTCAAGGAAGATTGCATCTCAGAAGCATATAGATAATTTAGTGATCCCAATGTATATAAAAAATCATTAGATCCATCTCCAAGATTAAAATCTCAAATATTGAAGATCACTAAAATAAGAGCAAGCCAAGGGTACCTTACAAAACGAGAATTTAAATTTTTTGAATACCAGCAATCCAACTATTCCAGTTTTGTACATGGTACCGAAGATACATAAGGACCTAAGAAAGCCACCTGAACATCCTATCATTTCAGCTCGTGGCTCACTCCTTGAACCGTTGTCCATATATGTATGTAAATCAATGTCTACGTGAGCTGGTACAAAATCATCCAATATATATCAGAGATACAACACACTTTTTGAATATCATTCAAGAAATCGAACCAGCGCTAAACCATTTTTAATGGTAACATTGGACATTTCCTCGTTGTTCACACCCATACCTCAGGAAGAAGCACTTAGGATGCTACATGACTACTTAGAAGAACAAATTAGACAACACAAAGTACCAACAAAGTTTTTAGTCCATTTGGCACGTATTGCCATGAAAGAACATTTTTTCTTCTTTTTAGATGAGTTATATGTACAGATTTCAGGAGTTGCTATGGGGGCAACCTTTGCCTCATCAACAGCCTGCATTTTTATGAAAAATTTGAAAAAGAATGGATCTTTAATTCACCATTTAGTGAAAAAAATCAAAACATGGCATAGATACATCAACTCAGTCACAATGATTAAAGTAGAGAAGCTATTTAGCAAAAGCTACAAAAAAAACCCCAAAAAACTAAGAAGTCAAATTAGCTGAATATGACAAAGGAAAGATCTCAAAATTTTATGTTGGTCTATTACTTGTCTCATAAATAGTTAAATATATATTGTGATATAATTCTCATACACTCAAAATTGTGTAATTCGGCCAAGAGCCAAAGACCCACCACCCAATCACTGTATATGGAATGGTGAATAGTGTTAAATAGTGCAATTCAAAAATTAAAATCTTTTGCTCAGTGTCAAAAAAGAAGAAAGATTCTCACTTAACTTTTGGGGTTTCTGCAGGTCCCGACATGGGCCATGTTTAGAAAATCTTTTTCAATGAACCCAAAAGTAAGAATTATCAACTTGAATGCCAGACAATTCAAAGTGATATTGGGTTGAATAATGCTATTCTGTTGATAAAAGTAAAAATATAGACTTAAACATTATCATGAGAAATCACGATGCAAAAAACTTTTACATTGCAAACTTATTTAAAGGCAACAAAGAATGGGTCTTATATAAGAGTAGCAAGATGGCCAAACTGATCTAAAATCAACATGGTTCACAAAGGTCTCCCGATTCTGAAGGGAGACCTCTGTTCACCCTGTTGATTTTAGTTCAGTTTGGGCTTTTCTACGAGCATTGTATATGCTTATAGTCTTTTTAAGGATTGTTTTACAGTTTGTATTCCCAGCACTGGAGTGATACCTAGTGGATCAATAGACACACCCCTGAGGCAGGCTTCCACCTGGGGGGCCGAAACACGGAACGTGTCGGGTCAACAATTGGATCCTATTCACGTTTATAGTACTTTTTATACATGTGTTTTTATTCATATGCTTCTGTTGTCTGAAGGTTGGCGTGTTCTATCCCAGTCCCCACTTAACTCTTCAATGTTGGATTTTATGTGGGGTTTTTGTTCCTTTTACTTTGTTCTAACATTGAAGAGTTCACATTGTTTTTTTCATGGCTAAATATATGCAATGAGAAAATTCAATTTACATCACAACATTCTTTTTTTTTTTTTTAATTCTTTATTCATTTTCAAATTTACAATAAGTGTAACAATATATCCAAACAAATTAACAATAAATATAACACTTAATAATCATCAATGGTACAAATAGTATGCTCTTATCTCCCACCCTTCCCACCCTTTCTTATCATATAATCAATACCTTATACAATATGTAACAAAAAATTTACCCTCCCCTCACAACATCACAACATTCTTATTCTAAGATCTCATTTTTGGGTGTGAAGATACACCAAGAAACGCATGGTTTCAAAACTGATGGAACATACAAAAAATACAGATAGAAATTCCTTCTTGCATTTCTCAAGCTGTCATCCATCCCATTGCAAGAGCAGTTTACCTTATTCCCAATACCTGAGGTTCAGAAGGATATTTAATAACACTGAAGATTTCAAGAAACAATCAAAGAGGTTTAGCAAAGAATTATTAAGCAGGGTATTCCATAAAAGAGATTTGAAATGCTCATATGTGAAAGCTAAGTTTAAACATCGTGAATTTTTATTGAAACCTAAAAACAAAATACAGAGTGATACTAATATAGCAACTTCCATCACCAAATATACAAACGCAAGCCCCATGCTGAATAACATTATATGTAAGAGGTGGGAAATTATTCAAACCCATGAAGTTTTCAAAGACACAGTTAAGGACATCATATTCTAGATTGAATAATCTAAAAGAAATTCTAAGCCATTCTGAATATCCAGGAATAGCGCTGCTGCCGGCTAAAGAAACGCTTATCCTTGCCAGCTGAATACAGTAAAACCTTGGATTGCAAGTAACTTGGTTTGCAAGTGTTTTGCAAGACAAGCAAAACATTTTATTAAATTTTAGCTTGATATACAAGCAACGTCTTGCAATACAAGTACATACAGTATACTGTACACACTTCACAACTGAGACGATGGTTCTCTCTCTGACGCTGCGGGAATGTAGTGACTGTTCTAAACAAGCGAGGTCTTGCAGTACAAGCACATACAGTATTTTGTATTAAAGTTTTTGGGCTGTGGAACGAATCGTCTGAGTTTCCATTATTTCCTATGGGGAAATTTGCTTTGATATACTACTGCTTTGGATTACAAGCATGCTTCTGGAATGAATTATGCTCACAAACCAAGGTTTTACTCTATTTTTAAAATAATTTTCGACCTGCTGTACCTGGTAAAATGTGACTGCCTGCTGCTGCTAAAAATTCCTGAAGTCGTTTATACTGTAAATTAAAGCTCTCTCTCTTATTAATAGTAAAGTGCTGCACAGCTGGCTCTGGCAATAGGTTACTTCGCCCCCGAGGGCACGCACTAATGTTTTCATGATGGTCACTGACCATGAGACTTTGAAACCCATGTTCAAGAATTCATCATTTCAATCACCAGCTTAGATTGAACACCTGAACGCTTGAACTGCAAGCTTACAATTGCAGAGCCATCTATCATTCAGGCAGAAACAATCCTGCTGATAATTTCACCAGGCCCCCATGACACACCAGCAATAACAACAACCTGCCACCCTGCTGTTGAAAGTGCTGAAACAGAAGTTTGTGTTGAATTCCTTCTCTGCCACACTTTTCCCAAGGACAGAACTCTCCCACACATAAAAACACTTAAAAATAATTCTCTAGATTGGTAGTATTTACTAATGACTCGCAAGGGCTGCAAATGGGTCAGGTTTAAGGCTACCTATAATGAATATACATGAGTTAGATTTGAATGCATACTATGGGCTCCTTTTACTAAGGTGCGCTATCGTTTTTAGCACGCGCTAACCACGCGCTAAACGAAAAATACTAACGCAAGCTCTATGGAGGCATTAGCGTTTAGCGCCTGCGGTATTGTAGCGTGCGCTAAAACCGCTAGCGCACCTTATTAAAAGGAGCCCTATATCTTTCATGTGCAAATCTCTGTCGTGCAGAAGTTAATACCACTCCTTTAGAACTATCAAAGCAAAATAATTGAAAGACTTCCATTCAGGTCCAATTCTTTCTCAGAAATTCAAAAAGAACTCGCTGCCGCAGGACAAAGGCCTAGTTCTGCAACTTGTTAAGACTCATTCCCTTTGGACTAAAAAAAAAAAGGCTTTTGTAAGTGCATCCGAGTGAGTTTTGGAAGGCTTGTGCTTGACTGAGGCCTGGCAATTGATCTTGGTTTGACTTGCCCTCAAATAACGTTCGAAATGTAAATGAAGGTCATTATGAGCCCCCTTCTGCTTTTCTCCATCTATTATACATCTTCCCCACTCTTCTCGGCTCTTTGCCCACCTGCTTCCTTCACTCCTTCCAGTTTTACAGCTGGTGAGGAGTGGCCTAGAGGTAAATCTGCTGCCTCTCTACCCAGGGCTACTCCTTGTGACCCTAGGCAAGTCACTTAGGGCTCCTTTTACAAAGGTGTGTTAGGGCCTTAACGCGCAGAATAGCAAATGCTAAATTTCCCTGCGCGCTAGCCGCTACCGCATCCTTTTAAGCAGGCAGTAATTTTTCGGCTACAGCGCTAATCTTGTGCGTACACTAAACGCTAGCGCACCTTAGTAAAAGGACCTCTTAATCTTCCATTGCCCCAGGTGTAAAAATCTAATCTAATCTAAGGCTTGGCTTTATATACCGAGTCATCATTCTAAGAAAGCTTGACTCGGTTTACAATAATTATCTTAACAAATAAAAACCATAAAAAAATAAGACTAAATTTCAAGAAATTAATTTTCAAAGTATTTAGCATATAAAGTAGTTTTTAAAGATTTGCGAAAAAAATTGAAGTGAGCCGGAACTCCTTAAAAGAAATGGAAGATCATTCCAAAGTTGAGAAAACAAAGATCAGAGATTGACTAAAAATCTTGACTCCTTTAATCCCTTTTTTGGAAGGAAGAGATAATTCAAATTGTTGGTTACCTCTTGCAAAAGAAAGTCTGTAAGCATTCCAAGATAAAGGAAGGAGAGGAGTAAAGATACCATATAGGATTTTAAAAACAACACAAGCACATTTAAATTGAACTCTAAAATAAACCAGGAACCAATGGAGACTCTGGAGCAACGGAGTCACGTGATCAAATTTACGTTTCCCAAAGATCAGTTTCACAGCAGTATTTTGAATCAGTACCTGTATATAAATAAACTGCTTTGAGTATGGTTGTGTAAAGCAAAAAGATAGAATACAAGTCCCACCCAATCTCTATAGCCTATACCAGTGATTCTCAAACCTGTTCCTAGAGGAACCCCAGCCAGTCAGGTTTTCAGGATACCTACATGAATATTCACAAGAGACTTCACACACAAATCTCTCTCATGAATATTCATTGTGGATATCCTACAAAACCTGACTGGCTGGGGTGCCTCCAGGACCAGGTTTGGGAACCACTGGTCTATACCTTACTGACATTCAGCTCTTTATCCCACAGATAAATCAATTTGAGCTATATGAAGACAGAAGCCTAATATTGTTGTTCTGGTACAGTGTAAACTGAATTGCTACAAAAATTCAGAACAGCTCAGTCTTACAGATCTATTTACTAAGCTGCATTAAGTCTTTAATGTGAGTTTTAGATGCATTGATGTGATAGTATGCATTCATTTTTTGTTAATGTGGGCACTATTGCTTTAATGCACTTTAGATCCTGGATTAAATATTTAAAACAGTGTGGCAGGAGCTGGGGGAAGGGACCTGGCACTGCCAGGTGTACCCCTAGAATAGGCTAATACCAGGCCTCAACTGAACTGGGAAATCCAGAACAGGTGCAAACCAGATGAATAGACCATAAGCACGTGAGAGACCATCCATCCTCCTGCTGGAGATAGAGAATACTGGTTGACCAGGGAGCTTTTCATTTTATAATACAAAATGCAGTTTGATTCTCTCTATCTCTACCTGCTGGTAGATGATCATAACCCTGCACATGTGCCAGTAAAAGAGGAAACATTGATAGGAGCCAACAGTTAACAATAATTAAGAGTGCTGAAACCATCAGATTTATCCATACTTGGACAAAATAAATACAGTTACTCAATATTGCAGGTATGAAAGCACCCACAGAGCTGACTCCTGTAGCTGAGGGTACAGTCTAAGATAATCAGTAATCTTCAGCACAGACATGTAGATAGGAGGCCTTATGCTGTGATGTATAAGACTCCATGCAATGGACATAAGTCAGATAAGTTAAATCTTCTAATACAATAAGTTAAATCTTCTTTTTTTAAAATTAATTTCAATTACAATTCACAAGAACACCTTGTTACATGAAAAAACAGGGAAAGAAACAAATTAAGGAAATTAATGATTCAACAATGAAAAAAATAAAAATCATTTATCCTTTCTTAGACCTCAAATTGTAGGGAATGGTCAACACCAATTTGGAGAAACAAATTAAAATATATTTTAAGGAAAAGACAATAATGTGTGTAAGCTCTTCATTTATATTCTAATGCCCTAACTCAGTCCTTGATGATCTTCTTGACCTCTAGAAACTGCTTCAAATGGCCTGGGGGAAAAAAAAGGTATACTTAATTCCCAAGTACTGGACCAGGCATTTGCAAAGGTATGCCAAAAGGAAGGTAGTTCCTAGTTTGAAAGTATCCTTTTGTAAGGAAAGAAATATTTTTCTTCTTTCCTGAGTAGATCTTGAGACATCAGGATAAACCCAAATTCTTTGACCCTCCAAAAAAGCTTTTGAGAATTTTTGAAATACAGCTGTGGAGGGGCATAATCAAAAGGAACGTCTAAGTCTGTTTTCGTTCAAGTCGCAAGTCGTCCAAAGTTAAAAACAGCTTAAGACACATTTTCAAAAAATACATCCAAATTATTTTTCATTTCGAAAATTGTCTAAGTATACGTCCTGCCGATCTGATTGTCCAAGCCGCTAAATCGACCATCTTTATACCACATTTTCGTTCAAGTCAAAAATGCCTAGAACAAGCCCTGTTGGACGTGGGAGGGGTCTGCAAAGTGATGGACTGAATACCCAGACATGGCACCTAAATAGTGGGGTACCTTACAGGACACTGCTGTGAACTTCACAGAAAAGGGTGCCATGTCATCATCTCATTAAAGCTCCCTTATAGGTCATGGTGAGCCCCCCAAATCACCTCTAGAATCCCCTAGACCCACTTATCTACCACCCCAACAGCCCTTATGGCTGCAGGAGCCACTTATATGCCAGTAAAAAAAGGTTTTAGGGATGTATAGGAGAGTGTACATGTTTCAATATCAATGCAGTGATTACAGGGGCTTATGGGAATGGGTCCTCCTCTCCGTGGGTCCCACCCCCAAGACGACTTAAGACGCCTCTGTACAGCACGGCTAGGCTTTCCTATGCCAGGCTGCCAGGTGATGATGTTCAGGAGGCACAATTTTCAAGTTGTGTTGTGATTAATATTTTTATATGGGGGGGGTCGGTGATCACTGGGGTAGTGTGTGGGGGTCTGTATTATGTGTTTGCAGTGCTTATCTGGTCACTTTAGGTGGGTTTTTGTGACTTAGACCATGTTTTAAATGGTCTAAGTCACAACGTCCAAGTTCTGTCGATCCTGTGTTGTATAACTTTCAGGTATACATGCAGGTATACGTGCAGTATGACTAAGTCTAAGCCTGCCCACATCCCACCAAAATCCTGCCCTCGACACTCCTCCTGAAACGCCCCGTTTAACTATGGTCGTTTAGCGGCACTATGAAGGCCTAGGCCATTTAGAAATACAGTGGTACCTTGGATTACAAGCATAATCCGTTCCAGGAGCATGCTCGTAATCCAAAATGCTCGTTTATAAAAGCGAGTTTCCCCATAGAAAATAATGGAAACTCGCTTTGATATGTTCCCCCCTCCCTGATAACCGGCATCGCTCCCCCCCGCTCGCAAAGGCCCCCTCGCTCCAACCGGCACCCCCCTCACGTGAACCGGCCCCCCCCGCCCGAACAACTTAAACTTACCCCCCCCCCCCCCCGTCTAGCGCAGGCACAGATCGTGTGCCTAGAAGATCTTCCGGCTTCTGCCTGCCTGCCTTGAGCATGCATCTGCGCAAGCTCAAGGACTTCTAATTCTCCCTCTCGCCGAGAATCTAAAATGTAGGCATTGCAAAATCAGGTCTACGTAGGCATCACTTAGGCATGTCAGAGGTATCCGCATATAGGTGAACAGGGCTTCTATTTGGGGGGGTAAAGGGGACTCCTCTTTAATAATAATAGAAAAAGATATTTAATAATGCATTACTCATGCAAAGCACATGATAAAATGCATTGCATACTAAACTTCATTCCCAA
This sequence comes from Geotrypetes seraphini, assembly GCF_902459505.1. NCBI lineage: Eukaryota > Metazoa > Chordata > Amphibia > Gymnophiona > Dermophiidae > Geotrypetes > Geotrypetes seraphini. The sequence goes on along the minus strand of NC_047085.1, from coordinate 470,364,587 downwards.
AGTTTAAGAAAATAAGAAGAGAAACCCTACTCACAATAGCTGTGGCTCAGAGCAAGTAGACATGTCTGATGCACAATCTTGACATCAATATGCACCTAGATGGCAGAATGTCACTAAAAAATAATAGGAGCACCTATCTAAAAAGAAGCTCCTTTGGTTCAGTGGTTAAAGGAAGTTCTTCCATCTTCCACAGCTCATGGGTTCAAATGCACGTAGCCTGCCCCTCCCCCCCCCCCCCCCCCCCCAAGTACCTTAACAGCTTCTTTATGGTCTCATAAGAAAGTATAGAATGTGGACTTTGCCTTTTACATTTGCACTCTGCCCTTTCCAGGGTCCAGAAGGAAACTTATTTTTACCTTTAGAGAGCTATAATTTCCTAAGGTATCATTTCACATGGCAGGAACCTCTACCTAAAAGGAAGCACACATAGCTCAATGGTTAAAGGCACTGCATCCATTTTCCACAGTTCATGGGTTCAAATCCCTAGTATGGTCAGGTACCCCAGCACATGTTCCTATTTTTTTGTGATAATCTGACATCTAGGTGCATATTGATGATATCACAATGATGTCAAGATTAAGTGTCAATCACGCTTAGGTGCCACTTTGAGAATCATGGCTACCAGCGACTAACAAAATCTTATGGTGTAGTAAGAGGGGTGCGGGAGGGCGAAGTTCACCGTGGGCATGGTCTTTGTAAAGGGCACAGGCACCCGTCCTCTCCGCCAGCCCTCCTTCATGACACCCCCTGCCGCACACATGCACCCCTTCCCTTGTACCTCTTTAATTTTTCCTGCGTGAGCAGCATTACGAACTTGCTGCCCACTTGGGTGTCGCCTCTCTCTGATATCACTGTCCGGGCCCCTGACATGACTTAGGCAGCAAGTTTGTACTGTTGCTCTCGCCTGAAAAATTAAAAAGGTACGGGGAAGGGAAGGGGGCACGTGCGCTGCGGGGTGGGGGGGTCGGGAAGGAGTGGGAGGACAGAAATGAGGGCAGGGGAGGGATGCCATCTCCCCGGGAACCACTTTCCCTCGCTATGCCACTGGGTGCTAGTAATGTAGGCAAGGGTTTTAAAGGCCTACATTGCACTAAGTCCAGTGCACCCCTAAACACGCTCATTTCCATGCTAGGCATCACTAGGTGCTGCTAGGTGCCAGGGACATAGGCGCCAGTCCCAGAAGGTGCCTAGTGCCATCTAATATTTTTTAATTGTTTTTTAATCGGCTTTTAAAGGCATGTTCAATTAGCATACTACTTAAAGCTGATCAAAACAATTAATCCCCCCCCCCCTTCTTTACAAAGCCGTGCTAGTGTTTTTAGCACCAGCCGGGGCGGTAAGAACTCTGACGCTCATAGAATTCCTATGAGTATCGGAGTTCTTACCACCATGGCTGGCACTAAAAATGCTAGCACAGCTTTGTCAAGGAGGGCCTAAGTTAGATGCTTGTACGTGTGATCTAGATGCTTTCTGGTGCCTAACTTTAGGCGGCCCTTACAGAATTTCCCCCCTAAGAGCTCACATTATAATCCTACACCAACTACTTGCACAGTAAGGTCAGCACACTGATTAACACAGTAACGCCCACACCAGTAACGCCTCCTCCAACGAAAATTTTACATTTTTTTTTTTTAATGCATGGTTATCATGTGCTGATTTGAAACGTACTGCAAGATGCTTGAGCACATCCTGCTGTAAACTGCTTTAAAGGTTCATCTTAGTAGAACTAATCCTCAGTGACTTATGTGTAAGAGATGTTCAGGTCTTGGCATGTAAAAGAGGAATAATGTGGCGGAAGAGAGAGAAATCAAGTACATGATGAGTAATGAGAATTTAAAGCAATTTGGGGAAAAATGGAGGACAGGAGGTAGCGTAAGGAAGAGGAGAGGGAAGAAAAGAGCACAGTAAAAGGGAAGGGTCAGGGAAACAGAACAGACAAGGAAGGGAGAGAAAATGTAGATGAAAAAGGAACCAAGCTCTGGGGAGGAAAAGGCCACTAGGTGACTGCAAGAGGAGAAAACAAAGCAAGAGACTGACCAAAAATAGAAGACAGAGGAAAAGGAAAAACCACAAAATGGCTTGTTTTAAGTTTAATGATAATTGCCTACTGATTATTTTCTGTACTAATTAATTCAGTTCCCTTTGTATTTGTAGCTTAGAGCCAAGTTTGATTTCGGGGCTCAGTTCTGGTTCAGCTCACCTAGCAAATGTTTTTGGCCTGCCCACAGTCACAAAGTATTGTTTATTTAACTCATAAACTCAGAAATCAGACTCCTTTGGTTGTACATTGTCTCCAAAACATTTCCCTTTGAGGCAGATATGCATGCATTGGAAATAGTGTGTATAATATTTGAGTAGAAAGAGATCCGTAAGTATAGGGAGCATATACAAATGCATCGGCGTTAATTACGCATTCGTGTAGGGTTGAGCTGGTATGGCTGCCAAAGTCAGACTGAAAGATTAGCAATCTTTGAAGGAGAAAGGCTCCGCATCAAAAAAACATGAAAATGAAAAGCCATTTTATTTTAGAGAGCTATAGAGATTCAAATCCAGCCAAAACTGAAGAAAAAGAACTTACTTTTTCTCAGCCTTATGGTAATTCTGTGCAAAGGTCATGCCGTCATATCTGCTGAACATATTCTATGCGAGCTCATAATAGAAAAGGAAATTGCCCCCGTGCAAGTGGTTCAAAAAATATATATCTATATATCAGCTGAGAGACCAATCCTTGAAGAACAGCATTAGAACTACTTTTATAAAGTTAGGGGGGGGAGGGAAGAAAACTCTACAGTCAATTGTTTTCAATTTGTTAGAAGAGTAAGGAACCACTGAAGTGCAACAGAGGTAATAACTTTCCCATGCTCAACCCTCTGGAGAAAAATCTTATCATCATCTACAATATGCTACTAAGAGTTGGCGTAAGACATAACAGGGCAAAGAAGGAAACAAACAAACAAAAAAATGTCTCAGCAATTAGGCTGTTCTTTGGAACCGGAATGGAAATGGTTCTAAAATGAACAAACCGTGTTACAGCATGGAACATTCAAGTGACTTATGGAATTAATAATGTTCTATCAGTTCAGAGGTAGCAGGTCTTTGTGCTGGCATTTATGGTTGATCTTTAAAAAAAAAAAAAGTAACAATCTGCAATGATATAATCGTTTTGTTCAGTGAAGTAGCTTTGAAGCGTTTGACCAAAGAATGAGATTTGTGTGGGGGGGGGGAAGGGGGGAGGGAATTCTAAAGCTACTTTAGGGCAATAACCAACATTATTTGTCCTTTAATTTGACTTACAGGACTCTAATGTGGGCTGTCTTGTCCTAATTTGAATGTTCTGATTTGTGCTTATTAGATGTTGTGTAAAAATTATGTCTCCCTTTTAGTATGCATTGTATATCTCTCTGTTAATAAGTATATTTTTGAAACTGTTTCATGGTAGTCCTATTAAATTTCAGTTTGCTGATTATAACTCTACCTCATTCATTATACTGTATTTACATTACATTACATTAATGACTTCTATTCCGCCCGTACCTTGCAGTTCTGGGCGGATTACAAAAGAAACAGCTGGACATTTCCAGGAGTGTTACAAGAAGATTGGAGAATTACAATTAGGGTATAGGATGTAGAAAAGATGACTGGGCTATTCCAGTAGATTTACAGTTCGGGGTGCTGTACAAATAGGAAATAGTGCAGTTCTAGTAAGTATACAATTTGGGAAGCAGTAGACATGCTTGAGGCTTTGAAGAGAAGGAATAACTGGAGATGAGGAGAGGTTGTGGGGGGAAAGCATGGAGGGTAAAAACAGGGTTAGAGTTAAGACGCCTGGATGGATTTTTTGAATACCAAGGTTTTGATTTCTTTTCAAAAGGATTTGAGGTCGCTCGTACATATCAGCAAGTTAGAGATGGTATGGTCAAGTTTTGCTGCTTGCGTTGCTAGTAGGCTGTAGTATTTGTGTATATATTTGGTCTCTTTACTACTGTTATGCTGTTAAAATTTTGTCTTATGTTGAATTATACCTGCTGTACACTGCCTTGGATGAATCTCTTCATAAAGGTGATTAATAAATCCCAATAAATTAATAAATTAGTTAAGTCATGGTGGGGTATATATTAATGAGATATTAAACATGCAAATACATGTAAAGCAGTTCATTACTATATAAATATAATACCATGGCTTGAAGGTGCATGAGAAAATAACTTCAGCTAAAGGCCCTGCCTTAAAGGGGCTGGCAGCCCAAACCTAATCTATTGGCTAGAGAGACCCATCCCAAGGGTGAAAACCCCTCGAGCTCCCCTCCAAATCCATTACCCACTCCCATTGTGCAGCATCTCCTGATACTACCCCCTCAACTGGGATGGCCCTCCTAGTGGGCCAACCTGCTACAGTATGATCCCCACTACAGATCCACCTCCCGGGTCATAACCCCTCCCTCAGGCCCCCTTGACTTTTATCCTCCCAAAGAACTTCCAGGCCTATCTGTCTGCAAATATGTCTAGTGAATAGGGTCCAGGCAGGAGTGATCATCAATCACTCCTGCTCTTACTGGTACCATCATCCAAAATGTCACTTGTGACCCCTAGGGATAATATTGCAGTACTATATTGTATAACCCTTTATATGGAAAGATGACCCCCTAGCAGTAGTACCAGCAGACTACCACTAGGGTGTCACTGGCACTATGTTGCTTGATGGCACAAGTGAAGACAGGAGCAACTGGGGATTACTCCCACCTGGACCCTAGCCACTAGGTAGTAGGAACATCATTTGGCAGTTTGCAGTTGAAGGGCATGGGTAGGGGACGTTTTATTTATTAATCTATTTAGATAGCTCTCTGATTTAGACTCTTGTATTGTGGATAAAAAGTGTTTTTAGATATGTTTGTTATGTGTTTTGCTTTATTTTGTATGTTTTTGTTATGTAAGCCATTTAGGGATAGGTAGGATATACATTTAAAAAAAAATAAAATAAATAAACATAGGGCATAGATTTCTTTAGATTCTCTCTCATTTGCTTTTTATTTCCTTAAGGGAAATGTCATTTTTGATCTGCCTGTGTCATTTTTTTTCCTTGTATGAAAGTGCTGTTGAAACACATCCAGAGGACCGGGAGCCTTGTATCCAATAGCAGCTAGTTATCAGAAGGGCTAGCAGGTCTAATTTCATTGTTAAGGTTAACAGTTTCTTAATCTGTCTCAGGGGTCTGCCCTGAAGGATTCCACTCTCCAACTAGGTCATCTAAAGCGAGATCTCACCCAGCCAAAGACACTCCTGAGAGCAGGGTAGAAGAGCTGGATTGTAAGTGAAATGATAGAGAAAATCCTCAAAGAATCCTAAAGAAACTCAACTTTTCACATAAGGATTAACAGGCATAGGAAACAACCAGTTTAATTCTCGCTGCCTAATGTTCAAGAAAGCATACAACGTTTAGTAAATAAAAATAAATGTTTGCATCCTAGTTTCACCACCTGGTGAAGTCTAATTTGCAGATGGTAAGGCAGGATTCAGTCTCGGGCATACAAATTAGTTTTGAGTTATTTTGGACCCATGGGGTATGTCACTCAGCAAGACAGCACTTCTTCAAAGAAAGCAGCCGTTTACATGATTAGTGATTGCAATCATTCCTGCTTTATTTTCATCTGACAACAGGCACTTGAACACAGTTCTATCAGTTCAGTACCTTGATGATGTAGATTTTTTTTAACGCAAGTACTCGTATTGTTCAAAGCAAATATGATGACAAACATCTGAACCCAAAGAGACGTAGCATTCTCTGAAAACACGTCAGATTCCATTGACAGACAGATATATTTTAAAAAAGAAAAAACAAAACCCCAGCTATTCAGATACACCTGTTGCATGATTAGCACTATTATAAACTGAATATAACCAAACTGTGTTCTCCAGATTTTTAGAGAAGTCAAGTCAAATGTATAGGGCTGGCCTCATATATTCATACTCCAAGCTAGAAGGGCAAGCATAATGGAGGGAGGGAGAGAAAGTGAGGGAAAGGAGATGCTGGGTATGGTGGAATCATCTGGGAGTGGCTTGGGAGGTTGTCAATGCATAAGAAGAGGAGAATGAGTGCAGAGGGTAGAAATGTGGTGATGGAATAGATAAAAGATAGAAGGAAATAGAAGGCCATGGGAGGAGTAAAACAGGAAATAGGGAAATGAGAGAAGGGGAAAAAGTTGACAAGTAGGTGAAAAGTAAAAGAAGGAGAAAGGGGAGAAATGGGGTAAACAATGGACAGAGGAATAAAAATGGAGGAAAGAGCTACAAGGGAAAATATGTCAAAGAAAAGTGTAGTGAAAGAATGGAACAAGACAAAAAAGGAGAATTGACAAGTGGGCAGCAGCCACTGGAAAGAAAGTTAGCAGAAGACAGGAAAGGAAGGACAGATTGTTGGAAAAATAAAATATCCAGACAACAGGAAATAGAAAAAAAAAAGTGTTTTATTTTGAATGTATTAACTAGACAATGTTAACGTTGGGAAATGTGACTAGAAGATAATGTCCAGAAAAGAACAGAGAAGCCCAGGCCTTCAAGCCAAAAGATATGCTTTAATAACAGCCATATAAAGTGGAACATAAAACTGGATCTGATACAGACCGTGTTTCGGCTGTAGAGTCTGGGTCAGGAGTCCAAAAATAAAAGTCAAAATAAAAACAGTGGTAAAAAGAGTACTTAACTGTTAAAATGACACAATAAAAAGACCAAGGAGTATACATAAATATGTAACAATTGCATTATCAGAGGAGTAGGAAGTGTGTACATACTGCGACATATGAGATGCTTAGCATCAAAATGATACAACCTATACAAATTAAAACCTTCAAAGAAACATACCTCAAATGAATTCACTCAAAGATGGCCAAAGTATAAAAAGGAGCCTATTCAAATAAAGGAGGTGCTCATGATAAAATAATCACAAAAGCATTTGATACAGAAGAAATGTTAAAACATCTCAGAGGCGTCAAAACGGTGCTATACATCAGAGAAAACCACCCTAGGTGACAAATAGGTTGCAAATAACAATTAAAAACATTTTTTGTTGTAACCTGGCTGTTATGTATACAAGCCTTTTCTAAACAGCTCCAGGCTTTGGGACAGTCAGCACTATTGAGACCCACCATGTTAATATAATCAATAGGCTGAAAATGAAGTGAACTATATATGACATCATGTGTCTATGTTTCTATGTATAAGAATAAGGTGGTGCAAATAATGAATGAACTGAGAATATTGAACAATTTTGAATTATAATTCCTGAGAATGTCCCAGCTTCTTTTTTTTTTTTTTTTTTTAAGTTCAATATATTTTATTAATAATTTTAAATATAAACAAGTCATGGCTCAAACAGTTCACATAAATGATTGGCAGAAGAAGTATATAATTCCTTACAGTAAATATGAAAACAATTCAGAATGTCCTCAACACTAGTCATTAGTGAGTTATTTGAGTCTTTAACTTCCGAGACATAGGATTTTTCTTTCTTACCCTTCAGATAATTAGCCAACAAACTGCCAACTTTATTCTGATCAGAGTAATATGTAGCAGAATTCATGAGCCCAGCTCTACTACTCAATATTGTATTATATTGAAATACGTGTTTCTTCAATGCCTCTAACACAATCATATCTCCAGTATCAGCTTGATGTTGACGTTCATATTCGGCAATCTTCGCTTCTAATTCTTGCAAAGCTTTATTTTATTGTTTTTTTTACTTTTGCGACATAAGATATTAACATTCCTCTGATATAAGCTTTAAAGCATCCCAAACCTTAATCCAACCAGACACTTCCACTTTATTAAATTTAAAATAATCCTTTATAGCCATATTGATATGTTCAATAAAGTTTGAATCAGACAACAATGATAATAATAATAATAATAACTTTATTCTTCTATACCGCCACAATCTTGCGACTTCTAGGCGGTTTACACTAAGGAGAGCTGGATACACAGCGACATACAGGAGAGCTGGATATACAGCGAAATACAATATGCAGATATTCAGAGGAAATACAGAGGGCAGAGACCTTAAGAGGCAATAGTACGGAAATGCAATTTGCTGAGCAAAATATAAGATATACATTTTGGTAGATAATTTCCGACAGGACCTGTTTGGAATAAATGGCAACGTAAAATTAAGACAAGATGAAGATAACATATTATATTTATGTATCAAAGGGCCAAGATGATGCATCTATCTGTGATATCGATGGATTCAGTTTTAAAGATATCATAGCATGGTCAGAAATTGTTATAGGATATATGTCAGTATGTTGAACCATCTTCATAAGCTTCTTTAAGTTGTAAGCCACATAGAACTGGAAGGTAATGCGGAATACAAAATGATAATGTAATAACTGGTTTTTCAAAAACTCCAGCATAATCCCTTTATGTAGAATTGTATGGAAACGGCTCCATCTTAACATAACATAAAACATCATACTTCTTAATCGCGTAACCATGAGTTCTACGCGGTTTACAAAAAGATTATAAACTAAAAACAATTTAAGAATGGCAGGAAGAAATTATTTGACCAAGTATTTTGAAAAGAGATAAGTTTTCAGTTGAGTTCTGAAAAGTTTATAAGAACAGGCTCCAAGCAATAACTATCGAAATTCTCTGTCGTGTGAAACTGCTTGGAATGCTAAAGTATGGTCCAGAAATTTCTTACTTTTACAGCCCTGTACTGTACAGCTGCTTCCCTTCAAGTAGTGATTACTATTGAAAACACGAAAGTATGAACAGCTTTTTTTTTTTTTTTTTTTCACTCACGTTGCAGACTGCACAATTATAGTGTTTTCAAAGCCGACCATTGCTTGGAGGTAAGCAGCTTTAAATTACATCACAGCCCAATGTGGTCATTTGGTGGAGGAGGGCTTGGAGGCCTAGTCCTCCTCCCTTTGGGCTCAAGCCCTTTCCAAACCTGCAGCACTCGGTTAAATGGCTGGAAGGGATGTAAAAGCTCTTCCAGCCAAAGAAATTCAAGGTCCAAGCCACTGCTGTAACAGAAGGCACCATTCTCACGCAGTAATCCTCTTCCTATTGCTGACAACTGATTGCTGGTTTGAGAGCAGTGCCAAGTTCCCAAAGAAGGAGGTGTTTCCTCCGAGGCAGAGCCCTATCGAACTAAAAAGCAGCACACCACCGGGTCTTAAAAGTTTTTTCAGCATATCGCTGAAGACAATGAAGATAAGTAAAACACGTTAACTCTTTGAATGTGGAGCAGCATAATTGCCAAGTGAAGTGGACAGAACGCTTACTGCAATTGATAAGACTTTTGACGCTAACGGCCTCTTTTACGAAGCCGCGCTAGCGGCTACGCTGCGCTAACGGCCCCGAAGCCCATAGAGATTTAAAGGGCTTCGGGGTTGTTGCTGTGCGGCTTTGTAAAAGAGGCCGTAAAAGTTTCTAAAGAAATATTGAGCTTCCAGTTTTATTGGAGTATCACATTATTTTTATTAGAATTTTCAAATAACAAATGACGAAGAACAACAAATGCTAAACAAAATAGATTACAAGAGCAGTTCTTAAAACAATATCTTGTACAATTAAAAAAAAAACCAAAACCAATATACTTATAGGCCTCTTCTACTAAACTGCGCTAGCGGTTTTAGCGCCGGGATCCGCGCTGCTCCCGACGCTCATAAGAACTCTATGAGCGTCAGGAGCAGCGTGGGCCATTCAGCGCGACGCCCCGCACTATAACCGCTAGCACGGTTTAGTAGAAGAGGGGGTTAGTGTTGGCTCTAAAGCCAACCTGTATTAACACAAGAAACTAACAGCATGGATGTACATTACAATTTAAAGAAAGAATAATAATATTCATTTTAAATGGGATACGTCGCTATATTTTATGAGAGGATACCACATTTTTTTAAAAAAATATGCAACTAACCCTTTTTTTTCCGCAACCACTCTTTCATATTTGGCAGTTAGACTTACTAGAGTCCACCAGTCCATTTATTCAATATTTGAAAAGTCCTTCCAGTGAGTAAAAATTATTTTAATAGCTAAGTTAAGTAGAATTTGTAATAATTTGGACTGTTCGTCTGTAATTGACACTTTTATGGAAAGACTACCCACCATGATATTTATGGTCAACGGCTCATGAATATTAATCAAAGAGCAAATGGAGATCCAAACTCTTTGCCAATATATTTGTAATAAATCACATTGATAAAGTAAATGAACCAGCATACCCGTCTCCTTATTGCAAGACCAGCATTTATCTGACTCATTAGATCTCATTTTCTTCAGTTTGTAAGGAGTCCATACTGCTTTATTAAGCACTTGTTTAAAACACAAGGCACGTTTTATAAAAAGCCTGGGGATGCTTTACAAATGAATACTCATTTGGGTTCATCCGAACACAACTCTGACTGTGAGGCTTCGAACCCGTTTATGAGCTGTGAAAACTGAGGACTCTCTTATCACTAAATATTTAAAATGTATTTTTCACAATTATGGTACAGTGAGGTTATGGATTCTTTAAGCCTTTTATAATTGACTAAGGGCTTTTTAGTAGATACTCCAATAATTCTACTCTCTTTTTATTGGAAGAATTAATTTTCAATCTAATTTGGACATTTCATAGTGGTTGGAGAGCAGTGCCAAGTTCCCGTGGGTGTTGAAAAAGTCAGTACAATGAATCTCACATGCACATGTGCCGGGGTGAGATTCATTGTACTGATTTTTCAATACCCACGGTTCTCCATAACTGTGATTCTATTTCATCCAGACACCTGAGGAAGGAGTATTTCTCTGAAACAAGGCCTGTACTTCACATATGAGAACCACCATTGAGATTACTACATTTGATTTATTTTTAATAAAGTAACCTGACACATTGTACATCTTCTCTGCAATTTTTTCCTTTAGTCATTTTTCACTTGACTGTTCGCTGCAAACTGGTTGGATTGTTTTTTGGTTTTGGCTTGTATGTTAAAGGGGACCTATGAACCCAACTTAGAATCCGGAACCATTATCTGGAATCTGGAATTGGTTGAAATTAGATTAGCAGACATGTTACAGACTGCTGACTATGGTATTCTTGTGTGAACATGGGCTAGAACCAAGGTATATGGTTGATAGTACTCTGCCATATATTCCACTCCCGAAACTCCATTCTACGGATCGTACTGATTTGTTTGTTCCATCTGTTAAACAATTGCGCTTGAAGGCATATAGGGAAAACATGTTCTCCTGTAGAGGCCCACAGGCATGGAATAAGATCCCTCAGTATATATGTGAGCAGGGGAATTTGAACAATTTCAAGAAATTATTGAAGAAGTTCTTATTTTGTAAGACTTTATGACAACTGTGAATGTTGGTCACTGATAGGTTTTGATTGTTGGATTTGCCTGTATTGTATGTGAAGTTGTTTTAACTATGTATGTACTAGTTGGAACCCGTTTTGTACAAAGCAGGATATAAGTCAATAAACCATAAACCATTAGATATTACCTTAAACTTCAATTTCGTTTATGACCAGTGGGAAGGGAGAGGGGAGAGGGGAGTTGCACTGGGGAAGAGAACGCTGAGCTAAAGAGTTCTGGCAATAACCAAGAGAACTGTGTTTTGGGGAAAATTGTTAATATAGGGGGCAGAGAGGGGGAAGCTAGTGATCCTGACCTAAGATGGCCACCTAAAGATGAAGCTCATATAAAAGAGATGCCTGTCACTGAATTTATTGAACTTTCTCCTGAAGTCAAATAATTGTTTAAAATGTCCTTAGGTAAACCATCTAAATGATGTCTCTAGACTTGATACATTAGAGAATTCTTTGCTCAAACACTTAAGATCTACATATTACTCAGCTTGCTGCATTTAGAAAGTAGATAAAACCATTTTATTCCAAGAAGCATTCAATAAATATTACTGAGCAGCCCTTGTTGGTAAGAGGTACAAGGGGGTGCTGAAAAGTTCTCAGCCCAACCAAGACGAGGATGGCGTGGATATGCAGTGGCGTAGCAAGGGTGAGAGGAAACTGGGACAGTGGGTCCCTCTCCTGCCCTTATCTCCACCCCCCTCGCTCCTTTCTCGATCCCTCCTGCTGCTCGCACCCCCACCCCCCGCTCCTTCCTCGCTCCTGCCTGCCATGCACACCCCCATTCCCTTCCCTTTCCCCATACCTCTTATTGAAGTTGTTGCTCGTGGCAGTCAACAGTATGCACAGCACCCAGAAGTGACTTCAGCGGAAGAGCCAACGAGGTCGCGAAGAGCAAATTGTCGACTGCTGCAAACAACAACTTCCACTAGAGGTATGGGAGAAGGGAAGGGGGCGTGCGTATGGAGGGGAGAAATGGGAAGATGCGGGAGGGCTGAGAGAAGGAGGGGTGTCAGCGCCCCGACCAACATGGCGCCTGGGGGCGGACCACCCCCCCTCGCCTCTCCCTTACTACACCACTGTGGATATCGTTTAATCAATGACCTGAAACAATGTCATAAAACACAGAATTTTGTTTCTGCAAATTGACATACAGTACTCCCCCAAAACTCGCGGGGGTTCCTTTCCTGATTGGTGTAGCCCCTGATTGGTGTAGCCCAACTTTACTATAGGAAGAGGCGGTCAGAGCAGACTGCAAATGAGTGGGGGAAGACTGTATAACAAAATAAGATAACTCTCTTTTCAGCTACAGTGGCAAAATAACGCTCAAATTTAGGAAGCTGGTTGGTTGGGCTGAGAACTTTTCAGCACCCCCTCGTACGTTTCTATGGTAATTTGTGTGTCTAAGTGCTTTGAAAAGGAGCCTCCAAATGTGCTGGAGATTCTGTGGGCAGATCATTCAAATGTTTCATTAAAACCTGATAGGAAGAGTACAAGAATAGAGACTCATCATGCTCAAGGAGACCACTGAAGAAGAAGTTAACCAGGAAGGTGTTTGTAATGAACTTTGCTTGATTCTAGAGGAGCTACCTGTTGAGTAGTTATGAAGCAAAACCAGAATCTAGAAAGAGAAAATGGTTCCAAGAAGAGGAGGAGAATGAAGAAGAAATAAGTTTATACCATTTTTGTTATTTTTTTTTCAACTTTGTATTTTGATTTTGTCTACATTCATGAAGCAATAGATGAACTCTATTGATTTTTCCTGATTCACCCAGTAAATTATGGGACCAATATAGAACCAGAGAGACTAAAGGGAGTAATTACATAGCTGAGATAAAATAACACATTTTACTGCAGTGATATTTATTAAAAGTATCACTAACCTGTGATACTCCAGTTCAAGATGTTAGTACATTTAATAGTAATTACAAGGGGGTGCTGAAAAGTTCTCGGCTCAACCAAATTCATAAATTCCGAGTGTTATTTTGCCACTGTAGCTGTATTTTAAGTGCCAATTTTCAGAAATGAAATTCTGTGTTTTGAGGGATCCAAGATGGCCGACGGTCCCGGACGCTGAGCAGCACGCCGGAGATTTTCTGAAAACTTTTCAGAAAGGAAAGAGTTACTTACTCAGAATGCCGAAGAGGAGAGGCCGCAGCGCCGCTGGAGCCTCGCGGCGTTCGGCGGTCCCCTCGTTCGGCAATATTGAAGAGCTCCTGCGTCGGATGCAGGATATCCCGGCAGCGTCGGCACCCCCCCCGCTGGAGACGCCTCAGAGAGGCGGAAACGAGGTGATCTCCTTGGGGCTAGAGACTACGCTCAGCCCCGACGCAAGGGCACCTCCCCCACCTCCTCAGGTTACCAGCTCCCCACGAGTGGAGGAGCTCCCGGAAGGAAGCAAGCACCTACCCTCGGAGGCCAGGAAAAACAGAGAGGGGAGCGTGGAGATGGACTCCCTGAGTTTTCAGGTGAGTCCAAGAAGTACAGAGGATTTGGAAACATCAGGGATCATTTCAGCCCAGCAGAAGGATTGCCAGAATCAACTGATAACCGGTGAGACTATTCAAATTCCCAATCTTTCATATGTTATTGAAAAACCCAGAGAAGTAACACTGGACTCAATCTGGGATTTAGTTGCTGACCTAGCCAAGTCTGTTAAGCCCCAGCTTTTGCAGCTGGAAAATAAAATTACTCTTCAAGAAAATGATATAAAAAATATAAAAGTTGAAGTTGATGAATCCAAGAACTCAATTCTGAATATACAACAGGAGTTAAAAGCATCAAAACAGCTTAATGAAGCAATGGTAAAAGATAACACAAGTTTGCGCAGAAAATTGGAAAATTTGGAGAACTTTTCTCGTAATAATAATCTCCGTTTGATTAATTTTCCTAAGATAGCCTCTGTGACACCTAGAGATATGATGAAACGTTATATGGTAGAGATTTTGGGTATTCCAGAGGATACATTACCACCACTTACTCAAGTATATTACTTACCAATGAAAACTACTAAATTACCACCTAAACAACAGGAGGATAATCAACCACTTAATGTTTCTGCAATCTTGGAACTTTCGGACAGAGAGCTAGCATCTCCGGCAACATTGCTTCTCACGGTGGCCCTTGCACCAGATAAAAACTGGTTGCTTAGAATGTACTTTAGGAATAAAATGAAAGAATTTCTTGGACATAAAATATTAATGTTCCCAGATTTGGCACGGGAAACCCAGAGAAGAAGGCGAGAGTTTCTTTTGATGAAGCCAGGTGTTATATCTCTTGGAGGGACCTTTTTCCTACGACACCCTTGCAAATGTGTAATACAGTACCATATGAAGAAATATGTATTCTTTGAGCCATTCCAGTTGACAGCTTTTCTGGCAGGAACTCGACTGGATGAAGGGAAATCAAGAGAGGTCCAATTGAATAAATGATATCCCTCCTCAGCTAAGGGACTTTGTTTTCCTAATATTTGATTTGATTTTCGTCAGCATCTGTTAATATGTCCGCCTCATCCATCTTGGATCTAATTTTGAGGACTTGAGCTGAATTTAAGCTAAACATTTATTTTATTTAGTTGATTATTATGTATTTTACCTATGAGTATTATTTTTCTGCTTTTCTTCAACTTTCTGTACAAGTGGATACTTGATTTATAAAATGTAAAATTTGATAAATATAAAATAAAAAAAAATAAAAAAAAAAAATTCTGTGTTTTGACATTGTTTCAGATCATTGATTGAACCATACCCACATCACTCTCTTCTTGGTTGGGCTGAGAACTTTTCACTACTCCCTCGTGTGAAGACTTTCAATTTCTGGTAACCAGAGCTGATACTGTGATGTCATAATGCCTCATTCAACCAATAAAAGCCAACCTCATCAGTGATGTCACAATTGTCAGAGATTATCCTATATTTGGCTCACTTTTATAACATATGAGGGGGTGCTGAAATGTTCTCAGCCCAACCAAATTCCGAGTGTTATTTTGCCACTGTAGCTGTATTTTAAGTGCCAATATGCAGAAATGAAATTCTGTGTTTTGACATTGTTTGAGATCATTGATCGAACCATATCCACGTCATTCTCGTTTCGGTTGGGCTGAGAACTTTTCAGCACCACCTCGTATAATATTAGCCCCGGGGTGCTAGGCAGTTGGCTAGACCCTACCCAGATGCTGGAAAGCAGGGCACACAAAACATTTTGTCAGGACCAGATCCAGGACCAGCTCTAGAGCTGGGAGGTCATTGCAAGCTTGCATCAGACTGTCCATTCACTCACTTTCAATAAGGTAGACCACACCAGAATTGCAAACTCCAAAGAAGAACTTTACTTCTCTCAGTTAATGAAAGAGGCAGTTTCCTTAAATAGCTTCCTTAGGAAAACAATTCCATCCTATTTACATAGAAATTCCTTTACTTTTTTCCTCTCCTCCTCAAAAGATGTTACAAAAAGCAAAAAGTTAGCAATATCTGTATAGGGTAGACATGATGGCATTCAGATGGTAAATAAACGATTCAAAATAACACAGTTCATATCAGAAGTTAAGTGCCGTTTCACAAAATGCACCTTTGTAAATCCAAGACCTTAATGGTAGAAATCTTGTTCCACTACTTGTGCAATTCTCTTTCTCAGAGAATCACACAAAAACAGATTAGGAGATTACAGATAATCCAAAACACAGCAATAAAAATCATCTTTAACGCATAAAAAATTTGACCATGTATTCCCACTCCTTAAGAAAAGCTCATTGGTTACCCATTACTCATAGAATCTCATTCAAAACTCTTTCACTCGCTTTTAAAGTTCAAGTCAATCACCCCCTCCCCCGCCCTTTTAATTAGCTAGGACTGTAGGTAGAATTAGCTGGGAGCTGCAAGTAGCTCCAAAGAAAACCACAGCACTGATGATGCACCTTTTTGCAAGACTGTCAGGTAGGCTTCAGGAACAGTTAGGAGAAATATGCCTACGGCGTTATACTGCACATTTCCTCCTACTATTACCAGTGCCGGATTTAGATTTAGGGCTCCTTTTACAAAGCCACGCTAGGGCCTTAACGCCCGGAATAGCGTGCGCTAGATTGCCGCACGCACTAGCCACTACCGCCTCCTTTTCAGCAGGCAGTAGATTTCCGGCTAACGCGCACTATAGCGTGCGCTAATCCGGTGCGTGTAATAAAACCGCTAGCGTGGCTTTGTAAAAGGACCTCTTAGTGACGCCCTTAATTATATAAAGCTTGGAGGCCCTTTGTTAATACGTTACACCACATATATAAAGTTTCCGCACTTTTATTTTTTTTAAAACACTATTTATTAAATATCTCAAAAGTAAATTACATCACTTTTCCACATACCTTATATACTCGAATATAAACTGAGATTTTTGGGCCAAAAAAAATGCTCAAAAATGGGAGCCTTGGTTTATATTCGAGCCTCTTTTTTGATTATGGTGCTTTTTTCCTCCCCACCCGCTGATCAATGCTGTTATTTTCCAGCCCACCCCACCCCCCGATATCCAGCACTGCTATCCTCCACCTGCCTCCAATGACTGGCATTGTTGTCTCCTCCCCCTCCGATGACCAGCACTGCTGTCTCCCACCCTCTCTATTGACCAGTGCTACTATCCTCCCCTAATGACTGGCATTGCTATTTTCCTCCCCCACCCCGATGACTGACACTCCTATCCTCCGCTACCCACTCCCCCCACCCCAGACCAACATCGCCCTTACAGTTCCGAAACTCAGAAAGCTGACGCCAATGCTCTGTTTTGGTAAAGGGCCTTGCTCAAGGCCTGCTGGAATCCCGAAGAGGGTGGGAGCCAGCAGGCCTTGAGTGTCTGTGCACGCTCAAGGTCTGCAGGCTCCCATCCTCTCCACCCGCACAGAGTATCGGCGTTGGCTTCCTGAGTCCCAGAACTGTAAGCGCGATGTCGGTCTGGGACAGGGTTAAGAACGAGTTACGTTTTTAAAGCTGTTCTTAAGTCGGATTTGTATGTAACTCAGAACTTGTAGATTTTAAGATTCTTGCTGCTTACCTCTGCTGACAAAAGGGCCAACTGCCCCTACCAGTGTTCCCTCTAAGGTACAGCATGCACAACCACACGCTGTTCTTAATGTGGCCATGCATCATTCCTGAATCTGCTTCAGGAGAAATGTAGCAGTCTATACCACTGAAAATACTGCTCAGTGAAATCAAATGATACAGTGACCACGTTCTTAAATGCAAGTCGTACTGAGGAGTGGCGCTATAGGTCAAAGGGTGCTAGGATGTGGCATGCCGTTCTGGAATGAATAGTGTGCAAGGTACATGCAAGACACCTACTTTTCATATGATTCTGGGTAAATCTAGTTAGTGATGCTCTTGTGGTAGACAGGGCCGATGCCCAATTAAGAGCCTATGAAAAGTTAGGTGCAAAGGTACAAAAATATAAATATGGATTGCATCCAAGGCCAGAAAAACACTAGGGATTAATAGTAAGAATGGTCATAATAATATTCAGTGTTTATGTAAATTGCTAGATTAAATAAGATCATAAAGGAAATTTGGTATATGGATATATAACACATTTATAGAGGCATTAATCTTTCTCTATCTCTCGCTCAGTTCTGTATTCTTTGTTTCTTTGTCTAAAACATTTCAGTTTCCCGCGCTTGAAGCCATAGCCAGACCTCTCAGTCTGGCTAGTGGTAATGGTAATAGTGAGAAAAAAAAGGCAACCGAGTCACATCAAGGTTTGTGTGAGGGACGCTCAGGACGCCAAAATTGGCCCACAACTTACAAACCAAAATGGGGAAATATATATAATGGACGATATATGATTATATATAATACATTATATTATGTTATAGGGTGCTCTCAGTGTGAACCCTCAGTGATAGGAGCGCAGCTCCGACACTTCACCTCTGGGTCAAGGCGGTAAGCCTCCACCCACACGCCATCATCGAGCACCCCGGGTGTGCTGAAATCAAACAAATCAACCAATCAAAAGTGAGTAAATCAAACTCAACACAAACAACCTGAACGACCCCCACACAAACCCTGCCAGCCAGACCCCCCAAGAACGCGCAACAAAATCAAAAAACCATACAAAAACTATCGAAAAAGTGTCAAAAAAAACACAATACTTATCTGAAGCTATCTCACAGACTGAAAAACGCAAACAACCGCGCCAAGAGGAAAGGTTCAACTGCGCTGGTTTCGGGAGAAGCCCTTCTTCAGGAACCTGACCCCCGACAGAACACGAACAAAGAGGTCGGCTGGAGGGCGGGGTGATGGTAATGGTAATGGTAGTGGTAATGGTAAGACAGAGAGACAAGACAGCACATTCCTGAGCAAGACAGTGTATATCTAAAGATATGTACTTCATAATCATATATGTGATAGAAATGAGTGTGGCATATGATTGATCTGGATCCAGGTGCGCATGAAGTGTTTGATTACTATAAAATGTTAGGTTATGAAAATTCCAGAGGCAACATATGGAAATGAGTTAAGTTAAAGCCAGGGACACTGTTGCCATGGAAATGCCAGTCTTTGAGAGGCCCAGGATATAGAAAGGTCAGTTAGTTTGCCCTTGGGTTTAGGAATATGGTAGAGAGTTGGATGTCTTATTCTGAATATTGTAACTTTCCTTAAATTTATAATCCTGTATTAGGACTTGGGAAGAATAATCTTTGGTTTTTTCTTCTTCATAATAATTAAGCAAGTGAAACAAAGTAGGAATGCAAGAAGTCTCTAATTGTGTTGGTTTACTTTTTTCAGCCCAGTATAGGGATTCTCATTAAGGGGAGTTTTATTTTCTGTGTCTGTAACTTGATACATACATACATAGGTACAGCCTCTGCTGGCTGACCATTGGTAGATTGGAGTGATGTAATATTGGTCATTGCAATAGTACATACGCAAGCACCAGCTTTTGTTCAGAGGGAAAGAAATCTCTTGCTTCATATGGATCGCTTAGTCCTGGGGCAAGACTAATTCCCACTCCAAACACAGAATGTTGTACGGAATTGGCAATGAATGTAATGCATATAATGAATTGGCAATGTAGTCTTAATTCTAATTTGAACCTCAAATTAATTGAATATAAATTGAATTATTTTGCTTAAATTACATGTCTTTGTATGGGTTACTAGCATGGAATACCCTGTATTGAGGTACTTAAGTCAGGTGTTTGTAATTTGGGGACTGCCTGTAGCAGTAGTAATAATGCCTATCTTTGGGCACCATTTAAAACAGTGGTCTCAAACTTGCGGCCCACCAGGTACTATTTTGAGGCCCTTGGTATGTTTATCATAATCACAAAAGTAAAATAAAACAGTTTCTTGATCGTATGTCTCTTTAGCTATAAATTACAATATTATTATTAAGACGTAGCCAAAAGGAAAGATTTATAAACTATAAAGAGTTTTACCTCATGCAAAATTGTCATTTCTTTAATAAGACATTAAGGGGTTAATAATTTAAAAAAACCCGTCTAAAAAGTGTCCTAAATGGCTACTTGGACGATCAAAAAGCCTGATCGTCCAAGTACCCATAACCAAAGCTGGTTTTTAGACATATCTAAAAACAGCTTAGGCTTTTCCCCTGCCACTAAACGCACAGAGAGAAAAGAGGTGTGTTTAGAGGAGGGGAAAAGGCGGGTAGTAGGCGGGAGGTGGGCCGACCTATACCTAGGTGTACAACAGGTATAACCAAAACATTAACAGGTTGCCTAGTTGGCACTTAGACCTTTTTTGACTTAGACGAAGTCAAACCAGGTCTAAGTGACGGAAAAGGGGCCGCTGAGCTGATGGCCGCTGGCGCCATCAGTTCAGCGGCCCAGCAATCTACCCACCGCAAGCATCGCGGCAGGAGAGATGCCTCATCTCCCCTACCGCGATGCCATCACTCCTCTACCTGAACTGCCGCGATCCGCTTTTAGGCGAAGGACTGGCTCCTCCTTCACCTAAAAGCCCTTCTGTTGGACGTTTGGGGCTTAGGCGTTTTTTTGGTTCATTATGGCCAAAAAAGTGTAGACGTCGTGGAGGTGTACTTTTAGATGTAGTGGTGATCTGGGCGTTTAGTAGAGGCAGGCCATAATCAAAACAAGGACGTTTGTTTTGGTTATGGACACTTTCCCTGCTTCTGCTTTGAACGTTTAAGGACTTAGACGGGTTTTTTTTTTATTATGCCCCTCCACCTATTTTTTTCTGAGGCCCTCCAAGTACCTACAAATCCAAAAGGTGGCCCTTCAAAGGGTTTGAGTTTGAGACCACTGATTTATAGGATCAGTGGGTATGTAATTACCCATGTAAAAATGTCTTTTGAAACTCCTCCACACCTAGGAGGGGTACCAGATTATACTTTAGTAAAATCTGGACCCCTAGACCCTCCCCAGGCCCGCCCTGCCCTGTTATGCCCCAGTCCCGCCCCCAATCCCACCCTGTCTCCACCTTGTCCCCGGATGCGTGCGAGTGACATCATCGCGTGGCATCCAGACATCTGGTAACCCAACCCTAGTATGGGTAACACTGTTTCACCAAGCCCATATTTTAATTTGTTGATGTTATCTAAAAATGTTATCATGCAAATTTTCCTAGCTTAACTTTCTAGGAGAATGTTTGAATTTGGGTGCTGTTTATCTGCAGCGCAGTCCTGACAATGAATAGAATGAAGAAGCGTTGGCTGATGAATATTCTTCTGTGTTGAATTTTGCATAGCTTTAACACAGATCACGTGGAAACAATAAGCATCAAGGACAAACCAGCCGTGCACAATACTCACGGCCTGTTGAACTGTTAATTTTTTAGGCATGAAAAAAGCTCTTTGTATGCTCCATTAGCTTCTAAATCAAATGGAAGGTCATCACTGTCAGCGCGATCTTCTGTGTGTGTAGCGCTGTTATTCGTAACTTCTTCCAAGTAATATACTGGTAGTAGAGAATGTTATGCAATCATCCTATAGGTTAGTATATTCAGTTACTATGGGGCTCATTTTCAAAAGAGAAAAAATGTCCAAAAAAAAATGGCTTAAAGTGGCATTTGGATGTTTATCGTGCTAAAACATCCAAATCACTATTTCAAAACCTATATATTAGACATTTTTTTAGGCTGTTTTTCCCCTGTTCATCTAAATTGCAAGGGTGTGTATTTTGGGCGGGCCTAGGATTTGGACATTTTGCAGCAATAATCAAACATTTAACAAAATGTCCACACACCGTTTAGACATTTGTGGCTAGACCTGTTTTAATAATGAATAAGGGCCAAAAAATTGGCCAAACTGACCAGATGACCACTGGAGGAATTAAGACATGCCTCCCCCCCCTTACTCCCCAAGTGGTCACTGTCAGACAGTCAGGCTGAGACTTGGGCCTGGATTCCTGTGGAAATATCTGGTGTGGAGAGATAGATCTTGGAGTCATCAGTATAGAGGTGATACTGAAAACCATGGGAGGAGATCAGTGCACTGGCTAAAAGGAGAGGTCCCAAGACAGAACCTTGAAGTAAATCAATTGACAGTGGGATAGCACTGGAGGATGATCCACTATTGCATAAGTCTGTAAAATTATAAATATACTGATGAAAATTCAAATACTGATCAAAGGTGACACCCATATATTTAATTTCAGTCTTTACTAAGGGCTCATTTTACTAGGTTGCCATAAGCATTAGCACGCTCTTGCCGTAGCTTAAAAGCGCATATCGTAGATTGCATTGCCGTATCCCATGGTAAGTTCCAAATGTGCCCATACAAACCACGCACCCTATAATTTTTCAGATTTTTTTTTCTCAAAGGGGACTTGACAGTGTGAATTAGCGCATTGCCACATACTAACTAATTAGCGTGTGAGCCCTTACAAAACAGGGCTCTTGTGCTAATTTTTGTTAATGGTTACATATTAAAAAATATAGATATATATACTCTGCATATCCTACAATTCTATACAGATTACAAATTATTCAGGTACTCAAGCATTATTCCCTAACTGTCCCAGGGGGCTCCCACTCTATCTAATGTACCTGGGGTAATTGGGATTAAGTAACTTGCCCAGGGGTCATAAGGCCCATTGCAGGATTCAAACCCACAACCTCAGGGTGCCGAGGCTGTAGATCTAACCACCGCACCACACACTCCCGCATAGTATTGGAAGCATTATTGCATAGCCATTAATTCAAAAAGATAGAAAATTGGCCATTTTCTGGCAGTGGTAAAAATGGCCTTAGCATGCAGGAAAGACCTGTGTCCGATTAATTCCTTACCACGAATGAATTAACCTGGTTTGTGTCAGTAATTTTTCCAAAGTCATTAAGGGCCTGATTCTCTAAGAAGTGCCTGACACGGCAGGCACATTGAAAACTGGTACCTGGTGTGTATCAATCACAAACAGGCACTGCTTACAGAATCATGGCTACTGGCGCCTTGCAAGGGTCACACTGTGCTTCTTGGGGAGGGGGGGCCTGTTGCACTGTTCCACTTCCTTTTGCCCTATTATCTAGTGTAGGCCTCCGCTGGCCGAGGCTCTTCAACTGATTGGTGGTGGAGGCTGCAATGGCAGTGGTAACAGCGATAGAAGATGCAAGGCTTGGAATCAGAACCTGGAGGTAGCGGTGGGGGGGTCACGGGGGGCCAGTGCCTAACAAGGACCCTAGGCACTGGAAATGTAGGTCAGGGTTTTATATAGGGTTACCATATTTTTCTGTGGGAAACCCTGAACACAGGACCCTGCCTCATTCCGCCTCCAGCCCCACCCAGTTATTCTGCAAACCCCGGCCCCCACAAAGCCTCCTTCCAGATGAGCTCCAGCCGCGTCTGGAGGGCCTGGAGCATGCGCGGATGGCTGGAGCTCGTCAGGGCTTTCCAAAACCCGGACAAATGCTGGGTTTTGGAAAGTCCGTCCGGGAGTCTAAAAAGAGGACATGTCCGGGTTTTCCTGGATGTTTTCCTGGATGTCTGGTAATCCTAGTTTTATAGGCCTACATTTTTGGCGCCTAGAGTCCTTGTAGAATCGTGGCCTGTAGTGTCTAGTGATGCCAAAGTCCATCACCACCCCGTAAACACGCCCATTTCTGGGCTTCAGTGTTACTATGCACTGCTAATACCATGGACCCAGGTCCTGGTCTTGGAAGGCACCTAACAGTGCCTAATTTTTTAAAATGTGTTTCTAATTGGTTTTTTAATGGCATAACCAATTATCGCACCACTTAAAATCAATTAAAACTCTTAAGATAGGTGCCGGCAGGCGTGATCTAGGTTCCTGATGGCACCTAACTTTCATAAGCCCTTAAAGAATCCAGCCCTAACTTTCTAAGTTTAAGATCTCAATGATCAGCTTCTTTGACCACTGTCTTTCTAAAAATAAAGCATATTTCAGTAAGAGATAATAGCAGGCACCTGAAGGCTGCTTTATTCATTTGACAAGTATTGTACTGTGAACAATTTCTGCATACTGTGCTCAGTTCCAAGGTACAGTAGACAGATATTATAATATAAATGCAAATACAGAAAATCATGCATTACATTTTGAATACTTTAGTTACTTATCAGAGCAGTCACCACATCAGTTATTTTAAAGAATTGCCTGGTTCTGAAAACCTTTTGAGAACTCGATGCCAGCTTTAATAGTGGATGACATTCACTGGCACTAGTATCTAACTCCCCCCTTTTAGTGGCTTTTAGCACAGGCTAGCATACTGAATGATCCGTGCTGCTCCTCACGCTCATAGGAACTCTGAATGTTGGAAGCAGTGCACCAGCCGGCACTAAAAACTGCTTTTGTGGTTTGGCAAAAGGGAAGTGTATTAAGAACATAAGAAATACCGCTGCTGGGTCAAACCAGTGGCCCATCGTGCCCAGCAGTCCGCTCACGTGGCGGCCCTCTGGTCAAAGACCAGCGCCCTAACTGAGACTAGCCCTACCAGCGTACGTCCTTGTTCAGCAGGAACTTGTCTAACTTTGTCTTGAATCCCTGGAGGGTGTTTCCCCCTATGACAGACTCCGGGAGAGTGTTCCAGTTTTCCACCACTCTCTGGTTGAAGAAGAACTTCCTTACGTTTGTATGGAATCTATCTGTTCTTTAAATATTAGCATTCTTTTCCTTTTCCTCATTATGTTGAAAGCCGCACTGATGTTGCAACGAAGAGCGGTATATAAATACTAATACCTAACCAACAAAAGATCTCCAATTCAATGTCTGTTAACATGAATGTTAATTTGACCTTAAATTCTCATACACTCAGAATTGTGTAATTCAGCCACGGACCAAAGCCCCTATAGCCAAACCCACCACCCAATCACTATATATGGAATATTTTATAATAATTTATATCAAACTGTGAATTTTTCAATTTATGAATATCATAACATTATAAAAAACTTCAAAAAAAATCTCTTTATGACTTACCTCCTCTTCTACGAAACTGCACTGGCAGTTTCTAGTGCGTGGAGCCGCGCTGAATGGCCCGTGCTGCTCCCGACGCTGATATGAACTCAATGAGCGTCAGGAGCAGCGTGGGCCATTCAGCACAGCTCTCTGTGCTAAAAACCGCTAGCGCGGTTTCTTAGAAGAGGGGTTTAGTTTTTTATAATAAGTTATGATATTCATAAATTGATAAATTCAGTTTGATATAAATTATTATAAAATATTCCATACACAGTGATTGGGTGGTGGGTTTGGCTATAGGGGCTTCGGTCCTTGGCTGAATTACAAAATTCTGAGTGTATGAGAATTTAAGGTCAAATTAACATTCACGTTAGCAGATATTGAATTGGAGATCTTTTGTTGGTCAAGTTCAAGGATTTTGATCTCCACATTCCTACATGTTACTTTTTCACGGATAGTCTCTCTACATTATTATTTTCTATGACTAGGTCTATAAATGCTAATAAACATAAACATTCCATATCTAATTACAGTAACTCAAAAAGGTGCACGCAGTACCTGAAAAATGAAAATTGTCAAACAGCAAAACTAATTTTTTTTTTACTACTGATAATGGAAAGAATATTTTTAATCTTTACAATAATCTATTAATGGCCTCCACACATCTTGAAATTTGTTATAATTTCCTTTTTGGACAGCTAGTGTCCTTTCCATTTTATATATATGGCATACAGAGTTCCACCCAAAACAATAATTAAGTCTATTCCAATTCTTCCAATTGTAAGTGATCTGTTGAATGGCAATCCCTGTTAAAATGAGCAATAACTTGTTATTATTAGATGAGATTTGTTTCTTAGCCCTCATTTCTATACCAAATAAATCTGTGTCATATGATAAGGCCACATGATTTTCTAATAGGGAATTAATTTGATTCCAGATTGATTTCCAAAATTCTAATATATATGAACAATAGAATAACAAATGATCTAAAGTCCCTGCTTCAAGATGACAATGCCAGCATTTATCAGATTTAGAGCTATCTAATTTTTTTAAACGAACAGGGGTCCAGAAAGCTCTATGCAGCAAGAAAAATTGGTGTCGGGTCAAAAGCGTGCCGGGACAAAGGCGCGCCCAGACAATTGAGCGCAGCGCGGGGGCACGCGCCACACAAAATTACTGTTTTTAGGGCTCCGACGGGGGAGCGTGGGGGGAACCCCCCACTTTACTTAATAGAGATTGCGCCGCGTTGTGGGGGCGTTGTTGGGGGTTTGGGGGGTTGTAACCCCCCACATTTTACTGAAAACTTCACTTTTTCCCTGTTTTTAGGGAAAAAGTTAAGTTTACAGTAAAATGTGGAGGGTTACAACCCCCCAAACCCCCCATAACGCCGGCACAATCTCTATTAAGTAAACTGGGGGGGGCTCCCCAACAAAACCCCCCGTCGGATCCCCTAAAAACTAATTTTCTTTGGCGCGCGCCTCCGTCTTGCGCTCAGTTGTCGGCGCGCGCCTTTGTCTTTCGCGGGGTTGTCTATGAACCAGAAAAACCACGTTGTTGGGTTTTTTTTGTTTTTTTTTAATAATCTAAAGATTAAAATCTTTAGATTATTTTTTTAAATGACTCAAATGATTTTCCTCTCTCATATATTGTGGTGAAGTATTCCATAGTTGCGGGGCCACTACGGAGAACATATCATTTCATCGAGTTCCAATAACTTTCAGGGAAGGAACTACTATGAGCTTTTGATTAGTAGATCGAAGATGACGTGGTGTACCATGAGGGATAAGGAATTGATGAATAATGCTGACCTTGTGCTATACCTCCACTCGTATTTGAATTTCAGTACTGTTGATAGGTATATTTTTGAAAACATTTCATGGCAGTCCTATTATTAAGTTTAAGTTTGCTAATTTTGCGTTCACCTCATTTACTATGCCGCGGTAGAAGTTTCTACCACAGCGTCGGAGCGCTAAAGGCTCTGATGCTGCTCCAGTGCTCATAGAATTCCTATGAGCATCGAAGCAGCGCCAGAGTATTTAGCGCCCCGGGGCCACGGTAGAAACCTCTGGTGCGGCTTAGTAAGGGGCGCTAGCCTTTTTTAGCACACGCTAAATATTAGCGCGCGCTAAACGCTAATGTGTCCATAGACTATAATGAATGCATTAGCATTTAGCATACGCTAATGTTTAGTGCGCGCTAAAACGGCGAGCGCGCCTTAGTAAAAGGACCCCTAAAAGAGGGTCTTGTTGCATTTTATTTTTATATTTGGTCTTTTTACTCCTGTTGTGCTGTTAACAAAATTGTAAGCTTTATGCTGAATTGCACTTGCTGTACACCGGCTTGGTTGAATCTCTTCATGAAGACAGTTAATAAATCCCAATAAATAAATAAATAAATAGCACTTTTTGAGGGACATCAAGGGAGTCCCAATCTATGCTCGGGCTTGTCTGCTTTTGACAAGGGCAAAAGCAGACATACTTTGGCCAAATAAATAAATTTTTTGAAAATTTGGCCACCGTACCTTAAGAAGGATAAGGAGTTAGTCGAGAGGGTTCAGAGGAGAGCGACACGTCTGATAAAAGGTATGGAAAACCTGTCATATGCTGAGAGATTGGAGAAGCTGGGTCTCTTTTCCCTGGAGAAGAGGAGACTTAGAGGGGATATGATAGAGACTTATAAGATCATGAAGGGCATAGAGAGAGTAGAGAGGAACAGATTCTTCAAACTTTCGAATAATAAAAGAACAAGAGGGCACTCGGAAAAGTTGATAGGAGACAGATTCAAAACAAATACTAGGAAGTTCTTTTTTACCCAACGTGTGGTGGACACCTGGAATGCACTTCCAGAGGACGTAATTGGGCAGAGTACGGTACTGGGGTTCAAGAAAGGATTAGACAAATTCCTACTGGAAAAGGGGATAGAGGGGTATAGATAGAAGATTACTGCACAGGTCTTGGACCTGTTGGGCCACCGCGTGAATGGACTGCTGGGCACGATGGACCTCGGGTCTGACCCAGCAGAGGCATTTCTTATGTTCTTATTTCATGATCTCTGAGTTTGCCACAATCCCTGCTCTGTTATGTTTTTTGGTGTTTTTTTAATAGTGAATATCATCTCTCTTTCTTTTTCCCAACAATTGTCTCAATACTTGCCATTATTCTGTCTTTTTAAACGGTTTTGATACAATGAATACTGGAGAGCTCATTTTCATATCGAGCTGCACAATCTTGGAATAATTTGCCTTGGTCTATTAAACAAGAACATTACTATTTATCTTTCACAAAAAAAAAATTGAAAGCATTTCTTTTTTATTTTTAATATATTTTTACTTACGGAAACAGTGTATTATTAATATTGCTGTTTTAAACTTCCCAATAATTATATTGGCTCTCTTGTCCTAAACTGCTTTGCACCCTTTTTAAAAAAAAAAATTCTTTATTCATTTTATAACTTACATCAAGTGCACATTAAGTATCAAACAATTATAATACAACATCACTTGAAAAATCTTCAACATCATACACCAAGAAAGATTTAACCCCCACCCCCCTCCCAAATTCATATATGACTAAAATATACTACCTGAAAATAATATCTTATGCCAATCATATAAAGTTTCTTAATGAAAAAACCAAATCCCCACCCCCACCCCAAATCCACATGTGTATTAAACTTGGGAAAAGTGTAACTTATTCATTATAATAATTTAATAATGGTCTCCACACATCCTTAAATTTATTATAATAACCTTTTTGAACTGCCAACGATCTTTCCATTTTTATACACATGACAAACTAAATTCCACCAAAAACAACAATTCAGCCTACTACAGTCCTTCCAATTATAAGTTATTTGTTGTATGGCAACTCCTGTTAATATCATCAAAAGCTTGTTATAACTAGCCGATATTTGACATTTAGTTCTCATAGACATGCCAAATAAAATTGTGTCATAAGACAATGCTACATGATTCTCCAACAGGCAATTTATTTGATCCCAAATAGATTCCCAAAAAGTCTTAATAAATGGACAATAAAACAATAAATGATCTAAAGTTCCTTTTTTTAGGATTAAGCGAGCAATACAAACCCCAGATTAGATGAGAGATTCCTCCCTTTATCCTTCTTTCTTGGAATTCCTCAAACCCTAATACCACCAGATCCTCCCACAAATTAAAACTATCCTTCCCCTCGCTAAAAGGCATTTCTCACACAGGAAAGCTAGGGACCTCCCTCCACTTCAAAATCACCGAGCTCTGGAACAACCTTACCTCCCCTCTTTGGAACTTGAGCTCTCTCCAAGTTTTCCGCAAACATCTGAAAACCTGGCTTTTCTCAAAAAATGTAAGTTTCCCTCCAACTTAGGAATCGAGGAAACTCTTATATCTTGGCATCCCAAGTCCTCTAAATTTTCTTCACACTTCTACCTCTAACCCTCTGTTGTAGTTCCTTCCTATTTCTCCTACTGTAAACCGCGTCGAGCTTTACGAACGTGGAGATGATGCGGTATACAAACCTAAGGATTAGATTAGATTAGATTCTCAGAGGGGGAGTCAGCATTTCTTTCCGTGTTGGCTGCTGCTGGCTAAGTGAGACCTGGAGATTCAGGGCCAGTCCCTATCCAGAGCTGCTTTTGAACATCTGAGTCTGGAGCAGCTGTCGGGGGTTACCCAGATGCCACCGATAGCGATTCTCCTGCAGCAAATGAACCAGTGCCCACAAGAATTGAAAGGGCTTTGGTGCATTTGCCACAGAGGAATTGCTACCATGGCTTTGTGAAAGGAGTCCTAAGTTAGAAAAGCATTTTTTTTTTTTTACTGTCCTAATTTAAATAGATAGTTATTCAAATACTATCGCTACATAAAGGCCCTCTTTTAGTAAGCCAAGGTAGAGGTTTCTAAATGATCCAACGCTCATTCAGGCAGCTTTTTCTAGATATTTACAGAGATTCTAGTTTCTCTGTAATGGCTCCAACACTTTAGAATTCCCTCCTGTTATAATCTGCACACAGTTCTTCCTTTGCTTTCTTCTTTTCGCATTTTTAACCTATCCTCTTGCTCTTACCTCTTGATATGGTGAACCTTTCCTGCCCTCGATTGTCATTTGCTGTCTACTATTGTAATTTTTTTTTTTTTTTTAATTCTTTATTAATTTTTATTACTAACAAAAAGTGCAACACAATGTTCACATCAGTAATAATACATAAGCACTTAAATACAATCAGTATTAGTGCAACAATATATGCCCTCCCTACCCATAATTACCTTAAAGATCACCCTAAAGATACATCCCCCCCCACCCCCGGATGTGTCTGAATTACACCAATAAAAGAAGGCTAAATGAACTATAACAATTGTACAAAAGATGTTAATGGACCCCAAATTAAGTTAAATATCTTAGAATGCCCTAAAATATCGGCATTCATCTTTTCATACCTGTCGCTTAAACATAAGCTGGCCCACCAAAAGGAAAAATTAAGATGATCACAGTTTTTCCAAGTTTGAGTTATCATCTGTATGGCTACCCAAGTCATAATCAGAAAAAGCCGGCATTTATAACGATCCATGGGGGGGCTTAACATATAGTAGTGTTCCACATATAATTACCTCATAAGTCAATGGGATTGTCGATTCCAACATGAGGTTACCGGTAATCTGTCCCCATACTGACTTCCAAAAGTTGAGTATCAAAGGACAATAAAACAACAGATGATCCAGGGTCCAACTTTTGTAACCTAATTGGGGGTCCAAAAAGATCTGTGTAACAAGAAAAACCAGTAACTAGTTACTTGTTAATTGTACAGCGTACATTTCCCTGTTGTGTTTATTGTATCGATTTTAATTATTTCCCATTTAATTTTTTAATCTATTGTTAACCGCTTTGATTTGACTTTTTTTGTTAAAAATGGCGGTATATCAAATAAAATCACTGTCACTGTAACTGATAGGAATTCTATGGGTATTGGAGCATTTAAAGCTCAGGGCTGCAGTAGAAACCTCTACAACTGCTTAGTAAAAAGGGGGGGGGGGAGGGGCATACATTTGATCCTCATTTGTTAGAGAATGAGATTATTGCTAAATATCACACCTACCATAGGGCTTCCCAACCAATCTTCCAGGATACATTCGCCAGCAGCAAAATGTTCAGGACGTTGGGAAACCGCTGAAAAGACATCTGTTCTGTAAAATGACATCTAGGTTCTGAGTTTGGGCTGAGGGAGAAGGAGTGATGACTCTTGAGTGCTGGTCACGGAGGCGTTCGATGGTCTGGGTTATTTGGTTTAATGATGTCTGTTATTGAGGCATCTTTGTATGACTTATGGAATTTTATATTTTGAGGTATGTGTGAGTTTGGCCAGTTTTGGCCTTAAATCAAGGGTGTCAAAGTCCCTCCTCGAGGGCCGCAATCCAGTCGAGTTTTCATGATTTCCCCAATGAATATGCATGAGATCTATTTGCATGCACTGTTTTCATTGTATGCTAATTGATCTCATGCATATTCACTGGGGAAATCCTGAAAACCCGACTGGATTGCGGTCCTCGAAGAGGGACTTTGACACCCCTGCCTTAAATGATATTCATCATTGATGCGACCTGTATGTTATATGTAATTTGATCTATGTAAGTATTTAATTTGTCATAGTGTGTCATTGAAGTGTTATGTACGATAAATGTAAATGTTTTATTTTGTATGTTAATATGGAACGCGCCCTGGATAAGGGCAGGTAAGAAATAAACAACAACAAAAAAAATCAGTATTTGCAATTTATCTCATGCATATTCACTGAGGATCGGCAGGACCCTTTTGGGAAGCCCTGTCCCAGAGCTTGTTATTCTGCAAATCTGGCAAAGATAGAAGACCAGAAGAACTCTTGCAAAGGAAAATAGCAGTACAGCAGTAAGTTAATTTTTGTTAACCGGTTTGAGTCCCTCAGGGGAATGACCCGGTATATAAGACTAAAGATTGGATTGGATTGATAGAAAAAGACTTAGGGCTCCTTTTACTAAGGTGCGTTAGGGCCTTAACGCTAAATTGCCACGCACGCTAGACCTTAACGCCAGCATTGAGCTGGCGTTATTCTAGAAGCGTAGCATGCGGTAATTTTGTGCGTGCACTAAAAACGCTAGCGCACCTTAGTAAAAGGAGCCCTTAGTCTGAGAATCTGTCTGTGGGTTACTTCAATGGTGGATATACATACGAGACTGATAGTGTCTGAAAGATCCTTTCTAATAATATATCATATACTGTTATTCTTCCTATATTGTGTACTGCTCCTTTAAGTCATTGTATACAAATTGTTTCAATATTGTTCTTTATTATTACAACTTAATAAAGTTTGTTGAACTGAAAAAGAAAAAGTCAGATAGTCTACGACTCAACTCGTAAAACAATCTTTTCAGTCATTGCACCCACATTGTGGAATTCCCTCCCTATTGATCTCAGACAAGAAAATTGCGCCTCAAAATTTAAATCGTCTTAAAACTTTTCTTTTCAAAGATGCCTTTGAAGCATAGGTCAAGACATTAACCTTAGCATTATATACGTATTTCCACTTCCCCTGTCCATTCTTTTTTATACAATGCAACCTTAACCGTCTTCCCTCATCATATTTAACTGTTTGTGATTGTACCCCTTTATATTAGCATTTTTGTAAAATTTTATGTGAACCGCTTAGATTGGACAGTAAGCGGTATATCATAGAAACATGATGGCAGATAAAGGCCAAATGGCCCATCCAGTCTGCCCATCCGCAGTAACCATTATCTCTTTCTCTCTCTGAGAGATCCCACGTGCCTATCCCAGGCCCTCTTGAATTCAGACACAGTCTCTGTCTCCACCACCTCTTCCGGGAGACTGTCATGTCAAAATAAACTTGAAACTCGGTATAGGTGACGCATCCATTTTGCCCCGTAATGCCCGTTCAGGTAAGAACTCCCGCCCCTTCTCGCCCACCTTCATTAAGGGTTCCAGCTGCTGCTCTCCGTAAACTGCCCTTCCTTGCCTCCTTAGACGTGGAAAAGAAAAAGTCGTTCGACTGCAGCCTCGGGCTGAAGTGCTTTATGCTTGGTTCGAATCCTTTTGCTGTTTAGTGATCCTCTGTGTATATCCCACCCCTTTTAAAGTGTATCATCACTTTTGTCTTTGCCACTTACTCCGAGAGTGTGTTCCGGGAATCCACCAGCTTTACAGTAACTCCAGCGCCTGCTTTGGTCTCTTGACTAATGTCCTTACATCATCATTCTAATGCCATTTGACAGTAGTAATAAAAATGACCCCAAGATGCAGGAAGGGGCTTATCTAATAGCGGATTAATGGATGTCCACTATCATCCACTTAAGTAGCTCAAGAAAATGCACTATGATGAATCTACTACAGGTTGCACTTTAAGTGGACAGATTGATTATTAGATAATTAAGTGTTTGAATTACAAAGCCATCACTAGCTCTTGCTGCAGAAGCAACGCAAGGGCATGCCCATTCCTTATTTACTGCATTTCTACCTTTATATGTCTGTGTTTTCTTCCAGATTACTTTGTCTAGGTTTACATGCAGCATGCATTCTGGTTAATTGATTAATGCTGGATACAGCTCTGCAGCTGCAAGGGAAGTGATCTATGAAACCATCACCGACCTTCAATGATGTTTTACAGGCATTTGCTGGTCTCAGATGCTTAGAGCTATGGCATAATTCATTATAAACTGAAAATAAGCCTGCTATAGTCATTAATCATTTAATTTCTTTCTTTCAGTTATTTTCTACCAAATCAACTAATATCCACTAGGTTGAGTTTTCTAATTTTAGCTCTGCAACATCTATTTTTTTTGC
Organism: Geotrypetes seraphini; assembly: GCF_902459505.1. Lineage (NCBI taxonomy): Eukaryota > Metazoa > Chordata > Amphibia > Gymnophiona > Dermophiidae > Geotrypetes > Geotrypetes seraphini. The sequence goes on along the minus strand of NC_047085.1, from coordinate 470,331,060 downwards.
ATTATTATTTAATACTCTATACCAATGTATCGCAAACTGCGCTAGTGTGCCGCGAGACGCCCAAGGAGGAGAGGCGCCGGCTGACTGACGTGCCTCTCGCGGCGAAAGATACATTCTATAGGCAGTCAGCCGGCGGCGGTGCCTCGCCTACCATACAACCTCCCTCTACCCACACAAACACATGAAAAAAGGCCATCAATTGGATGTGGTAGCCATGTCCACAAAGGATATCCCAGACCCTGCTATCTCTCTACTTAAAGGCACCTGGAGTCATGATATCTGGTCTGACCATTTTACTTATTATTTCAAGCTATTCTGGTCTTATCATAAATCTAAAACACGCCCAATGATAAAAAGAGAATATCACACAAGAGGCTATATTAATCCAAAAGAATTCTGGTCACAATACGAATTGCAAACAGAGATAGAAGAAGGAATCGATTTCTGGGATCACTGAATGACAACCAGCACATCTATTTTAGATAAAATCGCCCCTATACGTAATAGCAAAAGCAATGCAAATAAATATAACAAATGGTTTGACACCGAACTTCTAAAAATGAAATAACTAGCTAGACGACTGGAAAGAACTTGGAAAAAAACAGGAGAACTAGCAGACCGTAACAACTGGAGAGCTAACATAAAAATCTATAAACAAATGATAAAAGACAAACGTAAAGCATTTTACTCCACAAAAATCAACTCATCTTGCCATGGTTCACAAGGAATCAATACAAAAGAGCTATTCAACCTGATCACAAATTTATTTGACACCACTCGCTACACCTCACCCACATACAACATTAAACTACCCTCTGCAAATGACTTAACTCTGTACTTCGATTCTAAAATTAAAAACCTTAGAATCCATTGTTCAATAAACGACTCTTGTGATCATCAAATAGCTAACACCCAAGGAAATGATATACCGGCAGACATGATCTGGTGCTCCTTTCAAGATTTAGAGTGGAATGATTATATCAGACTATATAACAAATACTCTAGATCCTATTGCGTTCTGAACTCATGCCCCCCAGAAATCATGAAAGCGGCACCTTTAGAATTTAAACTATCGCTGATGCAATACCTGGCTTACAACCTAAAAAATGGGAAGTTCCTCTCTAAGAATGGTCACATTATAATAACCCCAATTCTAAAAAATCATAAAGTATCCTCAGCCCTAATATCCAACTACAGACCGGTAGCATCCATTCTGTTTATTGTAAAAATTATGGAGGGATTGGTACACACCCAACTGATGAGTTATCTTGATCAATTCTCTCTCTTCCATGAAACTCAATCCGGTTTCAGGCCGCTATTCAGTATCTTAGACAATTTGCACCTACTGTTTAGTAAGGGCTTTAATGCCTTGATTATGCAATTCGATATGAGTTCTGCCTTTGATCTAGTAGACCACATGAAACTGTTGCAATGCCTAGACGCTATTGGTATCCGGGATGAGGTGCTGAACTGGTTCCGTGGCTTCCTTATATCCCGCACCTATCAGGTACGTTTTAATTATGAGCTTTCCGACACCTGGAGCAATCCATCCGGTGTACCACAAGGTTCTCCACTATCCCCATTGCTCTTCAACGTCTACATGTCCTCACTGGGCACGCAGCTCACCCAGCTGGGGATAAAACTATTTAGTTATGCAGATGACTTTACGATTATCATCCCATTCACTAATTCTGTCTCTGAAACTATTTCCAAAGCTTCAGAAGCCATAAAAATGATGGAACAATGGATGACAAACTTTAGGCTCAAACTTAATTCAGAAAAAACTACTTTCTTTGTTGCTTCACCGCATCCACTTGACACTAAATCACCCCTTTGTATCAATAACCTTAGTTACCCTATGCAGCCTTCCATAAAGATACTAGGAGTAACTCTGGATCAATGCCTAACCATGAAAGACCAGGTAGACTCCTTAATCAGAAAGGGATTCTTTACTCTCTGGAAACTCAGATCCATTAAAGCTTATTTTGATATATCGGCATTCAGAACCCTAGTCCAATCCCTCGTAATAAATCTGCTTGACTACTGTAACATCGCCTATTTGGCAATTTCCCAAAAAAATATGCGACGCCTACAGCTGATGCAAAATGCAGCAGTTAGACTGATCTTTGGACTAAAGAAATTTGACCACGTGACACCCTACTACCGGCAGCTACATTGGCTGCCGATGAAGGCACGCGTAAATTTCAAATTTGCCTGTTTCTGCTTTAAAGCGTTACACGGACTTACCCCTAAATACATTACTGACCTTTTCTCCTTCTCAGCCAACAGACACAAGAGAAGTTCACATTCATTCCAACTTCGTTTCCCCCCAGTGAAAGGTTGCAAACTGAAAAAACACCATGAACACCTTCTCTCACATCAAGCAGCATCATGGGGTAAAGACCTAGAACAATTACTTTCGCCCTCTACTTATGAGGAATTAAGGAAACGTCTAAAAACACACCTGTTCCTAAAGCATCTAGACAACTGATCCACTTATCTCTCTCCCCTAAATAGCGATTAACATGTCCTATTGATCACTTTCTCCTCAACAATGAATTTCCTGTCCTTTTAATTCTCTTTCTTCTACCCCTCTTGTAGTCAGTCAATTTGTACCTTTGCTTAATCTTTTGTAAACCGCATAGAACTTCACGGTACTGCGGTATATAAGCTGTTATTATTATTATTATTATTATATGCACCTCTCCCTCTCTGGAACCCCCCCAAGAGGAGTCTCAGGGTCGCGGCAGGAGCACATCTATGCATGCACGGACATCTATGTGATGATGTCATACGTGTGTGTGATGTCATCACATCAACGTCCGAGCACTTCCAGATGCCCTCCAGCCACGGGCCCGCGAGCAGTGTATCGCGGCTTTAAAAACTGTACCCAGTGGCGTAGCGGGGGTGAGCAGTGCCCGGGGTGGTGGCGCCCCTCTCCAACCCTCTTCCCCGCCACCCCACCAACGTGTTCATTCGCCCCGTACCCGTACATTTTTTATCTTCGGCTAGAGCAGCCATGAACTGGCTACTTGCGGTGGCTTCAGGGCTCTCTCTGACATCACTTCCTAGGTAAGGGTCCTGGAAGTGACATCAGAGAGAGCGCTGGAGCCGACATGCGCAGCAAGTTCGTGGCTGCTCGCGCTGAAGTTAAAAAGGGAATGGGCATGCGTGCAGTAGGGGGAGGAGTGGAAAGGGGGAGCAGCGAGCGGGAGGTAAGACCACACCCGGGGGCAGACCCCCCCATACACAAAGAACCTCCTTACTATGCCACTGCATGTACCTATAGAATCATGATTAGTGCCTGTATGAGACACATAACATAGCCGCAGTCCTTCCAGCCAGCTAAAAACAGACCTAAATGCCTGCTCCTATGTTGCACATGTTGCTTATAATCTATAACAATAGGTCCTATAGCTCCTATGTTGCTTATAATCTATAACAATACATCTAACTTTTAGGAATGCCCCCGATCTGCCCCTGGCCATGCCTCCCCTTTTCAAATTCACTGTGACATACTTTTTACAGAATTATGTTACGGAATTGTATTTTACGAGTTTTGATTGTGTAACTTTTAATTAGTTCCAATTGGTGTCAGGTGTGAGGCGTTAATCGCTGATTATCGGCGCCGGCTGATCAGTTAAGTTGTGCGTGTACAACTTTAGGCGCCACCTAAAGAATTGGGGGAGAGGAGAGATGAGGCAATTATAGGTCATTCTACAAGAGTGTGCACAACTGCCACTATAGCGTTATAGAATGCTAATGTAAGTCTGCATTTATGTGCCTATCTTTAGGTGCAAGTGCTTACACTATTTCAATGGTTGGTGTAAATTCTCACCCTTGACTGTAGGCACTTAGGTACTGAAATGTTAGTATTCTATAAACCATGTGTGTAACTGGCTGACATGTTCCTGAAGAACCAAATACTGCGCAGTAGGTCAAAAAACTACTCATGTATATTAGCTCCAAGATTGCAGCAGAACAGCTACCGTGTTTCCGCGAAAATAAAACAGTGTCTTATATTCATTTGGGGCCCAAAAAAGGCACTAGGTCTTGTTTTCGGGGTATACACATGATCTTCTCTCCCTCCCTCTCCTGCACCCCAATTCTTCCTCTTTCCTTTCTCTCCCCCACATGTGAAGCATCTTTCCTCCCATCTCTCGTGCAGCAGATCCTTTGAGCACCCCCCTCGCCCCCACCGTGCAGCTGAACCCCTGCAGACCCTCCATCCTTTCCACCCCGCCGACGGCGAGCAGCGTCGGAGGGAAGGATGGTCAGCAGGGGTTCGGCTGCATGGTGGAGGGGGGGGCAGGGTTGAAGAGTTGCTGGCGAATCCCAGGACTAGGGCTTATTTTGGGGGTAGGGCTTATTTTCAGGGAAATACGGTACTACAGTAATGTACTTTTTTAAGCACTCCTTCAGAAGTTAATACTGCTTTCAGATATTATATTACTTTTAAATTTTAAAATTTCACTTCTAAATCTTCAGATCCTCACCAGGAAGGAAAAGCCTCAGAGTATCATTTAGAGCAGGGCTGCCCAAGTCCGGTCCTCGAGATCTACTGGCAGGCCAGGTTTTCAGGATATCCCCAATGAACATGCATAAGAGAGATTTGCATACCAACAAGGCAGTGCAGGCAAATCTCTCTCATGCATATTCATTGTAGATATCCTGAAAACCTGGCCTGCCAGTAGATCTCGAGGACCGGACTTGGGCAGCCCTGATTTAGAGTCACACGGAGAATTTCTCCAAGCTCCTTTTTGTTTCTTTCATCGGCATAAAAACCTACCCTCTGGCACCGTGATTTTTAAACTTATCACCAGACCAATTTCTTAAATTATAATTAGTAAAGTTGAAATAATTGTACCAGTCTTATTCTAATACTTGCTGAGATCCCATCTCCAGAACTTTTTTTCTTTTTCTGTTTTGTATGTAAATGTTCAACCTGTTAAACCATGATGATTTGTTTGAACGAGGTGTACATCCATATGGTCTTGTTGCATTTATGATAGCATTAATGAGTATATGTAAATTGTTGTTTGTATTGTTTCTTCTTTTCCTCTATTATATATACACTAGTGTTTAAGCCCGTTAGATTAAAGGGTGCTAGAATAGTTGTGTAATTTAAAAATGTCTGTCTTTTTTTGCTGTATTTCTCCTTGGCCTCTGTCTTTTTTTTGCTGTCTGTCTCCTTAGCCATTGTCTTTCTAACTGTCTCCTTGGTCGCTGTATGTTTGTTTGTGTGTTTTTTGCTGTCTGTCTCATTGGCTGCTGTATGTCTGTTGTTTTTGAGGTTTTTTCTGTATTTCTCCCTTCCTTCCCTCCCCCTTCATGCCTGCACTATTGAAGCAGATCGGGCGGCCTTTCCTTGCTGTCCCGCCCCTTCCCACACCCCTTTCCTATGCCTGCTCGGAGGGGAGGCTCTATTCCGGGATCTCGCTGTCACGGGGGAAGGGAGCCAGCGTAAAACTCTGGAGTAATGGCTTCGGTCTCACCCTCCTACCGCTTTTTTTTCCTCCTTCTTCGTTGCCCCCTCGGAGTTTAACTGGACAACTATAACGGGATCAGGGCCAGCACGGAGAAAAAAAAAGAAAACATTCCCTACCTGTATCACCAACTGCCTCGCGCATGCGCACTCCTGCCTTCCACGGACATACAGATCACGGAACACGCAGGTAGGAGTGCGCATGCAGACGTGGAGGGGCATGATCAAAAAAAGCGTCTAAGTCCCCTTTTGGCCTAAGTCCTTAAACGTTCAACTCAGAAGCAGGGAAAATGTCCATAACCAAAACAAACGTCCATGTTTTGATTATGGCCTTCCTCTGCCTAAACGCCCAATCTCCACTACGTCTAAAAGTACACCCACAGTACGTCTATACTTTTTAGCCATAATGAAACAAAAAAACGCCTAAGCCCCAAACGTCCAACAGAAGGGCTTTTAGGCGAAGGAGGAGCCAGTCCTTCGCCTAAAAGCTGGATTCTGTAACCGGTGTCTGTCAAAAACAACACCGGTTACAGAATTCCCCCCCCCCCACAACGATCCAGGCAGGAGGGTGCCCAAGCCCTCCTGCCATGTCAAACCACCAACCCCCCCCACCCCCCCGACATGATCGGGGCAAGAGGGAGCCCAAGCCCTCTTGCCCCGCGACAGCCGTGACCCCCCCGATACGATCGGGCCAGGAGGGAGCCCAAGCCCTCCTGGCCCAGGCGACCTCCCTACCCCCCGACTCGATTGGGCCAGGAGGGAGCCCAAGCCCTCCTGGCCCAGGTGACCCCCCTACCCCCACCCCCCACTACATTACAGGCAGGAGGAATCCCAGGCTCTCCTGCCCTCGACGACCCCCCCTCCCCCCAATGTCCAACCCCCCGAGAACCCCTGATCAACCCCCCCAGCCAACCCGCAACCCCCCGGCCGACCCCACAATCCCCCCCACTCCCAACCCCCTTCCCCGTACCTTTGTTAGGTTGGCCGAACAGACGGGTGCCAAACCCGTCCGTCCGGCAGGCAGCCCAGAGAAGAATGGGGCCGGATTGGCCCAGCCTAACCAAAGCCCCACCTACTGGTGCGGCCTAAGGGCCTGGGCCAATCAGAATAGGCCCAGGAGCCATAGGCCCCTCCTGTGGGCGGGGCCTTAGGCACATGGCCCGGGTTGGGCTCCCTCCTGGCCCGATCGAGTCGGGGGTAGGGAGGTCGCTTGGGCCAGGAGGGCTTGGGCTCCCTCCTGGCCCGATCGTATCGGGGGGGTCGCGGCTGTCGCGGGGCAAGAGGGCTTGGGCTCCCTCTTGCCCCGATGTTGTGTGGGGGGGGGAGTGATCTATCGTGGCAGGAGAGATGCCTCATCTCCCCTACCGCGATGCCATCACTCCTCTACCGGAACTGCCGTGGGTCGCGGCAGTTCAGGTAAAGGAGTGAAGGCATCGCAGTAGGGGAGATGAAGCATCTCTCCTGCCGCAATGGTTAGTTTGCCGGGCCGCTGAACTGATGGCGCCAGCGGCCATCAGCTCAGCGGCCCCTTTTTCGGCACTCAGACCTGGTTTTATTTCGTCTAAGTGAAAAAGGTCTAAGTGCCAACTAGGCAACCTTTAACTGTTTTGGTTATAGGTGTTGTACGCCTAGGTGTAGGTCGGCCCACCTCCAGCCCACTGCCCGCCCTTTCCCCTCCTCTAAACACACCTCTTTTCTCTCTTTGCGTTTAGAGGCAGGGGAAAGGCCTAAGCTGTTTTTAGATACGTCTAAAAACCAGCTTTGGTTATGGGTACTTGAACGATCAGGCATTTTGATCATCCAAGTAGCCACTTAGGATACTTTTTAGACATTTTTTTTTATTATTATTACCCCCTTAGGGTTTTATTATAGTAGATATGACTCATGTTATAATGTATTGTTCTGTATTTTGTTCAAATACTAATAAAAACTAATGAACATTTTTTAAAAAAAACTATAATGGTTTGGAACCTAGGCAACTCCAGTTCCTGGATGCTGTAGGCGATTGCTTCCTGGAACAACTTGTCAAGGAAAATACGAGAGGAAATGCAATTCTGGACTTAATTCTAAATGGGCAACGAGGACCGGCACAAGATATAAAAGCAGAAGGGACGCTGGCAAACAGTGATCACAACATGATCCACTTCAACCTATCCAGAACGATTGCCACGGCACTGAACTTCCGAAAAGGGAACTACGAAGAGGTGAGAGTCATGGTGAGGAAGATTAGGAGCAGAATAAGCACTATAAATATGCTAGAGCAAACATGGTCCCTTTTTAAGGACAGTCACCAAGGCACAGAATCTATATATACTGCGCATCAACAAGGGTTTCAAGAGGAAAAAGAACAAGGAACTGGTGTGGTTCACTGTAGCGGTGAAGAAAACGATCAGAGACAAGAAGGCTTCGTTTAAGGAATGGGAAAGGACAAAAACGGACATAAACTGGAAAAAGCACAAACAACATCAGCGCAAGTGCCATAAGGCGGTAAGAAGAGCCAAAACAGACTACAAGGAAAAAATAGCCCAGGAGGCAAAAAGCTGTTCTTTTGATATATTAAGGGGAAATGACCTGCAAAGGAAGCAGTGGGGCCGTTGGATGACCATGGAATGAAAAGAGTACTAAAGGAAGACAAAGTTTCAAATCTGACATATTGTAATCACAAAACAGTTTTTCTACCTTTTGTTGTCTGGTCATTATTCAAATCTTGTCAGTCCCAGGCTCTGGTTGTCTTCTAATAACTTGCTTGCCAGGGTCACCTTCTTTCTTCTTTCTCCATGCTAACCATCCATCTGCCATCTCTGTCATCCCCTTCCGTTTCCCTTCCCTCCCCAGGAGGTCTGGTATCTTTCCTTTTTTCGTCTCCCTCCACAGATCCACCTTTTCTTAACTACTCTTTCATCCAGCATCTCTCCTTCCTTCCCCACTACCCCAAGGTCCACCATCTCTCCCTTTCTTTTCCTAACTACCCTCCTATCCAGTATCTCTATCCCCCCTCCACACCATCCCTTGTGTCCAACTTCTCTTCCTTTCTGTTCCTTTCCTCCCTAAATCCTATTGTCCATCATCTCTCTCCCTCTCCTCTATTTTCAGACCCATTATTTCTTCCCCCCCAAAGTCCGGCATATGCACGTCTCTTTGAACCCTACCTTCCCTCCCTCCCCTCCCCCTCCGTGTACTTCTACACCAAGGCCCCCCTCCCTTGAAAGTCTGCACCCAACCCCTAAAGGCCTGTGCCACCATTCCTGAAGGCCTATTTCCCCCCTGAAGGCTTGCCCCCCCCTTAAAAGCCTGTCCCCCCCTTAAAGGTCTGTATCCCACCCCTGAAGGCCTGCCTGTCCCCCCTGAAGGCCTATCCCCCCTTGAAGGCCTGCATCCCCCCAAAGGCCTGCCTCCCTATCCCACCCCATTGAAGGTCTGCCGTTCGTGTGGAACCTTGTCAAACGCCTTCTGAAAATCCAGATATACAATGTCGACCGGGTCTCCCTTGTCTGTCTGCTTGTTTACCCACTCGAAAAAGTGCAGCAAGTTCGTCAAGCAAGATCGTCCTTTGCTGAAGCCGTGCTGACTGGTCCTCATCAGTTTATGTTCGTCAAGGTGATCAATGATGCGGTCTTTTATCAGCGCCTCTGTCATCTTTCCCGGTACCGAAGTCAGACTCACCGGTCTGTAGTTTCCCGGATCTCCTCTCAAACCTTTTTTGAAGATTGGCGTAACATTCGCCACCTTCCAGTCTTCCAGAATCCTTCCCGATCTAATCGACAGATTGGCTATTAGTTGAAGCAGTTCAGCTATAGTTCCTTTCAGTTCTTTAATGACCCTCGGATGGATGCCTTCCGGTCCTGGGGATTTATCGCTCTTAAGCCTATCAATCTGCCTGCATACTTCTTCTAGACTAACTGTCAACCTTGTCAGTTTCCCGTCTTCGCCTCCAGCGTATAGCCTGTCGGGTTCCGGTATGTTGTGTATGCCCTCTTTGGTAAATACAGATGCAAAAAATGTGTTTAGTTTATCGGCGATGGCTTTGTCCTCCTTTAGCACTCCCTTTATTCCATTATCATCCAACGGTCCCACCGCTTTCTTTGTGGGTCGTTTCCCCTTAATGTATTGAAAGAAAGGCTTGCAGCACTTGCAAACTCTTTGAAAGTTCTACAAGCAAGTCTGCTTGCGAGGTTGTCCGCTCCGGGGCTCCGTGGATGATGTCACTCACGTTGAGAATATGCTGCCTGCTTGTCCTGGGATAAAGCTGCTGGATCACCTAATTTCTTAAGGAAAACCTAGAGATCCCTGCACGTGGTTGATTTTTTTTGTTGTTGTTTTAGAAGTAAGAACTGTAGTATATATTCGAGTGGAACATTACCAGCAGCACTTTGAGTGACATTTAAATTGCTCACAAACACATTTCAGAGCTCCAGCTACTCTGCAGAACAGAGCCCCTGGGATAAATTGTTATTAACAGTGTTACATGTCTAATTTCAGGCAAACACCATGCTATCAATTTTGCTTTTTGTGTTTGGTTCATTAAACCTTTTTTTTTCTAATTATTGCTTTCTTTATCCCCAGTGTTGTTCCGGATTTCATTCATCTTATTTATAAGAACTCAAGAACAAAACACAATTAATTGTAAAAATACAGAATACCTAGAACTCTGTGAGCTTTGTGAATTTATAGCAGTTCAGAATAACTTCTAATATGTACATATTTAATTTTTATGTCGTAACAGAATTTAGGAAATGATAAGTGATTGCTTTTATCTTTATCAGCATGTAGCAAACTTTGAAAAGTCATCTACTAATTGCTCTGCTTCATATTCAAAAACTTTGAATTTTAAATAACTGTGTATAATAGTCACTATTATGAATTTATGTAACTTCAGGTTACTGTAATAATTTAACAAAACTCAATTTTTCTTGCCATATATCCAAGGGTTCTGAATGAACTTAAGGAAGTTATCACAGCTCTGCTGGCTGACATTTTCAATGCTTCTGTAGAACCAGGAGTTGTACTGGAGAACTAGAGAAGGGTGGATGTGGTCCTTCTCCAGAAAAGTAGAAGTCAGGAAGAGGTAAGGAACTACAGGCCGGTAAGCCTGATCTCTGTGCAAATAAATTAATAGAAAAGCTTTTAAAACAGAGAATAGTGATGCTTCTAGAATCCAGTGGATTACAGGACCCAGGGCAACATGAATTTACAAGATGCAGGTCTTGTCCAACAAATCTGATCAGTTTCTTTGATTGGATGACTAGATAATTGGATAGAGGAAGAGTGCTAAATGTGGTGTATTTAGATTTTAGCAAAGTCTATGACTCTATTCCACATAGGTGATTAATAAATAAGCTGAGTGCCCTCAATATGGGCCCAAAGTGACAGACTAGGGGCTAGATCAGCGATGGGCAAACTGGCTTGTAGGCCATATCCGGCCCATTTAGCTTTTTAATCCAGACCGCCGACCATCTGAACCCCGCCGACCACGAGCCCTACATACCTCCCTCCAAAGCAGCATCAGGCCAACAGCACTCTAAACAGGCTGCTTTGCGGCCTTCTCTCGTCGGGGAATTTCCTCTGCTGCATCACTGATGATGTCATCAGTAACACGGCACATGGAAGGTCCCGACGAGAGAAAGCCGCAAAGCAGCCTGTTTAGAGTGCTGCGGGCCCGACACTGCTCTGCAGAGAGGTATGTAGGACTTGCGGTAGGCGGGGTTTGGATGAGAGGGAAGGATGGAGGGTCAGCAGGGGTTCGGCTGCACGGCAGGGACGGTTGCTCAAGGGTTCTGCTGCACGAGGGATGGGAGAGAGGAAAGGATACATGCTGGACCACCAGGCTATAAGGGGGATTTAAAAAGGTATGATGGGGTGGGGGAAGGGGTGTTTTAAAAAATTACAACAGGGTGGGAGGGTGTTTTAAAAAGATACTGGGGGGATTTAAAAAGGTACGAGGGGATTTAAAAAGGTATGGGAGGATTTAAGAACCCAATGTGGCCCAGGAGTCAAAAAGTTTGCCCACCCCTGGGCTAGATTCATTAAAGTCAGCGATCATCACAGGTTTAGCAACGATCATTGCTAACTGACCCAATTCACAAAACGGCCCACCATGTGTTTTTCCCCTCGATCGCCCCTTTTCCGATCCGGCCATGCAAATTAGTAAAACCCCATGCAAAATGGCCAAGCGATTGATTCACTTACATCGCTTGGCTATTTAGCATCAGGTTTTACCGATCCTAAAACCTGATTGCTGTAGACCTGTCGGTAACAGTCTGCCTGGGGTTGCATTTCTTTTTTTTTTTTTGCAATGGCACAGATATTTTGCATGTATTACACACACAAAGCATCTGCCCAATTTTTTTAAAAATGAAAAAAGTCTCTCGACAGGCCCTCCGACATAGCACCCCTTCCCTCCTTCCCCGAACAAAAATAAAATGGTAGGAAGGATGCCCACTCCCTCCTGCCACCAGATGCTTCCCCCTCCCAACTTAAATATTGCAGGAGGGATGCCTATTCCCTCCTGCCACCCCCCTCCATCGACACCCCTCCTGCCTCAGACCCCCTCCTCCCTGGTACCTCAGTCAGTCCATCCTGCTCCTTCGCCATCTGTTATCTGCAATGAGGGCCTTAGGCTCCTCCCCGGTGCATCATCTGATGCACAGGGAGGGGCCTAAGGCCATGATTGACTCAGATGCCTCAAGTCCCTCCCCTTGGGTGGGGTCTTAGGAGTTTGAGCCAATCAGGGACTCCCTTAGGCTCCCACTGTATCCTGGATACAAGGGGGAGGAGCCTTAATAGCATGCCTTCTCCTGCCTGTTGCTCGCTCTAGCCTGGTTCTCCTCTGAATCACTTCCGGGTCTCGGGCCCAGGAAATGATGTCAGAGGAAAAATCCAATGCTGGCACAAGGGAGCATGTTGGAGAAAAGCCACTCGTGCTAGCGACGATTTAGAGGTACGGGGGGAGAGAAGGGAGAGTACGAGTGTACAGTGGGGGATGGGAAGGAGTGGGGGTGGGGGCACAGAAGGACAGGGCATAGAGAGGAGAACACAGGAGGATGCTACTGCCCCGTGGGCCTCCTACCCTTACTACACCACTGGTAGACTTTTCCTGTGATATAAGGGGAGCTACATCCCTTTCTGTTCTTGTACTGTGACCCTTAGCATGCTAAAAGCCACCTTTTCATTTACTGAAATCATCTAACAGAGAGAAATAAGGCCCAGTTCATTGACTTGTAGAAGGGAGCATAGCCTGTAATTTATCTGTTGACCTTCATTTCTACATATCCATGTGGACTCATCCCTACCAGAAAAGTAATTGATCAGTCAGTTTGTGGGGCAGAACCATGTCTTAGATTGCAAAAGCCTAGTACTTTCATACCTGACGATCCAGGGGCTGTACCAGGATACTAAAGATGAATCAAACATATTTATTACAGTGCTTGTCATCTTCCACCCTGATAAATATGTTTGTTTTATTCTTTGGGGTGAATAGGACTTGAATGTACCCTGCTCCAATAGCTTTCAGGCTTGTAGGCAGTGTATAAAAAAAGAATATATATATTTTTTTAAAGTATTTGTTTGGACCTTCAGTCTCCCGAAAAGAAAACATGAGAGAGAAAAAGTATTCCTAGGAAGTTATCAGTGTTTTTGACTTATCCAGGCAGATATCCATATGCTTCACAAAGTGGATAAACATCCCTTAACAGTTGCAAAAATCTGTATGAAATGAATTATTTACAATTTACATCATGGATTTTGAAGCCCCACGAGAGAAGCACCAAAGCCTGGTATGTGAGTAACACTTCCACTTGTATTATTCATCTCTCTGAAAATAGCTGTCACACAATGTTGTTATATCTGATGTGGATTTTCAGTTACACTGAAAAAAAAAGGTGATTTATGGGAAATAATCTGTATATACTGCATTTTCAAGTTTACATGTGGGTCATTTATAACTACAGCACATGTTCCAGCAGATATATACATTCATTTATTTGCATTATTTTATTTTTCTTGCCCAAGCATAGATGGGCTCCAACATACACACAGATTTAAAAACAAATAAAACATACAATTACACAAATAACATCACCAAAATAAATCAGCAACAATGTACGGTCTGTGTCTGTGCATGGCCGTTTGGAGGAGGATGGGCAGGGGAGGACTTCAATGGCTGGGAGGGTGTAGATGGGCTGGAGTAAGTCTTAACAGAGATTTCGGCAGTTGGAACCCAAGCACAGTACCGGGTAAAGCTTTGGATTCTCGCCCAGAAATAGCTAAGAAGAAAAAAAAAAATAATAATAATTTAAATTGAATCAGGTTGGGCAGACTGGATGGACCATTCGGGTCTTTATCTGCCGTCATCTACTATGTTATGTATTATAGAAATACTGCTGCATATCAATCTATTCTATACATACTACGGTATAGCTTAAAAACCCCTTCTATCTGCTCAGCAAAAAGGATTTTCATAAATAAACGTGTATTTAAAAATGTCTTAAAGTGTTGCACTGCTCATCCACAAATGGTAATTTATTCCAAGATAGCTATAGCCCTAGTTTCTGCACATCGTATCTGTTGCAGTTTGTCAACAGAAAGCAGCATTGGTACCAAGCACACAGTTTGTTGTATCACGTGGATGTTATTGTACGAATTTCATTTATATGTTCAACATGTCTGTATCTTGCCTCGTTAATATTTCTCTTTCTGCACTTATTGTACATTGTATATTAAAATCAATAAAATATTCGAACTAAAAGTACCCATTAATTTTTTCCCAACGTGCGCTGTTTGAAATTGCTCCCAAAGTAAACTGTAAACTGTAAAGTATGTGTATATATCATGGATTCCAAAAACTGCAGAACCCCCAAATCTTGCTCGACAAAAAATACAGCAAACCCAACTCTGAGTCAAGATACAAAATAGACTTATGGACATCACATTCTAAGAGTAATGAACTTCAAACACCCAAACACCCATGAATTGCCTTAACCCCTATATCAAAAGCAGCCCAAGCAGACCTCTCTATAAAAGTGTTTTTCAACCTTTTTACACCTATGGACCGGCAGATATAAAAGAATTATTCTGTGGACCGGCATTGGTCTGAGAACCGGCAGTTGAAGAACACTGGGCTAAGTCGTGGGCCAGACCCCGTCCATCTCTACCCAATCTCCACCCCAGACCCCACCCCCATAATAGTACTAATTGCACCTTGCACGTTCCGTGCCTCATCTGGAAGCCTTTCCTCTGAAATTGCAACGTTAGAGAGAAGGCTTCTGGTTCAGGTGCAGGATGCCCGTAGGAGCCACTGCCTGTGGCTTTGTGCACTGAATCAGTTAGGAAGAGGGAGCTGGCTCAAAGATAACGCCGCATCGATCGCACCATGGACCGGCGGTTGAAAAACACTGTTTTGGGCCTGATGCATGTTCTGGCCCTGTGGACTGGCAGGAAATGTCTGTGGACCGGCACTGGTCCATGGACCAGTGGTTGAAGAACAGTGCTCTATAGCATCTAACTACAGACCGATTGCTGGCATTCCGATCCTCACTAAAATCCTTGAGCCCCATGTCAGCAAGCAGTTAGCCTCATACATAGAGCAACACTCCTACCTTTATACGTCCCAATATGGCTTCCGAAAAAAAACAACATAGCATCGAGGTCCTCATCATCTCACTAATTATTAAAATCAAACAGTTGCTAAGCTCAGGTCATCAGGTAATATTACTCCAATTTGATATCTCCACAGCCTTCGACTCAGTGGACCACCAACTACTCCTAGCCAAACTCTTGGAAATCGGAATAACAGGGACTGTAATGAAATGGTTCGCCGACTTCCTACAAAATCATGGTCGAAAAGCAAGGAGTATGCTCCAACTCTTGGAAGGCATTCTATGGCATCTCACAAGGCTCCCTATTATCCCCAATCCTATTCAATTTATTCATGAGCTCGCTGGCACACATCAAAATGGAAGATAAACTGTACTATCCTATGCCGACGACATTCTCCTCCTCATCCCCATAACCAATAATCATCCTAATATTACTGAAAAAATCTCAAACAATATAGATAAAATACAAACCTGGTCAATGAATAACAAGTTGAAACTGAACACCACCAAGACCAAAGCCATTGGTTTCCGCAACGCAAAACAGAATGTCATATCTAACCTCACTCTTTCATCAGGCATCACTCTCACAATGGAAAAAATCCACCAAGGTACTCGGCTGCATCTTAGACAACACTTTCACAATGGAACCACAAATCTATAACCTTCTGAAAAAGACCATCTACACTATGCGTCAACTGTGACCACTAGACCATACTTCCACCCACATCACTTTGCTCTGATAGTTCAGATGATGAACTTACCTCAACTAGACTATTGCAACTCTGCCTACCTTGGCATATCAAACTGCAGCTCATCCAGAACACAGCCATTAGACTAATCTACAAATTAAAGAAATTTGATTCAATCACAACTTTCATCAGGCAACTACACTGGCTCCCAATATCATCCCGAATAATTTTCAAAACTTCATGTATCCTACACTAGATTCTGTACAGAAACTCAGCAGCCCCTCTCATCCAACTATTCTCTACCATTTGGTCGACATCAAGAAGAATCCTTAACAGAATTCAACTAAACCTGCCATCCACAAAATACATCCACTACAAGCAAATTTTCCACTCTATGCTAACTTATCTGGGTATAAAAACCTGGAATGAAGAAAGAGACAAACCGCATTCAGGAAAAACCTGAAGACCCACCTCTTTGATAATTAACTGTTTCAGCTTCTGTATAGCACTCCCTACTTCTAGGCCCCTCCCCTTGCTTCTCCATGCACCCCCTAATACTTTCCCACTTCCTCTTTGATCTGTTGCCTTGAACTTGAATAGGTTTGTGCGACTCACAAATGGAAGATTAGATTAGATAAGTACCTTTTTGAAAAAAAGTCTCATCCTGTATATTCAGTGCAGCTTTATGAGTAAATTATGAACCAATGATGATGTTTATACCCCAGTAAAAACACCAGGAAAACATGGGTGTTTGGATGTTTGAGGTTCATTACTTTTAGAATGTGATATAGATAAGTCTATTTTGTATCTTGACTAAAAGTTGGGTTTGCTATGTATATCATAGCACATAATTTGTGATGTAAAGTGTAGAAGATGACCTTGTTCACTCCCAGGTCAATATTCAACCCCAGTGTCCACATTTGTTTAAATGCTGGCTGCCATGGGCTTTTCAGAGCCAGACATTCAGGACCGGATTCTGCAAACAGCGCCTTTATTAGTGGGCACCTACAAAACAGCTGCCAATCACGTGTCAACCACACAACGGTGCCAATGTGAAAGGTAGGTGCCGGAAATGTAGGCCAGTGCTTTAAGGCCTACATTTCCAGCACCTGTCTTTCCACAAGAATTGCATCTGTAGAGGCACCTAACGATGCCTAAGGCCATTTCTGGCGTTAACCATCCAAGTTTCCAAGTTGTATTAAAAATTTCATATACCGCCTACAATAATTGTCTAAGCGGTTGACATGATCATATTACAAAATTTCTAAAATTAAGGAGAGACAGAATTGAGACAGAACAATAACAAGACTTAAGGAAACAAGCAGGGGAGGGGGAGAAATACAATGTGTAATAGACAGAAGTACAAAAATGGTCAGTACATTAGGGGTGGGAGAAATGCTCTTCCTTCGTTCGTATCAGTCAGTGGAGAGGAGTTACTTATTATAGCCGTCTTTAAACAAGAATGTTTTTAAGACGTTCAGAGTAATGCATTTGGGGATTAGAAATCGGAAGGAGCCGTATGTGCTGGGAGGTGAGAGGGAGGGGAGAGGGACCTTGGGGGTGATAGTGTCTGAAGATCTAAAGGTGAAGAAGCAGTGTGACAAGGCGGTGGCTTTTGCCAGAAGGATGTTAGGCTGTATAGAGAGAGGCATGACCAGTAAAAGAAAGAAGGTGTTGATGCCCCTGTGCAGGTCGATGGTGAGGTTCCACTTGGAGTATTGTGTTCAGTTTTGGAGACTGTATCTGGCGAAGGACATAAAAAGACTTGAAGCGGTCCAGAGGAAGGCGACGGAAATGGTAGGAAGTTTGTGCCAGAAGACGTATGAGGAGAGACTAGAACCCCTGAATATGTATACCCTAGAGCAGTGTCCCGCAAACATTCTCGAGTTGCGGCATACTAAACGTAGTAGCTGCGGCTCGAGTCATCCGGAAATGTGCAGATGTTGCCTTGATGCATATGCCAGATAAATTTATCACAACAGCTTTTTTGCTGTTCTAGTTTTATCCAGGCAGTTCTCCAGTTAATGGTCTGAATATTGCCATTAACCCTCTCAAAATTGCATGTTGAAATTTTTTTTTTTGGGGGGGGGGTGCTCAATTTGCACATGCAGTTTAATTGCATAATGAGCCAATTAGCAATAATAATTGGGCACAACATATTATTTGGCAGCAATTGGCCATAATATGAATTTACACGTTCATCTTTATAGCCACTATTTTACATGTGGATCCAAAAAGGGCCATGGCTATGGGAGGGGCATGAGCAGGTTAGAAAATTTGCATGCAGTATTACAGAATAAGGCAGATCCACGCTTTTAAGTGTGAGGATTATAACAAGTTCAATTGGTGTAAATCTTCGCACTCAAAATTTGGTGTGGATTTCGGCACCACATGCTATTCTATAAAAAGAGCCCAACTTGGAACACCATTTATAGAATAGTGCTTCGTGCTCAATTTTTTTCAGTGCCATATACAGAATTTAGCCCTATCTCCAGGCTCCACCGTGACTCCGCCCCAGCAATACCTTGATAATGCTAGGGCAGTCTGCCTGGATTTCAGTGGCATGTAAGTGCCACTGAAAATCCAGGTATGATTTGGTCATCAAGATTTACCAGGTAGGCACCACTTCGACCTGGATAAGCCCATTGTGGGCTCAGGCCTGTCTGCCCAGCAGCCACAGGCCGCTGGCAGCAGTTCCTACACGCTGCTGGCAGCTAACCTTGAAGCCTTCCCTCTGACATGTTTGCGTTTTATATGAGGGAAGGATACCGGTTCAGCCGCTGGTAGGAACCACTGCCGGCAACCTGAAGAATAGAAATGCTGCATGGGAGGGAGGGAGGGGGGGGGGGGAAGGATGAAAAGAGAGAGGCTGCATGGGCTAGAGTAGAGATCCTCAAGGGCCAGAATCCAGTCTGGTTTTCAAGATTTCCCCAATGAGTATGCATGAGATCTATTTGCATGCACTGCTTTCAATGCATATTCAATGAGGAAATCCTGAAAACCCGACTGGATTCCGGCCCTCGAGGACCGGAGTTACCCACCCCTGAGCTAGAGAGTGGGAAGGAAGGGAAAGAGAGAGGCTATTGCACAGGCCTGGGGGGGGGGGGGAAGAAGGGAGGGAAAGAGATGCCCGCCCAAAATTGACTATCTGGATAGCTACTGGATAAGACCTGCTTAATATCAGCTCCTCTTATTTCAGAATCATCGAATGGAGTTCATTTACTTGACAGCATTATTCGCCATCTAATGAAAACAAGAATTCTTTTCCAAGGAATCTTTATTTCTTTTTGGAGGTTTTATTTTTGCCTTCAAGTTGACGTCTCCATGGGAATCCTAAGGAATATCAGTGCAAAGCAATCTCGTATGTTGACAAGTCTTGAAAAGTTCCAGGTTTTCTTTTTTTCTCATAGAGTCTTTGTTTATTGTAGATGAATAATGATGCAATAAATTTTGACTAAGGTTTCATGTAATTTAATGAGTGCGTGTCAGGGGGAGGGGTGGATATTGTTCTAAAATGAATACTTTTCAGCATCACGGTAGGCAAAACAGCATAATGAAGATTCAGGCCATCTTGATGATATGGCGACCTGGCACGAACAGCTCCTGAGTTGACTCAGGAAGAAACAATGTTTATATAATAACAAATTGGATTACACCTATAAAAAACCTTTTAAGGCTGTTAATTTTCAGACCTCAAGGACACACCATTACAGCTAGAGTGAAAATAATGCAAGGGACAATACTTCTAGCAAGCCAAGATAAAATTATTGTAAGTGAGAAGGGTCATAGAATTGTTTGGAGGCTTTTCCCTTCATATTATCCACTGCAACCTCTAAAGCTATTAGGTTTCCTATTTTTTTTGGCTTGGTTTCTGCCCCTGTTAACCATTTCCTCTCTGTAACTTTCTCAGCAGCCTATGCATGTGGAAGGTAAGATTTTTGGCTCCTTTTAAAAAGCCAGGCTGGCGAGGTAGATGCTCCGATGCTCATAGGATTTCTAAGAGCGTCGGAACATGTACCTTGCTGTCCCGTTGTAAAAACTTTTACTGCAGCTTTGTAAAAGCCAACGTATATTCTTATTTATATGCCTGTATTTGCACATAAAGGAGTCAATTCTATAAAGGGGTAAAGTGCATGTCCACGTTAGGGTATCATACCCATAGGGCCGGATTCTCGGTGGCTTCCTTATAAGTGGCCGCTGATGTCAATCATGCGATGCTATTTTATTTTATTTTTTATTTATTTTTTAAAAATGTATGAATCGCTTAAATCTAAGCGACGTACAAAACATTTACATCCTCTGGCAAAGGTAAGCACTGGAAATGTAGGCCAGGGTTTTCAAGGCCTATATCGCCGGCGCCTACCTTTGATATGAATTGTGCCTCCAGATGTGCCTACTGGTGCCTAACGCCACTGGTAGGCATCTCCGGAGGCGCAATTCCGGCCTCATTTTTGCTTCAAAAATAAGTAGTGTTTTAAATAGCGTTTTTTCACTTAACTTAGGCACCTGCCAACCCCTCAGTTAAGGTACCATTTAGAGAATATGGAGCCTAATGGCTTCTTACAGAATATTGACTAGTTGAAAAGTATGCACCCTGACATGATTGTACATATATTTTGCCAGTGGGTGAGCACAGGGGGTGGACTTTGGAAGGAGCACACGGGTATATGCATAGAACAGTGGTCTCAAACTCGCGTCCCAGGGGCCACATGCGGCCCGCCAGGTACTATTTTGAGGCCCTCAGTATATTTATCTTAATCGCAAAAAGTAAAATAAAACAGTTTCTTGATCATATGTCTCTTTAGCTATAAATGACAATATTATTATTAAGACTTAGCCAAAAGGAAATATTTATAAACTATAAAGAGGAGGTGGTAGCAGCTAGTGCGGCCGGCGGTTTAATGCACACTATTACGCATGTTAAACCGCTAGCACGGCTTGATAAAAGGAGCCCTAAATCATAAAGCACAATAACTAACTAACTAAATAAAATAATTCAATCTGGTTTATTATGAATAACAATTACGTAAATATAATCATCAAAATAAATATAGAAACATAGAGTATGACGGCAGAAAAGAGCCATCGGCCCAACAAGTCTGCCCACTCGAATAACCCACCCCCCTAAGCACTTCCTCGAAGTGAACCCACATGTTTATCCCATTTATTCTTAAAATTGAGCATGTTGATGGCTTCTACTACCTGAAGTGGAAGATTATTCCAACGATCAACCACCCTTTCGGTGAAGAAATACTTCCTAGTGTCACCATGAAATCTCCCACCCCTGATTTTTAGCGGATGCACTCTTGTCGCCGTAGGTCCTGTGAGGAAAAAGATGTCTTCTTCCACCTCATTATGGCCAGTAACATATTTGAACATCTCTATCATGTCTCCCCTTTCTCTGCGTTCCTCGAGAGAGTATATCTGCAACTTATCTAGACGTTCTTCATATGGGAGATCCTTGAGGCCTGAGACCATCCTAGTGGCCATTCGCTGAACCGACTCCATTCTCAGCACATCCTTTTGATAATGTGGCCTCCAAAATTGAACACAATATTCCAGATGAGGTCTCACCATGGACCTGTACAGCGGCATTACCACTTCAGGCTATCGGCTGACGAAACTTCTCCGGATGCAACCCAGCATTTGTCTAGTCTTGGATGAAGCTTTCTCCGCTTGATTGGCCGTCTTCATATCTTCACTAATGATTACTGCCAGGTCCTGTTCTGTAACAGTTCTAGTTAAGGTCTCACCATTCAGAGTGTAGGTTCTGCATGGATTTCCGCTACCAAGGTGCATAACTTTACACTTCTTGGCATTAAAACTCAGTTGTCAAATAGTAGACCATTGCTCCAGTAACAGTAGGTCCTGTGTCATAGCGTCGGGCACGGTACCTCTGCCCACTACATTGCATAATTTAGCATCATTGGCAAATAATGCAATTTTACCCTGAAGTCCCTGAGGCAGATCCCGTACGAAGATATTAAATAGGATTGGACCCAGGACCGATCCCTGCGGTACTCCACTAAACACCTCCGACGTTTTGGAGGGACTACCGTTTACCACTACCCTTTGAAGTCTGCCACTGAGCCAGTCTTTAACCCATGCAGTTAATGTTTCTCCTAGTCCCAGCGAACTCATCTTGTTCAATAATCTACGGTGTGGGACACTATCAAAAGCCTTACTGAAATCCAGATACACTACATCCAGGGACTCTCCCTTATCTAGTTTTTTCGTTACCTAGTCAAAGAAGCTGATTAGATTGGATTGGCAGGACCTTCACTTTGTAAATCCATGCTGATGGGGGTCCCTCAGCCTCTCATCGTCCAGAATCGTATCTAATTTGTGTTTAATCAACGTTTCCATAAGTTTACACACTATTGATGTAAGACTTACTGGCCTGTAATTTGCAGTCTCTGACCTGCATCCATTTTTGTGAAGCGGAATGCCGTTAGCTGTTTTCCAGTCTAATGGGACTTTTCCCGTGCTCAGGGAAAGATTGAAGAGCTTGGCTAATGGTTCTGCTAGGACATCTCTCAATTCCCTAAGCACTCTGGGGTGCAACTTATCCGGAACCATGGCTTTATTCACTTTGAGCCTTGACAATTCATGGTAGATGCTGCTGGTGTAAAATTCAAAATTCCTGAACGGGTCTTCTGAGCTCTCCCTTGTTTGCAGCTGTGGACAGGATCCCGGCATCTCACAGATAAATACTGAGCAGAAGTATTTGTTCAGTAGTTCGGCTTTATCGGAGTCCGATTCTGCAAAGTTGCCGTCGGGTTTCCTCAGGCGCACTATCCCGTCAGTATTCCTCTTTCTATCACTAACACACCTGAAAAATGATTTATCCCCTTTTTTAATATTCCTAGCTAAATTTTCTTCCATCCAGAGTTTGACGTTTCTGACCTCTGTTTTAACAGTTCTAGGTTTCTCTAGATAAGTCTAATAAAGTGCAATAGTCCCAAAATCACCTTCTCAACAAAAGTGATTCCGAAATATTACAGATAAAGTCTAAAGGTGCACTAACATATCAAAGGTCATGATCCAAAGTTCATAAAATTCTTATGATTTCCATGGACGATTCTTCAAAAACCTCTTAGTTGACTCCATAACGCAAAAGCGTTACAGCAGTGTTCAGAAGTCCATAAATCACTTGCAGATGATGATATTGAAAACAACCTTGCTCTACACCCAACCGTGTTTCGCCAATAGCATCTCCTGAGTAAGGAGGGTTAGTGCCGATTGGATTTCCTGATCTTGATGTCTACTGCTTGAAAATAATTCAGGTGCATAGTCCTAATGACTACCTCTCTAGAGTTTTGTCTCCTGAAGACACTATTGGCAAAACATCGTCGGGTGTAGAGCAAGGCTGTGGGGTGGGGCACTTTATCTCTTTTATTTTAAAATTGAAAACAAACAACAAAGATTATCATACCAGTGCCAGTGTACAGTTTTTCTTCTATGCAATCTCCAAACATCGCTGAACAAATCCCCCCTTCCTTCCTAGAAAAAGAGATCTTCAGCTGGCAGGGTTTTGGGAAGCCCATCAATTTATATTTCACATTTGGGTAGAAGGCATTGGACTGTTTTGGACATGGCGGGAAGAAAATGTACTGCCCGTCATTTTATTGGACTAATACATTTCTCAATTAGCTTTCAGAGGTTAAAACCTCTTTCTTCAGGTCACTAAACTGTACTGCTGTTACAGTATCCCTGTCCTGACCTGAGGAAAGGAGTTATTCTGAATTAGTAAAAAAATGTATTAAAATTAGTCCAATAAGAATCAACTTATTTCCATTATCAACACAGCTACAATAATACTTTATCCTAAAGCAAAAATAAATAAAACAAATAGAAATTTTTTCCTACCTTTGTTGTCTGGTTTCTGTCTTCCTCATCTTCTCATTATTCTCTTACTTCCATCCACTGTCTGGCCTCTCTCTACCTCTTCCATATGGCATCTGCTCTCTTTCTATGCTTCTTCGTGAAACTGTCTGCCTCTCCCTGTCAACTCTCCCTCCCCCCCAATTTTTATGACATCCATCTACTTCTCTCCGCTCCCCCATGGTGTGGCATCTGTCTTAAAACATAGAAACAGGCAGGCAGAAAAGGGCTGAAGCCCGTCGTCTTCTTCCCTTCTATCTCTCTCTCCCTCCCAGCAGATTTTAGCATCTCTCTCTCTCCTCCTTTCCTCCCCTCAGATCTGGTATCTGTCGCCTTTCCTCCTCCCAGTTCTGGTATCTGTCTCCTCCCCTAAACTAAACTAAACTAAACCTTAGGTTTGTATACCGCACCATCTCCGCAAGCGCAGAGCTCGGCACGGTTTACAGAGGTTGAGAGGAAAGGGAACTACAAAGAAGGGATATAGGAGAGGGACTGAGAAGATAGAGAGGGACAGGGTACTAGAGAGCGGGAGGTGATTAGATTTTTGAAAAGAGCCAAGTTTTCAAGTGTTTGCGGAAGGAGCTAGAATTTCTGATCGGGGATGAGAGGTTGTTCGAGAGTTCTGTGGTTCTAAAGGGGAGGGATGTTCCAAGTTTTCCTGCGCGGGATATACCTTTTATAGATGGGAAAGATAGTTTCAGTTTTTGGGAGGATCTAGTGAAGAGTGGGTTTGAGGAATTCCAAAAGAGTGGGATAACGGGAGGAAGGACACCATGTAGAATCTTAAAGGCTATGCAGGCACATTTATAGAGGACTCTGGAGTATACTGGGAGCCAGTGAAGCTTGGAGAGGAGTGGGGAGACGTGATCGAACTTGCCTTTTGCGAAAATAAGCTTGGCCGCGGCGTTCTGAATTAGCTGAAGTCTATGGAGGTTTTTCTTAGTTAGGCTTATATAGATGGAATTGCAGTAGTCCAGTCTAGAGAGGATAGTGGATTGAACGAGGATGGCGAAATGAGAATGATGAAAGCAGGATCTTACTTTCCTCAACATATGGAAGCTAAAGAAGCATTTTTTTACCAGGGAGTTGAGGTGATCTTTGAAGGAGAGAGAGGAGTCTAAGATGATGCCTAGGACTTTGCTTGAAAACTCAAGCTGAAGAATGGGGCCGGAAGGTAGTGGGATGGAGGTGGGTAGATGATCTGAAATTGGGCCGAGCCAAAGTAGTTTTGTTTTGGACTCATTCAGTTTCATTTGTACAGTTTGGGCCCAGGATTGGAGGTTCGTAATAAATGTGGATATGTTCTCAGCGAGGTTAGAGAGGTTCGAATCGGTCTCGAGGAGGATGAGGATGTCATCAGCGTAGGAGTAGAGAGTTTCTAGGGGGGATAGATGAAGGAGTTTCAGAGAGGACATGTAGATGTTGAAAAGGATAGGGGAGAGGGGTGAGTCTTGCGGGACTCCACATTTCGGCTTCCAGGGGGGGGATGAGGTACCGTTTGTGTTAACGGTGTAGGAGTGGAAGCGTAGGAATTTCGAGAACCAATCTAGGACTGTGGAGCTTATGCCTATTTCGGAGAGTTGGAAGATTAGGATGTCGTGGTGAACGACATCGAAAGCTGCGGAGAGGTCGAATTGAAGAACAGCAAATTTGTTGCGAGAATGGAGTTGTTGCACCTTAGAGATTAGTGAGGCCAAGAGGGATTCGGTGCTGAAGTTGGTTCTGAAGCCAAATTGGTGGGGTAGGAGGATAGAGAATCTTTCTAGGTAGGATGAGAGTTGGGTGGATATGATGGATTCTAATAGCTTGGTTAGGAGAGGGATATTTGCTATAGGACGGTAATTTGATGGAATGGAGGGATCAAGGTCGGCCTTTTTCAGTAGAGGGGACAGTGAAATGTGTCCCATGTCGGGGGAGAAAAGGCCCGATGTTAGGGCAGAGTTTATAAGTTCGGTGAGGGAAGCGATGGCCTGTGTAGGGATATTCTCGAATAGATAGGAGGGGAAAGGATCCAAAGTGCACTTGCAAGTTTTTAGTTTGAGGCAGAGTTTGGAGACTTGCGGTTTGGAGACAAGCTCGAAGGCGGTCCAGGATCTGTCGGCAGGAATGGGGGTGGATACAGGTAAGGTAGGGTTGAGATCAATAAAGATCAGGGAATTGTAGGGGACTGTGGGAGGGAAGGAGCATCTTAGGGTGGCATTGCAATAAAGTGTCGGGACTGGGGTAAGAGAGTCCGGGACAGTGTTGGGAAGATTGGCAGGGGGCAGGGGCTTTAGAGAATCTTGGTTAACTTTTCGGGGGGTTTTCTTGGGAGGGGAATTTCTGGTGCGTATCAGTGTGGGGATTCTGAGTCCGGGGCAGATGGTATTGGTGTTAGCGGAGTCGAGTAGGTTGGGGGAGGGAGGTTTCAGACAGAGGGAAGGATAGAGAGGTGATCAGAGTAGGAGGAGAAGGATCCAGAAGGATGGGTTCATGGTGGGGTGGTTGGTGTGTGAGAGTCTGCAGCAAGGGGGAATAGAGTTGGTTGAGGAAAGAGCAGGGGAACTTAAATTAAGCTGGCTAAGTGCAGGGCCGAGAGTAGGGAGGAGAGCCTTTTTTTTTTTTTTTTAATAGGACTAAAGGGGGGCTATATCAGTGAGGACAATTAGCGGCTAAGCGCTTTCCATGTGGTGCCTAGAGCGGAGAGACTTGGGGCAGTGAATGGGTAACAAGGGAGATTGCACAGTTAAGGTATGTATGTAGCCCAGGATGTGCTAGGGGAGGCGGGGCAACCGAAAAGTGAGAGACTGGTAAAAAACCTTTGGCAGAGAATACAGTTTGGTGCTGAACTAAGCAAAAACAGAGGAAAGTTTAGCAACTAAACAGGAGCAAAGACAATAGTAAAATATGGTACAGAAACAAGAATATAAACAGTGGTAAACTTTGACAACGGGCAGAGTCCGGGTTGGATAAGGGGAGCTGAGAGTCTGGAGGCCCTCAGTGGACCTCGATAAGCCAAGGAAGGGGGAGGGCGGTGAGATGAGGCAGAGAGGAGCCCAAGCGTGCTAGTACTGTCTTGCAGGGACTTCGGCAGCCCTCGGATGGGCTGGAGAAGAGCAGGCTCGCAAAGTCGGCAGGGCAGATCCCTCCTGCTCGAGTGGCGTCGGGTGGAGGAAGGAGGAACAAGATGGAGGAAGCTTCCTTCCTCCTCCTTGGAGGCGCTGGAGCGGCAAAAAAAAAAAAAAAAGCTTTCGGCTGGCATCTCTCTCTCTGCTCCCTTCCTCCTGTTCTCCCCTGGTCTTCCTTCTTAATTTATTTTCTGCCTCTAAATTAATTCTTACTATTCAGTTCTCAATTTCCCTCTTTCATTGTGTCTGCTTATAGCTTGCTACCTCTTTCCCTCACTCCTTCCAGTATCTAACTCTATCCTCTTCCCCCAATCCAGTATATGCCCTTTTATCTTTCTCCTCCCCAGTTCCTTCCAGTGTCTGCTCCCCTCTAACCCCCCTTCCATTCAGTGTCTGTCCTCCCTGTCCCCACACTTTCATTCAGCATCTGTCCCCCTCTCTCTACCCCTTCCATCTACTGTTCAGCCTCTCTCTCTCGCTCCTTCCATCCACTGCCCTCTCTGCCTTTTCCATCCAGTGTCCTCCCCCTCTCTCTCTCTTTCATATGACATCTTCCCTCTTTCTATGTCCCTTCAATAAACTGTCTGTCCGGTGCTCCTTCTCTCCTTTGTACATGATAAATTTCAGCTTCACCCCCTCTCCATTTTTCTGTTTCCACCCCTTCCCATATGCTCTGGCATCTCTCTCTTCTCCTTTCCTTCCTTCTTTCCTTCCTTCCCACTCAACCCCATGGCCTGGCATCTCTCTCCTTTCCTTCTCGTCTATCTCCCCCTCCCCCTCCATGCTCTGGCATCTCCTCTCCTTCCTTTCCCTCTAGTCTGGCATCTGTCTCCTTAGTTTCCCTTCCCTCCCCCCCATGCCCTGGCACCTTTCTGCTCTACTTCTCTTCTATCTATCCCTCCCCCTCCATTATCTGGCATTTTCTCTCCTTCCATTCTCTCCCTCCCGGCCCTGGGCCCCCCTGATGCCTGCTGGCCTGGGCCTACCCTTTAATCCAGCCCTGTTGCCAATAGGGGTGGAGGAAAGAAGAAGAAAAGTTGGACTCACGGAGGGACAGAGAGAGAGAGAGAGAGAGAGAGAGAGAGATGTTGGTTGGGGAAGAAATAAATATTGGAAATGCCACCAGGTAGGAAAATAATTTTATTTTCAATTTAGTGATCAAAATGTGTCAGTTTTGTGAATTTATATCTGCTGTCTATATTTTGCTCTATATTTTTCTATTTTTCTTTAGTTGTTACTGAGGTGACATTGCATATTTTAAAGTCATCTTCCTTGACCTCTTTGACCCCCCCCAATATAAATGATAATTAACATTTCCTGTGGGTACAGTGTGCTTTGTGTTGTTTATATTTTGTGGTTATCATTATGTATTAATAAGCTTATATTGTGCATATATGAAAAATGGATGGAAGAAATTGCGTTACAATTAGTACTATTATTATGGGGATGGAGTCTGGGGCGGCGCTTGGGCGGGGGTACTCGGTTGATATTTGTTAGGCTTGGGGGTATTTGGCTTGAATAAGTTGAGAAACACTTCTTTAGGGTATTTAATTCTGGGATAAAGAGTTATAGAAAAAATAATCTAAAACAATACATTTTCCAAAATAAATCATGTCTGGGATGACTTGGCATCACATTAAAAAGCTTAATCTAAGAAGAATGTGCACCTGCTAATTTGTAATTATTAACTTACCTTTTTTTTTTAAATTCAGGTACATTACTTTCAGGTACATTAAATTCAAAATTCCTGAATGGGTCTTCTGAGCTCTCCCTTTAACAGTATTACACCAAGAACTTTTAAAACATTCATTATGTCATATATAGAAAATGGAAAGGGTACTAGCTATGCAGCAGGGGCATTTTGCAAAGTTTCAAGATATTTGGGAGCCATTAACAAGATACTGTAAAGATTGAAAATAATTTTTTTCCCTTAAATATGCACATTCAAGGTGGAGGGAAGGGGGTGAGGAGGGATATTGTGGTTTTCTTATGAATGCAATTATTGTTTTGTTATAATTAGTTATCAATATTATTTAAATTATATATGTATTTCTTCTTGTTTTAATTAGGGGGAGGGGGAGGAAAT
This sequence comes from Geotrypetes seraphini, assembly GCF_902459505.1. Lineage (NCBI taxonomy): Eukaryota > Metazoa > Chordata > Amphibia > Gymnophiona > Dermophiidae > Geotrypetes > Geotrypetes seraphini. The sequence continues at coordinate 470,302,216 of NC_047085.1, read as the reverse complement.
TATTGTATTTTGAATTCTTTATGTATTTAAAGTGCGTTTTCTCTAGGGTTTATGCTTTAATTATTTGTATTGCACTATTAACGTATGAAAATCAATAAAGAATTATTTTTTAAAAAATTTATTTTAACGCACCCCCCCCCCCCCCAGCAAATTTACTGAAACTGGAGGCAACTCTCAGAACCTCTATGAACACGGCTACAACCCCCGATCCAGAGTTATATAGTGACACAGGCCGAACGCTTCTTCAGCACTTCTCGGGATAACTGACAGCTGTCAGGAGAAGGAAAAAAAAAAAAAATCACCCCGGCTAAGCGGAACGCAGCCGGCCCGCTATGAAACGGAGAGTAAAGGGCAGAAAAAGAGGCTCGGCCAATCAATAGGCACCTTAGGGGACCAATCGGATACTGCCCGTAACGACCAATCAGGAGCAGGCTTACAGATTAACCCTTCTTGGCAGGCTGAGAGCCCGTTAGGGGGATACTTGTAGCTGCTTACAGCGACCTGCAGCCGGCTGGAGCTCAGAAAGAGAGCCGGTGGGGGGGTTGGGGAGCGTGCACCGTTCGCGGGAGATCTGGCTCTCGGAGAAAGAGTTTGTGTGAACGTGTTAAATACGCCTCCCAAGTAAAAATTACTTTGCATCTGCTTACCCTTACACTAGTTGCCACTACTTTTACTATAAGGAAATCTAACCCCGGGTTTTGCATTAGCCTGAATTCCCCGCTAACAACACACACATATATAGCTTTATTTTACTCTGAAGATCGTTCAACCTTGTCTTTTTTTTTTGTTTTTGAGGCAGGTTGATAACAGGATTTATTTTACCCCTTGCAGAAGCAGTGACTGTTTAGGAAAAGGAAAGAGAGAGAGAGAGAGAAAAAAAAAGAAACAGTCCAGGGGATCTATAAGGCTTTTTCTCTTTGGTTTGACCCGACGAATTTAAATCCGCATTTCCTTGGCGTCCTGAAACCTGGAGTTCCCCCTCTGGAGCACTTGCTCAGGATTTTCAACCAGCCATATATGAAATATCTCTTGCGTTTCTGAAGAGGACCCCAGGGCAGATCTGCAATACTCAGAAGTTTGAATACAAAAAAAAAAAAAAAAAAAATCACTCAACTTGCTGTAAAAAAATAAAAAATGAACCAGACGGCTGGAGCATCAAATAATGTCAGATGTCCTGCGAAAGGACCCAAGGTAAGATTGAGCCTTTCCTTCTCTTTAAGCTTTCTGTGGAAGGGGTGGTGGGTGGGGATAAAGCCTGTGGAGGAAGTTAGAGATGTACCTTCTCTTTGCATCCTTTTCTTCTTGTTACACCACTGGCTCTTGTCCCACACCAATATTCCTTCCCCGCAGTCTGGTGTTGCACACGTGTGTGTCAGGTGCTGGTTTGTTTTCTCGGCGGAATTATGGTTTTATTTGTATATTTTACAATGATGAGATTTTTTTTTTTTTTTGTACAGTATTTTCATGGGAATAAGGCTGCAAATCCCCATGCAGATTCTCCTGGTTATGAAGTAGCCAATGTATTCCAGAGGCTGAGCTGATAAACTGCAGCAATAATGTTGTATTATTTTTTTTTAACTCCACAGTCTCTAAATGTAAAATGTTGTAGCAAAGTATCTTTTGAAAACTGACGGAAAAAATAAAGGTTAGACCTCCAGTCAAAGCTGAATCAGGCTGGCAGATCTTTTTTATTCCTTTATTAATAATGTGTTTGCTAGGTGCCCCCTCCCCCTCCCCCTTCGTACCTACTGGCGAATTGCTTAACGTAATGCACTCCTGTCACACGGAGCACGATCCTGGAGGAATGTGTGCCATTGAAGCGGCAGTTTCTGGAAAGCTTTGTGCAACACAGGTGTTAATTTGTGTCTGTGTAAAATGGGGGCGGGGCTAGTTTATATCAGAAATACACAAAAATGTGTTGGTGATTTGTGTGGTTTTGAATGTTATTGATGAAGATTTTGCAACTGTAAGTTTCTCATACTGTAAAACACTGCAGTACAAAGCCTTGAACGCTGTAGCCTTCCGTAGGTCCTGTCAGGTTTCTTTCCCTGGTGGCTGAGAAAGATGGGGGAGAGGGTTGTATTGACTATAAAGTTTAAAGAAATTGTTAGCGTTGATACCTGTGCCTGGTCCTTGGATTTCAGTTAAAGGAGACCGTGACATAGAAATCCGTTTGGAAATAAGGACCCTGGCACAGTCATTTACAAACAGATATCTAAGGGCTCCTTTTATCAAGGTGCGGTAGGGGTTTAACGCGCCTGCCGCGCTAGTCGCTAACGCCTCCATTGACGAGGCGTTGGTATTTTGGCTTGCCGCGGGGGTTAGCGTGTGATGAAATGTCCGACGCGCTAACCCCCATAGGGCACCTTGATAAAAGGAGCCCTAAGTCAGGTAACATTTGTTCTTATAGTCATTTGTCATGAGTAATAAACTCAAGTAACATGCCTCATCTTAAATCAGTAAGCTGTTACATTTCACTTTTCTTTCAAGTGAGCCACGAAGTCTTCTAAACCCTCTAGTAAGGTTAATTGCAGCTTCTTGTGTTTTCTCCCCCTCCAAAATTAATGTTGGTACAAGAATCCTAGCAAAGGTAGCATGCCCCTCACACTGTACATGTTCTATTCAACCTCAGTGGTCTTCCTTCCACTGCAGATTGGGACATGATAGCTTTGTAAAAGCGACCATGTGACCAAAAAAAAACAAAAAACCAACCACACAGCAAAGTAGTCTTCAGCCTTTAACTTACAGACCCCATGCTGCCCTTTCAACTTCAGTAGCATTCCTTTATATCATAGGGTACAACAGAATAAAGCTTTATCTTAAATATATGTGCTGTGGGAAAATAAACTTGTCTCTTGTGAAACTCAACTAGTTTTGAAACTTTCTCCATAAATTCCAAAGAGTATAGGTATCCCTCAAAATGTATTTCACTAGATTAAAATACTGTCAACAACAGGTTGCTACATTAATCACCGTAGACATGAAGCTATAAATATACGTATGGATGATATTATCGTAATCTTTGCTTCAGAATCAGAGCAAGCAATGGGTCAGGGTCATGGATCAACAGGTTGAATGGGATGGAAAAAAATTGGATGGATTTCTATATTCAAAACATGACCCATCTTTTTTTAAAGTAGGAGCTTATGTATTTGAGCTTAGTTTCTACAGTGGACATTTTGAAGGGGCAAATTCAAAATACTGAAGGGAATAGACTTAGTAGATAAAGACAGATTGTTCACCTCTCCAAGGTAGATAGAATGAGAGGGCACTCTCTAAAGTTGAAAGGGGATAGATTCTGTACAAACGTAAGGAAGTTCTTCTTCACCCAGAGAGTGGTAGGAAACTGGAACACTCTTCCGGAGTCTGTTATAGGGGAAAACACCCTCCAGGAATTCAAGACAAAGTTGGACAAGTTCCTGCTAAACTGGAACGTATGCAGGTGAAGCTGGACTCATTTAGAGCAATGGTCTTTGACCTGGGGGCCACCACATGAGCGGACTGCTGGGCATGATGGACCACTGGTCTGACCCAGCAGCGGCAATTCTTATGTGGGAATGGTGCTCCCAAATTTAGCAAGGTGGCAGGATGCTTGGAAATAACATCCTCTGTGTATTTGCTGAATTAATTGTCATTGATTATATTCAATGGATAGTGGACCTTGTAAGCCAGTGGTCTCAAACTCACGGGCCGGGGGCCACATGTGGCCCGCCAGGTACTATTTTGTGGCCCTCGGTATGTTTATCATTATCACAAAAGTTAAAAAAAAAACACATTTTCTTGATGATATGTCTCTTTATCTATAAATGGCAATATTATTATTAAGATTTAGCCAAAAGGAAAGATTTATAAACTATAAAGAGTTTTACCTCATGCAAAATGGTCATTTCTTTAATAAGACATTAACTATTTTTTTCTGAGGCCCTCCCAAGTACCTACAAATCCCAAATGTGGCCCTGCAAAGGGTTTGAGTTTGAGACCACTGCCAAAGGTCCATCAAGCCCAGTATCCTGTTTCCAACAGTGGCTAACCCAGGTCTCAAGTACCTGGCAGAAACCCAAAGAGTAGCAACATTCCAGAGATGAGATTGTGATGTCATAATGCCTCATTCCACCAATGCCTAAGAGCCAAACTCAACAGTGATGTCACAGTGGCTTCACTGTCCTATACTTGGCTCACATAAGAACATAAGAAAACCATAGTGGGACATTCCAAACGAGGCCCTGGGGCCACATGCAGCCCGCCAGGTACTATTTTGAGGCCCTCGGTATGTTTATCATAATCACAAAAGTAAAAATAAAACAGTTTCTTGATGATATGTCTCTTTAGCTATAAATGACAATATTATTATTAAGACTGAGCCAAAAGGAAAGATTTATAAACTATAAAGAGTTATATCTCATGCAAAACGGTCATTTCTTTAATAAGACATTAACTATTTTTTTCTGAGGCCCTCCAAGTACCTACAAATCCCAAATGTGGCTCTACAAAGGGTTTGAGTTTGAGACCACTGATGTAAACGCTGGGTCACATGAATCATTGATCAGCTTGTACAGCCTTATTGTAGACTTCTGCTGCTAAACTTACTTTGTTGAAGTCCAACTTTGATAGTCCTTTGGAGCAACCATATTATTGTGTATTCCAGCTACTATTGGGAGCCAATTTAAAGCATATTGTGCATCTTTTAACTTTTTATCTGACTTTAATCCTTCTTATTAGACCTCATATCTAAAGTTAATTACTGTGACTCATCTTTTGGCATTGCAGATTTTAGGTTCTTTTGGCATTGCAGATTTTAGGTTCATATCCACATGGAGGGGATTCTCTGGGGGGGTTGTTCCTTTACTTTAGAACTCTATGTAAACTTTTAAAAATATGGTTATTTACCAAGCATTTGGGCGAGCCTCATTAGTTTTACAACTCATTATAGAAGTTGTTCTTTGTCTTCTGAAAATGCCACCAAGAAACCAATCCAAAATTCTCAACAAGAGAGCTTGCAAGCCCTTGTTTCGCATTACGTGCTGTGTCGGAGAAACAAACCTCTGCTGCAAAACTCATTGGCGAAGTTTTGTACTTCGTGAGGTCTATCCTGTAGGATTTTGAGGTCCACTTTGTAGCATTATATCTAGCTCACTTGCCCATCTGACACTAAGCAGTGATAAGACACTTTGTTTGAAGCTAGTTTACAATTTAGTAGTGGTGTCTTTCTGCTTCCTTATTCTTTTTGATAGTAGGATATATATTTACTGTAAACAGGGGTGTCCAACCTTCTGGCTTCCCTGAGCCGTATTGGCCGAAAATTTTTTTTTTACAAATGCTGCAGCAAGACAGAGGAGGGAGCCGGCAAGACGGTAAACACCCGGGGGCAGCAGAGGAAAACGCTGCATCGCCCTCGACCGGGGCCGCAGGTTGGACACCCCTGCTGTAAACCAATCAGAACTCTGAGATTGAGGTGGTATATAAACATTGATTGTTATGTTAGGTGTACTCTTTTGGGATTCTCAATATACTGTGGCATAGCAATTAAAGAGGAAAGTCTTGGTTTGAATATATGCACCCTAATTCTATATATGGCACTCAAAACCGCACAGCAAATATGGGCGAGTACCCAATTTACGTATGCAATTTAATTAATAAATCGATTAACATGATAATTGGGTGCTAACAACCATCAACTATGTGTGCTAATTTGCATTAGTTTAAATTTGTGCATGCATCTTTAGGCGCAGGAATTCGCACATAAAATTTACATGTGGATCCGAAAGGGGTTGGCTGTGGGCGGGGCATGGGTGGTCTGTGGGTGTCCCTTGAATTTGCGCAGTTTTACAAAATAAGGGAGATCTGTGCCCTAATTTAGGCACAAGAATTTATAAGTAAATTCTGTAAACGACGCACATCGCTTCATGTCATTTATAGAATAGCACTGAAGCACAAATTTTTATCAACGCTGATTTTTCAACACCGTGTACAGAATGCAGTTCATGACTTTGAAGTCCTGCAGTACAGTCAAAATATTTGCTTCTCTTGCTGCAATTTCAAAACTAGGAGAAACTGAGTAAAACTTAAGTCCTAAAGAATTTTTGCGCGGTCTTACAGAGTTTGAGTCCAGTGGCAGTTCTTGGCTTATGGATTTGTTTTCATTGTTAATAGCTATGAGTAAAGACTGCGTCAGGTGGCGTCACCAGGGAAATCAAGAGCGAATTGACATAGTTTGGCCTAATGATTAGAGCAGCAGACTGAGAGCCATAGAAGTCAAAGACTCGGATTTCACATCCCCTTCTAGCACTCCTTGTGAGACGTTCAGCAAGTTACTTCCCTCTCACTTGTTCGGTTCATAGACAGTAACGCGGAAGACAAAGGCGCGCGCCGACAACTGAGTGCAAGACGGAGGCGCGCGCCGAAGAAAAAGACTTTTTAGGGGCTGCGATGGGGGGTTTTGTTGGGGAGCCCCCCCACTTTACTTAATACAGATCGCGGCGGCATTGTGGGGGGGTTTGGGGGGTTGTAACCCCCCACATTTTAGTGAAAACGTAACTTTTTCCCTAAAAACAGGGAAAAAGTTAATTTTTCAGTAAAATGTGGGGGGTTACAACCCCCCAAATCCCCCACAACGCCCCCACAACGCGGCACGATCTGTATAAAGTAAAGTGTGGGGGGTTTCCCCCCCACACCCCCCGTCGTAGCCCCTAAAAACAGTCTTTTTCTTCGGCGCACGCCTCCACGCTGCACTCAGTTGTCTGCTCGCGCCTTTGTCCCGGAGCGCTTTTGACCTGACACCCACTTGTTCAAGTATAGACTTAGGCCTGGATTCTACATAGTGAGATCCAAATTACATGCACAAAGCAGTATGTGCAACTTAATTCTTTAGCAAGGTAATCAGCGCTGATAACTAGCAATTAACCCCTAATAATAATAATAATTGATAATTGGCACCAGTGGTGTAGTACGGGAGGGTGTGGACCGCCCTGGGCGCCATCTTGGTGGGGGCGCTGGCACCTCTCCTCTTCTCCACCCCCCACTCCTCCCCCGCTGTGCGCGCACCCTCGCTTACCCTCCCCCCCACCGTACCTCTAGCTCTTCACTGGGGTGAGCAGCAGCTCCAACCTGCTGCTCGCGCTGGCCTTGGCGCTTCCCTCTGATGTCACTTCTGGGCCCCCACGTCTAGGAAATGACGTCGGAGGGAGAGCAGGCGCGGGCAGCACGTTGGAGATTCTCCTCATGGCGGGGAAGGGAAGTTTCAAGTTTATTAAAATTTGATGCAAACGCTTAAAATAATATTTCAAAGCGAATGCCATATATTAAAACTCGGGGGTAACAAAACCACCTAATAATACATACAAAGACAAATTCTGAGGACAGACGTACAGAAACAGAAGGAAGAAGGTTAGAACTACAATATTTTAGAGAAAGGCGACATTGAAGGGTAACATAGTAGGTCGGGGACGAAAGAAGGAGTAGATCGGGTCAAATAATGGAAAGGTAATCTGTGGTAATGTTATCTGTGAAAGCGAGTTTTAATTTTCGAAGGTGCGCATGAAGGGGGGAGGGTGGCACCACCACCCCGGGTGTCTTCCATCCTTGCTATGCCAGTGATTGCCACCAATTAGAAGTGGCGGCCCATCTTTCTAAGTGTATCCTATAGAGTGGTTCGTATAAACTCTAGTGTTTGAATCTGAAAAGAGGGCATGGCCAGGGGATCATGAGTGTTCATAAAAGTTGCATAGAATACGTCCGATCTGCGCTTAGCGTAGGCGCAGGCTTTTGGCCTGGTGTTTACTGGCCTAAATGGGTGTGCCTAAGTATTAGTCGCAGCTATGGGCATTGAGCATGATTTCTATATATGGTGAGTGCCTTTAATGGAATCGCACTGAGGGCTCCTTTTACTAAGCTGCGATAGCGTTTTTGGCGTGCGCAGAATTGCCGCGCACGCTGCACCCGCGCTATGCAGCTAGAACTAACGCCAGCTCAGTGCTGGCGTTGGCGTCTAGCGCGCGCTAAAACCGCTATCGCAGCTTAGTAAAAGGAGCCCTAAGTGCCATGTCTGGATAGCACTGAGTTGGTTTTTTTTTTAAATGCCATATGTAGAATTTGGGGGTTAAAGGGCAATTCGGTACCCTAGGGGCTCCTATTTCTGTGTCAATTGCATGCTTAAACTACTAGAACTTACAGGCCTTTTTGCGCACATAACCTGCGGAAGAGTTAGCGGGGTGCCTCGGAGCTGTTCTGCAAACACCTGCTGAACTTACGAAGCACATATTTGGGAACGTGTGCGTCCAGAAGAGCAGAGCACGAATGGGACATAGGCATGTGTTCCTCTTATGGGAATAACTTTGCTGCACACATCCGTGCCACATGTAGACATGCATACAGGTGTCGGCTGTATGACTGGTACAGTGTCGTAGTGAGGGTGAGCTGTGCCCCACTTCCCCCCGTGCCCCCTGCCGCAAGCGCGTGCCCCTTTCTCGTATCTTTTTAACTTCGGCGCAAGCAGCCACCCACTTGCTGCCCGCATCGGCTTTGGCACTCTCTCCGAGGCTACTTCCTGTGCGCGGGCCCCGGAAGTGACGTCAGAGAGAGCGCCGAAGCCGCTGCGGGCAGCAAGTCGGTGGCTGCTTGCGCCTAAGTTAAAAAGGTACGGGTGGAAGGGGCGCATGCTGCAGGGGGAGGAGTGGGAAGGGGGGGGAAGAGAGGAGGAGAGGGGTGCCAGCGTCCTGAGCAAGATGGCGCCCGGGGTGGACCGCCCCCCCCCCCTCCCCTTACTATGCCACTGGGCTGGTGTAACTGCAGGTACCGGAATGTTAGCAAGGAGATATTGGGTTACTCTGCCATTCTCTAATGCGGGGGTGTCAAAGTCGGTCCTCGAGGGCCGCAATCCAATTGGGTTTTCAGGATTTCCCCAATGAATATGCATGAGATGTATTAGCATACAATGGTGCATGCAAATAGATCTCATGTATATTCATTGGGGAAACCCTGAAAACCCGACTGGATTGTGGCCCTCGAGGACCGACTTTGATACCTGTGCCTAATGGAACATAGGGGCCTAGATTCTGTTCTAGAATGGACTCCTAATGCCCGCCCTCAAGGCATCTAAATGCAGGTGTTTTAAGGCTTTGTTTGGTTTAGCTCCCAAATATATAATTGAGTTTTTCTCTTTTGCAACCAACAGACATAAGATAAACTCGCATCTGAATTTTGTTTTTCCGCCTGTTAGAGGATGTAAACTTAAAAAACATCATCAAAATCTTTTTTCATATCAAACAGCGTTATGGGGTAAGGATTTAGAACAATTGCTTTTGCTTACTGACACTTATGGGGAATTTAGGAGACATCTAAAAACATATCTGTTTTTGAAGTATTTAGGCAGCTAATTCGTACAAATGTTATGCACTGTTTTGATCATTTTAGCGTCTCCAATTATTGGCTTTTAACTTTTTTAGTTCTATTCAACTTCTTTTATTGTGTGTTTTTTTTTTTTTAAACTAATGTAAACCGCATAGAACTTTATGGCCTTGCGGTATATAAACTGATTATTATTATTATTATTATTGTTATTATTATTATTCACTTCCAGGACTGCCTCCTTAGATTGCAAGTCTGTGGAGATAGGGAAATGCGTTCAGGTGCAGTAAGCAACTTGCCTTGTGCTACCGATGAAAAGGAACAAATTAAAGAAAAAGAAAATCTGAATAGGTTGAAAAAGGGTTGAGGTATTAAAAATGTGCAACAGGCCGATTGCTTATTTGACAAGTAGGTTTTAACATTAGCATTTTCAAACTCTCTATTTTTTGTGTTAGGATTTATTTCAAGAAAGGCTAAAGAATCCTTGATGTAAAAGTCTGGTTTTGGTAATGGGGGGGGGGGATAAGAGTGCCACCCTCCCATGGCATTTGATTACTAGGCTTTTCTCTTGTCAGTTCTCCTTCCTTGAGTTGGGATTGAGGGATTAGGGGGCATTGTAAATGGGTTCTTGGCATTGTGGGAGGGGTAGGGGTTGCTCATTGTATGGATTTTCTTGTGGATGCTGTATTTTTTTTGTTTTGTTTTGTTTTTGCTGTTTGATATCTTTCAATAATAAAAAAAATTGTTTCAACTTAGACAAAAAAAAAAAAAGGTCAAATTCCGCCAGTATAATACAGTGTATAGGATAAGTGGCCAGGAAACAAATGGGCAAGCAAGCAGCACGACAAAACAGAGCAGACCAGCACAGCGTAGTTCTAAATGTTTATTCGCCACAAGCAGGTAAAAGAATCAATCAACAACAGCAACGATTTATTATTATTTCTATAGCGCCACCAGACGCATGCAGCGCTGCACATTGTACCTGTAACAGACGGTTCCTGCTCAGAAGAGCTTACAATCTAATTATGACAGCCACACAGGACAAAAGGGGAGTCCTGACAAGGGCTCAGGTAGGGAATTAGAGGAGGGGCTGATGAGGTGGAATCACATAGGATAAAGAGGAGTCTGAGCTTAGTGCTCATGACGTGAATTAGAGGGGGCTAGAGAGGTGGGAGAGGACTATCAAGGGGGTGATAGACAAGATATGTCAGTAGGGTTAGGATTTAAACGCAGCTTCAAATAAGTGAGCTTTCAGTCTGGATCTGAATGTCGCCAGAGACGGAGCCTGATGTAACGAGCCTCTAAAAGCAAGACGTGGCAATGTTTCGCCGTCTATCAGGACTGCATTATGGACCAAATACGCAATATCCAGCAGGTATATATCTTAAGTATTGTGTTTGCCAATGTCTTTCAGAGAGACTGTTATTTATTGATTGATTGATTGTTGTATCTACTTGTGGTGAATAAATTCTTTGAACTACGCTGCGTTGGTCTGCTCTGTTTTGTTTATGTATAGAAACAGGACAAACGAAAAATATGATGCTTTGAGTTTGTCATAAATAAAACCTACAGATAATCTGAAACGTTCAAGTCTCTTGTGAAATGCTCACACGTGTGGTGCTGAGCATCAGAAAGCCACTTTTCAGATTAGTAACAGATGACAACTGAATATAAACCCCTTAAACTGGAATTATTTGCTGGTGGAAACTCACTGTAATACCTCTCTCAAGTGTCACTTGCCTCTTTATCACCAAGCATTATCTTTAGAAGGCCAAACGGGTAGTAAAGGTGATGGCAAAAGCCAGGCGCATGCTAGGGTACATAGGGAGAGGAATGACTGAGTGGTGTAGTAATGGGGGTGTGGACCGCCCCGGGTGCCAAGTTTGTGAGGGTGCTGGGACCTCTCTGCCTCACCCTGCCACACCGTGCCATTCCTCCCCACCCCGTACCTCTTTATTATCTTCGCTAGTGCAAGCAACTTCTGCCTGTTGCTTGCGCCAGCCTGGTTCCTCTCTGAATCAAATTCTGGGTCTTGGGGCCAGAAAGTGACGCCGGAGGGAGATTCAACCCTGGCACGAGGATCATGCTGCAGAAGCCACTCGTGCTGGTGAAGATTAAGAGGAATGGTGGGGAGGAGGGGGCGGGAGGAGTGGGGGTGTGGAGAGGAGGACATGGGGGGGTGCAGGATGTGGGGGTGCCTCCTACCCTTACTATGCCACTGGAATGACCAGCAGGAAAAAGGAACTGATAGGGCCTCTTTATAAGTCTCTGGAGAGACCTCATTTAGAATATTGTGTACAATTCCAGAGACCGCACTCTGACAAAATATATAAACGGGATGGAGCTGGTCCAGAAGGTGGCCACTGAAATGTTCAGTAGTCTTCATCGTAGAGTGAAAGGGGATAGATTTAAATATCTCAATATGTACGCTTTGAAAGAAAGGCAGGAGAGGAGAGATGTGATAAACTTAACTATCTCTGTGGTATAAAAGCACAGGAGGTGGGCCTGTTTCAGAAAAGTTGAAAGGAGACAGATTCAAAACGAATGCTAGGAAGTTCTTCTTTACCCAACGAGTGGTGGACACCTGGAATGCGCTTCCAGAGGACGTAATAGGGCAGAGCACAGTACTGGGGTTTAAGAAAGGATTGGACAATTTCCTGCTGGAAAAGGGGATAGAAGGGTATAAATAGAGGATTACTGCACAGGTCCTGGACCTGTTGGGCTGTCGCGTGAGCGGACTGCTGGGCATGATGGACCTCAGGTCTGACCCAGCAGAGGCATTGCTTATGTTCTTATGTTTCAACTGCTAAGAAATTCTGGTACAAGAAGCATAGGATGAAGGTGAGGTAGGCTCGAGTGACCTAAGGAAATAGTTCTCTACAGAAAGTGTGGTGAACGTATGGAATGGCCTCTCAAGGGAAGTGGTGGAGGCAAAGCCTATCCAAATTCAGGAAAGCAAGGGACCAACAGAATCTCTAAAGGAAAGGAAAAGATACAAGATGAGCACACTGGATAAACCTTATGGTTTTTATCTGCTGTCATTTTCTCTGTTTCTGAACATCATAGAATGACTTGTTTTTATATCTATACCAGCGTGTCACAAACTTTATTTTACAGTGCGGCACCCTAATCTCGTGGTGGCTGCTGGAGGGCACCCGGAAATTCACGGACGTCAATGCGATGACATTACATTACCGCCGGGGGAGGGGGAGGGCTGCAGAAGGAGAGGTGAGGAGAGGCGCAAGCGCCGACTGACTGACTACAGGATGTGCCTCTCTTCACAAGAGGCGTGTCCTGTAAGCAGTCATCCGGCACTTCTCCTCCTCGCCGGCATCTCGCAGCACACCTGGAATCTGCCGGGGCACATGGTTTGCGATACACCGATCTATCTGATAAACAGTACACTTCCCCCTCCGCATTCGCAGTGATAGGGGAACGACAAGACAGCAAATGGAGAAAAACCGCGAATAACTTTTTGTATGTTGTTTGCGGTTTTTCTGTAAAAAAAAACCAAAAAAAAAAAAAAAAAAGACGCACAACCGCGAATAACCTGACCTGTTCCAGTGAAGAAAGTGCAGCTCGGAGCAGTAATTTTCTCTGTACATCGCCGGGCAGCGATTTCCTGTGATGTAAATTTGGGTGCGGGGCCTTCGATTGAAAAACCGCAAGTAACCGCGGACCGCAAAACCGTGAATATGGAGGGGTAAGTGTAGTCTCCTATGAGGAGATAATTGTGATACTTGTGTGATGCTAAGAACAGAAACAAAGTGGATGACAGCTATATTACGTGCTCAGCTGTATAAATAATGAAGTACTGCAGAAATGAAACTTTAATCATGAAGCAACTGAAAGCACTGCAGCGTTGCAATTGAAGCTCCATCTAAATTCTCTAGCAGTCATTTGGACAAACAATGAATATTGGTCCAGATGCTCTAAAATCCTTACATTCATTGTAGTGGTGGTAAATTGTCCGATTTGAAAACGACGATCGATGCTCGAAGAGCCTCGCGTGCAAATGAGGTTCACGGAAATCCCATCCGATTAGTCGTTGGGCGAAAGTGGCTGACACATGGCGCAGAATACTCAACTGAAAGAGGCATGAATGTGCGCGTGAGCATCAGCCGTAGGCGTGCCTTATAGGAGCGCATCATAGGCGCATGTCATAGAGGAGGGAAGGGGGAGGGGCGAAACGTGAAAACCTTTTTTTTTTTTTTTTTTTTTTTACACTGCTACAGCGAGATAAGTGCTCTCCTCGTGCAATCGGCAGCCTCTTATGCATGCGGCTCAGACGTGCCTGTAACACACACGCCTGAGCTGTGTTTTTAACACTACAGGCACCCCCCAGTCCAGCCGGTAATTTTGGAGTGTTAACCCTTTCAGGACCAAGGGACATATTTGTCCCATAACTTTAAAATCCTATAAATTTTGATTGGGATAGTCTACAGTTCTAAATTTGATATGTACGGATTCCATATGATACTGCCTTTATGTAAACAAACTGGTTCCGACATTCATTCATTAGCGTCGTTGCCAGATTCACGAGAAGATTCACTTGCCACACTGTCCATAAGCCAGAAGTGTGATTTTTTTAAAAAAAAATAATGATATTTCACAAAAAAAATCAATTTTTTGGCATCTGCAAGCCCTTTTTACCATAAAAATGTCGTCAAAACCACAAAAATTGGCCTACGATCCTTATGGTCCTGAAAGGGTTAAAAGTTAGTGCTTCATTTTATACATCAACAAGCAATGTCAGAGCATTACTCAGAGCGCTAGTTTTAAATATAAATGATTTCATTGTACTACATTTACATAGCAGAGTGCAGGATGCTGGGAAGCACGGAAAAGACAATGGCATGTGCATCGATGGGTAAAATACTTTGATGCTAAACCAGTTAGAACCGGTTTAGTATCGATCATTACATTTATTTATTTAAAAATTCATTACTCACAACCATCGAACAATTCTAAGCGAGTTACAATCCAAACATGCATAATTAAAACAAACAACGATGCATAAAAACAAATCATTTAATAAACTATATCAAAGCAATAAAATTCTTCCTAACACCAAGATGCATTTATTTAAAAAAGCAAAGCAGAATAATGACTATTTGCTTAAATTATTCCTAACTCCATCATTTACCAAGAAGCATTTATGAAAAAAGCATAGTTTTAACCATTTTCCTAAACTGAAGTAAACCGGTAGCACTCCTGATATCCAATGGTAATGCATTCCACAATATTACTCCCCGCACGGTCAATAAAGCATGCCGAATGCCTACTAACTTTATTTGCTTAATAGATGGAACCTGAAGACTGATCTGATCGTCAGATCATAATGCACTACGAAAATGTTATATTTGCAAATGGAGAGCTAAGTTGAAAACATTGGGGCCTTTATCCCCCAAAGGCTATTTTCGTGGCAATGATCTAAGCAATCGGCTAATTACTACTGATCCATCTTAAGACAATTAAGTCATTTCATGTAAATATTTGCAGAACAGATTTCTGTTCTAAATTTGAACTTTCTGCTGGCTAGTCGGTATTCATTTCATGTCAAAGAAACAAAACCAGCAAGGAAAATGTTGGCGATACTCAAAGGTGTGGTCTATGGCTGGGGTGGGAGTGCTGTCTATGGAGTGGCGGAGCTCCATCTTTCTTTCTACTTTAGGAGTCTGCTGACATGCTTGTCATAGCCTATACATGGAAACAAATACGATCCCTGTCTCTACGGTTCCCTCTAAGCTGAGCAGGAGTCCTCCAACTTCATTGCTGCCAGTGGGTACTAGTGCTTCAGTATTGTGTTTTCATTCACTTGGGACCGGCAGGTTCTCTGGATTCCCTCACTGTTGAAACTATGATAGTGAAACAGCAACAGCTCGTAAAAAGAATCAAGGATAACAGTAAGAATTTGCATAATTTGAATAAAGATCTCCTGGATCTGGTACTTCATTTCAAAGTTGATATCATTGTGCTTTGTTATGCTAACCAAGATGGATTATAACAGTAGTTCCCAACCCTGTCCTGGAGGACCACCAGGCCAATCAGGTTTTCAGGCTAGCCCTAATGAATATGCATGAGAGAGATTTGTATATAATGGAAGTGACAGGCATGCAAATCTGCTCCATGCATATTCATTAGGGCTATCCTGAAAACCCGATTGGCCTTGTGGTCCTCCAGGACAGGGTTGGGAACCACTGGATTATAACATACTAGTGTTTAAGCCCGTTACATTAACGGGTGCTAGAATATATACCTGTCTGTCTTTCTTTCTTTATGTCTCTCTCCCTGCTCCTGTCTCTTTCTTCCTTTCTTTCTGTCTCTCTCCCTCCTGCTATTTTTCTCTCTCTCTCCCTGGCATCCTTTGTCTGTCTGTCTTTTTTTCTGTCTGTCTCTCTGGTCCCCTGTCTGTCTTTATTTCTGTCTGTCTCTCTCCCTGGCCTCCTTTGTCTGTCTGTATTTCTTTCTGTCTATCCCCCCCCCCCCTCTTTCCTTTGCAGAAGCAGCAGTGATATTTCCCTTCCCCTCCAGATCCCTGTGAAGTAGTAGCAGCATTTTCCCCCACCCCCCATTCCCTTCTCTTACCTGAGCTGTCCTGCTCCGTTCGGCCCCTCCCCCTTCCCTTCCCGCGGGCTGGCCTGCTGCGGCCGAAGGTTTTTGTTTTAAGCTTTATAAGTGCCGGCGGCGGCTCCTCTCACGCTGATGATCCTCCTGTAAAGAGCAGCCTGCGATGATGGCCGGCTTTAGCGAACCTCGCAGGCCGCTCTCCAGCCTCGGTAGCACGTTCTCTCTGACGCACGGGATCGCATCAGAGGGAACGTGCTACCGAGTTGGAGAGCGGCCTGCGAGGTTCGCTAAAGCCGGACACCATCGCAGGCTGCTCTTTACAGGAGGATCAGCAGCAGCAGCGGTGGCGGCGAGTGAGGGCCGAGTTGTGTTCCCTGCCGAGGATGCGGGCAGGGAGAGAGCTTACCTGGCTTCCAGGGTGAGTGAGGGCGGGAGGAGGGGAGTGGCCAGAATGTTCCCTGTCACCGGATTGGCTGCCACGGATCAGAAATCACGCCGGCAGGGATCACGAAATTTCAAGAGCGCATGAGCGCTCTAGGGTTTTATTATATAGGATTAGCAAAACAATGGTATTACTAAATACAAAAGAGACATCATAAAGTAATAGCATATATGAATATGGTGAAGCAACCAGTAATGTAAAATCCCATTCATCGACCCTTCATATCTCAGCTCCATCACCACTCGTCACTTGTATTTCTAACCATAGTTAATGCATAACTAGGGCTACCAGACGTCTAGGTTTTCCCCGGACATGTCCCGGACTGCTTTTCAAAACCCGGCACTTTGGCGGGGGTTTGAAAAGCTGGTGAGATTGGGGCCATGGCTGGAGTGCATCTGGGCATACATGGATGCAATCCAGCCCCGGCCTGAAGAGATGAGGTTTGGGGGGAGGGGGGGGGCTGGGTTTGGGGGGGTGGACCCAGGGGGAAAACCGGGGGGGGGGGGGGGTTGTCACGCATCCTCTTTTTTTTAATTCAAGGATGCTTACAATACCTAATCCAGGAGCCCTTTTCTTTCCCTGGAGTAACATTCATTTCAGGTTTTCAACTCCAAACGCCTCTTTAGAGACAAAGTAATTCCTAATGTTTTATCCACCCCCCTCCCTCCTTTATATATATATTTTTTACCACCTCTTGTACCTTCCTCCCCTGCCATATCAATCTCAAGTAATATATGATTATGATTATTGAGATCTTCTATACCGCTACTAATGCCTGGGGAGTCAATTCTGAGCGGTCTACATGAGCCTCTGCAAAGGCATTACCTGCTGTAAAGGTGTTATGATACATTAGCTTCTATAGTGATGTTACCATAAGGAGTTGTGAGGTGTTACAATGCATAGGCTCTATACTGAAATACACAGAGCTCTGTGGTGGTGTTATAGAGTTATTAATATTGTACTGGCATGGTTATGCCAATAATTCATCCTCCTTATATGCACCTACCTTTTCATCCTACTTATATGCACATGTTTATACCAAATCAGTTGCCCTATATATGTACACATGTAATACTAGGTTTACTATATATTTATATATATTTACTGTGTTTCCCTGAAAATAAGACAGTGTCTTATATTAATTTTGGGTCCAAAAAATGCATTAAGGCTTATTTTTTTTCATGTACAACAATCATCTCTCCCTTCCTCTCATCCACCCCAATTCTTCCTCTTTCTTCCCACCCCCACCCCCCATGTGCAGCATCTTTCTATCCCTCCCATCCCCTTGTGCAGCAGAACCCCACTGACCCTCCCACCGTGAGACTGACATAACTCTGCTCCAAAGCCTCCAAAAACAGCAGCGACGGCAGCTGTTTTTGGAGGATTCAGAGCTGAGGTGTCAGGTCTCACTTGGGTGGGGATCGCTGAATTGAAGAGTCCGATTTCTTTTTTTTGGGGGGGGGCGAATCAGGTAGCACTAGTGTCAGGGATGAAGTCGGGGAGTGTCGGGGACATTCGGGGGTCAATCTTAACTAGGGCTTACTATTTGGGTAGGGCTTATATTAGGAACGTCTTTAACAATCATTATAGGGCTTATTTTTGGGATAAGTCTTATTTTCAGGGAAACAGGATATATACATTTATATGTAAGCTCTCCCCTCCACATTTAATTATCACATGCTTACTCTCCCCCTTTTACTAAGCCGCAGTAGAGGTTTCTACCGCGGCCTGGAGCGCTAAATGCACCGACGCTGCTCTGTCGCTCATAGAGTTCTTTTGAGCGTCGGAAGCAGCTTCAGAGCATTTAGTGCTCGGAGCCGCGGTAGAAACCTCTACTGTGGCTTAGCAAAAGGGGGCCTTAGTGCTTCATGCCCCTCCCCAAAATTAACTAGTGACGATTAGTGCGCACTAAGAGGCAAAGCAGCACAAAATGCTTCAATGCATCTTGTGATGAGTCTGCGTTCGGCACATTACCACTTAATACAGCTTAGTAAAGAAAAAAAAAAAAAATTGGAACGGCTCTGTATTGATTGTCAAAAGAAAATGTCCGTGCCAGGGTTGCTGTGATTTATGTCAAATACAGACCCAACATAAACAGCTGAAGATTGACCACTGGAAAAATAATTTTAGAAAGAGAGTAGGTGATTATATTAAAGATGCATACCTTTATTTTAAATATTTATAGAAGGATCAGACGTGACAGAGATTTAAACAAAACTGAAAGCAAACTTAGGAATGAGACCATCAGACAAAAGAATAGAATCAACAGAGAAAATGATGCCGTGAGTAGAGGTATGCAGGGCAAAATCTTTCATTTTGTTTAGCTTCCTGTATCCTTTGAAGGATTTTTTTTTTTTTATTTGTATTTTGGAGGAGTAATACATACCACTCAGTATTTACAGAGGCCCTGATCCTCCCCTGTACCTTCCTCCCCTGCCATATCAATCTCAAGTAATATATGATTATGATTATTGAGAGCTGCTATACCGCTACTAATGCCTGGGGAGTCAATTCTGAGCGGTCTACATGAGCCTCTGCAAAGGCGTTACACTACATGACCTGCTGTAAAGGTGTTATGATACATTAGCTTCTATAGTGATGTTACCATAAGGAGTTGTGAGGTGTTACAATGCATGGGCTCTATACTGAAATACACAGAGCTCTGTGGTGGTGTTATAGAGTTATTAATATTGTACTGGCATTAAAAAAATGCCTAAAGATAGGTGTCTATATTGGCATGCCTAGTCGATCTAGGCGCCTAAGTTACCCCCCTCCTTTACTAATGCGTAGCACGGGTTTTAGCGCCGGCAGCGGTGGTAACGGCTCTGATGCTGATAGGAATTCTATGAGCATCGGAGCAGTTGCCGCCACTGCCGGCGCTAAAATGCGCGCTATGCGTTAGTAAAAGGGGGGGGTTCATTTTTTAAATTGACTTAATCGGCAGTGATAATTGAAAGCACCACTAAAAAACAATTAAAAACGATAAAAAAATAATTAGCCACTTGGAGGTAGGTGCCTGGTTAGGAGCAGAATTAGGGTAGAGTTTGGGCAAGAATTGACTTGGGCACCTAGGCCAAGAAAACTCTGGCCTAAAAAGCAGTGAACATAAGAATAGCCTTACTGGGTCAGACCATTGGTTCATCAAGCCCAGTAGCCCATTCTCACGGTGGCCAATCCAGGTCCCTAGTACCTGGCCAAAACCCAAGGAGTAGCAACATTCCATGCGGAATCCTCAAAGAGTAGCAACATTCTAGAACTCCAAGGAGTAGCAACATTCCATGCTACCGATCTAGGGCAAGCAGTGGCTTCCCCCATGTCTTTCTCAATAACCGACTATGGACTTTTCCTCCAGGAAATTGTTTAAACCTTTCTTACAACCACCTACGCTATCCGCTCTTACCACAACTTCTGGCAACGCCTTCCATTGCTTAACTATTCTCTGGTTCTAAAAGTATTTTCCTGTGCATCTAAGGATTCAACACCTACCAGAGTGATAAACGGCACCTAGTGGGTGACTGGCAGTTACGCCTAATGGCACCTATGATTTATGCACACAACAAGGGAGTCGTGAGGGCAGGATGTCAATAGATCAGCCAAGGGTGTTTTGTCAAAAAAAAATCACTTTATTGATGAATAAGCCGTATGGGTTCAATAGACTTGTCACTGATAGTGTTTCAACGTCTGTGCCTTTTTCAAGAGTCTTACTTGAATGTGACACAGTGCATGCATGCACTATGGCAGACACTCTATAGAGATTTTGGTTGAGATCAAAAATGAAAACCAGTGTTGGAGCAAAACTCAAGATTAGCATCTGGTGCACTAATTTTGGCCATAAGCCTTAGTAAAAGGGCACCTTAGGTCTCCTTTTATCAAGCCGCGCTAGCGGGGTTAACGCTCGCGACGTTTCATCACGCGTTAACCCCTGCGCTGGCCTAAAAACTACCGCCTCCTCAAGGGAAGCGGTAGCAGCTAGCGCGTGGTATTACGCGCGTTCAACCGCTTGCGCGGCTTGATAAAAGGAGCCCTTAGAGTAACTTCAAGAAATTTCTTGAACTTTCTGTCAATCTAAATAGTAATACAGTATGACTATAGAGATCTTAAGCCCACTAGCTCAGTTCAGATCCAGCTGCCTAAGTGGTAACATTTCTGAATTGTTTTAGATGGCGTCCAAAGATTGCAAATATCCAGCAGATGCATTTTGCTATGCATGCAGCAAAGTATTCCATAGAAGCATCTGCTAAGATGTGTGATGCCTACAAGGCATATTTTAGCATGCCTGTTGGGATCAAGACAAACCTTGGGCCCCTCACTTCATATACGAGCACTTCCAAAACATGCTGGAAGGTAAGACAATTTTTCTTTCTCACTAGGATAGTGGAATTTTATGCTATAAAATATCTTAGAATGTTTAATTTAAAAAAAATATTTACATTTAAAAATTTTCAATGTTATTTGAAAATATATCATATATGTTGTGAGAATCTCGTACCCATTAGTCATAGGAGAAATACATTTATTGTTTTCATTATCACAATTTAATTTTGTTCTTCTACAGGATGGTAGAGGGGAAAAGAAAACGCTCTCCCAAGAATTTGGCAGGAACCCACTGACCTCTTAAGCAACTGTTACTTCTGCATGATGGCCTCTTCCAAATGTTGAACTGGCAAGCATGCATCTGCAGTCACATATCTGAACATTCCTTCATCCATTGCCCTGGTGCCACATTGCCCTGAACTCCCCATACCCATTCCCCCAGAAGAGAGCATCTCTCTTCAGAAGAGAGTAGCAAGTCAGAGAGTGAGGGAGATGTAGATCCAGTTTACAATATTAGTGATGCAAATGATGAGAGAAACCTATACTATCAAATAGACCTCAGTGACTTGATCAGAGATCTTGGTCTATCCAAGTCCATCGCCACGCTTTTGACATCTAGTCTCAAGCAGTTGAACTTGTTGGATGAAAGTGTACAAGTCACAAATCAGAGGAAGCATCACCATGCTTTTACTACACCCATCAAGATAGGCTCTGCTTCTGCCACAGTGTGACCAGTCTGTTTGTGGTAATAGGAATTGCCTATAACCCGGAAGAGTTGACGGCTCATCCAGGTGCATCAAAGCCGTGCTGCTCCATAACAGGAACAAGTAACCATCTCTTCCACTGGCTCATTTAGTGCACCTCAAAGAGGATTACAACATCATTATGATCTTACTAGGCGCCTTGAAATATGATGAGTATAGCTGGGAAGTCATTGGAGACTTCAAAATGGTGGCATTCCTAATGGGTCTCCAAGGCGGTTTTACCAAGTTTCCTCCTACAGTATCTCTGCCTTTGGAACAGCAAGGACACAAAGGCACACTACCAAAGGTTGAACTGGCCACAGCAGACCAAGTTCTGTGGGGAGAAACAGCATCAAATGGGAACCACTGGTGGACTCCATGAAGGTGCTGATGCCACCACTACACATGAAATTGAGCCTAATGAAACAATTTGTCAGAGCTCTAAATAAGTATTCGGCAGCCTTCAAGTACCTTCAAGATATCCTTCTTAAACTTTCTGAGGCAAAGGTCAAAGCTGATGTCTTCATTGGACCACAGATAAAGAAGATCCTGGAGTGCAAGGAATTTCCCAAGAAGCTAACTAGGAAGGATAAGTCGTCTTGGAACAGCTTTGTTGCTGTGGTTTGGGGCTTCCTGGGCA
This sequence comes from Geotrypetes seraphini, assembly GCF_902459505.1. NCBI lineage: Eukaryota > Metazoa > Chordata > Amphibia > Gymnophiona > Dermophiidae > Geotrypetes > Geotrypetes seraphini. The sequence goes on along the minus strand of NC_047085.1, from coordinate 470,280,165 downwards.
ATCACAAGTCCAAAAACTACATGGAGTTTGTTGAGAATCTGGTAAAGAATTGTAGTATAATGGGCTGTAGGATGTCTCTCAAAGTCCATGTGTTTGATGCTCATCTTGAGACATTCAAGGAGAACATGGGAGCATACTCAGAGCAGCAAGGTGAACACTTCCACCAGGATATACTGGACTTCGAACACTGCTACCAAGGACAATATGAGTATATGATGGGAGCCTACATTTGGGGGCTGATTTGTGAAAGTGACATAATATAATTGCAAATCTCGAAAAACTATTCACTTCTAAATCTTCTGTGGTCATCTTTGTGTAACTACATGTTAGTTGTGATTCGTATGATGCTTTTTATGATTTTATAAAAATGGAAAGATAAAAATTTGGTGTGCCATGCTTTAAATAGGTAAATTGCAAAATATGACTATCCTGGTTACAAAAAGTCTTATGAAATAACAGATATTTTGAAGTGCCCAAAATTGGGTCCTGATTTAATAATAATAACTTTATTTTCTATACCGCCAATACCCCGAAGAGTTCTAGGTGGTTTACAGATAAGAAGACTGGACTTTCAGTGATGAAATACAAATTTATAAAAAACACAGATGCAGTACATAGTTCTTAATCAAGGAGAAATTTTATAAACAGGTAGGTCTTAACTAATTTCCTGAAAGAACAATACGACGCAGCTTGATGGATCATATCGTCTAACCAGGGTTGGACTTTACCTGCTTGATAAGCCAAAGTTCTATCCATAAACTTCTTGTAGTGACAATTTTTAGGATTCGGAAAAGTAAATAGACGAGTATGGTGAGTAAGCTTAACTGATCTTTGCCATTCAAAATGTGAGAACAGATAAGATGGAGATAATCCGGATAACAGTTTGTAATAGGTACAAGCAAATTTAAATATTATTCTAGCTTCAACGGGTAACCAGTGCAGTTGCCTAATTAAATTGGCTCAAAATCCGACTAGTGCTGATAATTGAGTCCTAAATGGCTCTAATTGGCCCCGATTTTGAATTGTGTGCTCTGTGCAAATCTGTAATAATGCGTGCCCAAATCCCATAGAACACAACTGAAAAGGGGGTGTGGCCACAGGAAATGAATGGACGAGTCTGGCATTCCTAAAATTTGTGTGCCATGTTGTAGAATACTGGGGTGTGCACCCAGTTAGGGTGCCAGAAGTTACACCTGGTTTCAGCAGGCATAAACAATACATATATATACCGTAACTTATACAGAATAAGTGCTTACTGTAACTGGATGAGATGTTCCAAAGACAAAGTGCTAGATGACGGTGTTCTACATAGGCATCTAATAAATAAACTGAGTACCCTCAGTATGGGCCCCAAAGTGACGGACTGGGTCAGGAACTGGTTGAGTGGAAGGCGGCAGACGATAGCAGTCAATGAAGATCGCTCAGAGGAAAGGGATGTTACCAGTGGTATGCCTCAAGGTTCGGTTCTTGGGCCTGTTCTTTTTAACATTTTTATAAATGATATTGCTGAAGGGCTGACTGGTATGATTTGCCTCTTCGCAGATGATACCAAAATCTGCAAAAGAGTAGACACACCTGATGGTGTGGATAACTTGAGGAAGGACCTGGTGAAGCTTGAGGAATGGTCTAAAATTTAATGCTAAGCAACGCAAGGTCATGCATTTGGGCTGCAAAACTTAAAGGAACAGTACAGTTTAGTGGGTGAAGAACTTTTGTGCACGAAAAAGGAGCGGGACTCGGGTGTGATAGTACATATGTGATGACTTTAAGGTGGCCAAACAGGTTGAAGAGGCAACGGCGAAAGCTAGAAGGATGCTTGCGTGCAAGGGAGAGGAATGGCCAGTAGGGAAAAGGAGGTACTGATGCCACTGTCTAAGACTCTGGGGAGACCTCATTTAGAATATTTTGTACAATTCTGGAGACCGTACTTTCAAAAAGATATAAACAGGATGGTGTCGGTCCAGAGGAAGGCAACTAAAATGGTTGATGGTCTCTGTCATAAGACTTAAAGATCTCAATAGGAGGAAAGGCAGGAGAGGGGAGATATGTATTTAAAAGTCTCTATCATATGTGGCATAAATACACTTGAGGCAATTCTCTTTTAATTGAAAGGAAACAGCAGAGTGGGAGGACACAGAATGAGGTTAAAAGGTGATAGGCTCAATACTTTTTTACAGAAAGGGTGATATATGTATGAAATAGTCTCTTGGTAGAGGTGGTGGAGACAAAGACTGTCTGAATTCATGAAAGCGTGGGACAGGCACATGGGATCTCTTAAGGAAAAGAGGAGATAGTGAATGCTGAGGATGGGCAGACTGGATGGGCCATTTGGCCTTTATATGTTGTCATGTTTCTTTGTTTCTAAAACACTATAAAGTTATGTTAACCTGCCCTCTGGTTTCACCCTGACAGGAACCAACTATCAAAGTGAACTTTCACCAACTGAGTACCGGGTAGTTCTCCATCACTAATATGACTACTGGCCTTCCAAAGTCCTTGATATTTAATCTCAACCTTTTCCCATTTTACAGTACAGTAAAACCTTGGATTGCAAGTAACTTGGTTTGCAAGTGTTTTGCAAGACAAGCAAAACATTTTATTAAATTTTAACTCGATATACAAACAATGTCTTGCAATACAAGTACAAACAGTATACTGTACACACTTCACAACTGAGACGATGGTTCTTTTCTCTTTGATGCTGCAAGAGTATAGTGACTGTTCTAAAAAAGGCAAAGTCTTGCAATACAAGTACATACAGTATACACGCGTCACATCATCACAACTGAGCCGATGGTTCTTCTTTCTCTGACGCTGCGGGAGTGTAGTGACTGTTCTAAATGAGCGAGGTCTTGCAATACATATGTATAGTATTTTGTATTAAAGTTTTTGGGTTGTGGAACGAATCGTCTTGAGTTTCCATTGTTTCCTATGGGGAAATTCGCTTTGATATACGAGTGCTTTGGATTACAAGCATGCTTCTGGAACGAATTATGCTCGCAAACCAAGGTTTGACTGTATTATCATATTTGAAGGAAAGTGCTGATTTTTTTGAATGAACAAATGGATTTTTTTCGACATTGACATGGTAACAAACACAATGGGGTCCTTTTTCAAAGCTGTGGTAAGTATGGCCTACCATGGGGGTCACCAAGATGTCCTGCAGTAATTTTACCATGTTGCATGCACTATCCACGTGATTTTTTTTTAAAAAATTTTTTTTAATTTTTTGGTGCAAGGGGCATGTCTAGGGTGGAGAGTGGGTGTGTTCTGTGCTAATTGGTGGAAGTTATTCTCTGTCACCAGCTGGCTGCATGCTCCTGTCGCAGCCCAGTTAGTGAAACGTGGCTACATTGGGCACAGTTTTCTGGGCGCTACTTTTCTTCATGTGTTCTGCTTCGTGTCTTCTTTCTACATTGTTTCAGGTCATTTTCTACTGGAGATAACTGATAAACAAAACACAAAGATGGAAATTTTATACAGGGTGATCAAAAATTGGTGCAGAAAAAAAAAAAACAGCACTCGATGTTTTTTGATTTTTACTTTTTATTGATTTTATATAATAAAATATACAAAGTGCAAGAAAATATCATAATAAAATCAAACAAACAGCACTTTCATACTACATCAAATTCTTAAAACAACCCAAACTTCCTCCCACCCAACCCCCCCTTACCCCTCCTGGATGTGTATAAAGAATATGAATACTATAATAAATAATCTGAATAAAATAAAATAAACCATGGTCTTTAACAAACATAGCCAATGGGCTCCAGATGTCATTAAATGCCCGGAACTGACCATTTTGCTCCGCTAACATTCGTTCATACCGATAATACAAACACAGTGACTCCAACCAGAATGTGAAGTTTAGATGATCCCAATTTTTCCAGTTTCTTGTGATTAACTGCAACACAACTCCAGACATTACCAAGAGAAGCTTATCTTTGTGAATATCAAGCGGACTCTCGGGCATAATTGAAGTTCCAAATAAAATGGTCCCATATGATAATGGAATAGGAACACCAAGAATTGAAATAATTTTGCCCCATAGCATTCAATGTTATTCTTTAATGGGCCCTATAAAGACGAGTGCCAATTATAGAGAAGGCTTGGATGCTGATTTAGTCACCAGGGTTTATGCTTTGACACGCAGCTCCTGATTGGTAAGGCCCGACTTAGTGCAGGAAGAGGCGGTTGGAGCATACAGCGAGTGATTACCTGCACTCGCCGGCTCTCTCCTGCCTCTCCAGCTGTCCTCTCCAGTCTCCCCTATGAAAAACCGTATTTGCGATTTTTCAAGATTCACGGGGGTTCCTGGAATGGAACCCCCGCGAATATCGAGGGAGTACTGTATATGTGATGATTGTGAAGATTTCATTATACGAGTATGAAGTGCTTTTGCTGAGCAGGGATGATATTATCATTCTTACTAAACCCTGCTATTTGTGGCCAACTTTGCCCCCTTTTATTATCATATTTGAAGAAAGTACTGATTTATGAATAAATAAATGGATTTTGTTTGACATGGAAATTAACATCTGAAATAAGTCTGGGCAATACAATATTTCAGGAGAAATATCTGATAAAACACATAAAGGGCAATTCTATAAATTGGCGCTTAAAGATAGGTGCCAATTTTGCATGAAAGTTATGCAATAATAGCACTTATTACATTACATTACATTAGTGATTTCTATTCCGCCATTACCTTGCGGTTCAAGGCGGATTACATCCAAACTAAAACAAGAAATTACATTTCAACTTGAAGTAATAGATTAAACGATGAGATAAAATTTTAAGGGAGAATTATGGGTTTTAGATAATGTTTAGTAACTAGAAAAATTAGAGAGTACTAAGGGTTTATAGAGTGTTGGATGTTGGGTTAAGATTATGCGTATGATTGGTGCCACTGATTGACAATTATGCGTGGAAATGTTGGGCACCATGATAAAATGCTGCAATTCAACACCTGCAAACCATCATTAGATAACAAGTAACCAGAATGCTAAACAAGTAACCAGAAACTGGAAGGCAATGCCTTGGTGCTAAATACCTCAAACAAGACTAATGTTTAAATCTAAGGGCTACAACAGTTACAATCACTGGCAACCTAAACACCAAATCAAAATAATGGTACAGAAAAAAGTACAAAGCAAAAAAAAAAAAGTGCAGCACCAGTTGACCTGGATTGATCAGCAATCATCCAAAGATAGGTTTAAGAATATTTTAAGATAACTTTGTATGGTTTTGCTGCATTTTAAAAAAATCAGTTGGACTTGTTCCTTAGAGTTGAAAGGAGGTGTGTTTTTTTTTTTTGTACTGCCTTGTGCTTTTTATCTCCACTGTTATTTTGCTTTGGTAGTTCGGTTGCCAGTGATTGTAACTGCTGTAGTCCCTATGTGTGGGGTGTTTAGGGCCGCCATCAGAAAATTCTGGGTCCCTTACTGAGCAATCCTATTGGGCCCCCCACGCACCCCTTACCCCCCCCACCCCCCCTTCTTCCATGGGCCAAATACACACATACTTTTCTCTGTCACCGCACTCTTTGACCAAAAGATTTGTAAGCCTGCAACCACGTCAAGGTAGACTCTTTCAGCAGGGCCCTAACCTAACCTAAACTAATCTATACCTATCTATTCTAAACTAGCATATGTCTAGCACGCACAAACCCCTGCTCTACGTGGGAAAAATAACACCAGCTCAATGCTGGCGTTAGCATCTAGCGCGCGTGGCGTACGCTAAAGCCACTATCGTAACTTAGTAAAAGGAGCCCTATTTTTATTAGTTAATTATTATTATTATTTTCCAATGCTCAATATGACTTCCTTTTTTAAGGTTTGACACTTGTGTCAGAATATTTTTACTAAATTTAAGAAGTATTTGCCCTCTTTCAAATGGTATAGAAGTTAAAAAATGGGACAGGCGTTAATTAAGTCATTAGGTTCAATCTAGCCATTTATTTCTGCATGAATTTAAACAACTAAAAAAAAAGATAAATATAGCTCATCCAGTCATACAAGAAATGGCTCTACAGCAGGGGTGCCCACACTTTTTGGGCTTGCGAGCTACTTTTAAAATGACCAAGTCAAAATGATCTACCAACAATAAATTTTTTTAAAAAATCACAAAGCACACTGTATGCAGAGAAAATGTTAATTATCATTTATATTCCGCGGGTTTTCAAAGAAGTCAAGTCAGACGATTCTATGCAATGTCACCTCAGGAACAACTATACAAAAATAGACAAATATACCCCCTTCCATTTTTACTAAATCGCAAAAGCGGTTTTTAGAGCAGGGAGATGCACTGAATGCCCTGTGCTGCTCTCGATGCTCATAGGCTCCCTGTGCTAAAACCGCTATTGCAGATATAAATTCTCTAAAGAGACACATTTTGATCACTAAACTGAAAATAAAATCATTTTTCCTACCTTTTTGTCTGGTGATTTCATGAGTCTCTGTTTGCACTTCCTTCTTTTGATTATAAATCCAATATTTTTTTCTTTCTGCCCCTCCCCTTTTCTTTCTGTCTCTCTTTCTTTCTCTCTCCCCCTGCCCCCCCCCCAAGCCATCGCGGCAATTTCTACACTTCCCCGATTCTTTCCCTAACCCCTAAGCCACCATGCCGATTTCTCCTTGCTTCCACGAGCCAGGCCAGGAATGTACAAGCGCCGGACTCACAAGACTTCACCTCTGATGTCAATTCTAACGACGGAGAAGAAGTTCCAGGCCAGCCAGGCAGCGATTGGCTGGCCCAGAACTTCCTCTCCGATGTCAGAATTGACGTCGGAAGTGAAGTCTTGTGAGTCCGGCGCTTCTATGCGCCTGGCCTGGCTCAGGGAGGCAGGAAGAAAAAGATTGCCAAGGCAACGCGATCGACTCACATTGCCTTTGCGATCTACTGGTCGATTGCACTCGACCATTTGGGCACCCCTGCTTTATGGTATCCTGTCCTGACCTGAGGAAAGGGGTTTAGTCCCCAAAAAACTGCCTTATTTCCATTTCCTATTTATAAACTTTAATCAATAGATACAATAATACTTGATTCTACGTAAAGCAACAAAACAATTTTTCTACCTTTTGTCGTTTTTGCTTTAATCATCTTTCTAGCCAGCATCTGTCCGCTCTGTCTTCCATACAGCATCAACCCCTTCCATCCACTGTCCGCCCTCTCCCCGTTCCATATGGCATCTTCCCTCTTTTTATGCTCCTTTAATAAACTGTCTATCCTGTGCCCCTTCTCTTCTCCTTTGTACATGATTGATTTTCAGCTCTGCCACCTTTCCATTTTTCTCTCTCTGTCACCACCCCGTCCCCTATGCTCTGGCATCTCTCTCTTCTCCTTTCTTTCCTTCGCACCCCACAGTCTGGTATCTTCCCTTCCCTGATTCTCTAGCATCTCACTCCTTTCCTTTTCTTCCATCTCTCCCTCCCCCTCCATGCTCTGACATCTCCTCCTTCCTTTCCCCCTTCCTTTTCCCTTGATCTGGCATACTTTCCTCCTTCCCTCCATGCCCTGGCATCTCTTCCTCCCTCCCTTCCCTCCAATCCCTGGCATCTCATTTCATTCCCTCCCTCATCTTCTTTCTCCCTCCAGTTGGGTGCAGCAAGTCTCTCCCCCTCTGCTCCCTTTCCTTCTTCTGTCATCCATGACCTGGCATCATGAACTTCTTCAGGCAGCAGCATTCACAATTCGCTGCTGTTGCCAGCTTCGGGCCTTCTTCTCTGTCGGGTCCTGCCTTCATGGAAACAGAAGTAGGCAGGACCCGGCATAGAGGAAAGCCTGAAGCTTGCAACAGCAGTGAATTGTAAATGCTGATGCTAGCCGAAGAAGTTCATGACGCCAGGTCAAACACCCGGGGCAGACTGCTACTCTCCCCCCCCCACGACCCTCCTATCTCTCCCTCCCTCCCATCACGAGACTCTAAACAGCACTGCTCTACTCTAAGCAGGCTGTTTCAGGGCTTTCTCCTGCTGTGATTCCCTCTGTCACGTCACTGATGAGGGAAGGAGGGAGAGATAGGAGGGTCGGATCGGGTTGGGGGTCGCCCGGGATGATGATGAGGCAGCTGCTGCTGCCAGCGAATCCAGCAAGGGTGAGGCCCCAAAGCACAGCACTGGCAGGCCCCCCCTGACTATTTCGGGCCCTAGGCCTGTGCCTACTGGGCCTATCCTTTAATCTGGCCCTGCTTTCCCCCCCATATGCCCTGACATCTCTCTCTTCCACTCCATGGTATGGTATCTCCTTTCCCTCCCTCCCATGGTCTTTGCATCTCTTTCCTCCTTTTCCTGATCTTCCTTCTCCCTCCCCAATTGGGTGCAGCAGTATTTCTCTTCCCCCTCCCCCCACTGGGTACAGCAGTATCATCAGCATTTCTCTTTCCCCCCACCCCAATTGGGTACAGCAGAAGCAGCATTTCTCTTCCCCCTAATTGGGTGCAGAAGCATTACTCCTCCCATTCCCCCACATCTCACACACCCGGCAGATTTGCTATAGACAAAGGCAAGTTGCAAGTTTCCCTTGGTCGCTGACCTATCTCCCAAAGGGCAGCGACAGAGGGAAGTTTACAACTTGCTGCTCTTGCTTACTTCGGGCCTTTCTCGTTGCCGGGTCCTGCCTTCACGGAAACAGAAAGTAGACAGGACCCGGCAGCGAGAAAGGCCTGAAGTAAGCAAGAGCAAGTAAGCTTCCCTCTGTGGCTGGCCTATCTCCCGCATGCTCCGGGGCTCTAATGGTCCGTGCCGGCTTCTCTTCTCTACCCCCCCCCCCCCAACGTAACTTCCGGTTTCGGAGGGAAGCCGGGTTCGAGTCGCTTGCTGGGGGAAGGTTTTGTTTAAAGTCCAGCGGGGTTTTCGGCGGCTCTTCAGGCTGCGCATTAAGCAGTGGCGGCAACAGCATTCGGCAGATGACAGCCGGGCGGACATCTAAATTTGCTGGGCGTTGCGCCCGGCTAAAAAGCGCTGGGGAGAACACTGGGGAGCCCGGGCCCCCTGTCAGCTCCGGGCCCCTGAATGCAGGACTGGTAGTACTGCCCTGATGGCGGCCCTGGGGGTGTTTAGCGCTGAGGCATTATCTTCCATTTTCTGGTGTGGTTATGTGTTATCTAAAGGTAGTTAGCAGATGTTGTATTGTGTTATTGCATATATCCCTGTTTACCTCTATATTTTTTAAAATATCTGAGGCACCATTCTACAGTATAAATACAATATAATATGTCTTTAACAATAGCCCATTTTTTCCTACTTGGGATCTAGCTAGGGACTTGGATTGGCCACTGTTAGAAACAGGATACCAATCAAGCCATTGTAACATCATTGATGAGGTTGGCTCTTAGGCATTGGTGGAATGAGGGATTATGACATCACAATATCAGCTCTGGAGTGTTGTTACTATTTGGGTTTCTGCTAGATAGTTGGGACCTGGGTTGGCCACTGTTGGAAACAAGATACTGGGCTTGATGGACCTTCAGTCTCTCCCAGTATGGCAAATCTTATGTTCTTCTAACTATAATCCCTAAGTGGTGTTGCAAAGTTTCGGTCTCCAGAACTGCCCACTCTACTCAAAGTGGAGTCTTACCTTCACAAGGGCATTATTACCTCCTCTGTACAGCAGATAGCACCTTTACCCCTTATAATAGTTTTAAGACACGCAGGGGTCCTCTTAATAAAGTGTGTTAAACTTAACACATGAATTACGGTGTGTCAACTGCTACTGCAGAGGTGCACTAATAGCTAACACAGAGGTATGATGGTTTGCTTACTCTAATACAGTGTTTCCCAACAGACATGGCATACATGCCCCAAGAGGTATGTGAGACGTCCGTAGAGGACACATGTCAGCGGGCCAAAAAGAAAACTAATCCTCCTCGCTCAGTTCCCCATTTTGTGCATCTTTCAATGACATCAGTTCAATTTGCAGCAGGTGCGGAAGCCACGTGGAACAGGTGCAAAGTCGCTCTCTGTTGCGAGACTTCTGCGGGAGGCGTGCAGCAGGAAGAGAACTGAGCCTTCTTGCTCCTTTCCCCTTTTGCACAGTCCTTCAGCGACGACACTTGAATTTGGAGCAGGTGCAGAAGTCACACAGGACATGTTCGGAGGAGCTCTGTTGGCGCAACTCGTAGCATGCCTCTTAGCTTCTGTACAGCGATCTAATTCTGACCCTCCACTGCTGGAAAACTGCACCTTTCACCGGTCTCTTCTGAACTCTGGGGCCATGTGAGTCGGGTCAGGAGTCCCCCCCCCATTTTATTCTGGCTGCAACCTTGCTCCTTGACCTACCACTGCCTGAGTAGAGCTCCTTCCTGATTCCACCACTGCCAAAAAGATGTGCTCTAGTTCTTCAGAATAAAATAACTTTACTGTGGGGTTGGCATGAGTAGGTACAGCAAGAGAAAAGTGACGGTGCTGGAGAAAAAGGGTGGGATACAGAGGGGAGATTAGGAAGAGGGGAAGGGGCAAGATGGGAAAAGAGAGTAGAATGGATATGCATTTGTAAAAAGGGATAAGGGAGGGGGAGTAAAAACAAAGTAAGAGCGTGGCATGAAGGAAATTTGGGAAGCAAGTATTACACACTCGGCATAAGATACCAATGTCCATCCTATCGTTCTCTCTGCAAGAAATTCCCCAACCCTATGTGTCCTGTCTGTCTGTCCAAATTAGATTTAAGCTCCACTGTGCAGGGATCGCCTATTGCTTGTTAAATGTACAGCGCTGCACATGCCTTTCAGCACTAATCTAATCTAATATTTATGAGTCGCTCTATACCTGACTAGGTTCAAGGCAACATACAAATTGATGAGAATACATCATGTATTGACGAACACGAAGGTTTAAATGGACAGTAATTAAGAGGGAGGGAAATAGAATGGAGGATGTAAAGGGAGATTTGGGGGTGACTCTAGAGGTACGGATAACACCGAGTAGAGTTATAACGTTCGTTGAAGATATTGAGCTTTCTGTCAATTGTCAATGGAATATATTGTCCCAAAGAGGAGAGCTTTTATTTTCTTCCGAAACCGAAGGTGGTAGGGTTCTGCTTTGATAGTTGCTGGGAGGCTGTACAATTCCAGCACTATAGAAATGATAATAGTAATAGTAGGAGTAGCAGAACAGATCGGAGAAAGAATCATGAAGCAGAGAAAGGTGTGTGGGTTGCGGAAGGCGGGTGGTAGGCAGCTGTCATTAGAATGTAGAATGGAACTGCCCAAGCTCTTTGAGGTGGGTGTTGATACCCTTGGGCCGCTGAGTCCTTCTTCCTGTTTCTCAGTGGGGTGGGGGGTGGGATCCTCCCACCCCAAAAGAAATAGCAAAAGGGGCATGGTGGCCTCCATCTCTATAAGATCTCACTGAGAGGAAATATGATGGAGCCTGTCGAGTGCCTCTTGTTTTTGCTCTGGGGTTGAGAGGTAATACATTGGGGCTGCCAAGCTCTTCCTGCTGTTTCTCTGGTGTTGGAAAGGTAATATGTTGGGTGTGACGAAACCTTCATCCTGTTTCTCTAGCGGTGGAAGCCTCCTGGCTTCAGAGAAACAACAAGAGAGGCTTGGCAGCCCCAGCCTATAAGCTGAGCAGGTCCGCATTAGAGTTCATTTGAGAAGTTTTCTTTTAAAAGTACAAATTGGTTCACTTCAGTTAATTGGGAGACTAAAAACCTTTTCAGACGTGGCAGAAGAATCCATTATATAACTGCAGCTCATAATAAGAAAGAAATGGAAAAATATTCAACCATGTGCTAAGGATAACATTAAGAAGGTTTGATACCAGCTCACTGCTGAGTCTTTAGAAAATTTCAATAATCCAATGGAATATGGTAAGCAGGAGCATTTCTTTAATTATATTTCAAGGTGATTTACAGTCATTGAACAATTAAGCAGATTAGTCTAAAAAAAAAAAAAAAACGCTGAGCAAAATTTGCAAAGAATGCGAGGTTGGCTGAGGGCTTGAAGTGTATAAGGACTTTAATCATGGTACTGCTGAAGAATTAAAAGAAAAGAAAGGAACAAGGAATCATTTTTCAAGTTGTTATTATAATTATTATTATGTTTGGGGGTTTTTTTTTCACTGAAAGTAGCTTTAAATAAAAAATAAGACTATTTGTGGTCTGAATAATAACCGGCAATTGAATTGGATTCTTTCCTTGCTAGGTTGAATTAAAAAAAACTTTTGGGCCAATATTCAAAACTATTTACCTGGTTAGGAATGGCTTCTGGTTGGTTAAATAGTGTTTTAGCGTCTAACTGCAAATATTCAGCGGGAGATAACTGATTAAATGAAGTAAGGGGCCCCAGTGCCACCACTGCACACATGGAGGGTCTATCTGTTCTCTCTACTCCCTGTGCACTGCTATCCAAAAGGAGAAGTGAGAAAATTGTGTGTGTGTTGGGGGGGGGGGGGGGGTCCCTGCTGCTGCTGCTGCTGCTGCTACTGCTGCTGCTAGTGTGACCTCTGCCAGTTTTCTTCTGCTGTCAGAACAACACAATGATCCATTTGTGGGAGTTATTTAAACTCCCCTGAGTGCAAACGAAAGAAAACATGGTGTGGCAGGAGAAAGCTTGAGTAGTCTAAGGCGGCAGGGGAGAATGCAAAGGAGAGGTACAGTAAAACCTTGGTTTGCGAGCGTAATTCGTTCCAGAAGCATGCTTACAACAGTCACTACACTCTTGCAGCTTCAGAGAGAGAAGAACCATCGGCTCAGTTGTGTTGTGTGTATACTATATGTACTTGTATTGCAAGACATTGCTTGCATATCAAGTTAAAATTTAATAAAATTTTTGCTTGTCTTGCAAACCAAGTTACTTGCAATCTAAGGTTTTACTGTATATACAGTATACACCATCACCTCGGACACAAGTAAAAACATTGCACAGTTCACACTTACACTACACGTACACTCTCCTAATTTATTACCCTCCCCCCAAATCCACCATCTATGCCAGTGTTTTTCAACCTTTTTTGGGCAAAGGCACACTTGTTTCATGAAAAAAATCACGAGGCACACCACCATAAGAAAATGTTAAAAAATTTAACTCTCTGCCTATATTGACTATATATAAAGTAATTCTCTTGAATAGGAATCAAATAAACACAAAGAAAGTATTTTATAATTACTTTATTATGAAATATTAAGTAAACAGAAGAGTGAAAAATTATAAAATACTTTATTCAGTGCGAAACCTGGGCCTGTTTGGCTGAACACAAAGCTGATATTCTGGCTGGAATCGAAGAAAGACACACACGTAGCTCTTCGTCAACAGCTCTCAGTCTCTCTCTGTATTTGGTTTTTATAGCATACAAAAATAGACAAATATACCCTCCATCCTTTTTATTAAACCACAATAGCAGTTTTTAGCGCAGGGAGCTGCGCTGAATACCCAGCACTGCTCTTGACGCTCATAGGCTCCCTGCGCTAAAAACCACTATTGCGGTTTAGTAAAAGGTGACCATATTGTAAAATATAGACAGCAGATATAAATTCAGAACTGTGCATAGTAAGTGAAGGGAAGTTTCATCTCTGGGAATTTACCCAGTTAACTATTAAGTTATTTGGGTAAATTCCTTTGAAAACTGTGGTAATACTGCCTCCACTTTGCTAAATTTAAAATAAAATCATTTTTCCTACCTTGTCTGGTGATTTCTGGTTACACTTTCTTCTTCTGACTGTGCATCCAATCTTTCTTCCCTTCTATCAGCCTGTATGCTTTCTCTCCTCCACACCTCATTCCCTCCCCCAACTTTTTCTTCCTCTCTCCCTGACCTTTCTTTCTTTTTTTCTGTTTCTCTTCTTTCCTTCTGTTTCCCTGCCTGCCCCCTTTCTTTCTTTCTCCCTGCCGTTCCCCAAGCCACTGCCGCTGCCATCGGGGAACAGGACCCACCAATGGATAACAGGCCCCAAAGCCGACGCCGACGCATGCTCTCCCTGATGTCAATTCTACAATCGGAGAGGAAGTTCCGCCCAGCCAGGCAGCGATTGGCTGGCCCGAACTTCCTCTCCGACTGTAGAATTGACGTCGGGGAGAAGAAGACTTATCGGCTCCATAGATTAGATCGCCAAGACAAAGTGAGTCCTGGGTGATCGACTCACTTTGCCTTGGCGAGCTACTGGCGCCCCTGCCTCGGGCCCCCTGTCAGCTCTGGGCCCGGCGGCCCTGCGGCACACCAGGCAACATCTCGCGGCACACTAGTGTGCCGCGGAACAGCGGTTGAAAAACACTGATCTATGCACACAAACCTTATCTCCATACAATCCCTCAATGAAATGCAGCTTTGCGTACTGCTTAGAGCAGACACTTTTCCACTTATTAAGCAGTGCAAAGCCTAAATTAATATGTAGTCTCACAGTATAACTACAATATTAAAAAAAAAAATTAGGTGCCTGTTCCTTTTCTATTGTTTAGATGACCAGAGACCAGTTTTTACTTCTGCTTCCCCTCCCCCATCATGATTTACAGTTGCTCCCCTCCCCCTTATAGATGGCTTCTGAGTAGAGAATGACACGGTGGTTGTTACCCGCGAGTAGCCGTGGGTAACCCGCCGAAACGGGGAAGAAAAAATAGTAGCCTCTGCGGGGACGGGGACAAGGCCATTCACCGCCTCGTGAGGCAATCAAGGATCGTGCGGTCCCCACCCGCCCGATCGCAGCGTTCCGCCATCTCCCTCCCTCCACCTCACCTTAGATGTAGAGCACTGTTCTTCAACTGCCGGTCCACAGGAAATTTCTGCCGGTCCGCGCAGGGCTGGCAAGATTAAGGGACAGGCGCAAAAAAAAAAAAGCTTCCCTCCTTTTCCCCTGCTCTTACCGCCCTGCTGCAGTTGCTAGAGGCGACAGGAAGTCTTTCTGACTTCAATTCTGACGTCGGAGAGGACGTTCTGGGCCAGCCAATCGCTGCCTGGTGGCCCAAAAAGTCCTATCTGACTTCAGAATTGACTTCTGAAAGACTTCCTGTCGGCTTTAGCAGCTGCAGCATGGCGGTAAGAGCAGGGGAAAGGAAGGAGGGAGGCTTTTTTTTTGCGCGGCAGGGAGGCAGCAGGCTGACTATGGCTAGGGAGGGAGGGAGAGAGTTAGACAGGCAGGCTTCGGGGGTGGGGGTGGGACAATGTGTGGAAGGCAGTGAGAGGGACATAGGAAGGAGGCACTAGGGGCACTAAAGACATGGGAAGGATGCACTGGGGGCACTAAAGACAGAAAGGGGCACTAAGGATATGGGAAGGAGGCACTGGGGGCATTAAAGACAGGAAGGGGCACTAAGGACATGGGAAGGAGGCACTGGGGGCACTAAAGACAGGAAGGGGCACTAAGGATATGTGAAGGAGGCACTGGGGTCACTAAAGACATGGGAAGGAGGCACTGGGGGCACTAAAGATAGGAAGAGGCACTAAGGATATGTGAAGGAGGCACTGGGGGCACTAAAGACATGGGAAGGAGGCACTGGCGGCACTAAAGACATGGGAAGGAGGCACCGGGGGCACTAAGGACATAGGAAGGAAAGAGGGAGGGAATAGAAAGGGACAATTCTTGGGACTGAGTGCAGAAAGAAAGAAAGGATACACAGACAGAAGGAAACACAACCAGAGACTCATGAAATCAATCACCAGACAGCAAAGGTAGGAAAAATGATTTTATTTTCAATTTAGTGATCAAAACGTGTCAGTTTTGAGAATTTATATCTGCTGTCTATATTTTGCACTATATTTGTCTTATTTTTCTATAGTTACTGAGGTGACCGAGCTCGTGGAGATGGGGCGGAAAAGTGGTTTTTAAATTTAATAGTTTGCCGGTCCACAAAATAATTATTTTATTTCTGCCAGTCCATGGGTGTAAAAAGGTTGAAAAACACTGATGTAGAGTATGATGGCTTTCTTTTTCGCCCAGCCGTTCGCGTTCAAAAAGCTGTGCACGCGCGGCTGCTCGAGTTGATCAATTTTCTCCTCTCCTGCAACTTCCTGTTTCCGGTTGTGTCAGAGGAGAATATTGAACAAATGAGCAGCCGCGCATGCGGCTGGGCGAAAAAGAAAGCCGGCATACTCTACATCTAAGGTGAGGTGGAGGGAGAGAGATGCGGAACGCTGCAATCGGTCGGGTGTCTGCTGTTTTTGTATCACTGCCTTCACGTTCCAGATCCTCCTGTTGCTCATTGTACTGCAGCATCTGCATGATTATGTGCTCAGGTGGGCATTTTTAGTGTGCACAATTGACCTGATTCGAGCTATAGGTGAACATGGGGGACACGTCATTACAAGGGAGGACAAGTCAATTGATTTATTTTATGTTCTGTTTTTACTACAGGGCAGAGGCACTGAAACAGATTCTCAGTGCAGTAGTAGTAGTGGCAGGACTCTCTTCTGTCTTCATAGTGTTTCACAGTACTGAGGCTTATATGGATGCTGCGGGAACGGTGACGGGGCGGTGAATGGGATGGCAGTGACGGTGATGGGGCGGTGAAGGGGGTGACGGTGACAGGGCGGTAAAGGGAATGGCGGTGATGGGGCGGTGACGGAGACGGTGAGCCGGGGATGGGATGGTGACGGGGACAGATTTTTTCCCCGTGTCATTCTCTACTTCTGAGTTCTGATGTTCCTTAGGGCAGGTTGAAAAGAACCTCCTCAGGAGACAGGGTACATGGAGATCATTCACATCAATCTAGGATCTCTCCTCAGTGCACCAGATCCTTGGATTTACTGATTAGTTTCCCCAGATCTATAATTCATTTTGGAGGCCATCTTGTTTCTTGACCTGGGTATATTTAGAAAAGGAAATTTGGAAGAAGAGAGCATTGGTTTCAAAGTCGGCCAAAATGTAAACAACCTGCGCTATGCAGATGATACAATGCTTATCACCAGCAGAGAAAAAGGCAAGCTGTATCTACAGAGAATTTAGTCAAAGCCGAAAGTCATAACATGGGATTAGAACTGAACATAAACAAAGATGAAGATCATAAATACGGAAAATGATGATGATTTTGAGCTTGAAGGTGACAGAATAGAAGTTGTAAAGGATTTCAATCGCCTGGGCTCTTTCGTAAACAAAGAAGCAACTAGCAGGGAAGAAATACTCCACAGAATAGCACTAGGTCGCTCTTCAATAAAGGCTCTTGACAAAGTATTCAAAGGAAATAACACTCCAAACGAAGATCAGACTTATCCACACACTCATTTTCTCAGTGGTCAATTATGGATGTGAAAGCTGGACACTATGGGCCGGATTCGGTAACAGGCACCTACTTTGATAGCTGCCTTAAAAGTAGCTGCTGATCGTGTATCAATCGCATGACAGCGCCAGTTACAGAATCACACCTAAATTCAGCCCAGATAGGCAGCTGAAATGTAGGCCTGGAAAACCCTGGCCTACATTTCAGCCACCTATCTATGCCCCAGCTGGATTCTAAAGTCAGGCCACAGCAGCCATAAACTTATTGCCGCAGGGGAAGGTATCCCCAATCAGCTGAGCTGGCAGTGTGCTGGCTCATGTGATCAGAGGAGAGAAATATCCCTGAGCAGCTGCAGCAGGGGACCCCCTGACATTGGCAGGAGAGATGCCCACTCCCTCCTGTTGGAACCTCTGAAGCCTCCCTCCCCCCCCCCATGATAGGCAGGAGGGATGCCCCCTCCCTCCTGCTTGCAGGCTCCTCCCCAAACCCATGACTTACCCAACTGCCAATACCCCCCAAACTCCTACCGAACCCATGACCCCCCCCTTCAACAGTCGATACTCCCGAATGCAGGCCCCCAACCCCATCCCCTCATACCTTTTGTAGTAAGGCTGGCTGGAGGGATCATCATCCTATAGGAGTAGCCTTAGGCACCTGGCCAATCAGGACCTTAGACTCGATATTTGATAAAGGCCCTTTTTTTGACTTTTTAATAAATATTCATTTTATCTCTGGTTGATGTGTACAGTTCCATCCCCACTTCTTGTATCCTTAGGTGTCCTATCTTACATTTCTTCTTGTCTTGTCTTCAGACTTTGGCTAGCTCCCCATCCCAGATCTCTCCTACCAACAAGAATTGTCACAGTGGGCTAGTGTTGCTGTTTTCTTGGCCTTAGTTCTTGCTGGTGTCACAGCATGGTTTTCCCATCTTTTTGTATCACCTGAGTGACCTTACATGTCTGAGAAGAGATAATCAAGCTTGTGCAAAGTGTTGTGAAGCAGCTAATGCATTCTGTGGCTCATAGCTGGGTGGATCCCAAAAGCTTCATTATACACTCATTATTATCTCCCAGTTCACTGCTATTAGGCCTTCGGGTTTTAATAGTGCCATGATTCTTGCCAGACCTCCCAAACAGCTATTTGGCATAGCCTCCTTCCCAGCCTCAAACTGGATGAATCAAATCCTTTAGTAGGAATTGCACTTCCTCTGTTTTCTGCATGTCACCTTTTCATAGAACTAATTTTCTTAAGGAAGCCACGCTGAACCGACAGAGCTCTGCACATTGGATGCGGTGCTGGAAAATGTTATTTTATTGCATAACCGTGACAAATGTGTGATATATTTATTAAAATACCAGATGTTGAAAATCTAAAATGCATAGCAATATGGAAAGTGCTCTATTGCAGTACCAGATTGCATTGCCTTGGTTCCCGGATGTAGCCTGTGTCCTAATGGTGGTTTGGGCTTGAAAACATCTGGGAATTGGAGGGGGGTTGGGGGATCATGATAGCAATATTTTTGTGAAATAAAATGCATATAGAAAAAGGGATTGACAGGCCTGGGAACTTTTTGTATTTAAGTCAGAAACTCTTGAATTAATGTAAATTAATTTGCTGCTGCATCAAAATGGCATAACTACCTTCTCTCTCTGTTGCTTGCCAGGCACGTACTGGAGCTGAGGGGTCAGAGGTTCAGAAGGAGCAGTAACACTGCAGGTTCTCATTATTTTCATACATACATGAAGAAATTAGTAGCTGTACACATCCCCAAGTGCAAGGAGCAAAAGGAGATGGGAGGAACTTAACGGGCAATTGGAACAAGACATTTCAGGGAAGAAAGAAGAATATGATATTGGGAGGGGGGGGGCATTGGCAGATGGATGGCTTGAAGGGAGGGAAGAGACAGAGAAGTCCGAAAATTGAAAGGAAAGTTGTCTGGGAGCTGTCTGGGAGCAGAATAGGACAGGACTGGATTTGAGTTCAAGGGAAGGCCTATGAAGAAAGGAGGAAGAACAGAAAAGGAAGAAAGAGATGGGGGAAGAAGGAGAGAGAGAGTGAGTGATTGCTGGCTTGGAGGAGAGGGGTCCTTGTAATGGCGAGTACTTAGCTTGCTAGTTCTGATTTGCATAAGCTTAGACCCCCCCCCCCCAAGTGTGAGCATCTTAAATCTAAGCTGCCATATTTTAGCCTGCAGATGTGAGTTCTTTATAAGCTGAAATGGCTGAAAATGAGCACAGCTAAGCTGCTCAGAATTTCAGTAGGCGTTTAGCTGTAGGCTGAAAATGAGCATTGCAGTTTTAGCTTGTATTCTAGGCATATCCTGAGCTTCAAGTACTACAAACAGATCTGATATACAGGATAATGAAAATAGATAAGTGAATTCTAAACTAGACCACTGAGATCTAAATTAATGTTATTGATAGTCATTTTAGATATTCAGAAACCTATACCGATTTGTGGCACTGGGGGGGGGGGACCTGTGCTTGTCACCGTTTTTCTCCTCTGTGGCTGTAGAACAGAAAGCTGAATTTTCAATGTTTTTACATTAAAAATTAATATTAAAATTATTATAATTTACAATATTGGGAATCTGTGCCCATGTAATACTTGCTGTAACTTATAATGTGAAAGGTGGTATAAAGGCACAATAACGGGGCTCCTACTACCATGTGAAAGACCTAGCTTTGAATAAGAACATAAATACTAATATGTTGAGTTAGACCAATATGCATTGAGCACATCATCCTGCCACTGACAATATCCAATCTGGGTCACATGGAAGTACCCAGCAGTCCCTAATGGGGAAATCCATGCCATGTTGCTCATGCCTAAGATTGACAGTCTTCAAGCCGACCTGGCTAATAATTGTTGATATGCCCCAGTCTTATGCCCTCATACTCATGCGTGCAGATTGCTTATGTATTGTGTATCAAATCATTATTTAGTACAGATGTAAACAGAGTAGAGAATGACACGGGGAAAAATTTGTCTCCGCCCTGTCCCCACAAGCTTGGTCCCTGTCCCCGCCCCGTCCCCATGAGCTCAGTCCCCATCCCTGCCCAGTTCCCATCTCTGCCCCGTCTCCCATTAGTTCTGTCCCCATCCCCTGCTCCGTACCTGTGAGCTTGGACACTGTCTCCGCAAACCATCTGATCCCATCCACACAAGCCTCGAATAGTTTTATACTGAACTTATTTTATTAAAGTATAAAAAGAAACAATATTCTGTACAATTGTCATTTTATAAATCAAAGTTCTGGCTGCCAAACTAGAGGAAGAGATCTTCAGCTGGCAGGGCTTTGTTTATAAATTTTATTAACACAACTAATATACTACTTTATCCTAAAGCAAAAAAGAGAAAAGAAAACAGAAATGTTTTTTCAACCTTTGTTGTCCAGTTTCTGCTTTCCTCATCTTCTCATCATTCTATTCCTTCCATCCACTGTCTGCCTTCTCTCTGCCTCTTACATATGGCATCTGCTCTGTTACTGTGCTTCCCCTCTCAATTGGTCTGGCACCCATCTTCTTCCCTCTGCTCCCCCATAGTCTGGCATCTCTGTCTTCTTCCCCATCTTTCCTTCCCTCCCCCAGTTGGTTTTTAGCATCTCTCTCCTCCTTTCCCCAATCCAGCATGTGCCCTTTTTCCTTTATCCCCTCCTTCCATCCAGTATGTGCTCCCTTCTCTCCTCCCCACTTCCCTTCAGTGTCTGTTCCAATCTCTCCCCTCCCACTTTCCTTCAGCGTCTTCTCCCCTCTCTCTCTTACCCACTTTCCTTCAGCGTCTGTTCCTTTTACCCCTCCCATTCTCTCTTCTCTTCCCTTCAGCACCCTTTGCTTGGTCCAGCAGCCCCCCTCCCTCCCGATTGCTGCAGTCCAGGCATCTCCTTCCCTCCCTTCCCCTCACCTTCGCTGATGATTTTCATTGTCTCTGAGCAGCTCAAGGCTGTTTCTCAAGTTGTATGTGGCTGCCCGAAACTTCTCCTCTGATGCAACTTCCTGTTTCCGGTTGCGTCAGAGGAGAGGTTTCAGGCAGTCGTGCATAACTTGTTTAAAGGCTCGTGCCACTTAGAGACAATGAAAATCGCCAGTAAAGGTGAGGGGAAGGGAGGGAGGGAGATACCCAGACCACAGTGATCGGGAGGAGGGAGGGAGGGGGCTGCTGGACCGTGTAATCGTGAGGGGTAATAAGTATTTTGCGCGCGTTCCCTCACTTAACTGCGGGGACAAGGCCATTCACCGCTCCATGGGACGGTGAATGGCCTTGTCCCCGTACCTGCGGCAACCATTTTTTCCCCTCCCTGTTTTGGCAGGTTACTCGCTGCTGCCCGCAGCTAGCTGCGGGTAACAGTCACCGTGTCATTCTCTAAAACAGAGTGTGTAATGGACTCAAGCTCTCAGGATGTTTGAATGTTCACAGTGGGCTTGGCTGCAGTCTGTGGCTATAGCCTGCCCTTCTCTCTGCTTCTGTGTATGATTAGAATCCATTTTGTCAAAGAGCACATGGTTTAGAGCAGGACTGTGCTTTCATCTGATTTCACGCATTGAATTTTACCAGCTTCTAAGTAATCTGGTGCTAAGTTTAAAGTACAATATCACCACTTCACATAGAGTAGTGAAGATACACTCCCAGTTTCCCAGACCTTGGGATTCGCTGGTTGGATTCGGAGAATGCAAAAATCCTTAGACCTACAGAACTGTGGATGCACTGCAGACATAAAACCTAGCAAGATGTCTAGGAAATAAAAAATTTAGAAAATCAGCACTTGGATGTTTTTGACGATTAAAACGTCCAAGTACCGGTTTATGCCGTTTTTTGGACGTCTTTCTTTTTTGAAAATGAGCCCCTTAGTCTATATGTGCTGTTGCCAGAACCCATTCAAATGTTCATGAATGATTAGCACATACAGTTCCTGTGTCCAACCACGGTCCAACCTAGCTGGGTTTCAGCAGCCTCTTCATCAGGGACCAAAACAAGAAAGGCAAAAACGCCGTGGAGTCAACGGGCCAACAATGCAAAAGAGGGGGAGGCGTCAAAGCCGCAGGCGTACCCTAAATAGTCAAACTGAGCATGACATCAAAAAGGGCAGAAATGAAAACCGAACTCAGGTGAAGATTCAAAAAGAAAATTATCCATACGCTCAACTGATTGCAGAAGAAAAGATTTAATATATCTGAAGGGCAGAAATGAAAAATACAGATAGAGGTAGAGAAAGGTTATGAAGGGTACAGACAGAGGGATAAGGGGGGGGACCACCTTACAGGTCATGGACCTGATGGGCCGCCACGGTGAGCGAACTGCTGTGCGCGATGGACCTCTGGTCTGACCCAGCAGAGGCAACTTCTTATGTTCTTAAAAGGACATCTTATTTTTTAAGACAGCAAACTCTAAAGCAGGGGTGTCCAACCTGCGGCCCGAGGGCCGCATGTGGCCTCATAAAGTATTTTGTGCGGCCCGGTCGATGGCGATGCAGTGTTTTCCTCTGCTGCCCCCGGGTGTTTATCATCTTGCCGGCTCCCTCCTCTGTCTTGCTGCAGCGTTTGCGCCGCCCCAGAAACATTTTTTCCAGCCAATGTGGCCCAGGGAAACCAAAAGGTTGGACACCCCTGCTCTAAAGTGTGTTAATGTATGGTACATGGCGATAACCCAATCCCCTCCCCCATCCGTTTTATGGTGTTTCTAAAGTGTTTCATTAGGTGTTCTTGATTCTATGTGTTATTCTCTTCCTCTTTGCTTTTAATGTATTTTATTAAATTGAGTTCCCAAGAAAAAACTGGACAGAACTCCAGTTCTCATGGAAAAAAAATGTTTGGAGAATAAAGAAACAGTAAAACTATCTTTAAATAATGGACATCAGTATGAGCCTTGGTGATGCCGCACAAGAGATTATTTGGCTCAGGCAGAAACTCAGTGACTAGCACTAGACCTTAAGTCTAAATAAGGACTGCCTCTCTTGTGCGGCATCACCAAGGCTCATACTGATGTCCATTATTTAAAGATAGTTTTACTGTTTCTTTATTCTCCAAACATTAAAGTCAATCAATTTGGGTTATTTGTTTGATATGTGCTGAGCGGCATAAGCGTACAGCTTGTTCAGCATACTCCTCTCTTGCTGGGGTTTTTGGGTATGGATTGGGTCTCATGGTGTGGGTTTGGGATGGGGTGGGGGTTTGGGCTTTGGAGTGGTTGGGGATTGGGGGGATTCTTTGGTTGGGGTGAAAATGTGTTTGATGGTACGTTTGGTGTTCGCGACCTTGTTGTATTGTCGTGCTGTATTGTGTATTTACTGATGATGTGCCAATAAAACATGATTTATACTAAAGTCAATCAATTTGTTACCTTTGCTTAATCTTCTGTAAACCGCATAGAACTTCACGGTATTGCGGTATATAAGCTGTTATTATTATTATTATTATTACAGGTGGCAGGTGCATGGGTGTGTCATGATCGTGTTGTCAAACAACACACACAATTTACAAAAACTGTCAGTTGCACGTGTTTCATGTTGCACTTGCGTGCCTACGCATGCCAACCATTGATCTGTTGTAAGTGGGGGCTACAAAACAGAAAGCCGCTTGACATGTTGTTTTAAGATATGCATGTAACACTGGAGCAAAATACCAAAGATTTGGTTGAGAACACGTAGGTCTCACCAACATAACAGGAAGCAGATGGTTAGCAGATTATACAGGTCAAGCCACTCCCCCTCTCCCCACCCCCTGATAAAAAGGCCCTGTGGCACAAAAATATAATTTCAAAATGAACATCCTGACTATAGAGAACCAATGTTTTTGGACTATCAGATTATAACTGATTTCCTGCACCATAACAGTATGACTATAGTTAAGGCTTTATGTGGCATCTGTTCTAAAAAGGAAAGCAAGAGAGTCTGCTTTCTTTTACAAAGTACAGTACTATTATATTTGTAACATGTTAAATAGGTGTGAATTATGCATGAGCGCTTACGTCAGCCAGACAACTGGTGCAAATCATTGTGCCTAAATTGTGAAAACACATAAGTAAATTATTGCACTCTATAACTGAAATGTATAACTTCTTGCACACTCCACTCAAATGATGCCCATGTGTATATCTACCTTCCGACGACAGGCAAACCTCGGTTTGCGAGTAGCACAGTTTGCGGAGTGTTTTGCAAGATGAGCAAAAACTCTCCCGCAAATCTTATCTTGCAAACCGAGCGCCGTCTCGATACACGAGCTCAGCTCCCGAATTAAGCTGGCCGCCGTCCCATGTAAGCACGTACGCGAGCTCTCGGCTCCTGAATTTTAAGACGGCCGCCATCCTGATAACGTGCGCGTCACTCATCAACGTTGTGCATGCTTACATGTGATGAGCGCATTATCGGGACCTCGGCTGGCTTAAAATTCAGGAGCTGAGAGCTCGTGCGCGTACTTATACGGGACGGCGGATGACTTAATTTGGGAGCTGAGAGATGCTGACAGACGGCAGAGGCATCGCTTGAAGTGGGAGGGCAGCTGAGGGAAGGAAGTCACCCTGCTGAAGGAGCTGCGACACCCGGGCATCATCCAGGCACCCCTGGGCCACCATAGCAAATCTTGGTTGTGGAACAAATCGTTTGAATTTACATTATGGCCTTTGGGGAACTTTGCTTTGATATACGAGTGCTTTGCATTAAGAGCATGCTTCTGGAACGAATTATGCGAACAAACCAGAGAGAACCAGTAACACAAACCAAACAGCAAAAGAAATGCACTGAAGTGGTCCTGGAGGGAAGCAAATTTTATTATTGGAACAGACATGGCCCGTGTTTCAGCTGAATTGTATTTTATTTTTTTACAAAACTAGAAAAACAAACTTCAATATTCTCAAAAGATCATTTAAAATTGCAAACAGACAGAGATACAATATTGCAAGGGCTTCTTTGAATCAAGAAGGATACTTATGCTCATAATAAATATGCCTAAGAAGATGCTTTTTGTTTTTAAAAAAAACACATATTAAATAATTTTAAAACAACAAAAGGATCCTCTCCTTTTGTTTCCATTGGGGCTCACTTCACGGCTTTTCTTCTCTATAGAATGGTGCCTCAGCATAATTTTAGCAAGTGTGTGTGTGTGTGTTCAGACATACAAGTGTACAGTGTATTCCAGTATTCTAGTCGATGAAGAGAGGACATCAAAGTGCCAAGATACAGGGCAGGCAGAATATACTCTCACAATACTGTTTTTGTTTTTTAGTTGTTATTTAGAAAAATCAATTTAAAAAAAACAATAAAGAAAGAATATAAAACAATACAAATCTAGAATCTCTCCCCAGAACCAGGAATGAGTAATGTGCTAAAAAGAGATCTAAGGGTTATAAACAAAAAAATAACCCCCCATATCCTCCCCCCCCCCCACCCCCACCTCGCCAACAAAGTTCACAATACTGTTTTTAACATTGCCTGGGTATGGTCTCTCACTTTGTCTTTCCAAGTAACCTCTGATGTTGCCTGCTTAAGTACCTTTTTGATTTTAATATATCTTTTTCAAACATCTGGGTCTAATATTTTAATTTACACAATATGTAGTGATTTGGGGTTAATTGATTTATATTGTCTTTCTGTGGTTTTTATGGATTTACATGGATAATTTGCACACACTATTTTCCCTGTGTTTTTAAATCTATACATTTCTCTGAATTGTATAATCTATACATTGTTTTCTACCTTCATGGTCATGGTTTAAATGTTTCCTTGTAGTCTAATCCTTTTTAAAGCTTCTTTTATATGTTTATATTGGTTTGGAATTATGATTATTATTGATTGTATTCTGTTATTGTTTTATCGTTTTGCTGATGCAGCTTTTGCATGGATAAAACCTGGCCTGTGCCAGGTCTTTGCAAGTGTACTCTGTTTCTGGAACCATAAACTGATTTTGGTTACTTCGCTGTGGCTGATTTGCTGTTTTGACCACCGAGAGGGAATCAAAGTACAAACCACACAAAAGAACCTGTTTTGCCAGAGTAAATGTAAAACTGTTAAAAATCTGAAATGCTTTCTCTCACCGAATGGTCTAGTGCTGGAGGAAAGCAACATTGTTGAATCGGTCTCTGGGTTGTATTTTTTTTTTGGGGGGGGGGGTGGCTAGCTGTGAGCTTTTCATTTGACCCTCAGTCACAGACGTAAATGGTGTCACTGTTTTGAACTGGAAATAGAAAAGGAAAACCTTCTGGTGCAGAGACCCCCTGATGCAGGCAGTTAATGCTGAAACACAGCCCATGTCGGGTTGATTGCCCCAGACTTGAAGGCTCTTGGTGCTTTTTATTGTTCTTTATTCCAGTAATTTAATCATTTCTGTGTGTATTCAGTGCATAAATGTTAGTTCCTTACTAAGGCCCCCCTTTTATCAAGCTGCATTAGGGTTTTTATCGTCGGCCACTGCAATAAAAACTCGGGCGCTCATAGAATTCCTATGGGTGTCGGAGCTTTTACCGCAGCGGTCGTCGATAACACGGCTTGATAAAAGTGAGCCTAATAGAATTATCCCCCAGTGCCTAACTTATGAATCTTAGTTTAAGCAAACTTATTGCACTTCAAATTTTAAGTGTCTCAGCTTAAAGTGCCAAACATTAAAGATAATAATAATAATAACTTTATTTTTATATACTGCAATACCACAAATAGTTCAGAGCGGTTTACGATAAAAAGAGACTGCATACAGACAGCGATATTACAGAAGGCAATTCAGAGATACATCAACAAGGATATGAAATTATACAAATTTACCAACGAGAGAAGTTTTAACTGTTTTTCTAAAGGTTTGGTAAGAAAATGCATTTAAGTTAAACTCACGTAGACATTTATTCCATTTGCCAGCTTGGAATGATAATGTCTTATCTAGGAACCTCTTATAGATACAACCCTTCAGAGATGGAAAGGAGAACAGATGGGCACTACGTGTACGACTGGTAATACCAGCAAAATCGAAGTGGTATGAAAGATAGATTGGAGCTGAACCTGTTAAAGATTTGAAAAAAAAGGCAAGCAAACTTAAAAATAACCCTGGCTTCCACAGGTAGCCAATGTAATTTTTATAATAAGGACTTACATGATCCAATTTTTTTCAGGCTAAAAATGAGACGGGACTGCTTAGTCGTTTGACGGTTTTCTTGAAAGAACCAAGATATACAATATTGCAGTAGTCAGAAAAATAATGTTAGACACCTGTACTTGCTGAAAGTAGGTTTCTAACATTAACTCCTAATTTAGGGGCCACTGTAGAACTTCTAAGCACCCCTTGACTTATCAAACTCCTAGGGGAACTATCTTGGTAGTAGCACTTTGCTCCCTGAATGAGTCCTGCTGAGACAGCGCTGCTGAATTTAAGGCGGAGCTGTGGTGGAGGTCCAAGTTATCCAGGTAGCGGCAAATTTCAGAGCTGCTAGTTGGGTAACTTTCTGGATAATTGAGGACAACAAGAAAGATTTTCTAAATCTAACTGGATATGCTTTCCAGATAGCAGCTCTCTGGATGAGGAAAGACTAAAACAGTTAAGCCTCTTCAGCCTGGGTAAATCTGGACTTCTGGTAACCCTGAGAAGGTATAAAGATCCTATTACATATTTAGTTTTTCCTTCTGAAGCAGCCCTTTTAGCCCCAGTTATCTTATAGTCTAACTGCCCCTCCCCCCCACTTCATATTTTAATGCACACGAAAAGTTTTAACTGATTTATGCCTCTTTGGTCCTCCTCAGATTCTCCCTTGACCTGACTTACTAATAATTTAATTTGTAAGGGCTAATCCTCCTTCCTATCGTCTTTCCTAGAATCTGATTGCTATGTTTTTTACAGGATGCCATTAAGATTCAATCATTTGCTGGCAACCATTTGGCTGTTTTTCAGACCTTTTTTTTTTTTTTTTTCAAACTTGTGAAATACATTTCTGCACTTTCTAGATGGTAGTTTTAAACCATCCTCATAATGTCTGCAGGCTTTTAACCCTTGCAAATTCTCCTTTTAGTTTCTTCTTTTTATCATATTGCCTCTGTAACTGCTCGAGGTGATTTTACAAAAAAAATAAACAGCAGATACAGGACCAGATTTAGTCATGTGTGTTACCATGTCACCATTAATGTGCGCTATTAGTAAATAGGTCCTGTTGCCATAAATTGACCCTGTGGTAAATAAACATGTTAATGTGTGTTGTTATGTAGTAACATTAATCTCATTGTAATAAATTTAGCCCATAGACACACCTGTATCTCCTACCAAAATTTTTAATGAACTTTCCATTAAAATACTTTCAATATCGTATATAATCCATCCAACGATTAAAATTTTAGGAATCGTATTAGATCAACATCTTACTATGAAAACCCAGATAGATGCTGTTATACGTAAAAGTTATTTTACTTTATGGAGACTGCGAACAATTAGACCCTATTTTGAATTGTCAGCCTCTAAATTATTGGTCCAGTCATTAATGTTGAGTCTCCTTGACTATTGCAATATTGCTTATTTATCAGTTGCTAAGAAGGTATTATTGAGATTATCATTGATAAAGAACACAGCAGTTAGATTGATTTACAGATTGAAGAAATACGATCGTGTTGCGTTACTTTATTGCGAATTGCAATGGTTGCCTGTGGAAGCTCGGGTATTGTTCAAGCTGTGCTGTTTTTGTTGCAAGGTTTTTATAAGGTGCAGCCCCTACTTATCTGGCGAATAGTTTTTCCATAGCTACGCACAGTAGAAAAACTCATGCTCTGTTCAGTTTCCCTTCTGTAAAAGGTTGAAAAAGCAAGAAATTCCTAAATCACTCTTTAGCATCTCAGGCAGCTTCTCATGAAAAAGAATTTTGATTATTGTTGCTCACAGCTGTTTCTTACAGACATTTTAGAAAACAGCTAAAAACCTATCTTTTTTCCAAATACCTGACTAGCTGACTCACTCAAATATACGATTATTTTATATGTTTATAATAATGTTAATAATCTTTTGTAAACCGTGTAGAATTTTGTGGTAACGTGGTCTATAAGCATAATGTTATGTTATGTTATATCCAATTTCAGTTTCATAGCATGACAATGCAATTTGATCCTTCTCTCTAGGTTATCATGGTCTCCCTTTTTAAAAGCTAAATTGTGATACAATAGTTTTAATATTTATTTTTCCTTGTGGGTATGCTAGAAAAGTTTGCGTTTTGATAATTATTGCCAATAAGCTACAAAACCATTTACTTCTTGCACCAGGACTAATATTCCACTGAGAACTTCCATATATATTCGAATGTAAACCTATCCGAGTATAAACCGAGATACCATTTTTGCCCCCCTTTTTATGGGGAAAATGGTAACTCAAATATAAACCGGAGGGTTTATATTCTACTGTTCCCGTTACCTTCCCTGTGGTACCCTATAACCCTCCCTCCCTGTAATCTTCCCCCTCTGTTGTCTCAAGCCCCCCTGTACCGGCAGACTTCAGCCCACACCCCTACCCCCACCCCCACTGGCTGGCAGTTAGCATTCCCACCCTCCCAAGCAAGAGTATCAAGAGTAACCCCCCCCCCCAGGCTTATCACGATGGAGGTCTATTGGCGTGTTGGGGCAGGAGCGATTCCCACTCTTTCCCATTCTTTCTCCGCAGTAAAAATGGCTACTGAGACTTCCATCAGAACATACTATTGTACTATTTTGCATAATGGAGTTTTTTTTCCAGGATCAGTGATTGTAACTCATAGACATTAGTTGTACAAAGTTGCATTAGCAACGAACCATGAAAGTTCAGAGTTCCCTTTTTTTTTTTTTTTTCTTTTAAACTGTGCTAGTCTTATTATGTTGTGCAAAATAAGGGGTCCTTTTACTAAGGCACGCTAGCCCTTTTAGCGTGTACGCTAAATGCTAACGTGTCCATTATATCCTATGGATGCGTTAGCATTTATCGCGTGCTAAAATGGCTAGCCCACCTTAGCAAAAGGACCCCTAAGTTAGAAAATCCCTCTCTCATAGACAGAAAATAAGAGATAACATTTTCAGCAACCATCTACTACAGTGGAAAATCTTTATATAGTCTCTTTCAAGAGTTGCTAAAAAACGTATAAGGTACTGTATATCAAAGCTGATGTGGGATTGCTTGCTTCAAAAGTCCCTCATAAAGCACTTTAGTTCTAGCTCTTGTCTGGATAAACACAGCTTCAGCCAAAGGTAACTTTTGATCATAGACGCTTTTCAATTGCACAAAATATGTTGTAATATTCAGGATTTTAATGAGAAATAATTTTGAGGTTAGACTTTTCAGATGTAGGAGGTGCAATTGCTGGCCCAGTGCCAATTAACAAAAAAGCAGTCGGCTTCTTGTTTGTGGCAGGCATATGGAAACCTGGAGGCTTTAAAAGTAAACAACAGCATTTCATTTTTAGACCTTAGAAACAGAATCAATAACTTGCTCAATTCTGATGACAGGGTAAAAGAGGGTTCCAAAGTACATGAGCTTCCAGCATCACCTATTGACCAATTAAGTCTTTGGTGCCTAGAACAAGGGTTTTTGGAATGCCTTAATACATGAAAAATTAATGGTGGTAGCTGAAAAGATATATTCTCCGAAGACTTAGTACAGGAAAAAGTATTGTAGCATAAGTATGGTACACTGATGATCGGAAAATGAACACTGTTGGTTTAGGCCTAGTAAATAAACAATAATTTAAGCCACTGATAACCAAAATTTGATCCACATTCAAATGAACTGTTTGAACATTGATAATATTTTTTTTTTCTTTATATAACATATATAATATTGTCATGCCAATAAAGTTGTCTGAAGTCTGTAGGATAACATTTATATATTCAGATATGTAAAATATTTTCCCCTGGATCAAGGCCACAGTTTCTTCTTTTTCTGACTTTGCTACTGAGCAGCCTAACTAACTGTCCTTAACCCCTAATGTGCTGATTATTCAAAGGTAATTATGTGTTTACCAGTTGCAAGGATTATGTAATACCTGCAGTGTTAGAGCATTTGGTCTTACCCATTTACTTGCATCTTCTTTGTCCCTCCTCCCTAATATGGCAAGGGTCCACTGCCATCTGTAGGCCACCCCATACCAGCATATTCCTTATCCTGGAGTCTAGATCCAAAGCCAGATATTTTGCCTGTTTTTAACCTTGTTTTAATCTTAATTGCTACTTTAACAAGCTTTTCTCATATTTGGATGGTATAATTACTTTATACTGCTTTAGGGTTTCAGTAGCTTGAAGCATTCTAAATTAATTTATTCTTAATTGAAGGCAATAAATACAAAGAAAAGAAAACAAGACACCTTTTTATTGGACTAACGTAAGACATTTTTGATTAGCTTTCAATGGCAATACCTTCTTCAGTTCAGAAATAAACAAATGTTGGCAAATGTCAGAATATATAAGTGAAACCTAAAAGCATTCCAATGACAGTCTCGTAGCAGGGCAAGTAGGGTGAGGTGGGGGATGAGAAACAGGGATAGATGGATGGGTGATCAGAAGGGTGACAAAGCAGAATACTTTTATAGTTTATGATGTGAGGGCTTTTGTCAGAATATCAGAATAGATTCAGAAGTAACCTCAGAAAATACTTTATCACAGAAAGGGTGGTAAATACTTGGATTGGCCTCCCGATGCCAGTGGTGGAGACAAAAACTGTATCCGAATTCAAGAAAGCTTGGGACAAGCACATTGGATCTCTAGAGAAAAGGAAGGAATAGTAAATGGAATGGTTAGGCAAACTAGATAGGCCATATGGTCTTTATCTGCCTTCAGGTTTCTCTGTTTCTAATTGTTAATTTCTGATCTGAAGAAGAATGTATTGCCTGTTTAAATAACTTGTCCAGGGTTAAATGGTCAAATTCAGCAGCACTTAACTGGATAACGCCTTGAAAATATTCGATTAGGCCTGTGACAAACCCAGTGCCAGCTCTGACTTTGTTCCAGGAAAAATAAGCAAAAACATCCATTCCATGACCAGAAGAGCTGACCAGGTTAACGTTAGAAATAAGGAGTCAGCTGTTTACTCTTCAGACAGTGAGGCTCAACAGGACAGAGACTGGTCTATTAGTAAAAGGCAGGAAAGCTCACAACAAAATTAATCTGTTGTAAAGCCAGCAAGGTTCACTGCCTATAAGGAAAATCCTGTCCCTTTAAGACAACCTCAGCGTAAGCAATACAAGGAAAGCTGTACTCTGCAGCTAAGGGAGCCAAGCTCTATCCCCCTTCCCAGGTGTAGGGGATGTGACTATGACAAACAAAGGGCAAGTCCTGAATCAGAAAGGGAGGCGGGAACATGAAAGGCGGAGCTGTTCACCTGAGTTGTGGCTAGGCAAGGAGGTAGAAATGGCAAAGGATCACTGCCTCAAGCCACAGAGAATTCAGAAGTCTGTGAGGATATGGACATAACAGAGTGGCCAGTGGAGCACACAGCATTGCTTCCAGAGTTCATGGAAGTGGGTCCTTGAAAGTGAAAAGGAATAACCTTGTTTGTTGAACTTTATGTTTGCTGTGCTGGAAAGGCAGAAACCTCTGCTAAACAAAAAAAGAGAGGGTAATTTTTGTGTTTTGTTTTTCCATCTGAAAGACTGTTTTTTCTTTACTGAACTGCTATCAGGACAGCTGAGAGTCAGATAGTGGAATGAACTGTGTTGCCAAGTTGAGCATTGTTTCCTTTCTTATTATTACCTTTGGGGTTTTTTTCCCCCTGCCAAAGTCACATTAAAACCCAGCAAGGAGGAAAATGCCCAGTAAGCTGGTTTGGAAATAACTGTGAATTATAGAATAGTGCTAAGAGTGTTTGCAGTGTTCTAAGTGCGGCTGGAATGAAGTTTTGTTTCTTTTATTACTTGACAAGCATGGACTTTATTATCACCTGTTTATGGGAGTATTGAGACTATTATAATTTGAGAAAGAACCTGAATTCTGTTTACCAGAATAGAGCTAACTCTATTCTAGAGTGAACCTCAGCTCCCACCTGCAGTGCAGGCAGCCATAATAACCATCTTCAAAGTGGTGATGACTTGGTTTTTTTTTTTGCTTGTATTGTATGCTTCTATGTTTTTCTGAAGAAGCCTGTGGATTGAAAGGATCTGAGAAGCATTGCCCCGGTGAAATGAACTTAACTGTTTGGTCCAGAAAGCCCAGGGACAGTAAAGCAATACGGTACATTGTATGAACAAACCAGGAGAAAAAGTATGTGTGGGGGGAGGAGGGAGGTTGTGCTATTGTTTTTCCTGGAATTTGACTATGCTGAACTAGATCTAGTTGAAGGACAAAATAAAAGTTGAAAACTACTATTACCTACTGTTTCTTTTCTTAGTGACACTTTTCCCATTGACCAGGGTAGCTAGTAACCCTAGGCGAGTTTTCACCTGAAGGGTTTACCCCATTTCCAGGGGAACATGCATGAAGTCGTACAAAGGTCGCAGCTAGTGCCCTCTACTGTCCTGAACAGAGGCATAGCTGGCAACAGGCCCTAATTCTATAAATTTTATAAATGGCAACTGCCAGTAGGTGCCTAGATCAGCGCACCTACCAAGTTAGATGCGTAACTTACCCCCCCCCCCCCCACACACACACACCTTTTAATAAGCCGTGGTAGAAGTTTCTGCCACAGTCTGGAGTGCTACTCTCCAACGTTGCTACAATGCTCATAGAATTACTATGAACATCAGAAAAGCATTGGAGCATTCAGTACTCCAGGCCACAGTAGAAACCTCATAACAGTTTTTATAGGTACATCAGAAGTAGAAAACCTGTGAGGGAATCCGTGGGACCGTTGGATGATCAAGGAGCAAAAGAGGTGCTCAGGGAGGATAAGACCATGAATTATTTGCTTTGGTCTTTACAGAAGATGTAAGAAATCTACCTGAACTAGAAATGGTTTTCAAGGGTGAAGATATGGAGAACTGAAAGAAATCTCGGTGAATCTGGAAGATGTACTAAGCCAAACTGACAAGTTATAAAACATGATAAATCACCTGGCCCAGATGGTATATATCACATGGTATGAAAAAACTCAAATATGAAATTGCTGGCCTGCTGTTAGTGACATGGGGGAAGCCACTGCTTGCCCTGGATCGGTAGCATGGAATGTTGCTACTCCTTGGGTTTTGGCCAGGTACTAGGGACCTGGATTGGCCACCATGAGAATGGGCTACTAGGCTTGATGGACCATTGGGCTGACCCAGTACACTGTACTGCGAGGCTGATTTTGGGACTTTCACGAAGGTAACAGATTACTCCTATGCTAAAACAACTGTACTGGCTCCTAGTATCGCAAAGGGTTTGCTGTAAAATGATATCTGTGGTACATCAGAGTTTGTATGGATCTGTCCCACTGAATTTTCAAACTCTTTGGGAGGTGTATCAGCCGAAGAGGAAATTAAGGTCTGAGAGAAATATGAGACTGATTTCGATGAAGGAGAAAACTGTTCAGCCTGCTAAATCTAGAGCAGCGATGTTGTCCGTGGCTGGGGTAAAATTATGGACCTGCCCGGACCGTTTACACTTTAGAAAGATGTTGAAGACGCAACTGTTTGTTGAGGCTTTTCTCTGAAATTGCGTTGGTAAGATTTTTGAATTGCGAACGATGCACTTTACTTAGGGCTCCTTTTACTAAGGTGCGCTAGCGTTTTTAACGCACGCAACATTGCCGCGGGTGCTAACCCTGCGCTACATGCCAAAAACTAACGCCAGCTCAACGGAGGCGTTAGCGTCTAGCGCGCGTGCTAAAACTGCTAGCGCAGCTTAGTAAAAGCAGCCCTTAGTGGGGGATAGTTAATATGTAGACTCGTTGAGTTTTCTGACAAGTGTTTTAAGCGGATTAAATTACTGTGTGATTTGTAATGTAATTGAAAGCATTTTGCAAATGTACTGTTTTTGAATTATTATGAATGTTTTAAAAGTTAACCGCTTAGGTTTAGGCAGTTTAGAAATTTTAGAAATAAATAAATGAATATTCTTATGTTCTTACTTATTTATCAAATCCTCGACATTCTGAGTAAATTTCGTCTTCCTATTGGGAAATCGCTAGCAATTTTCTCTGTGTTGCTACTCCTTCTGTCTGTTGCATTGTCGGTTAAAGTAGTCTCAGGTTAATAATTTTTTGATGACCCACCACAAGAAGATTTCACAGGCTCACATGCTCACAGTACTGTATTTACTTTTGCAGTGGCTGTGTACATGTGAGGCTGAAATCTTTCTGTTCAGTCCTGTTCTTCTTCTACTTATCATTTCCAAAGCACTACTAGATAGATGCATGCAGTGCTGTCCATTAACATGGAAGAGAAGTCCCTGCTTGAAAGAGCTTCCAATCTAATTGTCTTCTCCCATCGAGTGTGAGGTGCTTTTCCAAGCAGTCCAACCAAGCACATTGCACAGCGAGTGGCATTCACTTTCAGGTCTCACAAAGCTCTGCCTACCCAGATGCCTGTCATGAATTTTTAGGAGCTGCAGAATTCTTTTTTTTTTTTTTTTTTGGCTATCTAGCAATGTCTTGTGGTTATTTTGCTATTTTTGCCTTTTGTAGTGGTGGTGGTGGTGGTGCTTTTTTTTCAACTTTTTACTCTCTTTATCTACTTTTCCTTTTCTCGGTTACCGTATTTTCACGCATATAACATGCACGTTATACACAATTTTACAAACCGTGCATAACCATGCGCGTTATACACGTGAGCGCGTTTTACAACTTTTTTTTTACATAGTTCCCCCCGACGTCCGATTCACCTCGCAGGACCGCTCGCACTCCCACCCCGAAGGACCGCTCGCACCCGCACCTCGAAGGACCGCTCACACCCCCACAGCCTCCCCCCCCCCATCATGGAGAAGCTCCTACCGTTGTCCTGCTGCTTCCTCTTCCGGCGGTCCCGGCCCTTCTGTGAGCCCTGCGTCTACGCTGCTTCCTCTTCCGGCGGTCCCGCCCTTTCTCTGTCGTCAGAGAAAGGGCGGGACCGCCGAAAGAGGAAGCAGCGCAGACGCAGGGCTCACAGAAGGGCCAGGACCGCTGGAAGAGGAAGCAGCGCAGACGCAGGGCTCACAGAAGGGCCGGGACCGCCAGCAGAGGAAGCAGCAGGACAACGGTAGGAGCTTCTTCATGATGGGGGTGGGGGGTGGGGAGGCTGTGGGGGTGCGAGCGGTCCTTCGGGGTGGGGGTGCGGGTGCGAGTGCGAGCGGTCCTTTGGGGTGGGGGTGCGAGCGGTCCTGCAGGGGGGGGGTGAATCGGACGTCGGGGGGGACAGGACTTCAAGGGGGAGAGGAGAGTCGGGGCGGGCGAAAGGAGAGTCGGGGCGGGCAAAAGGAGAGTCGGGGCGGGCAAAAGGAGAGTCGGGGCGGGCGAAAGGAGAGTCGGGGTGGCCAGAGGAGAGTTGGGCGGCGACAGGAGAGTCGGGGCGGCATGCGCGGTATACGGGTGTGCGCGGTATATAAAAATTTCTTTACATAAATTACAGTTTCCCGCGCGCTATACCCGTGTGCGCGTTTTACACGGGTGCGTGGTATATGAGTGAAAATACGATACATTTAACTGTTGTCATCTTCATGCCCAACAGCCTCTCATCCTTGCTTGTTTGCTCCATTCAGTTGCTCTCCTCTGTTACCTCCTCCTTCCCAACTGCTTTCTTTCCTCCAGCTTTCTTACCCACTGCTTTCTCAAGCCTCCACCCTTTCCAGTTTCTTTCTTGGCTCCAGGTGCCTCCCCTGCCAGGCTGTTCTCTGCCTTCTCTACCTCCATGGGATGGTTTTCTCTGGCTATGGACCAGGACCTGGTCACAGCAGCAGTTTCTGTGCAGATGCATGGTTAATCTGGAACCCACAAATTTTTTCATCCTTGTTTACTCCAATTACCAAAGCACAGAGCTATCCAGTTAACTGTTCCCAAAGGGTGACTTAAGGCCAGTCCTAATTTTAAACTTAAATCCCAAAGCAGTATACGGACCTGAAAGCTGCAGCAGAGCCTTTGTGGAATCAACTTTTTTTGAGGAGCTTAGTGTTGTGTCAAAACATACTGAGCTTACTTTCACAGAGAGTTAAAGACCGCTGATGCAGGCTCTTGCTGAAACTTGGCTGTGTCAGGTCATCAATAAATTATTAACCTGAGCATGGCTCCAGTGACTTCTTTATTCCCTTGACTGTCTCTGCTTTTTGCCTTCTTTGCTTTCTGTGGAGCATTTTTGTTGTTCTGTTTCTCTTATGGATTACCAGGCTTCTCAGTGTGTTGATAGTGACTGCGGAGGGGTAATTCTGCCATGGTTGGTATTTGTTTTGTCAGAGGATGTGGTAAGAGCAGTTAATGTAGCTGGTTTAAAAAAAATTTGGACAAGTTCCTAGAGGAAAAGTCCATAGTCTGCTGTTCAGACAGATATGGGGGGAAGCTACTTTTTGCCCTGGATCAGTGGCATGGAATGCTGCTACTATTTGGGTTTTTGCTAGGTATTTGTGACTTGAATTGGCCTCTGTGAAGACAGGATACTGGGCTAGATGGACCATTGGCCGGATCCAGTAAGGCTATTCTTATGTTTATTTTACTGTCCACCTAATAATGCCATTGATAGATTCCTTCCTTCAAAAATATTTTGTGTTTGTTCAATAACATTTGATTTTCAAATTATTATTGGTGGTTTTAATTTGCATTAGGAAAATTTATCAGCACAGCAGGTTGATATCTTTTGAACCACTTGTGGTTTGGACTTTCTGCTTGTTATGAGTCCATCAAATCAAGCAGGACATTTATTAGACCCGATACTGTATTTATATTTTCTAATAAGGATTGTTTCTGGTACTGCTTGATGCCTTCCTCCTACTTTACGGAGAGGGTAGTGGATGCCTGGAATGCGCTCCCGAGAGAGGTGGTGGAGAGTAAAACTGTGACTGAGTTCAAAGAAGCGTGGGATGAACACAGAAGATTTAGAATCAGAAAATAATATTAAAGATTGAACTAGGCCAGTTACTGGGCAGACTTGTACGGTCTGTGTCTGTGCATGGCCGTTTGGAGGAGGATGGGCTGGAGTAAGTCTTAACAGAGATTTCGGCAGTTGGAACCCAAGCACAGTACCGGGTAAAGCTTTGGATTCTCGCCCAGAAATAGCTAAGAAGAAAAAAAAAAAATTTAAATTGAATCAGGTTGGGCAGACTGGATGGACCATTCGGGTCTTTATCTGCCGTCATCTACTATGTTACTATGACTATACCACTGTTTTCAACACCTAAATTTAGGTGTTCCTTTATAGAATTATCCTCTTGGAGCTCGGTAAACTTGGTAGTTTTGCACCAGTGGTCTGAGAATCAGGGAAGCTGGGTAAAGTCATTTTCATTCTCCATTGCCTCTGGTACAAACCAGAGATTTCAAGGGTGGAATTGCTCAAGAGTGAGATTTAAGGGCAATGTGTACAAGACATAAATGTATAAAGTTTTACAATTGGAAAAAGGTTTACAAATGGAAAATACAAATATTTAGGGTTTGTTTTTAACGCTTCTGAAAGAATATAAGCAGACTAGAGGCAGAGTTAGGACAGTGTTCAACGAATTTGCCCAAGTAATTTAATATTTAACAAGGAACATAAGAATTTGCCGCTGCTGGGTCAGACCAGTGGTCCATCGTGCCCAGCAGTCCGCTCCCGCAGCGGCCCCCCAGGTCAAAGACCAGTGCCCCAACCGAGACCAGCCCTACCTGCATGTGCTCCAGTTCAACAGGAACTCGTCTAACTTTGTCTTGAATCCCTGGAGGGTGTTTTCCCCTACGACAGCCTCCGGAAGAGCATTCCAGTTTTCCACCACTCTCTGGGTGAAGAAGAACTTTCTTACGTTTGTATGGAATCTATCCCCTTTTAACTTTAGAGAATGCCCTCTCATTCTCCCTACCTTGGAGAGGGTGTACAATCTGTCTTTATCTACTAAGTCTATTCCCTTCATTATCTTAAACGTTTCAATCATGTCCCCTCTCAGTCTCCTCTTTTCAAGGGAGAAGAGGCCCAGTTTATCTAATCTCTCACTGTACGACAACTCCTCCAGCCCCATAACCATTTTAGTTGCTCTTCTCTGGACTCTTAGGCTGAAAATTTCCTTTCATGTAGTATGATCACAGGTACCAATGAACTTCTCCATTTCGAGCTCAGGTTTTCAGAGGGAAGCTTGATGTGAAACTGTCCTCTCCTGAAACATATTAATATAAACAAGACCAGCAATCATATTTTCACCCACTATAATCACTATCCTCTGCTCATTAATTCCCCATACACACACACACACATCTCCCACATTGGGCCACCATTCCCACCATGCCACATCTCTCCCTCCCTTCCCTCCACCACCATGGACAACATTCCTCCCTCTTGCATCCCTTTCCATCTCTCTTCATAACATGCAGCGGGATCACGCGAGGGTGGAAAGCCTGCAGGCCCAGGTGGCGAGCTTAACCGATCGATTGGAGGAACAGGAAAATTGCCAATGCTACAGCAATTTGAGAGTAGTGGACATCCCTGCAGCGATACCGGACGCAGACCTCTATAGCTTCTTTCAAAAGTGGCTGCCAGAACATCTGAGCCTGTGTCCCTCGGTGGCTGCATTTGTCTGTGAACGAGCTCACAGACTGGGCATGCAGTCTGGAGACAACTCTAAATCGAGAGCGTTGATAGCATGGTACCTGAATTGGCAAGAAAAAGAACAGCTCCTAAAGGCATACCGTAAAGCTAATGGTCTTGAGTACGAAGGACATAAACTACTTTTATTCAATGACTACGCCTTACGAGTTGCCATGCAGAGGAGAGAGATGGCACCAATCTGCCTTTCTCTCCACAAAAAAAGGTGTACGCTTTGCGCTTGTCTATCCGGCAAGCCAATGTATCTAGAGAGAGGGCAAGGTACTTACAGTTACAGAGAAAGCAGCTGCACAGAAATTTCTGGATACCATCAACGAGTCCACGGACAACAGAGCAGCACCGGAGGTCGGATTGGGTGACGGAGCAGTGGACAGCCGGGGGCTTGCGGCTCTGGAGTTTGGTGCAGATCGAGGTTTTGGTATATACCTTCAAGGGTGGGGGCCATACCCGTGCATATACTACATTTTTGATCCTGAGGGATCTGCCTGCCTAAGAGGCTGTGCAGGGGTTCTTTGCCTGTAGGGCTGGGGCACGAGGCTGCTGGGGGACTCCTGGGACCCAGATTTGGATTTCAGGGGACACTTCCCATTTGGTTCTGCTTTTGCTCTGAGAACTGCGTGGGAGTGCCCCAATCCGCTGGCTGATGGATTTTGGGCCTCACTATTTATTTATTTATTCATTTCTCTATACTTTTCTCCTAGGAGAGCTCAGAATGGTTTACATGAGTTTATAACACCTTGATGACTGGACGGCAAGGGGATTTGACTTTGCTGACGTATCCCTGGCCATGGGAGTCCAGATCCCATGTTATAGGATGTTGTGGATTATCCACCTGAAGTTTTTCCTTTTTTTCTTTTTGGTTGGTTTAATGGATGTTTTGCACTGCCTCGGGGAAAGGATCTCTGGGGTGGTGGTGTGGGGGAAGGGGGGATGGGGGATTGACTCAGGTGGGGTGTGTTTGGTGTGCATGGCGACTTCACTACTTGGTGGTGCCTTGAGGGGCACATGGAATGGATCCAGGAACAGGTCTACAGTTCTGTTGCTGGGAGGGTTTTGGGGGTTCTGGCTGGGAGGGGGCGGCCATTCTTCTACATGTTATGGTTCAAGAGGGAGAAGATAGATATAGCATATCTGCAAGAAACACATCTATCCCCACTTGAACATTCTAAACTCCCTAGGGAGTGGGTGGGAGAGGTGTGTTCCTCATCCTATAACAGCAGGAAAAGAAGTGTAGCAATATTGTTTCATAAACAGTTACCTTTGAATATTCATAAGGTTCTGCAGGATAAGGAGAGCAGGTATGTCATGGTGGCAGGAGAACTGTGGGGGCAAAAATGGTTGTTCTGCAATATATATGCACCTAATGTATACAGCCATTTCTTTTCTGATCTGGTAGCCAAGATAGCCATGTACCCTGTCAATCGCTGGTGGTGATGGTGGGGGGGGGGGGGGTCTTTAACATTACTGCAGACCCTGCTATAGACTATAATCCGGCTAGGAAGTGTGCGAGGGACCATGGGGCCAAGGGGGTTAACTTCTTAACAGACCAACTAGAATTGCTGGATATGTGGCGGATATTACATCCCACAGAACGAACTTACACTTTCTATTCTCATCCTCATCATGTTTATTCCTGCCTGGATTACCTGCTGGTTGCTCCCTCTCTGCTCTCCCTGGTGGCTGGGGTCACGATTCTGGAAGCTACCTTGTCTGACCATTCTCCCCTTGATCCTAGAGTTGCAGATTACATTGGATCCCCCAAGAGCACCATTGGAGTTTTCCAGGCTATCTCTACAGAGACTTAGCGTTCCATAAGTATCTTAGGGAACAGTGGATAGATTGTTGCAACTGAAACAAGGTGCCGGATACAGATCTTGTGGTATTTTGAGAGGCTTCCAAGGCAGTGTTCCGGGGGAGTTTATTATAGCCTACATATCCAATAGGAGGAAAAAGCAAGAGGTGGATCTCTTGCAATTATCCCGGGAATTACAGGGGCTGAGAAGGAGGCATTTGATTACCATGTCCATGGAGGATAAAGCTCAGTTGAAAGATATTAGGTGCCAGATAGATGCTATTTTGGCTTAGAGGGCCTCTAAGGATCTTTGCTATCAAAGATACAAGTTATATAAATGGGGAGGGAAGATGGGACACCTTCTGGCTAATTTAGTGCGGCCATCTGGGAAACAACAGGTCATACTGTCCATTAAGGATAAACAAGGGAATCTCTATACCCAAGAGCAGCAGATTGGGCAGCAGTTTTGTCCAATTTTATGGGGCTCTCTGTTCGCAACAATCCTTCTCTGACCAAGACAGGGATGCTTTCTTTCAAGATCTTGAGTTACCGCGGTTGACAACCAACCAGCTGGCTCTGCTCAATGCTCCAATTTCCATCAGAGAGGTACAGGTGGGTATTAAAGTACTGAAACTTACCAGAGCCCCAGGGCTGGATGGTTTTGGCCCAGAGTATTATAAAATGTCCGACCTGATTTCCCTGGCACTGGAAGTGGCATACAATGCCTTGGGGACCATCCAAGGGGTTGGGGAATCCTATCCTGGCTCACGTGATCCCATGCAGGTGGGCTCCTAATGCCCAATCTCCCTTCTTAATCAAGATGCCAAATTGCTGGCAGCCATCTTAGCCAGACGGTTGAACATATTTTTGCCGTTGCTCATACATGAGGACCAAGTGGGGGTTTATTCCTGGCCGGTGCACGTCTGTGAACTTGACAAGGGCCATGATGGCATTATATTCCCAGAAGGGGATGGGGGAACGGCAGTTATTACAAGCTTG
Source organism: Geotrypetes seraphini (assembly GCF_902459505.1). Classification (NCBI taxonomy): domain Eukaryota; kingdom Metazoa; phylum Chordata; class Amphibia; order Gymnophiona; family Dermophiidae; genus Geotrypetes; species Geotrypetes seraphini. Next base: position 470,237,665 of record NC_047085.1, on the reverse strand, counting down.
GACATAGAAAAAGCCTTTGAAAGTATCTGTGGCAATATTTATTTTGAGTTTTGCCTAGGATTGGGTGGAGAGCCAAATTCATATCTGGATCCGAAGTTTATACATATGCTCGTAGGTAAGGCCATTACACAGACTCCTTCCATTTGGGCAGCAGGACTCGACAAGGATGCCCCTTGTCTCCTCTTCTTTTTTGTGCTGGCTATGGAGCCCTTGGCAACTAAAATTAGGGCGGATCCCGACATTAGGGCTATAAAGATTGGGGACAGGGAGAGTCGTATCAATCTGTTCGCGGATGATATCCTGTTGTATCTGGATAAGTCTCATATAGACCTAGATAGGGCGTTGGATATTGTGCGATTGTTTGGTAATTTTTTTCTGGACTCCGGGTTAATTGCGACAGATCGGAGCTTTTGCCCCTCAGTACCACTAAATGGGAGGTTTGGCAAACTGGCCTCAGTGTTCCCCCAATCTGGAGCCCAATGCGGTATCTTGGCATATATCTGAGCCCTAATTTCCAGCTTATGTATCAATACAATGTCCGGCAACATATAGAGCAGATCAAGACTCTGTGCGTAAAATGGAGAGACTTACCGCTGGGTGTGTGGGGTAGGGTGGCCCTTAACTAAGATGGTGCTTCTGCCCAATATCTGGTTTCACTTGCAGACTCTCCTGCTGTGGGTCACCAATTGAGATGAGAGGGCATTTCGTTCTATTATATCCTCTTTTATCTGACGCAACAAGAGGGCCCGTATTAGTTTTAATAATAATAACAGTTTATATACCGCAGGACCGTGAAGTTCTATGCAGTTTACAATGATTAAAAATGTTACAGATTGAGTAGTACTAACAGAGTTGAAGTTTAGCAATCAGTTGTGGGGAAGGATTGTGCAGTGCAGCTGCCTACGTACTTTAGGAACAGATATGTTTTTAGGTGTTTCCTGAATTCCTCAAAGGTATTTGCAAGCATGAGTTATAATAAGTTGATGCTGGATAGGAGGTGTAGGTGGCCTGAATGATTCTGACCTCAGACTTTATAATGTGGCTACTCTCTTCCGCTTCATCCACAAAGGGTGGACGGGTCATTTTCAGTACATGCCCAAGGGGCGGTTGGCCTCCTGGTGCTCACCCCATTCTGCCCTGAATATCTTATATATGAAGTCTGCAGTTTTCCCAGGGGGATCTGCCAAGGTGCAACTCCTACAGCCTCTATGGTTGGCTTGGAGGTGGTGGAGGAGGCGGCTGCAGCAATGAGTGCCAGAGGCGTCCTTCCTATTGCAGCTGCTGGGTAATGTGGAGTTTCCCCCGGGGGTTGGGAAGTTGGGGTTCCGGCTGTGGGAGCAGAGGGGGTATAAGACCTTGAAAGATCTATAGGATTTGGGAGGTTGGGTTTTCCCAACGTTTGCTCAGGTGCAGGCCAGGTGGGCCTTACCCAAGACTCATTTTTTGGCCTACCTTCAGGTATGCCATTATTTTCATTCCATACAACAGAAATGGGAGTGATACTTGGCTCTGTGGTCTACTGGACACCCAATTCTTGCAAGACCCGCTGGCTTTGAATAAACTTTCTACGTGGAACAAAATTGTGAAAGCTGCCTGTCCCTTACAGCCCTTGGACAAGCTGCTAACCCTTCGTCAAGGGGAGTTGGATGTCCAGTATGATAGGAAATCTTTTCTAGACCTTTTTGATAATGTACATGTTATGGGGGGCACGACAGATCTCAAGGAAATGCAATATAAAGTCCTATATAGGGCATATATTTCATAGGTCCAAGGAGCAAGAATGGGATTGTGGGAAGGGGGGCTTTTCTCCAAATGTAAGTGAGCTTCGAGCATCCTAGTCCATCATTTTTTGGAATGCCCCGCCACGAAAATATGGTTGCACATCCTCCCCATTATTGAACAGACAGTGAAATGCTCCATTCCCTGGGACTATGGCATATTATTGCTTGGGGATCAGAGGACAATGATAGAGGAGGGGCTCTCCTTTCCTCAGCGAAAGTTTATATACATGGCTGTCTTGGTGGTCAAAACACTTCTGTTGCAGCACTGGGTGTCAGATCGAGCGGCCTCCATTGGCTTAATCGGTTGCAGAGGTGGGTCGATTCAAGATACAACGGTCTCCCAAGGGAGGTCGACTAGATTGTCTGTGTTACGTAGCCCTTTGGAAGGATTTATTGACTCAGTGCCCGGGTGCTTCCAGGAACTAGACCTGGGATGATCTGGCTTTTTCCTGGTTTCTGAAGATATGACATGGGATGGCTGGCTGGGTGGAAGTGTATGTGAGATTGGGTGTGTGAGGAATGATAGTTGGGTTTTGGATGGGGGAGTGTGTTATGCTTGTTTGGGGGAAAGGCTGAAGTGGCAGAGTGTTTGAGGGTTATAATTATAGAAAATGTACATTGAAATGGGTCTGTTGGTTAGCAGGGCACAGTTCACGTTGATTATCTGTTGCTATTTGTTATATTATCCTTGTACAGTATCGAGCACGCTTATACTGTGTTGCAATTCGCAATAAACATAATTGAAAAATAAAAATCTACTCCAGCTATGGAAAACATAGATGCTTTTAATCTTGCATCTATCTTCCTTATCAGTAATCAATTTCACTCCCATCAAAGATATCGGGCGGTAAGAGCCACATTGATCCAGATCCCTCCCAGGCTTAAGAAGGAGCATAATGGGGCAACAAGAACAATATTAATAATGATATTCTGATTGAAGTGCCAGTGATTCAAAGGTTTGACTTACAAAAGTATCCTACCCCTCCCATCAGTACTGTCACCTGACTCTTTTCTATTATCTAATATAATAAAATGCTAGGCCGCACATGCGCACTCAAAAGTCGTGTTCCCTGATCTGTCACAGAAACATGAGTGCGCATGCGCACGTTTTACGTCACCATAGCCACCGATCTCTGTTCCTCCTGCACCATGGCACGCCAGGCATGTCTGCCGCCGGGCTCGAGCTCCTGGGGATCGGCGGCTCGAGCCGACCGGCCGGTGCTAGGCCTCACCTCCCGCTTCTGCCCTACACGGCGCCGCCAGACCCGGCCGTACAAAACGGCCCTACACTCAGATCTGCCAGCAGGGTTGCCATGGAAACAGAGGGGATCAGGAGCTAAAGAGAGATTGAAAAAAAACAAACCAACAACAGTGGACAAGGACAGAGACACTCACAGAAGGACAGGGGGCTAAAGAGACAGATTGAAAAAAATAAAACACTAAGAAGAGAGAGACACACAGGAAACAAATGACAAACAGACATACAGCAGCCAAGGAGACAGACAACAAAAAAAAATACAGACATACTTACATACAGCGTCCAAGTAGACAGACAGAGAGACAGTGGGCAAGGAGACAGCAAAAAACAAAAATACAAACAGCCAAGGAGACAAACGGAAAAAAATAAAAAATACAATACCCAAGGATAAATTCAGGAAAAAAAGACATACAGACGTACAGTGGCCAAGGAGTTAGACTGCACAAAAGACATACAGCAGCCAATGAGACAGACGGACTGACAGCGACCAAGTAGACAATCAGCAAAAAAACAAAAACAAACAGCGACCAAGGAGATAGACAGACAGACAAAAGTTAAGGAGATAGACAGCAAAAAAAAGAGACACAGCGGGCAAGGAGACAGAGAACAAAAAAATACAAACAATCAAACAGCCAAGGAGATAGATGGAAAAAAAAGGCAGACATACAGTAGCCAATTAAAAAGACAGAGAGACAATAAAAAAACCCCAACCATACAATGACCATGTCAACCGTGCCTCAGAGCGGCCTGCGAGGTTCGTTACAGCCGGTAGGCTGTTTTAAAGAAGAGGAGCCGCATGCTGGTCAGGGGGAGCAGGTAAGGAGTGCTGCTGGACAGGGGGAGCAGGGAAGAGGGTCGGGGGGAGAAAAGAAGGAGTGCTGCTGGACAGGGAGAGCAGGGAAGAGGAACAGGGGAGCAGGGAAGAAGTGCTGCTGGACAGGGGGAGCAGGGAAGAGTGACTGGGGAGCAGAGAAGAAGTGCTGCTGGACAGGGGGAGCAGGGAAGCGGGACAGGGGGAGCAGGTAAGGAGTGCTGCTGGACAGGGGGAGGTAAAAGGAAGGGAGAAGGCCTACTTCTGGATAGGTGGAACAGGCAAGGGGTGATGGTTGACAGCCAAGGAAAGAGAGAGACAGAAAGCGGCCAAGGGGAGAGAGAGAGAAAGAAAGAAAGAAAGACACACACATCTATTCTAGCACCCGTTAATGTAACGGGCTTAAAGACTAGTATTTTATATTGTATTGGAGAAAGTCTAATTTTTTTTTTTCTTTTTCTGACCTGTTTCACTGATGTAAAATCATCTCATGTTCTGCCCTGGATAATATACATTATATATAAAAAAAAGTAAAATGATTCTATGTTCCTCCTTTGTTAGGTCTGTACAATGAAAACATTATACAGTAATGCTTCCACTGCTTGAGGAAACAAGGAAAATATTCTTGTTTTCTTAACGTAGCGATACAGTGCTTCTGTAGCATTCTGGGAAATTTATGTTGTTTTCTAAAAAAAAATAAATAAATAAATAAGGCTGTACATATGAGGTGTAAAGAGCTAAGGAAGCAGAGCATAGGTTAGAGCATCTGTTGTAATTAAGGATGCTGGGATGCCCAAGGCGGTGAACAGAGGATTTGGGGCCCCTGGACAAATGAAAAGGAACATTGGGAAAAGACTGAAAGCAACATAGAGAAGATGAGAATGTGGGAAAGATACATATTTTTTGTTGCAAACATTTTTAGATGTCATGCGCTGGTGGTGTCTTGCTTTTGCACAGACCAGAGGTATCCAGGGGCAGAATAAATAAAGTTAAAGGTCTAATTCACCAAAGCTTTTCTCCTGGTCTATGCCTGCGTGAGAAAAATATGGTGAGTCAGACCATAAGTGCAGTTCTTTCTCGTTAAAATTGCACTGCCCCCGTAGCACTAAAAGCATACAATCACTGTGCTTGTGGAGAGCTGAGGAACCGTGGCTATAGGAAGACTGTACAACTCAGCAATCCTTCATAAATGTTTTGATGAAACTGTGTTTCTGTAATACACTAATACAGGCAGAGGTCTATATAAAGCAGTGGTTCCCAACCCTGTCCTAGAGGAACACCAGGCCAATTGGGTTTTCAGGCTAGCCCTAATGAATATGCATGAAGCAAATTTGCATGCCTATCACTTCCATCATATGCAAATCTCTCTCATGCATATTCATTAGGGCTAGCCTGAAAACCCGATTGGCCTGGTGTTCCTCCAGGACAGGGTTGGGAATCACTGATATAAAGGACAAAGAAACAAAAAATAAATTTTCAAATTGTAGTTGTGACAAGTCCAAAGTGCATCGGAACTACGCATTTGGAAGTGAGGAGGAGGAGGAGGTTATCAAGGTGAGCTATCGTTCAGATGTATTATTTTAGCTCAGGTCCCCTTTTTTTCCCCCCCCCCCCCAATATATTTATTAGAGAAATACTTTGGTAGCAAATCAAAGAGCGTACATCCACTTAAGAATAAACAGGCAGTGAACGAGCAAGAACAGCTTTTGCTAAGCCGCATTAGGGCTTTAACGCGCGGAATAGCTTGCGTTACATTGCCGCGCACGCTAGACCTTAAACGCCAGCATTGAGCTTGCGTTAGTTCTAGAAGCGTAGTGTGCGGTATAGCACGCAGTAATTTCCTGCGTGCACTAAAAACGCTAGCGCACCTTAGTAAAAGGAGCCCTAAGTGTAGAGCTAGTTACTGACTGTGAGGGCCCTGGAGGAAAGAACCCCCCCAGGTATAGCACAGGTATCAGTGGGGATTTGGAGTTAGTCCATAGGCACATCTGTACAGTTGAGGTGAAGATCAATCCCTGCGTGGGAGGTTGTAGCTTAGCAGGGAGAGCTAGGTGAGGGGTGGAAGGAGGAGAGGTCCAAACCCTCAGTACTTTATTCCCTGTATACTGACTGTAAGACCAGACTGCTTGGAAGGTATTAGACAGGTGCATGATGGGAGAACGAACAAAAGGTTACTGTCAAGCCCTAAGGGGAAGGGGGTGGGCATGGGACATGTTGACTTCCCTATCCCAGTGACTGGGGAGAGCGGTAGAGATAGGGTCATGGAAACTCTAAGCTCACCTTAACTGGAAAAGGGACTCTCAATAGTGACTTGACACTAGGGGGAGAGCCCAATAAGTTGTGAGGTCAGCCCTCCTTTTGGTGCTCAAGGAGGGGGACCTATAGGCATTATTGATCATGGATGGGCCTTTGCTTCAGCAGTATTATTGATTGTGGATGGACCAATGCATGAGGAGCACTACTGACCATGGTTGGATCTTTGCTGAAGGAGTATTATTGGGCAAATTGTGCTACTGGAGTCTTGACTCACATCTTCGAGTGTGTGGTGGATCATGTTATTGGAAACTCGACCTACGCTTATGGGTAGGCGGTGTGACACTAATGTAACATATATAAATTGGGTTTTTGATAGAATATAGATGTGTATTTATCAGACTGGCATTTTGATCTCTGTTATTTCACTGTCAGCCCCTGATGATGTCATGTTTGTGAGACCAGAGCAGGCTGTCAGTAAATGTATCAATTTGTCTTCTGCATGGCAGCTGGGGCTTGGAAGAAGGGGGAGGAGTTTTCTGAAGAGGGAGATATCCATGGATGTCTCCTTTGTTCTAAAGAAGACAAAAGAGGTGACCTGTGATGCTCAATCTGTTTATTCACTTCTAAGACCTGACACGTACGTATCACTTTCACTTTGAGTGGATGCAAGAGATTGTTGCCAGTATAATGATCAGATTTCTAACAGTGTCTTAATTATCATCAATTAATTGATCTTTTTAGATAAGAGACATATGCGGTAAGTTTTGCTTCATTGGAAACAAGACCCCTGAGGCAGGCCTTACGGCCGAAACACGTGTTGGGTATTAGCAGTGAATAAACAGATTGAGCATCGCAGGCCGCCTCTTTTGTCATCTTTTGTTCTACCTTGAGGAGGTAGAATCTCCTGTATTCGTATATCCTTTGCTCTAAATCAGGTCGTTTTGAACTTCCGAGAATTGCAAATGATATCTTTCCTGGAAAGTTACTACAGTTGCACAGTTACAGTGTGTTTCAGAGAGTGTATCTGGGTCTCCTGAAGCAGATATACGAAACGGGGCCGCGTTGGGACCCCTAAGACTGCCTTTCACAAGATAAGTGCATAGCATTAATATTGCAGCGATTACGCCAATTCTACAAAACAATTTAACAAGTAAAATACATGATTTACCAGTAGTCAGAGAGTGATTATTCATGAAGTATATGCAGTGATTGGACGGTAAACTCTTTTCTCAAGAGGAGGTTTTCACCCCCTCTTCAGAGTTTCACTTCTCTGAGCATACCGCTGAAGAGCCTTTTGCTTTCTCCTCACTGGTAATAATTATTATTATCACACTATATATCTAAATCAGGAGTAGGCAATCATGGTCTTCAACCTAGTCATGTTTTCAATTTTATCACAATGAATATGCATGGGATTGATTTGCATAAAATGGAAGCAGTATATGCAGATCAATCTCATGCATATTCATTGTGATAATCTAGAATAATTTACTGGGTTGTGGCCCTGAAGAACTATGGTTATCAGATTTTCCAACGTAGAAATCCAGACACATTGCCCCATTCTATTCTGTCCTCATCCCCGCCTTGTTCCACCTCTAGCCTCGCCCTGTTCTGCTTCCAGTCCCGTCCCATTACACCCCCCCCAGCCCCGCCCCCACAAAACCTCATTTTTCTTCTCCGACCTTCGGGCCATGTCTGGAGGGCCTCAGAGCATGCGTGGATGCTTATGACATCCCTGCATTCTCAGATGCCCTAGGTCGGGGCTTTCCATAACTCGGACAAACTACCGGGTTTTGGAAAATCCGTCCGGGCACCTAGACGGTCCTCCAAAAAAGAGGACACGTCTGGGTTTTCCTGATCGTCTGGTAACTCTGTGAAGAACTGTAGCTGCCCACTTCTATTCCAGGAAGTAGTTGTGGGAGGCTGTCAAAAGAGGACAGAAATTAGCAATGAGGGAAAGTACTGAGAGATTTGAGAGAGATTGTAGTAGCTCCTGAGGGAAAGGGAAGGGAATCCCGCCTTTTAATACTCTTTGTGTTTGGGTGGAGGCACCAGGGTGCCAGATATAGATAAAATTGGGGGGGGAGGGAAGGGGAGGATGGCTGTTGGCTCACAGGGCGTCTGTCAGGCAACCCCTCCCCCCCCCCCAAATAGAGGTAACATTCCAGAGGAATTGGAGGCTTATTACTGAAATAATAAACTTCTTGAGCTGTGTAAAGGAATGATAATAAAATACAAATAGATCAAGCTTGTCCAACCCGTAGCCCACAGGCCACAACCCAGCCCACCACCTTCATTTTTTTGGCCCCAAGAAGCTCCACAAAGTCCAAGTTTATTAAAGTTTTCTATCCCACTCCAAGGTTCATAGCCTTACAGTCTAAAACAGTGTTTTTCAACCTTTTTTACACCTATGGACCGGCAGAAATAAAATAATTATTCTGTGGACCGGCATCGGTCCGTGGACAGGCAGTTGAGAAACACTGGGCTAAGTCATGGGCCAGACCCCGCCCATCTCTACCCAATCTCCACCCCTCATAATAGTACTAATTGCACCTTGCACGTCCCGTGCCTCATCTGGAAGCCTTCCCTCTGACGTTGCAACGTCAGAGAGAAGGCTTCCGGTTCAGGCGCAGGATGCCCGTAGGAGCCACTGCCCTTGACTTTGTGCACTGAATCAGTTAGGAAGAGGGAGCTGGCTCGAAGATAACGCCGCATCGATCGCACCGTGGACCAGCAGTTGAAAACCACTGTTTTGGGCCTGATGCACGTGCTGGCCCTGTGGACCGGCAGGAAATTTCTGTGGACCGGCACTGGTCCATGGACCGGTGGTTGAAGAACACTGGTCTAAAAATCCAAACAGTTATATAAATCTATATAAATAAACCATCTGAAATTAAATTAAAATTACAAATCATAGTAACATAGTAAATGACGGAAGATAAGGACCTTCATGAACGGTCCATCCAGTCTGCCCATAAGTTAGACTCATTAAAAGAATGGTCAATTCCTCTGACTGCACCCCCGAAGCTCCACCACAACTGGCTTATGTACTTGAGCTGCACCACGCTGGACGTTGATGCTCTTCCTGAGGTTTGAAGTCTCATGAGACTTGATACCGTGAGATCAACCTCAATTTCTGGTGCAGCATGGCTGAACCTCATGGTTAAGACCAGTGGCGATGGCAAAGCAGGGATCATAGAGCTTTTGCAGCTGGAAAACATCCCAGCAGAAGATTCTTTGCAGCAGGAAAGCATCCTGATAGACTTTTTGCAGCAGAAAAAGTGTTGAACTTCACCGGAACATTTGCAGACTACTTTTCAGCACAGAGCGTTTGCAGCAGGAATGCAGAGATCCTGGTAGAGGACTTTATACAGCAGAAAAGCAGACATGTCTGGTAACCCAACAATTAGTACATGTATGCACTAACTAGCCATGTATGCATTTTCCTGGGTGTGTTTATGCAAATCAGTTTTGTAACGTTATTTAAGATACGTTGCGATGCTTTGTATTTCAGAGAGTCTGGTTTCTGTTTATCTCTGTCTCTGGAGAAAAGTTGTGGCTCGCTGGTAGAGTTGCTGCCTCTGTACTCAGAGATTATGAGATCAAATCTCAGTGATCTCCTTGTGACCCTGGGCAAGTCGCTCAATCCTCCAGTGCCCACCGCTTTGAATGCCAAAGCCACAAAAAGGTGTTATCCAAATCCCCGTTCCTTCCCTTTTTCAGTGCTGATATAAAATAAAACATTTTCACATGCTATCATGACTGGTTATTGATGGATGGGAATCTAGAGACCTTGAACAGGGCTGTTTCATGTTGCCCAGAGATACTGCTTGTTAAGACATTTATTCTTACTCTGGTGCTGTGTATAGCTGGGCTTTTCTGTTTGGTCCTTTCAATGCTTCTGAATATCTTCCCCCCCCCACCCCCCCTCCTGCCAATGCAAAGCCAATCTGGCATTACAGAGACTTTGAACATGGTTTATTTGACTGAATAATTAGGGCAAATACTTCTGCTTGCACTTTTGTTATTTCTAGTTCACAGCTGGGAATATTTCTGTAACAATCTTAGGGCTCCTTTTATCAAGTGGGGTTAACGTGCGTGACTTTTTATCATACGTTAACCCCCCCCCCCCCCGCTGGCCTAAAAACTACCGCCTGCTTAAGGGAGGCGATAGCGGCTAGCGCGGCCGGCGGTTTAGCGCGCGGTATTACGCACGCTAAACTGCTAGCGCGGCTTGATAAAAGGAGCCCTTAGTGTTTCTAATTTTCGTCTTAGGTATATCCTTCTTTCCTGTTTGAAGGATCCTTGAGCCCCTTCTGGGTGACACCCCTCTTTCCTGGTTGAGGGGCTTCCAGTGCTATCTGATCGCAAAGCTAGCGGAAAATTAAAAAGCTTCCCTTGTTGAGTTTTAAAGAAAGGAAGTTACCTAAAAAAAACAAAACAAAATTTCAGAGGAATCTGCACCTGGTTGACCAGGGCACACCCAGCAAACTCAGCATCTGACAGAGAGCAAGGTGAATTTGAATCATTTTAAAATGGTGGTTCTTAATCCATGCCTCAGGACATATCCAGCCAGTCAGGATTTCAGGATACCCTACTATTAGGGTTACCAGATTTAAAGGAGGAAAAACCTGGACACATGGCTCCGCCCCATTCCACCCTCCAGACCCTTGTTCTGCCTCCAACCCACCCCATTCCACCTCTGACCTCACCCCATTGTGCCTCCAGCCCCGCCCACAAAAAGACGCTTCTCTTTTTCCCTTACCTCCAAGCCACGTCTGGAGGGCCTCCAGCATGAGAAGATGTGTGTGACGTCGCCCGCGCTTGCTTGTTGAATGCCCTCCGATGCGGCCGGAGCTCGGGACTTTCCAGAACCCGGACAAACTGCTGGGTTTTGGAAAGTCCATCTGGAAACCCGGACAATCCTCTTAAAAAGAGGACATGTCTGGGTTTTCCCTATGTACAATGAAAGAACATGCAGATTTAACTCATATATAATCTCTATTGCCTGCAAATATCTCACACAGATTTGTTGTGAATATCCTGAGCACTCGACTAGCTGGGTGTGTACCGAGGACTGGGTTGAGAAATTCAAAAGCATTCAAGGCAGGAAGTTATTAACCTGGGCTGCCATTAAGACGGATATATTTTATGACACCATGCCCCGGCTACCATCTTGCTGGGGGCCGTGGCACATCTCCGTCCCCCCACACCATGCTTGTGCCCTCCATTCCCCGCCCCATACCTCTTTAAACTCTTCGCCAGTGCAAGCAACTATTCTAACCTGCTGCTCAAATCACTTCTGGGTCACTGGGGTGGGGGGGGGCAGGAAGTGATGTCAGAGGGAAGGTTAACACCAGCGCAAGCAGCAGGCTGGAGAAGCTGCTCGCGCTGGCAAAGATTAAAGAAGTGCTAGGGTGGGAAAGGAGGATGCAAGTGTGGCATGGGGGCGTGGAAGGAGCAGGGGGGCGCCACATCCCTGGGCGCCTCCCACCATTGCTACACCACTGATCCAACCAGTCATGTTTTCAGGACATCCACATTGAATATGCAGGAGATAGATATGCATACAATGAAGGCAGTGCATACACATTTATCTCATAGATATTCATTGTGGATGTCTTGAAAACCAGACTGACTCCCAAGGACTGGGTTGAGAACCCTTGCCCCTTAGAGAATAAGGGAGGAAGTTATCCACATGGACTCCCTTTACTAGAGGATTCCATTTATATGTTATAAGACCCTATGCTAAAACAGCACAACTTGTGATAAAATAACTCATCGGAATGATAGGGCATGTTGATAACTTCGCCCCTAAGGAATTTTTTTAAAGTTCTAGAAAGACTTTTTCCTTATAATTTAACAAATTCACAGAGAGAGGGCTTTAAATTTTAAAACTACTATTACTACCGTATGTACTCGAATATAAACCCGTACCCCAACCCACACCCCCACCGGCCAGCATATAGCATTCCTTCCCTACTTTCCTCCCAAGCAAGAGTAATACCATGCACCCCCCCTCCCCCTCCCCAGGCCTACTGTGACTTCCTGGTGGTCTACCATTAGCTCCTGCCCATTCTTTCTCCACAGCAAAAATGACTTAGACTACAGCACATAGCCAAGTTCTGAATAAGTTTCAGGAGAAGTCTAGGACTTCTGAGGCTTCATGTTGAGTTTCCTCCTGGGGGTGGGGGTGGGCAGTGGGATCTATGGGGAATTGTTCATTTGGTTACTTATTTCTGTAATGGGATTATAAAAACACAGACCTCAATTCTTGTTTTAATATTCATATTTTATTTGTATAATCATCTGCACCAAAGGCTGCACAAAACATATGTTTAGGATAGAATAAATAGACAATCTGCAATATTCAATAATATTCACAATGGAGAAATAAGGGTGAGACTTCTCTAAGGGGCCCTTTTACTAAAGCTTAGCACAAGCTAGATTTTAAGTTGCCCATTTCATATGTATGGACTTCTTTGCATTTAGCTCACACTAAACTTTTGTAAAAATGGCCCCTAAATTAATACACTGATGGTGATATGTTAAGACAACTTGCACAGTGGTTTTTTCTTTTGTTCTGTATGGTTTATGAAAATCAATAAAAAGTACTGATAAAAAGTTTCAAAGTACTGTGATATCTGTAAAAGCACGTTGGTGGGTTTCTTGTGGGGGTCCTGAATTTTTGCTTTATGTGGGCTTTAAAATACTTAAGATGTAAAATAAATTTTTACTTACTTTAATTATACATTTTTTATTCAGCTTAACTAATTATAATAGAGCAAGGCAAGATAACAAGCATACGTATTAATACATAGTAACATAGTAAATGACGGCAGATAAAGACCCGAATGTCCAATCCAGTCTGTCCAACCGTGCGCACACTATAAATTCATGATTTAAATTAAATTGTCTTTTTTCTTAGATATTTCTGGGCGAGAACCCAGAGCTCTGCCTAGTACTGTACTTAGGTTCCATCTACTGGAGTCTCCATCAAAGCTCACTCAAGCCCATCCAAACCATCCCAGCCATAGAAGCCCTCCCCAACCCATCCTCAACTGAATGGCCATATACGGGACACAGACCATGCAAGTCTGCCCAGTATTGGCCTTAGTTCTTTAACATATACCCATTATTTTCTGATTAGATATCCTCTGTGTTCATCCCATACTTTTTTTTTTAACTCTGCCATCGTTTTTCTCTCCACCATCTCCCTCGTGAAGGCATTCCAGCCATCATAAGACCATAAGAAGTTGCCTCTACTGGGTCAGACCAGAGGTCCATCGCGCCCAGCGGTCCGCTCCCGCGGCGGCCCATCAGGTCTATGACCTGTGAAATGGATCCTGACCATTTCTATAACCTACCTCTACTTCTATCTGTACCCCTCAATCCCCTTATCCTTTAGGAACCTATCCAAACCTTCCTTGAACCCCTGTAATGTGCTCTGGCCTATCACAACCTCTGGAAGCGCGTTCCACCCTCTCTTTAAAGAAGAATTTCCTAACGTTACTCTTGAGTCTATCACCCCTCACCTTTGGTTTATTTCTCTGCAGCATTGTTAAAATCCAACTTTTCCTTCCTGAGCACACTGCTAAGACCCTCATCCGCACTCTCGTCACCTCTCACCTAGACTACTGCAACTTGCTTCTCACAGATCTTTGGCTAAACCAGAGATAGGGAACTCCGGTCCTCGAGAGCCGTATTCCAGTTGGGTTTTCAGGATTTCCCCAATGAATATGCATGAGATCTATGTGCATGCACTGCTTTCAATGCATAGTCATTGGGGAAATCCTGAAAACCCAACTGGAATAGGGCTCTCGAGGACCAGAGTTCCCTACCCCTGGTCTAAGCAATTATTGGTTGTTCCTTCTATACCAGGGGTAGGGAACTCCGGTCCTTGAGAGCCGTATTCCAGTCGGTTTTTCAGGATTTCCCCAGTGAATATGCATTGAAAGCAGTGCATGCAAATAGATCTCATGCATATTCATTGGGGAAATCCTGAAAACCCGACTGGAATACGGCTCTCGGAGACCGGACTTCCCTACCCCTGCGCTAAACCATCTCTCTCCCCTTCAATCTGTTCAGAGTTCTGCCGCACGCCTCATGCTCCGCCAGCGTCATTAGGCTCACATTACCTCTCTCCTCAAGTCACTTCGTTGGCTCCCTGACCATTTCTGCATACAGTTCAAACTCCTCTTATGGACCTACAAATGGATTCACTCTGCAGCTCCTCAGAATCTCTCCTCTCTTAGCTCTCCCTATACTCTTCCCCAGGAACTCCGTTCATTGGGTAAGTCTCTCTTAAATGTACCCTTCTCCTCTACTACCAACTCTTGGCAGTGCAGTAACTGCAGAAAACAAACTGGGTGTGTTCCCAAAAGTACACAGGCTTTGAACTGACCATGCATTAATTTTCGCAGTTAAAGTGGAATATTGTAGGTGCAAAAATGTGCTATGTCCTACTAAGCAGATCCTTTAATGTAAATTCATTACCTCCATTTTATTAAAAATGAAGTTTACTTTAAATTGCCTTCCACCCTAACCTCTAGGAAAACTCATATAGTTCATTATTATAAAGGAAAGAGATGTGTGAGGGGATAGATTTTTTTTCTCTCTCTCTCTTTCCCTCTCTTCCTTTACTACAGGGATGTCAAAGTCCCTCCTTGAGGGCCGCAATCCAGTCGGGCTTTCAGGATTTCCCCAATGAATATGCATGATATCTATTAGCATACAATGAAAGCAGTGCATGCAAATAGATCTCATGCATATTGGGGAAATCCTGAAAACCAGACTAGATTGCGGCCTTCGAGGAGGGACTTTGACACCTCTGCCTTACTGGAAAGCTATCTTCGGTAAAGGTTGTGTTCTAGCCTACACTGAAAGAAGAAAAGATTACAGGGGAAGCTCAGTAGAACAGTTATTCCAGTCCGGAGCCTGAAGCAATAACATTAAATCTCTCTCTCTTAGACATACAAGACTTTTCTGGGTTGCTAGATCCTGGCAAGATGTCTGGGCCAGGAAAAGAGGTTAATGAGAGGAATGAGCCAAAAACATTACAAGCTTGATAGAAAGCAGCTGGAGAGCTTATAGCATCCTCGGGGAAAGAAAAAAAGGAAAGCAAAATGTTGATCAAGAGAAAACAAGATAAGTACAGTTAGCCAAAGAAGATAGGCAATAGCTGTACAAGAGACAAGAGCAGGATAATTCCAGTTGTTAGACCATAGGTGTTCATGATGGCCCTGTAGAAGGAGGACTAGGTAAAAGGAAGGGCTTGGAAAATGACCAAAATTCTGAGTTGGTAGTAGGTTCACCCAGATGTGTCAGTTTACGATGCAAGGCAAGAAGGAGGGCCATATATTCCTGAGGAATGACCCTGGGTATAGCATATAAGGGAAAGAATGAAAAGAGGGAGGACTGTTTGAGGACATAAGAACATAAGAATAGCCTCTCTGGGTCAGACCAATAATCCTGCAAGCCCAGTAGCCCGTTCTCATGGTGGCCAATCCAGGTCCAAACCCAAAGAGTAGCAACAACATTCCATGCTACTGATCCAGGGCAACCAGTAGCTTCCCCCATGTCTTTCTCAAGAACAGACTATGGACTTTTCCTCCAGGAAAATGTCCAAACCCGTCTTAAAACCAGCTAAGCTATCTGCTCTTACCACAACCTCTGGCAATGCGTACCAGAGCTTAACTATTCTCTGAGTGAAAATTTTTTTCCTCCTATTGGTTTTAAAAGTATTTCCTTGTAACTTCGAGTGTCCCATAATCTTTTATCATTTTTGACTGAGTGGCTATAAAAAGTGACTAAAAGAGAACGGAAATATTACAGAACTTTTGTGTGAATTTCTTTTCAAAGGGCTAAGAAAAGAATATACAATATTATCAGAATATATTCTCTGCAATTATTCTTAGAACTATAAATTATGGAGTTTGTGGAGGAGAAATCTATTCTTGGTTGAGGTAAAGGGAGAATGTGGGAGAATGTGGTGCGGTGCTTAAAGCTACTGCCTCAGCACCCTGGGCTTGTGGGTTTAAACCCTCGCTGCTCCTTGTGACCCTGGGCAAGTCACTTAATCCCCCCCCATTGCCCCCCAGTACATTGGATAGATTGTGAGACTGCCAGGATAGACAGGGAAAACTGCTTGAGTACCTGAATAAATTCATGTAAACACTTCTGAGCTCTCTTGGAAGAACAGTATAGAAAAATAAATAAAGCAATTAAGACAATATTCAATGGACAATGAGCATTATAGCTTTAGGAGAGAAGTTTATTTAATATTTTATTTTACTTGTACCTCTTTAAATTTCATTTTTTTTATTTTTTTATTTATTTTCTCCTTTCTTTCTTTTTAAAATTTTATGTAAACCGGCTAGATATTAGCTTGATAGTCGGTATATTAAAACCCCAATAAACTTGAAACTTGAAGTTAGCACAGGGTCTCACTGCATAAAATGGGACCCTATACTACAATAGCAAAAGCTTCCAGATGCGGCCTCCAAGCTCACAATTTCCAAAATCTGGACAAACTGCCGGATTTTGGAAATACATAAGAACATAAGAATTGCCACTGCCGTGTCAGACCAGTGGTCCATCGTGCCCAGCAGTCCACTCCCGCGGCGGCCCCTAGGCTAAGGACCTGAGCCCTAACTGAGTCTAGCCTTACCTGCGTACGTTCTGATCTAGCAGGAACTTGTCTAACTTTGTCTTGAATCCCTGGAGGGTGTTTTCCCCTATAACAGCCTCCAGAAGAGCGTTCCAGTTTTCCACCACTCTCCGAGTGAAGAACAACTTCCTTACGTTTGTACGGAATCTATATCCCCTTTTAAGTTTAGAGAGTGCCCTCTCGTTCTCTCCACCTTGGAGAGGGTGAACAACCTGTCTTTATCTAAGTCTATTCCCTTCATTATCTTGAATGTTTCTATCATGTCCCCTCTCAGTCTCCTCTTTTCAAGGGAGAAGAGGCCCAGTTTTTCTAATCTCTCGCTGTACAACAACTCCTCCAGCCTCTTAACCATTTTGGTCACTCTTCTCTGGATCCTTTCGAGTAGTACCGTGTCTTCCTTTAAGTATAGCGACCAGTGCTGGATGCAGTATTCCAGGTGGGGGGGGTCACACCATGGCCCGGTGACCTTCTCCGACCTGTTTGTGATCCCCTTCTTAATCATTCCAAGCATTCTGTTCGCCCTTTTCGCATGTCCGGGTTTTCCTGGATATATGGTAATCCTACCCAGAATGGACTTCAAAAAATGTTTAAAAATTATTTTCTGATCAAACACAATCAAATTCATGGGAAAAACTTCAATTTAGGTGTTTCTGGACAACCCTACTGTGGTAGGCTGAGAGCTGCAATTCAAGCGAGTAAATCACAGTAAGAGGGCTGGATAGTCTTCCTCTAAGGCAGTGGTTCTTAACTTTTTTTGGTTCCTTTGGTCCTTTAACTGATTGATGAAACCCTCACATTCCCCTCCTAAACCACTTGTGTCTACTGACAGCAATATATGTCATTAACTGTTAGCTGCTAACTGTTAACACACCACTAAAATTATTTATTTAACACAACATAACACATAACAAATTCACCTGTGTACTGCAGTAACTTCTCAGTTCAACGCGGTTATCAACAATCAAGAGACTGTACAAGCCCAGTGCATTATAATCACATTCAGAAGAATTTGTCAGATAAGTAGGTCAAATAAGTAGCATATTTCTGAAGGAAAGATAGGAGTTAAAGTTTATCAGGACAGAAAAGATCCAGCTTGAAAAGAAAATTGTATGGAATTCTATGGAAAAATCTTTTATATATGCAACCTTTTACAGTAGGAAATGCAAATAATCTAAAGTGTAAGCCCATGAGCTCATCTCGATGGGCAAAATATTGGGCTGGAGGGCCTGTTAGTTGCTCGTCGGGAATAGGCAGGCAGTATAGGGAAGAGAGAGTTAAGGGAGAGTTAAGGGAGGGGGTTTCTTCCCACCTCGACCAGTCAGAACTCATGATTGGTCAAGGCGTGGAAGGTTCGAGTAGGGGGGGTATAGAAGCCGGGACCTTCCGGGGTCAGAGGGTGGCTTTCCCTCCCTCCCTCCCTCCCTCCCGTGGGTGGTTCAGTTGGCGCTGAGGCTTAGGGATGTTGCAGTGGCAGTGTCCCGAGCTACCAAGCATTTTTGGGGGGTGGGCTCATCCAGCGATGAGCCATAAAAGGACGTAAGCTCGGAGGGAGCGAGCATCAGGGAATTGTATTTTAACCTTTTCCTATCGTGTGTCCCAGACGACGGGACATTCCAAAAATGTCGTTGCCATCGTATGTCCCATGGCATGGGACATACTTTGCACGACAGGTACACAAAATATTTGAATTTACAGACTTATGACTTATTTACATTATGTTTATAATAGCCGTAAATGATAATGGTGAATAATACAAAACTTTGCTAAAATAATTACGATTGGAACCAGCGTAAAGTAAAATTTATTATGATAGGAAAGGTTAAGGGGCATGGAGGTCATGCCGCCCCCAGGCCCTAGCTGAGGATGGCAAGGAATTGGGGAATTAAAGGTATAAAGACTGTTTTATGGTAGCTCGGATGTTATAATGTTTTGTTTAATTGTTATTGTTGTTTATTCCAATAAACAGGGCTGCGGCCTATATTTTTCCAGTAATTTGTGTCCAGTATTTTGTGAAGGTGGTAGGGGAAGGGGTTGGAGGTGGATGGGTGATGGGGCCCTTTCATCTCCAGATATTAATGCCGAGAAAAACGTTTTCTGTCGGTAAATTTAAAGAGATCAATATTATAGTCAGGTATAACCGCCTTTTCATGAAGTGATTCACCCAAAGCAGTTTACAATACTTTGAACAGTAATCAGGTAAGTATTTGCCCTATCTGTCCTAGCAGGCTCATAATCTAACTGTGCAGAGGTGTAGCGAGGGTGACCGACACCCAGGGTGGTGGCGCCCCTCTCCCGCCCTTTTCACCAACCCTCCTGCCGCGCGCATGTCCGTGCCCCTTCCCTGTAACTTTTTTAATTTCTGCGTTGGCTTAGGAGCTCTCTCTGACAGAAAGCACCAAAGCCGATGTGGGCAACAAATTCTTTCCTGCTCGCCCCGAAGTTAAAAAAAAAAAAAAAAAAGTACGTGGAAGGGGCGCGGGCATGGCAGGGGAGGTGTGGGAAGGGTGGCGGAGAGGAGGGGGGTGCCGGCGCCCCGAGCAACACCGTGCCCGGGGCGGACCGCACCCCTCGCACCCCCTTACTATGCCACCGTAACTGTGGTACCTGGGGCAATGAAGGGTTAAATGACTTGCTCGGAGTGCTGAGGCGGCAGCTCTAACCACTAGGCCTCGCACTACCCCTGTTGTGCCATTCACAGAAGAAATTGTTTCTGAATAGCTTGGAAGCTTGAAAAACTGAAAGTGGATAAAGCCATGGGATTGGATGGGATTCATCCCGGGGTACTGAAAATTACTCTACGAGTAGTACATAGTTACAATATTTATTTATTTATTCAGTTTTCTATACTGTTCTCCCAGGAGAGCTCAGAACAGTTTACATGGGTTTATTCAGGTACTCAAGCATTTTTCCTTGTCTGTCCTCACAATCTATCTAATGTACCTGGGGCAATGGGGGGGGGGGGATTAAGTGACTTGCCCAAGGTGCTGAGGCTGTAGCTTTAACCACTGCGCCACTCTAGAAATCAAAATGTAGAAAAAGTGAGTCAAGTATAGGATGATCAAGCCATTGTGACATCACTGATGAGGTTGGCTCTTAGGCACTGGTGGAAGGAGGCATTATGATGTCACGATACCAGCTCTGGTTATCAGAGGCTTAAGCTTGTCGCACTATTTATTTATTCAATTGTGGGTTTGAACCCATAACCCCAGGGTGCTGAGGCTGTAGCTTTAACCACCGTGCCAATAACTGTCTTAATAACTGCCTTCACTCTGTCTAGAACTTTTCAGTAAATTGCCTCAAAATTCAAGATCCTTCTCCACACCCCATTTGACCTCTTCCAGAGTGCAGGCACCACTAGTTAAGAACTGTTGTGCTAAGGGCTAGTTTTATGAGAAAAAAAAGAGTAGAGAAGTGTTTTTGATCGCTTACAGCAGTGCATCGCAAACTGTGCACCGCGGCACACTCGTGTGCCCCACGAGATTTCAGGTGTCTCTCCTCGTCTCCGCGTCTCTTCTTTTTCAGGACCCCTCCACTGGCAGCTCAGGGCCCCGTCTGGAGGGCCTCCTAGCATGCACGGATGTTGGCGTGATGACAGCATGCATCATTGAGGCGATGTCCGCCCACTTCCGGGTGCCCTCGAGCCCTGGCCGCCACTTTAGTGTGCCGCGGCTCGTAAAGTTTGCGAGACACTGGTTTAGAGTTACGTTTCATGGTCTGATTTGCATTTCTAAAGTGACCCTGGTGGCTCAGGGGAATCAAAGGGAACAAATGTTGAAAGGAAATAAGAACACTGTTTTCTGAAGTGCTTGGCCATGCTGCTGCTTCATGTAATCCCACAGGTGTTCAGAGCTAGCCACAGGCAGCATCCAGTGATAATAGACAAGAAGCAGAAAGCCAAAAACACAGAACAGAATCGTGAAATAGTGTAACAGTGGAAGCCACAGGGATTGTAACCCTGA
The DNA here is from genome assembly GCF_902459505.1 of Geotrypetes seraphini. Classification (NCBI taxonomy): domain Eukaryota; kingdom Metazoa; phylum Chordata; class Amphibia; order Gymnophiona; family Dermophiidae; genus Geotrypetes; species Geotrypetes seraphini. The sequence continues at coordinate 470,216,931 of NC_047085.1, read as the reverse complement.
TCAAAGGCTGGAGTTAACAGATACACTCTAAAACATAGCCAGAGAACAAGCCTTACCTTTGTACCTAGGCAGAAATGAGATGTGAGGAGGGGAAGGAATGAGTGGTTAAGAAAATGGCAACTTAGAAGGCTATGGGATTCATTTTCATAAGACAAAAGTGTCCAAAATTGGCAGAAACTGCCAGACGGATATTTTTCTCACCAAACTGTCCAAATTGCTATTTTCAAAACCTATTTTTTTTTAGACAGATTTCTATGCTGTTCGTCTGCAGTTTATCTAAATCTCGAGGGAACCTGTTAGAGGTTTGGAAATGTTTCACTGCCATGATCAGATATTTTAGAAAATGTCCAGGGCACAATTTGGATGTTTGGGGCTAAACCTGTTTTAAAAACTAATAGGTGGCAAAAAGGTATCCAAACTGACCAGATGACCACTGGAGGGATGGAAGCATGACTGCCCCACCCCCCACTCTCCCAGGGGTCGCTGACCCCCCTCCCCCCCACCAAGATGCAAATGAAACATTGCATACCTGCCTGTATGACAGCTGCAGATGTTATGAACAGTCCTATGAGAGTGGCAAGCAGGTCTCTGAAGTAGCCTGATGGGCAGTGCAGTGGACTCCAGAGAAGGGGACCTAGGCCCACATCCCACTCTTAACTACTACACTTGTGGTAGGAGAGTGTGAGCCCACCAAAACCTACCCCAAACCTACTATAGCATCATATAGGTAATACCTGAAGGCATAAGGGCTTTAGGGGTGATAGACAGTTGGGTACAGTTGGTTTTGGGTGAGTTTTTGGAGGGCTCCCTATACAATGTAAGGGGTTATAGCAGGATGTTATATGAAGTTCACTGCAGTGTCCCCATTTTGTTTATTGACAATGGCCAAGAAAGATAGATGGCGAAGGGTGAACACGTCTAGAAATATCCATTTTCAAAAAAGATAAGACATTTTGCGGTTTCAAAAATGGACATTTTTCCTACCCGAGTTTTTGGGCATACTTCACAAAACGTCCAAAGTCAGACTTAGACATCATATCAAAAATGCCCCTCCACATAACATTGTTCTTAATTATCAAAATACAGTGGTACTTTAGTTTACGAGCATAATTCGTTCCAGAAGCATGCTCGTAATCCAAAGTACTCGTATATCAAAGCAACTTTCCCCATAGGCCATAATGGCAACGCTGACAATTCATTCCACAACCCAAAAGGTGCCAAGGATCTGGGAGGAAGTGATGAGGGGTGGCCCAGAGGTGTGTACGTGCTAGGTGTAGGGTGCTGGGTGCTGTAGTTCGTAGGTGGCCGGCCGCACGCAACCATTGGGGTCCTTGTACAGCAGCAGGCAGCGCCATCTCAAGGAGACACCTTCTCCGTCCTCTAGCCAGCCTTCCGTACCACGCCGGAGAACCCCTGAGCCAACGCAGCCAAGCACCGTTCCATATGCATGCCACGTATAAACACGCACAACATTGATGATTGACCTGTGTGATCATATGCAATGTGCAGGTGTGACGGCGCTCGGTTGCGTGTGCTCAGAGGCTCTCCAACATGGTGCGGAAGGCACCCAGCGTGGAAGGCTGGCCGGCGGACGGAAGAGGCAACCCCCTGAAGTGGCGCTGCCTGCAGCAGTAAGTGCTCGTTTATTGGGGCGGTACTCGGTTTGCCAGACAAAAGTTGGCTGAATGTTTTGCTCGTCTTGCAAACCGAGGTTTGACTGTACACAATAAATGTCTCCAGTTTCTTAATATCAGTCATCTTCAGGAAGTTGGCACAGTAGCATAGGCTGTTCATTAAAATACATGTTTCTGCAGGGATGGTGTACAGCGACAGTGGTCAGACTTCAACATTACTTTTACCACCGCCATCAAGGAACTGAGCTATGCCTTTCTCTTCTCCCTCGGGCAGTCTTTTTCAGCGTGTCACTGATCGCTATTTATCCAAGGTTTTTTCTTTTGATAATTTTCTTCTTTATCAAAAGTGGACCCCTGACGAAGGTTAGTCCGAAACACGGACCGTGTTGGGTCCCTTACCTGGTAAAAGGTTTTTAACCAAAGATCTTCTTGTCATAATAAAGTCTGCCTGCATCGTGTACAAAGTCTGCAGTTTTTTGGTTTGTTTGTTTCTCTTCTCCCTCAACATCACTCTCTCTCTTTCTCTAACCAGCTCCCATGACTACTCCACTGGTATTTCTTCTGACTTTCTGAAATCTTTCATCTCTCTTACCCTCCCACTCCTTTTAGATCTCTCCTGCACTTTGCTACCTCTTCCTCTTATTCCTCATCTCTGTATCATCCCTCGTCCTTGTGTTTTTCCCATTCTTCTATTTTGCCTCTTTCTTCCCCGGCATCTGCCCCCTCTGCATTTATTCTGTGTGGAGGCCACTCTCCTGCATCTGACCCCTACTTCTCTTAGTTAAGCCTAAGTGGACACTGGGATCCTATCCCTTATTTATTTATTTTTCTATACCGTTCTCCCAAGGGAGCTCAGAATGGTTTACATGAATTTATTCAGGTACTCAAGCATTTTCCCTGTCTGTCCCGGTGGGCTCACAATCTCTCTAATGTATCTGAAACACATCTGTTTCAAAAATGCATTTGTGCTAATAACAGTTAGTAATGGTATACTGAGGTATTATATGTCTGAGTGTGATTGTTGTTTTTCACATTATTTTTATGTGAGCTGCTTTGGACCTCTGTAGGGAGTAAGTCATTGATAAATATTGAGATTAGATTAGATGAAGCCATTTTATACGAGGTTAAATCAAAAAGTAAAGGCAAAATACATTTGATGGTTTTAATAGGAGTAACTGTGAGCAATTGAACATATCACTTCTCCACATAGTCCCCATGCAAGACGACGCATTTGTTGTATCATTCAACTTCCGCATTCCTGCATAGAAGTTTTTCAGCTGCTCCTGAAGCTGGGTGAACATTGCTTCCTTTACTTCATCATCGGAGGTAAACCTGCGACTTCACAGCATCTCTTTTAGTGCAGTGTTTTTCAACTCGGTCCTGGAGTACCCCCTTGCCAGTCAGGTTTTCAGGATATCCACACTGAATTTGCATAAACTTGATTTGCATACACTGCCCCCCTTATATGCACATTTCTTTCATGCATATTCCTTGTGGATAGCTTGAAAACCTGACTGGCAAGGGGGTACTCCAGGACCCAGTTGAGAAACACTGCTTTAGTGGACCGAAGGTGTGATAGTTGCTTGGCACCAGATCCGGGCTGTAAAGAGGATGTAGAAGATGTTCTAACCCAAGCTGTTGCACTGTCTCTTCTATTGCTCCTGCTATATGAGGACATTCATGTTGCAGCAAGACTGTTTTGGACAACATTCCTCTTATTTTGCTGCAAATTGCAGTTCATATCACAGCAATGCACAGGATGTAGTGCAGTCTCTGGTTCTGGAGTTTTCCTTCATTTGAAAAAGACTCGCCTCTTGTACACTAACGCTATGGAGATATTTAAACGTCTCTATCATATTACATTACATTACATTAGGGATTTCTATTCCGCCATTACCTTGCAGTTCAAGGCGGATTACAAAAGAATCATCAAGGAAGTATTACAACAAGAACTTACCAAAAAAGAAAAAGAAAATGGGTCATTTTCAAAGAGAGTAAGAAATGAGAATAGTTATTTGATTGGGGTAGTTGGCTTTAGTGAGAGGTGGTGTTTGAAACTTGCGGTCACATCCCCTTTCTCCCGTCTTTCTTCCAGAGTATACATATTAAGATCTCTAAGTCTGTCCCCATATGATTTATGACAAAGACCACTAACCAATTTTGTAGCAGCCCTCTGGACCGACTCCATCCTATTTATATCTTTTTCAAGGTGCATTCTCCAAAATTGCCTCACCAGAGACTTATACAGCGGCATCCCTTTTCCTACTGGCCATTCCTCTCCTTATGCACTCAAGCATCTTCCTGGCTTTGATCATCACTTTTTCTGCCTGTTTTGCCACCTTGAGATCATCGGACTGGAGAAACATAGAAACATAGAAAGATGACAGCAGAAAAGGGCTACAGCCCATCAAGTCTGCCCACTCTACTGACCCACCCCATTAAGTCTGAGTGCATATGACTTAGTTCCTTAGCTCGACCTTTGTAGGGATCCCACGTGGATGTCCCATTTATTCTTAAAGTCGAGCACGCTGGTGGCCTTGATCACCTGCACCGGAAGTTTGTTCCAATGATCCACCACCCTTTCTGTGAAGAAGTACTTCCTGGTGTCACTACTAAATTTCCCTCCTCTAAGTTTAAGCGGATGCCCCCTTGTGACCGAGGATCCCTTGGGAACGAATATGTCGTCTTCCAGCTCTACACGACCTGTGACGTATTTAAATGTCTCAATCATGTCACCCCTTTCCCTGCGTTCCTCTAGAGTATAGAGCTGTAATTTGCCCAGTCTTTCTTCGTATGAGAGACCCTTGAGTCCGGAGACCATTCTAGTGGCCATCCGCTGGACCGACTCGGCTCGAAGCACATCTTTATGGTAATGTGGCCTCCAGAATTGCACACAGTATTCCAGATGAGGTCTCACCATGGCTCTGTACAGTGGCATTATGACTTCAGGTTTGCGGCTGACGAAGCTTCTCTTGATACATCCCATCATTTGCTTTGCCTTGGACGAGGCCTTCTCTACTTGTTTGGCAGCCTTCATGTCTGCACTGATGATTACTCCCAAGTCCCGTTCTTCTGAAGTCCTAGCTAGTGCTTCTCCATTCAAGGTGTATGTTCTGTATGGATTTCTGCTGCCGAGATGCATGACCTTACACTTCTTAGCGTTGAAGCCCAGCTGCCATGTCGAGGACCAGTTTTCCAACGTGATCAGATCCTGCGTCATATTATCCTTGAGATTGCTCTCACTTACTATGTTACACAGTTTGGCGGCGGCGGCGAACAGTGCTACTTTTCCCTGAAGCCCCCGGGTCAAGTCCCTTATGAATATGTTGAAAAGGGATGGTCCCAGTACTGATCCCTGCGGCACTCCGCTAGTCACCTCCGGTGTCTCAGAGAGGGTGCCGTTGACCACCACCCTCTGAAGTCTTCCACTCAGCCAATCATTGACCCATGCAGTTAGTTTCTCACCCAACCCCATTGATTTCATCTTGTTTAATGAAATCAATGGGTGGATATGGTCCCTCTGCACAAGAGCGGAAATAAGGAGGAGGCTGGGAATTACAGGCCGGTTAATCTGACCTTGATAGAGAGTAAACTAATGGAAACACTTCTTAAGTGGAGGATAGTGAGATTTCTAGAATCAAATGGACTGCAGACCCTGAGGTAGCATGGTTTCACGAGAGGCAGTTCTTTGTCTCTTGGGTCAGGAACTGGTTATATTGCAGACAACAGAGGGTAGTGGTCAATGGAGATCGCTCTGAGGAAAAGGATGTTACCAGTGGTGTGCCTCAAAGTTCTGTTCATGGGCTTGTTCTTTTTTAACATTTTTATTAACGATATTGCTGAAGGATTGTCGGGTAAGATTTGCCTCTTTGTGGATGATACCAAAATCTGCAATAGAGTAGATATGCCAGATGGTGTGAATAACATGAAGAAATGTTACTATGTTATCTTAAAGACCAGGTGAAGCTTGAAGAATGGTCTGAAATTTGACAGCTATAATTTAATGCTAAGAAATCCAAGGTCATGCATTTGGGCTGCAAAAACCAGAGGGAACGGTACAGTTTAGGGCAGGGTTGTCAAAGTCCTTCTTCGAGGTTCCGCAATCCGGTTGGGTTTTCAGGATTTCCCCAATGAATATGCATGAGATCTATTAGCCTACAATGAAAGCAGTGCAGGCAAGTCTGCCGGCTCTGCTCAGGGAAGAGGTAAGTGACGTCAGAGAGGTTGGACCGGCAGACGCAGTCATCGCGGGACCTTGCAGCAACTCTTTGCATCTGTCGGTCCACCCCCTCCGACGTCACTTATTCAGGTTGGTTGATGGCGATGCCGGGGGGAGGGTGGTGTTGTCGATCTCCTGGGAGGGGAGGCAGTGCTGCCGATATTTCCAGGGGGACCAGCAATACTGATCTTTCCTGGGGGGCCCGTGTTGCCAAGGAAAAAAAAAAACACCGGGTCCTCTGTTTCTTCAGCGGGCCCCCTCTGACCTAGAAAGGTGGGTTGAAGGGAAAGAAAGAGGGCAGATGCTGATGGAATTGGGGTGCAGGGAAAGGGGTAAGGATACTGGATGGAATTGGGTTGGAGGGAAAGAAAGGGGGTTGATGCTGATGGAAGTGGGGGGAAGGGAGAGGAGAGAGTGAAATTCCAGACCATGGGATTGCAAGTGTGAGAGAGGGAAGGGAAGAAGAAGAGAGGAGAGAGATGCTAGACCATTGGAGGAGGGAATGGAAGAAGATGGATTCCAGACCAATGGGAGTGAATGGAAAGATGGAAGGGGGAGGCATACAGTTTCTGGAAGTGACACAGAAGGACAGAAGATGAAAGGAAAAGAATGACAAGAAGATGAAGAGAGCAGAAACCAGACAAAACAAAGGTAGAAAAAAATTTTCTATTTATTTATTATTTTGCTTTAGGGGACATGCATCGCTGTTTCTGTGGTGTTGCATTGTATGCAGAGTCCAGCATCTTGGTGGTTTTATTTAACCTTTGTCTACGTATTTCTATTTTATCCCCCCTTTTACAAAACTGTAGAGCATTTTTTTAACACGAGCCGTGGCTAAAAACCATACCGTGTTTCCCCGATGATAAGGCAGGGCCATCAAATAAGACAGCCCCCCCTTTTTAGAAAAAAATGTAAAATAAGGCACCCCCCCCCCGCAAATAAGCCACCCACCGATACCTGCGCTTACCCGAATCGGGTGGTACGGTGGGTGACTCCGTGTGGTCCCTCCGTCTACCGTATTTGCCTCCATGGCTGCGTGCCGCGCCTCATCATGAAGTGAAGAGGAGGAAGTGACAGGACTGCAGTGCGCGCACGTAACTCCGCGCAAGGAAACACAGGCAGCTTCCCTCATCCCTCCCTAACGGAGACTGCAGGAGTTTGTTCACGGCCAGAACATCCAATACAGGTAATAAAATTCTGTTTTTTTTCAACAATAACTGTGTACTGTAGTCTTCTTCATGGGTAAATAAGGCATCCCCCCGAAAATAAGCCCTAGAGCATATTTTGGCCTTCCAAAAAAAATAAGACAGTGTCTTACCATCGGGGAAACAGGGTACTACAGTTTTGTAAAAGGGGGAGAAGTTAGTTTGTGATTACATATTACATACTAGGCGAAAGGGGTTTTTTATGTTCTGTTTGTATGAAAGACATGTTTTTTTGTTAGCGTTGACTAGCCTTGTTTGGCAAAATTCATCAGGCATAGTTCTTGGGAGCACCTTGAATTAACCTTGATTTGAATCTCCTTATTTTCTGCCGATCTTCTTTTGTTTCATGTTGGATTCTTTGGTGGACTGCTTGCCTTGTTATTTCGTTGCAAATTAACATACATGGAATGGAACGTACTAGAGGAGTTACAGATTTGGTTGTTTATACATACATATGGGTTACAGTTGGTTGATGTAGAGTGAGGCATTGTAAACTTGGTTATTAATATAGACATATTTCGGATAGTATTACTGCTTTACAATACAGTATATTTGAATACTTTTATATACGTATGGAAAGGATTCAGAGTTAAAGTCTTGGGTAAGTAGGTGGGAAGGGAAGGAAGGGGGATTTGTTCAGAAATGTTTGGGGGTTGCATAGTAGAAAAACTGTGCACTGGTATACTAATCTGTTTGTTTAGAATTTTTTAAAAAAAGAAATACAAGTGGAAATAAAGAAGTAAAGAAGAAAACAGATAAATAGGGCAGGACATGGGTAGGGTAGGGGTGGGGCATGGACAGGGCAGGGCCAGGGGGGCCCAGTGTACTTGTGTGCCTAGGGGCCCTTGAAGAATTAATCTTGCCCTAGATATAAATTCTCAAAATTGACACATTTCAATCACTAAATTGAAAATAAAATCACTTTTCCTATCATTATTGTCTGGTGATTTCATGAGTCTCTTGTTGCATTTCCTTCTGACTGTGTATCCAATATTTCTTTCTTTCTGCCTCCTGCATACTTCCTCTCCTGAGGACCTCATTCCCTACCCCAACCAACATCTCTCTCTGTCCCTCCATGAATCCAACTTTTCTTCCTCTGTCCTCCATCCCTATTGGCAACATTTCTCCCTCTCTCAACCCCCAGATCATGTGCAGCATTTTTCACTACTGCCCACCAGCCCTTGCCCTGTCCCTGTTCTTCCCCATGCAGATCTGGCCTCTCTTTCTGACAAATCCACCCCTGTGAGATCAGACATACCTGTGGGCCTCCCAAGGATGCAGCAGTGGCGGCAGCTGGCTGGCAGAGGCTGTGCTGAGAACGGGCTTCTTGCAACTGGCCCCACCAAGGCCTTCCCTCTGCTGCATCACATCCTCTGCCGATTGGTTGTTGCTGCTGCTGCTCTGAGGGGCCCGCAAGTATGTCTGATCTCATGAGAGGGAGGGGGGATGGTCGGTCGGAGAGGAGGGGGGAACGGGGACATGTATGCTAGACCACAATGGGGGGGGGGGGGGGAGAGAGGAGGGAACATGAATACTGGACTGGAAGTGTGGGGGAGAAAGGAGGGGATATGGATCCTGGACTGTAAGGGGGAGTGGACATGGATGCTAGACTTTCAGGGGGAGGAGGAGAGGGGAGGGATCATAAATACTGGACTGCAAGTGTGTGGGGGGGGGGGGGGGGGAGAAAGGAGTGGATATGTAATGTAATGTAATGCTTAGTTTTGTATACCAGGTCCTCAATCTGGGAAAGCTCGACTCGGTTTACAGTGGTTAGATAAGATAATAAAAATATAAAACAGTGATTAGATTATACCAATAACAGTGTAGCAGAGATGGAAAAAAATTAATTACCAAAGTGTTTGGTAAACAGAATGGTTTTCAAAGACTTACGAAAGGATGAAAGAGAACTAAAACTTCGTTGAGAAAGTAGAAGATCGTTCCAAAGTTGGGTGAACGTGAAGGGCAGAGATTGACCAAAAGCTTTGATTCTTTTGATACCTTTACTGGTTGGACAAGATAGCTTAAATTGTTGATCGCCCCTTGCGAAAGAGAATCTATAAAGATTCCAAGATAAAAGAACTAGCGGAGAGAAAATTCCAAAGAGAATTTTGAAAATAACACAGGCACACTTAAACTGGACTCTAAAATACACAGGAAGCCTGTGTAGATTATAAAGTAATGGTGTTACATGATCAAACTTATATTTTCTGAAAACCAATCTGGCAGCACTGTTCTGGATCCTGGACTGCAAGTGGGGGGGAGGGGGGGAGGGGAGAGGATAGATGGACGCTAGACCTACAGAGGAAGAAGGAGAGGGGTAGGGGCATGCATGCTGGGTCTATAAGTAGAGGGGAAAGGGGGATAGAAGGAAACCCAGGCTAGAAAGGGGGTTGAGAAGGAAAAGATGCTTGAGAGAGAGATGCCAGAAAAGGGGAGTAGGAAAGGGATTCAGGGTGCAAGTGAGAGAGGCGGTGGGTGGGGTGAGGGGACATGGATGCTGGCCCACAAGTGAGGGTGAGGGTAATAGTAGAAAAAGGAGGAGAGAGTGGCCAAGACTAGAAGGATTATAGGAAGGGAGGGGGAGATTGTTAGTCGAGGGAGAGAGAGATGCCAGAAAAGGGGAGTAGGGAAGGGATTCAGGGTGCAAGTGAGAGAGGCGGTGGGTGGGGTGAGGGGACATGGATGCTGGACCCACAAGTGAGGGTGAGGGTAATAGTAGAAAAAGGAGGAGAGAGTGGCCAAGACTAGAAGGATTATAGGAAGGGAGGGAGAGATTGTTAGTCGAGGGAGAGAGAGATGCCAGTCTTTGGGTGCCAAGGAGGGGGACAGGAGACAACTGCAATTGGAGTGATAGAGGGAACTGAGGAGGCTGAAACCTGAGAAAGGAAAAGCACTACAAGTAAACTTTGCCGAATTTTGAAATATCGTGCACAGATTTTTACAAATTTTGTGCAGAATTCCACCAGGAGTACATGTTGCTTCTTCCTCTTTCTTAGGTCTTCTGCATTTCAGCCGCTCTAATATTGCTTTTCACATATAAAGCTTCCCCTCCACTTTTCTGACCAACTCTATAGTCCCTGAATAGGGTATAGCCCAACATGTTTATGTTTACTGAGTGCTTCTATACTGCTACTAATGATTGGGGAGTCAATTCAGAGCGGTTTACATGAGCTTCTGTATGTTTGCATCTCATTCATGGGAGTCATTGAACTATGTCTATGTGATTAAAAAAACCCAATATCCAAGTCTGCCTGTAACTTCGGGGCTTGCAGATCATGAATCTTGATGCGTACACTGTGAGCATTAACATGCATTAAGGGCAATACATACATTATGGCTTAAAGGCACATTGATAACTGCCCTTTTAATGGTCTCCTTTTTTAATTATAGAATTTCAATATGTACATTACTTAAACAGTGACTACGGAAATTGGTAATTAAACAGGAAAAATTTCAACCACCATAAATTCAAACTATTTGTCCATAATTGAAGCAAGTATAGAAATTGCAAAACCAGGAAAAAAAAAAACCCCAAAGTGAAGGAACCAGCATTAAACAGCATTTATATCTGAGAAGAACAGCCAAGAGTTTTACCTACCTCTTTGTGATTTAAAGAGACACAGAACTGTTTGGGTTCAAAGAAAAGAATTACCATAATATCAAACCATTACAGGGGAAACATAGAAACATAGAAATAGACGGCAGATAAGGGCCCACGGCGCATCTAGTCTGCCCACCTTAATGACCCACCCCTACCTTTCTCTGTGAAGAGAACCCACGTGACGATCCCATTTTGCCTTAAAATCGGGCACGCTGCTGGCTTCAATCACCTGAAGTGGAAGATCATTCCAGCGATCTACCACTCTCTCGGTGAAAAAGTACTTTCTGGTGTCACCGTGCAGCTTCCCTCCCCTGATTTTCCACGGATGCCCTCTTGTAGCCGTGGGACCTTTGAAAAAGAAGATATCTTCTTCCACCTTGATGCGGCCCGTGAGATATTTGAACGTCTCGATCATGTCTCCCCTCTCTCTGCGTTCCTCGAGTGAGTATAGCCGCAACTTATCTAGCCGTTCCTCGTATGGGAGGTCCTTGTGTCCTGAGACCATCCGGGTGGCCATTCGCTGGACTGACTCCAGTCTCAGCACATCTTTGCGGTAATGAGGCCTCCAGAATTGTACACAGTATTCCAGATGGGGTCTCACCATGGATCTATACAATGGCATAATGACTTCAGGCTTATGATTGACGAATCCTCTACGTATACACCCTATGATTTGTCTAGCCTTAGATGAAGCCTGCTCCACTTGATTGGCAGTCTTCATGTCTTCACTGATGATCACCCCTAAGTCCCGTTCTGCTACAGTCCTTGCTAGGGTCTCGCCATTAAGGGTGTAACTTTTGCATGGATTTTGGCTGCCAAGGTGCATGACCTTGCATTTTTTGGCATTGAAACCTAGTTGCCAGATCCTAGACCAGCGCTCCAATAGGAGTAGGTCGTGCGTCATATTGTCGGATATTGAGTTTTTGACCGTTGCACTCCTTTCTACTTCATTACATAGTTTGGCGTCATCTGCGAATAACGTTATTTTACCTCGAAGCCCTTCTGCTAAGTCTCTTATAAAGATATTGAACAGGATCGGGCCCAAGACCGAGCCCTGCGGCACTCCACTGATCACCTCTGTCATTTCAGAGGGGGTGCCATTCACCACCACCCGCTGAAGCCTGCCTCCAAGCCAGTTCTCAACCCTAAAAACAGGGAAAAAGTGAAGTTTTCAGTAAAATGTGGAGGGTAACAACCCCCCCAACGCCCCCACAATGCGGCACGATCTCTATTAAGTAAAGTGGGGGGGGTTCCCCCCCAAGCCCCCCCCGTCGGAGCCGTAAAACCAGTAATTTTCTGCGGTGCGCGCCTCCACGCTGCGCTCAATTGTCTGCACGCGCCTTTGTCCCGGCGCGCTTTTGACCTGACACCGATGACATCATATATTGAGCTCTCACAATCTGTGGCATATCATGGGTGCGTTAGCATTTGGCGCGCATGCTAAATCGGCTAGCACGCCTTAGTAAAAGACCCCTTAACTGTGGATGTTCAGCAGCACTAATTGGTTAAATGAGACTTGACATAACTGTGTTTTGGCATGGGGGAGTCACTTGGAGAACTACAACTGAAAAAACAAAACCATATTCAACTTAGATCAAAACAATATTGCAAATTAATAAAACTGATTTGGTGTACTCAATAAAAGAAATGTGCATTAGAATCAATAGATGTAAACAAAAAAAAGTCAATACAAATTCAAGACTAAAAATATATATGTGCCTAAATTAAAAAAGTACCTGCATATGTGCTCAATGAAAAGGTACTACACACTGGCTCTTAGTGAAAGGCTGAATCTTATTCAAATTCTATTGCCTGTTGTTTAAACTAAAGTCCTACAGGGCTATGCCCCAATTTATCTGAACAATAGATTCACTCTGAAAGAAGCAGTAAGGCCTCGGAGAAACATGAATCCCTTTTCTTACTCCCTCAACCAAAAAAACCAAAAGAGCTAAAAAAAGAGTTAGGCCTACTGTTATTCCAAACAGCAAAATTAGATACAGATGTCGTCAGAATCTTAGGTGCCATATCAGATTATAGAATATTCCAGGAAAAAAACCCAAAAACTATGGCCTCCTTTTACGAAACTATGATAGCAGTTTCTAGCGCTGAGAGCCACGCTGCTCCCAACGCTTATTGAGTTCCTATGAGCGTTGGGAGCAGCTCAGCTGCCTGCGCTAGAAACTGCTATCGCAGTTTTGTAAAAGAGAGGGTATGATATTTAGGAAATATGTCTTGCAATGCTAATCCAATGTCTTAATAATAATAAGCTTTGAAATGTAATTCCATGGAAATGTCCAGATACCTCTTATTGTAATCCACCTAGAATTGAAAGGTTAAGGTGGCATAGAAGTCAATAAATGTAATTATTTGTGGTAAGCCCTGGACAAGTGATTTAAATGGCCAGGAGCCTCTCCTGGCTCTTTAAATTGCTTTGAATATTGAGCCTATATTTATAACTTATAAGTAAAACAATTGAAAATTGAAAGCAGGCATATCCAGGTATTAAACAGGAAGGAGTGCACTGAGTGCAAGAATAAAACTGCAGATTCTCCCCTTTAAAAGAAGTTAAGGAATAAATGTAAAAGAGTCTTAGCTGCTCTTCTGGAACTAATAACATTTTATACAATTAGACAAGTCCAGAATACCAAAAGACCTTACACTCACCCACCCACCCTCTAAGGTCTTCTCAAGGAGCATCAGTATCTGTACCCTCATCAAAAGAAATCACATAATGTGATACCTGTGAGTGAGGAGTAGCCCCCATACTCTGGAGCTCACTCCCAAAGCAGCTATGCTTAACACAAGACTACCTTTACTATAGGAAGCAGGTAAAAACCTTGGCTGTTCTCCCAAACCTTTTTTCCCCTCTTATCCTCACAATTCTTGTAAGTCTCAACCCATAAAAATTATTTTAAATTTATATGCTCAGTTTAAGTTTTACCTCATAACAAAAGTTATTGTATATGTTAATACTAACATTTTATTTGTATATTTTATTAGTATATGTTTTTATTGCTGTACATCGCCTAGCAATTTGAATAGGCGATTCATCAAACATTGGTTCTCTTTTCTGTACACGATACTGTTGATATGTTTTCTGTTTTGTTTTTCACTGATAAATACAATAAATTTTATTGAACTTAAAAAAAAAAGAATAAATAAACTTGAAACTTGGTGACTATCTTCTTGTAGAACCCCCTAGTGGTAATGTGATGCAATTACATTATGGTTAAATGTTATAATCATGGTCAAATGTTTCAATAGGTTTCCTATTCAATTCACACCAACACAGAGGTTAAACATTTAAATATTTGTATTTATTTGTTGCAACTTAAAAAAAACAACAACTATTGTTGTTATCAGAGGTTGGGTAAATTAAATTTAAATATAAATGAATAGCAAACCTAATTTACTATTCACGTGGGATCAAATTTACACTGATTACACTATTATAGTTAGTAATAATAGTCAAACCCAAACAAACATGTCACGCCTTTCAGCTTAATACCAGCTTTGTACCAGGATTTCCAGAACGGCAGGTAAGTATTTGACTAGACGACTCTTAAAACCAGAGAATGTTTTCAGTTCCAAAATTCAATAAAATATAAAAAGTATAGATATGTGTGCACACAAAATTAAAGTACAGTAAAACCTTGGATTGCAAGTAACTTGGTTTGCAAGTGTTTTGCAAGACAAGCAAAAACATTTGATTAAATTTTAACTTGATATACAAGCAATGTCTTGCAATACAAGTACATACAGTATACACAGATCACAACTGAGCTGATGGTCCTTCTCTCTCTCTGACACTGCAGGAGTGTAGTGACTCTTCTAAACGAGCGAGGTCTTGCAATATGAGTACATACAGTATACACGCGTCACATCATCACAACTGAGCCAACAGTTCTTCTCTCTCTGACACTGCAAGAGTGTAGTGACTGTTCTAAATGAGCAAAGTCTTGCAATACAAATACGTATAGTATTTTGTATTAAAGTTTTTGAGTTGTGGAAATCGTCTGAGTTTCCATTATTTCTTATGGGGAAATTCGCTTTGATATACGAGTGCTTTGGATTGGAAGCATGCTTCAGGAACGAATTATGCTCGCAAACCAAGGTTTTATTGTATTAAAAAAAAAAAAAAAAAACCCACTTGTCACTGGTATCACTGCTTTACTGCATTGGGTACCACTACGTTGTTCTCCTGTCACCTGTCTGGAACCAGAAGCTCCTCTGACGATCCGGATTTTTGCTACTATCCTATATGTAAACAAATGAAAGGAAGTAAAATATCCTCCTTGAATGAATACAGGCTAAAGACAGTGTCTTCTTAGGCTAAGGCCATGTATTTCTAATTAAATGTGCAAAAGAACAGATAACTCTTTAACCCCTAAGATTGCAACATTGATGTCTTGAGTATTTCTTCTCATTTTAGCCTGAAAATAGATGAGTTCACTACACTTGCCATCGAAGATCAGATAGACCAGGGGTAGGCAATTCCGGTCCTTGAGACCCGGAGCCAGGTCAGGTTTTCAGGATATCCACAATAAATATGCACGAGAGAGATTTGCATCGCAAGGAGGCAGTGCATGCAAATCCATCTCATACATATTCATGGTGGAGATCCTGAAAACCTGATCTGGCTCCAACTCTCGAGGACCGGATTTGCTTACCCCTGAGATAGACTCATGGACTTCCTCAATGAAAATTCTACTCAATAAGATAGCATCTGTTGCAGTGGTCTCAAACCCGCGGCCCAGGGGCCACATGCGGCCCGCCAGGTACTATTTTGAGGCCCTCGGTATGTTACGATTGTTCTGGAAAGTTGCCTGCCTCACTGCTATAACCTCACACAAGCGCTTTCTGCATCTGTACGCGATTGTGAGGTGGAGTGGAGAGGACAAGTTTTCCAGGCACAAGTCGGATATTGATTCTCCCCTCTACAAAAAAGCCTAGAGGACTATACCAAAATCTTGGCTCTTGCAGATGATACTTTAGATTAGAATCTAAATCACATTCTTCTCTTCTCTTTTACCACTTTATTTTGGATTTTACTTCATACATAAGAAGAGTTGATTATACTGATGTTGTCTGCTCTAGTTTTGGAGAGATTTTTCTGTACATGACTGATATTTGTTCTTATTTTCGGATGTTGATATCTTGACAGTGTTGTAAACTTTTATTTTAAAATCTAATAAAAATTACTTAAAAAGAATCTAAATCACAATTTCGCATGAGGTAAAACTCTTTATAGTTTATAAATCTTTCCTTAATTGCTTCTGATAATTTCAGCTATACAGCTGTGTATAGCTGAAATTATCAGAAGCAATTAAGGAAAGATTTATAAACTATAAAGAGTTTTACCTCATGCGAAATTGTCATTTTTTTAATAAGGCATTAACTATTTTTTTCTGTGGCCCTCCAAGTATGACAAATCCAAAATGTGGCCCTGCAAAGGGTTTGTGTTTGAGACCGCTGATCTGTTGTGTACGGTACTATCAGGAAATTGCACAGGAAAAATCATTGGTATACCCAAGAACTATCATTCCTTAAACGTCAACAACACTCTGTGGAACAACGATGGAGACATGATCGCTCCTCTTTTATGCTTAACTTATTTAAAGAAAAAGCTACTCTCTATAAATCTCCATTGAACAGGCAACAAAACAATACTATTCCAAATATATTTCTAAAGCTAAAAACACCTCTGCGCTCTACACTATTGTCAAAAAACTCACTTCCAAAACTGATCAAAATAAAGAAGACACTCCCCCTGCTCAAGACCTAGCCAACTATTTATTGATAAAATACAAAATATCTGTAACAAATTGTTCTTTTCCACAACAAAAATAACTGTAAATCCACTTACAGAAGTTTCACATTTTACTCAGTAAATTTTCTACATTCTCTATACCCTCTGTGGCAGAAATTCAACGTCTTATTCAAAATATGAGCCTGTCTGGTTCCTCTCATGTCTCAATCTCTCCAACAATGCTAAAATGCTACTTCTCAATCTTTGGACCTTACATCCATTGTATGATCACTAACAGTCTAACATCCAATAAAATGCCCAAAATATAGCGACAATTCATCCCAAAATAAAAGACTTCAAGGACCTTAAAGCCGACTGCTCAAATTATTTCCCCATAGCTAATCTTTCATTTCTCACCAAGATTACGGAAAAAAATTATCTTTAATCAAATTTCAGACTCAATATACTCCACCCTAACCAAACCAGATTCAGACCGAACCACTCAAAAGAATACTCTCCGATTGGTCTTACATCCTCAATTCTCTATCATCTTGACCACAGGAATTCAATGATACTCATCTCATTAGACCTCTCAGCAGCCTTTGATATTATTGATCATCATCTATTAATTAATAGACTTCAATCTATTGGGATCTCAGGGAATGCCTTGTACTGGTTTTCTTCTTATTTTCAGATCACCCTTATAAGGTCATAACAAAGGAAGGTTCATCAAACTCCTATTCAGGAATATGGGGTACCTCAAGGATCAATATTGTCCCTACTTCAATTCAACATTTTTCTAGCTTCCTTAATGCCCTTGAGCCAATCCATTGGATTCACTCTCTATGGGGGGTTAATCTAACATAAGGGCTCCCATGTTAATTTTTTTCAGAGGCTGTATGCCAGGGGTAGGGAACTCCGGTCCTCAAGAGCCGTATTCCAGTCGGGTTTTCAGGATTTCTCCAATGAATATGCATTGAAAGCAGTGCATGCAAATAAATCTCATGCATATTCATTTGGGAAATCCTGAAAACCCGACTGGAATACGGCTCTCGAGAACCGGAGTTCCCTACCCCTGCTGTATGCTAATGCTAGCTTCGGCATATTATCGAAAAATGAAATAATTGGAAAAATGGTGAATTTATGGCTGCGCTAGAAAAGGGCTTAGCATGCAGGAAAGTCATACACTAACCCCCTCTTTTACAAAGGTGCGCTAAGCATTTTAGCGCAGATTTAGCGGGCGCTAAATCAACATGTGCTAACTGCTAATGCATCCATAGGATAACATGCATGTTAGTCTATGGATGCGTTAGCATTTAGCGCGTGCTAATCACTTTGCGCACCTTAGGAAAAGAGGGGGTTAGTGTGATTCTATAAAAAAGTATGCATACCTTACAGAATTGCAGTAAGCACCAGTATGTCATCAAATTTTAGGTGGACCCATTTATGCCACGAAAGCCAGGTGTAAATGTTTGTTTCTAATTTGTGCTGTAATCGGCACTAGAGCCTAGCCACGGGACTCCTCACTGCCCCTAGTGGTTACAGCCAAAACTTGCACAAGCGTATGACCCAGTAGAGAGTCACCCAGCGGACATTGTATTAATAAGCAAAATAAACAGAAACCAGAACCAAGGCACACAGCTCCAGGGTTGGTTCTCTAAATGAAAATTTAATGTCAGAATGTCAAAGTTAAAAAATAAATAATTCAACTTGCAAACACAAAGCAACAATATCCAAAAGGAAAACTCTGGTTGTTTTCAGGATTTCCTCCTCATCAAAGTCAGTCCTCTGCTCTGTGAATCTGCTCTCAACAGAGCTCCTTACAATAAGGCTTCCAAAAGCCTGCTCTTATCAGGTTTCTCAAAATGCTGTTCTCCAGCTTTAATATCTCAAACATGCTCAATCTCTGCACAAGCCTGCAGCTTATTTTGTAGCACTGCTGGGTTCAGGGGAGTGCTTCAGGTTTGCCTTGCCAAAAGCACCAAACAGCTTTCAAAAATCCCTCCCGGTTTTTAGCAAACCTCTCCCCACAAAACACTCCCAGCTTTTTAAACAAACTGTGCTGACTAAATCAAACACTCAGCCCAAAAGTAGCAAACAGAAAAACTCACAGTTGTTCAGCTCAAGCTTTGAAAAGGGTTGCCAAGCCTACTTCCATCGTTGCAGCTGCAGTACACACACTGGCTTGTGTGGCTGCTAATGGTGGTGTGAATGCAGCCTCTTCCACACCCGGGTCTAAGGCATTACCCTAGCTTGAGCCTGCACTGCTCTACCTGGGAAGAGGCCCGTGACTTCCCTCTCATCTCTCCCTCCAAGTGCAAATTACTGGCTTTTCATAAGAAGGAGCCACACCCTGCTCTACCTGAGCCTGCTCACACCTGTGCTTCTCTCTCTGGCTTCCCTCGGTGGATGCCAAGGAAATCACATGGACCAGGGCAGGCATGGAGCCTGACTGGTCACAGTGCGCGCATTGGGCAATCTCTATAACAGTGCACATAAATTTTAGGAACTCCCATGATCTACCTGTCCTCCTCTCCTGGCCATGTCCTTTCAAATTTGCACACTAGAAATCACTAATACCCACCAACTTCTAATTTATGCCAGTTAGCATCAGTTGTGCGGTGTGAATTGCCAACTGGCTCTGATTTATGCTGATTAAACGAGTTCTGGGTGCAGATCATCTGTGCACACTGATTTGTACGCACAATTTAAGGCATATACACAATTTGGGGGTCAGTCCATTTATTTGTACAGTCCATTTATTTATACGTTCTCTTTTCTGTACTTATTGTAGTTCTCCCCCTCTCCTGCTCATTCTTAGTACGTTTATTTTGTGTTTGTCTCAGTAAAATTGGTCTGTTTATCATTGTTGTTTTTAATTTTGTTCTTACCCCTATATTTTTGTTGTAAAACGCTTAGTATTTGATAAGCGTTCAATCAAATTTATAGTAAACTTGGAGACTAAGGGCTCCTTTTGCAAAGGTGAGCTAGCGTTTTTGGCGCACGCACTGGATCAGCGCGCGCTAGCCAAAAAATTACCGCCTGCTTAAAAGGAGGCGGTAGCGGCTAGCACGCACACGCTATTCCGCGCGTTAAGGCCCTAACGCCCCTTTGTAAAAGGAGCCCTAAGTAAAACGGTCCCTTAATCATTAATGTGAATTATTTGCAGATTACAATAGCAGTGTCAGTTTAAGGCTAAATGCGCAGCAGTCGGTAAATAGCTTTTATGGCCAAAGTCGTAAATGTTCGTGCGATAGAAAATAATGTATGCGAAAGAGACTTGGTTTGTTGGGATGAATTTACCCCATCACTTGAAGGCAAATATCTGAAATGGTAATGAGCATGAGTAATGGGAATACACAGAGCGATCCATGTCCTATTTGCTTATTAGAATGTTAAAAGACCAGTTGGGAGATATTGTGTACAGTAATAAAAGCCTCATTGTCAAAAAGTTGTCCGCTAGTTAAATTGAAGACTGCTAAAAGACATGACTAGTTTTTCTCCCTTAGGGAGAAAAGTTAAACATTAATGATCTTTGTAATTATCATCCTATTTCCATTTTTAGGAAAAAAAAAATCATTGACAGCCAGTACTGTGATAGAGGATTTAGTAAATGAGAATGATGTTTTTACATGAACATAATTATGGATTTAAAAAGAACCACAGGATGGAAATGTTCCTGTCTATAACTGAACTATTTCTTCAAAGAGCTAGATGCTGGTAAAGAGAAGCTATATTGTGGTGGTCTTGGATTTAAAAAAAAGAGCAAACCCCTCAAATAACCTCAGAGGATAATGAGAAACAGGAAAGGCGTGGGTACAAAGCAGTTAATGTAGACTTGGGGAAAGTACCGCTTATACCTGGGGTTAAGTAGTATGGAATCTTGCTACTTTTTTGGCACTCTGACAGGTACGAGTCATCTGGATTGGCCCCTTTTGGAAACAGTATGGCAGCTTTTATGTTCTTATGTGCAAAGCTAGATATGATAACGATCAGTTAAATACCTAAAACAATTGAAAACAATTAAGGGCCTCTTCTATCAAACTGCACTAGCAGTTTGTAGCGCGGTGAGCCGCGCTAAATTGCCCACGCTGCTCCCGATGCTCATAGAGTTCCTAAGAGCGTCGGGAGCAGCGCGGCTCTCTGCGCTAAAAAGATAGAAGAGGCCTAAACACTTTCAGCCCAACATATTTTGGCTCTTTGACTGCTTCAGGGGACTTGTTTGTGGCAATCTCTGATTCCCAATTAGAGAAAGCTATGAATATTGTAAGGCGGAGGAAAACAATGGAAAAGAGGCTAAGGGAAAAAGGAAGAGGTCACACCACAATTGACATTCACAATAAAGTTACAGGACAATAAAATTATAGGCATTCGAAGAAGAGACAAGTGAGAAGACGTAGAGATAGAATGGGAAGGAAGGAGGGAAGAGATGGGGGAGGGAGGAGTTAAAGGAAAAGGAGTAGGAAACAGGATAGTGGGAGGAGAGAAGGAGATATGGAAGAGGAGCTAGGAGGAGGTTGTCCGTTAGCACTGTTCAATTGAAGAGATAGGTCTTCAGCATTTCTACCAAGATAAGTACTGCTCCCTGGGGACAGTCGATGATCTTCAACAGCTTTATCCAAATAATGCTGACGAAAATCTTTGCTGCCCCCCCCCCCCCCGGAGTTATCCACCAATTCCTGTATAGCTTCCACTGACTGTCTTATATCCAGGTATTCGGTGTCAGTATGGAGGTATGACCTGGCACTGAAAATCAGGGTATAAATTTAAATGCCAGAACTAGCATTTGAAGTCAGCGATGATCATGGTGTTTATGTATTGGGTAAAGACAAAATTATCAAAAGAGAAGATAGTAAATACTGAACAACCCCTCCCCCTCAACACACACACTCACAAAACACTTGTAGGCACTGTCTTATGAAAAATGTGCCAGGGAGGAAGCAACTTGCAAGACAATGCTTACAATGACTAGATCACAAAGACTCATAATTAATCAAATTGGGAAAAAAACCACCTCAGATTGCTCATTCAAAACAACTAATACCATACATTCAACATCTAGATAAATAAGAGGTTGAGGGGGCGGGGCTGGGGGTATAACAAGCCATGACTTGGATGGAACTGGGTGGGGCTGGGCAGAATGGGGTGGGCCTGGGGGCGGGGCTATGAGGCCAGATTTTAGTTCCGGAAAATCTGGTAACCCTAGGTGAAGAGGTAAGTTTTTATTGCTTTCCTAAATTTCAGAATTCCATCGAGGGATCTGTAGTACCAGTAGGCCACCTCCCCATTTGTTTGGTCTTGGTGTGTGGGTAATGCTGTAGCCTGGTGGACATAGGTGGGGGAGTTGCAGACTCATTGAGCCAGGTTTTTCTGAAGGCGAGGCCTAAATTGTTGATAGAAATCAAATCATTTATTAGTAGGAGTTTGCATGGTACTGGAGTAGTTGTTTTTTCTTTGGGTGCAATAAGTCTAAGAGGATTCTTCGTAAGTTGGTAATGGTTTTATATGCGGGGTTTTGGGTTTCCTTTTATTAGCTGGGCGGTTGCCGGTGATTGTAGGGATTGTTTTATGAATTAAGATGGTTGATAGATGGAGAGAATCTATGTGTATGGTGGTTGTGATATATAGGATGCCAAATTGGATGAGAGGTATTAATTGGTTGGCAGTCAATAGTCCAAGAAGAAAAATGGGTACCACAAGAGACCATTTCATGGTGGTGGTTTAGGCACTTGTGAGTGAGAAAGGTATGAAGAGCTAGACTGGTGGATGCTTTGCTAAAGGGATCTAGTTGTAGTGTGTGAAGCTGTGGTTGCTCTTTTCTGTTTGCTGGCATGTGAGGCTATTGACAGATCTTGAGAGTCAAAGGGGTTTGGTGGGATGTAATAATTAGATTGCTCCAGATCTGTTCAGAACTGTACAGGACTGTGTTGAAAAGGGTGCCTGTGATGGGTCATGGAGAAGGAAATGATATCTGGGTGGGGTTGTTCTAGATGGGTCAACATATACAAGGCTTATATTGGTAGAGGAGTCATTTGGTGGAATGTGAGTTCTTTGTAGTGGGGTGGATGGGTGTGATGGAAGGTTGTTTTGAATTGGAAGTAAGTGGGGAGGAGGAGATGGGGTTTGCGTTATATATTTGGGTGGTAGACAGGAGTGAGTGAGAATATACAATTACAGAGGTAGTGCTGTGCTTTGAGCTCTTAGTTTCAGGATACTAAAGCACTGTCTTTGCTGTTAATCTAGTCATTTTATGGTTTGAGTAGTGGGTGCGGTGATAGACAAGAAGGTCATTTGGTAAGGGCTGGTATTGGAAGCTTTAATTAGAGTTGGTTGTAGTTATGAGCATTAGTTGTTATGGGTGATTGAGGGGTGTATAAGTGTGATGTGAGCCTAAGGGTGGTGGAATGTTGGCCAAGGTGGGAGGGCATAGGCTTCTGGTCTTTGAGCACAATGTAGCTATGGAATCTATCTCTAAAGGTGTCCAAGAAGTCAGTATGCATTTTTCAGAAATATATGTCCCAAGACAGAGGCTGAGGTAGAAAATAGTTTTGTCTCTAAAGTAGGAGAACAGGCAGTTCTGATCATCTTTTCAGGTGAAGGTATCTGAGTTTCCAGGAAGGGACAGATGAGCTTATTGAATGCAGGTTATCAAGTAGTATATATGTGTTAAAAGCTTTAAAGAGTTATAAATAATGAAGGAAAAATGTCTCAGGTGGCCTATACTAAGTTCCAGGCACACTCATGGACAAACCATCATGGGCATAAAAACCTTAATTAGTAATGACCTCAGCACCAATCTGAGAAACTGTGTAACAGAAATAATGCAAAAATCGGTAAGAGCTCTAAAGGGTAGATTAAATTGCTTATCTGAGCAAGAAGTCAATGTTCCAATCCCCCAATGGTGGCCGTCGTTTCACAGCTCCAACACGCCACTGCTTGGTGCTATTAGCCTTGAAGCAGTGACATGTTGGACCTGTGAAACGATGGCCACCATCGGGGAATCGGAACATTGACTTGCTCAGATAAAGTTAACTTTTAATTCATGGTTTGATGCTAAATTACATACCTTTTCATCTGTCAGTAATTTTTTCATTCCAGTTGCTTTCATCATCTTCCTACTGTGCATTTAGCTTTCCTGAACTCACTTGTAATGGTCTTAGAAATCTGCAGTGCTCAGAAAAGAGGAAGACAATTCATGAACTATGCAAGAAATTCACAGGTGGTATGCAGATTTTCATGAGCCAGGTATTTGGTGTCTAGTAGCAACACAGAGGATCTCAAATCAGAAAATAATGGGTATATATTGAAGGAACTAAGGCCAGTACTTGGCAGACTTGCACGGTCTATGTCCCGTATATGGCCATTCAGTTGAGGATGGGCTAGGGAGGGCTTTGATGGCTGCGTGGGCTGGAGTGAGCTTTGATGGAGACTCCAGTAGATAGAACCTAAGCACACTACCGAGCAGTAGTGCTGCCCGATTCACAATTTGAATCGATTCACCGATTTGAATCGATTCGAATCGATTCAATTCCCCCAAAAATCGGCCTCCCGATGCAATGATTGACCCTTCCCCCGTGCTTTCCAAAAGCAGTAGCTGCAGCGCTGCCTCTTGCTGGCCATCCGCTGCAGGCCACTCCTGCTTAAGGGGGAAGAGTCAGTCAGAAAGGCCAGCTTCTTCGCTCTTACCTCCTTAAGGTTAACACGGCAGCTTGCAGGCTCATTGGTGTTATAGCGATCCCTGCAGCTGCCCATCGTCCTCAGCGGCACGTTCTCTCTGCTACGTCCTGCCCCTGTTCTGACGTCAGGGACAGGATCGCGGCAGAGAGAACATGCCACTGAGGACGGGCAGCTGCAGGGATCACTATAGCACTAGCGATCCTACAGGCTTCCATGTTAGCCTAAAAGTAAGAGCGGGGAAGCTGGGGGAGGATACAGGTTTGCGGGAGGAGCAGGCTTTCGCGGGAGCAGGCCGAAGAGTGCTTTCACGGCAGGAGGGCAGGCCATTGTGGGGGGGGGGCAGGTCTTCGCAGCGGGGAGCAGGAAAAAAAGCGTGCCTTCATAACAGGGGAGCAGGCCTTTGTGGGGGGGGGCAGGTCTTCGTGGCGGGGAGCAGGCTGAAGAGTGCCTTCACGGCAGGGAGGCAGGCTTGTGCAGAGGGAAGAGGAGGAAGAGTTCCTTCGCAGTGAGGAGGCATGCCTGAGCAGAGGAAGGAATAAGAGAGGGGAGGAGAGATGCCAGACCTGGGGTGAAGGGAAAAGAGAGACCAAACAAAAAAGAGGGAGAGGAAGCAAAGGAGCTGGACTAAAGGAGAGAGGGAGAAGAAATGCAAGACCACAAGGGGAAGGGTACAAGAGGGACAGATACTGCTCCAAAGTAGGTGGGCAGGGTGCAAGATAGCAGGAGAGATAGTAGGAGAAAACCTGTATCTGGGGAAGGGTATACAAGAGGTAAGGAAGAGAGAAAGAACAAGCTGGATATGGGGAGAGATAAGATGCTGGACATGGAGGGAGCATAGGAATGGGGACACAAGGGGGACAGTACTGGAGAGGAGAATAGGGAAAGGGACACAGAAGAGAGATGCTGGATGAAAGGGTAGTTGAGAAAAGGAGAGATGGTGGATCTGGTGATGGTGGGGTCCATCGCTGCAGCTGCGGGGGGATGGAGATGAAAAAAAAGAAAGATGCCAGACCTCTGGGGGAGAAAGGGAAACAGAAGGGGAGCACAGAGATGGAAGATGGATGGTTAGCACGGAGAAAGAAGAAAGAAGGAGAGCCTGATCAGAAGACAACCAGACCAGCATGGGACCAACAAGATTTGAAAAATGACCAGACAACAAAAGGTAGGAAAAATAATTTTATTTTCTGTTTTGTGATTACGATATGTCAGATTTGAAATGTGTATTCTTCCAGAGCTGGTGTTGGACCGCGAATGTGAGCTAGGATTTAACAGAGAGAGGAAAAGTCTTGTTTGTTTATTTTGTTTACACCACAGGACCAGTGTGAGTAGGAGAGGGTAAAGGGGGTGAAGAGGCTATAAAATAAACCCACCAGGATGTTTGGAAAAAAACACCCAATTGGGCAGGAAAATTGAATCGAATCGAAAAATTGATTTAATAGGCTGAATCGAATCGAAATTTTTTTTCCTGAATCGGGCAGCATTACCGAGCAGGGCTCTGGATTGCTGGCCTAGAAATATCTAAGAAAAAAGGACCATTTAAATTAAATGATTAATTTATGGAGCATATATGGTTGGGCAGACTGGATGGACCATTTGGGTCTTTATCTGCCATCATTTACTATGATACTACTTAAGTTGAATTACATTCTGTCAATCACTGCTCATTTTTATTTGTGATGGGTTTATTATAAAGTGTAACAAATGTACAAATTCTCCAATGGTTGCAGGAAGTTTTATAACAGTGAATGATATATTTCTTATCATGCTATGTTATTGCATTTACAATAAATATAGCAGAGGATGTATTACTGTACCATTTGCTAAGCTATTGAAAATACATAGACTAAGTTTGCCCTCTGCTGGTTTGCAAAATTATACCAGCACTTAGTATTAAATTAATGCACCAGAATGCACCATGAATGAAGTTTTTATATCATTTTAAGCGAACTACTGTATACTAAGGGGCCCAATATGCAAAAAACAAAAACACCACTTGATTATAGCTTTCTAAAGCTGCTAAATTTGTGTCCTATTTTCAGCCAATTGTGAGTCTAGATTTTCAACTTTGAATGGTGCTCAGAAGGAGGATTGATGAGGGAATGACATTTTGTATGATGGCCCTGGATATACAGGCTGCATTTGAAACAGTTGACCCAAAATTGTTGCTGGATAAATTAGGGGAAGTTGGTGGGACAGTGTTAAAGCGGTTCAAGTCTTACCTATTAGAGTGTAAATTTGTAGTAAAATGTGGATCTAATATATCAGAAATGATGAGGATGAAATAGGGAGTTCCTCAAGGGTTTGCACTATCAGCTTTGCTGTTAAATATTTATGTTTCATCAATAGGGCAGGTCCTTGAGAAGTGCATTATCATATTTACACAGAATATATCCAATTTTTTCCCTGTAATAGATGGGGCAGAGCATAAACATAACATAACATAACTTTATTTATCTATATCGCCTTAATCAAAATAATTCTAGGCGGATTCCACAAAAGAAAAAAACTGGACAATCAGTGAAATACAAAATAATAAGAAAAGGAATACAGCCTGTTATATTAAAAAGACATTAAAAATGTAAAATTAATGGAGTAAAATTAATTATGTTAAAGATAAAACCACAGGAGAGGAAATTAGCAGAGTGTATGGAGAAGATAACAATTTGGATGCATAGGAATAAACTGGTATTGAATCTGAAGAAATAAAAAATTATGTTTATAGGGAATGACGAGTCACTGTTGAGTTTGAGAGAGTTGAGGGTACAAGAGATGACAATTTCCTATTTCATCTCAGGAGTATAGCTGGATGCACAACTTTCTATGCAGACCCAAATTATGCATGCTATAAAGCAGGGGTCTCAAAGTCCCTCCTTGAGGGCCGCAATCCAGTCGGGTTTTCAGGATTTCCCTAATTAATATGCATGAGATCTATGTGCAGGCACTGCTTTTAATGCATATTCATTGGGGAAATCCTGAAAACCCGATTGGATTGCGGCCCTCAAGGAGGGACTTTGACATCCCTGCTATAAAGGGAGCTTTTTTCAGTTGAAATTATTGTAAAGAGTGAAGCTGTGGTAGAGAGTACTGTAGTGTCTAAGTTGGATTTCTGTAATGCACTGCTGAAGGGGATTGCAAAAGTTAAGATTGATTACAAGAATGATTACAGGGGGGGTCGCTTGGAATAATCACATCACACCAATATTGAAGCAGCTTCACTGGTCGCTCATTCGAATGAGGATTGACTATAAGGTCCTACGGTTCATAGACAATGGCACGAAAGACAAAAGCGCGCGCCGACAATTGAGCGCAGCGCGCGCCGCCACACCGCTCTAAATTACAGTTTTTAGGGGCTCCGACGGGGGGTTTTGTTGGGGAACCCCCCCCCAGTTTACTTAATAGACATCGTGCCAGCGTTATGGGGGGGCTTGGGGGGTTGTAACCCTCCACATTTTACTTTAAACTGAACTTTTTCCCTAAAAACAGGGAAAAAGTGAAGTTTTCAGTAAAATGGGGGGGGGTTACAACCCCCCCACAACGCGGCGCGATGTCTATTAAGTGAAGTGGGGGGGTTCCCCCCCACGCCCCCCCGTCGGAGCACTAAAAACAGTAATTTAGAGTGGCGCGACGGCACACGCTATGCTCAATTGTCTGGGCGCGCCTTTGTCCCAGTGCGCTTTTGACCTGACACCAGGTCCTACTACTGCTATTACTTATCACTTATATAATGCTGAAAGGCGTATGAAGTACATTTTGACCTTTATAGACAGTCCCTGCTCGGAAGAGCTTAAAGTCTAACTTGGACAGACAGACATGACATACAGGGTAGGGGATACAGAACCCAAGGTGAGAGGAGTTAGGAGTTGAAAGCAGTCTCGAAGAGGTGGGCTTTTAACTGGGCCTTGAACACTGCCAGAGACGGAGCCCGCCGTAGGGATTCGGGCAGCTGGTTCCAAGCATACGGCGCAGCAAGGCAGAAGGGACGGAGTCTGGAGTTGGCAGTTGAAAAGAAGGGCACAGACAGGAGGGACTTACCAGCTGAGCGGAGCTCACGAGGGAGGGGGGGATCATAGGGGGAGATAAGGTCCTGACAATTTCGCATCAGGTAATTTACAGAGTAGCCCCCTGGTATCTGATGCAGGTGTTGAAACAAGACATTCCTCTCAGAGCTTTGAGATCTCAGTCTGCAGTGAGATGATCGACTGAAGCACTTGGACAGACACATTGGGCTAGATTCACTAAGCCAAACCAATCGTTTGGCAATTGGTTGGCGAGCCCTTAGCGACCAGATTTCCCTCCGGCAGTATTCACTAACCTGTGTAGCGATCCGCTTCTGGTGTGCGCATGCAAATGAAAGGAACTGCATGCAAAGTAGACAGGGACGCGATTCACTAAACTTTTTTTCAATCGGACTGTACTCGCATAGAGTGCCTGCTCAAGCCCTTTGCGACTGCGCTGCCTTTTACCACCCTGCATTCTAACCTATCAGCCTCATCTCTTGCAGCCCTGAACAAGCCTGCCTGCCTGCCCTGAACCCGAATCCCCTGTCTGCCTGCCCTGATCTCTCCTGCCTGCTCGCCTCGACTCTCCTGCTCTCTGCCGCCCTTCCCCGCAGTGCAAGCCTGTGGTTTTAAAGTGGGGCTGCACGCTGCAGTGTAGCACCAGCTTTAAACCTGCAGGCTCGCACTGAAGCAAGGAGGGAAGAGGCTGCCGCCGCCGCCGATTAAGAGCAGGAGAGTCGGGTCCCGAAGTTTAAAGCTAAAAAAAAAAGTCGCAGCTAGGACGGGTCTGTGCATGCACGCAGATCATGGGGGTGTTCCTCCGATCACCCCCATCTGCATATTTTAGGTTAGTGAATTCGTCGAACCTGCCTGAATTGGAAACGGATTGTTCCGATTCGGGCAGGTTAGTGAATCTAGCCCATTGTAAGGAAACACATATGACAACAATTTCAGTGGCGGGTCCACGTCTGTGGAATGTATTACCAGGGTATCTGAGACTGTGTAGAGATAACATAAGAACATAAACATCGCCTCTGCCGAGTCAGACCATAGGTCCATCATGCCCAGCAGTCCGTTCCCGCGGCGGTCCCCCAGGTCAATGACCTGTAAGTGATCTATTACTCTAAAGCATTTTGTACTGTATAGTAACCCTCTAATTGTACCCCTCAATCCCCTTTTCCTTCAGGAACTCGAGCTTTTGTGCATAGCATGCTTTTATTGGTTGTATGCTATTGTACTAGATGTGTGGAGGATTGATGAGCAAGATTTGATGAGACTATTTTGTCTTTATGTTATGTCAGTATTTATTTGAATGTGCAAGATTTATTGTAATCCGCTTAGATACTAAGCAGAGAAGAAATTTTTTAAAATAATAATAAAATCCAGCTTTTAAAAAGATGTTGGGCCCGTTATTCAGCGCTCACAGTCAGCTATCCACCGATATTCAGCGGGAGATCACTGGCTATCTCCCACTGAATATCCCATTTGGTGGATAACTCGGTGCGGTCACCACTAATATTCAGCAACTTGCCGGCTAAGTTCAGTGGCCAGATAGTCCCGCCTAAAAAGCAGGATTATCTTTGGCCACTATGACTTAGCTGGCTATTACTCGTCCGGCCAAAACAAACATGGAAATTTAATGTCAGTCACTGGATATGGTGCCAGCATTGAATTTCTAGCTATCTCCCATGGTCTCGGTATCAAGGGGGTTTTGCTTATAAACTTAGGTCTATCCTTCATGTATCAAAATTTGAGTCTATGTACCCTTCCCCCTCCCTGCGCTAGAGGTTTTTAGCACAAGCCAACAAGGTATATGCTCCGTTGCCCATAGGAATTCCATGAGTGTCAGAGCATTTACCATGCTGTCCCATGCCAAAAACCTCTAGGGTAGCTTGATACAAGGTGCCATTTATTAGGCAAGTGTTGAAAACCTTGTTATCTTCTAACTTTTTTCCCGCCCTAAATTTGCCCTTGTTGCCACCCACTTCATATGCTCCTACATTTAGTTTAGCGAAACTCTGAGTATAATTTAGATACTCAGCTCTAGTAAATTTCCAAAGAGACCTGTATAGGAGGATTACTCTGAGTTAGGCATGTAAATGTTTTTCAATACTGGGCCCAGAGTTTTATTTTGTTTTGGGCCAGATATTCTAGATTTTATCCTGTCTTGAGGATAACTTTTCCCTGCGTGAGCACTGGCAAACTTTCAAAACAAAAAGTAGGCTCATAATTCTGCTTTGAAAATGATCACAAGAATCTATTTGCTTGCATTTTACATCTGCTCTGTGGCTTGCAAAATTGCCCAGATCAATTTGCATAGTAGAATAGAAAACTAACGGCAGACCATATGGAGACCGAAGTCAAATTTAATCAGGGCGATCCCAGGAACAAAGCCCGACCCGTTTCGCCTGAAAGGCTGCCTCGGGGACATATAACAAGCTGGAGTGAAAAACAGTTTCCACTCATGTTAAAAACAAGCTTATTCCAACACTAAGGGCTCCTTTTACTAAGGTGCGCTAGGGCTTTAACGCGCGGAATAGCGCGTGCTACATTGCTCCGCGCGCTAGACCTTAACGCCACTATTGAGCTGGCGTTAGTTCTAGATGCGTAGTGCGCGGGGTAATTTCCTGTGTGCGCTAAAAACGCTAGCACGCCTTAGTAAAAGGAGCCCTAAAACAAAAGTTTGGGGTCCTTTATGACTGGCACACAGTGTGCTTTGTAGTTTTTTTTAATTTTGTGGTTACCATTATGTATTAATAAGATTATATTATATTGGAATTCCTTATGTCATGTTTATAAAATGGAAAGATTTACTGCAACACAGCGAGGATGTTTCAGGAAATTTCAAGATGTGTGGGAGCCATTAACAAAATATTGTACTGATTAGATGAAATTTTTTCCCTTAAATTTACAGGTTCAATTATGAGGGGGGGTAATTTTATTATTACAGATTGTACAAGGTATTCGATTATATGATAGGAAAGAGTGGGAAGGGTGGGAGATAAGAGCATATCATTTGTACCATTGATGATTATTAAGTGATATATTTATTGTTAATCTGTTTTAACTTATTGACATACTTATTGTAAGTTTGAAAATGAATAAAGATTTTTTTTTTTTTAAATAAGATTATATTGTGTGTATATGAAAAATGAATGGAAGAAATTGCATTACAATTAGTACTATTTGATATTTGTTAGACTTAGGGGGAACTTGGCTTGAAGAAGTTGAGAAACACTGTTTTATCACACTAGGCCCCTCACCATAGCCATGCTCCTGTACCAAAAATTTCACTGTACTAAACAACTCCCTCAGCTTATAAAACACTGATTATATCCTGGTCTTATAATATTCATTCCTCTGTTCAGGCTTGTGTACCCCTAAGGATCAGAAAGTGATAAAACAGATTGTGTCTGTGAAAATAGAGGCCTTTAGTTGCCCACACTTGCCAAGACCCTAGTACTGAGGAGAAAGTCCTGGGAGACAAAACAGGAGAAGTTTATAGAACACGGTGTTTGAAGCCCCTGCTACAGGGCAGAGGGTGCCTGTGGATTGTACTTGGCTTGGGAACGTGTAGGAGTGCCTGGGAGAAAAGATAGCCTACGTTGGAGAACTGGGAGCAAGAGTACCTAACTTCTAGCTAGACATTCATTGTGCCAGTAACAAACCCCTGTTCTGAGAAGGGATAGAAACTTTGAAGAGTTTGAGGTGAGAAGACTTTGGATTGCAAGGGAATGAGATGAAGATTACCATATGTGTCTCCTTGACACTCTAGTTAATAGACTGACATATGCTTTTTCTTCCTATGCTTTGGTATCGAAGGGGAATGTGTCTAGAGATGAACTGACCATATGGCTACTTTGAACTGTACAGACTACGTTATACTGTAAGTTATGAACTGTTTATCAAATTCCTGTTTAGTAAAGTAAATTGAAATTAACTACGAAGACTACTGACTATTTAATTGATGAGTGATATTGCTGAAGGGTAAGATTTACCTCTTTGCGGATAATACCAAAATCTACAATAGAGTAGACACCCAGGAGGGTGTGAATAACATGAAGAAAAACCTGGCGAAGCTTGAAGAATGGTCTGAAATTTAGCAGCTAAAATTTAATGCTAAGAAATGCAAGTTCATGCATTTGGGCTGAAAAAACCCAAGGAAACGGTACAGTTTAGGGGGTGAAGAACTTATGTTCACGACAGAAGAACGGGACTTGGGTGTGATTGTATGTGATGATCTTAAGGTGGCCAAACAGGTTGAAAAGGTGACGGTGAAAGCTAGAAGGATGCTAGGGTGCATAGGGAGAGGTATGGCCAGTATAAGACTTTGGTGAGACCTCATTTAGAATATTTTGTAGAATTCTGGGGGTCGCAACTTCAAAAAGATATAAAAAGGATGGAGTCAGTCCAGAGGAAGGCTACGAAAATGGTGCGTGGTCTTCATCATAAGGCATATGGGCAGGGACGGACTTAGATGAAAAGAGGCCCTAGGCTAGTCCACTTATGAGGCCCTTTCACCTCCCATTTTTAAGTTTGTAAATTACATGAGAGATAATAAAATACATCATTACTGTGATATATATCAATATGTTAAATGAAACATGTTGTTATTGGTACTAACCTTTATAAAAAATGTGACACGATCCACGTTTTGCCTCTCTCCCCGCGGGGCTGGGCTTTGCCCAGCTGTTTCCAGACTGACATCTTTCCCTCCCCGATCCTCCTCCCAGGGCGAGAAAAAGAAAGGGAGAAGCCGAGTCGGCGCCCCGTTGCGGCCGGAGCCGGTTCCGATCCCAAAGTGGAACCGAGGTAACCGGGGAGTGGCTAAAACCTGAACTGGAGGCAGGATCGGACCAGGGACCGGCATGCGCCCCCACCAGGGGCTGAGACCGATTCCCCTCCGGAGCCGGGAAAGGGGTGTGGGGGGGGGGGAGAGGGGAGCAGCGGGATCCGATCCAGAGCTGGAGCACGTGTGCAATTCGGATTTCCCACCCCCGGCTGAATTTTGATGAGTCGCTGGCGCAGGCGCCATGAGGAGTGACACAGAAGCACACCTCACGCCACCAGGACTCACGATATTTCAACAGCGCTTGCGCGCTCTAGGATTTTATTATTTATGATATAATCATGAAAATATAAAATAAAGCACGTAATATACATTTTAAAATATGCAAATTAAAACATATGTTAAGAACTTACTTAGAATTCCGCGAAATGAAGATATTGTCACAAAAAATTTTTTCAATAGTCTATAAACACTTCACTAAAGTATTGAACTTACTGAACTCAAAAGGCGAGAATCAAATGATCGTGTATGCAATCCTAAAATAAGAATCTTTTCTAATAACATTAACACGTGTTTCATATTATCGAAGTAACATGAATATAACCGAACGTCGGGATATCAATAGGTCTGTTCATTTGTCTGTTCCAATCTACACCAATCTGCACTTTATTTATGCAAGAACAAACCAGAGCTTAGTAGCATAAGGCACGCCAATATTTGCCATAGCAATCAGTGAACGTATGAACTATACTTTGGTGCAATCTAGTATATACAAACGAACAGACCCAATGAGCCAAATGCGTTGATCTTAACCAATACATTTTTATGTTTGTTTATTAGTCATATGCGTAGAATTTCTCCTTATTTTCGGTTCAGTGTTTTAGTGTTCACTGTTTTTAGAATAGTGTCATTTTAATTTTGCTAACAATTTGAATGTAGGCCCCTCTTGATCTTGAGGCCCTAGACTAAAGCCTAGTTAGCCTATAGAAAAATCCAGCCCTGCATATGGGGACAGACCTAAAGATCTCAATCTGTATATTTTGGAGGAAAGGTGGGAGAAGGGAGATATGATAGAGACGTTTAAATTAAATAAATTTCTAAAATGTTACTCACCAGCAGTGGGTTTCTACCCTAAAGATCTACATTTATCATAAAGGGTGGAGAAAAAGCCTGAAGTTAATCTATTCACACAGTAACTATAAATGATTTTAAGCTGTTGTTTCTATTCTCAATTGCATAACAAACTCACACCCACAAAAATGTCAAGATCAGACAGGGATAATGCCCCACTGCTGTGCACCCAAAAGTCTTAATTTGATTTACAAGGAAAATTGCACTTAGCTCTGACACGATATGTGAAATGCTATAGCTGCACTGCGATAGATTTGGAGCGCCTGCATTGGTTTTTGAGGTTTTTTCGCTGCTGCGTTCTCAGCGAATCTAGCACCGACAAAGAGAGAATAGAAGACGGCTTTTGCGATGCAGCTGTAGTATTTCACACCACGCATCAGAGCTAAGTGCAATTTTCCTTCTAAATCAAGGATAATGCCCCTCTGCTGTGCACCTAAAAGTCTATGCTCAGGAGTAATCTAAAGAAATATATTTTTATAGAAAGGGTGGTAAATGCATGGAACAGCTCCCGGAAGAGGTGGTGCAGACAAAGACTGTTTCTGAATTCAAGAAAGCCTGGGATAGGCACATGAGATACTGGTTACTGCAGATGGGCAGACTGGATGGGCCATTTGGCCTTTATCTGCCATCATGTTTCTAAAATGTGCCGGGAAAGAGTACCCTTTGGCCTATTGGGATTTAGCCTGGCCCTGACCTGCACCCAGCTTGCTTGAAATCTCCCATCTGTTTATGACTTCTAGTTCTGGGTACCTGACCCAGGGAGCTCAGTTGGCAGCCCTGACTGAGTGGCGAGCTAGGGGTTACTCATATATCCAGTGCTGCTATTTATAACTTAGATTGTAAGCCTCTGGGGAATTTAACCTCCCCCCCCCAAACTCTACTGTATCTGAATAAGTTAGAGCTGGTGTCTAGCTTAAGCTGGCGACCGTGCTGCCTGAATTTTGGCCCAGAGAAATGATGTACCCATTTCTTCCTTCTGGTTGGCATTTCCAGTGCTATGAAATAAAGCTGGTGTTGTAATATGGACAATGGAGTTTCATTCAACACCCTTGAAATTATTATGCAGTTCAGAAAATGGAAGGCAAATAATTTGGCTGTGCAGAAAACTCACAGACAGGTGGAATTTAAATGTTCATAAGTCAAGACATATGACTGCATAAACCTACGGAAGGAATGCTGTGTTATATGCGCATTGTACACTGCGCCAGCATTGTTTCTTGTCAAGGTTGTGGTTTAAGAATTTAGCAGGCTTAGCTCACATGGAAACAATGAATGGAGCAAGTGTTACGCTTTGCACCTTTTTTTTTGATGTGTTATCCCACCTTTTTAATTGTCCTTAATAAGGAAACGCTAGTAACATACCTCCCCATCTGTCATACAAAAACAGTTGGAAGCAAAAAGAAAACTGCAGACTAGTAAGTACAAGATGCAGGCTATGTTTATTATACCAAATCTTGGTTCATAGACAACATGAAAGGCATGAAAGACAAAAGCGCGCGCCGACAATTGAGCGCAGCGCGGAGGTGCGCGCCGCACAAAATTACAGTTTTTAGGGGCTCCGACGGGGGGTTTTGTTGGGGAACCCCCCCAGTTTACTTAATAGACATCGCGCCGGCGTTATGGGGGGTTTGGGGGGTTGTAACCCTCCACATTTTACTGTAAACTGAACTTTTTCCCTAAAAACAGATAAAAAGTTAAGTTTTCAGTAAAATGTGGGGGTTACAACCCCCCACACACCCCCACAATGCGGTGCGATGTCTATTAAGTAAAGTGGGGGGATTCCCCCCCATGCCCCCCCGTCGGAGCCCTAAAAACAGTAATTTAGAGCGGCACGCGCCTCCGCGCTGTGCTCAATTGTCTGGGCGCGCCTTTGTCGCGGCGCGCTTTTGACCTGACACCCCAAATCTTTAATGCAGTTAAATGTTACCACCTTATTACAAACCAAGAGACCCGACACGGTCCGTGTTTCGGAGCACACGCCTTCTTCAGGGGCCCATGGTTGACAAGGTTTGTTAAAAAATCGCAGTAAAATGGTACTAGACAATAGCCTGTTTAAAAGAAGGTCACCGGCCAGCAGTGCAGCGCTAAATAAAACTGAAACGAAATAATAAGGTGGTAATATTTAACTGCATTAAAGATTTGGTATAATAAACATAGCCTGCGTCTTGCACATACTAGTCTGCAGTTTTCTTTTTGCTTCTCACTTGCCGCTTTTGCACTGCAGACCTCGTTGGACGTCTTTTGCTGCTTATTCAAAAACAGTTATCATTTTACTTGTCTCATTTATTTCTGTAGACTTCAATGAAAGTTCCTGCTTGGAAAAAAAATCATAAAATCGTATTACTAGTGGATGAGCAGGAGAGGAGAGAGTGCGGCAGGAGTTTCTTTAAACGCTTCGTAGGTCAAATGGGAACTTCTGCGGGTAACCGACTTTCTTTTCAGCAGTTTCAGCAGCTGTTGTCAACATCTAGGGCTAAGACAATAGAGTTGGTTCTCCAAAATTACTCCTTTCCTAAGGGGTCCTTTTACTAGGATGTGTTAATGGATTTGGCATGCACTAATGCAGGGGTGCCCACACTTTTTTGGCTTGCGAGCTACTTTTAAAATGACCAAGTCAAAATGATCTACTAACAATAAAATTTTAAAAAACACAAAACACACTGTACGTAGAGAAAATGTTAATTATCATTTGTATTCGGGAGGTCATGGCAGATGACTTTAAAATATGCAATGTCACCTCGGTAACAACTATGCAAAAATAGACAAATATACCTCCTCCCCTTTTACTAAACCGCGATAGCGGTTTTTAACGCAGGGAGCTGTGCTGAATGCCCCTCATAGCTCCTGACGCTCAAAGGCTCCCTGCGCTAAAAACCACTATCATGGTATAGTAAAAGGGGGCCATAGTGCAAAATATAGACAGCATATATAAATTCTCAAAACGGATACATTTGGATCACTAAATTGAAAATAAAATCATTTTTCCTACCTTTTTGTCTGGTGATTTCATGAGTTTCTGGTTGCACTTCCTTCTTCTGAACGTAAATCCAATATTTCTGTCTTTCTGCCACCCCCCCCTCCCCTTTTTTTTTCTTTCTGCTTCTCTTTCTTTCTCTCTCTCTCCCCTGCCCCCTCTTTATTTCTGTCTTTCTTTCTCCCCCTGTCTTTTTTTCTCTCTCCCCCTGCCTGTCTGTCTTTCTTTCTCTCCCCCCCCCCCACACCCACAAGCCTCCACGCCGATTTCTCCCTGGTTCCCCGAGCCAGGCCAGGCGTGTTGCTGGACCCACAAGCTTTCACCTCCGACATCAATTCTGACATCGGAGAGGAAGTTCCAGGCCAGCCAGGCAGCGATTGGCTGGCCCAGAACTTCCTCTCTGACGTCAAAATTGACGTCGGAGGTGAAGGCTTGTGGGTCCGGCGCTTGTATGCACCTGGCCTGGCTTGGGGAGGCAGGAAAAACAAGATTGCAAAGGCAACGCGATTGACTTGCGTTGCCTTTACAATCTACTGGTCGATCGCGATCGACCATTTGGGCACCACTGCACTAATGAATTAACCCCCCCCCCCCCCTTTTATGAAGCCCTGTTAGGCTTTTTTATCGCTGGTCTGACGCTCGTAGAATTCCTATGATTGCAGCCCATAGGTATGCATGGGCTGTCAACATTTAGCACATGTAAAATCTATTAGCATACCATAGTAAAAGTGATCTTTAAATTAGGCACCTAAATTTGAGGAGATTTTCAGTTGAATTTAGGATTCAAAAA
Source organism: Geotrypetes seraphini (assembly GCF_902459505.1). Taxonomy (NCBI): domain Eukaryota; kingdom Metazoa; phylum Chordata; class Amphibia; order Gymnophiona; family Dermophiidae; genus Geotrypetes; species Geotrypetes seraphini. The sequence goes on along the minus strand of NC_047085.1, from coordinate 470,179,164 downwards.
TTTCAACTGAAAGTTGGTCTAAATTTAGGTATTTTAAACTAATGTGTCTAACTATGGCCTGCATTTCATTTCTAAGATTTAGGGGCATTGCTTCAGGGCCCACTTCTTAAAAGCTGTACTAAATGCTCAAGAGTCCGAGATTTAAAGGCAGTTATTCAGGTAGCAGTAGCTGTTTCCTAAATAACTAGCATTCACCAGGCCCCATCAGAAATGTTTAGCAGCATTTTCTGGATAATAACATAGTAACATAGTAGATGACGGCAGATAAAGCCCCGAATGGTCCATCCTGCCCAACCTGATTCAATTTAATTTTTTTTTTTTTTTTTTCTTCTTAGCTATTTCTGCGCTAGAATCCAAAGTTCTAGCCGGTACTGTGCCTGGGTTCCAAATGCTGAAGTCTCCGTCAAAGCTCATTCCAGCCCATCTACACCCTCCCAGCTATTGAAGCCCTTCCCAGCCCATCCTCAACCAAAGGCCATATACAGACACATACTGTGCAAGTCTGCCCAGTACTGGCCTTAGTTCTTCAATATTTACTAAAAAAAAAACATGAAAATCAGCACTATCCAGAAATTATTGGGGCAGTCCAAAGGCTGAGTAGGAGTTAGCTGGGTACTGCTGATATTCAGCACTGATATCCAGATAACTGGGCAAGTTTGGGAAATTTTGTTAGGTAGGGCTAAGTTTCATCATTAGACCTCTATCTACTTTTAGGTGCCTAAGAAGGTGAATATGGAACCGTGAAAAAATTGGCACATTTAGCATTGGTATTTGGGTTTAAACTGGCACTGAAAATCTGGGTAAAAATTTAAGTGCTGCAGTCAGCGTTTGAAGTCCTATCTCTGCTTGAGAACTTTTTAAGTACCTAAATTTAGGTTTCTAATGAAAGAGGCACTTTACTACTACTACTTATTGGATTCACTAGAGGTAGGTCTTGTCAGACAAATCTGATCAATTTCTTTGACTGGGTGACCAGAGATTTGGATAGAGGATGTGCGCTAGATGTGGTGTATTTAGATGTCTAATAAATAAACTGAGTGCCCTTGGGATGGGTCCCAAAGTGATGGGCTGGGTCAGGAACTGGTTGAGTGGAAGGCGACAGAGGGAAGTGATCAATGGAGATTACTCTGAGGAAAGGGATGTTACCAGTGGTGTGCCTCAAGGTTCTGTTCTTGGGCCTGTTCTTTTTAACATTTTTATAAATGATATTGCTGAAGGGTTGTTGGGTAAAATTTGCCTCTTTGCGGATGATACCAAAATCTGCAATAGAGTAGACACGCCAGATGGTGTGAATAACATGAAGAAAGACCTGGTGAGGCTTGAAGAATGGTCTGAAATTTGGCAGCTAAAATTTAATGCTAAGAAATGCAAGGTCATGCATTTGAGCTGAAAAAAACCAGAGGAAATGGTACAGTTTAGGGGGTGAAGAACTTATATGCAAGACGGAAGAGCGGGACTTGGGTGTGATTGTATGTGATGATCTTAAGGTGGCCAAACAGGTTGAAAAGGTGATGGCGAAAGCTAGAAGGATGCTAGGTTGCATAGGGAGAGGTATGGCCAGTAGGTAAAAGGAGGTATTGATGCCCCCTGTATAAGACATTGGTGAGACCTCATTTAGAATACTGTGTACAATTCTGGAGGCCGCACCTTCAAAAAGATATAAAAAGGATGGAGTCTGTCCAGAGGAAGGCTACTAAAATGGTTTGTGGTCTTCGTGATAAGGCATATGGGGCAGACTTAATCTCAATCTGTATACTTTGGAGGAAAGGCGGGAGAGGGGAGATATGATAGAGTCGTTTAAATACCTACATAATATAAATGTGCATGAGTCGAGTCTCTTTCATTTGAAAGGAAACTCTGCAATGAGAGGGCATAGGATGAAGTTAAGACTTGATAGGCTCCAGAGTAATCTGAGGAAATACTTTTTTATGGAAAGGGTGGTAGATAAGTGGAACAATCTCCCGGAAGAGGTGGTGGAAACAGAGACTGTGTCTGAATTCAAGAGGGCCTGGGATAGGCACGTGGGATCTCTCAGAGAAAGAAAGAGATAATGGTTACTGTGGATGGCCAGACTAGATGGGCCATTTGGCCTTTATCTGCCATCTTGTTTCTATGTTTCTATAGCGCTGCTAGACGTATGCAGCACTGTACATTATAACATTCAAAACACGATCCCTGCTAAGAAGATTTTACAATCTAATCAAAAGACAAACATGACAAGTAGGAGGTTGGGGAGTTCATCAGGCATAAATGCCCTGCAGCAAGTGGGAGTTAGGAGTTACAAGCAACCTCTAAAGAGTGGGCATTGAGCCTGGGATTTGAATACAGCCAGGGACGGAGCTTGATGTAGTGATTTAGGGAGTCTGTTCCAGGCGTATGTTGCAGCAAGAGAGATAGAACAGAGTCTGGAGTTGACATCAGTGAAAAAGGGTACTGATAGGAAAGGCTTGCCCGATGAACAGAGTTCCCAGGGAGGCGTATAGGGGGAGACTCTGTACAGCGCTGCGTGCGTCTGGTAGCGCTATAGAAATAATTAATAGAAGTAGTAGTAGAGAAATGAGGAGAGATATTGAGGAGTTTTGAAGTGAATGCATTTGTAAGTCAGTAAGAGGAGTTTGAATTGTATGTGACAATGGATAGGGAGCTGATGGAGTGATTTGAGGAGAGGGGTGATATAGGTATATCAATTGGCAGAATATAAGTCGTGCAGCAGAATTTTGGATGGAGTGAAGGGGAGAAAGGTGGTTACGATGAAGACCTGTGAGAAACAACTTGCAGTAGTCAAGGTGAGAGGTGATAAAGATATGGATAAGGATTTTGTCAGTGTCGTCCAAGAGGAAGGATTGGATTTTGGTGATATTATAGAGAAATGACAGGTAAACTGTACCTAAATCATCCGGCATTTAGAAAAATGGCACCAACTATGTATCATTAGGTGCCATTTATAGAATTGTGCCTAGTGGCACCTATGTAAAAACTGTGGTGCCGGAAATATAGGTAAGGGTTTTAAAGGTCTACATTTCAGTTCCCTAAGACTTTGGAAAATCATGCCTAGCGGTGCCTAAGTCATATTCCGCCCATAAAAACACCCACTTAGGCGTTTGGTACCTATAAGCGCCATGCGATAGGCACCTACCTTTTATAGAATCAGGTAGACGCCTATCCACCAATTAAATTTATTTTCCCAATTATTGAAGCTAGTAAGGGGATTTCGCCAATTAAGTTAGGTGCCCCTTAGAGAACTTGGCCCTAAAGGTGCAGGGTGAGGTATAAGAGTAGAACCAAGGAAGAACGGAGCTCTGAAATTCAAGTGAGGACAGCATACCAAGGAGAAGGTGGTGGTCTACAGTGTCAAAAGCAACTTGTAGATCGAGAAGGGTGAGGATAGAATAGAGGCATTTAGATCTGGCCAGGGACAGGTCATTGGAGATTTTGTCAAGGGCCTGATTGAAGTGGGTCAAGAACAGTTAGGGATCAAGAAATTAAGGTAACGGTAGTGGACAGCACATTTAGGCAGCTTAGATAAGAAGGGGAGAAGGGAGATGGGGTGATAGTTGGAAGTGCAGGTAGTGTCCAGTGATATTTTTTTTTGAGGAGAGGTATAATTACGGTATGTTTGGAGATGTCCAAAACAGTTGCCACAGAAAGTGATAGATTGAGGATGTGACAGGTGCAAGGGGTGATAATAGCAAAGAGTGCTGAGTAGACAGGTGGGAATCGGATCAGAGGAGCAGGTGGTAAGTTTAGAGGAGGAAAGAAAGTGTGCAGTTCCAGATTTGGGAAAAGGAAGAGAAAGTGGCAGTGGTCAAAGGAAGGGTTGACAGAGTGGGCTGGAGAAGGAAGAAGTGGAGGTGGCTTAGTTGAGAACTCAAGTTTGATCTGTGAACCCTGTTATAGAAGTGGTCAACCATAGAGTGGGGGAAAGTGATGGAGAGGTCAGGGGTGAGGACACTTTGAGTAGAGAGTTTAGGGTGGCAAAGAGACAGCGAGGACCGGAGCCAAGAGTCAGTCAGATGGGTGAAGTGGTCTTGTTGGTCAAGTGAAAGAGCAAACTGGAAGGAGGTCAGGAGGAATTTGAAGTTGATGAAGTCGGCATGAGTGTGGGATTTGAGGCAAAAATATTCAGTAGACCTGACACATGAATGTAGGTAGCGCTTAGTTATAGGCGGTTAAGAAATTTTAGAAATAATAGTAATAAATTTTAGGGATCACCCAGGGCTGGGATCTGGGACCTAACCCTAGCTTTTCATGATGCCCAAGTTACAGATTTAGGACATTAACCCCTCTCCCCCTTTTACGAGGCCACGTTAAGCTTTTTTTTATTGCTGGCTACAGTGGTATTAGTGCCGACGCTCATAGAATTCCTATGAGTGTTGGAACTAATACCACCGCGGCCGGCGATTAAAAAAAGAAAAAGCCTAACGTGGCTTTGTAAAAGGGGGAGGGGTAAATCCTTAGAAAATTGATCCCCAAAACAGCTTGTCCCCTAAAAAAAACCCAATAACCCCTCCCCCCAATTAACCCCAACTCTACTTAATAAAGGAATGGTACATTAATATTTTTTTATACATAGAAAAAAGGATTACCAGAAGACTAGATTGATCAGACATGATGTAAGAGATACGATAGTTTTAGAACAAACACTTTCACCAATGCAATAGAATGTCACAAGAATCAGTGCTGCTGCAGTTTCAATAAAGGGAGTTTCAAATGACTGGAGGAAAAAGCCTCAGACTGGAGCCCTTCCACCACCACAATGGTGGTCCAAGGTGGTCAGGCGGACACCTCACTGGCAAAAAACCTCCAGACCGACTCCCAATAGTAGTAAACTTGAAGCAGGGCTGTTGTGCAAAAGATAGAGGAAAAAATCCACTTATCTAAATTGTTGATTGGTACGATAAACATGACAGAAGAAATAACAGCAATCTCGTATAGCAGTTACTAAAACCCAAACAAAAGAAAACACTAGGATACAATGTCAGAGTGAAACCATAAGAACATAAGAATAGCCTTACTGGGTCAGATCAATGGTCCATCTTGCCCAGTATCCCGTCTTCGCAGAGGCTAATTCAAGTCACAAGTACCCAAATAGTAGCAGCATTTCATACTACCTTCCCATCTCTGTCTCAACAGCAGACTAAGGACTTTTCCTCCAGGAACTTGTCCAAACCAAACTACATTAACTGCAGATTCAGGATAGTTGGCCTGTAAAAATGTTAAAGAAGAAAGTTCTGGATTTCTTTAGAAAAAAATGCTGCTTTATTTTTTTCTCAGATTTACCAGCTGAATTTCATGATTTACTTTGTATTCATAAGATCTATTTCTTTCTGAATCCTTACTTTTTCAATCTTCTTGAATTACTCAACCAATAAATGCAGAAACAGGCATTCTGAAAGCAAGCCCCACATTATTAGTTTCTTTTCAGACCAAGTCTGGTAATTATATTGCTCGTGAAGAAAAAGCAGGCTTTATTTGGTCCTGGCCGAATCATCTAGCACTATCACTATTGGAGCTGGAACCCGGTACCATAAAGCAACCTTGCTAAATGCTCTGCGGATTTTTTCTGCTATTATAGATCTCATTCCAGATCATTTGCTTCTGTCATTGTCACAATAGCCCTTAGCCAGAATTCCAGAATCAAGAGTCTTGCATAGGGTTATCATCCGTCAAAGAAGGGTGAACCCATTCTCAGCTGCATCTCCAGACCTAGCTGACCCAGGGATCAATAAACTTGACAAGCAAATCAAATCCGGGTCTGCCACGTGGCATTTTTGCAGTGAATTTTGTGTTGTTTTTTTCAGGCCCTTGCTAGAGCCACTCACATGTGTCTAAGGAAATGTATGAGTTTATGGCAAGAGTATGTTATCTTAGGTTTTCAAATATCCTATTTTCAGCTACAAGGAAAGAAAAGATGTGGTGGTCGTGTTAGAAATAAAGCAAAAACATAGAGGGAAAAAAATAATACCTTTTTTATTGGACTAATTTAGGGCTCCTTTTACAAAGCTGCGCTAGCGATTTTAGTGTGCGCTAGATGCTAATGCCAGCATTGAGCTGGTGTTAGTTCTAGCCGCATAGAGTGCGTTTAGCACCAGGGCAGGATTAACCAATAGGACAAGTAGGCACGTGCCTAGGGCCCGAAATGGTCAGGGGGAGCCCGATGAAGGAGGGCATCAACATTGTTTTTTCCAAACGGCAATGGGCCCCTCCAGCATCGATCGGCAACACGGGCCCCCCCCCCGATCAGCAATGCGGGCCCCACCCCAATCGGCAACGCAGCCCTCCCCCATCGACGGAAAGTAAGACAAGCAAGCAACGCGGGTAAGAAAGGCAACGGGAACTGTAGTTGTGAACGCAGCTTCCTGTTTCCGCCTGGGGGCATGGTGGGGCGGGGCAGGGGCCCAGTGTACTTGTGTGCCTAGGGGCCCTCGACGAATTAATCCTGCCCTGTTTAGCACGCGCTAAAATTCCTCATGCGCTAAAAACGCTATCGCAGCTTAGTAAAAGGAGCCCTTAGTGCACGCTAAATCGGTTAGCGTGCCTTAATAAAAGAATCCCTTCAGCTACAATAAGATTGAGGTGACATAGTTATCATCTACGCCAGGGGTAGGGAACTCCGGTCCTCGAGAGCCGTATTCCAGTCGGGTTTTCAGGATTTCCCCAATGAATGTGCATTGAAAGCAGTGCATGCAAATAGATCTCATGCATATTCATTGGGAAAATCCTGAAAACCCAACTGGAATACGGCTCTTGAGGACCGGAGTTCCCTACCCCTGATCTATGCAATGAAATCTGTATTTTAAAACCCCCCACATAATTTGTGGCAAAATGACCCTGCTTAATGGTAGCCCTTGTTGAAAAGAGCGGAAGGTGTGAAATATGGTATTTGAGATTTATGATGCTCAGAATGGGAGGCCTTTATTATCCTTCAGACATCTCTGTAACATCTGTAACTATAAAGAAAGAAAAGCAATTTGTGAACATGGAGTGGTTCTTCACCTCCAGCAATCCCGTCCTCTCGAGGTTCTGCAGCAGGGAGTTAGCTGCTTATTGCATTCCAATGTAAGTGAAGGAAACGATGTCATTCTGTTTGTCACTGTTTGACGCTGTCTCTTCAGTTCTGCGCTTCTCATGATAAGTGATTTCAATTACTGTTCAATTGATCTTCTGCCTTTGTTTAATAATAAAGACTTAGCACGGCTGTTTCTGTTCTGTATCTTTTATCCAGAACTGCATTTTGGAGGTTTTAATTTTCTGAAAGAAAATCGTCATTATAATCTTGCTGGCCGATATGCAAAATGAATTGACTGGGCCAGCAACGGCTCCTAGCCGGTTAAATAGCATTTTAGTGCCGAACTGGGAATATTCATTGGGCGATAACCAGTTATCTCCTGCTGAATATCCCCGGTTGGCAGCTAGCTGCTAATTGGCTGTGTCCTGCGACTTATCCAGTTAAGCGCCGATATTCAGTGACACCCCACCCCCCTTTCACCAAGTTTAGCGGACAAATAGAACTGCATAAACAGTGGCATAGCGAGGGTGAGTGGCTCCCAGGGTGGTGGTGGTGCCCCTCCCCCGCTCCTTCCTGTCCTCCCCTTCCCTTCCCCCATACCTCTTTAAATTTCTCGGTGGGAGCAGCATCACAAAATTACTGGCCCAGCAGTGCAGAACTGGTTTCAGCATGGCTGTTAACTTGCGCAGAAACTATTACTGAAAACTTATCTTTTCTCTAAGTACTTGACTATGTAATCCATCCTATTCCCTGGATCATGTTTATAATTAATAATCTTTTGTAAACCGTGTAGAACTTTTTGGTAACGTGGTTAATAAGCACAATGTAATGTAATGTACACTGCATTAAAATGCAAGTAATAAAAGAAAAATAATTTCTGACGCATTATGGCAGGAACCTTTTCGCTAGATCTAGGGCAGTATAGAAAGTTCGATTGAGAGGAGGTGATGTCTAGCAGCACCACTTCTCTCACTGCAACTTGGCTATCCTGCTCTGGATTACTCTTTGCAGTGGCTTTCTCCTATCCAACTTGACCCCCCCCCCTTCACCAATATTAAAAATCTACATTGCCCTGGTAGTCTTGTAGCCCTTCCCATTATATATATATATATATATATATTTGTCCTGGTAGTCTAGTGTTTCCCCTCTTGACCGTACCTATCTGAACCAACCCCCACTTCCGAAATATTTCCTGATAGTCTAATGCAGTGTTTCTCAACTTGCACCTGGAGTACCCCCTTGCAAGTCAGATTTTCATCATATCCACAATGAATATGCATGAAAGAAATTTGCACATAATGGAGGCAGTGTTTGCAAATCAAGTTTATGCATTTTCTTTGTGGGGGGGCCTGCCCTGTTTGCGCCCCCCCCTAACGCCGGCCCTGGGGCCCCCTGATATTAATTTGGCCCTGGTAGTGCACGGGAAATAGAAGAAAAGGAACTGGATTAGAGAGTAAAGTGACTGCCCTGCTTCAAGATCGCTCTCTCATAAGAACATAAGCAATGCATCTGCTGGGTCAGACCAGAGGTCCATCGCGCCCAGCAGTCCGCTCACGCGGCAGCCCATCAGGTCCAGGACCTGTATAGTAGTCCTCTATATACCCTTCAATCCCCTTTTCCTTCAGAAAATCATCCAATCCCTTCTTGAACCCCAATACCGTACTCTGTCCTATCACACCCTCTGGAAGTGCGTTCCAGGTGTCCACCACTCTTTGGGTGAAGAAGAACTTCCTAGAATTGGTTCTGAATCTGTCCCCTCTTAATTTTTCCAAATGCCCTCTCATTCTTGTAGTTTTCGAAAGTTTTAAGAATCTGTCCCTCTCCACTTTCCCTATGCCCTTCATGATCTTATAAGTCTCTATCATGTCCCCTCTAAGCCTCCACTTCTCCAGGGAGAAGAGCCCCAGTCTTTCTAATCTTTCAGCATATGAAAGGTTTTCCATACCCTTTATCAGTCGCGTCGCTCTCCTCTTCACCCTTTCGAGTATCGCCATATCCTTCTTTAGGTACGGCGACCAGTATTTTACCAGTACTCTAGATGTGGGCGCACCATCGCTCGATACAACGGCAGGATATCATCCTTCGTTCTGGTTGTTATACCTTTCTTGATAATACCTAGCATTCTGTTCGCTTTCTTTGAGGCTGCTGCGCACTGTGCCGATGGTTTCATAGTTTTATCAACCAGTACCCCCAAGTCCTTCTCTAGGCTATTTTCACCCATTACCAGCCCTCCCATTGTATAGCTGTACATCGGGTTTCTGTTTCCTACATGAAAGACTTTACATTTCTTTACATTAAAATTCATCTGCCATTTTTTTGCCCACTCTCCCAGTTTGTTCAGGTCCCTTTGTAGATCTTCAAAGTCCTTTGTAGTCCTAACCCCACTAAAAAGTTTTGTGTCATCTGCAAATTTTATAACCTCGCACTTCGTCCCTGTTTCTAGATCATTGATAAATACATTGAACAACAGCGGTCCGAGTACCAACCCCTGCGGTACACCACTCGTGACCCTCCTCCAGTCCGACTAGTGTCCCTTCTCTCCTACCCTTTGCTTCCTACCCGCCAACCAATTTTTGATCCATCTATGTACATCTCCTTCCACCCCATGGTTCTTCAGTTTCCGTAGTAGGCATTCATGGGGTACCTTATCAAAGGCTTTTTGGAAATCCAAGTATACGATGTCTATGGGGGCCCCTTCGTCCATTTGTTGTTAATTCCTTAGAAGTGCAGTAAGTTCGTTAGGCACGATCTTCCCTTGCAGAAGCCATGTTGGCTTGTTTTCATCAGTTTATTCCTTTCTAGATGCTTGTCGATGCTGTCTTTTATCAGAGCTTCCGCTATCTTCCCCGGAACCGAAGTCAACTTTACCAGTCTGTAATTCCCCAGGTCACCTCTCGATCCTTTTTTAAAGATACCATATGGAAGAGGCAGAGAGAGGGCAGAGAGTGGATGGAAGGAAGAGAATGATGAGAAGATAAGGAAAGTAGAAACCAGATAACAAAGGTAGAAAAAAAATTCTATTTGTTTTATTAATTAATTTATTTTTGCTTTAGGATAAAGTATTATTGTAGCTGTGTTGTTAATGGAAATTATTGTAGCTGTGTTGATAATGGAAATAAGGTGATCCTGTTTATTCGACTAATTTAAATACATTTTTTACTAATTCAGAGACCATAACTCCTTTCCTCAGGTCAGGACAGGGATACCGTAACAGCAATATAGTTTACTGACCTGAAGAAAGAGGTTTTAACCTCTGAAAGCTAAGTGAGAAATGTATTAGTCCAATAAAATGACAGGTAATAAATTTTCTTCCTGCTATGCCCTGTGCCTCCTACCCAAATGCAAAATAGAAATTGTTGTCTAGAAAGGAAGGGGGGATTTGTTCAGAGATGTTTGGAGGTTGCATAGAAGAAAAACTGTAAACTGGCACTGTTTGTTTTGAATTTTAAAATAAAAGAAATAAAGTGGAAATAAAGAAGCAAATAAGAAAATGGGTAAATAAATGGGGGCAGGGCAGTGGTGGGGTTGGTGGGGATAGGGGGCAGAGTGGGGCAAGGGGCCCAGTGGATTTGTGTGCCTAGGGACCCTTGATGAATTAATCCTGCCCTGTGCACTACCCGCCCATTCCCCAGTTCCACTTCCTTTTTTGTCTAAAAATTAAGCCCAAGTAAAATTCTTCCAGTGCCCTTCAAATGCTGCTAGTTACAGAGTGTGAAATTCCCACTTTTATAGGGAATAAATCATAAGTAAACACATAGGAAACAGGATTTTTAAATCATTAGAATTACCACACAATAGCCATTAGTAAATGATCCCCTAAGAGGACTAGAGTTATGTGAATCTCAATATTTTGCTGCGATAAAGAAGCTTAAAGCAAAGAACATTCAGACACAGAGAGAAAAGGTTATAATCATTAATTTTAATTGAATTATTAACGGAGATATTATCCTGCATTTTAAATGGCTAGCATCTGCTGTTCTATGATCTAACACATTGCAGGGGTTTTATTCCTTAACATGCATAATTTATTGATGCTTTAGCAATGGCAGTTGATAAAGGTCTCAGATATGACTTAAAAATCCTATCAAATCATTCAGCGGGGGAAAAAAATCAGGTGGGTATTGAAGCCATTTCAAAGCATTCACATCCATCGGCGTGGCCAAGGAAGTTTTAAGCGTCCTATGTCTGTCTCAAACCTTATACCCCTCCCCAAATCAGCAACTTGAGAATAAATTGCTAAAAGGTCAAAATTTTCCTTTGAAGTCCTCTAGAAATAGAATGGAACTGAGTTTTAATAACAGAACTGAAAAGGAACCTTTGACTGTGGTCACATGATATAGAAGCACCATATGCTAATTAACAACTGCAGTTCCCAGCATGCTGCACATTCCTGCAGTTGATTTCAAGAATTAGTACTCATTTCTAAGAGATCCATGACTTCCTGGTATTTAACCCTTTATTTGGCGTTGTTGCTCAGAAGCAACATATGTTTCTATGGCTCTTATGGGAGATCAAATCCTCCCATTGTATCAGGTTAGCCTCATTAGTCTAACCCCCTCCCCCCTTTCTTATAAGTCTTGATAATCTGTTGTTTCATATATGAGTACTATATAAACGTACAAACAAATGAATGATTTGCCTAAAAGGGTTGTTTATTTTTTTTTTTTTTGTGGGGGGGAAGGGGGTTTAGACTAATGTGGCTAACCTGAAAGGAATTTTCTAACGTCAGGTAGCCATGAGCCCTTGAAGACTTTTTTCCCCAGGGCTTTGGAAAATTTAAACATAACAGGAAAACGTTTCCACACAAAGTCCTATGTATTTTGGGGGGGTACTATTCTTATTGGACATTTGCATCTCCAAATGCCCGTTACTTGGCACTGTTGCTCTCGTTCAACATCAAGTTACATAAAGCAGCCGTTTCGCCATCTGCCAATTATTTATTTATTTAGATTTATATCCCGTTCTCCCCTAAGAACGGGTTGCATTCACAGTGCTAAATCTGGTTTACATGTATTGTAGCTACCCTCACTGTCCCAAACGGGCTCACAGTCTAACATAAAGCCTAAAAGAAAAACATCAATTAGATAAAGATAAATAGAAAAGAGGGAAAAGGGAAGACGACCCCCCAGAGAAACTTAAAACAGAATGAATTAATATGGGTAGAGTATTAAATCTAACAAAATAAACATAAATACAATATCAAGCAGAAAGTAAAAGAAATGAGAATAAAGGAAGTAAAACACAGCAGAAATTAAACAAACCGAAGAAAATAGAATAAAATAAGTTAAAAATTCCAGTCTGTTTATAGATCCAGGTTTCAATCCAGCACAATAGAGCATCACATCTGCCTCATCATCACCATCTCCACCCTTGGAAGGGATAATGAAGTATGTAGCTTTCCCAATAAATACAGCTACCTTCTGATATAAACCGTCATTGAGGTTTGGCTATTCTATAAGTTGATATGGTCATTTGAACTCTTTGATGAACAAATCTTTTGAGTTTATAGGAACAAAGCTTTGGAATGATCTTTCAACTGCACTAAGAAAAGTTTCTTCTTATATCTTTAGAAAACTGTTAAAAACTTTTTTTTTATTTTTAATGATTGTCAAATGAATAATTTTTAAATTGTTGTCATCCGCCTAGAATCTACTATGACTATAGTACGGAATATAAATAAATAAGAATAGAATAGAATTTTAAATTGTATTATATTACAAGTACTGTGTCATAAAATATCATCTACATATCTAGAGACTTTGACAAGCAAAAGAAATGCAGGGCAAAGAGGAGAAAAGTATGCAGTTCTCAATGACACTATTCTTGAAACACTGTGTTAAGCTAGTTGGTTGAACCTATGGATTCTGAATTTTCCATGAATTTTTTTCAGTGACGTTAACAGATGTGTTCTATAAATACTTGAAAGACATGTTAAAGTTTTCAGAAACTACTTTGCTCTCATTGAATTATGTGAAATATGTTGAGTCATCAGATATGGGGCAGGACAAGCAAGTATAACCTGCTGAATCAACATTATTTATTTATTTCTTTAAAAAATTTATAACCCGCTTATCTGACAATTCTAAGCAGGTAACAATCCAGCATACAAAATAAAATAACATACAAATACATGCAGCTGAGAATATCTAATGGCATTTAACATTTAAAAAAAAAACCTGAAATAATCTTAAAAATAAATTACTAAGGGCTCCTTTTACAAAGGTGCACTAGGGCCTTAACGCGCGCAATAGCACATGTTAAATTCCCGAGCGCGCAAGCCACTACTGCCTCCTTTTTAGGAAGCAGTAGATTTTCGGCTACCGCGCGCAGTAATTTTTTGCGTGCGCTAAAATCCCTAGCGCACCTTCGTAAAAAGGAGCCATAAAACTGTTCACTATAAAATTTAAGACAATCGTGCTCAGAATAAAAACAGATAAAAGAAAAACTTAACAAATATTTTGACTATAAAGAAAACGCTCGTTCAAATAACCTGGTTTTGACCATCTTCCTAAACTGCAACACATTCCAATACATCGACCCTTGTACCGTCAGCATAGTTTTACGATGTCCTGAGAGTCTCACCTAGAGAATGACACCGTTCCTGTCCCCACGGATAACCGTGGGAAACCATCTTCATGTCATTCTTTAAGGAGAAAGGGAAGAATCAGAGTATGAATGGCCACAACCACTGACCCGCAAGCTTTGCTTTGAAGAATGCTGGTGTAGAAGGACTGAGGTTGAGATAGACACTACAGAATGACAGTCTCTGGTATCCAGAGCAGATATTGTGATGTCATAATGCCTCATTCCACCAGTGCCTAAGAGCCAATCACATCAGTGATGTCACAATGGCTTCATTATCCTTGGCTCACATAAGAATCAGAGTATGAATGGCCACAACCACTGACCCGCAAGTTTTGCTTTGAAGAATGCTGGTGTAGAAGGACCGAGGTTGAAATAGACACTAGAAAATGACATGGGTTTATTTCCCGCGGTTATCCGCGGGGACGGAAACGATGATGAATTTTGTCACCGTGTCATTCTCTAGTCTCACCATACTCAAAGATGGCACATCCAGACACATCTTATCCAAGGACCGTAACATTCTTGTTGGCTGATAAAAATGTAACAAAGAGCATAGTGCCAGAGGACCATCATCTTTCAAAAGCTTAAAAATCAAGCGTAAAACCTTCAATTTAACTTGTGCAGTAATGGGCAGCCAACTGGTGCAAATTGTGAAAAATTAGGATGACGCTAGATATGACTGGTTTATTAGACTCATCTGGAGATTTTGTAACTGGAAGAATGTCTCTAATTGCATCATTGGGTTGGCTCAAGACAAGGACTCTGTCATGCATTTACACTTTCAATATCAAAATTTAACCCCTGGTTTACTAAGGTGCGCTATGCGTTTTAGCGCGCTAAATATATGCGCGCACTAACCGCTAATGTGTCCATAGACTAACAATTCACACGTTAGCGTTTAGCACGTGATTAGTGCGTGCTAATATTTAGTGCGCACTAAAACGTTTAGTGCACCTTTGTAAAAGGAGTCCTTTAGTTTTTTGGGAGCAAATTTGTATATTTCCTCATGTCTGGAAAAAAAAACCCCAAAACAAACCCAACAAGAGCATAGGACATTATTTCTTTCTATGAGGCAAGAAACCCTAGCTCTTTGTGCGAAATTTTTCTTAAATTTCCATGTAAATGAATACAAGAGAGTGAGTTTTCTTTTATAGTTAATTAACCAGTTCAGCTGTGAACTTTCATCCAGACCTTCAGGCATGCCAATTGCTAAACCATAGCCAGTGTTTGAGGAGATTTAAATGTATGGTTTCGGACAGGTAGTAACTTTTATCTCGTTTGTTTAATTGTTCAGCAAAGTTACCGATTCTTGGAGCTATTACTACTACTACTATTTATCATTTCCAAAGCGCTGAAAGGCGTATGCAGCGCTGTACATTTTAACATGCACTAGACATTCCCTGCTCAGAAGAGCTTACAATCTAATTTAGACAGGACATTTTGGGGTGGGGAGATTATGGTAGAGGAAATGATACAGTAGGTCTAGATATCCGACAGCCGTGAGTAGGAGTTAGGAGTTGAAAACAGATTCACAAAAGTGGGCTTTTAGCTTGGATTTGAATGCTGCTAGGGAGGGTGCATGACGTATCGACTCGGGCTCCTTTATAGTGATCTAAAAATTGGCATTACTTCTTCTGGGGCTCTTTAACCAAATAGTAAAAGTGACTTTAGTGTTCTCTTAAACAAGTCTTTCCCACATGCTAGGGCCATTTTTATTGCTGGGGTAAAATGGCTGAATTTTCTATTATTATTTTTTATTAATGACCAGGCACTAATTTTGCCATTAGCATGTAAGCCCCTACCACCACCCAATATGTAGGCAGTAGGGCCCTGATCTCTATAAATGGAACCTTCTGGTAGGGGCTTAGATTGGGACGCCTACTGAGTTGGGTATCTAACTTAGGGTTCCTTTTACTAAGGCACGCTAACCGTTTTAGCGCGCCTTAGTAAAAGGACCCCTTAATTTGGCGCTGATAACTGAAAGTGATATCATCATGTCGACATCCGTGCATGCGCAGAGGCCCTCTAGACAGGGCCCTGAGCTTGTTAACCCTAAAATGACTATCCTGGTGGGAAGGTGCGCAGAGCAGAAGAGGTGCCTGCGAGGAGGAGAGGCACTGGCACCAGCTGACTCGTCTAGTGCCAGTGTCTAGCAGGAGAGAAAAAGTCAGTCCTGGGGCACCCTCTTGACAGTCAGGTTTTCAGGATATCCACAAGGAATACGTATGAAAGAGTTTTGCATACAGCAGAAACAGTGCATGCAAATAAATCTCATGCATATTCATTGTAGATATCCTGTAAACCTGACTGGCAAAGGGGCTCCAGGACTGACTTAGGAAACACTGATCTATATAAATTCTATAGTGTACATCATAATTTGCTAGTATATTGGTGCTAAATAAAAAGCATTGTAGAAAGAGCAGAACCATTTCTTTTTTTTCCTCCTCATAGATGATGGTAGACATGTATGAAGCTAAACTGTGCTGAGACAGAGTATGCAAAACAAGTGGCTAAGGTTCACCGAAGAAGGAAAGGAATAGAAATTGCAAATATGGAATGCGTATCTATGTGTATATTTCTCTATCTAGAAATAAGCATGGTCAGCCAAAACAAACCAATCTTCAGCCTTCCCCCAAGCATTCATTGCTAATATTGTATTGAATAAAATATTGGTTAGGCTGAGGGGAGACATGATTGAAGTCTACAAAATCCTGAGTGGAGTAGAATGGGTACAAGTGGATCGATTTTTCACTCCGTCAAAAATTACAAAGACTAGGGGACACTCGATGAAGTTACAGGGAAACACTTTTAAAACTAATAGGAGGAAATATTTTTCACTCAAAGAATAGTTATGCTCTGGAACGCATTGCCAGAGGTTGTGATAAAAGCAGATAGCATAGCTAGTTTAAAGAAAGGTTTGGACAAATTCCTGGAGGAAAAGTCCATAATCTGTTATCGAGAAAGACATAGGGGAAGCCTCTGCTTGCCCTGGATTTGTAGTATAGAATGTTGCTACTCCTTGAGTTTTGGTCAGGTACTAGGGACCTGGATTGACCACTGTGAGAATGGGATCATTGGTCTGACCCAGTAAGGCTATTCTTATGTTCTATGGTCCCAGTGGTTCATTCCATTCTGCTGTCCATGGAAATATACATGATGATACAAACTGTTTCTTTCTATCACTTTATAAGATGACTCTAGAAACTCATAATGCAGGAGAGATAATAAAAACCTCTGAAAGCAATAATATTGTTTTAAAAATGGAACAGGATTATACTGCAGTGCATTCTGAATCACTTTGCTTAAATGATGTACAGTATAATATGAACAGTGAAAAGTAGAAAAATGTGTCCTTACTTACTGAGGAAAAAAAAAAAAAAGCAGGTCTTTGTATTGAAGGTTTGCAGGCCTTTGAAATCACCTATGGAATTTTCATTTAAACTATTCTTGTCAAAGCTGGTCGAAGCTAATGGCAGCTTCCCCTTTATACTTTTACCTGCAATGCAGAAAATGAAACAATATGCTATAGTTCAAAAATGTTCCATTCGGTGACCTGGCAGAAAACCAGCGGCGGAAGTGATCAACAAAGAAAATATTGAGCTTTGTTTTTGTATTGTAGCCATCTTTATCAAGTTATATGACAATCTATAAATACTTGGCTTTTTTTTTGCATGACCAATACAGTCACTGAATGCTCCATAAAGCAGGTAATACCAAATGTATTATGAGAGGGTGCTGAAAAGTTCTCAGCCCAAGCAGCTTCACGTGTTAACACAAACATTTAAGCCCAGAGAGCCGTGAATGTCACATTAAAAGTTTCAGATACAGATGTCACCCTATCTTGCTTTTATTTTATGGTAAGCCCTCAAAAACCTACCCCCTTCTTTCACTAGGGTGCGCTAACCGATTAGCTAAATGCAAACGTGTCCATAGACTAACGTGCACGCATTAGCGTGTAGCTCGCGCTAAATTGATTAACGCACGCTAATCGGTTAGCGCACCTTAGTAAAAGAGGGTCCTACTGTGCCTACATTAAGATGACACCTACAGGCATAAGGGCTATTGTTGTGATGTATAGGTGAGTACAGTAAGTTTTGGGTGGGTTTTGAAGGGTTCACTATACAATATAAGCAAGATAATAGCGACATCTGTACCTGGGACTTTTTAATGTGAAATTCACTACAGTACTTCTTAGAAGAGCCCTCTGTTATGCTCAGCTGTCTGAACAGTTTGCTAAGAATGCAGGCTACCTAGACAAAAATTCTCTTTTGTGCATTTTTCATGTGGACCTTTGTATATTCGAGAATGGCCCAAAAAGATAGATGTACCAAGGACCAAATTGTCTACATAGGTCATTAAAAAAAAAAAAAGACAGACACCTTGCTGTTTTGAGGTTGGCCATTTTTTCTACTGGATTTCTGGACATCTTTCCCAAAACGTCCAAACTCAGGCTTAGGGCTCCTTTTACTAAGGTTTGCTAGCGTTTTTAGCGCACGCTAGCCGAAAAATTACCGCCTGCTTAAAAGGAGGCGGTAGCGGCTAGTGCGCGGGGCATTTTAGACATCCTATTGAAAATGCCCCTCCACATGTATAGGGTGTACTTGGTGCTACCTTGGAACACCCTTTCCATGCTCCATTTTTCCTGACATATGAAACTATGCCTGCACTTCTGCCAAAAATGCTTACACAAAGGTACTTGAACAGCACTATGTTGATCAGCCAAGTGCCTTTTGAAATTTGACACCTTTATAGCTTGGAAATATGTTGCTTTCTTTTTTTTTTTTTTTTTTTCTCAGGACAGCTACCAGACTGGTGTTCAAGTGAGGGGACTCTCTGCTCCCTGACTGGAGCTCTGAGAAGGTTTCTCTAGTTCTGGGTGCCTTAGTGCTATAGTGATAGCAGTGCCTTGAGCTGCCACTGAGTCCCAGTATCTGTGTGGTTTATGTCACAAGATTATCCCAATCCACTTAGAAATTGAAACTCACAGTTTCCAGGATCATCAGATTGGTGTCAGAACCAAAACCTTGAATCTTACAGCCCAGCTCTTCATAGATCCCGATATATCTTTTTTTTCTCTCTCTTTTTTTCTTGTTTTATTTTATATTTTTTGTTTTATGATATAAATTACTCAATATTCATGATTTTCATTTCATTTCAGATCTTCCCAACTCATTTCAATATTCACAAAAGATATAACTTATCTGTGAATCATCTTCTTTCATTAGCACCTCTCTCGACATGAATTCATGTTAAGAACATAAGAACAGCTTTCCTGGAAGAAAATTCAAGATGGCTTCTTAGCTGGACAGACACTGTGAGGCTCATATTCTTGGAAACTTTGTTATTAAGCATAATGCTTCAAACATGGCCTCTGAGATGGGTAAGAGGAAGGGGAAAGTTAGGACTTATCCCTCTGAGTCCTCGCCAATTCCCCTTTCCTCCATCAATAGGTTTTTGATCCGCATGGTGCGTCCCCCCTGCAGGTACTGGTGGAGAGGCGGCCCTACCCATGCTCAACATTACACTGAGCCCAGAGGTGAGACTTCCACCCATGGATCCAGGCATGGAGTTACGCACCGAGCAATTGATGACCCCCACAGGGAGAGAGTAGTCCTGCGGATAACTCGTCATCGGAGGGGAGGCTTCGGAGCGCAGGAGGAGACACTGGCATGAATGACAACAGTATGGGAGCTGAGTTAGAACTTCCCTTGGAGACTGAAGGAGCTGTGGGAGGTTCATGGCCCCGAGGAAGCTCCAGGTTTGTGGACTTTGACCAGCTAGAATTATCATGCAGGAAGCAAAAAAATTTTTATTAGAGAGAAAAATGGAGGAAGCTCAGAAAGACCTGAAAGAAAATAAATCTAACGCGCTGACTTATAGTCAGGGGTTAGTGGGATTGAGAAGTAAAGTGGAGACAATGGAGAATTATGCCAGAAGGTTAAATCTTCATTTTGTTAACTTTCCTCAATCCAAGAACATAGCCCCAATTGAACTGCTTAAGAGATATCTGATGGAAGCTCTGGGGGTCCCAAAAGAAGCTGTGCCTCCATTCTCCAGAGTTTACTTTGTGCCGGGGAAAAAAACGACAAGACCAGGTCCAGGGAGCATTACCCATTCACAGCTTGAATGTCATGCAGTTATTGGAAACATCTACTGAGGAAGAACACTCCTGGTGACATTCGTTTGTGAGTCCGATGAAGACTGAGTGATGAGACTGTTTTTTCGAAATAGTAATAAATTGTTTTTGAGAGGGAAAGTATGGGTATTTCCTGGTGTCTTTGTGGATACACAGGAAAAAAGGAAGCAGTTTTTGATGTTGCGCCCCCAGGTTTTATCCCTGGGAGCCCATTTCTTTTTATGTTTTCCCTAAAAATGCTTAATCCTATTTGAATCAAATAGATATCTTTTCTTTGCTCCCAAACAATTAAAGGGTTTTCTTGAAAATAAGCGTAAGATTCAGGTCCAAGCTGTGGGTCCAAGGGAAGAAATTGGAGAATAGTCTAATGAGCAAGATTGTATGAAATTAGCTGAGTCACCTTACTTATTTGTATTATTTCTTAAATTGTAGTGCCTCTTTTTCCTAATAATTTTCTCCCTCCTTTAAATTGTGGGCTTATAGGGGATTTATCCATATAAATTTGCCTAATAAAGGAATATATAATCCTATTTTCCTTTTTCTTTTTATTGTAAAAAGTGTTTGTGATGGCTATTTTCTGTTTCCTGAGACATGTAATATGTAAATAAGTTCAAATAAAATTGAATAAATAAAGAATTTAAAAAAGAACAGCCTTACTGGATCAGACTAATGGTCCATCAAGCCCAGTAGCCCGTTCTCACAGTGGCCAATCCAGTTCCCTAGTACCTGGCCAAAACCCAAAGAGTAGCAACATTCCAGCATCTGGAACCCCAATGAGAGCAACATTCTAGAGCTGAGATTGTGATGTCATGCCTCACTCCACAGTGCCTGATAGCCAACCTCATCAGTGATGTTACAATGGCTTGATTGTCCTTTATTTGGCTCATGTAAGAACTTGCGTTAGGGCCGAGATAGCAAATTGCCTCAGAAGAACAATCTTATAGATACTTGTATTTGTTTCAGCGGTTTTAGCGGCTGTCATGCTGATTCGATAAAGAGACACATTTCATCATTCTTATTTTTCTTTTTTAATTGCATTCCAAGAATAATAACAAGAAGGTTAATAACATAGGTGACATTGATTTCTTGTATAAGGTTCAAGTTTCAGACTCCTGAGGCAGGCCATAGCGGCCAAAAACACGTACGTGTCGAGTCTCAAATGATGAAATAAAGAACCTCGAACCTGTTGCAAGTAATGAAACATGAATTCATGTTGGGAGAAGTGCTACTGAAAGAAGATGATTCTCATAAGAACATAAGAAGTGCCTCTGCTGGGTCAGACCAGAGGTCCATCAGGCCCAGCAGTCCACTAACGCGGGGGCCCACCAGGTCCAGGACCTGTATAGTAACCCTCTATCTATACCCTTCTATCCCCTTTTCCTTCAGAAAATTGTCGGGAGATCCAAGATGGCGACGGTATAGGGGAGATCCAAGATGGCGACGGTATAGGGACGCTGTGCGAAAGCTCCCGATAGTTTTCTTCAAATTGGATTTTTTTCTATATACAAATACGATTTCCTACCTTTGAGATGCCTAAACGGAGAGGAAGAAGCACCGCTGGGGCCTCGCGGCGCCCCGAGACCTCCGTGTTAGGCAACATTGAAGAAATCATCCGGCGCATGCAGACTACGTCGGCAGGAACAGGGCTACCCCCGCTGGAGACGCTGCAGGAAAACGGCGCGCAACAGACCTCCTTGGGGCTTGAAACGACCTTTAGCCCTGACAATCGAGCACCTCCCCCGCATCCACGAACGGCTAGCTCCCCGAGGGAGGGGGAACTTCCGGGAATCGGAGTGTTTCCTCCTCTGGAGGCTGTGGAGATCAGTCCGGGGGACAGAGATTCGGTTTCCCAGATTTCTTCAGGAAACCTGAACAAGGAATTCGAGGTCATTTCAACAGCGGGAGATGGATTAAACCAGTCCGGACAGACATTGGAAGACTTGCCAGTGGGTGAGCATAAGACTTTACATTTTCAATTGCCTCAGATAATTAAACCCCAGGAGGTAACTCTGGATGCTCTGTGGGACCTGGTAGTTACTATTCCTAAAACTATAGCGTCCCAATTAAACCAAGTGGAAGAACGGTTTAAATTGTATGATAAGGATATTCTAGAAACACGAAAAATTACCAATGAAAATAAATTGCAGATAGAAAATCAACAACAGAATATTAACTCTCAAAGAGTAATACAGGAAGCTTTAATCAAAGATAATACAAACTTAAGAAGGAAACTTGAGTCACTTGAAAATTCTACAAGAAGTAATAATCTTAGATTAATTAATTTTCCTAAGATTATAACAGTAACTCCTAGAGAAATGATTACTCGCTATCTGACGGAAATATTGGGAATTTCTGAATCTTCTATACCACCTCTTACTCAGGTGTATTACCTTCCTGTTAAAGACATTAAAGAAATAAATCAAGAGCCTTTGGACGTTACAGCTTTATTGGAATCCTCAGACAGGGAAGCAGCCATACCGGCAACTTTGCTTCTTTCAGTAGCTCTTACAATGGATAAAATATGGTTACTGAAATTATTCTTTAAAAATAAACATAAAGAATTTTTGGGACTGAAAGTTCAAATGTTTCCTGATTTGGCCAGAGATACACAGAAGCGGAGAAAAGAATTTCTTCTAATGAGACCAGCAGTTATAGCCCTGGGTGCAACTTTTTTCCTTCGGTATCCTTGTAAATGCATAGTCTATTATAAGTTGCATAAATTTGTTTTCTTTGAACCGTCTCAACTGACAACATTCCTATCACTGTCAAGACTGGAGAAAGCTCAAGATGGATAAGATAGACGACTGTTAGCACAGTTTTACCTATAACTGTTTTTTCTTCCTTAATTGATTACCTTAATTCCGTTTATTTTTTAATCTTGGATCCAAAATTGAGGACTTGAGTGAGATTAAAGATATAATTATTTCTTGTGTTATATTATGTTTAAAATTTTATTTGCCTCTTGAAATTTTGCTTTTCTGTACAAGTTTATACTTGATTATTATATTGAAAATTATAAATAAATAATTTAAAAAAAAAAAAAAAAAAAAAAAAGAAAATTGTCCAAACCCTTCTTGAACTCCAATACCGTACCTTGTTCTATCATGCCATCTCGAAACATAGAAACATAGAAATAGACGGCAGATAAGGGCCACGGCCCATTTAGTCTGCCCACCCCAATGACCCTCCCCTACCTTTCTCTGTGAATAGATCCCACGTGTCTATCCCATTTGGACTTAAAATCAGGCACGCTGCTGGCCTCAAAGACCTGAAGTGGAAGACTATTCCAGCGATCAACCACCCTTTCAGTGAAAAATAATTTCCTGGTGTCCCCGTGCAGTTTCCCGCCCCTGATTTTCCACGGATGCCCCCTTGTTGCCGCAGGACCCTTGAAAAAGAAGATATCTTCTACCACCTCGATGCGGCCCGTGAGATACTTGAATGTCTTGATCATGTCACCCCTCTCTCTGCATTCCTCGAGTGAGTACAGCTGCAATTTTTCCAGCCGTTATCCAGCGCATTCCCGGTGTCCACCAGAAAAGTTATATCTTTTGTGAATATTGAAACGAGTTGAGAAGATCTGAAATGGAATGAAAATTATGAATATTGAGTAATTTATATCATAAAACAAAAAATATAAAGTAAAATAAAACAATAAAAAAGATATATTGGGATCTATGACAAGATTCAAGATTAAGGTTTTGACAGCAATCTGATAATCCTGGAAACTGCAATAATATTTGTTTTTGAAGCCTGATGTGAATTTCAATTGCTAAGTGGATTGGCATTTGATTGAGCCTAGTTCATTATTATAATAGCAAGATTAACCCAACCATGAGATTACCAAAGAAAAGTTCACGTAGTATGCCACAACCCCATAAGCCAGTCCTTCTCCTTTGTACCTTTTTGTGACAGTTGTGGAGACCCTAGAAGATGTTTGTTAAACACCTCCTCCCTCCCCCACAGGGTCCCATGACAAATATCGATATGGAACCTTAATTGATGTGTCATAGAAAACATGAGGCTTGCCATTGCGTCCCTGACTCCTTGTAACACTAGGGGCTCCTTTTACTAAGCTGCGTTAGGGCTTTAACGCTAAAAAATTTGATCATGTGACCCCCTTTACTTAAGGAAGCGCATTGGCTTCCAGTAGCACACCGCATAACTTATAAATTAAGTCTATTGACTTTCAAATCTCTCCTTTACAAAACGCCTGTTTTCAAACATAGATTATTGATTCCCTATACCTCTTCTAGATTACTTAGATCTACTGACCAACACCTCTTGATTGTATTTATGGTTTTAAGAGAGGGATCTCTTAAAACCATAAATACACGGCGGCAATCTATTTTCTCCGTCACTGCACCCCCAAATATGGAATTTACTCCCAATTCAAGTACGTGAAGAACATAATTTAGATAGATTTAAGAGCAAGTTAAAATGCTTTCTTTTTAAAGATGCATTTGACAACTAAAAAAAACTAGATTAGATGCATAAACCAGAAAATTAGACTAGGAGCTTCAACTGAGCCCTGGTTCTCAAACTCTTTGAAGCTTACTGCTTTCCCCTTTCCTATTGTTTTTTCCCTTACTCATTTTCTTTACTATTTTTAACTTGTATTTCTTTTCCTATTCCTTTCCTTTTGTATCATATGTTTTGTCTTGTCCGTCATATTTAAATAGTCCGTTTCCCTTTGATTATTGCAATAGAATATTTTAACATTTTGTACATCGCTTAGAATTTTGAATAAGCGATGAATCAAATACATAATAAACTTGGAATAGCGCACGCTACATTGCCACGCGCACTAGACCTTAACGCCAGCATTGAGCTGGCGTTAGCTTTTCCACTTAGCGCACGGTAATTTCCTGCGAGCGCCAAAAACGCTAGCGCACCTTAGTAAAAGGAGCCCCAGAAGATAACCACACCAGCATAGTGCCACACGGTTACCGCCCTTATGCAGTTTCAGTTCCTTGCTTCTCCCAAATATACCTCTTCCAACCATATCGTTTTTCTACCTAGCCCATCTCCTGAATGCACATGATGGAAGCTATGTTGCTAGCATCTGAAAACTATGCAGTCAGTCCAGTAGGCTTACATCCCATTTATATAAATTTTATTTTTAAAAGGTTAAAATATCCATATTGCTAACTACTAAAATCAATATCATCCATTTACCTAGCCTACATTTCATATACAAGTGATAAAAAGTTGAAATATTTTTACACAGCTAACAACTAAAAATCATGCAGCTTGTCCAGCAGGCCTACAAACTTTATAGCAGCTCCAGCTGATATTCAGAGTGATTTACTGTAAGTGGACCTCTCACAGCTGCTTATAGTACTTGCATAGTACCACGAGAGGTTCCAGCAGCCATTTTCCTTTCACAGCCGCAAGGGGTAGGAGCAAGTGGGCTTCACTCCTAAACTAAACTAAACTAAGCCTAAGTTTATATACCGCATCATCTCCATGGAAGTGGAGCTCGACACGGTTTACAAAGCTTAAAAATATAGGAAGAGAGGGGAAAAAGATTTACAAGAGCATATGAAAAGAGGGGATATAAACAGGAGAAGAGATGTTATATGTTAGAGAAAAGCCAGGTTTTCAGTTGTTTTCGGAATAGTTGGAGGGAGCCCAGGTTCTGCAGCGGGATAGTGAGATCGTTCCAAAGGCCTGTGATTTTGGAAAGGAGGGATCTTCCCAGTTTACCTGCGTGGAGGATGCCATGTAGAGAGGGGAAGGATAGTTTATGTCTATGGGCTGATCTGGTGGTAGCAGGCATCAGGGCGAGAAAGGATAGAGCGAATGATCTTGAAAGCCAGGCAGGAGCATTTGAAATGACTTCTGGAAAGTACTGGGAGCCAGTGAAGATTGGTAAGTAGTGGGGAGACGTAATCAAATTTGCGTTTAGCAAAAATCAGTTTGGCTGCAGTGTTCTGGATAAGCTGGAGTCTGCGAAGACTTTTTTTGTTAGGCATAAATAAATGGAACTCCTGCCTCCATAGCCCCCACTTGGAACACCAGGGATATACGATGGGCCGGGTTAGGGGTCATCCTGGGTGGCTGTGAGTGTAGTGCCTGGGGAGCTGCATCAGGGGCAGGCGGGGGGGGGAGGGGGGGGATCACAGGACTTTTAAAACAAACAAAAAAAAAGTTTTGCGGATCTTAGCTGATATTAAGGCCGGACGAAATAACTGTTTTGTGTGGGCTCCAGCTGAATGTCAGCTGAGACCTGCGTAAGCTCCGGTGGCCAGCCCAACGGAATTCAGCCCCCAAGATTCAGTGCCGGTGCCCACATAACATATGGCCCAGCACTGAATACCTGAAACACTGAGCATTACCGGCTGAATATTGGCCAGGGTGTTAGGGTCAGATTCTATAAAGGACACTTACATTGGGTGCTGCTAGGTGTCCTAATTGCAGACGTCTAACGACGCCTGACAAAAATCCATGCGCAACCCAAATTGTTTTAATTAGCTTAAAGGGCGTGGTAATTGACTATGCCATTGAAGTTAATTGATAAATTCTAAAAAATATATGAGTTCTGCGTGGAACTCAGAGCGACGCCTAATGACAGCTAAGTTGAGGTACCCTGCAGCGCCCAATGACACCTATCTAGAAAGTAGGCATGGTTAGGGGTGGAGAATAAGCGTGGTTGACTTAGGTGCTGCTAGGCGTCTGAATTGGGCGCTGGTAAATTAGGCCAAGTAAAACCTGGCCTTATGTACCGATGCCTAGGCACTGCTAGATGGGATTCTGTAAAGGATGCCTATTTATTTGTCCAATTTTCTACACCATTCTCCCTTGGGAGCTCAGAACGGTTTACACGAGTTTATTCAGGTACTCAAGCATTTTTCCCTATCTGTCCCAGCAGGCTCACAATCTATCTTATGTACCTGGGGCAATGGGAGGGATTAAGTGACTTGCCCAGGGTCACAAGGAGCAGTGTGGGTTTGAACCCACAATCTCAAGGTGCTGAGGCTGTAGCTTTAGCCACTACCCTACTCTAG
Source organism: Geotrypetes seraphini (assembly GCF_902459505.1). Taxonomy (NCBI): domain Eukaryota; kingdom Metazoa; phylum Chordata; class Amphibia; order Gymnophiona; family Dermophiidae; genus Geotrypetes; species Geotrypetes seraphini. The sequence continues at coordinate 470,152,424 of NC_047085.1, read as the reverse complement.
AATGAAGTAAAAGTGAGCCAAGTAAAGGGCAATCAAGTCATTGTGACATCACTGATGAGGTTGGCTCTTAGGCATTGGTAGAATGAGGCATTATGACATCACAATACCAGCTCTGGTTATCAGAAGCTGAAACTTTTCACAATATTTATTTATTCAATTTTCTGTGCTGTTCTCCCAGGGGAGCTCAGGACAGTTTACATGAATTTATTCAGGTACTCAAACATTTCTCCCTATCTGTCCCGGTGGGCTCATAATCTATCTAATGTACCTGGGGCAATGGGGGGATTAAGTGACTTGCCTAGTGTCACAAGGAATAGCGTGAGTTTGAACCCACAGCCTCAGGGTGCGCCACATTCTCCCCTGATTAACAGCCATGCAGAGTGGTACCTACAATGTCTGTGTGCTTAGTCGTTCTTTATAGAATCTGGCTCTCACTGTGTACATAGAACATGGCTGAAGGCCACACAGTGGACTTGCGCTGTATCTCCTATGACCTGCACGGTGCACCACCCGTGCTGCTATTCCCACGGTATATGCGACACTGGGTGCACTGCTTCACAATGAGATCACAGTCCAGTTGTTTAGCCCCTTGGTTAGGCATATATGACACTAAACACCCCCCCCCCCCCAAAAAAAAACAACTATCCCAGTGATTCCAAATAATTCATATAATCCATCATAAAAACATTCTGATTCAATAAAACTATCAGGGCAGGATTAACCAATAGGCCAAGCAGGCACGTGCCTAGGGCCCAAAATGGTCAGGGGGGCCGGATGAAGGAAGGCATCAACATTGTTTTTTCCAAATGGCGATGGGCCCCTCCAGCATCGATCAGCAATGCGGGCCCCCCCCCCCCCAATCGGAAATGCGAGCCCCACCCCGATCAGCAACGCCCCTCCCCCCCATCGACGGAAATTAAGACATGCAAGCAACGCGGGTAAGAAAGGCAATGGGAACTGTAATTGTGCAAGCGATGCTGCTTGCCCAGAGCTTCCCTCTGACACAGCTTCCTGTTTCTGCCTGGGCGCATGGTGGGGTGGGGTGTGGCGGGGCAGGGGGCCCAGTGTACTTGTGTGCCTAGGGGCCCTCGACAAATTAATCCTGCCCTGAAAACTATGACTATATGATATATCAGCAGTTCAGGGATCATGAGAAAATCTGAAGCCTCATAAAACCTTTGCAAGCTCTACAGCCCTATACCAGTCTATTTGATATGTTTCATTAATCAGTATGTTGCCCTTTAACGACACAGTATCTGTTCTGCAGCTTGAAAAATTCAAGTGCAGTTCTTAAGTTGTATCATTGATAAGCACTCATCTTATTCCACCATATAAAAATATGCATTACTCTTCTTTCAGCGTATAAAGCAGCTGTCAGCAGAAGGTAACTTATCTATGAACCAGCAGGTTGCAAATTATCGATAAAATGAAACTTATCTTGAGCCAGGACATAGAACTTGCACTGAAACCTTCTCTTTTATGTGCTGGCTCAAGGTAAGTTTCATTTTATTGATAATTTGCAATGTGCAGGTTCATAGATAAGTTACTTTCTGCTGACACTTCTTTATGTGTTGAAATAGGCAAAAATTTATATGCTGAGTGTCCAAAAATGACGCAAATGAAAAACTACACTTGACTATTTCAAGCTGATCAGTGGACACGGTGGTGCTTCAGAGCAGGGGACTGATTACTGGTGTATTAACCAGTTAGTGTGACTAATCAGATAACAGCATGAAAACTAGATTAACCGCAGATAGGAAGCACAGGCCCAGACTTTGCTTATTTAGTGAAAAGTCGCCTGAGCCATGGTAACATGTAGAATGATTTTTTTGAAAGGAAATCCAACTTGATTTATCAATACCAACTAGAAAGGAATCAAGGTTACAGTCTGTACGAACTGGAGGTTTTTTTTTTTTCCCTGCTTAGGACCCGAAGAATGGAATAAACTTCCATTATATATTAGAAGGCAAGAGAACAAAAGTATGTTTTAAAAAAACTACTGAAGCATCATTTATTCTATCAAATGAAATATTTAGATTGAAACTGTAATTTTAGTGATAATGAGGTCATGCTTTGGTGGTTTGTTGCTATTGTGAAGAGTTAATCGAAACTGTATTGTATCTCACAGTTTGTTTTACACTATTTTATGTTTTATAATTGTACCTTAATTTTGGTTTGATATACCCCCCCCCCCCCCCTTTTACTAAACCGTGATAGCAGTTTTTGGTGCAGGGAGCTGCGCTGAATGCTCTGTGCTACTCCCGACATTCTTGGGTCCAGCTTTTACAATAGTAAAATCTGGTAACCCTACCCCTGACCATGATATGTGGACTTCTAATGGTTGATAGCAGTCTCTAGGCTTAAGGCTGCCAAAGGTGGTTGGTATGTGACATCTGATCTGCACTGTTTATGCAGGATGAACAAAATTCAGAAGGCAGTTGACTGGGTGACCAGAGAATTGGATAGAAGATGTGTGCTAGATGTGGTGTATTTAGATTTTAGCAAAGCCTTTGAAAGTGTTCCACACAAACGTCTAATAAATAAATGGAGTGCCCTTGGGATGGGTCCTAAAGTGACAGGCTGGGTCAAGAACTTTTTTGAGTAGGAGGCAACAGAGGGTAATGATCAATGGAGATCGCTCTGAGGAAAGGGATGTTACCAGTGGTGTGCCTCAAGGTTCTGTTCTTGGGCCTGTTCCTTTTAACATTTTTATAAACAATATTGCTGAAGAGTTGTTGGGCAAGATTTGCCTCTTTGAGGATGATACCAAAATCTTCAATAAAGTAGTCAAGCTGGATGGTGTGAATAATATGAAGAAAGACCTGGCGAAGCTTGAAGAATGGTTTGAAATTTGGCAGCTAAAATTTAATGCTATGAAATGCAAGGTCATGCATTTGGGCTGCAAAAACCAAAGGGAATGGTACAGTTGGGGTAAAGAACTTATGTGCACAACGGAAGAGCGGGACTTGGGTGTGATTGTATGTGATGATCTTAAGGTGGCTAAACAGGTTGTAAAGGTGATGGTGAAAGCTAGAAGGATGCTGGGTTGCATAGGGAGAGGTATGGCCAGTAGGATAAAGGAGGTATTGATGCCCCCTGTATAAGATATTGGTGAGATCTCATTTAGAATACTGTGCACAATTCTGCAGGCCGCACCTTAAAAAAGATATAAAAAGGATGGAGTCTGTCCAGAGGAAGATTACTAAAATGGTGTGTGGTCTTCATCATATGGGGACAGACTTAAAGATCTCAATCTGAATACTTTGGAGGAAAGGTGGGAGAGGGGAGATATGATAGAGTTTAAATACTTACGTGATGTAAATGCACATGAGTTGAGTCTCTTTAATTTGAAAGGAAGCTCTGGAATGAGAGGGCATAGCAATCTTAGGAGGAGGACTAGCAATCTTAATCAAGGACTCTTTAACCCTAAACATACTTGAAAAAACATCCACCCCACACATGAACTTCCTTGCCTGTCATCACTCAAGCACCACACTAAAAAACTCACTAAACTGCATGCTCTGCTACATAACACCGGGAAACTGGACCGCAGTAAGACCTGAATTTGAAAGCTTCATATACCAAAACTCTCTAACAGCAGAATACAATCTCATCCTAGGAGATCTAAACCTACATCTTGAAGACCAAACATTCAAACCAGCAGAAAACTGTCTACCATTTTTCAATGCCTTATCCTTCCAAATCCTACAAACCACTCATGAAAAAGGACACCAACTCGACATCGCAGCCTTCATGACCCATCAACCATCCACCCCAGAAATTCAAACACCTAATGGAACCTGGTCCCCATCCCTCTGGTCAGACCACTATACATACACCTTCAACATCAACTGGACCAAGAACAAGACCACACCCAAATCCAAAAAAATAACCTACATCTCACGCAAACAGATCGATCCCTCCAAATTCTGGACAAAAATAGATGAAACTATCTAGGACTGCGACCATAATGACTTCATCTCACTCAGGAACAACCTGACCACCAACATCCTTGATGAACTAGCCCCACTACAAACCAAAACCAGAACCAGCAGAAGATCAGACCAATGGTTTGGCAACGAACTACTCCAACTTAAAAGACAATGTAGGCAACTAGAAAGAAAATGGAGAAAAACTAACCTAGATCACACAAAATCCGCCTGGAAAAAAATTAACAAACAATACAAATCACTACTAAAGGATAAGAGAAAAACACACTACACTAATCTAATAGGCACAGAAACCCAAGATACCAAAAAACTATTCCAAATATTAAAAGAACTAGCAGACACCAAACCCTACATGACCACCAACAATACCCCACCCCCCTCAACCACTCTCTTAGCAGAACACTTCAAGAATAAAATTACAAACACCAGAGCCACCCTCAATTGTACCTCATCCCACCTAAATTAATTCACAATTCTTCCCACAGAAATAGAATCAACTGCAGCAGACAGAGCATGGTCCCAATTCCCCAGCATACAATGGCCCGAACTCAATAAACTCTACAAAAAATACAGCCACGCATCCTGTGACCTCAACCAATGCCCTTCATATCACCTTACAACCTCTAGCACAAAATTCCATTCTCTACTTCTGCAATGGATACAAATCATGCTCACAGACAGCCTTTTCCCAACTGACCTCAGCGAAATCATGATCACCCCAATCCAAAAAGACCCAAAAGGACCAATAGACCAACCATCCAACTACAGACCCATTGCCTCAATACCTCTATACGTCAAATTAACAGGAGGACTAGTAGCCAAACTCCTCACCAACTATCTAGAAGACCAAAACATATTTCACCCCATGCAATCTGGCTTCAGAACCAACTTCAGCACAGAGACATTACTAGGCTCCCTTATTGACACAACCAGACAACACCTTAGCACAGGAAAAAAAATGCTTCTCATACAACTGGCCCTGACCGCAGCATTTGATCTGGTAGACCATGACATCCTACTGCAAATTCTGGACGCAATAGGTATCTCAGTTAAAGTATACTCTTGGTTTGAAGGCTTCCTAAAATCCAGAACATACAGAGTAAAATCAAATAAAGAAAAATCCGAACCTTGGTCAACCCATGTGGCGTACCACAAGGATCCCTACTATCCCCTATTCTCTTCAACCTATACACTGCCTCTCTTGGAACATACCTGGACAATCTAGGCATAACCACCTATAGTTATGTAGATGACATTACCGTTCTCATACCTATTGATCAGCCAAAGATTGGCATGACAAACACACTACACCGAACACTAGAAACAGTAGCGACCTGGATGAAAGATCACAAACTGAAACTCAACCCAGAAAAAACTAAATTCATCCTCCTCGAAAATGACAAAGTCCCAACCATAACCAATATAGAAATCAACTCAAACAACTATCCCATCCAAACCACCATAAAACTACTAGGAATGACTATAGACAGATGCTGCACCATGCAACCGCAAATAAATAAAACAATACAGAATCCTTCGCAGTTATGAGAAACCTAATACAAATTCGGAAATTCTTTGAAAGAACACAATTCCAGCTTATAGTACAATCCCTAATCCTAGGCCTACTAGATTACTGCAACATGCTCTATCTCCCCTGCCCGGCCACTATGACCAAACAATTACAAACAATCCAAAATACTGCCCTGAAACTCATCTATTCATTGAGGAAATACGACCATATTACAGAAGCATACATCAACTCACACTGGCTACCAATACAAGAAAGAATACTGTTTAAATTCTACTGTATGTTATTCAAAACCCTAAATGGAGACAGTCCAACCTATCTGAACAACCGCCTCATCCAAACCACCTCAATCAGACATAGAAAAACACACACCCCATTCACACACCTCCCGATCAAAGAAGTAAAACGGAAAAAAACTATACGATGGCATCCTAGCCACTCAAACAGCAAAACTAGATAACCAGATCTCCAATCTATTGATATCTACCCCAGACTACAAGATGTTCAGAAAAGAAATAAAAACTATACTCTTCAAGAAATTCCTGAAACAGACCTAACATCACACTTACCGTCCTACCTCCATCTTCCCGCCACACTAAAACTATCGGACTTCTCTTTATCTCTCTAGAAATGACAAATAATCTTCCATTGTAACCCACCATCTATTATTCTTTTGTAATCCGCCTTGAACTGCAAGGTAATGGCGGAATAGAAATCTCTAATGTAATGTAATGAAGTTAAGAGGTGATAGGCTCTGGAGTAATCTAAGGAAAAACATTTTTACAGAAAGGGTGGTAGATGCGTGGAACAGTCTCCCGGAAGAGATGGTGGAGGCAGAGACTGGGATAGGCACGTGGGATTTCTCTGAGAGACAAAGAGTTAATGGTTACTGTGGATGGACAAACTAGATGGGCCATTTGGCCTTTATCTGCCATCATGTTTCTATGTTTGTCCATTCATGAATACTGAATCCAACATCTGTCCTCACCTGGTAGTTTTGGATCAAAGCTCCTTGTAAGGCAATGAAAAGTAAAAAATATTCAGCAATTTACCTGCAACAGGTTCTGTGCAGATCTCATCCCAAAGAAAGAGATTTACAACTATTTGAATGAACGAATGAATGAATAAAATTAACAATTAATGAGGTAAAGTTAACACAATAAGTAATTCTTAAAAAAGTAAGTCTTAAGAGTTTTTCTAAAAAATACATAGAAATTTGATTTTTGTCACCATCCACTTTTAAATGAGGCTGAATCTGTTCTTCCAAAAGAGGAGAAAAACCAAACAGTTGCTAATCTAATTTAAAGTAACCTCTACTGACCAAACGGATATGAATAAGGACGGTAATATTATCAGCATACATTTTTTTTTTAAAAAAAACCCTCTAAAACATGCTGATTGGAGTTTGGAGTCCAAGGAACTCATTAAGACATTAAACAATGTTGGAGACAGAAGATCCTTGAGGAACTCTATTAATAGGATTCCAATATTCTGATTGCATTCCTTTGAACGTCACCCTGTGAGATCTTAAAGATTAAAAAAACACTAAATCAACACAGCACATTTCCCGTAATTTTTATCTTGCTCAAAAACAGTAATAGATTTTCTGATCAACTAAATTAAAAGCACAAGATAAATCAACTTGCCCTTTGCTTAGCAGAGATTTTGCTTCTGCTAACAGACTTCCTAATACCATTTGTGCTATATTATTTGCGGAAACTAGACTGAGCAAAATGAAGGACATCAAATTGATCTGAATAAGACTGTAACTGTTCTCTATCTAAGCCTTCCATAATTTTTGTGAGCAGTGGTATAGAAGCAGAAGTATCCAAGGTATCCACTGTCTTTCTGCTTCTTTCAAGATTTGCAGACGGGATCCTCCAATTCATTTACAGTAGATTACAGTCACCCAGTATCATCACTTCTCCTTTCATTTCTCCTTTTACAATATCACTGATAAGATTTACTAAACTAAACCTTAGGCTTATATACCACATCTTCTCTATAACAGTAGAGCTCGGCACAGTTTACAAGAAATTAGAAAAGAGAACAGATACAATACGAAATTGGAATAGTATGGAGAGTAGATTATTCATGGAGGAGGAGCCTAACTAAGATGGCGATCTGAAGAACTCGGAGGAACGCCGTCGGGTCTGCGAATTAACTATGGTTAAATGGAAGTCAAAGACTCAGGTTTTTCCTTCGGAGCCCGGGTCTGGAGGAAATTTACCTGGCCCGATGGATTTTTTCGTCGAGCGACGCCCGGGTGGAGAGCCGGAGGAGAGAGCCTTGGCTGGAGGCGCGAGTTTGACGGTGAACTCGGGAGCCTCCTTTGAGGCGGTCAGCTTCTCCCTGGAGGAGCGCAGCACGCCAGTGCAGCCACGCCCATGTTCATCGCTGAGTGCGACGGGAGAGGCAAGTGAGGCGGCAGACTCGGAGGACAGTGAAGTGGGGGAAGACCAGGATGTCCAGAACGTCTTGACCGCCGGAGGAATACAACGGCCACAGCGTGAGTTTGCAAGTTTGCTGGGGGACCAGCAGAGTCAATCTCCAGAACAGCAAATTTCAGGTACTGTGAAAATTAAACCATTTGCAATAGTTCCCTTGAAAAAACCAGCTGTGATCTAAATTCAATTTGGGAAGCTATTTCTGAATTGCAGACCTCACTGGGAACACAGATGCAAAACTTAACTTCTTATTGCTCTGGGATATTACTGGACACAAAAAAATTACACCAAAGAGTTGATAAAATGGAGGAAGATATCCTTCAACATAGACAAAATTTAGATACTTTGACTGTGCAAAATCAGCTATTAATGAAAGATAATGGGAATATCAATTTTAAACTTGAAATGCTGGAGAATGCATCAAGAAATAAAAATTTGAGGTTAATTAATTTTCCTAAATTGCAATTGGTTTCACCACTTGACATGTTCAAAAAGTATCTTACTGAAGTTTTGAAAATACCACAAACATCTTACCCACCAATGGTTAGAATTTATTATCTTCCAATTGGAAAGAAGAAAATAGCTGAAGAACAACAGGATCCTGCGGAAGGAACTTTGGACGTACTAGATTTGACTAATATTTTAGAAAGATCAGATTCTGAACAGATGATTGTGGCTACGCTTTTTGTTCAACTAGCATTGGAATCTGATAGGGATTGGTTGTTGAAAATGTTTTTCAAATTTAAAGATATAGAATTTATGAAGAATAAAATTAGAATGTATCCAGATGTATCTAGAGTAACCCAGAAAAAGAGGAAGCAATTCCTAATTCTCCGACCCCAGGTGTTAAAATTGGGGGCAACGTTTGTACTTAGATTTCCATGTAAATGTATAATTAATTTCCAGGGAACTAGATATGTGTTTTTTGAATCTTCACAATTGTCAAGATTTATTTCAGCCAAAGAGGTTTCTACTGCTGTTAACCCTAACAACTTGCAACAAGAAGCCTCTTAATTAGTAGGGACCTAGGTGTGATTCAGGTCTACTCTTTGTTTACCCAAGAATGTTTAGAGAATTATAATTATACCGATTTTTTCCAAAGCTCACTCCTCAATATAGTGGACTAAATAACAGTACAATTGAAAATTTTATTTAATGATTTAATTATATTTTACTTTTATCTAATTTGAAATGTAACTGTTAAAATGTTGATTTTTGTTGATTATGAAAATGAAAATTAATAAACATTAAAATGATTAAAAAAAAGGAATAGTATGGAGAGTAGCGGAATTTACAACTTTGAAAATAGCCAAGTTTTCAGATGTTTTTGAAATGGTTGGAAAGAGCCCAGATCGCGCAGTTGAATAAGAAAATTTTTCCACAGCTCAGTAATTTTGAAAAGTAGAGACTTCCCTAATTTGCCAATGTAGGTCACGCCTTTCGACGTAGGAAAGGACAATTTAAATTTTTGAGTAGATCTGGTAATGCCAGATCTTACAGAATTCCAAGGCAGGGGAATTAAAGGAGGAAGGATGCCGTGCAAAATCTTAAATGTTAAGCAGGCACATTTAAAATAAACCTAGGAAATTGTTGGAAGCCAATGAAGTTTTTGCAGAAGCGGAGAGACGTGATCAAATTTACTTTTTGCAAAGATCAGCCTAGCTGCAATATTCTGGATCAGTTGAAGTCTTTGAAAGCTTTCTTGGTCAAGCTTAAATAGACTGAATTACAATAATCCAGCCTTAAAAGGATGATTGATTGAACAAGGACAGCAAAATGTTAATCCAGCCTCAAAAGAATGATTGATTGAACAAGGACAGCAAAATGTTGTTGATAGAAACAAGATCTCACTTTCCTCAACATATGGAGGCTAAAAAAACATTTTAAAGATGTAAGTCTCCCTCCAACTTAGGAATCAAGAAAACTCTTATATCTTGGCATCCCAAGTCCTCTAAATTTTCTTCACACTTCTACCTCTAACCCTCTGTTGTAGTTCCTTCCTATTTTTCCTACTGTAAACCGCGTCGAGCTCTACGAACGTGGAGATGATGCGGTATACAAATCTAAGGATTAGATTAGATTAGAATTAAGATGGTCATTGAATGAAAGTGTTGAATCTATAATGACACCCAGATCTTTACTTGAGAATTCAATCTTTAGCGAGGATCCTGAAGGCAACAGAATGAACGAAGGTAGCTGCTCTAATTTTGGGCCAAGCCAAAGTAAACTGGACCCAAGACTGAAGTTTCGTTATACATGTATTCCGAGTGAGGTTAGTGAGATTCGAGTCTATCTCAAGGAGAACAAAGATGTCGTCTGCATACGTAAATAATGTGAAGCAAAAAGAAAACTGCAGGCTAGTATGTACAAGATGCAGGCTATGTTTATTATATCAAATATTTAATGCAGTTAAATGTTACCACTTTATTACAAACCAAGAGACCCCGACATGGTCCGTGTTTCAGAGAACACGCCTTCTTCAGGGGTCCATCCATGTTTGACAAGGATCATAAAAAAACGCAATAAAATTGTATAAAACAATTGCTTGTTTAAAAGAAGGTCACCGGGCAGCAGTGCAGCACTAAATAAAGCTAAAATGAAAACATAAATAGTGTTTCACAGGGGGATAAACGAAAAAGCTTCAAAGTAATCATGTAGATGTTGAAACGAATAGGTGATAAAGGTGATCCTTGCGGGACTCCGCATAAAGGCTTCCAAGAGGATGACATGGTGCCATTCATATTAACAGTATATGAACGAGATCATAAGAATTTTGAAAAACAATCTAAGACTGTGGAATCAATACCTATCTCAGAAAGTTGGTAAATCAGAATATCATGATGAACGACGTCGAAGGCCCGCCGATAGATCAAATTGTAGCAAAATTGCAAACTTATCGTGCGATTGCAATTGCTGAACCTTACAGATTAATGAGATCAGTATAGAACAGTGGTCTCAAACTCGTGGCCTGGGGGCCACATGCGGCCCCCAGGTACTATTTTGAGGCCCTCAGTATGTTTATCATAATCACAAAAGTAAAATAAATCAGTTTCTTGATCATATGTCTCTTTAGCCTATAAATTATTATGAAGACTTAGCCAAAAGGAAAAATTAATATACTATAAAGAGTTTTACCTCATGCAAAATTGTCATTTCTTTAATAAGACATTAACTATTTTTTTCTGAGGCCCTCCAAGTACCTACAAATTCAAAATGCGGCCCTGCAAAGGGTTTCAGTTTGAGACCACTGGTATAGAACATATTTTTTTCCCGTACTCCATGTATTTCAGCTTCTTTAGTGTTGTGGGTTTTGGGTTTTTTTTCAAATATAGCTGTCCCCCCCCCCCCCCAATTTTGTGCCACCTCTATTCCTCCTGAATAGATTGTAGCCTGTTATGATATCCCGTGCCTAAGACTTTTGAACCATGTCTCCATAACAGCTACAGTGTTCAAGTCCATCTTCACCATTAGGGCTTCCAGATTAGATATTTTAAATTTGAGAATCTTTTGTTGAAACAAAAAGATTACTAGAAAAAAAAAAACAAGCAAAACAAGAACAATTTTTAGGTCCTGATTCTGTATAGGATGCCGGTCTCGGCAGCCACCTAAGAAGTGGCTGAGAATAGGGTTCAGGCGTCCTATGTAGAACTGTGTCTAACCTGACAAACAGACACCTAACCCCTTGATTCTCTAACTGGTGCACATGTCACTGGCACCGGTTTCAGAACCATGCCTGAGCCTGATCGCTGAGCCACCTTTGCTAAGGGATCCCTTGTTATCAGCTGATCACGGCAAGGGAATTCCCAATCAGCTGAGCCAGCAGGACTCCCCGAAGCTGTGGCTTCGGAGAGTCCTGCCGGCTAAGCTGATTGGGGGAAAATACCCCTGCCACAATCAGCTGAGCCTGTTGCAGCAGAGGACTCCCCATACACACTCCAAAAATTGGCTGGAGGGATGCCCACTCCCTCCTGCCTAATACCGTCCGACACCACCCCCATCAGAAAAAAACAGGAGGGATGCCCACTCCCTCCTGCCACTGACCCCTTTAACCCTCAAACACCTCACATTGACACGCTCATACTGCAATCACCCCACTCCAACACCCCCTAACACTCCAACATCCCACCCTGGCACCCCTAATCCCACCCGACACCCCCCAGCCCCGTACCTTTCCAAAGTAAGGTCAGCCAGAGAGATGCCTATTCCCTCTGGCTGGCAGGCCCCCCTCTTCAAAATGGCAGGCCTTCCCCTTCCTGGTGCATCCTGGGATGCACCGGGGAGGGGCCCAAGACCCTGTCTAGGTCAGATTCCTAAGGCCTCTCCCAAAGGCATACAGAGCAGTACTTCCAAATCTTTTTGTGGCTGTGAACCTATGATTGAGTCAAAAACTATTGGGACACCCCCCTCCCCCCCGGGAGGTGCAGTATAATGATTTACTTATGGAATGCCATCCAGGTTGCAACTCCAAAAGTAGGTTTTGTGCTTGGAAAGCTCTGATATAGAGGATGTATGCAAATACAAAAAAAAAAAAGAGAGAGAGAGATAAACAGAAAAGGGCAAGTGAGATGTTGTATCTTATCTTCAGAGTATAGTCTTTATGAAATCAATTCCTTCAGAATAAATTTTCAGTAAGTGAATCCATTTTTCTTCAAAGTAAATTCTTTTATTTTATTTTTTTTTAATTTATCATTTTCATAATTACATTTCAAGTATAGACTTGTACAGATAGCATAAGGGATCATATCAATACACAAAAGAATACAATATACTTAAGAAAATTTTGACCATAATTGTTCTAGTCCCCAATATGTGGGATCCAAAATGTAGATAGCGGACTAGTCAAAAGAAAAAGGAAAGTTCATAAACAGGATAACATGACTGGTCAGGCTATCTAGTTGGAATGGTCACCCCTATATAATTCTATTTAGGGCTAGCAACTTTATCTTTCTCCAGTTGCGACAATGAAAGGAAAGCAGTCAACTGGAATGGTTCAAAAAAGACATATTTCTGTGAGGAAAAATGAACCACACATTTACATGGGTAATGTAGAAAAAAGGTCACCCCCCCCCCAATGCAATAACCCCAGGTTTTAATAAAAGAAATTCCTTTTGATGTCTTTGGGTGTCCCTAGCTAAATCTGGATACATTTGTATTTTTAAACCTAAGAATTCTTTTTGCATATGTTTAAAGAAATTTTTCATAAGCCAATTTTTATCTGGGGCCATAGCCACCGTCAATAGTAACGTAGCAGGTGTAACTGACTCTGTATCAGATAGTTCAAGTAAGGCAGTTGCATTCATATCAGGAGCAATAGCTTGCTGCTGAACTTGCTGTTTTCCCGGTAAATAATAAACTTGAGATATAGGAGGTAATAACTCCTCTAAAATTTCCAATACTTTGAGAAAGTATCTCTTCAACAATTCCCTTGGAGTGTACAAGGCACTTCTAGGGAAATTAATCAACCTAATAATATTTGCTCGTGATGAATTTTCTAACGACTCTAATTTTCTTCACAAATTTGTGTTGTCCTTTATCAATACTTCATGAGTCTTTTTAAAAGTATTAATTTCTTGGTTGATATTCATTAAAGAAGTCTTGGAATCTAACATTTCTATTTGCAAATTTTTTGTTTCTGTTCCTTGAGCTTTCATTTTATCTTCAAAATACTAAAAATAAGGATTAATTAATGTAGGCAGAGTAGTCACAAGGTCCCAAATAGCTTCTAAAGTTACCTCCTAGGGTTTTTGAACCGGAGGTAAGCAAAGTGTAGACAGAGGAACCCCTTCATTTCCTTGCCTTCCATTCATGCCGTTCTCCTGAGTCTTCTCGCCCCCGTGCTGCATCTCCACTTCAGAGCCCAATTCTGGAGTACCCTCTGAAGATAGGGTGTCCAGTTCAGCTCTACCTTCTACGATTTTCCCAGCCTCCAAGACTTGCAGCGACTGATTCCCAAAAGAATATATAAAAACATACTTTTGAAAACAAATTGTGTTATCCAAAAGTGAATCATCCACTATAATTAGGCGGATCATGTTGAACAAATATGTCATATCACAATAGAAGGTAGTACCACAGACAATAATTAAAAAGAACACCTAAAAAATAAAAATTTGAAACAATGTTTGTTGCTGTTAGGTGCCATCGACTCATGCTTGAGTCCTAATGACTTGATGAATTGTGGATCTAAAAAGAAATCAGTTTTGTGCTAGTTTGGAAAAGTCCTCCAACATCATCCTCATGGTTGTTTTCAACGTGTCCAGCCATCTGATTGCAGGTCGCTCTCTTCGCTTGGTTCCTTCGATCTTCCCAAACATGATGTCCTTCTCCAGTGATCTCTCTCTCTCCTGATGATGAAGTTATGACTGTCCTATTTTGGTCACACCATCAGAAAAGAGAGATCACTGGAGAAGGATATCATGTTTGCGAAGATCGAAACAATGCTTAGAAACTCATAATCTGAAACATGCTTAGTCCATTCTGTGTATTAAAACTGTCTTGGACACAAATGTTTATGTGAACCAACACTAAATTAAAAAATGAAGAGAAAAGAGAAGAAAGACCATCACCAATCTGTGAAAGAGAGGGATATTTTTAGCTGAATTTAAACATAATCATATAAATACTCTTCCATAATGGCAAAAACATCAAGCGTAAACAAATATTATTAAAACACCAACTAAAACATGAATATTGTTCACATACCAAGCAATCTTAGAAAAGATGATCTATCAATGTAAAAAGCCTATAATGAAAAGCAGTATTGATTGTATATGCTTCAACATATGAACTACAAAGTTTTCATCACTCAAGATTTTAAAATGCTTTGATATGAATTTAAATTACAAATCCAGCATTACACTTATCAAGACAAGATCAAAAAGAGCTTTACCTCTGTGGTGTCCTTACTGATGTGGCGCTGTCTAGCAGGAACAGCACATAGCAGGGCATAACAGAGACCTTTCCAAGTTCTGGACAGAGTGTGTGTATATATGTGAACATAAAAAATATTACTTATAAGGATAATTAACAAAAGATCAGGAAATATAGAGAGAGGAAAAAAGGGAATTAATAGTAAGAAGATCTTAGAAATAATATATTCATATTTGTGTAATTTGCTGGTTAAGCAGGATGTAGGGAAAGATTTTAGTGCATTACATAGGTAAAAGAAAAGAAAAAAGACTTCTTTTAGTTCTAAACAAACTTCAAATTCTTGTTTTTAATCAAATGAGCTGCTCCCCTGCCTTCTTTTTATGAGCCATGGAGACAGCAGTTTTTCACTGTCCTTTGTCTAAACCTCTCCGCTGTGTTTTTTACATAATGATTTATATAACTAAAAGTTTTACTTATTTAATAATGTTTTAATGAATGTATGCTTTGGGATCCCAAAGAAATGAAAGATGATTGTACATGAGTGAATCTGGAATATTAGGAAGGTATTTAAAAACAAAAAAGATGAGAATATGTATAACTTTTAAACTAGTATGTGAGAGACTTCTTTAATCTATTTTGACCTTTAACTTTTCCTTTTGTTCCTTTGCTAGTAGGGGGCCTTTGACTTTTGTTTATCTTGATTACCTTTTGGCAGTTATCTATGGAATGCTGAAGGTTGTAAAATTTACTCTTCCTGACCAGTCCTGCCAGTGTCTTTGATCTTAATTTTATATAATACAGTATTAGGTTTTAGGAAGAATGGCCTTTGTTATTCCTTTTTCACAATAATTAAGCTTAAGTAGAATAAGTTTAAGATGAATTGAGAACCTTTTTGATCTTGGATTTCTTAGGGCTCCTTTTACGAAGCCGCATCAGCAATTTAATGTGCATAATAGCGCACGCTAAAAATGTGAGTGCGATAAAGCCACTAATGCGGCTTCGTAAAAGGAGCCCTTAGTGATATTCTAGTAAAACAGTGCAGGAATGCAAGAAGTCTCTTTAGATTAATTTGTGTTGTTTTAAACATCTTGGATCTCAGGCTACCTTCTAATGTAAACACAGCACAGGATGTGAGTAGCCCTTTGTGAAAAACTGAGGCAGAGAAGATCTTTGATTTTATCTAATCTGTACTCTTTCTTTCTTTAATAGTATTTCTGCTTAGAGTATGTTTTATACTTTTTTAGTAAACAATGGGCAGAATAGTAAAGGCAAAATAGTTTGCATCTTTGTCTAAGGGTAAAATTATTGTCTGTATACAATAATACATATCTCCTGGTCTTTGATAAATTGTTAGCTTTATTATACCTTTTAAGAATACAGTATATATTTATACGTTGTAAAACTTTTTCCTATTCAGAACCTAAGGAATGTCTTTGTCTAAAATAGTCCTGCCTTTTAAGATAATGTGGTAGCTGAGCATTGAAAGACTGAACACTGAAGTGATGTGTCACCGGTCATTGCAAAAGTACAAAAGCAAGCCCCCAGCCTCTGATTTGGGGGAGAACCACTCTCCACAAGGACCACTTAGTCCTTGGGAAAGACTCCCCCCTCACACACAGAATGTTTACAGAGTTATGGTTTATGAAAATGCATGTAATGTATATAATTAATTGGCAATTTCATTCTAATTTGAACCTCAAGTTTCATTTTGATATAAATTGAATAAATATTATTTTTATGAAAATACATGTCTGTGTATGAGTTATTTATTTTTTTTATATATTCCGGGTAAAACTAACTTTTATGGCCTCAGCCCCACCACTCCACCACTATTCAAAGTTTTTATGGTGAAGAATAACGTGGGATCTCATCATCAGCCATAAGTATATATACTTTTTTCATTTCATTTTATTTCACTCATTAATAAATATTTAAATATTTTTAAAATAGTCATATTAGCGTTTAAAATTTATAAAATAGCTTTGCTTTAAATATTCTATATAGCCACTTATCTTAGCAGTTGGCTTAGGCACGGGAGAAGCAGACCCAACATGTTTCGCACAGCATGCTTTATCAAGGGCCTCCCTACAAATCAAAAATAGAACACAGGATTCCGTTTATACCTATATCCAATATATCATAACACTCTAGACAAAACTATCACCCTTGTCCTTACCATGGGTGGCGCCATCATACAACTTACTAATAGTTTTCACAAGCAAGATGGCGCCAGTGTCTCTTACTCTAATTATATAGAACATTCACAGCTGACTTTCCCTGCACTCTATTGGAGAAGAGTCTTAACCAATCAGAGATGCCCACACAATTTCAGCGTTTAAACCTTTCGGTACAATAGTGTCAAGTTTAAAGATATAACGCTGTTCTTTTTCATTTAAATTTTTTTCTACATTACCCCCTACTTTCACTTGTTCAAGATCCAATGCAGTACCATAGGAGCTTGTAATACATGATTTTGCAGCCGTGATTTATGCTCATTTAATCTAATCTTTACAGCTCTACTTGTCTTAGCTATTTCTAGGCAAGAAATCCAAAGCTCTGCCCGGTACTGTGCTTAGGTTCAAACTACTGAAGTCTCCATCAAAGCTCACTCCAGCCCATCTACATCATCCCAACTATTAACGCCCTCCACAGCCCATCCTCAACCAAACGGCCATATACACACACAGACTGTGCAAATCTGTCCAGTACTGGCCTTACTTCTTCACTATTAACTATTATTTTCTGATTCTAGATCCTCTGTGTTCATCCCATGCTTTTTTGAACTCTGTCACTGTTTTCCTCTTCACCACCTCTCTCGGGAGCGCATTCCAGGCATCCACCACTCTCTCCGTAAAGAATTTCCTTACATTGCTCTTGAGTCTACCACCCCTCAACCTTAAATTATATCTTCTGGTTTTACCATTTTCCTTTCTCTGGAAAATATTTTGTTCTACGTTAATACCTTTCAAGTATTTGAATGTCTGAATCATATCTCCCTTGTCCCTCCTTTCCTCTAGGGTATACATATTCAGGGCTTCCAGTCTTTCCTCATACATCTTTTGGTGCAAACCTCCTATCATTTTCATCGCCCTCCTCTGGAACACTTTAAGTCTTCTTATGTCTGTGTGACAAGATGTTGCTAATCGGTGCTTTGTCTACTAGGATGAATTGGTACGTTCCTACACATCTTTTATCACTGTTCTAGAATAACAGAATTTTGGCTCCTGCTTTGGGAATGTTGTAGCACTCATGCAATATGGTCAGGTAAAACAGGAGAGACGTCTCCATAGCTCAAACATGACAAGAACAACAGTGGAGATGTTCAATAATCCAGGTGTACAAATTTTATTAATTCAAGAACTCTGCCTAATAAGTGCGATGGCTCGACACACCCGTATTTCGGCCTAATCAGCCTTCCTGTGGAGTCATGGTGTGTTTGTTTTACTTTCATTTTGACTCGTTTCGGTATTGTGGTGCAGCCACTGCAGATCGTCATACCATCTGTTAAAACTCCACTCTGCAAAACAAAAAAGAGACTAACACTGAGGCACCTGAGGAAGACCGATTGGGCCGAGACACGTGTGTGTCGAGCCATCGCACTTATTAGGCAGAGTTCTTGAAATAATAAAATTTGCACACCAGGATTATTGAACATCTCCACTGTTGTTCTTGTCGTAGCACGCATGCATACATTATCAGTTTTGGCGCAGTGAGAATGCAGTTTGTCTGCTGATGCATTTGAGCAGAATCCTATTGATTTCACAATATTGTAATTTTCCCGTGCTGGATGCTTTTCTTGTTTTGTGCCTTTTTGATTGATCTCTGATGCAGAGCAGGCGGGTACGCTGAAACAAGGCTCATGTCGGGTCTAATAATAAATTTAAGTTTGATTGCCTGGAACATGAAGGCCCTTTGTACTTTTTTGTCTTGCTTCCTGTGTGGCTTGTACATTGTCTCCCTTACTGCCTCTTTAAAAGATTTGATATACATTCTTAATAAAGATTATATGTATTCTAAATTCTAGATATATTTTCTTTATATCTCAATGCATATTGGAGGAATTAGTTGCACAACAAAAGAAATTGTACACTATTTTCATTACCATTGCTTTAAAGGCAATCCTAGAAAATTGGAAACAAGGGAACTCGATAAATTTCCACTTCAGGTGCAACACAGTATATCATATCTCACAGTATGATTTGAAATGGCATTAGCAAAACCCTCTTGGTGTATAAGAAGATATGGCTGCTTGTATATGACTGTTGTGATATGTATGAGCTTTGAGTTATTTTTTTCTATCCCTCCTCTATCTCTTTTAATATATTCATGGATGTCTATAAGATTTATGCTGTGTACTCCCCCGTAATGTTTAAATGTTTCACTACCTCAAAGAATACTAAATAATAACCCATTTGTCTTTCCTGCTTTGAAAAAGAAAAAGAGATTGAAAATTTTTTGAATCATTCCTGGCTTATCAAGCAGCTAAAATAGGAAGGGGCCTTTCTAATTTTCTGTCTTCCTACACGTATAATGATTTTAGGAACTCTTTAAAAACCTTGCTTTTTTGAAGCTATGTAAATTGAATTTTTTTTTTCATTTTATATAACTCCTAGATACGTATTGTAGTTTCGTTTTTGTAAACCACTCAGAACTATGAGGTTGAAGCAGTATATAAAAATAGCTTTTATGTTACATTATGTTATGTATACAACAAAAACCCAGCTATTCCACAGTAAAAAAAAAAAAAAAAAGGAGAGTCCCAAAGCACAAAAAATGCTGTGGAATAGATGTTCCTGATACAAATGTTTATTAAGCGCTTGTAGAATACAAACTCATCCACATTAACATTGATGCAGACATAACATGGCCCGTGTATCGGCTGGAGACGCCTTCCTCAGGGGTCCAGGTCAGTGGCCGTACGATGGTTAAAGGCACAATTGTGGATGGTAAAGATATGTCATGGAAATAAATCAGGCTTCAAGAGGAACGCAAAGAGGTACTGTCCTGGTCCCCTGAGGAAGGCATTTCCAGCTGAAACACGAACCGTGTTGGGCCCACATCAATGTTAGTGTGGATGAGATTGTATTCTATAAGTGCTTAATAAACATTTGCATCAAGAACATCTATTCCACAGTATTTTTTTTTATTTTTGTGTTATGCTATATGGCCAGGCTCTGGTTTTTTAACACTTTGGGTTGTTGTTTTTTTGTATACTGGAGATTGTAATTGCAAGAGGGTTTTTTAAAAAAATATTATTAATGTGTTTACTTCATTTTTATTTTCATTTCCTTGTGAAGTTGGTAATTGTGTTCACATTTCAGTAGAAAGGATATAGAAAAAAAGATTGAACCATACTGATGCTTTTGGTTCAGTAAACATTTGTGTTGAAACTGGTTTTGTAATGAAATAGTTCAATTGTAAAAATTCTGGCTCTATGTTGTTGTGCTGTCTGTGGTTTGTTTTTATGTTTAGGAAAGATATTTTGTTTTGTATTGTACAACACTTTGATTTAGTGGAAGCAAATATCAAATAATGCAAAATAAAAAAACAAAGTCTCTCCAGCACTGATAAGTGTGATGGCTCGACACGCATGTGTTTTGGCCTAATCAGCCTTCCTCTAAAGTCTTGGGGCCTGTTTTACAAAACCGCCCTAGCAGCTGTAGTGCAGTAACGACCATGAAACCCATAGAGTTTTAAAGGGCTTTGGGGCTGTTACCACGCGGCTTTGTAAAACGGTTCATAGACAATCCCACGAAAGACAAAGGCGCGCGCCGACAACTGAGCGCAAGAAGGAGGCACGCGCCGAAGAAAATTACAGTTTTTAGGGGTTCCGATGTGGGGTTTTGTTGGGGAGCCCCCCCAGTTTACTTAGGGGTTCCGATGGGGGGTTTTGTTGGGGAGCCCCCCCAGTTTACTTAATAGAGATCGCACCGGCATTGTGGGGGATTTGGGGGGTTGTAACCCTCCACATTTTACTGTAAACTTAACTTTTTCTCTAAAAACAGGGAAAAAGTGAAGTTTTCAGTAAAATGTGGGGGGTTACAACCCCCCACATCCCCCACAACGCCCCCACAACGCGGCGCGATCTCTATTAAGTAAACACCCCCCCCCCCGTCTGACCGTAAAAACAGTAATTTTCTGCAGCGCGCACCTCCGCACTGCGCTCAATTGTCTGGGCGCACCTTTGTCCCGGCGCGCTTTTGACCTGACACCTTGTAAAACAGGCCCTTGGTGTTTTTGTTTCAGTTTCATTTTGACTCCTTTCAGTATTGTGGTACAGCCACTGCAGATCGTCATACCATCTGTTAAAACTCCACTCTGCAAAACGAAAAGAGACTAACGCCAAGGCGCCTGAGGAAGTGTCGAGCCATCGCACTTATTAGGCAGAGTTCTTGAATTAATAAAATTTGCACACCAGGATTATTGAACATCTTCACTGTTGTTCTTGTCGTAGCATGCATCGGCCCACTGGCTGCCCATAACCAAACACTGCATTTTCAAAGGTGTAGTGTTGGCATATAAATCCCTCTTTAACATGACACCCAAATACGTCTCAGACAAACTTCCTCTCTACACCCCAAAGAGAATGCTATGCTCACAAGATGAAATATGCCTACGTACACCATCAGGATATTCCCTCCAACTCCAGACAGCCTGCTGGGTTTTGGAAAGTCCATCCAGGACCCTGGGCAGTCCTCTAAGAAGAGGACATGTCCAGGTTTTCCCGGACATCTGGTAACCCTAGTAAAAAGGCCCCCAAATTATTTATGCAATCTTTTGCTCCACATGAGCAACAGGCAGGCTACACACGTGTACTTTTGCATGCACAAAACTTTCTGCATTGGTCTTAGAATCTGTCTTAGAAACTGTGGGGTTTAGGAAATGGTGAGAACTCCTTCACTCTGATAACGCAACTAATGCTTCCAGTACTGCCCAAGGCACAACCTTAGTGGCAGTGGCGTACTAACGTTGGGGGGGGGGGCAGTCTGCCCCGGGCACCCTCTTGGTGAGGGTACAGACACCCATCCACCTCTCTGCCCCCCCCCCCCCCCGCACGCCACTTCCCTTTTCCTGTACCTCTGTAACATTCCTGGTGTGAGCAACACTCCCCAACCTGCTGTCGCATCAGGGTCGGCTCTTCCTCTGATGTCACTTCCTTGACCCGCACCTAGGAAGTGACATCAGAGGAGGAGCTCGCACCAGGAATGTTACAGAGGTACGGGGGAAGGAGAGGGCAGGGAAGGAGCATGTGGGGGTGGGGTGGAGAAGAGGGAGGGGAGGGGTACCACCACTCCGGGCGCCTTTCACCCTCGCTACGTCACTGCTTAGTGGTTTCTACATTTGTTAAAATAAATGAGCATAATTGCTTAACAAACTGCCCATATGCAACAAATCACAAGGATATTGTTTTCAGGAAAAGCGAGGAATCACCATGGGAAAATGCTAGATATCCCTTGATCCAATCCAATAACGATTTAGAGGAGAAAAACAAATCGATGGCTTGAATGTGTCCAGACTTGGGAGTTTATACGGTAGCAGTTTGTGTGTTTATACTATCAATTTTTATGAAGCATGCAACGGAATGACAAAAGGTTTTGAGATGAGCTAGGAAGATAGACCGATATGCAGAGAATCTTTGTAATTTCTCTACAAGCTCTTATCAAGCGTGTCTCTAAGCTATCATCTACTGTCCAAAAACATTCATTACACTCGAATGATCAGTAGCTTTCCAAGGGGGGGATTTAAATCAATGAACTTTGGATGCAAAAGCGGAGTTCAGGCAATATGCTCCACTTTACTTAGCTAGAGTACGTCTTGAGCTGTACGCATGAGCAGTTACAGAAGCACTCAGTCTTGAAAATTCAAACCAGCTACTTGACCAGTTGCGCAGCCCCTGGAGGAAAAGTCCATAATAAGCTATTAAGATAGACATGGGGGTAAACCACTTCCCATCCCTGGGATTGGTAACATGGAATCTTGCTCTGTGTGGGATTCTGCCAGCTATTGTGACCTGGATGGACAAGTTCAAGTTCAATTTATTTAATAGGCTGCAAATATAAAACCAGAAGGCAAATCTAAGCGGTTTACAATTAAAAATTTAAAGGGAAAACCCCCCACACAAAACAAAACCACTAGTCTGACCCAGTATAGCTATTCTTATGCTCTTATGTCCTCTGCTTCCTTTGGTTAAGCTTGCAAAGTGCGCTACCGTATTAGTAAACGCTAACTTGTATTAACTCAAGTTTTATGCAATAGGACCGACTCACTAAAAATGCACATTACCGGCATTAGCTACACTAACGCAGTAGTGCACTTTAATAAATGTAACCCTAAAAGCAGGGCAGGATTAATTCATCAAGGGCCCCTAGGCACACAAGTACACTGGGCCCCGGGCCCCGCCCCACCATGCGCCCAGGCGGAAACAGAGGGAAGCTTTGGGCAAGCAGCACCGCTTGCACAATTACAGTTCCCGTTGCCTTTCTTACTCGTGTTGCTTGTCTTACTTTCCGTCGATGGGGGGGGGGGGGGCGTTGCTGATCGGTGTGGGACCCGCATTGCCGATCGATGCTGGAGAGGCCTATCGCCGTTTGGAAAAAACAATGTTGATGCCCTCCTTCATCGGGCCCCCCCTGACCATTTCGGGCCCTAGGCACGTGCCTACTTGGCCTATTGGTTAATCCTGCCCTGCCTAAAAGTACATAAGGAGATAATGATAAGCACCCTCCTGGTTGTTCGTGTCAATGCAGTACAATGATTTTGCACAGATATTAGCTGTTTGATGTATACTGCAGTTGCCTTTATTCTTCCTGGGTGGAGAGACGCATAGCTCAGTATATACTTTACTGTACTTCATGCTAAAGCAGAAAAAGGAATGTCAGGTGAATATTTTAAGCACTGCTTTTAATCTGAGTAATTTGTCTAACTTAATTTAGCTCTGCATTCTATGTGACCAGACTAGTTAAACAGCTAATGTTTCCCTTTATGTTAAATATGCCATACGCTGTCATTCTGCCATAAAATGTGTCGTGTACAGCATTTTAAAATGTGCATGAGTAGTTCTGGGAATTCATTTTCTGCTAATAAGAAGAACTGGCATCAGTACAAGCCTATGCCTTAGAGTGGGCTCGACTGTGGCTAAGAAGTAGCTCAAACTCTCTCCACGGTCAACATGTCACATTGTTTGGAAAGGTGACCCTGCCCATGAGGAGAGAGGAGGAGACATTGTCTGAAGGCAGCAGGGAAGGGTGATCAGAATCCATAATTTCCACCATCATACTTTATGTAACGAGATCAAGGTTATTATGTACAGCAAAGGATGGAATAACTATGAACAATAATGACATGCCATCTCTGGTTAATACAGAAAACAATCGCACGATTCAGTCACATGGATTATCAAATTACTAGACCTCCATGAATAGAATTAAATCTTTTTAAAATTAGAGCTATTGTCTGTGTTTGCTTGTATGATAAACATGATTGCATAGGTTGGAATAAAACTGGCCTCCAAATCTGGAGAACTATACCAGAAATACTGTCCTGCCACTGACCCTCTAGTGCACTTTTTCTGGATGAGCTGTCTTATCTCCCTGTTTCCCAATCTAAATAAATATACCATTTCTTATCTCTTCTCTCACTGGGATAGGCAAGCTACCATACAGCCTTGTGTTGACAGTTCATCAGACAGGGAGGCGTGAGCTATTAAGACTGTGAAGCACAGTAACTGGGAACCATATAGGGATCACATTTGCATGAGATGTGCTAGGTAACAATCATGCAGCATTTTAATGATCAGACCTAGCGTATCATATATGCTATTTTCTGACAAATATTTCCTCACTGCATTCTATGAAATGTAATGGAGACTCAGGCTAAAGTCCGTCATTCTGTACAGTGCACCACCCAAAGTTGCATGCTCAGATCTGTGCACCTTGCAGATTTGCATGTGCAATGTAATTGCTTAACGAGCTAATCAGCGCTAGCAATTGGCAATTAACAAGTAATAATTGGCGCTAATTAGAAGCTACACGCACAACTTTCTAAGCGTATTCTGTAAAGCGGTGCGGGTAAATTCTAGAACGTGAATCTCAGAAAGGGGCGTGGCCAGGGGAGAAGCATAGGTGGATCATGGGCATTCCTAAAAGTTAGGCACCTGTTATAGAATACGCCCAATCCTCACACAATTTAGCACAGGTATTTAGGCCTGGTTTTCAGTAGCCTAAAGGGGAGCACCTAAAGGTTAGGCATGCGAATGGCTGCTAAGCGTGATTCTACAAGCTGCACCTGACTTTGGAGGCATTTTATAGAATTGTATGGAGTCCATTGACTAATTTTATTGTATTATAATTAAAGTCATGTTTCTTTCTTTTTTCATTACATTCATTGCACTTCCAGGGAGGGTGGATGGGGGGGGGGGGAAATATATTTTGAAAAGTTTATTTATTTCACTATAATATTGAAATTATTTTATATGTATTATTCAAATAATAATTTCAGGAGGGGAGGAAATGATTGTTAATGTAATAATTCTACAGTTAATAATGTGTTTTTGTGCAGTTTTTCTGATATATCAATTGTAT
Organism: Geotrypetes seraphini; assembly: GCF_902459505.1. Taxonomy (NCBI): domain Eukaryota; kingdom Metazoa; phylum Chordata; class Amphibia; order Gymnophiona; family Dermophiidae; genus Geotrypetes; species Geotrypetes seraphini. Next base: position 470,127,049 of record NC_047085.1, on the reverse strand, counting down.
TACATTATTGAAGTTTGAAAATCAATAAAGATTTAAAAAAAAAAAATTGCACTAAGGCGCCGTGCTTTTTGGTGCCAATTTTTCTAGGTGTTATATATATAGAATATGGCCCTAAGGGGTTGATTCTATAAACGGTGCCTAAATTGGTTGGCACCTAGAAAAATGGTACCTACCACATGCCAATCAAATGTAGAACTGTGCCTAGCAGCACCTAAACTGAGTTATGTGCCGTTTTGCATCTGTGAGTTAAGCATAGGCCAGGTTTTTTTTGTCTAAAATACTGGCACCTAACGGTCCACACCTAAACTCTACCCCCTCACCATGCCTAATTTTTGGGTAGGCACGGGTAAGTGCCTTGTTTTAGGCACCTATCCCAAAAATTTGAATCAATTTTTAATGGCACTTTCAATGCCAATTAACCAAATTTAAAAAAAAAAGGTAGGCGCCTAACTTGTTAGGTATGCCGATCTAGACACCTACCGGTAGGCGGCATTTATAGAATCAGGGTTTAATTGTCCAAATTACCATGTGATTAGCTGTTGGGGTTGTTCTCTATGGAGTTAGCACCACAGATTTGCAATACAGATACTGCAGATGCCCTTGAGCTGGGATTAAGTGATCTGCATTGTCTGCTGTGTTAAGTTACTGCACAATAAGTTGCCGTGCGTTAAATTTGAGGTGTCGTTTTCATCTGTCCTCTGCCCCATTCCACATGATACAGTCAATACAGGAATATGCTGTGTGTCAAGCAATCATACATATTAAGTGCTGGGATGCATATGCACTGAATGGCACAATTCCCACATCAAAAGGTCATTTTAGATAGAGCATAGACATTGGAACTCATATGTCCAGGACAGGATGGAGTTCTGTTCTGATCATACTTTAGAAAAGGGTCTGCTGATGTAGAGCCTTTTCTAAAACACATGCGGGGATATAGGTGTATATCATAGCAGCTTTGTGTGGTGGTAGCATCTATTTTACAATTAGAAACATGGAAACAAGCAAAGGAAATGTAAAAATGTACACATTACTCTTGGCAGAATTCTGTACAACTGCACAATGTAGAATTGTAGTAACATAGTAAATGACAGCAGATAAAGACCTGAATGGCCCATCCAGTCTTTAGGAAGGGAACAGAGAGATTTGACAAAGGAAGGACACAAGGAAGGAAGAGAGAGAGGGGTGTTGGACATGGGGGTGGATAAGAGGGAGGGAGAGATATACAGGAGGGGGAAAAGGAGTGAGATGGATCCAGGAGCAGAATGGAGTGATGGAGAGATGCCTGTAAATGGGAGTGAGGAAAGAGAGTGGGAGAAATGCTGGAACATGAGGGAGAATGCAGCAGGGAAGAGATATGGAGATGCCGGGCTACGAGGGTGGGGATGGAAGGAAGAGAGCAGATGCTGGACTATAAGGATGGAGGAAGGAAGACGCTGAGAATGGTAGAACTCTGAGGGGGAGAAGGAAATGGATGAGAGGATAGATAATACAGAGGGTAGAAATATGGTAATGGAGGTACATTGAAGATGAATGGGAATGGAGGGTTGAGGAAGGAATGAGATGGGGAATGGAAAAGAAGATGGAAATTTGATAGGTAGCTGAAAAGTAAAAAAGAGAAGGAAGAAAGAGGCAGAAAAGAGCTAAAAAAGAATAATCAATATGTCTGAGGCAGATGTAGTGAGGGAATAGACAGGAGAGAGTAGAAAAGACAAATGGATAGCAACCACTTGAAGGAGAATTAGCAGATGATAGGAAAGCAGAAAAAAGTGACAGTAACCAACATGATGGAAAAATATCCAGACAACAAAGGTAGAAGAAAACCATTTTATTTTATGTTTAAATCCTTTCTTTATTGAGCATGAAAAATGAACAAACATATACAAACCGCAAACATGTAAGTACAGCCCATTAAATAGAAACATAAGCAGTTTATCCATAAACAAGTGCTCAAATATTTATACAAAAGAGAACCTGTACCACCCCTAATCACCTACTCAATCCAAACTCAGCAAAACTACAAATGAAAGAGAGAGAGAAATGAGAAGGAAAAAAAAAAATAAAGCTCAAAATATGACTCCTCGCAGCAGGAGAAAAGGAATTCCAAAAAGCACTTCAAGTTCGCACACAGTGCTTCCCTGACACTGAGTTCATTTTTCGTATCTGGGTGCATTCCATTATAAGAAGGGTAATCATCTGTAATCTCCATTGCTGTATGGAAGGGTCATCCACATCCAACTATTTGAGTGGAATAACCTTCTTGCCAAGAAGGACCGCACACTTTAGAAATGCAACATTTTATTTTAAAAAAATTTTTAACAATTCTTTATTGATTTTCCAAATATTAACAGTGCAATACACAAGTATATAAACATATAATAAATCAAGCAAAGCACATTCATCTTACAGACATATATGAGCAACCATTTTATCCCACCCACCCACCCAATGAGTAATCATTTAAAACACAAATACATAGATTCAATAACCTAAAAAAAAAAAAAATATATATATATATATATGTATATAATGTTTTAAATGTTTTAAATGAAATATGGATAATAATTAGCCAAAATATTGTTTAAATTTTGACAAATAAACTTGCAGGATTTGCTAATTATGTGCACAGAAGTTTGAATTTTTTTGCGCAGAATTCCACCAGCAGTAACAAATGTAATCAGGTTTTCATGTGTATACAATACACACGTGTAAATTATAAATAGGGACTTCTAAAATAGGGGCCTAGCTGATTATTTAGTAAAAGCCTCTTAGAGTCTCTCTTATCAGTGGAAGAGCAGGTGCTTGTGTCATCCAAGCTTTTCTCCTGAGCATATCACCTCTTAACTTGGGGGGAGAGTGTGATGCAGTGGTTAAAAGCTACAGCCTCAGCACCCTGAGGTTGTGGGCAGTGGCGTACCTAGGGTATGTGGCACCCGGGGCCCATTATTTTTTGACACCCCCCCATGTAAAAAAATATTTTTTGTAATGACCATGAAACGGAATAAATGGTCAGAATAGAAACAGGCAGTGAAAATTTTCTTATATTCCAAACATAACATAACATAAATTATCCCAGGACAAGCAGGCAGCTATTCTTGACTGATGGGTGACGGCACCGACGGAGCCCCGGTACGGACACTTTTAGAGTGATTGCACTCTAAGAACTTGGAAAGTTCTGGTAAGCCGCACCGCGCACGCGCGAGTGCCTTCCCGCCCGACAGAGGCGCGCGGTCCCCAGTTTTCTTGTTTCCGCGGAGCCAAGAAGACGCACGTTTCAACGGCTGTTGAACTTTTTTCTATTTTTCGCCTTCCCGCTCGCGTAAACTTCTTGGGAAATATTGTTTCCCTCTTTTTATTTATTTATTTTCTTTAAAAAAAAAAAACAAAAACCGAAATTTGGTTTTCTTCTTATTTTTTCGTTTTGCCCGGCGGGGCCTGCTGCCACCATCGAGGCCTCGGCCTTCGATTTGGCAGAAGCCGTGTTTACGTTCATGCCCCCCCAACCCGGCTTTAAAAAGTGCCAGCGGTGCGCGAGGCCTATTTCTAACTCTGACCCGCACAACTGGTGTTTGCAGTGCCTCGGACCTGACCATCGGGCATCCACCTGCACACGCTGTGCCACTCTTCAAAAAAGAACCCTAAAAAACCGTCAAATTCAGCAACGGTTATTATTCGGTACCGACATGTCGGACACGGCGGCACCGGTACCTACTTCGATCCCGACGCAGTCGGCACCCGTCTCATCGACGCCACGCTATACCGCGTCGGCGCCGCACCAGTCAGGTAAGCCGGCTAAGAAGCCTTCCCCGCTGGAGCGTCCTCCGGTCAAAGTAGCAGAGAGCCCAATCCTGCCGACCGCGAGGCGCCCACGGAATCGCTCCGCTCCGATAGAGGTAAGCCCCTCGACATCGGGTTCCTCTTCGGAGTGTAGAGCGGCACCAAAGGTACCGCAGAAGAGAAAAGCGGTACCGGTGCCTACTTTAGACGAGCGCATTGCTGCCGTCTTACAAGTGCAATTGGAAACTCAGCTAAAACAAATCCTTCCTGCACTCCTGGTACCGAACCTTCCGGTACCGGTCCGGTCTGAGCCATCGGTGCCGATAGTTGCACAGCCTATGCTCTCGGCTTCCTCTTTGTCGGCACCGACACAGTCTACTTCCATGCCAGTCCTGGCACCAGAGTCGACTGCTCAGCATCAGGCTGTTCAGACTGCGGCACCGGTGCAACGGCAATCTCCCGGTACCGTATCTATGAGATCAGGAAAATCGGTACGCAAGTCCCGACATCTTGATCCCTCCACTCCAGATTCTCGACACAGTTTTCAAATTCGAGATCCTGATCTGTGGGGTGATTCAGAGGACCCTATGCTCTCTGACGGGGAATGTTCATCTGGTGATGAGGATCCTTCTACTTTAGATCCATCTTCTAGACCAGATGTATCTTCATTCTCATCCTTTTTAAAAGAGATGTGTGACTCTCTCTCTATCCCCTTGGAGGCTGAGTCGAAGAAATCCAAAGCTTTTCTTGAAGCACTGGATTTTGACCAACCTCCAAAGGAATATCTCAAGCTACCCCTCCATGATATCTTGAGAGAGACCTTTTACAAGAATTTGGAGACACCCTTGACTATTCCTGGAGCACCTCGCAAATTGGACTCCTTATACAAAGTCATCCCAATTCCTGGGTTTGACAAACCACAGCTCCCACATGAGTTCCTCTTGGTTGAATCCACTCTGAAAAAATCCACAGGAGCTAGTGTATACGCCTCAGTCCCTCCTGGCAGAGAGGGAAAGGTCATGGACAAATTTGGCAAACGGCTATACCAAAATGCCATGTTAGCCAACAGGTCAGGGAATTATGCATTCCACTTCTCCTTTTATCTTAAACATCTAATTCAAGATCTCACTACTTTTGAGAAGTACCTCCCTGACCGTAAAAAATCTGCTTTTCGCCGCACTACTTCATCACTGTTGCAGCTTAGGAAGTTCATGGTTAGATCGATCTATGACACCTTTGAGCTGACCTCTCGGGCTACAGCTATGTCGGTGGCTATGCGTCGACTGGCGTGGCTCAGAGTGTCAGAACTAGATGTCAATCATCAAGATCGACTAGCTAATACACCGTGCCTAGGGGATGAGCTGTTTGGAGAATCCATGGACTCCACCACTCAAAAGTTGTCGGCACATGAAACTAGGTGGGATACTCTCCTCAAAACCAAAAAGAAAACCCCACCTTCTAGGCCTTTTCGCCAACAATCGGCCTACCAACGTCGATTTGTTGCTCGCCCTTTGCCACAAGCCCAGCAACAACCCAGACGTCAGCGACAACAACAGAGGCCAGCTGCTAGACCAGCACAGCAGCAACAACAGGTGAAGCCTCCCCCTTCGCAAAAATCCACTCAACCCTTTTGACTTAGTTCTCCAGGACATAGCCAGTCTCCATCCTGCTACCCATCTTCCGCAGCCTATAGGAGGACGCCTTACTGTCTTCATCAGCCGTTGGGAATCCATCACCTCGGACCAGTGGGTCCTCAACATCATCCGCCACGGCTACTCTCTCAACTTTCACACTCTTCCGGGCCAAAGTGTTCCAAAAGAGTCTGCTTTGAACTCTCCTCAGTCCTCCCTCCTTCTTCAGGAAGTTCAATCCCTCCTCCTTCTGAACGCCATAGAGGAAGTTCCTCTAGATCAAAAGGGGCAGGGATTCTATTCACGTTATTTCCTAGTCCCCAAAAAAACAGGAGATCTCAGACCTATTCTAGATCTTCGGGACCTCAACAAATGCTTGGTCAAAGAGAAATTCAAAATGTTGTCTCTGGCCACTCTTTACCCCCTTCTCAATCAAGGCGACTGGCTATGCTCCCTCGATCTCAAAGAAGCATACACTCACATACCGATCGATCTAGCATCCAGAAAGTATCTCCGCTTCATGATCAATCGTTGTCACTACCAGTACAAGGTTCTGCCCTTCGGTCTTGCCTTCTCTCCAAGAGTGTTCACCAAATGCCTGATTGTGGTAGCTGCTTTTCTTCGTACTCACCACCTTCAGGTGTTTCCTTATCTGGACGATTGGTTGATCAAGGCCGATGCGCCTCAGACAGTTCTCACGGCCACCAACCAGACCATTCTATTTCTCCGTTTGCTGGGATTCGAGATCAATCTGCCCAAATCTCATCTCATTCCCTCTCAGAACCTTCAATTCATTGGAGCAGTTCTAGACACAGTCCTAATGAGAGCGTTCCTACCCTCCAACCGTCTTCTCATGCTTCAATTTCTGTGTCAACAGGTACTTCTGCAGACGTCCATCTCTGCCAAGCGCATGATGGTTCTCTTGGGTCACATGGCGTCTACAGTTCATGTCACCCCTTTTGCACGTCTTCACCTACGCACCCCTCAATGGACCCTAGCCAACCAGTGGTCCCAAGCGATGGATCCCTGCTCACGACACATATCTGTAACATCATCTCTTCGTCAGTCTCTACAATGGTGGTTGATATCCTCAAATCTATCCAGAGGGCTTCTGTTCCATCTACCTCCTCATCAACTGGTTATTACTACCGACGCCTCCCCTTATGCCTGGGGGGCTCATTTGAACGAGTTCCAAACTCAGGGTCTTTGGACACCCCAGGAAAAGAGACATCAAATCAATTTCCTGGAACTCAGAGCGATGTTTTATGCCCTCAAGGCCTTCCAACATCTCCTCTTTCCTCAAGTTCTCTTGCTGTGCATAGACAATCAGGTGGCGATGTACTACATCAACAAACAAGGTGGGATGGGCTCTCGCCTCTTGTGCCAGGAAGCCCAGAAGATCTGGACTTGGGCCATAAATCACCATCTATTCCTGAAGGCTATCTACATTCAGGGAAAACAGAATTGTTTGGCGGACAAACTCAGCAGAGTTCTCCAACCTCACGAGTGGTCACTCGATCCTCTCACTCTGCAGTCCATCTTCACTCAGTGGGGCACTCCTCAGATAGACCTCTTTGCAGCCCCTCTCAATCACCAGCTGCCCCTCTTCTGCTCCAGACTCTACACCCCTCACCGTCTGGCAGCGGATGCATTTCTCCTCGACTGGTCCAATCTGTTTCTATATGCTTTCCCTCCTCTGCCTCTCATTCTGAGAACCTTGTTCAAGCTCAAGAGGGAACGAGCCACCATGATTCTGATTGCTCCAAGGTGGCCCAGGCAACATTGGTTCTCCCTTCTACTTCAACTCAGTTCCAGGGAGCCCTTTCTTCTTCCTCTGTTTCCTTCTCTGCTTACACAACAGCAGGGGACCCTTCTACATCCCAACCTCCAGTCTCTGCACCTGACAGCTTGGTATCTCTCGGGCTGACTTCTCATGATACACTTTTATCTCAGCCTGTTCGTTCCATTCTGGATGCCTCCAGGAAACCTGCCACTCTGCAATGTTACCATCAGAAGTGGACACGTTTCTCTTCCTGGTGCTTCCTCCGTCAACATAATCCCACTTCCCTTGCAGTGGAAACTTTATTGGATTATCTCCTTTCTTTGTCTGACTCTGGCCTCAAGTCTTCGTCTGTCAGAGTCCACTTAAGTGCTATTGCGGCATTTCATGAGCCAGTCCATGGAAAGCTCCTCTCAGCTCATCCCCTGGTGTCCAGGTTCATGCGGGGTCTTTTCAATATGAAACCACCTCTTAAAACACCTCCTGTTATCTGGGATCTTAATGTGGTTCTTTCCGTCTTAATGAAGCCTCCGTTTGAACCTTTGGCTACTGCCACTTTCAAGTTTCTCACTTGGAAGGTTCTTTTCCTCATCGCCCTCACCTCTGCCAGGAGGGTCAGTGAGTTACATGCACTAGTTGCAGATCCACCTTTTACGGTCTTTCATCACGACAAGGTGGTTCTGCGTACTCATCCAAAGTTTCTCCCTAAGGTTGTCTCTGAATTCCATCTCAACCAATCCATTGTTCTGCCTGTCTTCTTTCCGAAACCTCACTCGCATTCTGGAGAACAGGCTCTGCATACTTTGGACTGTAAGAGGGCTCTTGCTTACTATCTTGAGCGCACAAAACCCCACAGATCAGCTCCTCAGCTATTTCTGTCTTTTGATCCGAATAAATTAGGACGTCCTGTTTCTAAACGTACGTTGTCTAATTGGCTGGCAGCGTGCATTTCTTTCTGTTATGCTCAGACCGGACTGACACTGGAAGGTTCGGTAACAGCCCATAAAGTCCGAGCTATGGCAGCGTCTGTTGCTTTCCTCCGGTCCACGCCCATTGAGGAAATCTGCAAGGCTGCCACTTGGTCCTCAGTTCATACTTTTACATCTCATTATTGTCTGGACGCATTTTCCAGACGGGATGGACACTTCGGCCAATCTGTTTTGCAAAATTTGTTTTCCTAATGGCCAACCTTCCCTCCATCCCTCTTTTTGTTAGCTTGGAGGTCACCCATCAGTCAAGAATAGCTGCCTGCTTGTCCTGGGATAAAGCACAGTTACTTACCGTAACAGGTGTTATCCAGGGACAGCAGGCAGATATTCTTGCGTCCCACCCACCTCCCCGGGTTGGCTTCTTAGCTGGCTTATCATAACTGGGGACCGCGCGCCTCTGTCGGGCGGGAAGGCACTCGCGCGTGCGCGGTGCGGCTTACCAGAACTTTCCAAGTTCTTAGAGTGCAATCACTCTAAAAGTGTCCGTACCGGGGCTACGTCGGTGCCGTCACCCATCAGTCAAGAATATCTGCCTGCTGTCCCTGGATAACACCTGTTACGGTAAGTAACTGTGCTTTATGTCTGAATTGTCATGACATCAGAAGTACATATGGAGTAGTTGCAGATGATGCTTGGGACAGTTCTGATTGTGTTAGTTCGGTTTTATGTGTTTTTTGAATAGAAGGGTTTTTATTTCTTTTTGAAGGTTTTGCAGTCTGTGGTCGATGTCAGTTGGGGGTCGAGTGTTGCAGCTCGAATGGCTAGGAGGTTGTAGAACAGTTTTTTTATTTTGACGTTTTTGGTTGGAGGGTGTGTGAATGGTGCGTGAGTTCTCCTATGTCTGTTTGAAGTGGATTGAATTATTTAGCTGAAGAAATTAGTTACCCCCTCATCCCACACACATTAATTCTCTTCCATTTTTGTTCCCATTATAAAAAACACTGATAAGTTCCCAGAAAAAAAATACATTAAAATAAGAAGTGAAAACAAAGGCCCCTACAGATGAGAACATAACATAAGAATAGCCTAACTGGGTCAGACCAATGGTCCATCATGCCCAGTAGCCCATTCTCATGGTAGCCAATCCAGGACATTAATACCTGGTCAAAACCCAAAGAGTAGCAACATTCCATGCTACCGATCCAGGGCAAGCAGACACTTTCCCCATGTCTTAATAACAGATTATGGACTTTTCCTCCAGGAATTTGTCCAAATCTTTCTTAAAACCAGCTACACTATCTGCTTTTACCATAACTTCTGGCCACTTCATTTTTAAGTTTAGATCTTTCCTTTCAAACAGAGACCTTGCTAGATGTCAAATACAGCACAAGGTAACTTCACATGGACTTAGCTGTGCAGGAAATGTGAATCTCCTCATACACCCACCATATAGTGCAAAAATGTGCAAAGGTCTGTTTTTTTTCTTTCGATCACTACATAGCCTAATGCCACACAAGCAACGCTGTTACAAACATATTCTGTAGGTCAATGCTAAGGATAACAAAGTTTCCTTCCTTGGACCAGAAGGAGATACTAATAAACCACTTGAAGAGATCCCAAAACAACACCCAAAGACCCACTCAGTGTGTGAACCAGTTGAGTGGAGTGGACTAACTGGTGGGTGGAAATGGGCCCGGAGTTTGCTCAGCAGAATTTCCCAGACCACCTCTTCCTCTCAACACATTGACACGCTGCCACCACCACCACTAGGAACACCTCACTGGGTAGGCCAGCTATGCTATAAACTTTATAAAACACGTTATTATATTTTCTTATAAAGCACATATTTTAACTGAACTCTCTGACATCCTCAGCCTTTCCATTCACAAAAATAGAAGGAAGAAAAGTTCCCATTTCCTGCTGTCTCATGTCCCCGGCCTATACAATATTTTTTTTCTGCAGACCCTTCAAAAGTCTGACCAAATCCTCATTTCACTTGCATTATAAAGTACTGAGGATGCAATCTCTCCCCAATCCCAGGTCCTAAAGTCTAAGACAGTAGCGCAAACTAATGCTGCCAGATTCAGGAAAAAAAATTTTGATTCGATTCAGCCTATTGAATTGGTTTTTCAATTCGATTTTCCTGCCCAGTTGGGTGATTTTTTTCAAAACCCCTGGTGGGTTTTATAGCTTTTTCACCCCCTTTGGCTTCTCCTAACCACACTGGCGCTGTGGTGTAAATAAAATAAAGAAACAAAAAGGACTTTTCCTCTCTCTGTTAAATCCTAGCTCACGTTTGCAGTCCAACACCAGCTCTGGCAGGATACACATTTCAAATCTGACATATTATAATCACAACACAGAAAATAAAATTAATTTTTCTACCTTTTGTTGTCTGGTTATATTTCAAATCTTGTTGGTCCAAGGCTCTGGTTTTCTTCTGATAACTTGCTTGCCAGGGTCTCCTTCTTTCTTCTTTCTGCATGCTAACCATCCATCTGCCAACTCTGTCCTTCCTTTCCATTTCCCTTCCCTCCCCAGGAAGTCTGGTATCTTTCCTTTTTTTCATCTCCCTCCACAGATCCACCTTTTCTTAACTACCCTTTCATCCGGCATCTCTCCTTCCTTCCCCACCACCCCAGAGTCCACCATCTCTCCCTTTCTTTTCCCAATTACCCTCCTATCCAGTATCTCTATCACTCCTCCACACCATCCCTTGTGTCCAATTTCCCTCCCTTTCTGTTCCTTCCCTCCCTAAATCCCATGGTCCATCATCTCTCTCCCTCTCCTCTATTTTCAGACCCATTATTTCTTCCTCCCCCCCCCCAAAGTTTGGCATATGCACGTCTCTTTGAACACCCCCTTCCCTCCGTGTACTTCTAAACCAGGGTCCCCCCCAAAGGCCTGTCCCCCCTTAAAGGCCTGCACCCCCCTTGAAGGCCTGTCCCCCCCCTTGAAGGCCTGCCTGCCTGTCTCCCCCTTATAGGCCTGTCCCCCCTTGTAGGCCTGCCTGCCTGTCCCCCCCCTTGAAGGCCTGTCCCCCCCTTGAAGGCCTGCACCCCCTTGAAGGTCTGCACCCCCCCAAAGGCCTGCACCCCCCCAAAGGCCTGCACCCCCCTTGAAGGCCTGTCCCCCCCTTGAAGGCCTGCACCCCCTTGAAGGTCTGCATCCCCCGAAGTCCTGCACCCCCCCCGAAGGCCTGCACCCCCCCGAAGGCCTGCACCCCCCCTGAAGGCCTGCACCCCCCCCGAAGGCCTGTCCCCCCCTTGAAGGCCTGTCCCACCCCCTTGTAGGCCTGTCCCACCCCCTTGTAGACCTGTCCCCCCCTTGAAGGCTGCCTGCCCCCCCTTGAAGGCCTGTCCCTCCCCCTTGAAGGTCTGCACACCCCCCCGAAGGCCTGTCCCCCCCTTGAAGGCCTGCCTCCCCCCTTGAAGGCCTGCCTGTCCCCCCTTGAAGGCCTGTCCCCCCCTTGAAGGCCTGCCTGCCTGCCTGTCACCCCCCTCCCCCTTGAAAGCCTACCTGCCTGCCCGCCCGCCCCACCCCGAAGGACCACTCGCCCCCCTGGCCTCCCCGCACCACCTATGAAGCAGCACTACCTATGCTCCCGGCCTTGCCGTTCAGTCCCCCCCACCACCCCCGAAGGACCGTTCGCCCCACTGACCTTCCTGTACCACCTATGAAGCAGCCGCAGCAGGATCGCGATGCGATCCCTGCGCTGCTTAGGCGCTGCTTCCTGCGCCGCGGTCTCGCCCCTCCTCTGACGTCAGAGGAGGGGCGGGACCGCGGCACAGGAAGTAGCGCCCAAGCAGTTCAGGGATCGCTGACGCTGCGGGCTGCTTCACAGGTGGTGCAGGAAGGTCAGTGGGGCGAGCGGTCCTTCCGGGGTGGGGGGGGGGACTGAACGGCAAGGCCGGGAGCACCCCCTCAGGGCTGGCACCCGGGGCGGTCCGCCCCTCCCGCCCCCCCCTTGGTACGCCACTGGTTGTGGGTTCAAGCCCAAGCTGCTCCTTGTGACCCTGGGCAAGTCACTTAATCCCTCCATTGCCCCAGGTAGATAGATTGTGAGCCCACCAGGACAACCAGGGAAAAATGCTTGAGTACCTGAATAAATTCATTAAACCGTTCTGAGCTCCCTTGGGAGAACGGTATAGAAAATTGAATAAATAAATAAAAAATAAAAATAAACTTCATCCTAAGCCCTCTCACTCTAGAGTTTCCTTTCAATTAAAAGAAACTGGTTTCATGCACATTTATATACTTAAACATCTCTATCATATCTTCGCTATGGGGTAGAACTTCAAAGTGATTTAAATGGCCAAGAGAAGCTTCTGATTGATTGAATCAATTGTGTGGGACTAGCCAGGGATATTCAATATCACTTAATTGGTTAGTGTCGCTAAATATTTCTGCAAACCAGCTATCCCGTAACTGGGGAGGTTAGGTGCAGAACATAGGCCGAGTGGCAACTTAGCTGGTTAATAGCTATATTCACTCAGCAGCAATATTCAGTAACCACATAAAGTTAGGACTGGAAAAAATGGCTGTACTAACGTTATGCTGGGTTAACCAGACACTGGTGTGCATATTAGCTGGTATCTGGTTAACATCTGGACTGGCGATCATACCCAGATATTCCCTGGCCCGTGGCATAATCACAGAAGAGCCCGAGCCCACCCATTTTGGACTCAGGCCCACTCAGTTTCTGCAGGGTTTCCTAAGCTCTGCCAGCTGAAAACTCCCAGCATCCCTCCTGCCATGCAGGCAAAAACTCAATTTTGAGGCATCCCATAGCCTTCCTTCTGGCATAGGCCCACCTATGTGGAAAAAGGAAGTTGCATCAGTGCTAAGCGATGTATATCAGTTGCTACTCGGTGTTGGTGAAGAAGTGGCATTTAAAAGGTATGCTGGGGGAAATTGTTGAGAGCCTGGATCTCTTGCGGGGGGAGGGGGAGCTATGAACCCAGATCTCCTTTGGGAACGGGGGGAGATGCTGGGCAGAATGTGTGGTGGTTCCTGTGCCCACCCACCTTAGGCCCAAGCCCACCCAAAATTGGGTGTATGCCTAGGCTACCATCCCCGGTATTGAATATCTGAGGTTATTTCAGCCTGCAGCTGGAAATAGCTTGCTAGCCACTTAACCACCAACTGAATATCAGGCCCATTATTTTACTGTTAGTGCCAGTTATTAGTAACTACAGTAGGTCTCATTGCATAAAATAGACATAAAATGGCTGATCTATTCTGTTCAGTAGCATGGTTACTGTTGTAACTGCTACACCATGCAAGTTACTTGTCCAGCTCTCTTGAATGTAAACCACCTAGAAGTCGCAAGATTATGGCGGTATAGAAGAATAAAGTTATTATTATTATTTATGGCTTCTTGGGAAGCACAAGAGTCATTTCACTCTCTTTTGAGCAGACATGCTCAATTCTTACTTTCTGTCCTCTTTCTATTTAGAGATCTTCTGTATATATCCCACACTTCTTCTCGTATCCTACAGAAATGATGAAGAATGCTATGTCTGAGATGATTTGGGGGGGTGAGGCTTTTTAGTTTTAGGCTCGGTATTGGTTGCTGATTTGAGCTTGTATTAAGGTTCGATTTGGTGTTGCCCTTTAAGGATTTAGCAGAGGGCAAACTGTTTGAACTAGCAAAGAAGCTACAGAGGGCAAATTGATGTATCTAGCAAAAAGATTATGGAAGGCAAACTAGTTTACCTAGCAAGGAGATTAAAGAGGCTGGAAATGGATTCCAGTAGGTTCCAGAAATAAATTTATCCTTTGGGGTTGATGTTCAGCTCTAATTAAATGGTTAGCTAGTGATAACTGGGCCCCCACAGGATATTCAGTAGTACATAAGGAGGCAATGCCACTAAATATCCTAGCTGACCACCACATTCTGTCTAATTAATGTCAAGGTAGGTCTGGGGGCAAAGGCAAGATGGAGCTGGGAGTTACCTGGGCCTTACTGATATTTTATTTATTTCATTTTATATCCCATCCTCCCCAACAAGCTCAGAATGGGTTACAGGTTAATATATATAAAATATATTCAAATGGATTACGAGTTGACATACATATAATAGTTTGTTCATCCTAGATTAACATATACAGAGTGATCTAGAACCACATACGTTTGGTATACATTTGATTGGAACAGATTGGAGTTGTTTCAGCTGAAGGAGGCAGATTGGTGGTTTTGATGATCTGTTAGTCAATTTAACAATGCTGAGGGCAGGAGAAGATGGAGGGAGTAACAGGCGAAGGGAATTAGGTAAAGAGTTAAAAGCTTTCCTAAAGTTCAGAAGTCCCTTGAGGGATCTGATATGTAGGACCAGTTGATTCCAGTAACCTTGATAAGAAATGGGAGTAGGATCGACATCTGGCAGTCTGGAGTTAGAGGGGGAAACCAATGGGTATTTGCAGATGTGTTTCATACTGGGAGAAGAGTGATCTGTTTGGAATGTATGAAGGGAAGTTTAATTGAAATGTAGCCGGGAGCCATGTTGTGTAAGGATTTGTACGCTAGCACCAAGCCCTTAAAGATACAATGTTTGGCTGTGGATAACCAATGGGCTGATGATAGTGCTTGAGAGATAAGGTCATGGGCGTGAAGGTTCTTTAACAGTCTAATTGTTGTGTTTTGTAAATGTTGAAGACACTAGATTTTTTGCTGTCAGTCCATTGAATATGCATTGCAGTAATCCATGTGGGAGAAGACGAAGGCATAGAGAAGTTGTGTAAAGTCAGGTTCAGAGAAGTAGTTTATTATTTTCTGGAACTGCTGAAGATAGTAGAATGAAGATGAGACCACTTGAGATGTATGGTTGGAAAGTGATAGGTTTGAGTCAAGAAGTATCCCTAAGCTGTGTACTTGGTCATTTGCAGTTATGGTAGTTGATTCACAGAGAAAAGAGGGACGGGTGTAGGTATTACTTAGAAGGAGGTGAACCAGCATAATACATTGTCTTAGATGCCAATTTTGGAGAGTCGTGTAATGAAGAGACGTTGGTCAATGGTGCTAAAGGTTGCACTGAGATCTAATAGCACCAGTAGGATATCATTTTCCTTATCTATAAGCTTCCAGCAGTCTTCAATGAGGTCAAGAAGGATGGTTTCAGTACTATGGAATTTCCTTAATCCCGACTGGAAGGTAGATAGGGCTTCCTGTTTGTCGACGAAGGAATGTAGTCGGTTGAATACAGTTATTTCCAGGATCTTGAAAATAAAAGGTAGGTTGGAAGACAAGCCTAAAGTTGCTGGGCATGCAAGGGTCGAGTGTGTGTGTTGTTTTTTTTAATTGGTCTGACGATTGCTGATTTCCAGCTTGTGGGTACTGAGCCCGATTGTAAGAGGGATTGATAAGAAGAAGGATTGAGCTTATAAAGGTGTTTTTCATAGCAATTAGGAAATGTGGTGGGCAAGGATCTAGGATGGAGTCGGAAGAGTGAATGGAATCTAGTATTTTGGTGAGGTCATCATATGAGACAGTTTCGAAGTGGGTTAGGTTTCCAGGTTTAAGGATGTGAGGAGTTGGTTGAGTGGGAGAGTCAAGATAAAATTGTATTTTTTCTATTTCATCAGTGAAGAAGTCAGAGAGCATTTTGCTGTCGAGTTTAGTGTTTAGGCCTTGGTTGTCTCCTTGTGATGTAGTGAATATCTTTTTTGTTAGTGTAAAAAGGTTTTTTGATCTATTAGAGGTCTTTAGTAGCTATTGGGAGTAGTATGCCATTTTACATCGAGGGCAGCTTATTTGTATTCTTCATGCAGTTTCTTCCAGCTGGATTTGCCACCATTAAGCCTGGATTTGTACCATTTCCTTTCCGCTCTCCTTAGTTCTCTTTTCTTGGTTCTTAGATTGTCAGTAAACTAGGGGAAGGAGAGTTTGCGGGGATAGTATTTGATTCCTTGACTGGTGCTAAACCTTCATAGAGGGCTTTTACTTCAGTGTGCCAGTCTGTGGCAGCCTTCTCAATGGATTTAGAGTTAGATTTCAGTGTTCTGCTAGGTTGGAAAGGCCTGAGGAGAGATCCCCTAAGTCAATAGTGTTATTGTTGTGGATTTTCTTAGGTTGGGGTTGCTTCATGGTTGATAGGTGTGGTTAAATATGATCAGATGATGATCAGACCAGGGTACTGATTTGATGGAGCAACTAGGAGTTTCTGTGTTGTGCAGTGGGTCTTTATGAATGAACACTAGGTTTAAGACATGGCCTGCAGAGTGAGTCAGTGAGGGGACTATTTGGTGGAAGCCCAGGTCTGTTAGTAACAAGATGGAGATTGTGACAGTTCAGACCTTGCAGTCAGCCCTGACACCCAGAAAAAGAAAGCAGCAGTGCTTCCAGGAAGTAAGGAAAAACAGTCATACATTAGAAAGCATTTCAATACACCCAGAGCTGCCTATCCCCAACCTGAACCCAGGCAGATCCCTTATATGAGAGAGCAGGAAAGTCCCATAGGTGATCACCATAGGTGGGTCCCTGCTAAACTTAAGCCTAGCTTACAGAATCTAAGCAGAGCAGTGCAGGAGCAGGAGCTGCAGAAAGCTCTCCAAGCCAAGCAGCAGTCAGAAGAAGAAGACCATATGGAATGGCAGGGACCTGAGGAGCCGCAGACCCCAGAGCCATATGCAGAGGTTGAAAGAATGGAGTTTACTGAACCAGAGCCTGCACTTTTAGAGGCAATGGAAGTGAACCTATCATTGATTGGCAAGTAACCTTTTTTTTTTTTATGGGGGGTTCCACTTTTGGATTTGAGAAAAACTGAGGCCTGTTTTTGAATTGTGAAAAAACCCATTTCAATTTAAAAGCTTGTATTGTTGACAGGATTTTCTGCAAGCTGTTAGCAAAGCACTGCTGGGACAGTTTCTTTTGGGGTTTTTTGTGGGTTTTTTTTTTGCCAAAGCCTGAAAGTGTTTGGCATTGCTGGGGATTATATGAAGTTGTGTGTGTGGGTGGGGGTGGGGGGGTGTTGTGACATCCGATTAGGAAATTCTTTTGTGGGATACATTTTGTGCCATCAAAGAAAAAGTAATTCAAATGCAGACACAGCAACTTTAGTCCCCGCAATTAGCTCTGTGGAGCTAGCACCTGCCAATGCTGGTGTAAGGCAGGCAAAGAAACTGAGTTAATGTGACAAACTTTGATAAAAAATTGACTCTTGTATTGCATGTAAGGGCCTGGTGAAGGGGACTTTGTAAGGACTAATGAAGTCCGGGCACCTTGCTGGGTTACGGCCTTTTGCCAGCCCAAAGCATTGTTACAGTGTTTTATTTTTCCTTTGAGAAGTGTTTTTTTTTTGTTGCTGATAATTTGGGCCTGCTTGGGAGTAAGGCAGCCCAGAAGGAGTTGGACTCTTGGGGACTTACTAAAGTTTGGCTACAGTGTTAAAAGCCAGTGATGTTTATTTTTTTTTTTTTTTTTCTTCTTCTTATGGGCTTGATAATGAAGCCGGTTTAAACTGCATGAACTTACCTGAGAGTTTGAGCTTTTCACCAGCTGGGAAAGGTGATATAATAAACCTGAACTTTTCTTTTGAAAGCCAGAACTGTTTGGAGAGGTTTTTGGGTTTTAAAAAAAAAAAAAAATTGCTTGAGTTTCATAGAACCTTTTCTTTTGGTAGCCTTGTGGCCCTCTCACACTGAAGGGCCATTCTCCCTTTTGAGTGGCACGCTTGTTTCGGCGTAGTCACCTGCCACGGCACTACGGCCACCCTAGCGAGGGCCGGGTGGGTGACAGAATCCAGTCTCATTTGGGTAGTCTGTAAAATTAAAGTCTCCTAATACGTCAATCTGGTTGTAAGTGAAGACCACTTTACCAAGGATGGATAACAAGTCATCTAAGATGGTCATAGGAGAATGGGGAGCTCAGTATATCAGGGCAAAGGTAAGATTTCTGTTGTGACCTGCAAAGAGGAGATGGTGTCTATTAATTTTGAGTTGAAGTTGGATTTGATGATGGAGGCTACACTTCCTCTTCTAGTGTCAGTACGTGAGCAAGCTAGTGCTTAATACTGGATGGAGGAGAGCAGCAAAGCATACCTAGAGTGGCTCCGTTATTATCTTTAGGCCTGGTTTCATGATTAAGAAGATGTCCCAATTGTTTGAAAAATGAGCTTACAGAGCTATTGTTAGTAATTTGTAATTTTTCTTTAAAATCTAGCATAGTACCAGAAGACTGGAGGGTAGCCAACTTGACACCAATTTTTAAAAAAGGTTCCAGAGGTGATCTGGGAAACTGTTGTCCGGTAAATTTTGATGTCGAGAACATATATGTAAGCATGGATTAATAAGAGAAAGCTAACATGGTTTTAGTCAAAGAAAATCTTGCCTCACCATCTTCTGCATTTCTTTGAAGGGGTAAATGAACATGTGGATAAAAGTGAACCAGCTGATATTGTGTATTTGGATTTTCAAAAGGCATTTGATAAAGTACCTCATGAAAGACTTCTGAAGAAATTAGAAAGTCATGGGATAATAGGTAATGTCCTTTTATGATTTAAGAACTGGTTGAAAGAAAGAAAACAGAGTGGGTTTAAATGATCAATATTCTTAATAGAGAAGGGTAAATAGTGGGGTTCCCCAGGGGTCTCAATAATCTAGAGATAGGAATAACTAGTGAGATAATTAAATTTGCTGATGAAACAAAGTTGTTAAATCGCAAGAGAATTGTGAAAAATTGCAAGAGGATCTTGTGAGACTGGAAGACTGGGCATCAAAATGGGAGATGACATTTAATGTGAGCAAGTGCAAAGTGATACATGTGGGAAAGAGGAACTCAAACTATAGCTACGCGATGCTGGATTCTTTGTTAGGAATCACTGCACAGGAAAAGGATCTTGGTGTCACTGTTGAGTATACGTTGAAACCCTCAGCTCAATGTGTGGCGGTTAAGAAAGTAAATACTGTAGAATGTTAGGAATTACAGTGGTACTTTGGATTACGAGCATAATCCGTTCCAGGAGCATGCTCGTAATCCAAAATGCTCGTTTATCAAAGCGAGTTTCCCCATAGGAAATAATGGAAACTCGCTTTTTCCCCGGGAAACAAATGGAAAAGATGGTCAGTCATAGAGGCCAAAACTGTTTCGGTGCTGTAATTTGTTTGGAAGCCAGATTGAGAATAATGTAGGATGTTGAACTTCTCTAAGTATTTTGTGAGGTCGATTTAACCAGACCTTCCATTAGTTTAAGAAAGAATGGTATGTTGGCAATGAGTCTGTAGTTGGCCATCAAGGAAGCGGATTTCTTTGGGTTTTTGATAATAGGAGTCACGAGGATATGCCCAAGATCCTCTGGGAATTTACCGGTACGCATGCATGAAGAGACCCAGTTAAAAAGTTCAGCCTTGAAGGAGATAGGAGCTGTTTTTATAATGATTGGTGGGCAGTTGTCCAATAGGCAATTGGATTTTCCATATTTCGAGTAAAGCTTTGTCTAAGGCAGTAAGTGTGATAGGTAAATCTATGTTTTAACTTATAAGGGACAATCTCAATTTGTGGATTTTTGTAGCAAAAAAGTCAGCTAAGATTGCTGCAGGAGGTGGGGAGTCTGTATTGGAGCACTTGTGGGATTCAATATCAAACAAAGAACTGACTATTTTGAAGTTTGTGACTATATAAAGTAGGAGAATTAATTTTTTGTGAGTAGTGTTTACTACGCTTTTCTTTGATTATTATTTTGTATTCTTTAACCTTTAGTTGCTGAGTCTATCCTCATCTATCCCTGATTTGCACCATGTTCTTTCTAATTTGTATAATTCTCACTTTAAGACCATTAAGTTGGTATCGTACCAGCTGTCTGATAAATGTTGTCTTTTTTAATGTTTTTCAGAGGGGCTATGTTGTTTAAGACCTGATCACTAAAGTTTTTCCATCCTAAAATGAAGTTAGGGTCAAAAGTTGGGTTGGAGATTAAGCTATAGTACATCCAAAATTCTACTGGGTTCAGCTGTCCTGTTATGTAAATAGTTTTCTCTTTGAAGTTGTTCCTTGGTTTTGTTTTAAGTTGTCTTTTAATCCAGCATAATACAAAGTTGTATAAGAGATGGTCCGACCAGGGAGTATTGGATCAGGTTTCACCTTTGAGACTTATAATGGGGGCCGTTGTGGCATTAGAAAGGAATGTGATCAGATTTAGGTGGTGACCTTTCTGGTGGGTTTTAGTCAGAGATGGTTTGGAGAACCCTAATGATGTGAGGAAGGAAAGTAGGTCAGTTACGTTGGAATTGTCTGCCTCTTCGAGTTGTAAATTAACATCCCCAGCTATATAGTTGTAGGCACTAGCTAACGAGTTTGCAAGGAGGAAGTCGTAGAATTCCTCTTTTGCTAGGTGCCATTTGTTGGGGGGAATGTAAAATATTGTGAGGATCAAGTTGTCTTTGCAATCCTCTTTAGATATTTTATAGGTGAGGATTTCCAGGTCAGTAGTCAGTTTGGAGTCTAACACTTGGAACTTTAAGTGGTTTTGGAGAATTATTGCTAAATCACCTCCTTTTTTTGAGGTTCTTGATAAAGGGATAATTTTGTAGTCTGAAGGTAGTATGTCACCTATGATGATATCCTGATCAGAGATTAACCATGTTTCAGTTAGAAGTAGAATATCCAGGTAGGTTTCTTCCAGCCAGTCTTTGACCAATTGTGCCTTATTCCTGACTGAACGAATGTTCAGGTAAGCTCCAGATAGCTTGTAGTGGTCTAGAGGAGCCAACGGCTCTGAGTATTGTAGGTTTTTGAGGAGACGTCGTCTTTTGTGCATTGATCTTAAGGGACGGCAGGAAGAGTTAACAAACATGACTGGAAAGGGTCCTGTTTCCATGCAGTCATGAAGGTGGCGAGAGGGATGAAAAGATTTTTCAGACCTGGTGATTCTGTCCCATGTAAAATGAGTTTGAATTGATTCGAATGCTAAGGCTCTTGATATCAGACTTCTCGTATCTAGTAAGTAGAGGACCAGTAAGGCTAAGATCTTTCCTGTGACATCGGCCATGATGGCTCTGAAATTAAGGGGGAGAAATACAGAGAGTATTAAGAGAGTAAAAAAAAACCCACACAAGGAGCCCTGAGCCCTTTGAGGGGCTGAGGATAAGCAGGCCGGTGCCGGGGAGAAGGGGGGCAGGGCTTCCCGCCAAAGATGGAAGTTTGAAATGAAGTCTCGGTGCAGTGAGAGGGATGGTTGGTTCCCTTCCCATCACTGTGCTGAAGCTGACGATCAGGTTTGCTTCTGAAAAGTGTTCATGCTACATACAGGCTCTGTAAAATGGTTTTTGATCAACGTCAATTGCCGGGCAGATCCTGTACCACTAACGGTTTCTCTTAAATGATGGCTTCTCTCTCAAAGAGAGAGAGAAGCCATCATTTAAGAGAAACACATCTCTAATAGAAACATGATGGCAGATAAAGGCCAAATGGCCCATCCAGTCTGCCCAACAGCAGAAACCATTATCTCTTCCTCTCTTTAAGAGATCCCACATGCCTACCCCATCAGAATATACAGTAGTTCAGTGAATGAATTGTGAATATATGGAACAGCTGAGTCTCAAGGCAAGAATGGAGGTACAATAAGAAAATTTAAGGAAAGGATTGGATAAACACAGCAGTGAAGGGAAACTGGGGTTTGTAGCATGCACCAAGAGGCAATTTGGGCAGACCATGTTGGTCTTTCAGCCCTTATCTACTTTCATATTCTCTGTTTCAGCATACAAATTGTTTCATTCACTGAAATCATCAATATTCTGGTAACCCATTAATCTCTGTCTAGTTATAGCCCTTACATCCTATCTTTAATAAAATTAATAGACATCAGAAAATTTAATGAATTCAGTTCAATGAAAAGGAATGACTACAGCATTATTATGTAACTATTTCAGAACCAATAAACAACATGTATTATAAGGATTATTACACAGTTTTACCAGCCCCAAAAGAAATGAGAATATTAGATTTTGATAGGTTCAATACAGCTCCATGAATGTCGTAGGGAAAAGTGGACAATATACATTTCAGTGACTTAAAATTGTAATTAATTAATTTATTCAGTTTTCTATATCGTTCTCCCAAGGGAGCTCAGAACTGTTTGGTTTATTTGGGTATTCAAGCATTTTCCCTGTCTGTCCCTGTGGGCTCACAATCTATCTAATGTACTTGGGGCAATGGGGCGATTAAGGCCTAGATTCAGTAAGGGCCTGGCCCAGCAGAGCTAAAGTTTACTTTTTTAAACTTTTTCACGAGCCCGTTTTAACCCATGGGTTAAAACCACAGGCTTGCATAGCGGGGAAGGGCAGGAGAGTCGGGGAGAATCGGCGCAGGAGATTTGGGGCAGAGCAGGAGAATCGTGGCTTCGGGGCAGAGCAATCGGAAATGACGTGAACGACTGGTCCCCAGAAGTCGCTTGTTTGCTGATCAGCCAGTCCAGTCGGTGTTGCTTTTTTTTTTTTTAGTGAATCGCTGCCTGTCTACATTTGAATGTTGCTCCCCCCTCATTTGCATGCGCGGATCGGAGGATGATTGGGACAGAGGTTAGTGAATCGGGTCGGAGGGGAATCAGGTCGCAAAGGGGTCGCTAAAAGGTCAGAACTTGATCAGTGGGCTTAGTGAATCTAGCCCTAAGCGACTTGCCCAGAGACACAAGGAGCAGTATGGGTTTGAACCCACAACCTCAGGGTGCTGAGGCTGTAGCTTTAAGCACTGTCAATCACAAGCAAAAAATCCAACAAAACTGCAGTAAGTCGAGCAACGAACAAAAGAAAAAACTGCAGGAGTGGCTACAAGATGCCAAGTCTTTAATCAACAAACATAAATATGAACATAAACAGTTTGTATCCAAAATATGGTCCTAGAAGATTGGTGAACCAGGACCCTGGTTTCGAAAAAACACTCCTTCCTCAGGGGTCCTAAAAGAGTATGAAAATCACATACTAGGGTACCATATGGATAACAACTGGATAAAAGGCAATTTTGTAGACAACTAAGGGCTCCTTTTACAGAGGTGCGCTAGCATTTTTAGTGCACACACTGGATTAGCGCGTGCTTCCCGAAAAACTACCATCTGCTCAAGAGGAGGCGGTAACGGCTAGCGAGCGCTATTCCGCGTGTTGAGGCCCTAACGCACCTAAGGAGCCCTAAGTGAACTGGGTAAGCTCCTACGCACTGTCCCCCCCTACTTTTGAGCACACTTTCCTTCTGCAGCTACCACCAAAATGATAGTGAGCTATCCATCCTTTTCAAGCTTCTTTCCATCTTTACAGGGACCATTTCTCATGCCAACTTTTTGCTTAGATTACAGTCTTAATTGTGAAATGCTGATTTACTTTTTAACTGACAAAAGACACATCTGGTCAGGTTACTAAAGAAATAACATCCCAAGCTGTTCTGGAAATTTCTGAGTTGAGAAAATGTTGGTAATGATTGGCAGGTTAAACAATCAATCATAAATGTAGGGTTCCCTCCCCCCCCCTTTCTTGAATACAACGAGAAATCTGAACCAGTTCTGTGGAAATAAATAGGGAAAACTTATTTTGACCATTTATATAACCAAACCCCAGAGATCAAATAGTTAAGTAATGTAAAATGTTAACACAGACTAGTTGCAGCTTTCCCACACAGTCTCAGTTAAGTGTGTACTACTGTATAAAAAATAGTGAAGCATCTTTTTTTTTTTTTTTTCTCCTAAGAATGATGCCTCATGCATACTTTTATCTTACGGTTCATCACAGTACGTCAAAATTAAGAAAAATCCATGTTTATGCATTCTACCCTCATAGACATTAAAACAACAGAGGGCAAAACGAGACGCCTGATTAAAATCTTGTACGCCGACGTCTTATACAGTCTGAGAGAGAACCCCGCTTCCCCCTCCCCCCTCGATTTTTTATATACAATTTTATTTATATTTGTAAATGTTATTTAAAACTAGGCTCGGGGTTGCTAGCTTGGAAGAGGTACCACCCCACACGCGCGCAGACACCCTTTAAGGTTGCCATGGCAACACTGCGGGGGGAGGCCTGAATCAATGTGCCCGAGATGAGGCGTCACCTCTCCGGGAGCCCCGAAGCAGGGGGCGCCCGAGGGGCAACGCTTCGCGGCTCCCTGCCAGAGCCTTGCCGAAGTTGCAACCGCAAATCCTTCCGGGGGGAAAGGAGAGGGACGACAGGGCAAAGCGCTTCTCCGAACCCCGCTGGAAAGTGGCGATTTGAAGGAGACCGTCAGAGGGGGAGGGGAGGGGGGGACGAGAGAGGCGGCAAATCGCAGCCCTAAAGTTAAAAGAGCCGCGAATGAATCGAGGAGCAGGGATACCCCTACTCGCACATGGAATAGTAACAACTCTCACGGTGCGGAAGCAGCCTGGCAATTGTAGATAGCGCTAAATCATAAAAATAATAATAATAAAAAAGGCAACATGAAGGAAAAGCCAATGATTAAAACAGCTAAGATGCAAGGCAACGTGCTGGTAAGTGGCTGCCAATTTGGCGGCGAGTCTTTGGCTTGTAACGGTGCAAAAAAAAAATCCCATCTCTTGAATTCTCTCTGCAAAGGAAAACTACTAATAGGTTAACGGGCTCCTCTGGAAAGCGAATAACTTGTGCCTTGCATGTGTACAGAAAGCAAAAAGCGGGGAAGGGGAAGCATGCTTTTTGCTGATTTAAGGGTGTGGAGGGAGGGGTCAGATTGGTTCTGGGTGTTCTTTTCTCCCTTTTCTTGTCGGGAAAGACTGGCTGCAATTTGGAAGGCAGCAAAGCCTTTATTCGTTCTCCGGAAACAGGGGGTGGATTTCACCGATTGCCGCTTAATAGAACTGAAATCCGGGTCCAAACGTCGGAGTCTCAGGATTTTCCAGGATCCCACGGATCCTGGACTACCTTAAGAGGAATCCTCTTCGTCTTCTGTTTTGGTTTTTTTTTATTTTATTTTATTGCTGTTGCTTCTGGGCTTTTCAGTTGTTCATTCCGCCCCACCAGTGCAAAATGTTCCGTCTCCAGCCTAGTATCCACCACCATAAACGCTTTGCAGGGCTCAGCTTAGTGGAATGATTGACTGATTTTACACTGATGCTAATGAGACCAGCACTGTGGCTTGTCTCCATTGATGGCTGTCAGACTGCCAAAGCCCTAAAACTCCTAAAGATAGATTTACATGTAAACACCCCACCCCCCCCCCGCGTCTCTTCCCCCGTCTTCCGTCTCCATTTGCGCTCAAGATGTGGAGTTAAATGTGAGTTCAGTATCAGGTAGGCATCCCATCCCAGAGGAGGATTTTTTTGTGTGTGAGACATCAAAATAATGCAGCTTCTGTGGGGTTTCAGATTCGATTACAGGGAGTCTAAAACTACTTTCTCTTCCTGCTCCAGACTGTCTTTGATATTTTAGTGAACCCAATAGGTCAAAATCATTTTTATTTCTGACTTCTGTTTCATTCTGCTACTAAGCTTCTAAGTTCCAGATTTCAGTGAGCTGGAGGAGCTTCTGAAATAAAGACATCAGCTTTATTCAGTGCCAGGGTAGCAGTCCAGTGTGGAAGGTGGAAGATAAGTACAGTATACTAGAACATCAAATCAGCAACTTCAAACACCCACAGCAGGAACAGATGACGAGAGAGGAGGAGACTGTGACACCTTGAGACACCCAAAACATGAGCAAAATATGAAGAAAGATAAGAGGAAATAAGGGGGATAAAAGATTCAAATTATTGTGTAACCAAATGTGCACAAATTTCACTGGCAATTAAGAAAAAAAAGGATGAGCATAGGACAAAAACCACAGAGTAGGGCTTATTGACATTAAATAGTTATGTGGATATTTTGAGCAAGGTAAGTAGTACTTCAGCTTTAAGAGACTTTAATCCATCTCATATACAGTATGTGGATTCAATTTTACTACCCAGAAGTTTCCCAGCTCTGAAAAGATGTTCAGAGTATACTAGCTCTGTAGGTCCTTTAATATTGAGTAAAGTCCTAGACCAGTGGCCTCAAACTCACAGCCCAGGGGCCACATGCGGCCCGCCAGGTACTATTTTGAGGCCCTCAGTATGTTTATCATAATCGCAAAAGTAAAATAAAACAGTTTCTTGATCATACGTCTCTTTAGCTATAAATTACAATATTATTAAGACTTAGCCAAAAGGAAAGATTTATAAACTACAAAGAGTTTTACCTCATGCAGAATTGTCATTTCTTTAATAAGACATTAACTTAAATTTAAATTCTACTGCCTACTATTTAAGACTTTATACGGAGACAGTCCAAACTACCTGAATAACCGCCTCATTCACAACACCGCAACCAGACATAGGAAAACTCACACCCCATTCTCATACCCCCCAATTAAGGAGGTCAAACGGAAAAAACTATATGATGGCCTCCTGGCCACTCAAGCAGCCAAACTAGACAACCAAATTGCCAATCTACTGACGGCATCCCTCGACTACAAGACTTTTAGAAAAGAAATAAAGACTATACTCTTCAAGAAAACTCTGAAAAAAGAAATAATATCACAAGTCTCAAACTCCACCTCTCACTAAAGCCAACTACCCCAAACAAATAACCTTACCCATTTCTTACTCTTTTTGAAAATGACCAATCTTTTTTTTTTTTTTTTTGTAAGTTCTTGTTGTAATATATCTTGGATAATTCTTTTGTAATCCGCCTTGAACTGCAAGGTAATGGCGGAATAGAAATCCCTAATGTAATGTAACTATTTTTTTCTGAGGCCCTCCAAGTACCTACAAATCCAAAATGTGGCCCTGCAAATGGTTTGAATTTGAGACCACTGTCCTAGACTGTGTTCAAGGAGAGTTCATGTCCTTTGGGTTTAATACCCCCAATAGTTCATATGGTTTCAGAGAACATTAAGAAAACATCAGTTACTTCAGTGGCAGGAGTTAACAGTCACTTTGCTTATGGAACACCTGAAAACTGTGGAAATCACAGATGTTCTTACATAGCATGACCAAAAGCAGTCTTCAGACTTTTATTTCTGTACATACAAGTGACCACACTTTATCCAAGAGCTGCACACATCAATATACAGTATAAACAGTTAAGGATATTAGGTATACCTTTTTATTATTTGTCTGTTTATTTATTTAAAACCCGCTTTTTACAGAGCGGCTCACAATTTAAACATACACAATACAAATCATACACATTTAAAATATAAACAGACAAGCGACCAGCGCTTATACCTATACAGATCATCAACTCCTATATTTCATATTACAAAACAGATGTCTCTTCAATAACTTCTTAAAACACCAAGATTCCCCTGCTGTCGTATATACATAGGCACACGATTCATTCCTGCGGGCCGATGCACGAAAACGTGCTTGTTCGTATAATGTTCAATCTCAGACACCTAATGGGGGGAACAAACAAGTCTGCATTAGATAAAGTTGACATGGTTGGGGTTTTTTTTAAAGATGTTTGAAGTTAAATTTTTCTTCCTCTGGTCAAGGCTAGTCAAAAGTTTGTCCAATAGAAAGGAATGACTTTATATTCTTTTTCTTTGTTTTTCATTTATTAACTTTTAAAAGTGAATTAAAATGACAACCATGTAAGTAAACTCTGGAATTTGTTGATAGAGAATGCGGTGTTCTCTGAGAGGAAGGGTAAGATTTTGGTGATATTATAGAGAAAGAAGTGACAAGTTTTGGTGGTCTGCTGGATTTTAACAGAAAAGGAGAGAGAGGAGTCAAAGATAACCCCAAGGTTTCAAGCTGGTGAGACAGGGAGAATGAGAGTGTCATCCACTGAAATAGAGAGGGGGGGGAGAAGAGAGGTGAATTTAGGCAGAAGGACAAGTAGCTCAGTCTTGGCCATAATCAGCTTTAGGTTGCGGTGGGACATCCAGGAAGCGATGTCGGACAGGCAGGCTTAGACATGGGCCTGAATACCTGTAAAGATTACTGGTGTGGAGAGGTAGATGTAAGAGTCGTCATCATAGAGGTAGCATTGAAAACCATGAGAGAAGATCAGACATTTGTGATGGAACAGTTGAAGAGGACAAGTTCAAGGCAGTGGCCATTTTGGTAAGTAGGGATGGTAGGGCACAGCTGAAGATCGAATAAGGATGTTAAGGCTAGAAGCCTAGAAACATAAGAGTCAGAGGGGTCAATGGCGTGAATGTTAAAATCACCAAGGATGAGGGAAGAGGATGAATTCAAGAAAGAAGGAAAGCCAGGAATCAAAGTCAGTGAGACAGGAGGAAGGTGATGTATCGGGAGATCGGTAAATGACCGCTACACAAAGGGATAGCAGAACGGATGTCGTGGACTTCAAAGGAAGAAAAGCAATGAGACTGAGGTGGGAGACATGGTTTAAATCTACAAGATGGTGAGAGTAATAGCCCAACACTTTGTGACCTACTGGGCGAGGTGTATGTGAGAAAAAAGAGCCTGCATGATGCAGAGTAGCTGAAGCAGAGTCTTGAGGGCAGATCCAGGTCTCAGTGCTAAAATATAACATGTATGTCTACATCGACGACCAACCCACTATCATTTCATGGGTACCTGAACTGTCGGCATGGCTGTGTTAGAGCAGGACTTCTTGTTGCAAGTATTTCAGGAAATAGGTGGAGAAGTAGAAAACTTTTTTGTTAAATGTATTTGGGTATACAGAAGTCCTAACAGGCACTCACCTCCCTCTGAGACTGTTCAGGGAGGGGGACTCCCACTTGCAAAAGTTCCCACCTATACTAACCTTCAGTTGCAGTCTGGGGCAGCCCACCTCAGGTCTTTAGGCAGAAGAGAGATGTAGGCTAGCCATGACGCTACCTGAGAGGGGGGAAGACTTCCTGCCAAGATCCAACAATCGTTATTCCAAGAAGGGATTCAGCTTCCATCCCCTCCATTAAGGCTGGAAACATCCGTATCCAGCACTTCTTCCCCTACAAAATCACAGGATTTTCCAGGATCCACAAGAATATGCCTGGATCTGATAGGATCCTGTACACCTTTCCCTCCAAATTCACAAGATCTTCCAGGACCATCGGGATATGGCAGGATCCTGCACGCCTTCCCTTTCAAACCACACAGGATCTGACAGGATCCAGTAGTCCTCGCCACATGAAGGGCTCTATTCATCCGGATTCAGCACTCTTCACCTTCAGTAAACCTGGAAACACCCATATCTAGCACACCTTCCCCACCAAAAGCACAGAATCTTCCAAGATCCACCAGGTTCCGACAGAATTTTGCACTCCTCCTCCAAAATCACAGGATCTGACAGAATTCTGCACTCCTTTCCCTCCAAAAAGCATAGGATTTTCCAGGATCCACCGGGATATGCCTGGATTCAGAAGTCCATACCCCAAGAAGGGCTGTATCTGCCTGGAGTTGACACCCATCTCCACCAGTAATGCTTGGTGAACCTGTATACAGCACTCCTTTCCCACCAAAAGCACAGGATCTTCCAGGATCAACCTTTATTTCTTGCCTTCCAAAATGCACAGGATCTGACAAGATCATATACACACAATATAATCTTAATAATACATAATGGTAACCACAAAATAAAAAAAAAACGCATTAGATAAATAGAATTTAAGTGTGTACAACATTAGGAAAACCTATTGACAAGAGAAAGAAGTGCTTTAAATATCAGGATTTTATTCTAAAATCAGAGTCAAGTATATTTTTGCATAGCTACTTAGGCTCTATCAAAATCCTGTAGTATATCTAGCTCTATAGTTTGCAGCAATGTATTTATTTTGTTTGCAATAATTTCTGTTTCACAGCAATAGAGTTTAAAGGATTATTTAAAAAAAAAAAAAAACCAAAAACAACCCCACAATAACGACAGAAGAAAACTAGGATCACAAATTTAGGGATCTTTTTACTGAGCAGCATTAGAGCATTTTACCGTGGTCTGGTGAGGTAAATGCTCTCACGCTCATTGAATTCCTATGAGCGTTGGAGCATTTATCGCACTGTCCCATGCTCTTATGCTGCTTAGTAAAAACCCACTGCCTCTTTTACAAAGCCATGCGGCAACGGCCCCCGAAGCCCTTTAAATCTCTTAAGGCAGGGGTGTCCAATGTCGGTCCTCGAGGGCCGCAATCCAGTCGGGTTTTCAGGATTTCCCCAATGAATATTAGCATTCAACGAAAGCAGTGCATGCAAATAGACCTCATGTATATTCATTGGGGAAATCCTGAAAATCCGACTGGACTGCGGCCCTCGAGGACCGACATTGGACACCCCTGTCTTAAGGAGTCTTTCTGAGAAAAATAATTTCCTAACATTACTTGATGTTGCAAGGTGGTGGAATTAGCAGTAATGTTAGGAAGTTGTTTTTCACAGAGTGTAGTTGATCCTGGAATGCCCTCCCGAGAGAGGTGGTAGAGATGAAAGCAGTGACGGAATTCCAAAAATCATGGATCTCTAATTAGAAAATGAAGGGTATTTGTCCTTGGCATTATGTATGTCAACCATGTAACCCGTTCTGAGTTCATTGGGGAGGACAGGACTTAAAATGAACCAAATAAGTAAATAAATTGAAGAACTAAGGCCGGTACTGGGCAGACTTGCACGATCTGTGTCCCGTATATGGCTGTTCGGTTTAGGATGGGCTGGAGAGGGTTTCGACAGGAACTCCAGTAATTTGGAACATGAGGACAGTGCTGGACAGACTTTTATGGTCTGTATCCTACAAATAATGAGATGGTTTGGATAGGCCGGAGTGAGCTTCAATGGCGACTCCAGTAGTTGGAACCTAAGGACACTACCAGGTGGACTTCTATGGTCTATTGCTCAGAAATATCAAAGAAAAAAAAATTTAATATAATCATGGATTTATGGTGCTATTAAAAAAAAAAAAAAAATCTAAAGCAGTGTTTGTCATCTCTCTAATAAAGCTTATTTCTGAGTGTGTAGGAAAGGGATAGTAGTTTGGTTTCAAAGATCATTCAAATACTTTGCATTTGGAGAGCTAGATATTTTTTTCACTTCCCAAAGTTAAAATTGATCTATCTTGTGCTACGCTGTGTTACAGCTTCAGTGGCATCAGCCAGGAAAAAAAATATCCTAGAAGCACATCCATTTGAATAAATAACAATAAGCCTATTCATAAAAACTAGGACATAGTATAGAAGAAAAGAATAAAAAGTGATTTCTGAAGATTTTCTAGTACTGGAAAGTGATTCATCATTTCTCAACAGGACTAATTTAATCCCAGCTCAGAGATGTGGCTTGTTAATTGAGGCACAATTCCTGATACTGGAATATTTCAAACATGCCTTTGGTCATCCCCCAAATAATATTGGAAGTATTAGACCTTAATTTGAAGCTTTTGCACCTTGTGATTATTATAGTAAAAATATTTCCTGTTTTGTTGTGTTATCTGTTGATGGTATGACCACTGTTTATATGCCAGACTGATTGAAGGACTAAACTTATATATGGAGCTATTTTCATACCTACAAACAATAGTTATTTTCATCACTGCTGTAGTCTGCTGTTAAGGTCTTGTTCTCTTGCTGACACGCTTGTGATGACATATGCAATCATTGTTTTAAGGAGGGGGGGTTCTACATTTATATATATATTTTATATTGCCATAGTTTTTGTTACGTGTAAGTTGAATTAGATGTTGACTGAAGGCTGCTGTAGCTCATGTAAAAATTCGGTTCATAGACAAAATCGCGCGAGACAACGGCTCGCCGACAACTGAGCACAGACAACTGAGTGCAAGGTTGACGGCGCGCCGAAGAAAAGCACTATTTTAAAGGGTTTCGATGAGGGGTGTTGGTGGGGAACCTCCCTATTTTACTTAACAGACATCGCGCTGGCGTTGTGGGGGGCTTGGGGGGTTGTAACCCCCCTCATTATACTTGAAACCGAACTTTTTGCCTGTTTTTTAGGGAAAAAGTTCAGTTTTAAGTATAATGTGGGGGGTTACAACCCCCCAAACCCCCCACAACGGCAGCGCAATGTCTGTTAAGTAAAGTGGGGGGGGTTCCCCCCCACACCCCCCGTCGGAGCCCTTTAAAATAGTGCTTTTCTTCGGCGCGTCATCAACCTTGCGCTTAGTTGTCTGTGCGCCGTTGTCTCGCACAATTTAGTCCCGTCACCAAAAATTCCCCAGTGCTATGCCTTATTGTGTGTGTATGTATGCAATTTTCCATACTCTCTATATTTGGGTCACTCCATCTCTGTGTTTTCAACAGGTTTTTCAAGGAAATTTTGGTGGTTTCTATTGTTAAATCTAGTTTTAACTGGCTTGGTGCTCTGCTCGAAATGGAAATTATAGCTGCCAACTGGGTCCAGGTTTGCTTGACAGTTTGATCCAGGCCTGGAGTACCGGTAATCTCAAATGCATCACCGATTTACAGTTCAGATTTCTTCAATGCATGTTATAGGGAAAGGAAGATTACACATTTCTGCATCAGTGTAAGAAATCCAACACTGGATTAACTTGTCAGGCAACTTTGGAGCCAGTTGACGATTCTAAGCATTCTTTTAGAGGTGATAAGTTGCCCAGTTCCAGGAGGAGAAAGAATATTGGTCCAGGTTTGGATTTCAGCCAACTCCATCTTGATGCATTATGGAAACTGTAACACTGATTTCAGTGGGTAGAATCAGGGATTACAAATACTTTGCTCAGAGCTTCCAAGGGGGCTGACCCACTCAGCGGGAGATTCAGGGTCAGCTCCCAAACCAACCAATTAATTGCTCCTCCCCTGGAGCAGCCAATTGGTAGACAGAGACAAAAGGAGCAGCCTCCCTATGCCACGCCAGCAGGAAACCTTCATAAAACATCACCTCCTGCTTCCGTGTCAAGGGGAAATGATGTTTTAGGTTTCCTGCCATGGTACGGGCAGGCCGCTCAACAAGAGATCATGCCTTATGTGTGAGAGACTTGGCGGGTCTGCTTACTGCTTTGGGATTTAAGCTTAAAACTTGGACTGGCCTTAAGTCTCCCTTTTGGAACAGGTAGCTAGGTAGCTTTGTGCTTTGGTAATCAGAGTAGACAAGGATGGAAAAATTGTGGGTTTCCATAGAAGCTGCTTCTGTGACCAGGTCCTGGTGACAGAAACAGTTGCTGCTGTGGCTGGGCAGAGAAGCCGGAGAATAGCCTGGCAGAGGAGGCACCTAGAGCCAGGAAAGAAACTGGAAAGGGTGTAGGCATGAGAAAGCAGTGGGTAAGCAAGCTGGAGGACAGAAAGAAGTTGGGAAGGAGGAGATAACAGAGGAGAGCAGCTGAATGGAGCAAAGAAGCCAAGGATAAGAGGCTGTTGGACATAAGGATGACAGCAGTTAAATGTAGCCAAGAAGAGTGAAAGTAGATAAAGGGAAAGAGTCAAAAGTTGAAAAAAAAGCAACACCAACACTACAAAAGGCAAAAATAGCAAAATAACCACAAGGCATTGCTTGATAGCCAAAAAAAGAATTCTGCAGCTCCTAAAAATTCATGGCAGGCATCTGGGTAGGCAGAGCTTTGTGAGACCTGAAAGTGAATGCCACTCACTGTGCAATGTGCTTAGTTGGACTGCTTGGAAAAGCACCTCGCACTCGATGGGAGAAGACAATTAGATTGTAAGCTTTTTCGAGGTAAGGTTATCCAGAAAAACCTAAAGTTGGAAAAACTGTTCGAATTGAAGTTTTTCCCATGAATTTGATTGTGCTTGATCAGAAAATAATTAAATTAAAAAAAAACCTTTAAAGCCCATTCTGAGGTCCCTCAAAGCCACTGATTACATAAAATTCCATTTTTCTTATAGTTTGCTATTATTTTTTTTCTTAATGGAGCAAACTTCTTGGTATTACAGTTATAATTTTTATGTTTTCACACTCAGCAATGATAGATTGATAAAAAGACATTTTATGTCAAGTCTGTTTTATTGAAAAAGAACAATAAATCAGTACAGAAATAACCTTAGAGTCTCCAATATGCTAACACCATGTTACAACCACAAAATAATAGGAAAACATTCTCCTGTCATCAAGTAATGATAAAAAGACATTTTTTGAAAAAAAAAAAAAAATCTAGCAGTATTTTATTAAATGAACCTTCAATAGCTGCACTTTATTGTGGAAAATAACTGAAATTTAACATACTTCACTAATAGCTAAACACGTACACTTCGGTACAGTCATCTACCAATGGCGTTCCAAACACTTAAGCATTCAATGTCTTCTTGTGGTAGTCGGGATAAAGCCTGCAATGCTATTCAACTCATGTGAAGCCTTGTTGCAAGGAGCTGAACATTGAAGCATATTAATTTTCTGTTATTTTCCACAATAAAGTACAGCTATTGAAGGTTCATGTAATAAAATACTGCTAGATGTTTTGCATAAAATGTCGTTTTATCATTATTTGATGACAGGAGAATGCTTTCCCATTCTTTTGTGGGAATATGTAACGGGCTATAAGACTAGTATTATAATAAGCATATTGGAGATTCCAGTGTTCTTTCTTTACCGATTTATTGTTCTTTTTCAATAAAACAGACTAGACATAAAGGGCATGCACCGAGAAGGGGAAAGGCCAGCCATTTTGGTGAAGGCAGGCCTGCCGGCCGGAGGCTGGAAAAGGCAATCCGACTAGCCAACTACAAAAGGTAGGGGGGAGGGTTTCAGGTGGGCTAGGGGGTTTGGGCGGGCTAGTCAGGGGAGGGGGGGTTCCGGCTGGGGTGGAGGTCAGGCAGCCTATTTTGGCAGGTGGGGGGGAGATGTTTCAGGGTGTTCGGCAGGAGGGACTGGGCATTCCTTCTAGTGATGCTTGTGGGAGGGTTCGGGGTGTCCGTCAGGAGTGACTGAGCATCCCTCCTGCTGACGATGCTTGTGGGAGGGTTCGGGGGGTGTCTGGCTGGAGGGACTGGGTATCTTTCCTACCGGCGATGCTTGCGGGAGATTGCAGCAGGTTCAGGCAGGAAGGATTGGGAAATCCTCCTGCTGGGAACATTGCGGGTGGATCACGGCAGGTTCGGGCAGGAGGGACTGGGCATCCCTCTTGCAGTGATTGTTGCAGGGGGAGGGGTGACGGTTCAGCGATTCTCTAACCAGCGCTTATGACAGACGCCAGTTAGAGAATCATGGTTTTAGGCGAAGGACTGGTCCCTCCCACACCTAAAAGGTCTTGTTTTGGGCGTTTGGGACTTGGGCAAATTTTTTTTCGGCATTAGAGGTTAAAGATTGACGTATTGGCACTCTGGGCGATTAAACACCTGAATGTACAGGTAGGCCATTCTCGAAAAAAACATCGTTTTTTCAAGAACGGACATTTCCCTGCTGCCTACTTTGGGCGCCTAGGGCCTTAGGCCAAAAAGGGACTTAGACTTTTTTTTTTATTATGCCCCTCCTCATGTCTGTATCTCCTTAAGAACTGGATCTTGTACTTTTGATTTGTCCTTTTCAGCCATTTTGTCAGGGGTCAAAGATTCTGTTTTTGTCTTTTTAGTCCATTTTGTCTTTTTTGTAATACTGCTGAACTGATTTAGAATTCTTAGTCTTAGCCGTGTTAGAAAAGAAGGGATATTATTTGTTGGTAGAATTGATGAAAAATCCAGCGATTTTCTAACATAATAGTCACTGTTCAGAGGAGCTCTCATACCATTCTTCTGTTTAGGTCAAGCTCCCAAGCTCCTCACCCTCACCTGGCCTTTTCTAATTGATGAGTGAAAGCAAATACAAAGCCATATTATGGTTTTATTTCATATGGTAACTGATTTAGTTGTTACTTTGATTGAACTTTGTTGTTTTTTTTCCTATGGTTCTCGCTTTCTTGGACTTGATATCTTGTAAGCCTCTGCAATTTTTTTCTCTTTTCCATTTTGGTGTGCTGTAAATTTACTTTTGGGGTTGAAAACTTCCCAAAAGACTCAAGAAGATAAAGAAGGCTTACAGTTATTCACCCGGGTGAGTGGGGCATGCAGAATCAGATTAAGCTCCCTCCTCCAACCTTTGTGCTCTTTGACACATGCCTAGTTTGTTTGTGTTCGTCCTGCTGTAGCGGCAGGTTACATAATATGGGCAGTAGATAATTTTCCTGGCAAAACTGTTAAAGGAGTGACCTAACCCCCACCCTCTTCCCCTCATCTCTTCAGAGCTATGGTAAGGCCAAGGAAAGATAATGGGTAGTAGTGGTGGAAGAGGTAGAGAGTATTGCTGCCCGATTCAGGAAAAAAATATTTTGATTCGATTCAGCCTATTGAATCGATTTTTTGATGCAATTCAATTTTCCTGCCCAATTGGGTATTTTTTCAAACATCCTGGTGGGGTTATTTTATAGCCCCTTCACCCCTTTTATAGTCTCTTTACCCCATTTGCCCTCTCCTACCCACACTGGCGCTTGTGGTGTAAACAAAATAAACAAAAAAGACTTTTGCTCTCTCTGTTAAATCCTAGCTCACGTTCGCGGTCTAATATCAGCTCTGGCAGGATACACATTTTAAATCTGACACATTGTAATCACAAAACAGAAAATAAAATTATTTTTTCTACCTTGTTGTTGTCTGCGACAAGCAGCTTATGATAACTCGCATGCCAGGGTCTCCTGCCTATTTGTCGTTTTCTTCTTTCTCCATGCTAACCATCCATCTTCCATCTCTGTCCTCCCCTTCCGTTTCCCTTCCCTTCCCTGGAGGTTTGGCATCTTTCCTTTTTTCGTCTCCATCCGTGCAGCCGCAACGATGGACCCCATCATCTCCAGATCCACCATCTCTCCTTTACTCAACTACCCTTTCATCCAGCATCTCGCCCTCCTTCCGCACCACCCCAGGGTTCACCATCTCTTCCTTTTTTCTTCCTTACTACCCTCCTATCTAGTATCTCTATCCCTCCCCCTACACCATCCCTTGTGTCCAACCTCTCTCCCTTTCTGTTCCTTCCCTCCCTAAATCCCATTGTCTATCATCTCTCTCCCTATCCTCTGTTTTTAGACTCATTATTTCTTCTTCACCTTCCCTCCCCCCTCCCCGGTCTGGCATAACCATGTCTCTTTGGACCCCCTCTTCATTCCCTCCCTCCATGTACTTCTATACCAGGGCCCCCTCTGAGGGCCCCTCTGAAGGCCTTCATTTTCCCCCCCTTCTTTGTAGCATCCTCCGGCTTCCTCCTTAGCCTCCCGGTCTCACTTTCAGCTAATTAGGGCAAACTGCAGAGGATCGCCGGTGCTTTAGTGATGCTAGCAGGCTGCTGTCGGCCTCCGTTGCAGTGTTCCCTCTGCCGCAGTCTCGTCCCTCTGACGTCAGGGGTGGGATCGTGGCAGAGGGAACGTGCTGCGGTGGACGACGGCAGCCTGCTAGCATCACTAAAGCACCAGTGATCCTCTGCAGGCTGCCCTAATTAGCTGAAGATGCGTCCACATCTGGAATACTGCATTCAGTATTGGTCGCCGCACCTCAAGAAGGACATGGCGGTACTTGAGAGAGTCCAAAGGAGAGCAACGAAACTGGTAAAAGGGCTGGAACACTGCCCATACGCCGAGAGGTTGGATAGGCTGGGGCTCTTCTCTCTGGAAAAAAAGAGGCTCAGCGGAGATATGATAGAGACCTTCAAGATCATGAGGGGCATAGAGAGGGTGGATAGGGACAGATTCTTCAGACTGAAGGGGACAACAAATACGAGGGGGCATTCGGAGAAACTGAAGGGAGATAGGTTCAAAACAAATGCAAGGAAGTTTTTTTTTCACCCAAAGGGTCGTGGACACTTGGAATGCGCTACCGGAGGAAGTGATCAGGCAGAGTACGGTACAGGGATTCAAACAGGGATTGGACAAATTCCTGAGGGATAAAGGGATCGTGGGATACTGAGAGAGGTGCTGGGATGTAATACAAGTATAGAAAGCTAACCAGGTAATAAGTATAGAAACCCAACCAGGTCGTGCATGTACAAGACCAGAGGGTTAGGACTTCGATGGGAAGATAGGACTTCAATGAGAAACCAAGGTGATACAGTTGGTAAGATGGGGGGGGGAGTATTGTGGAGTTCTGATTGATGATAAGTACTGGGGGCTGTTTGGGTTTTGTTGGGAGCAATTTCTACTGTTTGTACTGCTGGGGGAGCGTTCTGTGACTTGGGAGCTTTTTATATGTTTGCTCTCCCATCTGTTGATGTCCCTGATATTTATATTCTGGTTTGTATATTTTCCACAAAACTTTTTTCAATAAACATTTATTGATTAAAAAAAAAAAAAAAAGAGAAACCAAGGTGGCAAGGGAGCCCCTTCTGGTGATTCAGACAGGTCGTGACCTGTTTGGGCCGCCGCAGGAGCGGACTGCCGGGCAGGATGGACCTATGGTCTGACCCGGCGGAGGCACTGCTTATGTTCTTATGTGAGACCAGGAGGCCAGGGGGGAAGCCGGAGGACGCTACAAAGAGCAGCTATGCACTGCAGCACTTCTCGACTGACCCGAGGGGCCCCCTAAAGCAGGAGCAGCAGCGGCAGTGGACGGGCAGCAAGAGGCAGCGCTGCCGCTCCTGCTTTAGGAGACCGGAATGAATCGGCGAGCCCGATTGGTTTTTTGTTTTTTTTTAACAAATCAATTTGAATCGGCGAATCGGGCAGCACTAGTAGAGAGCAATAACTGATAAGACTGTTAAGAACCACTAGGTTCTCTTGACATTTACTACCTTGCTGCTCTCTGCCTATATTTTTATACATGGACATGCCATGTTTCAATAGTATAACAGCAGTGCAGAGCTGCAGTATATTATTCTTTGTAAGGTATAAGAAAAAAAAAAAGCAGTCTGGATTCAGTCAAAC
This sequence comes from Geotrypetes seraphini, assembly GCF_902459505.1. Taxonomy (NCBI): domain Eukaryota; kingdom Metazoa; phylum Chordata; class Amphibia; order Gymnophiona; family Dermophiidae; genus Geotrypetes; species Geotrypetes seraphini. Next base: position 470,088,243 of record NC_047085.1, on the reverse strand, counting down.
ATTATTCAGTTCTGTAACGTTCTGGAATATTTGGAGGAAATGCTAATAGAAATATGATGGAAGATGGCCCATCCAGACTGTCCATCCATAGCATTTCCCTAAGATACATGTATCATACACAAGGCCCGTGGGCCTAATCCGGCCCACCTGGCCTTTTTAGGTGGCCCACGGCAATGCTCCCGAACTGCCCCTTTTCACAGCCCAGCATGTCTTCCCTCCAGCGCCAGTCTGACGTCGCCGTTGCACCGGAAAGTCTGCCGGCTTCGGCAGCAATTTGATAGTGTTGTCTGTGGCTCTCCCTCCTGTCTTCCATCCGCCGCGGTCCACCCGGGCGGAAACAGGAAGTTGCGTGTTATTGGAGACAGATACGGCAGGTGAAAAGCAAGAGGGGGATCCATGTACACCACTGCCGAATTGCTGAGGCCGGCATACTCCTCCTCTTGGCAGTGACATCGGACCAGCGTTGTAGGGAAAGACACCGGGCTGTGAGGAGAAAGGGACTGGCGCTGGAGGGAAAGGCAAGCTGGGCTGTGAGGAGAGAGGGACCAGTGCTGGAGGAAAAGGCATGCTGGGCTGTGAAGAGAGCGAGATGAAGAGAGAGAGGTTGGACCTGGGTAGTGTGGAGGAAGAGGGAAAAAGATACATGAAGGGAGAACCGTTGGGAAGAGAAAGGGAGAAATGGTGGCTCTAGGGTGAGGGAGGCAGGCAGATGGGGGAGAAATGGAATGGGGGGAAGTTGGGTAGAGAAATGGAGAGAAGTTGGATCTGGAGATGGAAAATTGATAGGTAGCTGAAAATTTAAAAAGGAGAATAATGAGAAAGAGGGCAAGATTTGAGTGGACAGAGGCAAAAAAAGGAGAAAAGTTGAAAGGGAAAAATCAATATGTTGGAGACAGGGACTGGAGCAAGAGAGAAGAGGAGAAAAAAAATGGACAGCAGACACTGGAAAGAGAATTAGAAGATAGACAAAATCAGAAAGAGAAACTGGGACTAAAAGCAAAATGACCAGACAACAAAAGGTAGAAAAAATAATTTTATTTTCTATTTTGTGATTACAATATGTCAGATTTGAAATGTGTATCTTGCCACAGCTGGTGTTAAACAGCAAGCGTGAACTAGGACCTAAAAGAGAGGAAAAGTCTTTTTTATTTATTTTGTAGCCTGCGTGGGGTTGGAGAGGTTGTATCCCTATACTTCTACTAAGACTAACCCCCTACTTTGCTGGCGCTAGCGTGGGTTTTGGCGGCAGCGGCGATTGATCCGACGCTCACAGAAGTCTTGTGAGCATTGGAGCAGGCGCTGGGGCCCATGCTGTGCGCCAGTAAAGGGGGTATCTTAATAAAATATCCGGCCCGCAACTTAGCCTGTCTTTTAGATTTCAGCCCTTTATGTGATTTGAGTTTGACACCCCTGCCCTAAGAGATCCCACGTGCCTGTCCCACGCTTTCTTGAATTAAGACAGTTTTTGCCTTCACCACCTCTACAAGGAGCTTATTCTACACATCTATCACACTTTCTGTAAAAAAGTATTTTCTTAGATTACTCTTGAGCCTATCACCTCTTAACTTCATCCTATACCCTCTCATTCCGGAGCTTCCTGTCACATGAAAGAGATTTGCCTTGTGCACATTTATGCCATGTAGAAATTTAAATGTCTCTCAAGTATTTATAAATAATAACACTAATAAACCAATTAAATAGAAAAAAAAATTATTAGCTAGCGTTGGTATATCCCAAGAAAGCCGCATTTAACAATAAGTGGAGAAAAAGTCTCAATCAATTTGAATGAAAGACAGCAGTCCCCATGGATTTCTAGCCGTTCAGCTACTTATCACAGGCAAAACCCCCCACTTTCAAATGCAATTTTCAACACGGACAAAACACCCACCATTGTAAACAAAGAAAAAAAGGTGAAACAAGTGCCTTGTCGGAATGCACTAGAAACAGCTATGGATGTTTGCAGTTGAGTGTTTGTCGCGGCTGTAGCAAGGTCTGACAGCAGCATGAGAACAGCTTTTCCATACGGTGAACATCGGCGTGTCAAGATAAGTTAAGTAAACTTTTTTCCTTTGTTTACCCTGTGCACACTGGTGGGTGTTTTGCCCGTGTTGAAAATTGCATTTTGAACAGTGGAGTTTCTTGCCTGTGATAAGTATTTATTTATTTATTTATTCGATTTTTTAGTCCGTCCTCCCAAAAGAGCCCAGAACGGGTTACAATGAACATATTGGTGCATTAAAATTATAAGTAAGATAGGTACTTAGAAATTCCCTTACTGTCCCGAAGGCTCACAATCTAACTAAAGTACCAGGAAAAATGACAATTAGAAGAGTAATAAAGAAAGAAAATAGAGATAGAGGAGAAAAATAAGAAAATAAACATATTAATAAGATTACAATGATCTAAAGGAATTTGAAAGGTTAAAAAGAGGGGAGATAAGAATAGATGCAGAGGGAGAACCGTTGAAGCAATAGAATTCTGGGGAAATTTAAATGAAATTTGAATGATAAAATAAAACAAAATAAGTGGTAAAACAATGTGAGATTAAAAAATATATCATAAACTAAAAAGAAGTGAAAATAAAATCAAAACAGTCAAAACTGAAGTCCAGCTTGAACGGGCCCCTGAGCCAACCGTTGGTCCGATGGCCGGACTGCAGCCCTCCTCTGTCGGCTAGAAATCCATGGGGATTGCTGTCTTTCAAATTGATTGAGGCTTTTTCTCCACTTATTGTTAAATGCGGCTTTCTTGGCACAGCACCACCACTGGCTAATAACATTAATGTCTCTTATCATATCTCCCTTCTTCTGCCTTTCCTCAAAAGTATGCATATTGAGATCTTTGAGTTTCTCTCCATACACCTTATGATGAAGACCACTGACCATTTTAATAGCCTTCCTCTGGACTGACTCCATCCTTTTTGTATCTTTTTTGAAGGTGCAGTCTCCGGAATTGTACACAGTATTCTAAATGAGGTTTCACCAGAATCTTATACAGGGGCATCAATACCTCCTTTTATCCTACTTGGCCGTACTCTTCCTGTGCACCTTCTAGCTGTTGCCGTCATCTTTTCAATCTGTTTGGAAGGAAAAACTAAATTCTGAGCTTATGCCCTAGAATAAAATATATCTTATCAGTTCCACGTAAAGGTATACCTCACTAGAGAATAGTCATTTGAGAGAGAAAAATAATTGCATCAGAAAAACCGGTTAAAGCAAATAGCAAAACCTCAAGTGTATTAACTGTTTGATTTATGACCTGTAAAAAAGTACAGGAGAACTCAAGACATATCAGTGTATTCTTTTTGTTATTTCCAGGTACAGTCTAACCAGATATGTATGTGAGAGATTTATGAGCCAGCAAAGAGAGATGGAGGATTTATTTAAGATATTGCTTATGAAAGGAGAAATATTATCACTTGTCTGTATGATATTCTATGAACGATCACTTACAGGCAAGAATGTTAGACTTATATTTGTTCATTCCTGTGAAAGAAAATAGATTCAAATTTAGTTTTCTAGTGAACTAAAGAGTCGGATTGGACAAGAGGTGTTCCATCTGCCCCCCCTCTCTGCCTTTTGTATAGTGTTCCCAAATCTATCCTGGGGGTTCCCAGTAAGCCAGGTATTCAGGATATATATCCTCCTCCTTGACTATGCATGAGAGATTTGCATTCACTTCCTTCACTGCATGCTAATTCTTTCACACATGTTCGCTGCAGATACCCTGAAAATGTGACAGACTGGGGATCCCCCAGCAGAGGTTTGGCAGTGTGTTTAGTTATTTCTAGGGGTCAGGCAGCTTTTAACTTTTTTCAAGAGCCGCCTTTATATACTCACAGTGATACTCCTACCTTGAATAAGTGATCTGCTGCTTTGACTAGTTTTAAACAACAGGTTTGATTGGAGTTATATTCAGAGACATTAAGGCCCAGATTCTCTATACGGCGTTGGTATCGGTGGCCACCTAAAAAGCAGCTGCCAATCGTGTGTCAGTTGTGATGGCACCGTATAGAGAATCTTGCCTCCAGGAAAGATAGGCACCAGAAATGTAGGCCAGGGTTTTCCAGGCCTACGTTTCTGATACCTATCTTTGTTGTAAGTGGCACCTAAGTAGATATTTTAGGCTGCCTAATGCCACTTGCAGTGTTAGCCACATCCACAATGGCATTAGGTGGCCTAAAGTGCCATGATTCCGGTGCCGATTTTTTTTAGGTGCCAGTAGGTGCCTTGAAACTCAGTTGAAACTTCATTTGAATGGCGGGTTTGGTTTGGGTTTGTTTGTTTTTTTTTTACTGAACTTGGGCACCTACCGGTGCCTAAAAAATAAGTACCAGTTAGAGAACCCGGGTCTAATGCCCTGATTCTATAAATGATAGCTAAAGTTAGGCACCTAGTTGATCTAGGCGCCAACTTAATTATTCAAAAGGCATAATCTGTGCTGATAATTAAAAATTAGTACCTCACAACTGACATAAATTGCACTTAATTGGATGATATGCGCCTACCATTTTGAGGTAGATGCCTGGTCCAAGGTACCTACTAAAAATAGGCATGGTTAGGGGGCGGACTGTGGGTGTGCTTTTATGTATGTGCTGAATTTGGGCACATATTTAGGCCGGGAAAATCCTATGGGGCGCCTAAGGTATAGATGCCTATTGACGTCTAAACCTACTTTAGGTGCAATTCTGTAATGTATGCCTAAGTTTTATAGAACCATGCTTCAATTAAGCTTTTTAATCAGCACTAATTAAAACTTAGGTGCCTATTAAGAAATAGCGATCCTGTAACAAGGCGCCTCTAAAGTTTAGGCAGCTTTAAAAAAGATAGGCACTATGCATGTTAGGCGTGGGCGTGGCTTTATGTTAGGCGCCTTGTTACAGAATGGCTGTTCTCTTTAGCGTGCTTAAGCGCTCGCATGGGCTGTGCCTAGAGCTGGCCTATTTATTGGGCGCCTCCAAAATAGGTGCCGCTGAGCGTGATTCACTAAACAGCACCTAATTTTACTTGAACCGCGCTGAATGGTGCCTAATTCTGATAGAGTTTGCCCCTCGGTGCCTAATTTTTAAGCACCATTTATAGAATCGGGCCCTAGTGGAATATGTTAACCAGGAGCAGATTCAAAGAGGTTTACATATCTGCAAAAAAAAAAATCTCATCTTTGTTGATACATTTTATATTGGAAGATGGAATTCTATATTAAACAAGTGGGTTGTTTGGTTTTTTTTAAATTTTATGTTGCACGTTGTTAGTACTATTAAGCATAAAAAATAATGAGTTAAAATAAAAATGAGATGAAGCGTTTGGACTGCAGTCTGGGGAATGAGGATGATGGGTTTGATAAATGATTCAGTGATTTACAGAAAGCTTTGAATACATTTAAAGAAGTTTGCAGCACGTTAAAATCAAAAGTTTTCCTACGATGAATCTGAATTAGAACATGGGCTGTGTCGTGCCTTAGATCAGTGATTCCCAACCCTGTCCTGGAGGAACACCAGGCCAATCGGGTTTTCAGGCTAGCCCTAATGAATATGCATGAGAGAGATTTGCATATGATGGAAGTGATAGGCATGCAAATTTGCTTCATGCATATTCATTAGGGCTAGCCTGAAAACCCAATTGGCCTGGTGTTCCTCCAGGACAGGGTTGGGAACCACTGCCTTAGATGAAGTCTAATGAACCAATCAAAATCATGCACTGCATATTTTAAATGTGATGCTTTATCTGAGAGTTCTCACCGTGGAAATGAAGAAATTCAAGGGCAACATTATTTGGGAGTCAATGAAACGGAGGGGTTTGAATGACAAAGGATGATGGCATGAACAATGCAGCGCCATTTTTTCAAATGATTGCATTTATGTTTTGTCTTGATCGGGAGAGGTTTATCTGTACTTTTCATGTTCAATGTTTCATAATGCAAGAGAAGGGGTTGATTTGTTAGAGGTCAATGGGAAGTCCTTTTAGGTTCTGCCGAAAGGATCCCTGGATGCTATACATGGCATGCAAATTTCCGCAAGCAAAATTGCACACTATCCTGAGATATGCGTGTGCAACTAATTTGGCTAATGAGCCAATTAGGGGCTCATTTTATAACAGCATCTAGATTAGGCACCTACATCGGCGATGCTTAGCCAAATTCTGCACACAATTTCATAATTTTTAAATTGACTAATTGGCGTTTTAATTGAAAACCAATTAGTGCAAATCAGAACAAGCTACTCAAGTTTCAAGCTTATTAGGATTTTTATATACCACCTATCAAGGTTATCTAAGCGGTTTTTACAATCAGGTACTCAAGCATTTTCCCTATCTGTCCCGGTGGGCTCACAATCTAGCTAACATACCTGGGGCTATGGAGGACTGAGTGACTTGCCCAGGGTCACAAGGAGCAGCGCGGGGTTTGAACCCACAACCCCAGGGTGCTGAGGCTGTAGATCCAACCACTGTGCCACACACTCCTCCACAATGACAGGAGTAGCCATGCAACTAATAATGAAAAATTGGAAAAGCTGGGACAACTTAAATTATAGCTTCTGGTGGGAATCCCTATGTCAGATTTATAAGTTTGAAAACATGAATTCTTTGCAGAGGGGACACCATAGCAAATTTAAAGAAATTTGGGGCCCGTTAAAATATTGTAAGTTATAATATAAGTAGTAATATAATTATTATTAGTATTTCCCTTTGAGTCATGAAATATTGTTATACATATCCAGGGGGAGTTTATTTGATAGAGAAGAGTGCAGTAGACTATATTACTTGATTGCTTATGTGTATGCACTTTGTATTTAATGCTAAAAATGAATAAAGAATTTTTTTTTAAAAATGACATTAAAATAGGAATTAAAGTTGAGCACGGAATTCAGCATGGCACCTACCAATGCCTAAGTTGAGGTAGAGTGGTTAGGGGTAGAGAATAGGCAAGGTATGACTTAGGCGCTGGTAAATTAGGCCAAGAAAACTCTAGCCTAATATACCGGCACCTAAAATTATGATGCCTACTGGTGCCTAACAATCGATTGACAACTGCACCGAATGCCACTGCTAGGCGCTATTCATAGAACTAGCTTCTAAGGACTGGATTCTGTAAATCGCGTCTAAACTGGCCGGCATATAGAAAAATGGCGCCGGCTGCCTGCCAGTCGTGATTAGGTGCTTTTTACGGACTCATACCTAACAGCGCCTAATGAAAACTTAGGTGCTGGTAATGTAGGCAAGGGTTTTACTGGCCTACATTGCAGGCACTTAAGTTCTTTAGAGAATCATGCCTGGTGACACCTATGTCTGTCTCTACCCCAACACAGCGGGACAGCGGTGGAGACAAAAAAATCAGGCTAGGAAAATTCCACACAAAATGCATTTATTGTTATTACAAAAGGATGACACTATTATATAACAAACGAGTCATATAATAGTGTCATCCTTTGTTACACAATAAATCCATTTTGTGTGGAATTTGCCTAACCTTATTTTTTTTTTGCTCCGCCGCTGTTACGCTGTGTTGCTTTAGATCTTTGGAGGATTTTCGTCTTCTGTTTTGCTGTTTCTACCCCCAAAACATGCCAACTTAAGTGCTAGGTGCTGCTAGGCACCATGTAAATTAGGTGTCTACCCTTTTTAGAATCAGGTAGGCGCTTACTGGCCAATTAATTTTATTTTTTTTCCAATTATGAGGTTGTTAAAGCTCATAATTGAAACTATTTTGGTCAATATAGGCACTTACCTTTAGGCACCTCTTATAGAATCTGGCCTTACGTGCCAATAATTGGGTGCTAGCAATTATTTATATACAGTCAAACCTCAGTTTGCGAGTAACGCGGTTTGCGAGTGTTTTGCAAGATGAGCAAAACACTCCAGCAAACTGTGACTCGCAAAACGAGTATTGCCTCGGTAAATGAGTCCTCCAAAGTATAGAGAAGAGTTAAGACGTATGCGCCAAATTTCCCAATGTGGTAAACTAAAGAAAAGTCACACGCACGCTTTCCCGTCACCCTCCCTTCGAAGCCCGCCTTCAAATTTTCGGGCCCTTCTTTTTGGCAGCCTCCGATTGGTGGAGAGCGAGAGCCGGCATCCATCCCTGGATGTTGGCTCTGCGGGTGCATGTGCAGTTGAGGTGTACCGGACGCCGGCGCGGGTTGAAAGTGGCACTCAAATCAGCTCACGGATCCGGGGAGAGGGCGCCAGACCGACCTACATTTGAGCCAGGAAGAAGACCGACTGGGGCCAGCTTGTCGTTCCCCAGCCGCTGGTGGCAGACAGATCCTGCGCCGAAGGAGAGCGAACGCAGGCCTGAGACGGCGCGTAAGAAAATGGCTAATAAAGACAGTAAGTGCACGAGGCAATCTGTGCCGCTCCCACGGGCTGGGGGGGGGTGAAGTTGGGCAAAGGGGGTTACTTTGCATTTTGGGGTTGGGTTTATGGCAGGACAGCAAGCCTCATTAAACAGCATCTAGCCGCTATCCAGACAAGAATGGGCAGAGGTTACCTGGGAGGTTGGAAGTCCACAGAGAAGACAGGACCATCCCGCTAATTGTGAGTATAGGCAGAAAACGGGCATGCAGAATGTGTATTTCATTCCGGAGGAAATCATATAGGTTTTAGATGAAGGTGATGGTATTTCTGTGTACCAGAGCTTGATGGAGCGAGACTTGGGGGGGGTGGGGATAGGTTAGGAAATGGTGTGCAAAGATTACAGAGGAAATGATGACCTGAGACAGAGTGGTAGGCGGAGTTAGCCTTACATTGATTGGGTTGTGGAACGAATCGTCTGAGTTTCCATTATCTCCTATGGGGAAAGTTGCCTTGATATATGAGCGCTTTGGATTACAAGCATGCTTCTGGAACGAATTATGCTCATAAACCAAGGTACTGCTGTATTTATTTCATTTTCTATCCCGCTCTCCCCAATGAACTCAGAACGGGTTACAGGTTAACATACATAATATATTGTTTACAGATTACAATTTGCCATTTTTACAGTGCAAGATTTTTCCATACAAGTTTTTCTTCTAACGTGACACGGACCGAGGATCTAGTAGCAATATATATTTCTTTGTAATCCATCGGTCGTGGGCGGGAGAGTTAGGTGAAGATGGTATTAATTGGCAACATTTAGAATTTGCACACGCATCTTTCTAGGTGCTATTTATGAAGATCTGCATGCAAAAATGAGGGGCATAAGAGGGGGAGAGGGTCAGGGGAATTCACTAAATATGTGCTAGTATTAGTAATATCAGAGATAAGCGCCTACATTATACGCCAGGTTTCATTTGGTGCAAATCCTTGTACCCAAAGTTTGACGCAGAAATCGACTCTAAATATGTGCAACTTGGCTTGCCCATTTTAGTATAGCACTGCGCGTGGATTTTAAAAAATTTTTTATTTCAGCACCATTCACTGTGCAATTTACTGAATATTGGATAGTTAAGTAGAATTTTGTCATTTTAATGTGTAAAATTTTGTTGTGATATTTCATTATGGGGCTCGTTTTCAAACCAGAATGACATCCCATAAAATGGTATAAAGTAGCATTTGGATGTTTTGTTTGCTGAAATGTCCAAATTGTCAAAACATACTTTTTAGACGGTTTTCCATGCAGTGCAGCCAAATCTCAAGTTGGCACGTTGGGGGCATGTTTTGGGCAGGATTAGGGCAGATTTATGATTTGGACATTTTTCTGCAAATAATGCAACATTGCAGAAAATATCCAGGGCAAAACTTGGACTTTTGAAGCTAGACCTGTTTCAATAACGAATATGCCCAAAAAAGGTGCCCAAACTGACCAGATAACCATGTGAGGCACAAAGGCATGCCCCCTTTCTTTCCCTCCCAACCCTCAAAGGTATGAATGAAACATTACACACCAGCCTGAATGACAGCGTCAGAAGTTATGGCCAGTCCTATTAGAGCAGGAAGCAGGTCTGTAGAAAAGCCTGGTGTCAGTGCAATGGACTGCAGAGAAGGGAACCCAGGCCCATATCCCACTCTAACTACACTTCCCCCTTCCCATTCGCGGTTCCTGCACTCGCGGTTTCATATAATCGCAATTTTTTTCTGGGGAGGGGGAAATTTTTTTTTTTAAAAAAACAGTCTTAATGTAAAAAAAATCCATCTTTTTTTCCTCCATGCCGCCTTCCCGGCCTTACCTGGTGGTCTAGAGGGCTTTCGAGGCAGGAGCGATCTTCCTACGCTCCTGCCCGTGCAGATCGTCATTAGGAAATGGCTGCCGTGAGTTTCCGTAGTCTCTCGACTAATGGCGATCTGCACGGGGCAGAAGCGTAGGAAGATCGCTCCTGCCCCAAAGGCCCTCTAGACCACCAGGTAAGGCCGGGAAGGCGGCAGGGAGGTGGGGGTGGGTCAGAGCCGGATAATCGTGGTTTTTCGGCATTCGCAGTCCAGCTCTGCCCGTATCCCCCGCGAATGACGAGGGAGAAGTGTAGTACACTTGTAGTGGAAACTGTGAGCCCTACAAAGCCCACCTAAAACCTATTGTACCAACATATAGGTCACACCTACAGGCATAAGGGCTATTGTGGTACAGTATGTTTTGGGTGATTAATTCATTATGATCATACTACATATGGAAACACGACCACATTACAGAGGCATATCTCAATTCACACTAGCTTCCAATTCCAGCAAGAATACTATTAAAATTCTGTTGTCTACTATTTAAAACTTTAAATGGAGACAGCCCAACCTACCTGAACAACTGCCTCATCCAAACCACCTCAACCAGGTATAGGAAAACTCACACCCCATTCACACACCCTCCAATCAAAGAAGTTAAAAGGAAAAAACTATATGATGGCCTCCTAGCCACTCAAGCAGCAAAACTTGACAACCAAATCTCCAGTCTACTGATAGCGGCCCCAGACTACAAAATATTCAGAAAAAAAGTAAAAACTATACTATTTAAGAAATCCCTGAAAAAGACCTAACACCACAAGTCTCCTTCTTTCCCCCCACTAATTTCTCAACCCCCCGAAACAACCTACTCTACTCTTTATTTTCCCTGAAAATGAATACACCTTCTATAACTCTTTTGTAATCCGCCTTGAACTGCGAGGTAATGGCGGAATAGAAATCCCTAATGTAATGTAATGTTAGTATCTCTTAGCTGTTAACCGCACTGAATCGCAATGTAATGTTTGGAGGGCTCACCAGGAAGTTATGTTGAGATATGTACCTGGGACCTTGTATGTGAAATTCACCACATTTGCCCCTAAGGTGTCCCACTGCTTTGCTTCTAATGTCTGTGTGGCCAGGCTGCTAAGAATGCTGGCCCCCTCCTACGTCCCAATAGCTGTTGTTTTTGCATTTTTCATTTGGACGTTTTTGGAAGTGGTTCAAAAAGTTTAATGCACTGAGGATAAACACATCTAAGAAATGGCCATTTTTGAGATAAAATGAAAGAGGTTTTTCTGCTTTGAAAATGGCCATTTGATGTACTAGATTTCTGGACATCTTTTGCAAAGTATCCTCTACATATACTGCCTTGGTAGTGCCCAAGCTTCTTTTAGGTTGTTACTCACATTGAATCTGTTTAAGGTAGTTGCAGGATATAAGAACCAGAATAAGCTCCCTGTGTTTGTATGGGCTCTTGTGTAATTGTAAATTGCCTTGAACCTTTATAAGCATAAAGCGATACACAAATCCTAGATTAGATTAGATTAGAAAGAAGTTGTTGAACTTGAGAGTTCTCTTTTCTTCAACTGTAGGTAATATAATTTTGTTTTTTTTAAAATAAATCTTTATTCGTTTTTTACATCAAATACAAAGTGCAAACAGTCAAGTAATATAACCTACTGCACTCTATTCCAACAAATAATATAAAGCTGTTTATCCCCCTCCCCCACCCTAACCCTCCCCCCCACCCCTCCTAGATGTGTATCACAATCGTTCATGAATCAAAGGGAAATAATAATAATGTTAATAATTCACTTTTCATAACTTACAATATTTTGTTAACGGGCCCCAAATTTCCTTGAATTTACTATGGTGTCCCCTCTGCAAAGAATTAATGTTTTCAAACTTATAAATCTGGCATAACGATTCGAACCAGAAATTATAATTTAAGTTATCCCAACTTTTCCAATTTTTCATTATCAGCTGCATGGCTACTCCTGTCATGATGAGGAACAATTTATTCTGGTTTGCATTAATTAGATTCTTGGGTAATAATATCGTTCCAAACAATATTATATCATATGATAATGATAGTGGAACTTCCAATATCGTGATAATTTGACCCCCAAATTGATTTCCAGGATTTATGGATTTATAGGTGATATAATTTTGAATATGGATGAGAAGTCTGCTTTGGACTCATCCATAATAATTTAATCAGCAGCCAAGGTGGGTGCAGCTGTGGTTCAAAATCATCAGAATTATTGTAGGGATATCTATAATCTTAGTAAATGATGGCATATAAAGATTTGCATGTTTCATCCAGTCCTCCCATCAAGGCAGCCAGAGTCCCACCCTCGTATTCCGAACAGATAACAGTCCTTCATGATTAAACACTGGTATCACAAAATGGCAGTTATGGACAACGCAGGTGCGGACCGCTGGGTGCGATGGACCTCTGGTCTGATCCCGGTGGAGGCAACTTCTTATGTTCATTCTTGGAACCCAATACCACAACATTGTGCCGATTTAATCTGGAGTTGTTTTATGAATATGGATGCAGCATAGTTACATTCATTATCAATTCACGACTAAACAAACAATTCAACAGTATCAATAAGTAGTAACATTTCAGTTGCTAAATTCAACTTTAAGATGTCTCTTTCCCTTCCCTACTGGATAGTACCCATAATTATAATATTGCTTGACTCAAGTTTTTTTGAGTTTGTTTGTTTTTTAAACATGGAGTGAGTATAAATTCCTTTATTTAAACATTAGGGGCTAGATTCACTAACCTGTCTTCCGTGGCCAATGCCAGCAGGCCCGATGAATTCACAACAGGAAAAAATTCAAATGAGGGCGGAACGCCCTCATCTGCCAACACGGATCGCTAGATAGTCTGTAGATAGTCTGTGTATGTGTCTAAGACCCCTCTGAGCCGTGACTTTTACAAAAAAAAAAAAATTTACTTTTTAACTTTTTTGTAGCCCAGCGAGCCCGTTTTAACCCGCGGGTTAAAACCACGGGCTCGCACTGCGGGGAAAGGCAGGGGAGATTCAGGGAAGAGCAAGGCGGCGATTCAGGGCAGAGCAGGCAGGTGAGATCAGGGGAAGAGCATCGGGGGGGGGGGGGGGGGGGAGGCAGCAGAGAACATGGGGGCAGCAGAGAGCATGGCGTGAAGAGAGCAGGGCTTCAATGGAGCAGGAGAGTCGGAAAGTCCCAGCAGTCGCTTCTTGGATTGATTGGCCAGCCCAGTCGGTTTCAAAAAATTTTGGGGTGAATCGCGTCCCTGTCTACTTTGCATATGTTTCCCCTCATTTGCATGCACGGATTGGAAGCGGATCACAGGAGAGGTTAGTGAATTGGGCCGGAGGGAAATCTAGTCGCAATGGTGTCACAAACCGATCCCTACACGATCGGTTTGCTTAGTGAATCTAGCCCTAAGGCCCAAATTCTATATATGTTGCCTAAAAACTCAGCATTGACTAGTGTAGTGTAGCACTAAAACCCTGATTCTGTAACCGGCGTCCATGTTACAGACACCGGTTAGAGAATCGGGTTAGAGTAGACGCAACCGCTACACTTATTGTGGCAAGGGATAAGTATAGCAGCCGCCTGTCCGATCGCCGGCAGGAGGGTGCCGAACCCCTCCTGCCGGAACACCCCCCCGAAACTCCCAATCGCCGGCAAGAGGGTGCCCAACCCCTCCTGCCGGAAAGCCGAACCCCCTCCAGACCCTCCATACTAACGACCTCCCCCTCGACTCCCCTAACCTCCCCCCAACTAACCTTTAAATGTTGGCCAGCTGGACTGGTCTTGCTGCCGTCCAGCTGACAGGCCCGCCTCGTCGAAATGAGAAGGGCCCACCCCTTCCCGGCCCATCCCCGCTAAGTCTAAGGCCTGATTGGCCCAGGCTCTAGAAGCCTGGACCAATCAGGCCTTAGGCATAGCGGGTCCGCCCATCCCCACTAATCCTAAGGCCTGATTGGCCCAGGTGCCTACGAGCCTGGGCCAATCACATTTTTTTAAAATACGTGCATCCCGATTGGCTGATTAGACAGCTGTAGGACGCCTACAGCTGCCTAAAATCGGGACGGCACTTTGCAGAATCAGGGCCTAAGTGCGATTCTATAAGTTATGCACACTGTATAGAATTCTGCCTACCATCACTTGGCATCCCAGCATTTAGACACACCCTATTTATGCCAGAGTTTTCTTGGCATAAATGCCTGTGCTTAATTTGTGCAACCAACGACGCCTAAATCAAAATCATGTACCCAACTCAAACACTGTCCATGATCTGCCCCACTACACCCACTTTTAACTACATGCTTTGGACTAGGCGCATACTATTTATAGAATCACACTTTGGGCTAGATTCACTAAGCAAACCGATCGTGTACTGATCGGTTGGTGACCCCTTAACGAGCAAATTTCCCTCCGGCCTGATTCACTTATCTCTCCTGTAGTCTGCTTCAAATCCGTGCATGCAAATGAGGAGAAACGCATGCAAATTGGACAGCGACCCGATTCACTACACAAAATTTCACATCTGACAGGGCTGGCTGATCAACGGAAGAAGCGACTGCTGGGGAGCAGTTGAAAATGTCCTTCTGACTCTCCTGTTCTATTGAAGCCCTGCTCTCTGCCCTGTCAGCCCCGATCTTCTGCAGCCCTGAACGCCTCCTGCAGCCCTGATCTGCCTGTTTTGATCTGCCTGCCCCGGCTCTCGCGGTCCTGCACCCCTGGGCTTGCCTGCTCCGAATGTCTGCCTGACATGTCCACTTGGCTTATAACATTTTTGCAACATTTTTTGCTGCAGTTATTTATTTATTTAAACATTTCTATCATATCTCCCCTCTCCCGCCTTTCCTGCACTGACAGTTCTGCACCACTTCCACATGTAAATGTTCAGGACACTGGCACTTAGCATGCGTAAGGGGCAGCAAATTGATTGTAAGGCAGTGCTTCTCAACACAGTCCTTGGGAAACGTGCAGCCAGTCAGGCTTTCTGGTATCAGCAAGGAATATGCATGCAATAGATTTGCATACTCTGCTTCTCTTATATGCAAATGTTTCTCATGCATATTCATTGTGGATAGTCTGAAACCCCGACTGGCTAGGTGTGCCTTGAAGATTGGGTTGAGAACACTGTTGTAAGGGCACGCATAAGTGGTATAGCTTGTATGTGCCACATGGAGGACATGTGGGCAGGGCTGCCACTTACAGTAAGTTGTGTACTCTTGCCACATTTAGGAACCTGCAATCACACTAAGTCGGTGGCTGGTGTATCTGGGTGCCTAAAAAGCACGGTGATGTCAGTTACATTAATACTCTAATACAGGGGTCTCAAAATCCCTCCTTGAGGGCCGCAATCCAATCGGGTTTTCAGGATTTCCCCAATGAATATGCATGAGATCTATGTGCATGTACTGCTTTCAATGCATATTCATTGGGGAAATCCTGAAAACACGACTGGATTGCGGCCCTCAAGGAGGGACTTCGAGATCCCTGCTCTAATACCATCCGGGCACTTGGATGCCATTATATAGAATCAGGCTGTCATTTCATGACATCAGAATGCCTAAAAAGAGGTGCTCAAGTCTAGAATTTCCTCCATAATGACGATTATTGAGTGAATTTTGGTATGTGTTGAAGAGGATTTCATTTGTGCATTACTTGAAAATTACTTGTATTTAATCTGTTTTATGGTGCTTGGTTTAAGGTGTCATGTGTGTATGTTTGATTAAATATTCATTTGAATGATGGTAGCAATAGTGTAGCAGTTTTCTCCTTCAAATATTATGTCAATGACAAATCACCCTTTTCTGAATGATAAACTTAAGGGATGTTTTCTTTCCTTCTTATATTATTTTTGTTTTTTCCCTTTTTGAATTTATTTATTTATTTATTTATTTATTTAATTATTTATTTACCACTTATATCCTAAGTGGTTTACATCCAGGTACTTTTATCATATTTCCCTGTCTGTCCCGGCGGGCTCAAACTCTATCTAGTGTACCTGGGGCAATGAGGGGATTAAGTGATTTGCCCTGGGTCACAAGGAGCAGCAAGGGATTTGAACCCACAACCTCAGGGAGCTAAGGCTGTAGTTCTAACTACTGCGCCACTTTCATGCTTCTTAATTTTTAATTTATAAATCTTTTTGAACCCTTGATTTTGTGGGGAAAGATGACCTCAAGTGCTTGCGGTTGTGTAACTTTAGAACTAGTCTTGTTGCACTAACCTCCTGTGGACTTTCATTAGTCTCCTTTTTTTCCCCCTACTCTACGTGGCGGTATATGATGGTTTCTTTTATTTTATTCAGATTATTTATTGTATTATTCATATTCTTTATACACATCCAGGGGAGGGGTAAGGGGGGTTGGGTGGTAGGAAGTTTGGGTTGTTTTAAGAATTTGATGTAGTGTAAAGTGCTGTTCGTTTCATGTTATGATATTTTCTTGCACTTTCTATAAGTTATTATATAAAATCAATAAAAATTATTTTAAAAAAAAATCTTAGGGCTCCTTTTACAAAGGTCCTTAACACGCGGAATAGCGCAGGCTAAAATGCTGTGCACGCTAGCCGCTACCGCCTCCTCTTGAGCAGGTGGTAGTTTTTCGGCTAGCGTGCGCTAATCCAGTGCGTGCGCTAAAAACGCTAGCGCCCCTTTGTAAAAGGAGCCCTTAATTTATGAAATTCTCAATTTTTCAAACATTTAAAATTTCATTTATATTGATAGTCATGATAGTCACAATGAGGCCTTGCTTATACTTAGCTTTGTTCCGAATGCACTGCCAGTACTTTCAATTCTCTGCTTCTGTGCCTGGAACGGTTGTCAACTGGCTTTGTTAATATGATACTATTGTTCAACGGAGCTTCTCCGTTTCACTCAATGAAGAGCTTCCTCAGGAGATATTCAAAACCATGTGTGATTCTACCCATCGACATTATTTAAACCTCAGAGATGATTCGTGCGCTGCTCACTAAACTAAGGGACTTTAATTCTCTTCCCGTGTTCGAGTCCAGATTAATGGTGTAGCAGTTCACATACCTGTTGTGGAAGTCCCCCAGTCAGTCACATTTCCAGGATATCCACCATCAATATTTTAGAGAGAGCTGTATGCACAGTGGCATAGCGAGGGTAAGAGGTGCCTGGGGCAGTGACACCCCTCCCCCACCCTCGTCTCTGCCCCAACTCCTTCCCCGATCCCACCTGCCAAGTACACCCCTTCCCTTCCCCACACCCCATTCCACCCCAGCCACACCCCCATTCTGCCCCAGCCCAGCCCCCACAAAGCCTCATCTCTTTTTCTGGATAAGCTCCAGCCGCGTCTGGAGGACCTGGAGCATACGCGGATGTGTGTGACATCATCCGCACATGTTCAGAGGCCCTCCAGATACAGCTGGAGCTTGTTGGGTTTTTCCAAAACCAGGACAAATGCTGAATTTTGGAAAGTCCATCCAGGAGCCCAGACCGTCCTCAAAAAGGAAGACATGTCCAGGTTTTCCCAGACATCTGGTAACCCTATGCCATTCAAAGTTAGGCACTGTTTATAGAATTGTGCCTAGCAGCACCTAACTTGAGTCAAATGCCGCTAGGCATCTGCAACTTAGGCCAGGGTTTTCATGGACTAAAATACCAGCACCTTATTCTATGCCTAAACTTTGTCCCTAACCATGACCACTTTTTAGGTAGGCTCCAGTAGGCAACTACATGGCGCCTATCAAGTTAGGTACTTACCTGAAAATTATTATTTTTTAATCAATTTTAATTGGTATTTTTAAGGCACTGTTCAATTAACATTGCCAATTGATCCAATTAAAAAATATAAGGCCCTCTTTTACTAAGTCGTGGCAATAGTTTCTACCATGGCCTTGAGCACTAAGGCCCTGATTCTGCAAAGCGTGTCTAAAGTTAGGCGCAGTTTGGACATCCAAGATAGGTGTCCTTTGTAGAATCGGGTTCAGTGACACTCAGCACTGTTTAGACGTCTAACTTTTTAGGAATCCTTTAGAGAATCTGTTTTTAGATGAGAGTTTGACGTCCAAACAATGCCCTTAATGTTATAATATTTTATTATTTTGACGTTATTAGAATGGCGATTTTATGGTGTTTTTTTTATTATAACTGTGAATACTGGGAGTTGGATCTGTTTAATGCTTTTATTTATTTCTCTTCCATCTGAGAGAGTGACTGGCATTTGAACCAGCAACATTAGGGTAGAAAGCTGTAGATTTAACCAGTGTGCTACACAATGAGCTAGCAAGTTGCATAGCAATTGTAAAACTAGTTCCTATAGGCATTGTAAAGAAAGTCTACTTTTGAGCTTAGTTTGGGCTTCAGATAGATCTGAGTTCTATGGACGGAACTTAGGCACAGTTTGGACATCCTTAATGCAATCTGCTAAATAGCTCTTTGGTTTTTTATTTACATTTAATAAGGCATCACATAAACAGGGCACATCAAAACAGATATATTGCATGCAAAACCTTCTATTTTTGTGGACAAAAATATATAGATTGCATACATAACTTCATTTGCAAAAGCTTAAAACCAGAAGAAAACAGATACAGACCTTAGCATGGCTTCTACTTCATTGCAAATGGAGGTGTGCAGCTGCACAATCCTGACCTCATTGTGAGATCATCAAGGTGCACTTTAGTGATTTCACCAAAAATTTTCTTTACAGAAATGTGTGCAGTTGAAGATCTTTTACCTGATCCCTTTGAAGAAGCCAAAAGACTGTTGAAACGTGGATCTAAAAAGAGGACATGTCCAGGTTTTCCCGGACGTCTGTTAACTCCAGAGTAGAGGAGTGTGGGCACTAGAGATTTCTAGCTTATTATACTATGTTCCAGATGTCTAGGTTTACCTTACCCATGTACCCAATTGGTATGAAACCAAGGGCTCCTTTTACAAAGCCGCACTAGGGCCTTAACACGCGGAATAGCGCGCACTAAATTGCCGCACGCGCTAGCCACTACCACCTCCTTTTGAGCAGGCGGTAGATTTTCGGCTGGAACGCGCTGTAGTGCGCGCTAATCCGGTGCATGCGCTAAAACCGCTAGCGCGGCTTTGTAAAAGGAGCCCCAAATGTTGAGAAATATGCAGAATGAGGCCCAAATTGGGACCCAGTTTCCTGCCAGCTAATAACACTGGCTTAATGAGAACTGAAATCTGTTTCACTAAGGGCTCCTTTTATCAAGGCGCGCTACGGGGGTTAGCGTGTCAGACATTTCATCACGCACTAACCCCTGCGGCAGCCTAAAATCCTAAAGCCTCGTCAATGGATGCGTTAGGTACTAGCGCGTCAGGCGGTTTAACGCGCAGTATTCCGCGCGTTAAACTGCTACCGCGCCTTTGCAAAAGGACCCCTAAGTCTAAGGTAGTCTTAATTAATATAAGCAGCTAACTTTATTTAATGTTTATCTAGCACCTTTATGTTATTTATTACATAGTTTAGAAGTAAAATTTTATATTTACGCAGATGACATTTCAATACTCATCCCTTTAACCAAACTCACTTCAGAAGTGTTAAATTACATAGCTTTTATTCATACTCAAGTGGAAACTTGGACATCTACATTTAGATTGAAATTAAATCCGGGTAAATCAAAATTCTTTTTAGCTAGTCCTAATGAAAAAATTACTGAATCAACTCTACTTTTAAACGGTCAATCTTATTCGATTTCTCCTACGCTGAAAATTTTAGGGGTTATTTTAGATCGGTCCTTATCTTTTAAGGTCCATACAGATTCACTGGTTAAGAGATGTTTTATTGTTCTCTGGAAGCTGCGTACTATTAGGAAATATTTTGATTTTATATCATTTAAAATCCTGGTCCAATCTTTAATCCTTTCAATATTGGATTATTGTAATGTTATTTATCTGGGATCGTATTAAGTAACCACTAGCCGATTAAAAATCATACAAAATACAGCTATTCGTTTGATTTTTAATCTGAAAAAACACGATCATATCAGTGTATATTATCAAAAGCTTCACTGGCTACAGTTTGAGGCAAGAGCGTTATTTAAATTTGGATGTATTTGTTTTAAAGTTTTATTTGGTTTCGCACCTTATTTCTCATTTTAGATTTTTTATTTTTAAGAAAAATATCCGTAGATCTGGCAGGTTTTATTTTCCTTCAGCAAATGCATGTCGTTACAAAAAATTTTTGGATAGGACCTTAGCATTCTAAGCAGGATTAATGAATTCATGTTTGAATCTTCTTGTTTCTCCATTTCTTACGTACTATCAATTTCGAAAAGATCTTAAAACCCATTTATTTAAACAATATACATTATTGATTTTCATATTATTATGTAGTTATAATGTACTTTTTATCTGCACTTATTTTAGCTGATATCATGTTATCCTTATTCATAGTTTTAATGCTTGTATTAGTTACTCTGATTTTATTATGTATGATGTTATTATCAAATTGTATACTGTGTACCTAATTATGTAAACCGCTATGAACTGCTGTTTAGGCGGTATATAAAAATAAATTATTATTATTATAAAGAAAAATAGCTAGAGTCAGGACCAAGTTTCAAAGAAGAGAGAAGAAAAACAGAGAAGAACAAGGCCTGTGTTTTCTTTCTCACAGGGCTCCTTTCTTAACGCGCGGAATAGCATGCGCTAAAATTCCGCATGCGCTAGCCGCTACCACCTCCTTTTGAGCAGGTGGTAGATTTTTGGCTAGCGCGTGCGGTAAAACCCATAGCGCACCTTCGTAAAAGGAGCCCACAGTCTTGGTTCAATACGCAGTCCTTATTTTGCCCCAATTATCTCAACTTCCCTAGGCAAGGGGGGTCAGATCTGTGCCTGGGTCTTCCACCAATGGATTTAAAAATAAAAGTAGTTGTAGCAGAGATGGTTCTGGGAATAATTAAAGTTCTGGGAATAAGCTATTATACCTCTTTTCCCACATCTCTCTTTACAAATGTGGAACCATGTTGACGAATTGTAATACTTTTTTCTTGCTCTGCATTTAAGAAGGTTTATCTTTAATCATCCTATTAACAAATGAGTTTATGGACAGGTTAAGCCTTTTGAATGACATTTGGATAAAGAAAAATTAAAAGGCATGACATTTTGAGACAGTACATTTTTTAAAGATGCATATAAAGATTGGGGGCCATTTTGCTAAATCTTATTGTGTGTTACGGAATTTGCATGCATTTCCATATTCTATGTATGGAAACATGGAAATGTGTTGGCAGATGAAAGCCAAATGGCCCATCCAGTCTGCCCATACACAGTACCCACTATCTCCTCTTCTCCCTAAGAGATCCTATGTGCTTGTCCCCCATTTTCTTGAATTCAGTTACGGACTTGGTCTCCACCTCCTCTACAAGGAGACTATTCCACACATCTACCACCCTTTCTGTAAAAAAGTATTTCCTTAGATTACTCCTGAGTCCATCACCTCTTAAACTTCATCATATGCCCTCTCATTCCACAGCTTCCTTTCAAATGAAAGAGACTCAACTCAGGCGCAATTTAAGCCACGTAGGTATTTAAACATCTCTCAAGCAAAAAATAGTAGTGACAAACAAATCAACACAATTACCAAAAATGTCACTCACCAGCAGTGGAATATACCTCCAAAATCCACATTAATACTAAAACGGGTGGAGAAAAAGCCTCAGGGTAATTGTTAGCATGCAGCAATCATTGATGACTTAGAGCTGGCACTTCTCATGTCATTGGCATAAAAAAAAACTCACCCACCAAATAATGTATAGATCTATAAAGGGGAACCCCCCCTTGCTGTTCACTGTAAAGTTCTAAGTACTATTTCAGCAACATTCTCAAAATCAAAATAAAAAAAGGAATAGGATAATGTAGCTCTGACGCCACCAGTTTACTGCTGCAGCTGAAAAACGCTGGCGTCTCTTACGCCTCCAACTTTTATGCTTCATCGGCGTGCAGAGCTTCTCACACAGCGACCAGCTTGAAAAAATGGCAGCAGAGCTAGAAAAAGCTCCTACAAGATCTTGTTTCACCAATTGTCAGTTGTTTTCATCAAGAATTAATACTCCATTCCATCTATGAAACATGCACAACGGCACAGCTGCAAGAAATAGCAAGCACCAAATTCACGACCGGGTTCATTACTTCCAGGTGACATGGATTAGTGATGTGTAGACCACACATCACTAATCCATGATGTCACCCGGAAGTAATGAACCACACATCACTAATCCATGATGTCACCCGGAAGTAATGAACCCAGTCGTGAATTTGGTGCTTGCTATTTCTTGTGACTGTGCCTTCCTTCGGCTGTGCCGTTGTGCACGTTTCATAGATGGAATGGAGTATTAATCCCTGATGAAACCAACCAACCTTCCTGCATATTGTCATAAGCGGCACACTTGCCACATTTAAAATGACCCACCTTCCCATCAGTCTGATCCTAGGGACGGGAAGGTGGGTCATTTTAAATGTGGCAAGTGTGCCGCTTGTGACAATATGCAGGAAGGTGCTACTGTACATCTCCATGGGAGACCTCTGATTACTTTACGTAAGGGCTAGATTCTATAAGGAACACCTCCAACTGCATCAGTAATCTTTCTTGTACCCTCCCCGCATCTACCGATCTTTCTCCTGTTAACTCATTTCCTCATTTGAGCTCCTTTTCAGATCCTGTTGATTTGTACGGGTGGAAATTTTAACAAAAAGTGATCCAATAATACCTTCAGTTCTCAAGGACAGGAGAATAGAATAGGGAAATATTTGGAGAGAGTGATCACTAGATGCAGTGCATGTCCCCTCCTCCCCTCCCCCAATACACATTTGTGCACCAATTCCAAACTCTCCAACCCATCCTGGAAAAGGGCTACCAATCCACAATCCAGTCTCCTATCACCTAGATGAAAATTAAAATTGCCTACTGTTCACAAACTAGAGAACCACAACAGCTATCATCAACTGTACCATCTCCCCTTCCCACAGTGCAACCACTGAAATATCAGTCCTCTCTGTTTTGTCCCTACCATCTCATTCTAACATTATCCTAATAACTTTATGCACATTTTCCACTCCTCATTCTGTCCAGAAATAACATCTTAAATCCTACCTGGTACATTTCAGACAGAACACCTCCTCTCCCCAGCCAAGTTTCAGTAATAGCAAAAAAGATCAAGATTGATCAACTCCCATAATTTCAAATCCCTTACTATAATGGAGCCTGCATTTATCAAACTTACCCTCAGCTCCCCCTTCTGTATAAGTCTGCTTTCACATCTGTTCACCAGAAAGTAAATGCTGCACATTTCCTTCCCTTATATACCTATATACCATTCTTGCCCATTTCTTCTGTACCTCATCACCACCTCAGTACCCTCCCAAACTTACTTCTTCGGCTTTCAAAGGTTCTGAGAGGAGCCATTTTTGGAGCCCCTGTGGGCATCTGTTCCCTCAATAAATCCTGGGTGAACCTGGAAAAGACGATGTCAGAAGTATGGGGTAGGGTCATGTCAGAGATGGTAATGGGTGTGGCACAGTTAGATATAAGTACTACTTGAAAGGGTCCAGAGAAGAGCGACAAAAATGGTTAAGGGACTGGGGGAGTTGCCGTACAACGAGAGGCTAGAGAAACTGGGCCTCTTCTCCCTTGAAAAGAGGAGACTGAGAGGGGACATGATCGAAACATTCAAGATATTGAAGGGAATTGACTTATTAGAGAAAGAGAGATTGTTCACCATGTCCAAGCTGAAGTTAGAAGGGAAAAGATTCTGTACAAATGTAAGGAAGTTTTTCTTCACCCAGAGAGTGGTAGAAATCTGGAACGCTCTTCCAGAGGCTGTTATAGGGGAAAACACCCTTCAGGGATTCAAGACAAGGTTGGATAAGTTCCTACTGGAACAGGATATACGCAAGTAAGGCTAGACTCAAATAGGGCACTGGTCTTTGACCTAAGGGCCGCCGTGTGAGCGGACTGCTGGGCACGATGGACCACTGGTCTGACCCAGCAGCGACAAATCTTATGTTCTTATGAATGAGCAAAGGAGTGAGCAGCAGCTCAACACCCGTGACTGGCTTGCTGCTGTCCTCCTTCCCCTCCCCCTGTCCATGTAGCCCTCAAGAAGGTAGCAGATGGCAACAACATGCATGGCCAACAGTGGTGGGACTTCCTTTGGATTCCTATTTTGGGACCATATATGCTTTTTAAGACTTATGTTGGACATTTCTTGTCATTTTAAATAAACATAAATGCAAGTTGGAATAGACAACTCTCTTGCCTCTTCTGTTGTTTTTCTGGCATTATCCGAGGCTAGCCCCCCTTCTTCCTCTTTTGGTTTCGTATAGATCAGGGATCTCAAAGTCCCTCCTTGAGGGCCGCAATCCAGTCGGGTTTTCAGAATTTCCCCAATGAATATGCACTGAAAGCAGTGCATGCACATAGATCTCATGCATATTCATTGGGGAAATCCTGAAAACCCGACTGGATTGCGGCCCTCAAGGAGGGGTTCTTTGAGACTCCTGGTATAGATCAACAGTGGTGAGTGGCAAGATCAGGACAGGTGATATTCTGCATCTCTGTACACAACATATCATCTGATTTTATTATTACCAGTTCTGAAACACCATTGTCCTGTCATTGTAGGAGAGAAAAAAATAAAGTCCTTTACAAATATAAGGCATTTAGTATATGTATTACTCTTTTTGTGTGTTTTTTTTTTCCCCTGGGAACTGATTGGTAGCATTTGTGACAGTTATGCTTATTTGTCCTACATTGATAGAAAATAGCACAAATGTAGTTAAAATGTACATCCGCAGATCCAGATGTGAAAATTATATGAATCTGCCCCCAAGAGTTTAGTCTCATTGATGTTTTTTGCACCGATAAATGACTGTGCAGCTGCAAAGAGCCGCTAGTTCATCGAGATTTTTTTTTTTTTTTATTGCTGTCAAAGAGGATTCTGATCTAGCACCTGCCGTCTTGACAAGAGACTGAGGAAGTGAACATAAGTGGTGAGATTTTGTGGGAAGTAAAAGTAAAATATCAGTAGGTAGCCAAGTCACTTAGGGCTCCTTTTACTAAGGCGCGCTAGTGTTTTTAGCGCACGCACAAGATTAGCGCACACTAGTCGGAAAAATTACCGCCTGCGTAAAAGGAGGCAGTAGCGACTAGCACGTGCGGCATTTTAGTGCGCATTAAAACCGCTAGCGCACCTTTGTAAAAGGAGCTCTTAGAAGTCTCATATGCCAGTAACAACATAACAACCAGCAGCTACACTGGTTGCCTTTCGAAGCTAGGGTGCTATTTTAAATTTGCTTATATTTGCTTCAAAGCGTTGTTCGGCTTGGCTCCAGCTTACCTTCACGGTTTAAACTATATGGGATTAAAAAAAAAAAAAAAGTCTGCTCGAAGAATCAATTTTTTTGCCTATCCTGCACTGAAACATTGCCGTTGTAAAAGATTTCTTCATAAATGTTTGCATTTTGGGCAGGCAAATTGAACAACTAGTTAAGTACAATAATTTCCCAGACTCAGTCTTATTACACCTTTTGAAAATCTATGAAAATGGATCTTTTTGAAAAATTTGTAAATTCAACATCAATTATACTGTGTATTTCTAAGAATATATTGTCACTGAACTGTTCAGCCTCTCTTGAAGGTGAACCGCCTAGAACTAAATGGTATGGCGGTATAATATTCAGCAGTAGTTAACTGGGAAAGGGTTAATTTGTGGGGACCAGGTCCCTACAGTATATTTAGCAGTGCATATTGTAATCGGATAGTACCCAGTGGTATAGTAAGGGGGGGATGTGGGGGAGGGGGTCCGCCCCGAGAGCAGTCTTCCAAAGATCGCGGCGCTCTAGCTCCTCTCCGTCCCCTCCTACTCCTCTCCTTGCCGCTGCCCCTTGCCTTCACCCGTACCTTTTTTTTACTTCCCAGGTGTGAGGTTGCTGCCCGCGTCAGCATTGGCGCTGTCTCTGACATCACTTCTGGGACCCACACCTAAGAAGTGGCATCAGAGGGCGAGCCAACACTGATGTGGGCATGCTACTCGCGCCAGAGAAGTTGAAAAGGGAAGGGTGGCAGGGAAGAGGGCGGGGGAGGGGCGCCACTTCCCCCATACTGGTAGCACCACTGATTTATCTTGTCTGACTGCTACAGCAGTATTTTGTTAGTAGTCAGGGGGTGGGGGAGTCAGGACAAAGTTGGGAGTTGCCTGGGCATTGGTAATATTCAGCAGAGGTATCCGAATAGCTATCTGGTTTACATAGGACAGCTAAAAGGCTGTTAACTGGTAATTATCAAGGTAACACCACTGAGTATCAGCTGGTGCCCGGGTAACTCCTGGTTCCTAAATAAGGGCCGGCACAGTAAATTCGGGTCTAATTTAGTTGGCGGTGGTCAGCTTTTAATGAAATGCTGACTGCCGCTGATTGACTATTGCTTCTCCCCCATGTTTTTATGTAGGTCATCTCTGCAAAGTAAGGCTGCAAGTTAATCACACTTAATTGCAGTTGTCCGGGTGATACCAGGACAACTGGAACAGTCAGATTTTCTACGTGTTTGATTTGATTTTTAATGTAAGGTTGTAATTCCTGGTGATGGCCTGCTTCTTATTATCTTGGATATCGCATGGAGCTCCTATTGGGTTATATTAGCGATTCATAAATATTTATATAATGTAATTTTTTTAAAATTTTCCAAATCCTAAAGATAAGAATTGCTTAATAAGTTCCTCCTTTGCATATCAAACAGTAGGAAAAATAACCGTATCAAATGAGGTCTATCTTTCATTATATGTTGTTTAGAAAATGCAGGAACACCTTTTTATTTCAAAAATTTATTTGAGATATATTTTATTTACGTATTCAATTTTCTATACCGTTCTCCCCAGGGACTCAGAATTGTTTACATGAATTTATTCATATATTCAAGCATTTTTTTCCTTGTCTGTCCTGGCAGGGCTCACAATTTATCTAATGTACCTGGGGCAATGGGAGGATTTAGTAACTTGCCCAGGGTCACAAGGAGCAGCATGGGTTTGAACCCACTACCTCAGGGTGCTGAGGCTGTAGCTTTAACCACTGTGCCATATGGTGTATGTGGAATACAAGAACTACTATGCTGAGGTTTGTTGTTACTCCACAGCAGTGGCAGAATTGCACATTTGCTGCCTCTGATTGGTCCTGTCCATGCAGAAAGAAGACGTGATATCAGAGGAGGTGGGACAGGCCAGAGGGAAAGCTTCAGAGCATATCACAGGCATCATATGTGCAACACTGCTTCTGCCAGGGACCAATGGAAGACCTCCTTTAAGATAGACCAGCAAGGATGGGGGGCCAGATGCCAAACCATGGGTATTGAGAAGGGAGTGACCTGTAAGCAGAACTAGAGGGCCCACTAGTATAGTCTATGGCCAAGGTGGTGGAAGGAGATTATCAATCTTTTATGGAAGGGAAGGGGATGGGATTTGATATACCATTTTTCTGTGGCCACAGTCAGGATTTACAAGATAAATACTTATTTTGTACCTGGGGCAATGGAGGGTGATTTGCCCAGTGTCACAAGGAACTGTTGTGAGAAATAGCTAATTAAATAAAATACGTTTACTTGTGCAATTAATCACAATTTAAAAATTTAAATCGCAAGTAAATAAAAGTAAGAGGAAAAGAAAGCCAATTTGGTTCTCAAAAGTAGTAGCTGAGAAGGTAAGGAATAAGAGGTTAGCTTTCATAAACTACAAAAGATCGCAGAAAGGGGAAGACAGGAAAAAAATATCTGGAAAAGTTAAGAGATGCTGGTCAAGAAGTCAGGAAAGTAAAGATTCAAATGGAAGAAAAAATAGCAGACACGGTAAAATGGGGAGACAAAAACATTTTTAGATATATCAGTGATAGGAAGAAGTGCAAAAGTGGCAATGTGAGACTCAAAAGTGAAGGGGAGGAATATGTAGAAGCTGATAAAGAAAAGGCTGACTTGCTTAACAAATATTTCTGTTCTGTATTCACGTTTGAAGATCAGGGAGGGGACCCACAGAAGACAAATGCGAATAGGGATTTTCAGAGGGTTGTGTTTGTGAGGAGCTAGCTAAATTAAAGGTAGACAAACCAATGGGGCCAGATGGTGTAAATCCGAAGGTGCTGAAGGTCCTTAGGGAAGTTCTGGTGGCTCTGCTGACTGAACTTTTCAATGCTTCTCTAGAGTCGGGAGTGGTACTGGAGGAACAGGAGAAGGGCGGATGTGGTCCCTCTACACAAAAGTGGAAGTAAGGAAGAAGTAGGGAATTACAGGCCTGTAAGTCTGACTTCTGTAGTAAGCAAATTAATGGAAACACTTTTAAAACAGAGAATGGTGAAGTTTCTGGAATTTGGTGGATTACAGGACCAGAGGCAACATGGATTTACTAGAGGTAGGTCTTGTCAGACAAATCTGCTAAATTTCTTTGACTGGATGACCAGAGAATTGGTTAGATGGAGTGTGCTAGATGTGGTGTATTTAGATTTTAGCAAAGCCTTTGACAGTGTATTACACAGACATCTAATAAATAAACTGAGTACCTTTGGGATGGGCCCCAACGTGATGGGCTGGGTCAGGAACTGATTAAATGGAAGACGACAGAGGGTAGTGGTCAATGGAGATCATTCTGAGGAAAGGGATGTTACCAGTGATGTGCCTCAAGGTTCTGTTCATGTGCCTGTTCTTTTTAATATTTTTATAAGCAATATTGCTAAAGGGCTGTCA
This sequence comes from Geotrypetes seraphini, assembly GCF_902459505.1. Classification (NCBI taxonomy): domain Eukaryota; kingdom Metazoa; phylum Chordata; class Amphibia; order Gymnophiona; family Dermophiidae; genus Geotrypetes; species Geotrypetes seraphini. The sequence goes on along the minus strand of NC_047085.1, from coordinate 470,059,394 downwards.
GGTAAGATTTGCCTCTTTGTGGATGATACCAAAATTTGCAATAGAGTAGACATTCCGCAAGGTGTGAACAACATGAAGAAAGACCTAGTGAAGCTTGAAGAATGGTCAGAAATTTGGCAGCTAAAATTTAATGCTAAGCACTGCAAGGTCGTGCATTTGGGCTGCAAAAACCCAAAGGAACAGTACGGTTTAGGGGGTGAAGAACTTATGTGCACGACAGAAGAGTGGGACTTGGGGGTGATTGTATGTGATGATCTTAAGGTGGCCAAACAGGTTGAAAAGGTGACAGCGAAAGCTAGAAGGATGCTAAGGTGCATAGGGAGAGGTATGACCCGTAGGAAAAAGGAAGTATTGATGCCTCTGTATAAGATTCTGGTGAGACCTCATTTAGAATATTTTGTACAATTCTGGAGACCGCACCTTCAAAAAGATATAAAAAGGATGGAGTCAGTCCAGAGGAAGGCTACTAAAATGGTGCGTGGTCTTCATAATAAGACTTATGGGGACAGACTTAAAGATTTCAATATGTATACTTTGGAGACAAGGCAGGAGAGGGGATATATGATAGAGACGTTTAAATACCTACTTGATGTAAATGCACACAAGTCGAGTCTCTTATTTGAAAGGAAGCTCTGGAATGAGAGTACATAGTAGATAATGGCAGATAAAGACCCGAATGGTCCATCCAGTCTGCCCAACCTGTTTCAATTTCAATTTTTTATTTTTTTCTTCTTAGCTATTTCTGGGCAAGAATCCAAAGCTCTACCCGGTACTGTGCTTGGGTTCCAACTGCCGAAATCTCCATTAAAACCTACTCCAGCCCATCTAAACCCTCCCAGCCATTGAAGCCCTCTCCATCCCATCCTCCCCCAAACAGCCATAAACAGACACAGACCGTGCAAGTCTGCCCATTACCAGCCAGTTCAATATTTAATATTATTTTCTGATTCTAGATCCTCTGTGTTCATCCCACGCTTCTTTGAACTCAGTCACAGTTTTATTCTCCACCACCTCTCTCGGGAGCACATTCCAGGCATCCATCACCCTCTCCATAAAGTAGAATTTCCTAACATTGCTCTTGAATCTACCATCCTACAACCTCAAATTATGTCCTCTGGTTTTACCATTTTCCTTTCTCTGGAAAATATTTTGTTCTATGTTAATACCCGTCAAGTATTTGAATGTCTGAATCATATCTCCCCATCCCTCCTTTCCTCTAGGGTATACATATTCAGGGCTTCCAGTCTCTCCTCATATGTCTTCTGGCGCAAGCCTCCTATCATTTTTGTTGCCCTCTTCTGGACCGCTTCAAATCTTCTTACGTCCTTGGCCAGATACGGTCTCCAAAACTGAACACAATACTCCAAGTGGGGCTTCACCAATGACCTGTACAGGGGCATCAACACCTTCTTTCTTCTACTGGCTATGCCTCTCTTTATACAGCCCAGTATCCTTCTGGCAGCAGCCACCGCCTTGTCACATTGTTTTTTCACCTTTAGATCTTCGGACACTATCACCCCAAGGTCTCTCTCCCCGTCCATACATATCAGCTTCTCACCTCCCAGCATATACGGTTCCTATTAACCACTACCCTCTGGCGTCTGTCCGACAGCCAGTTTCTAACCCAGTTCACCAATTTGGGTCCTAACTTCAGCCCTTCAAGTTTGTTCAACATCCTCCTATGAGGAATCATACCAAAGGTTTGCTGAAATCTAAGTAAATTACATCTAGCATATGTCCTCGATCCAGCTCTCTGGTCACCTAATTAAAAAATTCAGTCAGGTTCGTTTGGCATGATTTACCTTTTGTAAAGCCATGTTCCCTCAGATCCTGTATAGGAGGGCATAGTATGAAGTTAAGGAGTAATCTAAGGAAATACTTTTTTACAGAAAGGGTGGTAGATGGATGGAACAGTCTCCCAGAAGAGGTGGTGGAGACAGAGACTGTGTCTAAATTCAAGAAAGCATGGATAGATATGTGGGATCTCTTAGACAGCGGAAGAAATAATAGTTACCATAGATGGGCCATTTGGCTTTTATCTGCTATCAGGTTTCTATGAAATGCAGTTCTAATGCAAAGCATTGGATAAATTGCACTGCTATCATCTAGCACAGGGGTGCCCACACTTTTTGGGCTTGCGAGCTACTTTTAAAATGACCAAGTCAAAATGATCTACCAACAATAAAAATTTTTTTAAAAACCACAAAGCACACTGAAAGGCAGAGAAAATGTTAATTATCATTCATATTCTGGGTTTTTTTCAAAGAGGTCAAGGCAGATGACTCTATGCAATGTCATCTCAATAACAACCATACAAAAATAGACAAATATAGCCCCTCCCTTTTTACTAAACCACATAGCAGTTTTTAGCGCAGGGAGTTGCGCTGAATGCCCCACGCTGCTCTCGACGCTCATAGGCTCCCTGCGCTAAAAACCACTATTGTGGTTTAGTAAAAGGGAGCCATAGTGCAAAATATAGACAGCAGATATAAATTCTCAAAACAGACACATTTTGATCACTAAATTGAAAATAAAATCATTTTTCCTACTTTTGTTTGGTGATTTCATGAGTCTCTGGTTGCACTTTCTTCTTCTGACTTCTTCTCACTTCACTCTGGCTGCACTTCTTCTGACATCTTCTGATTTCAGCCCACTCCTTCTTTCAGCCTCCTATATGCTTTCTCTCTTCCATACCTCATTCTCTCCCCCAACTTTTTCTTTCTTTCTCCCTGCCTCCTGTTCTTTATTTCTCTCTCTCTCCATGCCCACTTTCTTTCTGTCTCCCTGCCTGCCCCCTTTGTTTCTTTCTCCCTGCCCTCCCCCAAGCCACTAGGTTTGCCGTCGCCACCGGGGATCAGGCCTCCAAGCCACCGTCCCCCAAGCTCTGCATGCAGAAGCCTTGCACTGACCAGCATTCTGCTCCCCTTCAATTCTGATGTCGGAGAGGAAGTTCCGGGCCAGCCAAGCAGCGATTGGCTGGCCCAGAAATTCCTCTCCGATGTAAGAATTGATGTCGGGGAGAGGAATGCTGGTCAGCGTGAGGCTTCTGCAGGCCCAAATCTCCGGATCCCCAGGGCCGAGGAAAAGAAAAAAAGCCAGTCTTCCATGAGAGCCGTTCCAGTCTCTTTTTAGCACAACACTCAACTTCCCATTTTCAGACTCAAGACGTCAGAGCAGCAGCAGCAGCTCCGGCATTTTTGGGCAGAGCACCTCCTGCTCCCGACCGCCTTTCTCCAGTCTGGCTTGTCAATTCTGCCAGGGGCAGCTGGCGCTCAGCTCTCAAGGGTCATGACTTCCCTAGACCTCCCTCCCGCCTTCTCCCGAAGGAAGTGACATCATCCCCCAGTCGGAAGACGGGTTCTGGCAGTCGGGCAGGAAGGGCGCAGCAAGAATGAGTGTGCGTGGGGAACCTTGGGGAGAGGAAGGCTGATCGGCCGGCCGATTGGAACGGCAACACGAGTCTATCACGGAACCCGGGATGGGCTCCACGATCGACTGGCGTTGCCTTCCCGATCGACCGGTCGATCGCGATCGACGTATTGGGCACCCCTGATCTAGCATGATTAGAGCTCAGAACTCAGTTGGCCTTAAGAATTGGGGATCAGAGTGAAGGGGGTTATAGAAATGAGCAGGGTGGGAACACAGAGTAAACCTAATATCTGATTTAAGACAAAAAAACAAACTCCAAATGCCAATACACTTGCCTGCTCCATGACTAAAATGAATAGTTACAGCTCTGAGCCCAAGGGCTATGAAAGGCCATCTTTACCAGATAACAACACAGGAGTATGGGTAGTCATAGGACACCCTATTGCCATGAAGAGCCCCTGTGTCCTGTCAGAGGATGAACCTCGGGTTATGTGTTCCAATCCAAAATGAAGATCTCACTGATATACAGTGGTCAGTTGGCAAAGATGACTTAGTGATGATCACACTTACAAGATGTTTTAGAACTTACAATATGTTTAAAACTCTGAGGTTATTGCATAGTGTGAAATATTATTTTAAAGAAAAAACTTTACATATACTGATCCACACATTGTTTATATCAAAAATGGATTATTGTAATGTGGTTTACATTGGATGTTCCAATGCGGATCTTAAAAGATTGAAATCCATTCAGAATGCAGCTTTTTAAACTATTAGATAACTCTAAAAGGTTTGATCATATTACCCCTCTTTATTTGAAATTTCATTTCAAATTAAATATACAATTCATTTTAAAATGTTGGCTCTAACACATTAAGCATTTTACACAGAAAGATCAAATTATCTGCCTGCAATTGTTATTCCATATTCTCCTTCTAGAGCGTTAAGATCTGTACAAGATTTTAGACTAGTTGCTCCACATTTAAAAAGATCTATAATATAATAATAATAATATATAATATAATAATTTTATTCTTGTATACCGCCCATCCACAGAGTTCCAGGTGGTTGATGAGGAATAAGTCTTTTTTTTTTCTTGGCTCCTTTCTTGTGGAATAACCTCCCCTCTTATTTGGAAGGAGAAGTGCATTCTAAAAAAAAATTAAAATTTTATCAAAGAATTAATTTTTTTCAGGAGCATTTAATATGGAGTTATGGAATGGCATAAGAATACATTAGTGGTTATAAAAAATGCAATTGTTATGGTTTGAAAAATGTAAGTTTTACATAATGATTCTAGTATGTATGATGATTAAGCTTTTTTGGCCCAGATTCTATAAGTTAGGCAATGAAATTGGCGCGCCTAGTCAATTTAGGTGCCTAAGCTAGGCCCTCTTTTACTAAGCCATGGTAGAGGCTTCTACCATGTCTCTGGGTGCTAAATGCACCAACGCTGCTCCGACACTAATAGGAATTCTATGAGTGTTGAGCGGCATCGGAGCATTTAGCGCTCTGGGTCTTGGTAGAAACCTCTACTGCTGCTTAGTAAAAGGGGAGGTTAATTTTTTAGTTTGGCTAATTGACGCTGATAACAAACTTAATTGGTTTGATACTTTGGGAAAAATTAAAATTAATCGTGTGGTGGGTGCCTAACTTGATTGGTGCCTACCGCTTTCAGGTAGGTGCCTAGACCAATGTACGTACCAAAATGTGGGTGTGGTTATGGGCGGATCATTGGCGGATTTTGGCCGTGTTTTGCACCTAGATGCCTAAATTGAACAGGCATTAGTATTTAGGCTAAAAAAAACCCTGGCATAAATAGGGTTCAGCTAAGATTTTGGCACCTACGGGTGTCTAAGTCCAATTTAGGCACCATTAGAACATAAGAATAGCCTTACTGGGTCAGACCAATGGTCCATCAAGCCCAGTAGCCCGTTCTCACGGTGGCCAATCCAGGTCACTAGTACCTGGCCAAAACCCAAGGTGTGGCAATATTCCATTCTACCGATACAGGGCAAGCAGTAGCTTCCCTCGTGTCTTTCTCACTAACAGACTATGGACTTTTCCTCCAAGAACTTGCCCAAACCTTTCTTAAAACCAGCTATGCTATCCGCTCTTACCACATCCTCTGGCAACACGTTCCAGAGCTTAACTATTCTCTTGAGTAAAAAAAAAAAAAATTCCTCCAATTGGTTTTAAAAGTATTTCCCTGTAACTTCATCGAGTGTCCCTTAGTCTTTGTAATTTTTGACGGAGTGAAAAATCGATCCACTTGTACTCGTTATACTTCACTCAGAATTTTGTATACTTCAATCATATCTCCCTTCAGCCATCTCTTTTCTATAAATGGCGCCTAACTAAAGGTTGACAGCTGCTGTGTGCTGTGATCCTTGGCGCCTAGTTTTTAGGCACTGTTAATAGAATTGGCGCTTTTCTGTCTATAATAGAGAACATTCTTATGAAGGTTATTTGTTTCTAAGATGAAAACCGCTTTGTTCTGAATTATGTAAAATGGTAAGTTTTGGGTTTTTTTTTTCTCAATTAAACCTAACAGTGTAAAGATATGTAGGGACCTTTCTCCACTCTTGACACTCCTTCATGCTGCTTCAGGAATCTATACTGTTTTCCCAATGGTTTTCAAACCTATCCTGGAGGCTGTTCAACCAGTCAGGTTTTTAGGATGGCCGCAATAATTATAAAAGAGATTTGCACTGTCTCCACCTTTGGTGGTCTGGCAACCTTTGTGCTGCTATGGAGGAGAAAAATTCCCTGAAGGGGAGAACATTACCTTGGGACAGGAAGTGATCCTGTAGACAGGACCTGCCCTCGTACCAAGGATGTGTCTCCAGGAGCTTCTGCCTAGGAGGGAAGGGTTAGGATTGCCATTTGTGTTGGTGGACAAGAAGATTATTTGGTCACTTGCCTGCCTGCTCTGAAGGAAACAGACCTCATAGGTCACCTTGATAAGGTTTTAGACAGTGCTATGGAGGAGCCTGCTATCTTGCTACATGTAGGTACCAACGACATAGGAAAATATGGAAGGGAAGGTCTGGAAACCAAATTTAAGCTCTTAGTAAGCTAAAATCCAGAACCTCCAGAGTAGCATTTTATCCCAGGACAAGCAGGCAGCATATTCTTAACACATGGGTGACGTCACAGACGGAGCCCTCGGTACGGACCTTTTTAACTAGAAGTTTCTAGTTGGCCGCACCGCGCGTGCGCGAGTGCCTTCCCGCCCGACGTAGGAGTGCGTGGTCCCCAGTTTCTTCGTTTCCGCGGAGCGAAGAAGACGCGTGTGTTTTTTCAACGGCCGTTGAAACCACTTTTTGCCTTCCCGCTCGCGCTTTTTTCCATTTTTTATCTTCCTTTGCCTTCGGGTTTCTTTTTTCTTTGCTTTGTAAAAAAAAAAAAAAACTTTGCTTTTTTTCCCCTTTTTTCGTTTTGCCCCGGCGGGGCCTGTTGCCATTATACAGGCCTCGGGGTTCGATTTTGCGGAGGCCGTTTTCCCCTTCATGCCCCCGCAGGTCGGTTTTAAAAAGTGCCAGCGGTGTGCACGCCCGATCTCCCTCACTGACCCACACAATTGGTGTTTGCAGTGTTTGGGTCCGGAGCATCGGGCGGACTCCTGCACCCGCTGTGCCACTCTTCAAAAGAGAACCCTTAAAAACCGAAGAATTCAACAAACTCTCCTCTTCGGCACCGGGTCGGCGATGGACTCCTCGACATCGACAACGGTACCACAGAAATCGGCACCGTCTACCTCGACACCGCCCGACCCCACATCGGCGTCTCTGGCGCCAGGTAAGCCGGCTAAGAAGCCTTCCTCTTCCCTCGAGCGCCCTCCTACTACGGTGGCGACGCCGACCTTGCCGGCATCGCACCGGTCCCGCAAGCGCTCCGCCCCGATCTCGGTGAGTGCCTCGTCATCGGCCTCCTCATCGCCGGGGCGTGGAGCGGCATCTAAGGAACCGAAGAAAAAGAAAGCGGTTCCGATGCCACCCCTAGATGACCGTATCTCGGCCATCTTAAAGGCTCAACTCCAGGAACAATTGCAGCAGCAGCTCAAACACCTGTTGCCCACTATCCTGGCACCGCTCCTTCCGGTACCAGACCGGCCCGAGCCCCGTACCGAGCCCCCGGTATCCACCCCTTCGGTACCCATCAATACTTCCATGCCGATTCTTTCGGCTGAGCAGCTTCATGCCCATCCAGTGGTGCACTCCCATACCACATCGGATCCTCCTCGGCACCAAGCAGTGCGTCATTCTTCCCGGGACCGGGATCGACGCCGGTCTTCCTCTCCTGGTACCGTTTCGGTGCGTTCTGGAAAATCTTTATCCAAGACCCGCCATACCTCACCTTCCACCCCGGTGTCTCGACATGCACCAGAGGTCCGGGACCCTGACTTATGGGAGGAAACCCCTCTCGGTACCGAGGAGGATCCCTCCTCATCTGAGGAGGACCCGTCGGCACCCGATGCCACCTCCAAACCGGAGCAGTCCTCATTTTCTAAATTTCTGAGGGAAATGTCTGCAGCCCTGTCCCTTCCTTTAGAATCTGACTCAAAGAAGTCTCAAGCCTTCCTGGAGGCTTTAGATTTCGAACAGCCTCCTAAAGAGTTCCTCAAGCTCCCCGTGCATGACATCCTACGGGAGACCTTTTACAAAAACTTAGAGAATCCCCTTACGGTACCGGGGGCTCCACGTAAACTGGACAACCTCTATCAAGTCATCCCTATTCCAGGGTTCGACAAGTCTCAATTGCCCCATGAGTCCCTTCTTGTTGAATCCACCTTGAAAAAGACTCAGGGCTCCAGTGTCTATGCCTCTACCCCTCCTGGCAGAGAGGGTAAGACCATGGACAAGTTTGGCAAGAGGCTCTACCAGAATGCCATGCTGGCCAACAGGGCGAACAACTATTCCTTTCATTTTTCGTTCTATATGAAACATTTGGTCCAACAGCTGTCTGCCCTTCAAAAGTACCTGCCGGAGCGCAAGGTCCCGCTGTTCCAACAGCACATCTCTGGCCTTCTTCAGCTGCGCAAGTTTATGGTCCGCTCGATATACGACTCATTCGAGCTCACCTCCCGTGCCTCTGCCATGGCCGTTGCCATGCGCCGCTTGGCCTGGCTGAGAGTCTCTGACCTGGACATCAACCACCAGGACCGTCTAGCCAATGCCCCCTGTCTCGGGGATGAACTTTTTGGAGAGTCACTGGATTCCACCACCCAGAAACTCTCCGCCCATGAAACAAGGTGGGACACCCTGATCAAACCAAAAAAGAAGGCTCCGCCTGCCCGACCTTATCGACCTCAGTCATCTTATCAGCGCAGGTTCTCAGCCAGGCCACTCAATCCGCCTCCTCAACAACCTCGGCGGCCCCGTCAACAGCAGCACCATGCCCAGGCTCGTTCTCAGGCCACTCAACCCTCCAAGCCTCTTCAGCCTGCTAAGCAATCCCAGCCCTTTTGACTCTTCTCTCCAGGGCATAGCCAGTCATCCACCCTCGCTACCTCTTCCACAACCAATCGGAGGTCGTCTCACCATATTCTCCAGCCGTTGGGAGGTCATCACATTGGACCAGTGGGTCCTCAACATCATCCGCCACGGCTACTCTCTCAATTTCCAGACTCTTCCACCGGACAATCTTCCCGTAGAGTCTGCTTCACACTCATCTCAAACCCCCCTCCTCCTGAGGGAGGTTCAATCCCTCCTCCTTCTCAATGCCATCGAAGAAGTACCTCCAGATCAAAGGGGTCAGGGATTCTACTCCCGCTACTTCCTGGTACCCAAAAAGACGGGAGACCTCCGTCCCATTCTCGATCTCAGGGACCTCAACAAGTGTCTGGTCAAGGAGAAGTTCAGAATGCTCTCCCTTGCCACGCTCTACCCTCTTCTTTCTCAACACGACTGGCTATGTTCCCTGGACCTCAAAGAGGCCTACACTCACATCTCCATCAATCTGAATTCTCGCCGCTACCTGCGGTTCCAGGTGCTGCACCACCACTATCAGTACAAGGTGCTACCGTTCGGCCTCGCTTCCTCACCCAGGGTCTTCACCAAGTGCCTTATAGTAGTGGCGGCCTTTCTCAGGTCTCACAACCTCCAGGTGTTCCCCTATTTGGACGATTGGTTGGTGAAAGCACCTACGTCTCAACTTGTGCTACAGGCTACTCATCACACCATCTCTCTCCTCCACCTCCTGGGGTTCGAGATCAACTACCCCAAGTCGCATCTGCTTCCCACCCAGCGACTTCAGTTCATTGGAGCAGTTCTGGACACCACACTAATGAGGGCTTTTCTCCCCTCCGATCGTCAGCAAACCCTGCTCCACCTCTGTCGTCAGGTGCTTCTGCATCCCTCCATTCCTGCCCGTCAGATGATGGTCCTCCTGGGTCACATGGCCTCGACGGTGCATGTCCTTCCTCTGGCACGTCTCCACCTTCGCACACCTCAGTGGACCCTCGCCAACCAATGGTCACAGACTACGGATCTTCTTTCTCATCCCATCTCTGTGACATCATCTCTTCAGCAATCTCTCCAATGGTGGTTGAACTCCTCAAATCTTTCCAGGGGTCTTCTTTTTCATCTACCCCCTCACTCTATGATCATCACCACGGATGCATCCCCCTATGCGTGGGGAGCTCACCTGGGAGATCTACGCACCCAGGGACTTTGGACCCCACAGGAGCGTCGTCATCACATAAATTTCCTGGAACTCAGAGCCATGTTCTACGCCCTCAAGGCTTTCCAACATCTCCTCTGTCCTCAAGTCCTCCTCCTGTGCACAGACAATCAAGTCGCCATGTACTACATAAACAAACAAGGCGGCACCGGATCTCGCCCCCTTTGTTTGGAGGCTCTGCGCATCTGGACCTGGGCCACAGACCGCAATCTCTTTCTCAGGGCGGTATATATCCAGGGCGAACAGAACTCCCTGGCCGACAATCTCAGCCGCATCCTTCAACCTCACGAGTGGACGTTGGACCCTCCGACTCTGCTCTCCATCTTTGCTCGATGGGGCACGCCGCAGGTGAACCTCTTTGCAGCACCTCACAATCATCAACTGCCCCTCTTCTGTTCCAGACTCTTCTCTCCTCACCGTCTGTCCCCGGATGCATTCCTGCTCGATTGGAGGGACCGGTTCCTGTATGCCTTCCCTCCACTTCCTCTGATGTTGCGGACCTTGTCCAAGCTCCGCAGGGACAACGCCACCATGATTCTCATCGCCCCTCGGTGGCCTCGACAACACTGGTTCTCCCTCCTGCTCCAACTCAGCTCCAGGGAGCCCATTCCTCTTCCTGTGTTTCCTACTCTACTTACACAGCAGCATCAGTCTCTACTGCATCCCAATCTGTCTTCGCTCCACCTGACAGCTTGGTTTCTCTCGGGCTGACCTCTCCAGAGAATCTATCTCAGCCGGTCCGCCTCGTCTTGGACGCCTCCAGGAAACCGGCCACCCTCCAATGTTACCATCAGAAATGGACCAGATTCTCCTCGTGGTGTCTCCGGCATAATCAGGAACCCACCTCCTTAGCGGTGGAAACTGTATTGGAATATTTGCTCTCGCTGTCCAAAGCTGGCCTCAAAACTACCTCCATCAGAGTCCACCTCAGTGCCATCACTGCGTTTCATGAGCCTATCCTCGGAAAACCCCTCACGGCTCATCCTCTGGTTTCCAGATTTATGAGAGGGCTCTTCAATATCAAGCCGCCTCTCAAGCCTCCTCCTGTCGTCTGGGACCTGAATGTAGTTCTCTCAGCACTCATGAAACCTCCGTTTGAGCCTCTTGCCACAACTTCGCTCAGGCTTCTTACCTGGAAGGTACTTTTCCTAATTGCCATCACCTCTGCCAGGAGAGTTAGCGAACTGCATGCACTGGTTGCTGACCCACCGTTCACTGTTTTTCACCATGACAAGGTTGTTCTGCGTACCCACCCTAAATTCCTTCCCAAGGTGGTCTCGGCTTTTCACCTCAACCAGTCCATTGTGCTGCCCGTCTTCTTCCCTAAGCCTCACTCGCACCCTGGGGAACAGGCGCTGCACACGCTGGACTGTAAGCGTGCCCTTGCTTACTACCTTGATCGTACCAGAGCTCACCGTACATCCCCTCAGCTATTTTTGTCTTTCGATCCCAACCGTTTGGGTCGTCCTGTCTCCAAACGGACACTTTCAAATTGGCTTGCTGCCTGTATTGCATTCTGCTATGCTCGGGCTGGTCTCTCACTGGAAGGTGCTGTCACGGCCCACAGAGTCCGAGCTATGGCTGCTTCTGTAGCTTTCCTCCGTTCCACGCCCATCGAGGAAATCTGCAAGGCTGCCACTTGGTCCTCAGTTCACACGTTCACTACTCACTACTGTCTGGATGCCTTTTCCAGACGGGATGGTCACTTCGGCCAATCGGTGTTACAGAATTTATTTTCATGATGGCCAACCATCCCCCCTCCCTCTTTGTTAGCTTGGAGGTCACCCATGTGTTAAGAATATGCTGCCTGCTTGTCCTGGGATAAAGCACAGTTACTTACCGTAACAGGTGTTATCCAGGGACAGCAGGCAGATATTCTTACGTCCCACCCACCTCCCCGGGTTGGCTTCTTAGCTGGCTTATCCTAACTGGGGACCACGCACTCCTACGTCGGGCGGGAAGGCACTCGCGCACGCGCGGTGCGGCCAACTAGAAACTTCTAGTTAAAAAGGTCCGTACCGAGGGCTCCGTCGGTGACATCACCCATGTGTTAAGAATATCTGCCTGCTGTCCCTGGATAACACCTGTTACGGTAAGTAACTGTGCTTTTTGGAAGTGTTCTCCATTCCATGCATAGGACCCAAGAGACAGGCAGAATTCCATGTCTCAATGTGTGGATGAGATGATGGATGCAGGGAAGAGGCTTTTAGATTTGTTAGGAACTGGGCAGCATTCAGAGGAAGGGGGAACGCACTCCATAAGAATGGGGGTCTACCTTAACCAGGGAGGAACTAGGCTACTGGCACCCATATTTAAAAGGAGGACAGCTTTAGAAACTGGAAGCAGGAAGACAGCCGCTCAAAAGAGCACAGAGCAAGGTATTGTAACAGGGGAGATGGGAGCATCCTGATAGTAAGCTTGCAATAAATGCCATAGTAGTCCAAGTTAAAAAACTTTTCTCTTCAAAGACGTGTATGAGATCTAGACAAAGGGCACATCCCAGACTACCCCACTCTCCCTAATGTTTTTCCCTTTTACTATTCCATTTTTATTGTTAGCAATGTAACCCTACCTATTGTCCTTTTGTATCATGTTTAGTCAATAGAAACTGTTACCATGTATTTACCCTAAACCAGTGGTTCCCAACCCTGTCCTGGAGGACCACCAGGCCAATCGGGTTTTCAGGATTGCCCTAATGAATATGCATGGAGCGGATTTGCATGCCTCTCACTTCCATTATTTGCAAATCTCTCTCATGCATATTCATTAAAGCTAGCCTAAAAACCCGATTGGCCTGGTGGTCCTCCAGGACAGGGTTGGGAACCACTGCCCTAAATCGCCCCCCTTTTTTTTTTTTAGAATTTTTAGAATTTGAATGATGTAAAAAGTGGTATATCAAGCCATAATAAAACTTGAAACAACCTTTAAATAATGAGCAGACTAGAATGATTGCCACGTTATCATTGTCAACTGCTAAGCAGGTTGTTAATAGGAATAAAAAACATTGTTTGAAGTATCTATATACAAATGCTTGAAGCCTAAAAAAAAGTAAGAGAGGAAAAGTTAGCATATATAGCACTAAATGAAAAGATAGATGCAATAGGTATCTCTTGAGTCCTAGTGGAAGGAAGATAATCAATAGAACACTTTTATACAAGTTATATTGCAGTGATTGGGTACATCAGATTGGTGGAGGAGTAGTGTTATATGTTAAAGAGGTCCTTGAATCAAAGCCTAAAAATTCTGTAAGATATAAAATACACCTTGGGATACTTATGGATAGAAGTTCCATGTGTAAAGGAGGAAAAGGATAGTGATAGGAGTGTATTACCATCTGCCTGGCCAGAACAGATAGACAGATGTAAACGTGTTAGCAGAAATTAGGAAAGCTAATAAACTGGATAACACAATAATGGATGATTTCAATTACCAAAGCACTAATGGGTCCTTTTACAAAGGTACGCTGCCAAGCAGCACACACTAAATGACGAGCCACCCATTCTATTCCTGTGGGCGACTCAGCATGTAGCATGTGCTGCTCGACAGTGCATTTTTGTCAAAGCTCACCTAAGAGAGACAGTAGATGCCAAACATCCAGAAAACTTTATGTAATCTGGATTGAACATTTAAAACAAAATCTTTAACTAGGGGAAAAAAGTGGAGAAAGACCTCCGTCAAAAAGAAGCATTAACATATTCAGTGTAAGCATGCTTTCAGCAAACATTTTTGGCCAATGATTATTGTGAGTTGAAAGTCTGCTTGTATGAGTTTGTATAAAAGTTCCTTTTTGACTGAGGTCTTTTTCATCCCTTTTTCTGTCTTTTATAGTTAAGGATTTTGTCTTAAATGTTCAATCCAGATTACCCTTTTACAAAGCTACAGTGGCAATTCTCCTGTAGGAAATGCATCAAAGCCCATGGGAGCCCTTTGTTTTGCAATTTTCTGGATGTTTGGCATCTGTACCTCTTAGTCTTCATAGTAGACTTTTTTTTGTGATTGTTCTGGATGATTTTAATTTATCCCAGTATTGACTGGATAAATGTAACAACAGGGCATGCTAGGAAGATAAAGCTCCTAGATGAAATGAAGGACTGCTTTATGGAGCAGCTGATTAAGGAACCAAAATGATGGGGAGCAATTCTAGATTTATTCCTTAGTGGACTGCTTGATCTGGGGCAAGAGATGGCAGTAGTGGGGCCACTTGACAACCATAATCATAACATGATCAGATTTGATTTAATAACCAGGGTAAGTAAGTACACACAGGAAATCCAATATGTTAGCATTTACCGTATTTCCCCATATATAGGCAGCCGTCTTTACATGGGTTTTACTAACCTGCCTATGGGGCACGGCTTACTTAAAAGGGGCAGCCTATCTAAACCTATGAAATCAGCCCACCCACCCCCACCAGTACCTTTTTAAATCATCCCCCGGTACCTTTTTTAAATCTTCCTTAAATATGTCCCTCGCTGGACGGCTGTCTCCTCGAATCTTCAGTGGTGCAGGGCAGTTGCGATCTTTTCAGAATCCAACCTGGCCCCGTATCGCTTGCTGAATGGCTGCCGTCAGTTCTCATGAGTCCCGTGAAAACTAACGGCAGTCATTCAGCAAGTGGTGCGGGGCCAGGCTGGATGCCGAAAAGATCGCAACTGCTCTGCACCGCTAGAGATTCGAGGAGGTAGCCGGCCAGTAGGTAATGTACCAGTAAGATAAGCCATAGCTAATACCATGGGGTGGCTTATCTACCAGTTTTAAAACATAGATCGCCATTTGCTGCGGCCTATACATGGGGGCGGCCTATATATGGGGAAATACGTTAACTTTCAAAAAGGGAAAATATGATAAAACAAGAAAAAAATGGTTGAAATAAACAACTTAGAAGAGTAGCTGCAGTGGTCAAAAACTTACACTAGGTGTAGATGATATTCAAAAATATCCTTCTGGAAGCCTGGACCAAATAAATTTCACATATATATTTTTTTTAAAAGTGGGAAAGAAGGCCAAAAAACATATAGCATGGTTAAATAGTAAGGTGAAGGAGGCTATTAGAGCTAAAAGAACATTCTTCAGAAAATGGAAGAAGTAAGTGACTGAAGATAATAGCAAACATAAGGAATGCAAAGTAAAGACACTGAAAAGAAGATTTCCTTGGAGGTAAAAACAAACAAAAACTTTTTAAAGTAGAGTAAAACCTTGGTTTGCGAGCATAATTCGTTCCAGAAGCATGCTTGTAATCCAAAGCAGTAGTATATCAAAGCAAATTTCCCCATAGAAAATAATGGAAACCCAGACGATTCGTTCCACAATCCAAAAACTTTAATACAAAATACTATATGTACTTGTATATTGCAAGACCTCCCTCATTTAGAACAGTCACTACACTCCTGCAGCGTCAGCGAGAGACGAACCATCGGCTCAGTTGTGATGATGTTGCGCGTGTATACTAAGTACTCGTATTGCAAGACTTTGCTTGTTTAGAACAGTCACTACACTCTTGCAGTGTCAGAGAGAGAAGAACCATCGGCTCAGTTGTGATGTGTGTATACTGTATGTACTTGCACTGCAAGACATTGCTTATGTATCAAGTTAAAATTTAATCAAATGTTTTGCTTGTCCTGCAAAACACTTGCAAACCAAGTTACTGTATTTTAGAAGCCAGTAAAATAATCAATTGGATGCTAGATGACTGAGTGTTAAAAGGGTACTCAGGAAGGTCAGGGCCCTAATAGAGAGACTAAAGGGGGGGGGAATTCATCAATGGGCACTGACCGCTAGAGACATCCATCATATATGTGTGGGTATCTTTAGCGTTTAGTGTGTGCTAACACAGTAGTGCCCATTGATGAATTCTCCACTAAATTAATTCTTTGCTTTGGTTTTCACTGAGAAAATGTAGTGAAAATACCCATTCTAAAAATGGATTTTAATGGTGAAGAGTCAGGTTCTATGTTTCCAGACGGATTTTTTGGGTCACCAAGCCGCAAAATGGTACAAATTGATATACGGATTTTTAAATAAAAAAAAGAAAACAGGTCTTAGGGATATTTGGAGTATTGAGATTGGTCAGACAATTTCTGAATCTCAATGGCCACGATTTTGGTCCTGGAGATTAAGATCTACAAGGTCAGCATCTATGAATCAAACATGGTTATTCTTATTACATAGAGTATTCTGGACCCCAACGCGCCTGCAAAAAATAGATAGTACTAGATCTAATAGATGCTGGCATTGTAAATTGGAAATAGGGACGTTAGATCATTTAATCTTTTTCTGTCCCTATGTAAATGCATTTTGGAATTCAATTTGGCCCCAAATTAATAAGTTATTAGAGAATCACGTAGGACTCTCATATGACACCATATTATTTGGTACTGCAATGAGAACTAAGAGTCCGATTTCAGCAAATAATAATAAGCTATTACTAATACTAACAGGAGTCGCCATGCAACAAATTACTCAAAATTGGAAAGACTATACCAAATTGAATTATACATTTTGGTGGAATTCTGTTTGTCATATTTATAAAATGGAAAAAATATTAGCGTTACAACAGGGAAATCTTCTTAACTTCAAGAAAATTTGGCAACCATTGACAAAATATTCTAATGATTAGTTTCTTAGCACAATGATAAAAATTATATACGAATGGGGTGGGATTTGATTAATTAATGGAAATATATTATATAAAAAGGGAGTGGGAATTATATTTTATATGTTATTGTATAATCTTTATCATATTATATTTTAAATAATATGAATTAATAATGATAATATTATGGATATGTAATAATTAATATATATTGTATGATTTAAATATTGTAAGAATGGAAAATTTATAAATAAAAAATTAAAAAAAAAAGAGTCAGGAAAAATGAAACAGATCTCTGTAAACCTAGAAGATTTAATGGGACAATTTGACTACTAAAGAGTAGCAAATCACCTAGACTGGATGGTAGACATTCCAAAACTATAATATGAACTTCTTCCTCCACCTTCTATCAGCCATACATACCCTCACTGGCACCACAGAACTGTTTGACACAAGCTATAGCTGCAGTGATTGTGAGTGATTATAGTTCATGACTCACTCCAGAACAAATTGATGTTCCTAAAGGCAAACTTCCCCCTTTCTAGTTTCCAAGGTGAGTTAACATTAAAGTACAATAGTTATTTTTCTTTCACCAGAGGGCTTACATTCTAAATTTGTACTTGAGGCAGTAGAGAATTATGTCACTTGCCCCAAATCACAAGGAATATTAGTGGATATTTTGAACCCTGGAAAGTTCTCAGCCCAACCACCAACTTCCTAAATTCTGAGCACTATTTTGCTAATGTAGCTGAAAAGAGTGTTAACTTATTTCATTAAGTGCCCATTTGAAGAAACAGAATTTCTCTGTTTTGACATTGTTTCAGATCATTGATTGAACCATATCCATATCATTCTTTTCTTGACTGGGCTGAGAACTTTTCAGCATCTCCTTGAAGGGTTATGCCTCCACACCTGAGTGCACAGCTTTCAGTATCTTCTTTTGTTATCTTGTTTTGATTTTTTCTGTTTCTGCTGCCTCTGAGGTCTAGTCTCTCTCTCTTTCCCCAGTAGGTTCTGTTAACCTCCCAATCAAATAAACAAAAAGAAAGAGAAAAACCATCTCCTCCCCTGCTTTCAGCAACTTCTTTGGTGTTTGTTGCCTAAGTCACATTCTGCCCTACCTGTTGAAGATCACACAAAGACATTCCATAAAAATATTTATTTATCACAACATTCAATAAATACCTAATAGCCTGACATGGCTGTGTTTCACCTACATGAGGGCTTCTTCAGGGAAATAAAAAAAACTGTTAATAAGTAAAAACATATATGTTAGTAAAAATCATAAGAACTCAGTTCACAAAAAAGACAAAAATTAAAAGAAGAAACATAATAGAATCATTAAAACAGACATTGTTAATATGGATATATAAATACTTGAATGTTAGAAAAATTCATTTAAGATAGTGTGTGGGGTTTTTTTTTAAAATTTAAACTTTATTGATTTTCCAAATATTGACAGTGCAATAAACAAGTATATAGACATATAATAAAACAATAAAAGCACATAGTGTTGAAGGTGAAATAAAAACAAACCCAAGTGGTATGTTCAGGTACCTCACCTACATGGTAAAAGCTAAAAGGCAATAAATATAAAAATATAGTCAAGGAGTAAAAATTGAATGAATACATAAATAAGCTGAGAGAGGATGCATTTGCAAAAAAGCTATTCACTTACCAGCTCTCTCCAGAATAGTAAATCTGCTTGCACTGACACTGCAACTTTGGCCTCCAAATTCAAGGGGGTCAGAGATCAAACCTTAAACTCATTAAAACCTCTTAAAAACAGGGGAGCATGGTGAGAGCCTTTGAAGATGACGCCGGCTTTCTTTGGTGTCCATCTTCAGACACTGTGACCCCAATTTGGAGCACCCTTGAAGAAACCCTTATTCTGTACTTGGGGCCACTCTGTTCTGTTCCCATTCTGAGGCTATAACCTTCTTTGACTAGACCCTGCCCTCCTGGCTATGCCAACTAACTCTGCTCTGTTAGTGGCTCATTGAGGGAGTACAGTTAAGGAAACCAGGGCTTATTCCAGGCACTCCATCACAAAACTTGATTGCCTCTTCCTCAGTTTTTGAATATCCTGCTTGATAATCATAGGCTTTGAAAGAAAGGCATGTAATACCCATAAAGAGAGAAATAAGCCCGTACTTTTGCCTGGACACCCTCATCATTTAACTTTTAGGCTTTGGCTCTTCAGCCCCCTTCCTCTCATTAATCTTTCTTACAATGTTCGGTCCTTTTAACTGCATTTGGCGTGGTTTGATACTACCCTGTGCATCATGAGTGAAAGCTAGATACAGTATGTCTTCATGAGCTATAGCAATGTGGAACTGCCCATACTTTCTGCATGCCGAGGTCTACACTGTGTTGAGGAAAAGGCCTTTGCTGTCTGCCCAAGGATGTGTTGCCGTCAAAGCAAGTTTGCATGATGCATGGTAGGTATTTGGGTTGGGAGTTTTGCATGCTTTTAAGGACGTGGCTGAACACCTTTGTATGTGCCTGTAAATGGGTGCTTCATACGTGACGGATGACCTTTGCTTTTCACAGATGACGCTTGCTGTAATGAGGTTGGATAGTGCAGGCCCTACAAGTTGTGCTGCTGCCTTTGGAAGCAGGACAGTTTTTCATGTGATGGGAGTACTGTTCGGAAGATAACGAGGAAGATCCCCAGTGGACCTGTGGCCATGAGATTAGGTTACGGAATGTTTTTACTACTCCAGAAGACTTTATTAACTGGCAAGACCTTTTTTTTTTTTTTTTTTTGCTGTGTTGTCACACACAAGTCACACAAAGTGTTAATGTACCCTATCTACTGTGTCGTTTGAAATGAAATTGGGAAGTAACTATTTCTGTAGAGAAATAATTTCAATCTGCTGTGACCAGAAAGAATCCTAACTTGGACTATTCCAAACTTTTCCTGATATTTTTCACCCCAGATTAACTCTCAACAGAATGGTATCAGAGTGAGAGGACTTAGTATGACATTGACTGTCTCTTCTGGGAATTAATAAGAGATGTTTTCATCAAATGGCAACATTCCACTGAAAAAAAGGGAGAGCAGCAAGGTCCTCCCCTTCTCAGAGCTGGAGTAAATGTATTCAGGAAAGGAGCTCTGACAAGAAGAACTGAAGCCACATATGTAGGCAACTGAGTACATTACAGAGATTTTTATATTCCGTCATAGCCCTTATGAGTTCCAGGCAGATGACTGGAAACAAACCCAGTTAAACGAGCAATATTTTTTGAAAAAAATCATAAAAACAATCGGTTCAAAAATGTCTTACATACAACTGTTTTTAAAAGCTTTCTAAAAACTAGATAATTAGTTTCTGATCTGTGAGAAGACCTGCATTCCAAATAATTGGAGTGTTTGGCGCAGTGGTTAACGCTGCAGCCTCAGCACCCTGGGGTTGTGGGTTCAAGCCCATGCTGCTCCTTGTGACCCTGGGCAAATCTCTTAATCCCCCCATTGCCCCAGGTACATTAGATAGATTGTGAGCCCACTGGGACAGGCAGGGAAAAATGTTTGAGTACCTGAATAAATTCATGTAAACCGTTCTGGGCTCCCTTGGGAGAACGGTATAGATAAATGAATAAATAAAGTAGCCATTTGTTGAAAGGAGCAGAGAAAGAGTGGAATATGATAGAAACATAGATATAGACGGCAGATAAGGGCCCACGGCCCATCTAGTCTGCCCACCTTAATGTCCCTCCCCTACCTTTGCCCTGTGAAGAGATCCCATGTGCCGATCCCATTTGGCCTTAAAATCAGGCACGCTGCTGGCCTCAATCACCTGTAGTGGAAGACTATTCCAGCGATCAACCACTCTTTCAGTGAAAAAGAATTTCCTGGTGTCACCTCGTAGTTTCCCGCCCCTGATTTTCAACGGATGCCCTCTTGTTGTCGTGGGACCCTTGAAAAAGAAGATATCTTCCTCCGCCTCAATGCGGCCCGTAAGATACTTGAACGTCTCGATCATGTCCCCCCTCTCTCTGCGCTCCTCGAGCGAGTATAGCTGTAATTTGTCAAGCCGTTTTTCGTATGGTAGATCTTTGAGTCCCGAGACCATCCGGGTGGCCATTCTTTGCACCGACTCCAGTCTCAGCACATCCTTGCGATAATGCGGCCTCCAGAATTCCAGATAGTGGAAGGTGATGGGCCTCAGCTTCTTGGTTGCTTCAACTACTGCATTTCTTTTCATACCCTTGTGAATAACAGTTGGGAGAGTTTGTAAACACAATGAAGATTAATGGTTATTTCCTTTTAATAGTAATAGATATTCAGTAAAGCCTGATAATCAGGTACCATTTGCCTACTGAAGCCCAAAATATCTGGGGAGAACCGGACCGTAAATTTATTTGCCGTGATCATTTTAACATCGGTAACATTTAAAATGGTATCCATTATCGCTCACACGCCTTATTTAAATTAAAAAAATTTGTTTAATGCCTTCGTGGCACGGTTGTGAATTAGTCCCTTAGAAGCATCCCTAAGGGCTCCTTTTACTAAGGTGCGCTAGCGTTTTTAGCGCACACGGGATATTACCGCGCGCTATGCTGGCGTTAGCGTCTAGCACGCGCGGCAATGTGGCGCGCGCTATTCCGCGCGTTAATGCCCTAGCACAGCGTCGTAAAAGGAGCCCTAAGTGTAGATGGCGGCTTTTAAATGTGGGAAAATGTACTGCTTATTTCTAGGATAAGCAACATAAAATCTGTTTTACGCTTTTGGGATTGTGTCAGGTATTTGTGTCGTGGATTGGGAACTGTTGGGAGCAGGATACTGGGTAGGGAACGACAGGGGGGACAAATTTGTCCCCGTCCAAGTTGTATCCCGGTATAGCCATATCCCATCCTTGGGAGTCTGTGAACCAAGTCTCGGATATCACCACCACATCTAGGTCGGCGTTCCTCATTTCCGTCTCTAATTCCAGAATCTTATTGGCCAAACTGTGGGCATTAGCGTACATAGCCCTCCATACCTTATGTTTGCTAGGTCTCTGTGTAGATATTCCTGCTTGAGCTAATTGGACTCCTATAGTACTGTTTGCGGAAATGCAGTGTGTACTTCCCCCAGCCTCGGAAATGGATTGGCAACTTACCTCGCCAGGTGGGTTACTTTTACGCAAGTTTTGTCATTGTCCCTGTCCTTGCCCCCATTCCTATAAGTTGAACCTTAACCGCACAAATCTCAAACCTTATGATTTTAAAGTGTTTGAGGCTTGTGCAGATGAGAACAGATCTCGCAGGGATGGGGCAGGGACAGGAAAAGAACTCACCAGGACGGGATGGGAAAATGCGTTCCCGCGGGGACAGAAAAAAATTTGTCACCTTGTCATTTTCCAATCCTGGGCTTAATGGACCTTCAGTCGTCTCCGGTACGACAATGCTTATGTTCTTATGCATCACCTATTTACACATGGTGATCCATATCATGCAGAGATTGGAAGGAGCTGAACTTAGAACATAGAAAGGGAGTGGTTTGTTCAGGCCTAAAATATCAATGTGCAGGATGCCCACAAAAACACTCCTTTTTAAATGGTTACAAAACTGAAATTTATTGGAATATTCTTTCACCTTTGAGGCTACAGTTTCATAAACTCAAAAAGTTTCATATGGTTGATTACATACACTCGATGTGCACCCAACCTGTTACTCAGCAAACATTGATGCGATAATCTAGCTCAGACCAGACTCTCCAAAGCATATCTGGCGTGATTGCGTTTATAGCTTCAGTGATGCGTTCCTGCAGAGCATCCTTAGTTGCGGGCAGTGGAAGTACCGTACACTCTGGGCTCCTTTTACAAAGGGGCGCTAGCCGCTACCGCCTCCTTTGTGGCTAGCGTGCGCTAATCCGGTGCGTGCACTAAAAACGCTAGCGCACCTTTGTAAAAGCCCTCTGTCTTTCACGTCCCCCCCAAAGGAAAAAGTCACAAAGAGTAATGTCCAGTGATCTCGGGGGCCACTTGAGGAACACCTGGTCATTTTGTCACGTTGCATTGTCTGAAGAGGGCATCCGTGGAAAATCAAGGGTGAGAAATTTCATGGCGATACCAGAAAATACTTCTTCACCGAAAGGGTGATTGATCGCTGGAATAGTCTACCACAACAGGTAATTGAGGCCAGCAGCGTGCAAGATTTTAAGAAAAGATGGGATAGGCACGTCGGATCTCTTCATGGAGGTAGATAGGGGGTGGGTCTTGGTGTGGGCAGACTGGATGGGCCGTGGCCCTTTTCTGCCGTCATTTCTATGTTTCTCCTGCACCAGTTGCAGCTTATAAGGGTGAAAGTGCAAACGATTGTGTAAGATCTTGCTAACCGTGCTTTTTGGGAGTTGTATTTGCTGTCATCTTAATTATAAGCATATTCCAATAAGTTTTGATTTTCTAATCATTTAAAATCAAGGAGTGTTTTTGTGGGCACTCTGTATATTCCCTGTTTGACAAAGGGAATACACACAGATATCAAAAATTCTATACTTCTACATTTACACCTACCCTGGGCCATGCATAGGTGCTGTTTGAAGGGACGAGTGTAAGACCAAAGCCAATGCCAGGGTCCCTGGTCTATTACCGATGGAGCAGAAGTGACTCGGGGTTGCTTCTGTTCTCCACCAGATACCAGGCACTATAGGCAAATGGGATCAAAGAGGAGGAGGAGTGGGGGCCTGATAGGGGTGTTGTTGGGGAGAGATCAGGGTTAGGGGTTCTTGTTCTGTTGCTTTAAAATGGGAGGGGTATATTAGAGGGATGAAACGCCATTGGGAGCACTGATTTTTAAAAAGCTGCTCCCCCACACATTTAAGGGAAAGCTTCCTACCCACCTCTCAGTGCAGCTTTTAGAATTGTTCCCACGGGATGTGGTGAGCCTTCTGTTTACACATTCCGGTAGTTTACAAGGTGCTCTGTGTTTAACAGAGCCATTGTAAAATACTGTGACAGTTTTCCATGTCTTAATTCCCCTCTCCATGACTTAACTAAATTGGGCCTTCCTTTGTTCATTGTCTGCTAAATTTGGCATGCCTATTTTCTTGATTACAGAATTATTACCAGAACAGCTGGAATGCTTTCCTTTGATGTCTGCTAACGTTTAAAGTTCATTTCACACATTTCATTCAGTAAAATGTATTTGTAATATGTATTAGTAACATATGGAAAGTAGCTCACAAGTCACAAATTAAACCTCAACAATGGTCCAAATGTTCTATATTTTACATTTTTCATTATTTTGACCCAATCTTCAAACCCCACCCCCTTCCTTTCCCCCTCCCCTTACTGATAACTTCTCCAGTATACTTTATACAGTATTTCAACCTGCTAACACCTACATTTATTGTAATACTTAAAAAAAAAAACAACCCAAAACACCTTGCTTTACAATTTTTTAATTCTTTTTTTTGTTTAAGTTTTTTTTATTGAATTTTTTTTCCATTTAACAACAAGTGTCATAAATTTTCATACAATTATCTTAACAATACACTTGATATTTTTATAATATATTTTATATATAACATTTCTTGTCTTATTTTTCTTATGGTTTTATATATCATATAATTGTAATTATTTTTCTTATAAAGTTATACAATATATATATTGTAATGATTTTATCAATTATTATTTAAATATGAACCTTTTCCCCCTCCCTTTATTACGTTATTTTCATGTAAGAATATCATCTATTATAATATTTTATTTATAATATATGATAAAGAGAATAATTCACTCCCCTTAACCCCTCCCCCCCTCCTTCTTTATACTATTTTCTTATCATGGGAAAATGAAATTCAAATATTGCAATATTCTGTTAATGGTCCCCAAATTTTCTTGAACTTATTCATATATCCTTTTTGTGTTGCAAATGCATGTTCCATCTTATATATATGGCAAACTGAGTTCCACCAGAAATTATAGTTCAATCTGTCCCAATTTTTCCAATTACGTGTAATTTGCTGTATTGCTATTCCAGTCATTATAAATAAAAGTTTGTTGTTATTTGATGAGATTTGACTATGGGCTCTCATTGTAGTACCAAATAGAATTGTATCATATGTCAAGGCTACTGGATTTTCTTACATCCTATTTATTTGGGGCCAAATTGATTTCCAAAATGTTAATATGAATGGACAATAGAATAAAAGATGATCTAATGTCCCTGCTTCTAGATGACAATGCCAGCATCTATTAGACTTAGAGCTATCAATTCTATGTAAACGTGTAGGGGTCCATAGAGCTCTATGTAAAATAAAAAACCAAGTTTGTCTCATAGATGCTGACATTGTACATCTTATCCTCCAAGACCAAAGTCGTGGCCATTGAGATGCATTAATTTGATGCTTAATCTCAATGCTCCAAATATCTCTAAGACCATTTTTTTTTTTTTTATGTATAAATCCAGATATTAATTTATACCACATTGCGGCCTGGTGTCCCATGGAATCTATCTGAAAACATAAGAATTCCATACTATGATAATTATTAAGATTTTTCCATTCAGAGAACCCTGTCTGAATGGCCTGCTTCAATTGCAACCATCTGAAATATTGTGATTTATTTAAACCAAATTTATTTTGCAATTGTGAAAACTCAAGCAGTTTACCTTTATTTATTACATCTTCTAAAATACGAATTCCAGCCATCATCCAATGTTTCCAGATAATTTTAAAACCGCCAACTTTGATCTTTGGGTTAAGCCATATTGTTTGAGTCGTTGATTTAGTTATTGGAATAGGAGTTAGATTACTTATATATCTTATAGTTTTCCAAGTATCCATTAATATTTTATGATCTTTATATAACCTTGGCATTTGAATACTTATCACATGACTCAGACGTAAAGGAAATATTAATCTCCATTCTAACCAGAACCAATCTGGTATATGTTCAATGGGTTCTGGGAGGATCCAATACATACCATGACGCATAATATAGGCTTGATGGTACCTATAAAAATTTGGAAAATTTACCCCTCCCTCCTCAATTGGTCTTTGTAAAGATACTAGAGCAATTCTGGGGTTTTTTCCAAGCCAAATAAATTTTGTTAATATTTTATCCAATTTTTTGTAAAAAGACCCCTGGAAAAAAATTGGTATCATACCCATTTGATAACAAACTATTGGTAAAATCATCATTTTTACAGTTTGCACTCTCCCCCACCAAGATATGCACAAAGGATTCCATTGCTCACACATTTCTGACACTTTTTGTAATAAATTTTTTTCATTGATTATCATAGTTTCTTCTATAGTTTTTGTAATCCAAATTCCTAAGTATTTTAATCCTTCCTCTTTCCAAATAAAAGAAAATGAGTCAAATAAACTTTTTGTACAATGTACATTGAGTGGAAGTACTTCTGATTTATTCCAGTTTATTTTATATCCTGAAAATTTTCCAAATCTTTCAATCAGTTCGAGTAGCTTTGGAATGGTTGTTTCCGGATTTCTCAAATAAAGTAATATATCATCCGCATATGCTGATAATTTATATTATCAAAAATATTATATTACAAAAAATGGGTAGTATCCTTCAGGTAAGACCTAGCTTTTGTAACTTGACTCCAGGCCGTGTTTTTCTGGTCTCTTTGAAGTTCTTTGGAGTCATGTGCTTCTTCTTATTCAATCACATGATTGAGTCTGCTGTTTAAATTGGAGGCGTTCTGTTCGGTTCAGCGCCATTTCCTGCTTTGTCAATCCTTGCTGTGCCGGATGATTTGGATGGTCACAGCGCAGCCCAGCCGTTCCTGAAGAAGGGGGTGTGCACCCCCGAAACAGAGTCCCGTTGGACGAAAAATATCTTCGCTGGCTGTTTGTCTTCACAGAGAAGCTAAGTACTTCCTGTTGTGTCTTTGCTTGGCTGGATTTGGACGTTTTTGGCCCCCTGGACAAGGGGCATAGACAATTGTAGTGGATGGTAAAGTGTGTTTTTTTGATTTATTTATATCTTTTTTCACACTGAGCACTGTTGGGTGCACTTTATTGTAAAACAATACGGAGTAGAGCCCGGGGATGTTTCACAGTTAACACTCGTTTGGGTGTAAGCCAAGTGACAGCCTTTACCACTGGATTTCTAGTGGGTGGCTGTGTGACTGAGGGCTCTTCCGTTTAACATACTTACAACTTAAGTATTATTGAAAGGTTGGTGAATGTAGTTGAGCCGTTCCTGCTTTTGTCTCTCTCCCTTGTCCAGCACTATTCTTGGGGTTTGGGAGGTTTTTTTGCTTTTGTATTTGTTCGCTCACCTTCCAGTATTTTTGGGGTTTTTTTGAGTTCCAAAATGGAATTCGGCATGGAGGAACATAGCACGGCAGCAGTGATCAGAAAACCCTAAGTGCGCATGCGCGCTTAGGGTTTTATTATAGAGGATGCTGCTGCTAATATAAAGGATTTTTTGTGTGTGTGTGTTGATGAGGCCCTGCTGTTTTGGGGCCTACAATAATGAGACCTCACGGCACTCAATATGCTGGTATAAGTAATATATATTTTTATTAGTAAATCAGTAACAGCTTACAAGTATAAATCTTTCAGCATATAGAGTGATAAAGCATAGGATCATGAGGCCTGAGATTTCGGATCTGTCCTCCCTTCATAAACAAAAGGCTGTCTTTTATACAATTCTTGATAGCCTGAGGCCACGCTGATACATATCATATTGTTAGTTTTTATTGGTCACTTACAAACAACATTACATTTATCAGTTTATTAATTGGTTAACATTATCTGTGTCATTCTGTACGCAAACCCTGTTTACTAAAATTACTATCTATTCCCGTCAAATGCCATTTTAATATCAACTCATCAGTTTTTAGCAAGGGGGTCCAGTAAGGCTCCGCCCATTCCAGGATATATCTGTATTTTTTATATTCTTGGTCAGGACATGTCTTCCTCCTTTTTTTAAAAATTATTTTTATTTTTATTGAATTTTCACATCAATTCAAAAGAATAATCTTGTTCCATGCAATACAGGAAAGAAACAACTTTTTACCAATTTAACCAAAAATCAAATACAGAAATATTGCTTATCCCTTTCTTAGACCACAATTATGGGGGGGGGGGGAATCCTTTATAATGGAGATGTTAAAGTGGTAATAAGTTCAAAAGAAAAAGCTTAGTGTGAAACCGGTTACTATCTAGCTAATAGTCCATCACTTAATCAGTCCTTAATGATCTTTTTGACTTTCAGGAACTCCCTCAAATGGCCTAGAGAAAAAAAGGTATACTTAATTCCCAAGTACCTCCCCAAATATTTGCAGGAATAAGCTAAAAGAAACGTAGCCCCCAATTTAAGAGTCTCTTTACGCAGAGAGAGGAAGTCCTTTAGAAACATCTGGGTACATCCAAATCTGTTGTTCGCCAGATAATTTTTGAGAATTCTTAAAATATAGTCTTAATACCATGTTTAAGTCTTGCTCAAACACAAAAGAAATTAGAAGCGTAGCTCTCTCAGTATCTGCATTCAAAGTTTGTTCCAAAAACGCAGTCACATTCCCAAAAACAATCTGATTCTCTCCTTCATTTTGCTTGTCCATCTCTTTTTGAGGTATCTTTTTATTCGGAAGATAATTACATTACATTACATTAGTGATTTCTATTCTGCTTGTGCCTTGCGGTTCTAAGCGGATTACATTAGAAGATGGCTGGTCATTTCCAGGCGATGACATTACAATTATTTGTATAACTTTACAAACTTTGCATACCTAACTTTACATAACTTTTCGTACATAACTTTACATAACTTTACGTGGAGTTACTTTGCGTTACTTTACATTATCCTTACCTGCAGTAAATATCTTATTTACTGCAGGAATGTTGTCAGAGGAAGTATTCAAATTTTTGATTAAATATCTTCAGAAAGTCTATAGGTGGAGTTCCAGGGGAAAGTGGAAAATTCAGAATACTCTCCGATTATAGTTTTCAATTTGTTCTAATTTCCTATGAATGAAGGAGTTATCTTTAATAGCTGCATTTTTAAATGTTTGCAACTGCTTTTGTTTAGTTTGGGTTGAGAATTCCAATTTCATTGAGTCAATAGTTTTAGTTTTGCCCAACGAAGTCTCCGGCCGCTGAAGGAGTGACCAAATATCTCCCAAGAACACCTCCGTGGGAGAGGAGTAAATTCTCTCTCTCTGTAGATGTAGAAATCTTCAGCTGCCCTGCTCATCCCGGCTCATCGCCCTCGCCAGGAAGCCCCATAGAATCCCTTCCGGGATCATAGTCCTCCTGCAACTGAGCCCCGACAGAGGCTGGACACGCAGGGTTGGATGAAGCCGGAGGGGATAGAGATGTTCCAAATCCCATTAGGGGAAGAGATTCTCCCACGTCTTTCCCCCGATGCCAGGACACTTTCTCCGGCTTGTGGAGCATCCGAAGGCTGAACCGCAAAGAAGCGATCGACGGTCTGCTGAATAGGTGTTGAAGATAGGGCCGGCGAAGGAACGGCCCTTATCACCCCCTTCCTTTTTGAATGCGGCATAGCAAACAAGCTATAAGAGGTAAAATATCTGTAATGGAAGGCGCCAGCTTCGTCGGTTCTAGCTCAGCCTCTCACTAGTGGTTCTCACACCACTGCCATCTTGTCACGTCCCCAAATAGTAGAAGGGCCCCCCCCATGTCTTCATCCTTCTTATGTTCACTTCCCTGTTCTTATGGCGCTACAGCAGATGTGGTACTAGTTGCAATGTAAAAGAATAAGTTTTGCTTGGCTTGCTGACAGCTTTAGTCAGAGCATTCTCAGCCTTCTTAGGCCTTTAGTAGTGTTGGCCTATCTTGCTGGGGGATTTCAGGGGGGGGGCTCTGTCTTCACCTCTAGTTTCAGAGAGGACTTAAATTCTTCACCTGTATACCTGTACAGGACTCTCGCTCCCTCTCCTCCCCCCTCCCTTATCAATGTGTGTGTGTTTCAGTGAAATGATAGGTAGTTGAATTATTTTGGAAGTTTCAGATTGCAAGGCTCATACAGGAGTATAAGACATTTTAACTGGGAAAGAAAATACATTGGAACTTCTCAAAAATAAAATAAAATTATACGAGTATTCTACATATACTAAATTAAACCTTAAGTTTATATACCGCATCTTCACCACAGCTCGGCACGGTTTACAAGAACTTAAATATAGGAAGAGAAGAATTAGGGGTTGGGGTTGCGTAAAGGGGGGGGAAGAGAGCATTACATTTTTGTGAAAAGCCAAGTTTTCAGGTGCTTACGGAATAATTGGAGGGAGCTCAGTAAATGATAAAGACCTGAACAGCCCATCCAGTTTGCCCATTAGATATACGCATTATAAATCCAAGACTAAATTAACTTGTCATTTTTCTTTGATATTTCTGAGTGAAATAGAGCGTAAAGTCCACCTAGTTCTGTCCTAGGTTCCAAGTGCTACAGTTGCTGTCCAAGCTCACTCCAACCTATCAAACCATCCCATTGTTTGCAGGATACCTACCATAAAGTCTGGCCAATAACGTCCTCATGTCCCAAGTTACTGGAGTTCCCATTGATGCCCTCCCTAGTCCATCCACCACAGGATCACCATATATGGGACACAGACTGTGCAAGTCTGCCCAGGACCGGCCTTAGCTCTTTAATTTATACCATTCCTTTTCTAATAAGAGATCCTCTGGGTTTATCCCACACCTTTTTGTATTCCATCACCGTTTTCATCTCCACCATCTCCTTCGGGAGAGCATTACAGGCATCAATCACCCTCTCAGTGAAAAAGAATTTCCTAACATTGCTCCTAAGTCTTCCTCTCCTCATCCTCAATTTGTGCCCTCTAATCTTACCATTTCCCCTTCTCTGAGAAAGATTTGATTCTATATTAATATCTTTCAAGTATTTAAACATCAGTATCTTATCTCCCCTGTCTCTTCTCTCCTCCAGAGTAAGCATATTTAAGTCTTCCAATCTCTTCTCATACTTCTTTGGGCTCAAACCCCTTACCATTTTTGTTGCCTTCCTCTGGACCACTTAGCATTTAACGCGCACTAAATCAGTTAGCGCGCCTTAGTAAAAGGACCCCCCAAGTGAACTAAAAACCGATCTGTACTGAGTTTTGCGTGCTTCGTAAGAGTGTGTGACCTTGGCGCTCTTTCAACTGAATGTAGCCCCTGATAAAGCCCTGTATTGGGTGAAATGGGGCCTATGTCGGGTGATTTTTAACTTCTTGAAATAAAAGATCTTTTTGTCTATTTGGGATACGCTCTTCTTTCCACAGTCTGCTGTGTTGCAGATTTTCACACCTCTTTTTTTTTTTTTTTTTTTTGGGGGGGGGACCTCTCCAAAATAATTTTGCCAGCCTCAAAAGCACAAATATCTTTGGAGGTTGTAAAAGTCTTTTGTGTTTTGCTAGGACGCTTACTCCAACCATAAACATTCAGCAATTCTTATGCAAGACAGGAGCAGACTTCTAAAAGCTATTATCCAAATCATGCATGGTTGAAACCTGATCTTCTTAGACCTCTGCGCCATTTAGAAAGTCGTAAAAAGATTTTGACTGATTCTTAGGCTCTTGCAGACTTTGTAAAAGAAGATATGATGTGAACCATAGAAATGTGCCAAGTGTTTGCCATTTTGTGTTGTTTTTCATGCAGAATGCAATTTTGCAAAGTCACCCTGCAGCAGTATACTCTGCAGTGATACATTTGCATGCTGTCCACTTTGTGTGGAAGTTTTTATGTATGTTTACCATCAGTCAGCTGCTGCTATAATACAAATTTATGCAAAACATCTCAAAGGCAAAAACTTCAGAAAAAGCATTGTCCATTTTTGCAAGAAAAAGAAATGTAATCTATGGAGGTGTTCTTATCTTTATTTACAAGGAGGTTTTTATAAGATACCTGAACACCTATAGTGCTATTGTGGGGGTCTGTGGCTTTTCCTGTATATGGCCGTTTGGGGGAGGATGGGCTGGAGAGGGCTTCAATGGCTGGGAGGGTGTAGATGGGCTGGAGTAGGTTTTGACGGAGATTTCAGCAGTTGGAACCCAAGCACAGTACCGGGTAGAACTTTGGATTCTTGCCCAGAAATAGCTAAGAAGAAAAAAATTAAAAAATTAAAATTGAATCAGGTTGGGCAGACTGGATGGACCATTCGGGTCTTTATCTGCCGTCATCTACTATATTACACACTACGATATTTTGTAGCATATATACATATACACTGGGAGGTTTGTCACTTTTGGATTGATATTTTTGTTCTCAGCCCTCAATTGTCTCATAGTTGTAATTCTAAAAGAGGCATTTTGGACTAGATTCGGTAAATGGCACAGAAAGGCAGAGAAAATCCAAGAAGGAGTGGGGGTGACCGACACAATCAGCCAGGAAAAATTGAATCACAGTCGTCTATATTTCCAACTCAATTATGAGAAGTATAGTTTGAAATAAATACAACTGTGATTCGATATTTCCTGGCTCATTGTGTCGGTCACCCCCACTCCTTGGATTTTCTTTGTAACTGTTTTGTCGGTGTGTATCGGTCTTCTCCTTTGCTTTTTGATTTACAGAAAGTTAGGCACCAGAAAGATCCACACTGAAATCGCATTCTATAAAGGGCACTGGCTGGGCACCAAGCTCCTTTTATGAAACAGTGCTTAGCACCAATTCCTGTGGCCAACATTGGGCATGTGGGCAGTTATTCCATATAAAACCTGGCATGCGAGTTGAGCCTATACCCCAGAATTCAATACCATTGACTCACTCGTGCTTTTTCCATAGCCATGCCCCCTCCCCCCCATGCATTATTTTACAGGCAGAAAAGCATGTTGCAAATCCAAATGATTGCTAATTAATGCCAGGGTGGATTTGATTTAAATCACTAGTCAGAAAGACTTGATTTAAATTATGGCCGATCCTGCTACATAATTACTACTACTACTATTAATTATTTCTATAGCGCCAACAGATGTATGCAGCACTGTACAGAGTCACCTTAAAGAGCACTGCTGTGAACTTTTACATAAAGGGTTCCAGAAGTTTGGATAATTTCCTAAAAGAGAAGTCCATAGACCATTATTGAGATGGCTTGGGGAAATCCACTGCTTATTCCTAGGTTAAGAAGCATAAAATCAGTTTTATTACTTGGGATCTAGCTAGGTACTTGTGATACTGGGCTTGATGGACCTTTGGTCTGTCCCAGTATGGCAATTCTTATGCTTAAGTACATCTCACCATAACAACCTTATAATGTATGGTAAGCCTCCAAAACTCCCCCAAAGCCTACTATATTCACCTGTTTACCACTCTAATAGCCCTTATTTATTTATTTATTCCTCTATACCGGTTTACGTGCACTTTTCACTGTCTGTCCCAGTGGGCTCACACTATCTAATGCAGTATTCTTCAACCTTTTTACACCTATGGACCGGCGGAAATAAAAGAATTATTTTGAGGACCGACATCGGTCCGCGGACCGGCAGTTGAAGAACACTGGGCTAAGTCGTGGGCCAGACCCTGTCCATCTCCGTCCCAGGCCCTGCCCCTATAATAGTACTAATTGTAACACTATTTTTTCCATTCATTTTTCATATATACACATAATATAATCTTATTAACAACACATAATGGTTAATCACAAAATTAAACTACGCAAAGCACATAGTATGCTTCTCAACATTCATTCCTACCAGAACACAGATAACTTCTATGCAAATATGGGACCAAAAACTAAGGGCCTCTTCTATCAAACTGTGCTAGCGGTTTGTAGTGCGGTGAGCCGCGCTGAATGGCCCGCGCCGTTCCCGAAGCTCATAGAGTTCCCATGAGCATCGGGAGCAGTGTGGGCCATTCGGCACAGCTCTGTTGTCTACAAACTGCTAGCACAGTTTGATAGAAGAGGCCCTAAAAATACAGTATATACTCGAATATAAGCCGGGATTTTGGGGCCCAAAAATGGGGGTCCCGGTTTATATTCGGGTCAATGCTCCCTCCCAGAATTTTTTAAGGCAGCCACCGCAAGGCTTTGCCCCCTCCTCCTCCCTGCCCTATCATACCTCTGCCGATCCCTGGTGGAGGTGCAGCGGGTCCTCTGCCGATCGCTGGTGGAGGTGCAGCGGTCAGGAGCAAGCTTTCTAAACTTCTGCCCCGCTGCTAAGCGGCCGCGCGATCCAATTTCTTCATCTGAGCAGCATGAGCAGCAGCATGATTTGGCGCTGCTTCTCAGCGCTGAGCGGCTTCCTTACTGGCTCCCGTGAATTCGTGCCTGACAGGGGAGGGGAGGAAATGCATTTCTTCCTGAACAGTGCAAAATACAGACAGCAGATGTAAATCAATCACTAAATTCAGAAATAAAATCATTTTCCCTACCTTTGTTGTCTCTCTCCTTCCATGTTGTACCTTACCTTCTGGCCTGCTCCAGCCTGGCCATTTTATGCCGCCCCTGGTGTTATCTTTGGGCTGGCTCCCTCTTCCTCACTGATGCAGTGCACAAAGCTGCGGGCAGAGGCCCCTTATACTTCCCATGCCTTATCTGTGACGTCAGAGAAAAGGCTTCTGGTTCAGGCACAGGACACGTGTAGTAGCTGCTGCCTGGGGACTTGTGCACTGTGGCAGTGAGGAAGAGGGAGCCGGCCCGAAGATAATGCTGGATCGTTTGCACCGCGGACCGCCAGTTGAAGAACACTATCTCGGGCCCGATAAACTTGCCGGCCCTGTGGACCGGCAAGAAATTTCTGCGGACCGACACCGTTATATGGACCAGCGGTTGAAGAACACTTATCTAATGTATCTGGGGCAATGGGGAAATTAAGTGACTTGCCCAGGGTCACAAGGAGCAGCGAGGGTTTGAACCTACAACTCCAGGGTGCTGAGGCTATAACTTTAACCACTGCACCGCATTCTCCCCTTATGGCTGCAGGTAGCAATTATATGGCAATATAGTAGGATTTTGGTGGGCTCACACTTTCCACCATAGATATAGTGGTTAGAATGGCTTATAGGCCTGGGTCCTCCTCTCTATGGCTCACCAGCCTACCCACCAGGCTACTTAAGACACCTGTGTGATGCTCTACTAGGATTTCACATACCAATTGATGCTGTTCTAGAGACAGGTATGTACTATTTCATTCAGATTTTTGGAGGGTGAGAGGATTCAGTGACCATTGGGGGAGTGGGGGTCATTACATAATCCCTCCTGTGGTCATCTGGTCAGTTTGCCTATCTTTTTAGCACTTAGATGCTTTTAAAACGTGTCTGAATGTCTAATTATGTCCTAGATGTTTTGGGAAAGGCTTGATTATTGCTGCAAGATGTCCAAGTCTAAACACAACCAAAGCCTGCCCATAACACCTCCAACATGCCTCCCTTGAATTCTGAATGCACAGCAGCTGGGAAGTCTAGCAAGATGTCTTAGACAGTGGCGAAACTAGCATATGTGACACCCGGGGCCCATCATTTTTTGACACCCCCCCCCCCCATCTGTACGAAAAACATGATTTTTAGTAACAAGCCACATGTCACACATGAGTACCTAGGAAAAGGCAGCATCTTACATACTGCAGTGAGCAGTACAACATCAGTACACCCATTGTAAAACTAAACAAGCCAGACTAGTACAGATCAATCCTACACCGTCAATCCTAACAGAAAACCATGTCTTTCGAACACACAGAACACAGAAAACACCTTCGCCTAGTATGGAATAAGTCATCACAAACTAACCCCTCCCCCTTTTACAAAACTGTAGTGTGGATTTTAGCCACGGTGGTAACAGCTCTGATGCTCATAGAATTCTGAGCATCAGAGCTGCTATCACCACGGCTGGCGCTAAAAAATGCTCCACAGTTTTGTAAAAAGGGGGATAAAATAGAAATACATAGACAAAGGTTAAATTGAACCAGCAAGAAGCTGGACTCTGCATACAATGCAACACCACAGAAACAGTGACACATGTCTCCTAAAGCAATAAATAAATAGAAAATTTTTGTTCTACCTTTGTCTTCTCTGGTTTCTGCTTTCCTCATCTTCTTGTTACTCTCTTCCTTCCATCCATTGTCTCTCTTCTCTCTGCATCTTCCATTTGCTCTGTTACTGTGCCTCTCCTTTCTCCCCCCCCTTCCAAATTGGTCTGGCACCCATCTTCTTCCCTCCGCTCTCCCCATTGTCTGACATCTCTGTCTTCTTCCCTGCCAGCGTCTTCTCCCAACTCTCTCTTCCCCATTTCCCTTCAGCGTCTTCTCCCCACTCTCTCTTCCCCATTTTCCTGCAGCATCTTCTCCCCACTCTCTGTTCATTTCCCTTCAGCATATTCTCCCCACTCTCTGTTCCCCATTTCCATTCAGCATCTTCTCCCCCCTCTGTCTTCCCCATGTGCTTTCAGCGTCCTTCTCCCCCCCCCTATTTTACCATGTTTTCCTCTCCACCCCACATTTCCTCCCTTTCTCTCTCCCTGCCCCTTACTTTCGTGGCACTTTCTCCCCCCCCCCCCCCCCCCCACGGACAACAGGCCTGGTCCAACAAACCTCCCTGCCCTATGGCCAGCGATGTCTAAACTGCCTTCTTACAGCAGCCGGAGCGTGGTAGTTCCATATGGCTGCCATAAAGGTCGTCTCTGATGCAACTTCCGGTTGCATCAGAGATGACCTTTACGGTAGAAACATGCAGCTTCAACGCTCTAGCTCAGGGATGCCCACACTTTTTGGGCTTGCGAGCTACTTTTAAAATGACCAAGTCAAAATGATCTATCAACAATAAAATTTTTAAAAAAACACAAAGCACACTGTACGCTGAGAAAATGTTAATTATCATTCCTATTTTGGGGTTTTTTTCAAAGAGGTCAGGGCAGATGACAACCATACAAAAATAGACAAATATACCCCCTCCCTTTTTACTAAATCAAGATAGCTTTTTTTAGCGCAGGGAGCTGCGCTGAATGCCCAGGGCTGCACTCGATGCTCATAGGCTCCCTGCACTAAAAACCATTAGTAAAAGGGGACCATAGTGTAAAATATAGACAGCAGATATAAATTCAGACACATTTTGATTACTAAATTGAAAATAAAATAATTTTCCTACCTTGTTTAGTGATTTCATGAGTCTCTGGTTGCACTTTCTTCTTCTGATTGTGCATCCAATCTTTCTTCCCTTCTTTAAGCCTGTATGCTTCCTCTCCTCCACACCTCATTCCCTCCCCCAACTTTTTCTTCCTCTCTCCCTGCCCTTTCTTTCTCCCTGCCTCCCTTTCTTTTTTTCTCTCATCATGCCCCCTTTCTTTTTCTCTGTTTCCCTTCTGTCTCCCTGCCTGCCCCCTTTCTTTCTTTCTCCCTGCCCTCCCCCAAGCCATTGCCCCAAGCCCCCCAAGTCACCGCCATCGGGGAACATGCCCCAAAGTCACTGCCGCCCCAAGCTCTCCTTCCCTGCGTCGGACTGACCAGCATTCCTCTCCCCGACGTCAATTCTGCTGTCGGAGAGGAAGTTCCGCCCAGCTAGGCAGCGATTGGCTGACCCAAACTTTCTCTCCGACAGCAGAATTGATGTCGGGGAGAGGCAGGCTGATCGGCCCGGTAGAATTTTCCGAACCTGGCTGGCTGTGCACCCCTCCTAAGGCTGCACCCGAGGCGGACCGCACCCCTCCCCCTTTGGTACGCCACTGGTCTTAGAAAGTTAGTTTTGAAAAATCAGCACTTGGATGTTTTGGTGAACTTCTGCAAAATTTTGCAAATCAGATAGTTTTCAATACTGCACTCACTTTGGGTTTTGATATGGTGCATTTACATATCTTTTACATTTAAGTCTCCTTTTACGAAACTGCGATAGCAGTTTCTAGTGCGGGGAGCCATGCTGAATAGCCTGCACTGCTCCCTATGAGCGTCAGGAGCAGCACGGGCCATTCAGCGCAGCTCCCTGTGCTAGAAACTGCTATCGCAGTTTCGTAAAAGAGAGGGTTAGTCTTTTTGATTGTGGACACACTATCTTATGCATTTGTATTGTATTGTTGTATTGTTGTTGCACTATTGTATATGAATATCATGTTTACACATATTCTAAATAATTCTAGCAAATAATGTATTCTGTTCAAGATTACTGTTAACGGACTGTGTTGGGTCCATAGTCCCCAATCGCTTGGTTCCTAGGTATCTCTCCATGTGGATTATTGATCATCATCTTGTCCATAGTGTTTTTGTTCTTATTAAAGAAATGACAATTTTGCATGAGGTA
Source organism: Geotrypetes seraphini (assembly GCF_902459505.1). NCBI lineage: Eukaryota > Metazoa > Chordata > Amphibia > Gymnophiona > Dermophiidae > Geotrypetes > Geotrypetes seraphini. The sequence continues at coordinate 470,021,610 of NC_047085.1, read as the reverse complement.
AAACTCTTTATAGTTTATAAATATTTCCTTTAACTGTTAAAAGAAAGATTTGTAAACTATAAAGAGTTTTAGCTCATGCAAAATTGTCATTTCTTTAATAAAACATTGACTTTTTTTCTGCAGCCCTCACAGTTAAAGTTTAACGTCTTTCCTTTTTCAGAACTGACATATTTCAATCACTATATTGAAAATAAAATCATTTTCCCTAACTTTGTTGTCTGGTGACTTTATTTTTCTATGCTTTTAACTATGTTTCCAAGGCCTTCTTATCCATTGACTGTTTTTCTCTTCGTCTTCACTTTCTGCCTTGCATCCATCTTTGGCATTAACTTAACATTCAATATTTCCATTTTAATGCTTTCTTCTCAAAATCTACTTTTCCATGACTTACCTTCCCTTCCTATCTCTCTCTCCTTCCCTTCTTATTTCCATGGTCTGACATCTCTCTTCTTCCTTTCCCCCCTTCCCAGTGTGGCATCTCTCTCTACTACCACTACTATTATTATTTGTATTGCGCTACCAGACTCCCCTCCTTCCCTTCCATTCCCTGGTCTGGTTTCTCTCCCTTCCTTTAGTCATCTCTCCTCCCCCCCGTGTAACATTTTTCTTTCCCTTCCTCCTTTCTGCCCCCTGCAGTCCATCTCCCTTCTCTTCCTCCTTACTGGCCCCCTTCCCAGTCCAACAGTTCTCCCTTCTTTCCACCAGTCCAACATTTTTTTCTCTCTTCCTCCTGCATGCTTCTTCTCTGGTCCTCCTTCCCTCCCCAACCAACATCTCTCTCTTTCTCTCTCCCTCCATGAGTCCAACTTTTCATTCTCTGCCCTCTCCTCCTTCACCAGTGTAACATTTCTCCTTCCCTCCTTTCTGTCCTTCCTAACCATCTCGCCCTCTCCATGAATCCAACACTTTCTACCTCCTGCACACTTTCTCTCTCTGTCCTTGCCTCTTCCCTCGAGTGGCATCCCTCCTTCCTACCCCCAACCCAACATGCTCTTTCCCTATACACCATCTCACCCTTCCCTCCAGTGTGTAGCATCTTTCCTTTCCCTCCCTTTCTGCCAGGTCCAGCAGCACCTCTTCTCCCTTCCTTTTACCTCCCACCTGTCCAGCAGTACCCCTTCGCCTTTCTCTGCTCCCCTTGTCCAGCAATACCTCTATTTTGCGGCTCGCAGTTTGTACATGATCATGCACACTGGGCAGGAAGAGAGGCTCCGGCGTCAGCTGACTTGAAAATTCCTGCTGCCGTCACGTATTTGCCGGGACTCCTGCCTTCGTCTTGTCTCCGCACCCCTGGACCAGCAGCAGCAGGCTAGAGAAAGGAGGTAATGAGTCATGGCAGATAAACGAAGGCAGGAGTCCAGGCATAGGGTGGCGGCTCCAGGAAGTTTCAAGTCAGCTGATGCCGGCGCCGGAGCCTCTCTTCCTGCCCAGTGTGCAAGATCACGTACAGACTGTGGGCCGCAAAATAGGACCTGGGGGGCCGCATGCAGCCCGTGGGCTACGAGTTTGAGACCGCTGGCCTAGACAGAACTTATACATTGCGACATAGGCAATCTAAAAAACAGGTCCAAGTACCCAGAAGGTATCCAAAGTGACCAGATAACCAGTGCAGACACAAAGTACCGACCCAAAACACTCCCCCAGTGATCACTGACCCTCACACACCGCCATAAAAATTGGAATAAAACATATATACCTGCCTCCAGAAAATCGGCACCTGGCATAGGCAAGCCTAGTGGAGCTGCACAGAGGTGGCTTAAGTAGTCTGGGGGGTGGGCTAGTGAACCATAGAGTGGAGGACCCAAGCCCATAAGCCACTCTAACCATTGCATTCAAGGTGAAAAATGTGAGTCCACCCAAACCCCCCCAAAACCTTACTGTATTGCCATATAGGTGTGACCTGCAGCGATAAGGGCTATTGGGGTGATAGACAGGTGGGTATAGTAGGTTTTGGGGGGGGGCTCACCACGACCTGCAAGGGACTTGTGGTGAGATATTTATGTGGCACCCTTTTTGTGAAGTTCACAACAGTGCCCTGTAAGGTACCCCATTTATCTGTTGTCATGTCTGGGTGGCCAGTCCATAACTTTGCTGGCCCCTCCCAAGTCCAAAAGGTCTTTTTCTAGACATTTTGGACGGACAATTTTTGGGATGAGAATGCGGTATAAATATAGACGACTTAGTGGTCAGGATGATCAAACGGCTAGATGTATAATTAGACAATTTTTGAAAAAAATATATATATTTTAGATGTATTTTTTGAGACTGGACTTCACTCTTGGCCCCAAACGGATTTAGTTTTTTTTATGCCACTCCACATTTACATCATCCTAAATAGGTTATTTAAACTAAGGGCTCCTTTTACGAAGCCGCGTTAGTGGCTTTATCGCACACACCGCGCTAATCCCTGCGCTAGCCGAAAATCTACCACCTGCTCAAGAGGAGGCGGTAGCGGCTAGCGCGGCTGGCAAATTAGCAATCACTATTATGCGCATTAAACCGCTAACGCGGCTTCATAAAAGGAGCCCTAAGTATCTGTATTTACACGCATTCTAATTTGCTGTATTTACTCTTATTCTAGTCACACTCAGCCTAATTTATTATAGTTCTGTATACTGTCTTCATCATATCTTAAACATTTCTGTAAAAAATCTACTGTGTGCGTACATGTCTTGTCCTCATATCGTTTTGCCAGCCTGCTATTTGTTTTTCTTTTTCTCTATGTTGTTTCCTCCCTCTGTCAGTTCACAGTTTCAGACTGAAGTAGTTTGAGAATAGGATAGTCCTTATCCCTTTCTTGAATTTTCTGATGTTCTTTTCTAGGTTTAATTCCTTTGGCAGGGCGTTCCACCATTTTGGAGCCATTGCAGAGAACATTCTTGCCCTGGTACTTTTGTATTTGATGTCCTTGAAGGAGGGTATTTGTAGTAGGGACTCTTGACCTGAGCGCAGGGAGCGTAATGGTGTATGGTTATGTAGTCTGGCCACTAGATATTGTGGTTCTGAAAGGTGAATGGTTTTGTATGTCAGCAATAAGATCTTGGAATTTCACCCTACTTTCAATTGAGAGCTAGTGTAGCTTTTTCAGTAGTAGTTTGGCACTTGTCTGTCTTGATTTTCCTAGCAGAAACCTTGCTGCGGCATTTTGTACTGTTTGGATATGTTTAATCATGTATTTTGGTAATCCCAGTAAGGTTGCATTGCAGTAATCGAAGATTGTGAGTACCAGGGATATTAACTTTGTTGGACATTGCTTGATGGGAGAGATAGTGTTTTAATCCTCTGACCTGGTAAAGTTTACCATAAGCATTTTTGATGATGCTTTGGATCTGTGTTGACTTGGGTTCAGCCAAACTCCTTGGTTTCTCGCCCCATTTTTGGATGATTCTATGGTATTGCTGTTTAGTGTTAATTGGAATCTGGGACTGTTTCCTCCCCATTTATTTATGAGAAGTAACTCTGTCTTTTCTTTGTTAGCTGCTTGCCCGTTTGCTTGAAACCATCCTAAGATTTTCTCTAGTCCTGTCTTGATTGTCTTTTTAGTCTTCTCATCCTGTTTCCTCATTGGGATGATCAGTTGGACGTCATCTGCGTAGATGTAGCATTCCCACCCCTGTTTTCTGATGCATTTTCTCAGTGGTTGGAGGAAGATGTTGAACAGCATGGGTGACATGGCGGATCCCCGTGGCACCCCTATGTCTTTTCTTTCCAGTTGCTGATATCCCCCTGCCATTCCACTCTCGTTAATCTTTTAGATAGAAATGATTCTATCCATGCCATGGCTTTTCCTTTTATGCTTTCTTCTCTGCATCGTCTTATTAGCAGTGTGTTTTGGACTAGATCAAAAGTTGCTGAGAGGTCTAGGAACCCCGGCAGCACATCTTCTCCATTAGCCTGGTATTTAAAGCAAGTTGTAAAGCGGTTAATGTAGATTTATTTTAAAAGGTTTAGGTAAACTTCTTTAAGCAGAATCCAAAAGCTGTTATTTAGGTAGACCCTTGGAAAGCCACTGCTTAATCCTGGAGGTAAGTAGCTTAGTATCTTTTTACTTTGGGAGATTCTGCTAGCTATTTGTGACCTGAATTGACCACTGTTGGAATTAGGATGCTGGGCTAGATGGACTCTTGGTCTGATTGATTAGGGCAGGGGTGTCAAAGTCCCTCCTCAAGGGCCGCAATCCAGTCGGGTTTTCAGGATTTCCCCAATGAATATGCATGAGATCTATTTGCATGCACTGCTTTCATTGTATGCTAATAAATCTCATGCATATTCATTGGGGAAATCCTGAAAACCCAACTGGATTGCAGCCCTTTCATTGTATGCTAATAAATCTCATGCATATTCATTGGGGAAATCCTGAAAATCCGACTGGATTGCGGCCCTCAAGGAGGGACTTTGACACCCCTGGATTAGGGCAACTCTTTTGTTCTAACAGCTTGACAAGGAGAAATTTCTTAAGATAGGTTCAATTATAGAACTATTCTTAGCTAAAGAAACCACACCATTAAAAAGGATGCCTTCACAATTTTCATCAGTTGGTTTAGCAATTCATCCTTTGAATAATTTAATGAATTTTTCAGGGCAAAGATCTAATACTCAGACAGTCTCTTACTGTTCAACTGAACTTTGAGATCAATTAGTGTTAATCCTTTAAAGTTTTCTAAATCCATGACCTTTTTCTCCGGTGCAATTAATATTTATTTCCCTCTGACTTTTCTCCATTATGAACATGGGTCTCCTCTCCATGTTTTCTATTTTCCACTTCAAGTCTGATGAAAGTTTGAGGATTTTCAGCAAGGAAAACAGTCGCAAATCTCTTCCACTATGAGATATCCATAGAATAGTGGTTCACAATCGGTGATTAACCCAGCAATTTAACTACTGCAAAATTGATTAACTTGAAGTAGATTAATGCTGGCGTATTACAAAACTAACAGAACTTTATTATAATTAGAAGTTTTACCACATATACACCTTTTATTTAAATGGTCATATCCTTGTATAGGGGTGTTAGAAGAGCTCAATTTTTGTAGCCTCGTTTGAGAACAAAATTTATGTATACCTGTTTAGACTCAAAGCAACAAAACCAGCGAGAACAAGGGGTCCAACTTCGTCTGCAGTGAAAAAACAGACCAGAGCAAACAAACCAAAACTGCAGGCTTGTACACGATGTTACGTTTGCAAATCCTGCAAGTGTAGATAAAGTATTAGCTCAGCCTCATCGTGAATTAGATTCCAAGACGATTGACCCTAAAGTTGTGTTTCCCAGATGAGCCCAGTCCAAGTTATTTTTCCAGCTTTCTTTTGTGACATTTTTTCTTTTTTCCTTTATCACCATGGACCCCTGATGAAGGTTGTCCGAAACACGGACCGTGTTGGGTCCCTCGCCTGGTAAAAGGTTTTTAGATACGATTTATTTACCTCTTACCTGTGTAGGCTCACCAGTCATTAAAAAAAATGTAATAAAAGTATACGTATTTGAATTTAGAGTTGAGGCAAGCATGACGGTTTTGACAAATTATACCAACCACACTTGCCCTAATCATGATTAATACAGGCAGGGTGGTCACTACATCTAAAGAATCTACTTACTATTGTGATGTGCTGTGAAGTAGAATCATAGGGCTCCTTTTACTAAGCTGCGCTAGCGTTTTTACTGCGCGCTGCCCCTCGCGCTACCCGCCAAAAACTAACACCAGCTCAATGGTGGCGTTGCAGCGCGCGCTAAGCCCGCGCTAAAACCACTAGCACAGCTTAGTAAAAGGAGCCCATAGTGTGAGGAAAAAGTAATAAATTGTGAAACGTTAACAGTCCTAGCTGAAGGATGTTTTTGTACTTTTACAATGATTAGGATTTTCCTTGTAACAGACAAAAATTAGTAAGCCTGTTAAAATCTCTGAGGGAATTTATGAATATTTTGCCGAGTGTCTGAAAATTCTGCTTTGTTGAATTCAGATGATTATCCAATATATTGAAAATGTGTTGGGTGTTCCTAGTACAGTAATTTGAAAGCCACTGTCTGCCAAAGCTAAACCAGACCAGAGGTCCATCTAGGCTAGCATTCTGTTTCCGTGAGCTTTGACGGAGACTCCAGTAGATAGAACCTAAGCACACTACCGGACAGAGCTCTGGGTTTCTGGTCCAGAAATATCCAAGAAAAAGGACCATTTAAATTAAATGATTAATTTATACAGTGTGTGTGGTTGGGCAGACTGGATGGACCATTTGGGTCTTTATCTGTCGTCATTTACTATGTTACAATAAAGGTCACAAATACTTGTCAGGATCCCAAAAGTGGTACAATTCTATGTCACTCAGACTCGGGGATAAGCAGTAGCTTTCCTCAGGTCTACCTTAATAATGGTTTAAGATGTTTTCTTCCAGGAATTTGTCCCGAGCCTTTTAAAAACCTAGCTATAGAAATATAGCAGAATGTATCTACTTTGGATGTGCAGGAGGAACATTCTAGATCCCTACTACTCAGTAGCACTGAAGATAGATAGAAAAATTGAGATTAACAGCAGACAAATACAAAACAATCCTTCACAAAGTCCAATAAGAAAAGAGATTGCTTACATCACAGTTTGAGAAGTCTCACTCTGCCTTCCTGGCATATCTCCTTATAGATGATGCAAATTCCTCCTTAGCATGACTCCTTGGACTAGTGCTGGTGATCTGATACGCCTCAGTGCAGTTCAGTAGTCAGGACCCAAAAAATTCAATTTATATATCCACCCCGCTTTGCGTTGCTTGAAGCATTTCAGTCTGTCACTTTCTTGATCCTTGGCTGTCTCCATATCAAGCAGCAAACAATGTAAGCTTTCAAAGGAATGCCCCGTTAATTTGCAGTGAAAGACCATAGGTTCTTTAAGCCTATCTCTTTTGATGCTGGACTTGTGTTCAATCAGCCTAGTTTGAAATGGACTTGAAGTAGACCTACATAGATTTTGGAGCATGGACAAATCACAATGTTATATTAAAACTTCAATAAAAAGATTTAAAAATGAAAATGATAACACATTCACTTTTGCATGCTGTAAAATATCTTAAATTAAACAACCGATTATTCCAAAATTTTTTAAATTCTTTAACCTGCAAATTAATTGTGCAAATACTACAATTGCCACATTTGTAGTGACCTATCACACCAATATCTCTTCTGATCTTATTCAGTCTAAATGTCACAGGACTTAGAACCAGTGAATGACAACTCTTACTTCTAATTGTCCCACACTGCTGCTTACCACATCCATCTTTTGTTCCAGGTTTGCCAGCTGTTCAGTATTTTCAGCAATCATTGATTTAATACTTCTTAATTCTTCCAGCACCTCAATCATGTCAAGGGCATCTGTGGGTAAATTAACCTTAGAAGGGGTAGGTGGATCTGCCTTTTGCCTTTTTGCTTTTCTTCCTGGGTTTGAAGTTGCCTCAACTTTGGCTTGCTTGATAGACGAAATCCTTTAGTATAATTTTGTGTATCAGCTTTGAGGGGAAAAAAAAAAATTCACTTTAAAAATGCTCTGCTTATGCCTAGAAGTAAGAGCTCAGCTGTTACACATCCATACAGATGCACCTCCAAGTTCCAGAATCCAGTATTTTTTTAAATCTCTTCAACAGTTGATTCTGCCACTGGCTGCTTCTAATTTAGTGGTGGCGGGGGACTTTAATGCAGTTATGGATCCGATATTGGATAAAAAACCTAGAAAGAATAATAAAATCTTTAGGGCTAGATAATTTGGTACAGTCTTATGGTTTAAAGGATATTTGGCAAATTCTTCATTTTAATGATCGGGAATTTTCTTTCTGCTCCCAGGTACATAAATCATTTTCTAGAATAGACTATATATTTGTATCAGATCATTTATTACAGCAGGTTACAAACGCCACCATAGATCCAATCATTTTGTCAGATCATGGTGGAATTTGGATTGAATTGAAAATGGATGAGCAAGATTATAGTAGACCTGTCTGGAGATTCAATAATACATTGCAAGCAGATTACAACTTTATTGAGGAATTTCAATCAAAAATTACTGAATACTTTCATTAAATGCTTTAGATAAAGTCTCTTTGGAAACCTTATGAGATGCTTTTAAAGCTACTATGAGAGGGCAAATAATCTCACATTTGGCACATATTGTGGCTCAATAAAGAATTTTCTAATTTGGAACAAAATATTAAAGAATTGGAGGCACAATTGGCCCTGAAATGGGAACCAACTACTCTGCAAGCCCTCTTAAAAGATAAATACAAGTACAATGAGCTTTCCTATCAAATGGCTAGGAAAGAGCTGTTCTCTCAGCAAGCTCTGTATTAAGGAAACTCAAATAAAATGGGAAGAATATTAGCTAATTATCTTAAAACTAAAAAAAGGAAAGTAAAAATAGTGGCTATCACAGATGAGAATGGGGAGACTCAATCTCAAATTGGAATTATCTTAAAACAATTTTTTTAAGTATTATAAAGCTTTATAGTCTTCTGTGCCTTATTCAAATAAAGAACTAGAGGGTTTAGAATTTTTAAAATTGATTAAGGGACCAAAAATTCCTGAGCATATAAAAGGAAGTCTTGAAGAGCCTATATTGTTGAAAGAATTAAAAACAGCGTTGAAGTCCCTTAGAGTTGGATCCGCTCCAGGTGGTGATGGTTTCACTGTAGAGTTTTACAAAGCATTTCAAAGCACCCTATACCTCATCTATTAAATTTATATCAGGTTCAACTGACTAAAGGTTGTATTACAGGTACTATGGCAGAATCTTTGACTATTGTTTTGCCGAAGCCAAATAAAGATCCTATGTTGGTTTCAAATTACAGGCCTATTTCTTTGATAAATGTAGATGGTAAACTTTTGGCTAAGTTATTGGCTTTACGCTTGGCCAAGGCTCTCCCTTATATCATTGGTATGCACTAAACAGGGTTCGTTGCTCAAAGACATTCTTCCAATAATACCAGATTGACTTTTCATATGTTAAATTTAACAAAAGACATGAACGATCCAGCCTTCTCTGTGTCCTTAGATGCAGAGAAGGCTTTTGATTGTGTAGAATGGACCTTCATGTATCAAGCAATGGATTGGTTTGCTATTGGTTCTGGATTTATTCAAATGATTCAAACTTTGTATAGCTCCCCTGCTACTAGATTGTATATTAATAATAATTTTTCAGAGCGTTTCTGTTTGCAGCGGGGTGTTAACAAGGATGTCCTTTGTCTCCTTTGCTTTTTGACATTGTACTGGAACCCTTGTTATTAGCTATTCAACAGGCAGAAGAGATCTAGGGTATTCCTTACGCAGGTCGGGAATACAAGGTCTCTGCTTATGCTGATGACATATTGCTTCATTTGAGGAATCCTGGAACAACCATTCCATATTTACTGGAGTTGATTGAGAAATTTGGGAAATTTTCAGGATATAAGATAAATTGGAGTAAATCAGAGGTGTTTCTGCTTAATGTACATTGTACAAAAGGTTTATTTGGTTCATTTCCCTTTCTTTGGAAGGGGGAAGGGAGAAGGGATAAAATATCTAGGTATTTGGATAAAAAATACGCTGGAAGAGACAATGAAAGTAAATGAAAAATCTCTATTGCAGAAGGTCACAGAAATGTGTGAGCATTGGAATCCATTACATCTGTCTTGGGGGGTAGAGTACAAACATTTAAGATGATGATTTTGCCTGTGGTTTGTTACCAAATGGGTATGTTGCCAGTTTTTTTTCCGGGGTCCTTTTATAAAAAATTAAATAGAATTCTGACAAAATTTATTTGGCTTGGGAAAAATGCGAGAATTGCTCTAGTATCTTTACAAAAAACAATTGTGGAGGGTGGGGTAAATTTTCCCAATTTTTATAGGTATCATCAAACCTATATAATGTGTCAGGGGATGTATTGGATCCTACTATGTATGCAGGATGCAGAGAGATCAATCTAAATGCTATTAATAATAATAATAATAACAGCTTATATATCGCAATACCGTTAAGTTCTATGCGGTTTACAATACCCCTCTATGTTAATTTCTGTACTCTAAAGTAGAGACCAGTGGTTAGCGTTCTTTATCTAAACTTATCTCTGACAAATCAATGCTTGTTTTATATTTTATAAGGGGAGTGGTCTCAGATCCCCGTGCGCTGTCAGTCTGTTAACTATGCAGGCACACTAGATAGGGAAACAACCTCATCGGCCCTTCTCCCCCTCCTGCCTGGCGTGCCGTTGAATCTATAAATCTGTATTCCAAAAAAGAACTTAGCTCTGGCAGGGATGATTATTCAGTTGTTCAAGTGTTCATGCTAGCTGGCGTTTCGCTGTATAGCTGCGTCAGGGCGCTGGACTCCTGTACAAAGAAAACGAAACATACAGACAGCAATGGCAAAGTAAGAATAGTGAAAGGCATGGCACAACTGGGGGCCAGGGGGGGAGGGAAAGGGGGCTGCTTTGGGGGGATGGTTGTTCTGGGGGCAGAGAGCAATCATGGGGGGGGGAACAGAAGGGGGCCAAGAAGCAGGCAGGCATTGCACAACAGGGGGAGAGGGAAAGGAGGCTGCTTTGGCAAGCAGGGGGGCCAGGGAGACAGACAGAAAGAAAAACGCACAGACAGGGGACCAGGGAGAGACACAGACATAAAGAATGACAGACAGACAGCGTCCAGGGAGAGAGAGAGAGACAAATAAAAAACAAAAAAAGACATACAGACATCTACTCTAGCACCCATTATTGTAACGGGCTTAAACACTAGTTGTATTAATAATTAAGATGAGAATGGGAGTAAATGATTGTTTAATAACTGTATAGGTATTAGTGCGTTCCATGCAGTATTTATGATTTACCAATTGTATTGCATTATCAAAGTTTGAAAATCAATAAAGATTTAAACAAGAACTAGAGAATGACACGGGAAGAAATTTGTCCTCATCCTAGCAGGATCTATCTCCATCCCAGTCCCCTCTCCGCAAGTTTTGTTCCTGTCCCATCCTTGCAAGCTCTGTTCTCATCTGCAAAATCCTAGATCAGTGGGTCTCAACCCTGTCCTGGAGGACCCCCATGCAGTCGTTTTTTTCAGGATAGTCCTAATGAATATGCATGAGAAAGATTTGCATATAAAGGAGGTGACAGGCATGCAGATCTGCACCATGCATATTCATTAGGGCTGTACAGAAAACCTGAGGGGCTGGTTGAGAACCACTGTCCTAGATCATAAGTGTTTGAGGCTTGTGCAGATGAAGACAGAACTCACAGAGATAGGACAGGGATGGAGACGCATCCTGCTGGGACGGGAACAAATTTGTCCCTGTCATTCTCTAGAACCTCTTTCAAATGTGTTCTTCTAGAGCAGTGTCTCTCAAACTTTCTTGAGCCGGGGCACACTAAAGGTAGTGGCCACAGCTTGAGGCATCCAGAAGTGTGTACATGGCATCATCACATCGAAGTCTGCGCATGTGCCAAGGCCCTCCAGATGGGCCCTGAGACGCCAGTAGGGGGTGCCAGCAGGGAAGAGGGCCGGAGAGAAGGAGAGGCACTGGCGCCAGCTGATTGGCTACAGCAGTGTTTCTCAACTTCTTCAAGCTAAGTACCCCCCAAGTCTAACAAATATCAACTGAGTACCCCAACCACAGACCTCCCTAGGCCCACCCAAGCTCTGCCTCAGATCCCATCCCCTTTACTAATTGTAATGCAATTTTTTCCATTCATTTTTCGTATACACACAATATACACAGCAGATATAAATTCTCAAAACTGACACATTTCAATCAATATATTGAAAATGAAATCATTTTACCTACCAGCGATCCTCTGCAGGCTGCTGTAATTGGCTTTAAAGGTGAGAATGGGAGGCCAGGGGGGAAGCCGGAAACATGCAGGTCTTCGACAAATCAGGCAGCGCTGGCGCTGTACTGCGTAGGGAAGTCGGCTGGCAGACGCCTCTCTTCCTCCTCAGCGTGCCGCGGCACACTTGGAATCTCAGGAGGCACACAGTTTGAGATACACTGTTCTAGAGAAAGGAATTGGGAATTGTATGTTGCCTTTTTGTAGTTGCACATCCACACTCAAAGCGGTTTACATATATACAGGTACTTATTTTGTATCTGGGACAATGGAAGATTAAGTGATTTGCTCAGGGTCACAAAGAACAGCCCTGGGGTTCAATCCCACAACCTCTGGGTGTAGAGGCAGCAGCTTTACCGCTAGGCCACTCCTCACCTCACCTCACATTTTTACCTCCCTTTTAAATTTTATTTCTATTTCGATGAACTTCTGGTACCAAACCATTTATGTCTTGTCAGTCATTTACATTATTTTAAAAATGACATCTCTTTTTATTTAAATCGTATCTTAATTTTAGCATTGTACACTGACCAGATACTTGTCGATGGTCGGCATATCAAATATACATAAACTTGGAAACTTGGTTCCCAATTTTTCTTAACACTATCAGATATTTTAGGGGAATTTCTACAGCTGCCTAAGAAGCGGCTGTGAATCGCACACTGGCAACCTATACAGAATCACGTCTGCCCTAAGGGACAGATGCCTAATCCCGCTTAACCCCCCTGATTCTCTAACCGGCGCCCATGTCAAAGGCGCCGGTTAGAGAATCGCGTTGCCGCTGAGCTGATCGCGGCAAGGGAATCTCCCTGCCATGATTAACTGAGTGGCAGTGACCCTCCCCACCCAACACTGTCCTCGGCAGAAGGAATGTCCAGTTCCTCCTGCCGCCACCCATAAGTCCCCATAGAAGTCTCCCGGCAGGAGGGATGCCCACTCCCTCCTGGTGGAACCCCTGAAATAACACCCCCCAACCGTGATAGCCTGGAGGAATGCCCACTCCCTGCTGCCAGCAGGCCCCCACCCCATACCTTCACTTTTTAAAAAACTTTAATCTGACCAATTGAGGTTACATAGGACCCCAACATATTTTTATATTGGGCTATTTTTGTACTATAGAAAATAATCAGGTGGCATTTTAGCAATTTGTTGCCTAGTTATTGGAACACATTTTGCTGCAGAAACAAATGTAATTTTATATCTGTTGAAGGCCCACAAATATCCCATATCGCTATTTGAATTAAAAAGTGTTTAATGATTTGGGGATTTACCTGTCCAAGTCTTCATGAGCAGTGTGGCAAGAAGTGTTAGGTTTAGTGCTGCAGATGCTCTGAAACGCATTTTGGAGGAAAGCGAAGAGATTAGTGACAGAGTTTTGGCACAGAATATGAAGACCATGTGTCGGAAAAGTCTCTGTGCAGTGATACTGAAATGGCAGTTATTTAAAATTAAGATTATGATGTCTTTCACATATATAGGAGTCCCAGCAGCTCAGTTGCTCGAAAATTTAAAACTATAGCACCGGGAGGAGGTGGATGGGTGAATCGGGAGAGATGCTGCAGGATTTCGCTGGGACCAGGGCGGAGCTCTTGCCCCCCCCCCCCAAACAGGACAGCGTTCCGTTGCCCATGTTATCTTGTACTATTGCATATAGATAACTGCAACATGGTATATCTCTTCTCTCTCCTTATACACGACCCAAAGAACTCCATTCCTCAGATAAGCTGCTCTTAGCTGGACCCTTCTCCTCCACTGCCAACTCCAGACATTGTTCCTTTCATCTAGCTGCCCCCTATACCTGGAATAAATTACCCGAGTTTGTCTGCCAAGCCCCTTCCCTTCTCTTGTTTAAATACAGACTGAAAACCCACCTTTTTGATATAGCCTTCAATCCATAACCCTACTCCTCTGCCCACCAACCCAGCCAGCTGATTAACCATTCCCTTAACTGTATCCATGACATTTCCTGTTTGTCTGTCTTGTCTATTTAGATTGTAAGCTCTATCTAGCAGGGACTGTCTTCTTCTCTGTGACTCTGTACAGCGCTGCATGCGTCTGGTAGTGCTATAGAAATAATTCATAGTAGTAGTAGTAGTAATAGTAATGTGAAGAATTTCAGTCTTTGGGAAGCAGAGCAGAGATTGTGATGTCATAATGCCTTATTCCACCAATAAGAGCCAACCTCATCAGTGATGTCACAATGGCTTGATTGTCCTGTACTCCCCCACTGCCCTCCAACCCAGCCAGCAGATTAACAGTTCCCCTTAACTGTATTCATGACATCCTGTTTCTGTCTTGTCTGTTTAGATTGTAAGCTCTTTAGAGCAGGGACTGTCTTCTTCTTTGTGACTGTACAGCGCGTCTATAGAAATAGTAGTAGGCTGCATTGAAAGTATACGTAAGCAATTGCAGATTATTCAAAATGTTGCTGCCTGATTAAATTTTTCAAAGTCAAAGTATAAGAGAGTGCTGCCTCTTTATGTAAAATTACACTGGCTACCTGAGGAAGCCAGGGGGGCTTTTAAAACTGTGTACTATGTTGGGGTTTTTTTCTTTTTTAATTATTCAGGGAGAAATCCCAGAATATGAGTCATTTAGTTAATGTTCCACATTTTAGGAATTGAAGATGGATGTGTAATTATTTGGGATCCGGAAGGTTCGCCCCCCACATTTCGCCCCCAGCAATTCGCCCCTCACATTTCGCCCCCCACATTTCGCCCCCAGACACATTTCGCCCCCACACATTTCGCCCCCACACATTTCGCCCCCCGGATGTTTTGCCCCCACACATTTCGCCCCCGCACATTTCGCCCCCGCACATTTCGCCCCTGATTATGTGTACTGTACATTTTGCCCCTGAGCGTTCCTCCGTTCTCTCTCTCTCACTCTAACTTTGTCTCCCTTCCCACCTCCCCTTTCTGCGTCTAAGATAGGGTCGGCAACATACAGCTTGTGAGCCACATGTCCCATGCCCCCCCCTCCTCCCCCTGAGACCTATCAAAGTACCTAGCAGTCCAGCATTGATCTTTGTGGCAGGAGCATGGCCCTCTCGCTCCTGCCTTCCCAAATGGCTGCCATGACCTTTCGCAGCTGCTCACGGCACTTCCTGTTAATACCATTAGCTGCTGCAAGAGGACAACAGCCATTTTAGAAGGCAGAAGTGAGAGTGCTGTACTCCTACCATGAAGGCCCCCCCCCCCCCCACTGGATCCAGTACCTAGTTAGGCCCTGGGGGGGAGACCCTTTCCGACTGTCCTGCCAGCCCTGCAGCCCTGAAATCAACCTGCTCTCTAGAAGGCAGAAGTGAGAGGGCTGTACTCCTACCATGAAGGCCCCCCCCCCCACTGGATCCAGTACCTAGTTAGGCCCTGGGGGGGAGACCCTTTCCGACTGTCCTGCCAGCCCTGCAGCCCTGAAATCAACCTGCTCTCTAGAAGGCAGAAGTGAGAGGGCTGTACTCCTACCATGAAGGCCCCCCCCCCCCCCACTGGATCCAGTACCTAGTTAGGCCCTGGGGGGGAGACCCTTTCCGACTGTCCTGCCAGCCCTGCAGCCCTGAAATCAACCTGCTCTCTGCCTCCCCCAACTCTCTCTCTGGTTCCCCGGCTCTCCAGTGCATCGCGCCCTGCCCGGGGCCGGAGCAGGGCGGCTGGGAGACAGCGACGCGGCCGCCAGGGTCGGAAACCCCAATCCCCCCTCCCACACAGCCGGGCCGCCCATGGAGGGGAAGGACGCATTTGCAGGGCTCTACCTCGGCCACTGTGGTGCAGGGTTCACGGCCCCCACCTCCCACAAAGTGAGGGCGGCGTGGGGTGGATTTTACACCACTGTACCAGGTTGCTTAGAACAGTCAAAGAGGCAAAGGATTCTCTCTTCCTTCCTCCTGCCTCTATCGCAAGCCCTTACATCTCCAGAGTAGGAAACCGCAGGTGCTCGGCTTACATGAGACGCCAGCCACGCTGAGCAGATGAGACGGCGGCAGCCACACCACCCCTTCCCACCCGGCGATAAGGTACTGGGCCTCTGGCGACGCACAACCCCTCCCTCCCGTGGCGTGTGCGGCGGCCCTCCCGCAGGAACCAAGGGAGCGTCTCGGCGGGCTCTGGCAGGCCGCGGCTCAACAAGGGAGAGTCGGGGTGGGTGCGACTCTCTCTCTCTGGCTCCCCGGCTCTCTGCCGTGACCTGCTCTCTGCCTCCCCGACTCTCTCTCTCTGGCTCCCCTATGAGCGTTGGAGCTAATACCGCAGTGGCCAGCGCTAAACTAGCCCAATGCGAAATGTGCAGTACGCATAATCAGGGGCGAAATGTGCGGGGGCGAAATGTGTGGGGGCGAAACATCCGGGGGGCGAAATGTGCGGGGGCGAAATGTGTGGGGGCGAAACATCCGGGGGGCGAAATGTGCGGGGGCGAAATGTGAGGGGCGAATTGCTGGGGGCGAAATGTGGGGGGCGAAACTTCCGTGAACCTAATTATTTGAAACGGATGTTCCCAAATTCTAAAGGGGTGAAATATAAAAAGTATTTTTATTCAGTCACTTTTTTATATCTTGCAGCAAGACGGTGGAGGACCATTCCTGTTCAGTTCCTCTTATACTGTGTTCCTGAGAGCTCTTATAATCTTTTTCAAAATTACGTGACTTGAGGATAAATGGTAATATTTTGAAGGATAATCTGTAATTGTTGAATTCCTTATTCTGTTGTAATTCCTGATTATGACCAGTTTTTTTATATTGTAAATCACTTTGAGCTCCTACCTGGAGCATACTGGCAATTAATGAGAATAAATGTAATGTAATTGGTCAGATGAGGGTTAAAGGAGATTTAATTCTCCTGCTTTGACAATGATCAGAACTTCCGTGTGTCTATAATGGTAGAAAGTCAAGTGATATGATATTAACCACATCTCTGCCTTCTCTGCCCCCTCACCCCATACTGTACAGTTTCTGCCACAGTGCCAAAAGGGACCATTATTAACTCACAACTCATATCCTACGCTTAGATCTCAACATAAAATGATTCATAGAATGATCCTGTCATACTTGGATGTTTCTGTTAATAAGAGTGTTAACATCTTTTTGCCTAAATCAGAGTTCCCTTCCCCATCTGACACACATTTTTAGCAGCATTTTTTGCCGTTTTTATTTCTAGCAGCTTCTGCCTCATCTGTGGAACCCCCTCCAAAAAAAAAATTTATGCAGTTCTTTAGATGACTCTTATTCAAGGAAAGGCTAGAGAGGTGGGGGTTCTTCACCTTGGAGAAGAGACACTTAACATAAGAATGGTCCATCAACCCAGTAGCCCATTCGCAGGATTGCCAAAAGCCAAGGAGTAGCAACATTCCAGCATGAATATACTGTTTTTTTCTCCGTCTTCACTTTCTGCCTTGCATCCATCTTTAGTCAAACTAATGCAGGGGAAAAGATATAACACCAAAAATGTCAAAAATGGAAGCAAAAAATGTACGTTATTAGACAAAAGCTCCCAAACTATAAATCTAAACAAGAATCATTCACAAAATCATTTTTATGTGTTGGTAGGATATAGCTGAGAGACATGGAGGGGTCAACAAGGGGGACAAACCCCGACCACCTCACCACCCAATCATTGCTTGATCCTCCAGTTTTTAAATTTCTATGCAAAATGTCACTTATGTTTGATAAAACTTGAACACTCTTCAAAATATTTAAGAGGTGAAAAACCACTTAACTAATGGTTGGTTTTGATGTGGCACATTTTGATTGCTGCTTCAGGAAACCATACAGGCTGGAATTCTAAAGTCCGAAAATAGTTTGTCAGCAAGAATGGGTGAAATTTCTAAAACAATACAAAAAATTACTTCATTAGAACTATTCTAAGAGACTTAAAAGAATGCTCAAAAACATGAATACAAACAAACTTCATATGGCTTATGGGCTAGGGGATATCTGAAAAACATTAGTTCTTCCTTCTTATAAAGGCTCTCGAAATCAATGCTTAAAGGCGAAAAACGTTAAAGAGAGAGAAAATTTAAAGGGTCATTGCGTGAGATAAGTAATGACGTAACCTATGAATGAACCAATAGGTGCGTTGCCCACTAAAAACAGCTGGTTTTGAGCAAACATCGTAATAGCTTTCAAAATGAAAAAATTCATTCAGGTTGGAAACAATCCATACTTTACAGAAAAGCCTTCCACTCAATCTCGCTATTCAGCCCCTGGGGCACTAAAGTTTGAAGTTGAAAAATCCAGTGTTGTCCCTTACTCCAGAGTAACGCCGCTATGTCGCCCCCCTCGTGACAAACGTGGGACTTCCAATACTGAAAACTGTGGAGCTGTTATCTGGTGTCCAGTTTCGGCCCAATGTTGGACTAGGGGAGCTTCCTTAACTTGATTCTTAATTCTGCTTAAGTGCTCCCCAATCCTGACCCGAATACTCCTCATGGTGTGGCCTACATAATATTTAAGACGCGGACATTGAATGATATAGATGACACCATTGTATTACAGTCAAAAGATAGTCTATGTTGTAAAGCCCATATCTTGCAGGGGCTTGCTGTAAGAACACTGCTGGCATTTGCCACATATAGCATGTCCTTGCTGAGTACTAGGAAAAGGCAGAACTGTAGATTTGTACTGTGCTCGCATGAATTTCTGTCTTAAATTGCACCCTTTGGAGAAGGCAAAACGGGGAAACTCTTGAAATATAGAGTGGAATTGTAGAACATTCCAATGAGTTTTAATAATATGTTTAATCCTGAATGCATGTTGTGAATACGGTAGCACGCATACCAGAGAAGATTCACTCTCTTTCGGAGCAGGCTTGAGCAGTGTTTCTCTTTGGGCCCTCAGTGCCCTCTTGTATGCTCTTTTAATGATTGATGGGCGATAACCCCTGGAGAGAAACCTTATTCGCATTTCTTCAGCTCTAGCTTGAAATTCACATACCGATGAACAGATACGACGAAGGCGTAAAAATTGCCCTACTGGTCTCGGGACTCAAGGAGCTCCCATACGAGGAACGGCTGGATAAGTTGCAGCTGTACTCACTCGAGGAACGCAGAAAGAGGGGTGACATGATCGTGACATTCAAGTATCTCACGGGCCGCATCGAGGTGGAAGAAGATATCTTCTTTTTCAAGGGTCCCCCGGCAACAAGGGGGCATCCATTGAAAATCAGGGGCGGGAAACTGCACTGGGACACCAGGAAATTATTTTTCACTGAAAGGGTGGTTGATCGCTGGAATAGTCTTCCACTTCAGGTTATTGAGGCCAGCAGCGTGCCTGATTTTAAGGCCAAATGGGATAGACACGTGGGATCTATTCACAGAGAAAGGTAGGGGAGGGTCATTGGGGTGGGCAGACTAGATGGGCTGTGGCCCTTATCTGCCGTCTATTTCCATGTTTCTATGTTTACTGGAATGTTGTCTCTGAGGTGCTTAGGATGGTAACTGTCGTATCGCAATAAAGTATTACGATCTGTGGATTTCCTAAAGATGGATGTACAAAAAACTCCCCCTCTAACAGAAATCAAAAAATCCAAAAACGGTAACTATGATGTATGAGTGGTAATTGTAAATGATAAGTTGGGGGTCACACTGGTTGATCCATGTATGGAATTGTTCAAGCTCAATATTTGTACCTAACCACACCACAAAAATATCATCTATGTAGCATTTCCAACATAACATCTTGGAGAAATGAGAGGAAGGATATATAAAAAGATCTTCAATTTCAGCCACATAGAGACAAGCTATGGTGGGGGCCATTTTGGCACCCATAGCGGTGCCCTTGATTTGAACATAATATTTGTCATCAAACTGGAAATAGTTTTTCTCCAATGCAATGCTTGCCAATTCTACTAACAATTCAGTGCGTGCTCTGGATAAATTTAACAACTGAAGATGTTTCTTAATGATGTTGAGGGCAGAACCCTGCGGTATGTTAATATACAGAGCAGTGATATCCAAAGTTACTAATAAAGTGTTAGATGGAATGTTGTCACATTCATTCAAAAATGCTATCATGCTCATGGTGTCCTTAACATAGGAGGCAATCTTAGGGACCTGTTCCTTTAGTTGAAGATCTATAAACTCTTGACAGTGGTTCTAAAATTGAACCAATGCCTACAACTATAGGTCGGCATGGAGGGTTAACAAGAGATTTTTGCACTTTGGGAACAAAGTAAATGACTGGTAAAACTGGATGTTTTCGTAACATCTTTGCATCCATCTTTGGCATTAACTTAACATTCAATATTTCCATTTTTATGCTTTCTTCTCAAAATCTACTTTTCTATGTCTTCCCTTCCTATCTCTCTCTCCTTCCCTTCCTATTTCCATGGTCTGATATCTCTCTCCTTCCTTTCCCCCCTTCCCAGTCTGGCATCTCTCTCCTCTCTTTCCAATAATCTGGCATCTCTCTCTACTACCACTACTATTATTATTTCTATATCACTACCAGACTCCCCTCCTTCCCTTCCATTCCCTGGTCTGGTATCTCTCCCTTCCTTTAGTTATCTCTCCTCCACCTCCCCCCCCAGTGTAACATTTCTCTTTCCCTTCCTCTTTTCTGCCCCCTGCAGTCTATCTCCCTTCCCTTCCTCCTTTCTTGCTCCCCTCCCAGTCCAACATTTCTCCATCCTTTCCACCAGTCCAAATTTTTTTTTTCTCTCTTCCTCCTGCATACTTCTCCTCTGGTCCTCCTTCCCTCCCCAAACCAACATCTTTCTCTCTCTCCCTCCATGAGAACAACTTTTCACTTTCTGCCCTCTCCCCCTTCCTCGGAGCGTAACATTTCTCCTTCCCTCCTTTCTATCCTCCCCATCCATCTTGCCCTCTCCATGAGTCCAACACTTTCTGCCTCCTGCACGCTTTCTCTCTCTGTCCTTGCCTCTTCCCTCGAATGGCATCCTTCCTTCCCACCCCCAACCCAACATACTCTCTCCCCATGCCCCATCTCATCCTTCCCTCCAGTGTGTAGCACCTTTCCTTTTCCTCCCTTTCTGCCAGGTCCAGCATTACTCCTTCTCCCTTCCCTCCTCCCCCATCCAGCATTACCCCTTCTCCTTTCCCTCCTCCCCCGTCCAGCAGTACCACTTCCCCCTTCCCTACTCCCCATGTTTATCAGTACCCCTTCTCCCTTCCCCCTCCCCATCCAGCATTACCCCTTCTCCTTTCCCTCCTTGCCTGTCCAGCAGTACCACTTCCCCCTTCCCTGCTCCCCATGTTCAGCAGTACCCCGTCTCCCTTCCCTGTTCAGCAATACCTCTCCTGTCTAGCCTAATGGCAGCTTACTGTTTACTTTTAACCGGCACACAGCTGATGCTAGCAGTAGTTTAGCCGCGGTACAGGCCTTCAGGAGGGACAGGCAGGCCTTGGGTACAGGCCTTCATGGGGGACAGGAAGGCCTTCAGGGGGACTGGCAGGTCTTCAAGGGGGAGTGGACAGGCAGGCCTTGGGTGCAGGCCTTCAGGGGGGACAGGCAGGCCTTGGGTGCAGGCCTTCGGGGGGGGGGGCAGCTAGGCCTTCAGGGGTGGGGTTTAGGCCTTTAGGGGGGACAGGCAGGCCTTCAGGGTGGGGGTGTAGGCCTTCGGGGGGGACAGACCTTCAGGGGAATGGGCCCTGGTGTAGAAGTACACGGAGGGAGGGAGGGAAGGGGGGTTCAAAGAGACATACATATGCCGGCCTTTGGGGGGAAGAAATAATGGGTCTAAAAATAGAGGAGAGAGAGAGATGATAGGCAATGGGATTTATGGAGGGAAGGAACAGAAAGGGAGAGAAGTTGGACACAAAAGATGGTGTGGAGAGGGATAGAGATACTGGATAGGAGGGTAGTTGGGAAAAGAGGGAGAGATGGTGAACTCTGGGGTAGTAGGGAAGGAGGGACTGATGCTGGATGAAAGAATAGTTGAGAAAAGGTGAATCTGTGGATGGAGATGAAAAAAAAGGAAAGATGCCAGACCTCGGGGGGGGGGGGGGGGGGGAAGGGGAGGACAGAGATGGCAGATGGATGGTTAGCACAGAGAAAGAAGGAGACCCTGGCAAGCAAGTTATCAGAAGACAACCAGAGCCTGGGACCAACAAAAGGTAGAAAAATTAATTTTATTTTCTGTTTTGTGATTACAATATGTCAGATTTGAAACGTGTATCCTGCCAGAGCTGGTGTTAGACCGCAAATGTGAGCTAGGATTTAACAGAGAGAAGAAAAGGTCTTTTTTGTTTGTTTACACCACAGCGCCAGTGTGGTTAGGAGAAGGCAAAGGTGGTGAAGAGGTTATAAAATAAACCCACCAGGATGTTTAAAAAACACCCACCCAATTGGGCAGGAAAATCGAATCGAATTGAAAAATCGATTCAATAGGCTGAATCGAATCGAATCGAAATTTTGTTTCCTGAATTGGGCAGCACTAGCGTGCAGTGATACAGCTGTGCAGATTAGCACTGGACATGCCTACTATCTAATCATTATTTATTTTTTGCACATAGGTAGCATATGCCAATCATAAAAAAACTACCATGGGATGTCTGAGCATGCTCCATGATAGTGAATTTTAACCTGCAGTAAGCATGCATTAGTGCTTACTCCAGCTTAGAAAAACGATCCCTAAGTTTCTTTATAAAATAGATTTGAAATAGGTGACTCCTTGGTCTCCCAGCCTAGGTGACCTGTTATGAAATTATCTCCCAAGTCTCTTTGAGAAATAATTAATTTTGATAACCTGAAATAATTACTAATATGTACTACAATTAATATGTTTATTTATTAAGATTTATATATTGCCATTTTGAAGAAATTCATCCAAGTTGATATACAGAAAGTATAACCCAGCCCATAGGATGGGATGGGGGGCACAGGGGCTATAGCCTCCCCCCAATTTGCCAGTAGAATTGTAACAGGGCCCAATGGGGATCCTGCAAGGAAAGAAACTCCTCTTGCGAGGCTGGAAGTGGCACCTTGCTATCAGCCAACGGGCCTGCTGGTCGGCTCTCTCTGTTACGTCCATTCGCCATCTACTCCTCCCCCTCCCGCCACGTATCTACCTTAAATGTTTTGTAAAAGCACAGTGCCGCCCTGCCGCTATCCCTAGCATCTTCTCTCCACTGCTGCAAGCCCTAGTGGAAACAGGAAGTTGTCAGAGAGGACGGGTCTTTGTTAAACGTTGGGAACTGGAGGGACGTACGGTCCCTTCAGCTCTCAATCCCGCCCATTGAAAATGACGGGTTTTCCCCTCTCCAGCCAGCAGGCACGCTGGCCGGTAGTAAGGTGCCTCTTCCACCGGAGTGCGCTAGAAATAACACCTCACCTGAGACATTTCAGATTTGGGGGAGGAGTAGAAGGTAGAGAGGGAACATATAGAACTTTGGAGAGGGAGCGGGAAAAGGGAGAGATGTTGGACTCAAATGAGGGAAAGAGAGAGATGTGAGGAATGGAGTAAGGAGGGAAGGAAAGATGTCCAATTTGTGAGGGACAGGGATAGATGGACTTGGGGACGGCAGAGGGGGTAGAAGGAAGACAGGGAGGTAGAAGGACAATGAGAGATGGATTTGGAGGAGGACAGAGCGAGAAAGAGAGGGAGAGATGGACATGGGGAAGGCAGAAGGAGAGATGGCATAGGGGGAAAAGGGAGAAATGGATGTGTAGGGGCAAAATGGGGAGAGGGACAGATTTGGTGGAGAGGGCAAGATGAGGGAAGGGAAAAAGATTCAGGGGAGGGGTCAGAAGGGGAGGGAGTGGTGGACGACTCAGGGAGAGCAGAGGAGAGAGATGGACAGGAAAAGGCGGAGGGTATAAGGACTGAGGGCCAAAAGGGGAGGGGAGAGAGATATCATACTTGGGAGGAGGGAGTGGAAGGGCAAAATGGAGAGATGTTGGACATGTTTAAGGGAGAGAGAAAGAAAGAGAGGAAAGAAATGCTAGGTTACAAAGGTGGAGTAAGCAACAAGGAGGGGAGATTCTAGAAATAGTGGATCCATGTGAAAGAGTTGTTGAGATGATGAGTGAGCAGAATAGTGAGTATACGAGGGTAGAAATGTGGAAATGGGAAGTAGATTAAAGATAATGGGAGGATCAGAAATGTGAAAGCTAGTGGATGAGAGAAGGAGATAGAAAGTTGATTAGATAAACAGTGAAAAGGAATAAAGCAATGTTCCTTCTAAGCTGCTTGGCTGCATACCTTTTGGTAGCAGCCCATGCAGTCAGCACACCAGGACCTCTGGCCATAGACTGGCCAGGTACATACCTTTGGGAGGGGGCATGAACTTAGGACACAGAAGGGAGGGAGAGAAGTGCGTTGGGTCACAGAAGGGAGGGAATGAGGGAGGAAGAGGGGCACGTTAGGACACAGGAGGGAGGGGTGCATTGAGACACAGAAGGAAGGAAGGAAGGGGGCGTGAACTTGGGACAAAGGAAGGAGGGAGAGAGCATGAACTTAGGACAAAGAATGGAGAGAGGGAACTTGTTGGGACGCAAAAGGGAGAGATGGGGCACAAACTTGGGACACAAGGGAGGTATGGGACATGAACTTGGGACATAGGATGGAGGGAAGGAGGGAAATAGATGCTGAGGAGGGGGATGGAATAGAATGGGAGAATTGTTGAACATGGGTGTGAGTGAGAGCAAAAGAGATTATGTACAAGGGGAAAGGAAGAAAGAGGAGAATTGTTGGGCATAGGGAGGGAGAGCATTGTTGGACATGGTGGTGGGAGAGGAGTGAGGTACAGATGCATGGGGAAGAGAGAGATGAGAGGGAGAAATGTTGGATGTGGTGGTGGAGAAGGAACATTGGGACAGATGGAAAGGGAAGCAAGAGGGAGGAATGTTAGACATGGTGGAGAGAATGTAAGGAGAGATGTGGTTTGGTGCTGGAGAAGGTCATGGGGCTAGTGGGCAGGGGCAAAAGATGCACACAATCCGGAGGATAGGAGAAATGTTGGATGTGTCAGTAGAAGGAGTTGGAGAGATGCACCCTGAATCCCTCTCTCTCTCTCTCTCTTTTCCCACTCCATTTGCAGCAAGGGAGGGAATGACAGAAAGAGTGAGATGGTGGATAGTGAGAGAGAGGGAGATGTTACACATGGGGGTGGAGGAGAGAGGAAGAAATGCTGTGCAGGGGTGAGGAGGGGAAAAAGTGTGTGCTTTGTGGAGTTTAATTTTGTGGTTACCATTATCTGTTGTTAATAAGATTACAATTAGTACTATTATTATGGGGATGGGGTCTGAAGTGGAGCTTTGGGCAAGTCTAGAGTAGAACTTATGCAGGTCAGGGGCGGGTCTAGGACAGAGCTTATGGCCCTCCCCCAAACAAAAAAGCGTTCCGCTGTTTATGACCCAGACATCGACAATAAATAACTACAACAATAGAATTTTAAAATTGCAATATATATGATGGCATAATATGTTACTTATTAATGTCAATACAATACATATTAAAACATCTTAAACGTAAAGGGGGTGGGACTCGATATACCGCTTTTTCTGTGTGGTTACAATCAAAGTGGTTTACATAATTTAGACAGTTACTTATTTTGTACTTATTTGTTACTTATTTTGTTGAGCGATTTGCCCAGAGTCACAAGGAGCTGCAGTGCAGTGGGAATCAAACTCGCAACCTCAGGGTGCTGAGGTAGCTGCTCTAACCACTAAACTTTCTTTATGTCATCCCTCCTGCTCGGAATTTTAGAGTAAAATTCTTATAACTGGTGTTAATTTTTAACTATATTGGATTGACTTTCCAGACTGTGATATTCCTCAAATATTGTTGAAAACGCTAAACTATTCCAAAGAAAAATATTTGGGCGATCAGCTTATTGAGAGAACAATTGAAAGGATGTCTTTGCAATAAAGATTGATTGTCAATTTTTGTGCACCATGTCTGCGACTGAATTTAAATACAGGATTCAATATTCAGGCATAAATACAACATAAATAAAATGGCATCTCGTGTAGAGCTAAGGGGCTATCTTCCCTGGGAGCTGATGTAATTTATGATGGGCTGTGCAACAGCACCGATATTGTTGATGCTTTAATACTGAGGAGAGAGAAAACAACATACAATCAGTCCAGGAATGTGCTCAAACAAGGGGATAAAAAAAAATCAGCGTCAGAATTCTTTTGCACCAAGTTCAAGCAGAGGCAAAGAATGAGGTCTAACTTTCTACAGAAATAATACAGTTGTGCCTTGAAATAATTCACATAATTGCTCTCTGCTGTAAGGACAAAGGAAAAGGGAAGATTGTTTTCTGAATGAAAAGCATTGTTGTAGTTTTTTTGTTTAATGCCTCATTGTATGGTGATGGCAACGTGTATGCCGCTGTCCAAGTGACTCTTCCCTGGTGGAAGAGTTGAAGAGCAGAGAATCCGAGAGGAGAGGCAAACTGAGGCACCGGTGGGGCGTGCAAGGACACCACACGTAACCAAAGGAGGGAAACCTGGCGGCCACGATGTCAGTCATGATTGCAACTCATCCGAAGGTGATCACCACAGCCTCGTCCTCTTTGGCAGCCTCGGCTGTGGATACGCTGGTATGTACCTAACAAGTGAACAAGAAGGGGGGGGGGGATCCCCTTCTTGCAGTTTAAGCTATTTGTACGGGTGAATCCATGAAAATGTTTTCTCTTTTACACACATAACATGACAATCTCAATATTAAGTGCACCATGTCAAAAGTTGAAAGCAACTCGGATGTAATATATTGGAATATCAGAATATTATACTGTGTATAGATGACTAGCGAAATGTCAGACAAAACTGCTCCTGCATTTCTGAAGCGAATATGCTGCTCGGTTTGGTTTGGTTTTTTCTTTTTTTTTCTGCTATTGGGGAATTGTTTAATAGTCTGCCGCAAGCACAATTTGTTTCTGCGCCTTTAATTTCCTGTGCGTCTGTAGGAAGTTTCCCAGGGAATTATGTAAACTTAATTATGCCTTAAATGTATAGCCGGGGGACAAGGTCCCGGAGGAGGAAAAAGAGTGTGAAAGACTAAATGGATGTGAAGCAGGCAGTTTTCATGTCCTAGTGCGGTACCAATTGCTATGGAGATTGCATTTTTCTCAGGGCATAAAAATGAGGAGTCAGCTAAAGATGTGCCTGATGTATGGAACCAAATTAGGAACCTCACGTTGTATTGAATTGTAGAAGATGAATTACCCTGTTCAAGCGTGTTCTTTAAACACATTCCTGCCTTTAGTGACACTATAATACCTCAGCATTTTTTCTCATCTTGGTGTAACCCGAATGAAGGAAATATGATGCATTCTGTAAAAGAAAATTCATTAGATTACACTCTCCAAGCCATGGACGTTTTTGCAGTAATCTTTTAACGTCTCATGTTAATATGTTATCTGGATTATTTAGGACCATCTTGCACCTAATAAATAACCAATGATCCGATAGGGATTTTACCTAAATTGCAAATATCCTGTTAAAATAAATCATCCCCTTGTTCTTCCTGTGCCTCTCGGACCCCCCCCCGGCAAAGTTTTTTGGTGCATGAGTACTTTGTCAGATGCTGGGTTTGGTTCATATCAAAAGCATTGTGAGTAGGAGCCGACGATGTGCACGGACGTTCAGTTCTGTTTATCAATAACACTGCAGTCAGCCCCATCTCGGGAGAGCCCTTGAAATACTCCCCAAATGTCGTCTTAAATGTTGGACAGATAACACTTATTGACTGCAGCTCTGCTTCATTCTCATTGACTGCTTTCAAGTGCAACGACGGCAGTCGAGGCATGAAAATAAATTTTGGTCATGGAACGTGGAAACTTTTATCTGATCACAGTTCTCTCTTGAGGTGAATAACATCACTTACAAAGCGGGATTAGAGCCACAGAGATGTTTTGATAGGACGCAGTAACTTTAAGTTTCCTTCCATTTTAATGCGTTGTCTTCCAATAATCAATGTTGGTCATGCCGTTCCCTCGGTAAGTCCCCTACCTTCTAAGCATCATGTCTTATTATTCCCCCACTGTGCGTAGATGCACCTTCTTGTCCAAATTATCTGTCTTTACTAGACTGTAAGCTCTTTTGAGCAGGGACTGTCTCTTCTATGTTTTGATGTACACCGCGGCATATGTCTAGTAGCGCTATACAAATTAGAAGTAGTAGTCTTAAAATGCCGTGCAGCATGTCTGTTGGCAAATACAGTGATACCTTGGAATCCGAACTTAATCCGTTCCAGAACCCCGTTCGAGTTCCAAAGCGTTCAAGTTCCAAGACAGTTTTTCCTTTTGAAAATAATAGAAACTAGATGAATCCATTCCTGAGTCCCACAAGCTCAAATTTTAACAGGAAATACTCTGGATTTTAAGGTAAAATATTAAGAAATATTCCAAAGCAGAGGCCGATTCTGGGGCAGAAACACACACATACAATGTGCAGGGCGTTCGGATTCCAAAGCAGAGTTTGGATTCCAAGACAAAATTTACTACAAAAAAAAAGTTTGGATTCCAAGTCGTTCGAGTTCTGGGGCGTTCGGATTCCGAGGTACCACTGTTCCCACTACTTTTGCCCAAGATAACACCTCAACAGCCATGCTGTGTTTCCATCCTCTTTCTATTTAGGCCTCCCCTGTGCCTTTCGCATGCATTTTACTTGAATATAAACTGAGATATTTTTTTTTTCCAAACCCAATCCTCTTCTCCCTCCCCCTGTGGTGACTGGCATTTTCATGTCTCTTCCTCCCCCCCCCCCCCCCCAGTGTGACCAGCATGTCTCTCCTTCTTCCTCCCATAGTGACTGGCATTTCTTTCCTTACCTTTTTCTCCCAGATGATGCTGACACAAGTATCATACTCAGCTGGTGTGGAGCCTTGACCATCTATAAGTGTTCATGGTGTACTGGTCTTGCCCTTCCCAAAGCTTCTAAAGTTTGAGCAAGAGAAGGCAGGCCTTGATCGTGCACAGATGCTTAAGGCCCTGCACTGACTGATTGTGATGAGGTTTGTGTCGGTGTCATCAGACCCAGAAAAAAGAGGTAAGGAAGTGAATGCTGATCATGGCGGAGGAGGGAGAAGGAGCAAGTCGCCAGTAACCATGGGGGAGGGAGGTAAAAAGAGAAATGCAGATAACCACAGGGAGAAGGGGGGGAGCACGGACATGAGCATGAACCCATTGTACCTACAGAGACGTAAGATGATGGTTTTAATTCAGAGGCTGACCACAACCAAATAGGATGGTCTAGTACAAACGGATATTGGCTCCAGTACACTAAAGGTTAACAGGACTAAAACTAGGTTGTATATAGGGTTACCAGGAAAATCTGGACCCATGGACATGGCCACGTCCCCAGACCCACTGAGTTCTGCCTGGGTCACGCCCTGTTCCACCACTCCAGACGCAATGGATTTACATGCGCTGCGACCATGCATGCACAGATGCTCCTTCCCGACACGATTTTGAGGGGTAGCTTTTCAGAACCCAAAGTGCTGGGTTATGAAAAGCCGACCGGACCCCCGGACCTGTCCGGAGAAATCCAGACATCTGATAACCTTAAGTTGTATAGGAGGAAGTGAGCAAGGTACGTGTGTGTTTGTGGGGGGGGGGGGGAGTGACTAGGGATGTGGGTTGGGCAGGGAAAAATGTATAGAGACAGGTAAGGATATATATATTAGGGAAGAACAAGCAGACTGGACAGGGCAATATGTGCTAGGAAGGAGACAAAACAGCCTCAGAAATACAAGCATTGCCACCTTTGCTCTACATACTTGGATGTTTATCTGCCCTGTCCAGCCAGTGGTCCTCGGTTCATAGACAAAAGCGCGCGACGACAACCCAGCGCAGATAACTGAGCGCTAGGCGGAAGCGCGTCGAAGAAAAACAGTATTTTAAGGGGCTCCGATGGGGGGGTGTTGGTGGGGAATCCCCCACTTTACTTAATAGAGATCGCGCCGGCTTTGTGGGGGGTTTGGGGGGTTGTAACCCCCCTCATTTACTGGAAACTTAACTTTTTCCCTCTTTTTTAGGGAAAAAGTGAAGTTTTCAGTATAATGTGGGGGGTTACAAGCCCCCCACAATGCCGGCATGATCTCTGATAAGTAAAGTGGTGGGGTTTCCCCCCCCACACACCTCCCGTCGGAGCCCTTTAAAATACTGTTTTTCTTCGGCGCGCTTCTGCCTTGCGCCCAGTTGTCTGCGCTGGGTTGTCGGCGCGCCTTTGTCGGCGCGCGCTTTTGACCTGTCACCATGGTCCTCGGCTTATTTATGGTAAGAAGCATCTTGTCATGGCATAAGCAGATCAGGGAGTTAGCCATGAATTGAGCACACAGTGGTTTATTTTTAATTATACGTTATTGGATTGTTATCCTCAGGCAAGATTATTCACCACTTATTCACTGAGATAATACCAGGGTATCGGTTTTCTATGATGGAGACCAAAGAGAGACTCTAGAGGAAAAGAAAATCTTCTTCCCTCAGACTTTGACAGAACGGGGGGACTTGTGGCAGCCACGACAAGGCCAGCTAAGGTCAACTGTCAAGGAGATGAGATGTGAAGAGGCTGCTCGTACTTTAAGGGTCTTAAAACTGTGGTAAAATTTGGTTTTGATATAGTTTGCGAGAACTGTGGGCTCCTTTTACAAAGCTGCGCTAGCAGTTTTAGCACGCACTAGACGCTAACGCCAGCATTGAGCTGGCGTTAGTTCTAGCCGCTTAGCGCGGGTTTAGCGCGTGCTAAAATTCTGTGTGCGCTGAAAACGCTATCGCAGCTTTGTAAAAGGAGCCCTGTGTGTCTTTAAGACTGACCACTCTGCAAGGTGGAAGTAATGTAGGTAATAAGGTCTAATAAGAGATTTTGATGTGTGTAGCCATAATAACTCTGTTATATTTCATCAAATCCCTATCCTCATTTTTTATTGTTATATAACAGTGCCAAAATATACTGTACATGGCCATAATGTGGGTAGGCGGTAGAGAGGTGAAGAGGGATGAGGATGGCGGAAAATGTTTTGCAAAGCCTATTATTATGTAAGATTGATTATTGTTATATATCTGGGATTACCGAAATGCAGATTCCAGGCATTGCAAATAATCCAAAATGCTGTGTCTAGAGTTGTGATGGGAGTAAACCGATGTCTTGATGACACCAATATAGAAACGACTGCACTGGTTACTGGTTGTGTGGAGTGTTCAGTTCAAGGTGCATCGTGTTCTTTATGATTAAACACTTTGATATTTGAAGCTGGTTTTGGCTGTGTACAATCCTAAGAACATAAGAATAGGCTTACTGGGTCAGACCAATGGTCCATCAAGCCCAATAGCCCATTCTCACGATGGCCAATCCAGGTCCCTAGTATCTGGCCAAAGCCCAAGGAGTAGTAATATTCCATGCTACCGATCCAGGGCAAGCAGTGGCTTCTCCCATGTCTTTCTCAATAACAGACTATGGACTTTTCCTCCAGGAACTTGTCCAAACCTTTCATAAAACCAGCTACGCTATCCGCTCTTACCACAACCTCTGGCAACGCGTTCCAGAGCTTAACTATTCTCTGAGTGAAAAAAAAATTCCTCCTATTGGTTTTAAAAGTATTTCCCTGTAACTTCATCGAGTGTCCCCTAATCTTTGTAATTTTTGACGGGAGTGAAGAATCGATCCACTTGTACCCGTTCTACTCCACTCAGGATTTTGTAGACTTCAGTCATATTTCCCCTCAGCCGTCTCTTTTCCAAGCTGTAGAGCCCTAACCGTTTTAGTTTTTCCTCATATGGGAGGAGTTCCTTCCCCTTTACCATCATGGTCGCTCTTCTTTGAACCTTTTCTAGCGCCACTATATCTTTCTTGAGATAAGGAGTAGAGAATGACACGGTGACAAAATTCATCACCGTTCCCGTCCCCGCGGATAACCGCGGGAAATAATCCCATGTCATTTTCTAGTGTCTATTTCAACCTCAGTCCTTCTACCCCAGCATTCTTCAAAGCAAAGCTTGCGGGTCAGTGGTTGTGGCCATTCATACTCTGATTCTTCCCTCTCTCCTTAAAGAATGACACGAAGATGGTTTCCCACAGTTATCCGCGGGGACGGGAACGGTGATGAATTTTGTCACCGTGTCATTCTCTAGGGAGACCAGAATTGAACGCAATACTCCAAATGAGGTCGCACCATTCCTAGAAGAATTTTAAGATCTGAATCATCTACACAATTGGTGGATGATGATACTACATATGTGATAACAGCACAGTCTGCTTTCTCATTTGCAGCAGCAAAAATGTGAAATAAGTGGCCGAGTAGTATGTGGTTATGTAAGAATTACTGTAAGTTCCTTAAGGCACTTTTAAAACATATTTATTTGGGTTAGTTTGATTTTGAAAAGCAGTAATTCGGGAATATGAAGAAAGAATTTAAGAAATGAGATGTGTGGAATAATTGTATGTGTGTGGAATGTGATGTTTGTGAATAACTTGGATTTTATGTATGTTATTTATGTAACTCATTTAAGTTTAAGTGAGCGATACATTTTAAAAATAAATACTGTAAAATGACATAAAGTAAAATGTCACTTGGGCATTCTGCATGGATAATGGCTGTTGAGGACAAGTTATGTTTGTATCTGTGGCACTTAAGCCTCAAAAATTTCAGTGGCTGTCGATGGACAAACAATATACCTTTACGAGTGCACCGGTTTGCGAGTGTTTTGCAAGATGAGCAAAACATTCGCAAAATCGGCGCTTCGGAAACCGAGCATGGCTCGATTTACGAGTGCCTCCCCCCGCTATCCGGCACCCTCCCCCCCCCCCCCGAGATCCAGAACCCCCCCCCCCCCGCTGCGATCGGGCACCCCCCCCCCCCCGCCGCGATCGGGCACCCCCCCCCCCGCCGCTGCTTACTGTCATCTGGGCACCGGCACTGGCATGTGCTGTGCGTTGGTGCCGGTGCCCGAAGATCGGCCTCCTCTTCTTGCTGGGCCTTGAGCATCTTCGCATGCTCAAGGCCTGCGAGTTCACGGAGATGCCCTCTCAACAAGCGACCAGGTTGAGGGGGCAGGGCTGGGAGTGGAGCCATGAGTGGAACAGCCCATGACTCGGGCAGAACGTGGTGTGACTCGAGCGGAATGGGGTGGACGTGGAGCAGGGCTATGGGAATTTCATTCCCACAAATCTAGCAACCCTAACCATACTATCGGCCTCTTTTACAAAGCCGCGCTAGCGGATGCCACGTGGCAACAGCCCCGAAGCCCTTTAAATCTCTATGGGCTTCGGGGCCGTTAGTGCAGCGTAGCTGCTAGTGCGGCTTTGTAAAAGAGGCCGTATGTCTGAGAAAGTGGCGCAGGGGTTAAAGCTGCAGCCTCAGCACCCTGAGGTTCAAGTCCACACTGCTCCTTGTGACCCTGGGCAAGCCACTTGGTCCAATTCTATAAACCAAATGCAGGAGAGTGGGTTTTTGTCAATACAAAAAAATATATACCAACTCAACTCTAAAAAGCCTCAGAACCCCAACTTCAGACAGATGAAATCTTGCTGAAAGACTGGAAAAGGTAAGTACCTCACTGGCTTTCCAGTCTTTCAGCAAGATTTCATCTGTCAAAAGACGGGATTCTGAGGCTTTTTTCCTCCTTATATTTTTTTTTAATTCTTTATTTTCATTTTATAGTATTGACATAATATTAGTCAAAACAAGAAAAAAATAATACAACTCAGTACATACATTAAAATGAGACAATAGGTAATAATAAAATATACAATTGAAATACAAAAACAGAACAAGATTTTTCTTTCTCATACGGCAAAGTCATTAAACCCAAATGTGAATTATTACTGGTTTGTATCTTTAGACCTCAATTAAGGGGGGAGAAAGCTTTACAATGGCTGAAATCTTTATCAAATAATACAAGAAATTAAAGATGGTAGCAGGAGAGAACAAAAACCAAAAAGCTTATGCTTGAGCTGGTTGAGACTGAACTTCTCTCAGGAATTTTAAGTTTGCTCTTTAGCAGAAATAAATTTTGTCAACTGCTGAGGTTCAAAGAAAATAAATCTATTCCCTTGATAGGTCATTACACATTTACAGGGGAATCTGAGTACAAACGTCGCACCTAATTGCAGAACCCTTGGTCTCAAAATTAGAAATTGTTTTCTTCTCTTTTGGGTTATTCGTGACACGTCTGGATACATTCTCACTATTTTAGTCATAAATGGTACATCTTTAAACTTAAAAAACAATTTAAGCATCCATTCCCTGTCAGCATCTATAGCAAATTGTACAAGTAGCATAGCAGTTGCCGGAATCTCTTCACCTGACCTCTCCAGGAAATTTGTCAAATCCAAACTATCAGCAGACAAATTCTGCTGGTTTGGTTTTTGAACAGATGCTCTAGTTGGTAAATAATAAATTTTAGAGAGAGGCGGATAGGAGGTTTCGGGGACTTTCAAAACTTCTTTCAAATACTTTTTAAATGTATCCTGCGCTGAGATAAGTGGTAATTTTGGAAAATTAATAATCCGAAGATTACTTCTTCTAGTCATATTTTCCAACATTTCTACCTTAAAATTAAGGTTTCCACTATCTCTTACCCAGACCGAAGCCTGGGACTCCACTGTTTTTATTCTGGTTTCATGTCCATCCACTTTATTTTCAACGCTGGATATCCTGTTTTTCATTTCCAAATTTTCAGACACAACAGAGGTATAACGTGTGGTAAGTTGCTGCATTTGGGTTCCCAAAGAGATTTGCAAACTAGATATTGCTTCCCAAATTGTCTCCATATTGAAAACCTTGGGCCTCTGCAATGGTATCAGTTCAGCACCCAGAACCTCTGGTGAAAAAGTACCTGGAACTTCAGCAGGCGATGAAGTCAGTGTCAGGAAATCCTGAGGCAGTTTCTGTCCCAGCTCCTCCGAATGCACAGATGGTTGATTTGGCTTCACCCCTCCTCCTGCTGGGCCGATTCCCGATCTCAGCAGGTCTGGAGAGTAAACACCCCGGGGCATTTCCTCCACCTTCGCCTGGTCAAACGCCCCCGAACAACTCGGAGGACTTAGATCTTCCATTGACTGGTCAAAAGCCCCCGGGCGACTCGGAGGACTCCGCTCTTCCGGAGTTATGGATGTTGCCTCGAGGGAGAGCTGTAACGCTTCAGCCAGCGTGTCTCTCCCAGCCGAGAAAGCCTCCGGCTGCGTTGGCGTCCCTCGCTGAAGAAAGGCGCCCATCGGGCCCGTTGCTGTTGGTAAAGATTCGTCGGGAAAAACCCGAAGTTTGGACTTTCGTTTCACCATTACAAGGTAACAGCAGTCCGGGAACATCCGTGGCGTCTAGCTCCAGCCACCCGCGGCCATCTTCCTTAGGCCACTCCCCTTTTCCTCCTTATATTAAATTCAGTAGTTGCAGTATTTCATGAAATGATTTTCCAAAAATCTTTTTGGAGTCAAGCCACTTGGTCCCCATTGCCCCAGGTATATTAGATAGATTGTGAACTCGCCGGGACAGATGAGGAAAAATGCTTGAGTACCTGAATTACATCCATGTAAACCAGCGGTCACATTTTGGATTTGTAGGCACTTGGAGGGCCGCAGAAATAAATAGTTAATGTCTTATTAAAGAAATGACAACTTTGCATGAGGTAAAACTCGTAATAGTTTAGAAATCTTTCCTTAATTGCTTCTGATAATTTCAGTTATCCCAGGACAAGCAGGCATGATATTCTCACATGTGGGTGACGTCATCTACGGAGCCCCAGCGCGGACAGCTTTTCAAGCAAACTTGATTGAAGTTTCAAGTTTGCACACTGCACCACGCATGTGCTAGCCTTCTTGCCCACTAGAGGGCACATCCCCATCTCGTGGTCCTCAGTTCAATTTCATCCGCGGAGCCAGAAGCCCTGTGGAAAATTGTGCTCGTGTTTGCCTTCTGTCGCCGCGGCTGTGTACGGATTTTCGACGCGGTCGCTGCGTTTTTCTTTTGTTTCTTTTCTTGTCTTTCGTTTTATTTAAAAAAAAAAGAAAATTTTGTTTCCGATCGCTCCGGGGGCACAGCTGAAAGCGGGGCAACATGCAGAAAGATGCAGGAAAGCGCTTGCGTGAGGTTACAGCAGTGAGGCGGGCAACGTTCCAGGACAACAGTAACATACTGAGGGCCTCAAAGTAGTACCTGGCGGGCTGCGAGTTTGAGACCATTGATGTAAACTGTTCTGAGCTCCTCTGGGAGAACAGTATAGAAAATGAAATAAATTAAAGGAGGATATTAATGCTGTCTGTCCATTTGAGCAGCTTCACTATGGAATATTCCTTTAAAGTTTGTAGGAGTACAACACCCATAAGATCAGGTAGTGTCCTAGATACCTGAAATATTCTCCTGCAGGTTTTTGGATGTTGCCATTTCATTTCAGATGTGTATCTATTGAGAAGGGTCAAATGATGGCATACTCTACGTTAGACAAAAGGCATGGAAGAGTAGCTTAACAAGTAGTAAGTACAGTGGCCTGGGGAATTGAGTTCAATTCCTCTGCAGCCCCCTGTGACTCAGGTTAAGTCACTTAACCCTCCATTTGCCCCAGGTACAAAAACTTAAATTGTGAGCACACTAGAGACAGAGGAAGTACCTGTATATCAGCGGTCTCAAACACGCGGCCCACGGGCCGCATGTGGCTCTCCAGGTTTTATTTGCGGCCCGCGGTCTGGAGGCGATCATTCTCTTCCTTTAGGAGCAGCAGCCGGCTCGTTCGTTCAAAGCCGCGGGTTGGCGGCTCCTTGCGCTATCCACTCCTGCATCGGAAGCCTCTCTGATGTCACAACATCAGAGAGGCTTCAGATGCAGGCACGGATCTCGCAAGGAGCCGCCACCCGCGGCTTTGAACGAACGAGCCGGCAAGACACGCTGCTGCTCCAGTGGCGTACCAAGGGGGGGGACGGTTCACTGTTCTCCCTAGAGTGCGGCTCGCGGCTCGTCTAGAGCAGTGGTGCCCAACCTGCTTCCCTTCCCTTCTCACTGCTGCCATTGGGGATCAGGCCGGCACCATTTTTCTTTGATCTTCCTGCTTCTCTTCCCTGCGGGGCCGACCAACTCTCGAGGCCCGACGTCAATTCTGACGTCGAGGGGACGTTCTGGCTAGCCAATCGCTGCCTGGCTTCCCGGAACGTCCTTTCCGACTTTAGAATTGACGTCGGGCAGCGAGAGTTGGCCCCGTGCAGAAGAGAAGCAGGGAGATCTCGGCCTGTTCTCGATAGCGGCAGCGGCAGCAGCCTATTCCACGGCGGCGGTGGCATGGGGGAGGGCAGGAAGGAAGAAAGAAAGAAAGAAGGAAGGTGGGGTGGGGACAGGGAGCCAGAAAAAAAAGCAAAAAATGGGGCACGGAGGAAGGAAGGAAGAAAGAAAGAAGGAGAGGGGGGACAGGGAACCAGAAACAAAGCAAAAAATGGGGCATGGAATCAGAGAAAGACAGACATAGAGAAAGAAAGAAAAAGTTGGGGGAGGGAATGAGGTCTGGAGGAGAGGAAGCATACAGGAGGCTGAAAGAAGGGAAGAAGTATTGGATGCACAGTCAGAAGAATAAAGTGCAACCAGAGACTGATGAAATTACCAAACAAAGGTAGGAAATTGATTTTATTTTCAATTTAGTGATTGAAATGTGCCAGTTTTGAGAAAGAAAAGATATTGAACTTTAAATGTGGGTGCTGCAGAAAAAAATAGAGTACTTGGAGAGCCGCAGAAAAAATACTTAATGTCTTATTAAAGAAATGACAATTTTGCATGAGGTAAAACTCTTTATAGTTTATATATCTTTCCTTTTAACTGTTAAAGGAAAGTTTTATAAACTATAAAGAGTTTTACCTCATGCAAAATTGTCATTTCTTTAATAAGACATTAACTATTTTTTCTGCGGCCCTCCAAGTACCTACAAATCCAAAATGTGGCCCCGCAAAGGGTTTGAGTTTGAGACCACTGCTGTATATAATATGCGAACCACTTTGATTGTAATTACAGAAAGGTGGTATATCAAATTCCCTTCTCTTTCCCATTTCAAAGTGATCTCAGATGTTTTTAGTCAGTGCTGGGTCCTGTAGATCAGTGTTTCTCAACTCAGTCCTGGAATACCCCCTTGCTAGTCGGGTTTTCAGGATATCCACAATGAATATGCGTGAAAGAAATTTGCATATACTGGAAGCAGTGTATGCAAATCAAGTTTAGGCATATTCATTGTGGATATCCTGAAAACCTGACTTGAAAGGGGGTACTCCAGGACTGAGTTGAGAAACACTGCTGTAGATGCCCAAGTTGATATGAGGACAGAATTGGTATCTGGGATTGTGGTAGGATCTGATTCCTAAGCTGGTTTCGTTGTTATAGAATTGCTGACGAGTATCCATTTATGGCCGGGGGATGTTTGTAAGCCAGAATACTGTGACAACCCCAGATATGTGAGAAGGTGGTATCCATTTCCAGGACAGGTTGTAGATCCTTGATGACAACCACAGCTGTTAAGTGATTTTCACTTTTGGGATGGTCCCCTAAAACAGAGAGTTTCTGGATATTTATTATTTATTATTTATTAATTTATTAAGTACTCGCTATGCCTAAGGTCAAAGTGGTTTACAGACTAATGATTAGAAAGAAAGAAAGGGGATGGTACTTGTATACCACCTTTTTGTGGTTACACATTCAAAGTGGTTTACATATAGTGTATACTGGCACTTATTTTGTACCTGGGACAATGAAGGATTAAGTGACTTGTTCAGGGTTACAAGAAACAGCACTGGGATCGATAGCACAACCTCAGGGTGCTGAGACAGTAGTTCTCCCGCAAGGCCACTCCTCGCCTAAAGAACTCCATAAGTAAAAAAAGGACAGCACACAGTCAATATGCATTCCTTAAAAGGAGTTCTGCGCATCCTCTCTAGGGAATTACTTGAAAGCCTCTTTTTAAAAAAATGCATCTCTAGAGTCTTTTTAAATCTGGGAAGGGTCGAAAGACTTCTAATGGGTTGAGGCGGGACATTCGAGAGCTTTGGTGTGATGTAGAAGGAAGCTACGTCTTTACTTGTTGTGTGGGTATTACAGTCTTAGTGAAATGTCCATAATAGTTTCTTAAGGACCATTCTCAGAGGATTTGAAACAAATGCAACTGTACTGCAGAGTCTGGCTGTAGACAATGGACCTAGTGGTGAGTAGAAAATGGAAATGTGTAGATATGTGCAGCGGTTAGTTGTTTTCCAGTATAAAATGATTCTGGTCTACCTTCTGCTGGTGGCTTAGTAGAGATGGATGGACTCTGTAAGGTTTGATAGGTCAGGTCCCCCACAAGGTGAGGTGGTAGGGGTTACGTGAGAGGCGCCCTTACAAATGCCAGGTCCCAGGTTCAGTTCCCTCACTGAAGATTCACCAGGAAGTAGTCTCAAATAAGAAGCACAGCCAGAATGATTGCATAAAGAATATATTATAGAAATAGTCTTACAGAAAAGCAATATTCAGAATGGTTACAATGAAGCATTACAATTAAGGAGAGAGCAAAGCAGTTTCCCTGTATTACAGAGTTCAGAGGCAAAGAGACAAGAGAGGCGTGAAGTTCTAGGGAGAGCCAGAGAGAGAAAGGGGGATGGGGTGATGGTCTAAGTTTCGGGTTCCATAGATAAAGAGAAGGATAGACAGAGAGATAGAGAAAGAGAGAGCTTCCTGTGTGTTGCAGAGAGGAGGTTTTTATAGCTTGGAATCTTATTCTGAATATAGAAACTATTGTATGTCCCAATATCTTTCTGTTTAGAATTTGTAAACTGTTTGAAACAATGGTTAATTTAATTGATAAGGAAGGTGTGATACTTGCAGGCATGGTAGATAGGATTAGTCTCTGGCTTCTTTGTCCCATTCAAGCAGCCTATCTTCTCGATAAACAATCTAGTCTGGCTGGAGCACAGAATTCTGCATCAACATTCCAGAGTCAGTTAATTTCCCATAGGCCTTTGCTGACATTAGTTCTGCCAACTGAAAATGCTGATTGCTAGCAATAGCTATGCTGACAGACTCCAAATGAAATTTTTCTATGATATCATAGTACAGATTATGAAAATATGATCAACTAATGTTTAAGCCTGTTACATTAACGAGTGTTAGGATATATGTCTGTCTATATTTCTTTTTTCTGTCTCTCCCTGCCCGTCTTTTTCTTCCTTTCTTTCTGTCTCTCTCCCTCCCACTGTCTATCTTTCTTTCTTTCTATCTCTCTCCCTGACCCCCTGTCTGTCTGTCTTTCTTTATTTCTGTCTCTCACCCTACCGGCTGTCTTTCTGTGTGTCTGTCTTTCATTCTCGTGCGTTGCCTGCCTGTCTTTCTGTCTCTCTCCTTGCTCCCCTTCTGTCTCCCCCCTAAAGCAAACCAAGATTGCACCCTGGCCACCTTTCCCTCTCCACCCCCCTTCCCTGTGCAGCAACAGCAGCATTCCCCTCCTTCCCTGTGCAGCAGAAGCATCATTCCCCCCCTTCCCTGTGCAGCAGGGTAGCAGCATTTCTCTTCCTCAAAGTTGCCACAGCGGCTCCTCTTACAATCCGCGCCTGCGTCAGA
Organism: Geotrypetes seraphini; assembly: GCF_902459505.1. Taxonomy (NCBI): domain Eukaryota; kingdom Metazoa; phylum Chordata; class Amphibia; order Gymnophiona; family Dermophiidae; genus Geotrypetes; species Geotrypetes seraphini. Next base: position 469,981,343 of record NC_047085.1, on the reverse strand, counting down.
AGCCTTCTCTCTGATGTGACGTCTGGGAGGCTTCCGACGCAGGTGCAGCTCATGAGAGGAGCCACCATGGCAGCAACGGACTAAAGGAGCCGGCCAGACCACGGGCCCAGGCCAAACCTGGGGGACCTGTAAGGTGGGAGGGGGGGGAGTCACCGGCATGGTCGCCACCTCCATGGTTAACGTGCCTCCGCATGCGCAGTAGAAGGAGCCAGCGTACCACCGTTGGCTCTTTCTACTGCGCTTGTCTGACACAGAAGCACACATCACGGTGGCAGGGATCACGCCGTTGTAAGTGCGCATGCGCGCTTAGGGTTTTATTATAGAGGATATATCTCAGGTAGGCTGGAGACCTCTGTGGATAAGGTCTGTGAGAAGGCACCAGGGATTCCTTAAGGGAGTAGCTTTATATCAGGATACCTATGTAAGAAATCCAAAAAGATGCCTATTTATAAAATAGGTTCCCAGATCCAGTTCTCATAGTGAAAATTAGTGTACTAATTTGCACAGCTCCAAAGCTATAAGTTTTTGTGTCTTCCCTAGTGTTTCCCAAGTCAGTCTTGGAGTACCCCCTTGCCAGTCAGCTTGAGATTGATTTTTGATATAGGAGAAGTGATTGGTGCTGCTCTTTTTGTCAGGCTGGTATTTTATTTTGATTTTATGCTGAATGTGATATATATTTCTATTTTTTTGTAAGATGTCTGAACTGTTTGTGAAGTACTATTATGTGTGTTGTTGTACTTCGCCTTGTACATTAAGAATTTCTTTGTCTTTGGAGGGCTCACAATCTAATTTTGTACCTGAGGCATTGGAGGGTTAAGTGACTTATCCAAGTCAAGATCACAAGAAGCAGAAGTGGGATTTGAACCAGGCTCCCCGGATATCAAGCCCATTGTTCTTACCACTAGGCTTACTCCTCCACTCCAGTGTCAGCTACTTTCTAGGTAGTGGCGAGGAACATCTGCTGCAGTCAGAGCTTAAAAAGAACACTGATCACGTCACATTAGTTGGAATTCTCTGTTTTAAAGATGATGACTAGAAACAGCCTCCCTACTAGATGCCACAAGACTAGAATGAAAGTGTGTGGCAGCCATATTGGATGCAGCTATGGCCATTGGCAAGAGCAAAATGGCATTGCTTCTGCCCCAGTGGAACCTTGCTAAACCACCAGGGATTCAGGCAAGCATGAGGGAGCCCACCAGGAGTGGAGTGACAGGCAGAGGTCATAGAGGGAACATGGGACGGGGGATACAGGATGTCTGCTTTTGATTGGGGTCCTATGGGAAGAGGGTCCAAATATTTTTATTTTTTAATCCAAGTTCAATTATAGACATTTTACTGAAAATGTCTAAAATTCTCATTCTGAACATAGCAATTTTTGAACTGGAAAAACATTTTATTTTGTTTCAAAAATCACTATTTTCCAGACATTTTTGTCCATTGTGCATATTTCTGTAGATACCATTAAAAAAAAACCTAATTTTATAGCAAAATGCATAAAACCAAGTCCTAGGAATAACTATGTGGCATTGTTCCTAGTAAACTGGCCACACAGACATCCCAGCAGAGCAGAGGGGCACCCTAGTGGTCAATGCAGTGGACTTCACATAAAAGAACCCATCTACAAATCCCATCTTAACACCCTTATTTTGTAGAACACCTGCTGTACCTCACTGTTCACTAGAGTGCTGCACAGGAATAGGGTCAATGGGAATCCTCTCCAAGCCCTTGGAAATCCCCACCAGACTCGTGGGGATCCCACGGGAATGGGTCTGCTTTATTTGGGGATCACTTGGGTGTGGTACTTTTCTCCAGTGTCAGGTCCTATGCTGCCACACTCCCTTGCTCTTTTCAGGCCGCTGGCAGCGTTCCTTTACTTCTCCACGCTACCAACGGCTGACCCGGAAATCTTCCCTATGACACATTTTGTGGAGGAGTGAAAGAATGCTACTGGCAGCCTGAAGAGAAAGGCCGGTAAAACGCTTCACGGGCTGGGGGTGGGTGGAAAGAGAGGAAAAGAGATGCTGCACGGGTTGGGGGGGGGTTGGGGGAAGGGAGGGAAGAGATGCCATATGGGCTAGGGCAATGTCTGCAACCTGAGGCTCTTCTCCTATGGCTCTCCAGACCTACTGAAGTATCTGGTGGTTCAGCGGGGGCCTTCAAGGCAGAAGTGTGGCTGCCTTCTAAAATGGCTGCCGCAACCTTTCAGTGTACTACAGGAATTGCTCTGAGCACCCATGAAAGGTTGTGGCAGCCATTTTAGAAGGCAGCTGCAATGAGGCAGGAGCAAAAGGGCCATGCTCCTGTCATGAAGATCCATGCTGGACCATCAGGTACCTCGGTAGGCCTGGGAGGAACTACCAAAATATGATGGGAGTGAGAATTGTTGAACATGGTAGTAGAGAGGAGGGAGGGAGAAATATTGGATATTGTGGTGATGAGGGAAGGATGGGACAGATAGAAAGGGATGCAAGAGGGAGCAATGTTGGACATGCTGGAGGAAATGAAGGGAGAAACACGGCATGGCACCAGAGAGGGATGTTGAAGGAGAAATGTTGGGCATGGGGCTGGTAGAGGGGGCAAAAGAATACTGCCCAAGTGTCAGGAGATGAGAGAGGGAGAAATGCATGTGGCTATAGAGAGGGTGAGAGAGAGAGAGACATCCTAGATTCCTCTCTCTCTCTCTCTTTTCCCACTCCCTTTCCAGGAAGGGAGGGAATGAGAGGGAGACGTGTTGCACTTGGGAGTGGAGGAGAGAGGAAGAAATGCTATGCAGGAGTGGGGAGGGGAAAAAGAGGGAAAATGATCCAGGATAGAAGGGAGTGAGGATGCTGTACAATGGGAGAGAGGGAAGAGAGAAATTCTAGACCATGGTAGGAGGAACCAATGGACAGCAATCGCATGAAGAAGAATTTGCAGAAGACAGGAAAGCAGAAAAAAAGAGAAACTGGGGCCAACTTTATGGAAAAATAAATCTCCAGACAACAAAGGTTAAAAAAAAGGAATATGTTAGCTTTGGGAAATGTATATAGTGCTCCCCCGCGAATTCATGGTCAGCGGTTTGCGGTCCCAGTCATTCGAAGTATTTTCCGACCACAAATGACCTGGCAGGAGAGGGCAGCTAGAGAGGCAGGAGAGGGCAGTCGGAGCGCCGGCGAGTGAAGGAAATCACTCGCTGTATGCTCTGACTGCCTCTTCCTGTACTAAAGTCAGGCCTTACCAATCAGGAGCTGCGTGTCAAAACACTCCTGTCTCCCTTGCCCTCTCCTGTCTCCCCTGCCTAAAATCCATATTTGCGGTTTTTTGAAATTTGCGGGGGTTCCTGAAACAGAACCCCTGCGAATTTTGGGGGAGTACTGTATAGCAGATGTCTTTGTATTGTGGTCAACAGAAAAGGAAATGCATTTCTGGTTTTATTTCTCCTGTATTGAAGTATTTGCTGATTGACCCTTGTTGTGGCTGTTGAGGATCCCCAAGCACCACCAGCTGAGGACCTCCACCAAAGGTGCCCAAAACTTCCCTCCACCAAGCGTAGCAGTCCCGCTGGCAGCATCCCTGAACCACTGAGGTGCTAGCATCTGTGACTCAGGGACACTATTGCTGCCTGTCAAGCTTGGCAAAAAGGACCTTCAGAGGAAGTCCTCAGCTGACATAGCTTGAGGGCCTTCAGCAGCTGGAGTATTTATATCTGGCAGAGACTCATTTACAAAGAATGTATTCTTCCCAGTTAATATTTCCAAATTAATAAAGTGCCTTTGTTTATTTGTAAATGGGTCTCTACCAGAGCCTTTAATTTAGTAGCATAATTAAATGAAATAACTACTTCTGAAGTTTACTGAGACGGGCGGGGACGGAAGAGATTACTTGCGGGGATGGGCAAGGAAGGATTCGATTCCGGTGGGGACGGGCAGGAACAGGTTTGATTTCTGTCCCTGCGCAAGCCCTCAGTCTGCAGGTGTCACCAAACCATTGCTCTAGAGCAGAGGTTCTTAATCTGGGATTGAGTGGTCCATGAACTTGGATGGAAAAAGAAAAATCACAACTTTATTTTCACCCACTGCTAACTGAAATGTAGCCTTTCATTTAATAATGAATGGAGGTAGCAGAGTAATTTATTCCAAGAATGTTTAACTTCAATAAATCTCACTGTCTAAAATGGTTATACTCTAAAAAAGTGAAACTAGAATCCATTTGATTGTGTGAAGAACCCTTTTCCCTGAAAGCATGTAATTGCATTCCAAAGGTTCTTTTATGCTTCAATATCCATACAAGTTAATCTTACAATTTTAGGGTGAATCCATTCAAGTGACTCCACTGTGCTTGCGCTCTGAATTCTTTTCCGGCTCTTTCTTGCCTATTGTCTTGTTATTGATTTATGCATTTAATAAAGATGCACATATTACTACATTACATATTTTATTTTTTTATATTTTGATAACTGTAAAATTGATTGTCTTTAAATGCATACATAGATCGTAATGCAAATACATTTTACTGAGAAGGGGTATTTCTAATTCTTCAGACTCTCAAAAGGGGTCTATGGCACAAAACAGTTAACTCCTTCCCTAGAGCCTCAATAGCATTTGCAGGGCAAGAGGTAAGAAGAAGTATTTTGGAGAAGGGGAGGGAACTTATGTGCCTGACTGACAAGTTTCTCATTTGAGGATTGTTGGGTTTTTTGGTTTGGGTTTTTGGTTGTTTTTTTTTTGCATCCATTTTTTTGACACAGGGTTGAAGAATTACATACCAAAGAATGTTCAAGTTCAATATATTTTATTAAAAATTTCAAATATAAACAAGTCATGACTCAGTTCACAGAAATGATTGGCAAAACAGATTAATTACAATAATCAGTATACAAATAAAGTTGACACTAACCCCCTGTTTTACTAAGGCGCGCTAACCGATTAGCATGCACTAATTGAATTAGCACGCGCTAAATGCTAATCCGTCCATAGACCAACATGCACGCATTAGCATTTAGTGTGCGCTAAATCGGATTAGCGCACCTTAGTAAAACAGGGCCTAAGACTAAACATAAGAAAACTAACAGCATGGATGTACATTACCCCCCCAAAAAGAAAAGATATTCATTTTAAATATGAATACGTCGCTATATTTTGTGAGTGGATTCCAAACTTTTTTTAAAAATATGCAAACATCCTTTTCTTTCCACAAACACTCTCTTGTACTTAGCAGTTAGACTTACTAAATACCAAAGAATGTTAAATAAGCATTTTGTACTGTCTTTGTCGTCTCTCCAAATTCATACTCTGGATGCACTGCTAGAAAATCTCACTCATTAGCCCTCGTCTCAGTCTTTGGGATGGGCCACCGTTAACATATCTGGCCATCTCTGCGTTCCAGTTTTACTACTACTGCAATTTATTATTTCTATAGCACTACCAGACACACACAGTGTTGTACCAAGAGACAGTCCCTGCTCGAAAGAGCTTACAGACACACAGGACAAAAATGCGGAATCAATATATGCCCTTTATACAAAGTCACGGTAGTGAATGCTGGCGCGGCACGTGCGACACAGCCCTTAGGAAATGAATGGGCTGCATTGCATTTGTCGAGTGGGAATCACTACCGTGGCTTTGTAAAAGGAGTAAATCCTTTTTAGTAACGTATTGTAGTTAGACCTCTTTTCTAGAGAAATGTGTTATGCATTTGTTTAAGAGCTGCACAATATGTTTAAAGGCTGTTTTATGACTTTTATTTCTGTGCCTGATGATCCTTGATCTGTCGTTGAGTTCTAGATTGCATTTTGAAAAGTCTGGAACTGTCAACTACTTTTATCCGTAGTACTAAAATCAAAAATTCACAAATGTACAGAACTGAAACCTAGAGGGCACCAGTGCATCATGTTTTATCTTATTGTCAAAGGAATTGTGTGGAAACCAGTGTAGTGTATGTGTTTCATGTAACTGCAAAGTCATTTAGTTTTAAAGTATGGGGTAAATACTTTTGAGGTGCCGCTGAGTGGCTATGGTATTTCTATCTACAGTACCTTTAGGATAAATTTCAGCCACAAGTTTGATTTCTGCTGAAAATAAATTTAGCTGGCTCTCATACCGACCACTGAGGGACTTACTGAAAATGTATCCCACAGGTGAATATTCAGCCCTTGAGTACATATTCCCTCCTCCTAACCCTGAATCCTCCATCCTGCAGCTTTCTATCCAGTCAGTGGCGTAGTAAGGGGAGGGGTGGGTCAGACCACCTTGGGCGTCATCTTGGTGGTGGTGCTGATACCTCTCTGTCCCCCCCTCCCACTATGCCACGATCACACCCTCCCTTCTCCTCCCCTCTTTAAATCTTCACCAGCGCGAGCAACTTTTCCAGCCTGCTGCTCGCGCCAGCCTGGTTCCCCTCTGAAATCACTTCCGGGCCACAGGGCCAGGAAGTGACATCAGAGGAAAAGCCAACACCTGTGAAAGCAACAGGCCGGAGAAGCTGCTCCCGCTGGCAAAGATTTAAAGAGGGGAAGGGAAGGGAGGGAACAAGCGTGGCGGGGAAGGAACGTGGGAGTGCGGAAGGAGGGCACAGGGGACTGCCACCACCCCGGGCACCTATATTCACTGCTCCACTGTATCCAGTAGCCCATTACAGTCTCTCATGGATAGAACTGCCATGTCCTCAAGAAGGGGGTCCTGAGATCTCTGCACACCCCACCCAACCTCATCATCCCTATCCAAGCAAGAATTCCCTACACCTGTGTACATCCTGCCTTCTCTACTCAGCCATTAGGAGTTAAGGAGTAGCAGTAAACTTAAGTGTGAGGGTGATGAGAATGTGGATAAAGGTTTTCGCAGCGTGGTCAGAATGGACGGGAGAAATTTTGGCAACGCTGTAGTAGTGAAAGATAGAGCGATGCAGTTTTAGCCGTCTGTTGGATGTGTGCAGGGAAAGAGAAGAGTCAAAGATGACCCCGTGATTACCAGCTGAATCATGGGATACTCTGTCTACAGAGTCTTGTGTGAGAAAGTTCTGAGGGCCACCAGAAGATTTCAAGCTTACAGAGACTAATTATGGAACCTGCCATAACCTATTTTTTTCAGACTAGGTATTAAACATTAAAAAAAAAATGAATACTAATATTGATTCCACAACTCTTCTAGGCTATATTTTAAAAATTCATTTTATTTTAGATTTTCAACCGTAGCAAATTCTACAAATGAGAACCCTGAGTAACACACTTAAGAGATTACTATATCAAGCGGGGAAGATTGAAATTAATGCATTTACAGGATTTGAAGAGCATTTTAGTCAGCTGTTTGAGGATCGCAAAGGAGGACTTATATACAGTAGTTAAAGAGGCTTACTTCAGCCACATTTCTTCACTACCATTCTTCCCTATAATCAGTGTATCCCAAACTGTGTGTCGTGGCGGCGAGATTCCGGATGTGCTGCGAGACGCCGGCACCAGCTGACTGCCTACAGGACTTTCCTCTCGTGGCAAGAGGCACGTCCTGTAGGCAGTCAGCTGGCACCCGTGCTTCTTCTCCTTGCCGGTGGCTCTCTTCTCTGTGCCTCTCCTACTCCAGCACCCCCCCCCCCCCTCACTGGCGGCTCAGGACCCCTTCTGGAGGGCCTTCACATATGCACAGATGTCAACATTATGACATTACACATGCGGGTGATGTCATCACGTTGACATCTGTGCATTTCTGGGTGCCCTCCAACCGCGACCCACTGTGCCACTGAGTAAAAATGTTTGTTGGACACTGCTCTAATCTGAGCAGGAGTCCTCCACTTGCTTTGCTGCCAGTAGGAGGTGGTGCTTCAATATTGTGCTTTCAATTGCTAGGAACAGGCAGGTTCCTGAAGTCCTGCAGAATAGAGAATGACATGGCGACAAAGTTTATCATCCTATCTATCCCTGCGGATAACCCTGGGAAATCTTTAGGAGAGAGAGAAGAATCAAGAATATGAATGGACACAACCACTGACCCTCAAGCCTGGTGTAGGACTGAGGTTGAGATAGACACTAAAGAATGGCATGTGATGTTTTCCCTTGGTTATCCACAGGAAAGGGAACGAGCTAGCCTGTTCTTTACTATTGGAAATACAACAGTGAAACAGCACCCTTGACTGGCAGAACTATCGGTGGAAGATTTCTGGTCAGCTTGGAGCAGCCCTGCACAACATAAGGCCCAAAATGGCTCTCACTGTGGCCTGGCCCAGCTCTCACTCCGTTCTCCTGCTCCTGCTCTTCCCTCCTAGTCTCACCTTTAAACGCGCCGCCGCCGCTTTCGAGGACCAACAAGCTAATTACGGCAGCCTGCAGAACGAACCTAGCAGGCTGCTGTCAGTCTCTGCACACGTTCCCTCAGCTGCAGTCCTGCCCCTGACATCAGAGGATGGGTGGGACCACAGCAGAGGGAACGTGGTTCGGAGGCCAACGGCAGCCTGCGAGGTTCTCTCTGTAGGCTGCCGTAATTAGCTTAGCGGCGGACTGCAGAAAACGACCTCTCTCGCTGAGTGCGGGAAGCAACAGAAGTAAGGCTCCGCCTGTCGTGAGGGCCCCAGCGGGACGCAGGATCAGGACACTGGAGGTGGGAGAGAGAGACACACACACAGAAAAGGACCTTGAGGAGGGGAGGGAAAATAGACTTGAAGACAGGGAAAGGCAGGGCTGATGCTGGACTAGAGGAGGTAAAGAGGGGAAACACCCTGAATCGAGGAGAGATGCCAGGTCCTGGGGAGGGGAATGACAGAGAGTGAGAGAGACAAAAAGACCTGGATCAAAGGTGGGAGGACTCAAAATGTTAGCAGAAGGAAGACAGAGAGAGGGACAAACCTGAAACAAAGGGGAGGCAGAAGAGAGGGGGACCAGATGTTGGAATTGGAGGTGTATAGAGGGAAGAGAGAGAGAGAGACTGCAGAGAGGTGGAAAGATTCTGGACCAGGGAGGGAGGAACGTGGGAAGGAGAAACAGAGAAAGACCTGGAAGTAAGGAGAACAAATGCTGGGGGGGGGGGGGAGTTGCAAGCAGAAGAAAGGCAGGACCAAGACAAGAGGCAGATGTTGGACTATGGGAGGTACAGACAGAGTGGGAGAGACCCTGAGGAAGAACAGAGAGATGAAAGATCATAACAGAGGAGGGAGAGAGAGGGAGACCTGGAACAATGATGGTGGTAAGTACAAAGGCGAACTGACACTGGATCTGGGGAGGGTAAGCAGAGGGAAAAAAGATAGAAATAGAGACCTGTACCCAAAAGGGATAGGGCTGGATTGTGAAAGAAATGTTGGATGCACAGTCAGAAGGAAGTACAACCAGAAACTAATTAAATCACCAGACAACAAAGGTAGGAAAAAATATTTTATTTCAATTTAGTGATCGAAATGTGTTAGTTTTGAGAATTTATATCTGCTATGTGTATATGAAAAATGAAAGGAAAAAACTGCATTACAATTAGTAAAGGGGCTGGATTTGGGGCACAGCTTGGGTGGGTTTAGGGCGGAGCTTGGGAGGTCTGTGGTTTGGGGTACTTAGCTTGAAGTATAGTAGTTGGGAAACACTGCTGTAGGCAATCAGCCGCCGCCAGTGCCTCTCCTCTCCTGCCCTCTTCCCTGCTGACACCCCCTACTGGCGTCTCAGGGCCCATCTGGAAGGCCTCTGTGCATGCGTGGATATCAATGTGATGATGTCATCACGGCAACGTCCACGCACTTCTGGGTGCCTCTCGCTACATTTTTCGACTTCGTTTTGGCCCCGGATCATTTTTGAGTTGTGCAGGCCTGGCTTAAAGGAAGCAATACTCATTACTTAATCAATGAAACCAGATGAGGAACCTCCACTATCTCCCCCTGCAATCCTAGTCACACAGTTTGTTGGTAATGGCTCTGTGTTTTCATTGAAAACTGCAAAAATATATTATATCATGACAGAATAAAAATCAGCAGAAATATTAATATCTGCTAGAAAGAAAATTACAGAATCATAGTGCTACAGCTTTGGCTTACTTTCCAGAGAATCTATTTCCGTAGCTAACCCCAAACAGGAACAAAGAAATGAGAGCCAGCCTTACAATTTTTGTGCTAAATGACATCTGCAGCCCATCCTTGTGAAGGCAGCTGATGTACAGATGATTTATTTCCTGTAGGAGTCTACAGCCAGCCAGCCAGCCAAGCTCCTTAGAGATGCTAGTGCCCATGGAAGGGCTGTGAAAAGATCATTGCAGAAAAACATTTTTTTGTCGGTGAAGATGCTCTCTGCAGCCAAATGGAAAAGCAGAAACTGTGCGGGATTTTGGGAGGGGGGGGGAGATGTCTCTCTCCCTTTCACAATATTATCAGTGCCAACAGGGCTGAACTCTTTGTGCAATCTCTCTGATTGGCTGTAGTTCAGTTCATTGTATGTAACATGGAAACGGAAGCTTTTTCAATCACACAGTACAGTATTTGCAGTGTTGACAGCCGGTAGATATGCACTTGCTCAAGCGCTGAACATTATGTAATGTAATGTAATTTATTTCTTATATACCGCTACATCCGTTAGGTTCTAAGCGGTTTACAGAAAATATACATTAAGATTAGAAATAAGAAAGGTACTTGAAAAATTCCCTTACTGTCCCGAAGGCTCACAATCTAACTAAAGTACCTGGAGGGTAATAGAGAAGTGAAAAGTAGAGTTAGAGGAAAAATAAAAATAAAATAAACATTTTAACAAGACAGCATTGATCTAAATAGTTTGGAAGGTAGAAGAGAGGAGAGAAAGGAATAGAAGCAGAAGGGGGAGCCGTTGAACAGTAGAATTCTGCAGCATCCACTATCTCCTCCTCTCCCTATTGGCTAAGGCTCTTAACATTTGCATATCTTCTTCCCATTGGCTAAGGCTCTTTGCCTGCATTGTGATGTCATAGAGCTTTATGGTTATAGAAACCTAGAAACATGATGGCAGATGAAGGCCAAATGGTCCATGTAATGTAATGTAATGTAATTTATTTCTTATATACCGCTACATCCGTTAGGTTCTAAGCGGTTTACAGAAAATATACATTAAGATTAGAAATAAGAAAGGTACTTGAAAAATTCCCTTACTGTCCCGAAGGCTCACAATCTAACTAAAGTACCTGGAGGGTAATAGAGAAGTGAAAAGTAGAGTTAGAGGAAAAATAAAAATAAAATAAACATTTTAACAAGACAGCATTGATCTAAATACTTTGGAAGGTAGAAGAGAGGAGAGAAAGGAATAGAAGCAGAAGGGGGAGCCGTTGAACAGTAGAATTCTGGAGAAATTTAAATGATAGAAATAGAACAAAACAAAGACAAAAGGCAAAACAATAGATAAGATTAAAGATAAATCATAAGCTGGAAAGAAAAATAAAATAAAACTTTGTCTTCAATCCACGGTTTCAGCGTCAGTGATGAAGTGGAGCAAGTAAGTTTAGGAGGAGCGATGACGTTTCGTATGGTAGCAAAGTTGCAGGTCCGTGGTTTCCAATCCTGGTTCTAGCTTGCGTAGGCCTCACTGCGCATACAGAGCTGAGATCAGTAAAGGGCGTTAAAACTGGTGCCAAAAATGTGGGCACTAAGGCTAGGGTTTCCATATTTTGAGCGGTGAAACCCCGGACACAGGGCCCCGCCCTGTTCTGCTTTCAGTCCCTCCCCCATTCTACCCCAGCCCCGTCCCCACAAAGCCTCCTCTCTTCTTCCCCGAAAAGCTCCAGCTGAGTCTGGAGGGCCTGGAGCATGCGTGGATATGTGTGACCTTATCCGAACATGCCCTCCAGATGCGGCCGGAGCTTGTCGGTTACGTCATTACCGTCGGTGTCCCTGGCTCGGGTTCGGCTTCCCTTAAAGCAATATACCTCTATAAAAGCACTTCTGATATTAAAGACCTCCCGGACAGACTCCCCAAACATAGCCCCTTTTTTGGGAAGAAAAATTGAACTTCCTTGAGCAAAGGTGGATTTACCGATTAAATACGGTTATCCCCAAAGAGTTAAATTTGCCACTTTAATATAAAGAGGCTATATTTGGGGGAGTCTGTCCGGGAGGTCTTTAATATCAGAAGTGCTTTTATAGCATAAAGTTATTTATTAAAGTGCAATAGCATGATCCAGTGAGGAAGTAGAACTTAAAGCCTGGGACAATGAAATGTTTGAGCCCTAGGTCAGGGGTAGGCAATTCCAGTCCTCGAGAGCCGGAGCCAGGTCAGGTTTTCAGGATATCCACAATGAATATGTATGAGATGGATTTGCATGCACTGCCTCCTTGAGATGCAAATCTATCTCGTGCATATTTATTGTGGATATTCTGAAAACCTGACCTGGCTCCGGCTCTCGAGCACCGGAATTGCCTACCCCTGCCCTAGGTGGTACTTCTGAGAATTGTGGGGGAAGACTGGTTTTATGAGGTCAGATGAAGAGTGTATAAAAATTATACACTTTCATGGGATGAGATATTTGTAAACCACTTGGTAGCAATCGGCAGCATATGCAGTTTTTTAAATAAATCTGTCATAGAATTATCAGTAGAAGATGATACTGAAAGCCATGAGGAGAGATCAGAGCACCAAGAGAACAAGTATAAAGAGGGAAGAAAAGAGGTCCCAAAGAAGAGTTTTAAGGTACAATTGCTAGTGAGATAGCAGTGGAAGAGGTTCCACTATATCAGGGGTGGGCAACTCCGATCCTTGAGGGCCGGAGTCCAGTCAGGTTTTTCGGGATTTCTCCAATGAATATGCATGAAATCTGTTTGCATGAACTGCTTTCAATACATATTCATTGGGGAAATCCTAAAAACCCGACTGGATGCCAGCCCTCGAGGACCGGAGTTGCCCACCCCTGCACTAGACAATCCACCAAAAGTACAGTGGAAACAAATACAGAGAAACAAGTGAAGCTATAGTAACAAGGAGAAGACCCATAGTCAGGTTCATGATGAAACCTTGTATATGAAATGTACCCAATGACCCAGCACCAATACTGAAAAAGAAAGTTAGACAATTGCTAGACATTGTCTGGGCAGCAGGATTCCATACAAAGAATATCCTCTATAATAATCCTCTAAGCTCGCATTTAGGAGGCTGTGCTACCTGACATCGTGCTGTGTCCCTCCATGGCCGTATTCTATTTACGGCATGTGGCGGCTTACGATGGCTGGCGGCGCACCCCGGCTTGCGCCGGCTTGAGGCGCATGCAGGAATTTGGGTGGCGGCTTCCCCCATCCATAATCATAAAACTCTAGAAGCGCATGCTCACTTAAAACTCCATGCCTCCGCATGCGCAATAGGACAGAAGGAGCCTGCAGCAGTTTCCCCTTCGCTCTCCCTCGGTGACCCTGCAACCCAGGAGCCAGTGAGTTTCTCCCTTGGTGACTCTGCAAGCTCAGAGCCAGTGCGGTTTCCCCATTGCCCTCCCTCGGCAACGCTGCCCCCCCTCCCGCCCTTTCTCTGTCTGCCGACACCAAAAGAAAAAATAAAAACAATCGCTGGCAGTAGGGGGAAAGGGGCACTTCCGGTTGTGGCAGGGGAGGGCGGGGCTTCTCCCTCCCCCCCAAGCAACAGCCAAAACTCCTGATGCCCGCGGTTGTGACCCCCCCAAAGTAAATTCCCCTGGAGCAAGATTGGACACCTGAAAAAGGAGTGAAGGGAATATCACTCCCAACTGTCCGAGGATCTAAGCAAAGGGCCAAGAAAGAGTTTAAAAAATAAAAAAAGAAAGGGATAGAAGAAGAGCTGGGAAGAGAGGCTTTGGGTGAGTGAGAGAAGCAGGCATTTGGGGGGCAGGTAGGAGAGAGAGAGTGCACGGATAGGGTGGGCCACCACCACCTTGGCGAATGAGGCCTAAAGGAGCCCTTCCTACCCCCACCCCAGAGAAAGTGAAAGCGCAGAGGAGTGCGGAAGTGCACGCTGGGGCTCGGTTTGGCTTGCCATAACCCATCAGTTCGCGAGCTTCCTGCGGAGCAGCATCAGACAGTGATCTAGCACCAAGGGTGAGCGAGCGGGGTCCGGAGGGGAAACGGGATGGATTTGCCCAGTGTGTATCTGGGCAGGTGTGTGTGAGCAGCTGGCCACAGCTGGATTGAAAGGGCAAGGAGGGTGTGGAAAGGGAGAAAGGGCGTTTTCAGTGAGGGTCTGGGCAGGGAGAGAGACAGAAAGATAGAAAGAAAGCGGGAGGGAGAGAGACAGAAAAAAAGATAGACGGGGCAGGGAGACAGAGAAAAAGAAAGAAGGAAAAAAGATAGATGGGGCAGGGAGAGAGAGAAAAAGAAAAAAAGACAGGGCAGGAAGAGAGAGAAAAAGACAAAAAAGATGGGGCAGGGAGAGAGAGAAAAAGAAAGAAAAGATAGATGGGGCAGGGAGAAAGAAAGAAAAGATAGATGGGGCAGGGAGAGAGAAAAAAAGAAAGAAAGAAAAAAAGGTGGAGCAGGGAGAGAGAGAAAAAGAAAGAAATACAGACAGACATCTTTCTAGCACCCATTAATGTAACGAGCTTAAACACTAGTGACTGAAAAATGCCCATCTGAGAACCCCAGTAATCTACATTTTGCCCAAGATCCATAATTGGCTTGTTTCACCACTGGCAATTTTCCAGACAGATGCACTTGAGATTATCTTGCTATGTCTGCTATGTCTGCTCCTTTTATGAAGGTGCGCTAGCGTTTTTAGTGCACGCACCGGATTAGCGCACGCTATAGTGCACGCTAGCCGAAAATCTACCGCCTGCTCAAGAGGAGGCGGTAGTGGCTAGCATGCGTGGCATTTTAGCACGTGCTATTCTGCACGCTAAGGCCCTAATGTGCCTTCGTAAAAAGAGCCCACAATGTTTACCATCCTGTGTCTACCGTTTTAGGTTCTGTCATACTATGGTGTCATGCTAGGTTAGCTACACTTGTAATACTATGTCTGCCATGCCATGTTTTGCCATACTGTACATATCATGTTATGTCTCACCTTACCATGTTTTGTTTCAAGTTTCAAGTTTATTTAATTTCTTTGATTACTTTGCATAGTCCAAATCCAATGCGATTTACATAAGTTCAAAAATTGAGTAAAAATATTAAAAACCGACAAACATAACATTCACTACTAATACAGTAATACATATGAGGAGGGAGGCGGTTAACAGCTGTTGACATAAACACAATTCTAAAAAAATTAAAAGTAAAAATAAAACCAGGGGAGGGTCAAGACACAGAAGGTTGGGGAACAGGTACCCGCTTAATTCTATTAGATCGTCTTCCTGAAGCTATTATCGGTTATAACAAATTTATTAGAAAGCGTCCTTGAATAGCCAGCTCTTTAGGAAACTTTTAAATTAACTCAGTGATTTTTCTTCTCTTATATTAAATGGAAGTGAATTCCAGATTTGTGGGGCTGTGGCGGAAAAGATCATATTTTACCATCTTTGTCAGACAACATCCCCTATGCCATGTTTGCCATCACTTTGTATACAGTACTCCCCCGATATTCGTGGGGGTTCCATTCCAGAAACCCCTGCGAATTTTGAAAAACCGCAAATACGGTTTTTCACTTGTCAAAAGGCAGGAGAGGGCAGCTGGAGCGCTGTCGAGTGAAGAAAATCACTCACAGTATGCTCCAACCGCCTCTTCCTGTTACTAAAGTAAGGCTACACCAATCAGAAGCTGCTTTGACACACAGCTCCTGATTGGTATAGCCCGACTTTCAAACAGGAAGAGGCGGTCAGAGAATACTGCAAATTAGTGAGTCCGCGAACTGCGAATTTGTGGGGGAACACTGTAAATACACTTTATTATGTATATAACCTTGTAATCCGTAGTGATCTCTCTATGGGAGGACAGGATATAAAACCAAATAAATATTAGAAGGTTCACTACAGAATACCAACAGAGTTTATAGATGAACTAGCCATTCTTTCTCTACAAGAAAACTATTTTTAGTTTGAAGAAAAATACTATAAACAAATCAAAGGCACCCTCTGTGGCTAATTTGTGTGTTGCTGACTTTGAAAACACATTTCTGAAAGAACATACAGACGAAGACAAAATATGACTTTGGCAGGGATACATTGATAACGTAGGTATGACTTGACAAGAAGATGAAGTCTTAAAAGGCTTTTCTGACTGTCATTCCAAGCTGGCAAATGGAATAAATGTCTAACCACCCTCATTTCAAACACACCCTCCTACCAAGCCTTCAGGAAATCAATCAAAACCTATCTCTTTGACAAATTTCTCCCGGAAGAGGTTGTGGAGGAAACCACCATTCAAGGATTTAAGGGCAAGTTGGATGCACATCTTCTTGAAAGACACATTGAGGGATACGAGTAACTAAGGTATGCGCTGGGCCTCCGCGTGTGCGGATCACCGGACTAGATGGACCCAAGGTCTGATCCGATGCAGGCATTTCTTATGTTCTTATGTTATGTTCTTATTGTACCGCTGATATACTTACTGCATATCCGACCTATTTCCGGTCTTACCCAACCATTCTCGACTCTCTAATGTTATCGATCTACTCTACCAATGTAATTGACAATACTCTCTGTAACTTCGCTGTCTATGTACAGTCTCTTCCCCTGTAAACCGCTCTGAACTGCTTCTGGTATTGCGGTATACAAAAATAAAGTTGTTATTATTATTATTAAATTCACAAGACAAGAATTTTGAGATTTCAATTTTCATTTGACAAAAAAGAAATGGCATTAAGGGCTCCTTTTATCAAGGTGCGCTAGCGGGGTTAGCGCGTCAGACATTTCATCACGCGCTAACCCCTGCGGCAAGCCAAAAAACTAACGCCTCATCAATGGAGGCGTTAGTGACTAGCACGGCAGGTGGTTTAACGTGCGGTATTCCGCGCGTTAAACCCCCTACCGCAGCTTGATAAAAGGAGCCCTAAATTAGGTATGAAAATAATGTTTTCTCGACAGCCCTGTAACGCAAGCAGAGACAAATCATAGTAGAGCACTAAAGAAAGAAAGAGCCTTACTTACAGTCAGTTCCTAAGAGTTAAACTCATGTGTCCCACTAGAGAAGATTTGATAGGCTGGAATTATGGAAAGAAAGCTCAGAGAGAAAGAGAGAGAGGCAATCGAAGCTATCTTGAAAGAGATATTAAGGATGGCTTGAACAGAGCAATAACACAAGAAAGGAGTTCTCTCCTTCAGTTCATAACATTAGCTTTTGCACTTCATCACCTGCCACCAACAGCATGACTCACCCACAACTAAATAATTATACAACTCATATTAGTGGGAGAACCAATTGGCTGCAGCTTCATTAACTATCTTAACTAGAGAATGACACGGGGAAGAATTATGTCCCTGTCACTGCCCCGTCCCCGGACCACCATCCCCTTCAACGCCCCGCCATTTCCATCCCTGTCCTCGCTGCATCCATACAAGCCTCTACAGCAATATTTAGCTTATTCCTTCCTTATAAATCAAAGTTCTGGCTGCTGAACTAGAGAAAGAGATGTTCAGCTGGCAGGGCTTTGTTTATAAATTTTTATCAAGACAACTAATATACTACTTTATCCTAAAGCAAAAAAAGGAAATAAATATAATTTTTTTTTTCTACCTTTGTTGTCTGGTTTCTGCTTTCCTCATCTTCTCATTCAATTCCTTCCATCCATTGTCTGTATTCTCTCAGCGTCTTCCATTTGCTCTTCATACACACCCCCACCCCACACACACATACACACAATTGGTCTGGCACCCATCTTCTTCCCTCCGCTCCCCCCATAGTCTGGCATCTCTGTCTTCTCCCCCCTCTGTCTTCCCCATTTCCCTTCCAGCATCTTCTGCCCATTCTCATCTTCCCCATTTCCCATCCAGCGTCTTCTGCCCACTCTCGTCTTCCCCATTTCCCTTCCAGCATCTTCTGCCCACTCTCGTCTTCCCCATTTCTCTTCCAGCGTCTTCTGCCCACTCTCGTCTTCCCCATTTCCTTTCCAACGTCTTCTGCCCACTCTTGTCTTCCCCACTTCCCTTCCAGCGCCTTCTCCCCACCACCCCCTTCCTCTTGCCACCTCGCCGCCCTTCAGCACCCCCTCGCGGAGCCTGAGAATTCCCCTCCCCCTTACCTTTGCGGCGCATTAGTAAAGTAAGTTGCTCAAGCTGGTCGAGCATGCCTGCCTGCAGTCACGTGTGTGTGAGTGGAAGCTTCTCTTGATGCAACCGGAAGTTGCATCAGAGGAGAAGCTTCCGTCCACACACATGCAACTACAGGCAGGCAGGCTTGGCTGGCTTTAGCAACTTACTTTACTAATGTGCCGCGAAAGGGGAGGGGGATAGATTTGGTAGATAGGAAAAAGGGAGGGGGTCACACGCGATCGGTGACAAGGCCATTCACCGCTCCGTGGGGCGGTGGATGGTTTTGTCCCCGTACCCGCAGTGAGCACTCCCCCCCCCACACCGTTTCGGCGGGTAATAGCCACTGTGTCATTCTCTAATCTTAACTTCATCTCAAAATCACAAAGCTCCAATGTAGTTTTCACACCCCAGAGAGTTATTCAGTGACGAAACTAGCTCCTGTTAAGTTCGGAAACTGTAACATCATCCAAACATGGCCCACGGTTATGCCATGCCATGCCTTCCCTCGCAGTGGTGTCGCCTGCGAGTGTTACATTTAATTATTAACTGCTAATGTCCCAACAGCCACCTACGGCTCCTTTTACTAAGCTGCGATAGCGGTTTTAGTGCACGCAGAATTATTGTGCGTGCTAGACGCTAACACCAGCATTGAGCTGGCGTTAGTTCTAGCCACGTAGCACGGGTTTAGTGTGCTAAAATTCTGCGTGCACTAAAAACACTGTCGCAAGCTTAGTAAAAGGAGCCCTTAGTCTAATACCACGTTTTCCACCACAAGTGGTGACAGCCTTGAGCTTGTCACTGCTCTCCAACCACTAAGCTGTAGCCAAACTAACTGTTAAGCAATCTTCCAACCAATCCTGAACAGCACTCAAGAAAATGTCCAAACCAATGTCTGAAAGAAGGACCCCCCCCCCATCTAAATGAGAAAGGCCAGGGCAATGAACTGACAGGAACTCATGGAATAAAATCAAACCTCCCAGGAATCATGAACTATGAGAATTTAACAGAAACTCTCATATGAAACCTTTCAGTAGCTACCACATTCAAAGCTTCCTGGAATTCCAAGGGACCATACGAAAAAATGAGAATGAGGGAACACCCACACATCAAACAGCAAATCTTGCTTCATTGCACCTGTTACAGAACAAATATCATTACCCACAGATGAAGAAGAATTAAAAAACAGTGGGGTAACAGTTGCTCACCACACATACCCTGGAAATCCAACCATTGAATCCGACTTCCATGCTCTACCAGTCCAAATGGGGTCTCCAATGTAACTCCAAAGCATGCTGATGAGCCTAAATATTTGGAGGCAAAAACTCTGGAAGAGAAACTAGCACAATGTATTACAACCATTTTAAAATAAGTTCCTCCCTTACATACTCCTAAATGTGTTAGAAGTCCCCAACACCCCATGTGACAAAGGAACACCGTCGTACCCCCCTTCACAGACCACCAAAGAAGCTGCTCCAATCCGGAAGGAATGAATACTGTATAGGGCAGAATCCCACCCAACATTACAAACATTTTTTTTTTTTAGCAAAACTGCCACAAATTCTTTTTGCAGCCACACAATATTGCTACATAATGATAACCCTATAAAACCAGCAGCAGATTGCTAAGGTGCCACTAACTCACCAACAGCCATTCTAAAGCGAGCTCAAACACCACCTTGCTAAACAATGAGGAGCACACTACAAACAATATCCCAAAAAGTGCAACCAGACCAGCATGCAAAAGAGGTAACCATTCTGCCTGCAGATGATAACACCCCCCCCCCAGTTCACCAACTGCCCCAAGAAAAACTATCTCAAACACCATCTTGTTCAACAGCAAGGAGCACACTACAGGCAATACCCCAAACAATGCAACCAGACCATCATACAAAAGCGGTATCCCTTCTGGCTGCAGATGATAACACCCCCAATAGAACTACACATCATATTGCTGGCCACCAAAAGCCCATTAATGTATATAGAATGCAGCCCAAGCTAATGGAAAAGCGCTACTCTAAACAGACACCAGGATAACTGACAATTGAATTGTGTAAACTACAACCAAATTTACAGAAAAACAGTGCCACTTATCAATTCGCCAACCAATGTCCTCACAATCCTCAGAGCCATCCATACTAGAAATAACTCCAACAAAGCCATATTCTTATACCTTCCTTACAAAAACTCTACAATAAACAGACACTGAGATGATGGACGAGTACTTTAAAATGAGCAGGCATCAGCCCAACGGAGAAACTCACTGTATGTCTAGAAGAACTCTCCCCATCGAGAGCACTTGTGCCCTAGTAATGACTGAATTTCCTGCAAACACAATGTCTTGGGTTTCATAACTACACCTTTTCAAAGCCAGCATTCACTATCTGTAGGAATCCCCAAAAAGTCTTTCATGCAATGTACATTCTCCCCAATACTAAATTGAACCCACGTCCTGTTGAATGCTTGAAAGCATTTCAGATTTTACAAAATGCTGTGGCCAGGTAAGGGTTGACATATAGGAATTCACATTTTCAATTTTGGGGCTGCCTAAAGGAAGTGTGGAATTTAATAATACTGTGTTGTACAGGGATCATGAGAGGCAGAGACATAGGAACAGTTGATGATTTTTAACATCTTTGATCTTGTATGATGGTGTTTTGTTTTTATGTGTAATTGTATATGTTTTTATTGTGAGCCACCTTGGTTAAGACAGAATACAAGGTCTTTATTCTGTCCAAAAAGTTCCAGGACAGTTTGAATTGCGCACCAATGGGAAGGTCTATTGAGACATGCTGGATGGCATTGAGTAGCTTGAAACCTCACAAGTAAACTACTTTTTTCCATTTGTTGATATCTGTTTTCATCACAGAGCTTCAGTATTTTTTGTGAAAGTGTGTTATCATGATTGGCTATTTTTCATCTTGTGCTACAGCACTACAGCATGAAGTCCAGTTTTAAATTAGGTAAGACTGCTCCAGAAACTTATGAAATGTTGAAAGTGGCTTATGGGGAAAACGTCATGAGTCATAGAAGGTGTTCTGAATGGTATTCAGGCTTCAAAAGTGGTCGTGAATCAGTGGAAGATGATTCTGGAACTGGAAGACCATCAATGTTGTGAACTGGAAGACCATCAACTGATGAGGGTTCTTTTGCAAGCTAATTGGCGATTAACTGTTAGAGAATTGGCAAAGGAATGTAACATCTCCACTGGTTCATGACACAACATTTTAAAAGAGAAAAAGAAATTGGGGATGTCTCACTTTGTGGCAAAGTTTGTTCCACGGTGGATGACTAGAAGAACAACTGCAAATTGTACGCAAAAAAACATGATGACAGTTCTTCCCCAATCACCTTACTCTCTTGACTTGGCTCCTGCGGGCTTCTTGTTTCCTAAATTTAAATCCATGCTGAAAGGAAAGCTTTTTGATACCATTGAAGACATAAAGCAAAATTCGATGTAGCAACTTTTGGTGATTCCTGAAGATGTGTTTAAGGACTGTTTCCAGAAGTGGAAATGACGTTGAGAAAAATGTATACATGTATACTTTGATGGAGACCCAATGGAATAAATTATAAGATTGTTTAATAAATGTTTATAAAATCAGTCCTGGAACTTTTTGAACAAACCTTGTATAAATAAATTAACCACTAATAGGTCACTGGAGACACTGGCAAAAGCTGCATCTGTAGAATGAATATCTATTTATTTTGTAATTTAATATACTAATATACTGCATTTCATGCATAAGTGGGTCAAGGCAGTTTATAATAAGTGTAATACCCTAAGAAAAGAAACAGAACACCATAACTCAATAGGAAAAGAGAAGAATCAATAAAGGAAGATGGGAGAGGAAGGAGCAGGCAAATGATCCCAAGGTAGCCACTACCCCAGGCATCTAGGGTTTGCCAACAAAGCTTGGATATATCAAATGAGTTCTCAAAGTTGATTTAAATTTAGTATAAAATAATTAAAGCTGCAGAGTAAGAGGTAGTGCATTCCAGCATGTTGGTGCCAGAAAGAAGACACTGTGTTTAGTAGTCTAGGCAAGAAGAGGCAACAGATGGAATGGCCAGTCTGAGCCCATATGAAGAACACAAGAAGCAGGATGGAAAGTGAGGAATTTTCCTCTTTCTTGGAAACACATTTTACTGACTCCAGTGCTTAAAGCTCCTAAATTGGCTCATGCAGTAGTCAGCAATTATAGGCCTATTTCTAACTTACCATTCTTTTTCAAGATCACCGAAAAGGTGGTTGCTGCACAATTGTTTGACTATCTAGATTCTACAAATGCCCTACATCCATGTCAGACAGGTTTTCATCTGCAGCACTCAACCGAACATTCTCTGTTAGGTTTAACTAATTATGTAAGATCCATTCTTGATGGTAATTGCAATGTTCTTTTCTCCTTGGATATATCTGCTGCTTTTGACTTAATGAATCATTCAATTCTATTAGAGCGTTTAAAGGATTTGCATACCACTGATAAAGCCCTTCAATGGTTCAATTCATATCTCACTGAGCGGTCTTACTCTGTTTTTTATTCTGGTTCGTTTTCTATTCCACAGCTCCAATCTGGTATTCTTCAGGGTTCGGTTCTTAGGTCAATACTTTTTAATATTTTCCTTGCTCCTTTGACACTACTGCTTCAGTCACTTGGGTTCACATTCAGTTACTCTATCCTTTCCATTCCCAGTGCTCTCATGATTTTTCTTTAATTTCCAAAAAACTAGATGAAGTAGCTGAATGGTTAACGTCTAACAGATTAAAACTTAATTCACAGAAAACTTCTACAATGATTTTTTTCCACTACCAAATGTTTACCGAAACTCCTATGCTTCAAGTTTCAAGTTTAGTAATTTTTTGATTAATCGCTTAATCATACTTCTAAGCGATGTACAGTTTAAAATTACATTTGTTGGGTGACAATACAATAAATAAGAATACTTAAAAGAAAAAAGCAATACAGAATACAATCAATTTTAACATACTCATAACATTAGGTAAGGAGGAATGAAATACAGATCTTTAAAGTAAAGAGAAAACATTAAAGGAAAAATACAGAAGGTTAACAAAATAACAAAATATAATAAGATAAAATTTAATAAGGTTATCAGATATTAAAATTAGTTTTCAAAGGCATCCTTGAAAAGAAATGTTTTTAAATTACTTTTAAATTTTCCGAATTCCTGTTCTTCTCTTAAAAATATTGGAAGGGCATTCCAAGTCTGTGGTGCAGTAACCGAAAAAATAAATTGCCGTCTTGTATTAATAATTTTCAACGAAGGAATAGTCAATAGGTTTTGTTCATTAGATCTCAAAACTCTATTTGAGGAATATGGAATTAATAATTTAAATAAGAAAGCAGGAGTCTTATTACAAAGGGTTTTGAAGGTCATTATACAAAGCTTATACGTAATTCTATGAATAACTGGAAGCCAGTGTGCATTTTTAAGAAGTGGTGTTACATGGTCAAATGCTTCACTTTGAATGGTCTTTCCCTGTCATACTCATCATCTATTAAGATTCATAAAGTTACCTTAGATAATTCACTGTTGTTCCATTTACACATTTCTACTGAACTGTCTCTTCTTCATTCTTCAAACTTCATCAGCTTCGTTCTGTTCGGTCAATCCCAAATCGCGGCTCTCTTTGGAGTCTCTTGCACTCTATGGTCTTTTCTAAGCTTGACTATTGTAATTCTCTCTTAGTTGGACTTCCCAATATCAGCTTCATCACCTTCAGCTTGCAAAAAAACAGTGCCCTCCGTCTCCTTTATCACCGCTCAAAACATGATCACATCACTCCTTTGCTCAAATTTGAACATATGCTCTCGATAACTTACAGAATTTCATTCATGTATAACGTTCTCACCTTCCAGATTCAGTCCTCCAGGCTCTCCTCATTTTTGACCTATTTTCTGACCCCCCTATTCATCCAATAGCAACCTTCGTTCCTCTCATCAACACTTGTTATCTGTGCCGTCTTTTTGACAATTGTTTGTTGACATTAACTGAGGTTCTAGTTATGGCTCCTATTTTGTGGAACTCCTTACCGCTATATTTGAGGTTAGAAAATTATTTTAAGAACTTCAAGTCACAGTTAAAAGCCTACTATTTTACAAAGATTTTTGTAACACCTTCCTTATAGACTAAGGGCTCCTTTTTCAAAGCTGCGCTAGCGGTTTTAGCGAGCGCTTAGCATGCGCTAAATTGCCCTTCGCGCTAGACGCTAACGCCAGCAATGAGCTGGCGTTAGTTCTAGCCCCATAGTGCGGGTTTAGCGCGCGCTAAAATTCTGTGTGCGCTAAAAACGCTATCGCAGCTTAGTAAAAGGAGCCCCAAGTCTTTCTGCGATTAACATGAATGCTCTCATCTTTTTCTTCCATTCCTTTTACCTTTTGTTGTTTCCTTTATGTTCTTCCCTACAACATATTGTAAACCTTCCCCTCCTTTCTTAACCTATTTGTGTCTTGTTTGTTTCCTTTTCCTGGTCAAACTACCCTGACAGTTTAAAAAAAAAAACAATTTTTACTGGATTTTTATCCCTGCTTTAATTATTGTAAACCGCTATAGTTTAACATTTGTTAATAATTGCGATATATCAAATAAAAATAACTGTAACTGAATAGTACAAGAGGCTCAATATAGAGGGCAGTAAGTGTAAATGACTTTGTGCTTTAGCAAATTTTGAGCTGAACTTTGAACTGAGAAGCTGGTGATTTTGCACAAGCAACAGAAAAAAAAAAAAAAATTTAAATTGAATTAGGTTGGGCAGACTGGATGGACCATTCAGGTCTTTATCTGCCGTCATCTACTATGTTACTATGTATGATTGGATTTGCTAGCACGGCACAGGATGTAAATAGCAGTATTCTGTTCCATTTGGAGACTTTTGGTCAGAATAGCATTGATACTCATGCAAACAATACTTAGTCGTCAAGTTAAGAAATAGTGTGCAAATAGAATGAGATATGGGCAGATTAATCAAGATGAAAGTAGACCGTCCAGAATGGGCACAAGGCCCAAAAGCAGTGGGTCACAATATGTGAGACCTGAGACTCTCAAAGGAAAGGCACTGATGAATTTTAATTCCAAGGTACCTAAAAGTGTGATGGTGAACCAAGTAAGAAAGGGGCAACAGAGGGATAGAATTATCTATTGGTAATCCAAAATGCAATAGTTTTTTGGAAACCAAGAGGCTGTTTTATCCAAACTAGATTTCAACTGAGTAAGGTCTGGGCTAGTGAAAGAATGTCATCTACATAACAGAAAGCAGATCTTTATGTTCTGAAAGTGCTAAGCTTCTGCAATTACCCAGTACCACTGTATGTTATATCTAATCTAATCTAAATTTCTGAATCGTACTTTCCCAGTACAGGTTCAAGGTGATTTACAAATGAAGAGATTTATATAGTATATGGGGATGTTACAGTGATTTTGACAAGTTAATTACATCATAAAAGAGAAGGTTTACAGGGATATTTGTGTTCATGATGGTATCATTTGTGGATGAGTGCTAGGTTGAGGTGTTTGAGAGTGGTTCTTGGATTGTAGGAGGTTATGTTGTTGGCTGCAGGGATCTGTCAAATAGAAATGTTTTCATTTTTATTTCAAAATCTGGGATAATTAATTTCTATTCTGATGGATGTTGACAGAAATAAGTAAAACAATATTTTTTTTTCTCTAGCTGGGCCTTTTGAATGGAACAGATGAAATCAGGTTAGACTACCTTTATAGACCTGCCCAATAGGTTATTTTATAGCCAGCCATTTGTTGATTGTTATAGTGTATTGAAATTTTCTATACCGCTAATAATGACTGGGAAGTCAATTCAGAGCAGTTTACATGAGCTTCTGTAAAGGTGTTACAATTCTGAGTTAGCGTTTTCTGGGAAGGTTTTCAGCGCTGACATAATTAAACCATATCATTGCATGGGCTTCCGTAAACATGTTACAATACAGAGTTGGCGTTTTGTGAGATGGTTTACAATACAGACATATATGAGATATGTGCTGTCTAAATCATTACTATACAGCTACAGCTCACTGCATAGTCTCTATCTCAGGTTTTAGTGCTGAAAGTAAGGACTCCTCTGAGTTATATTGGCTACTGTAAGAGGTTCCTGTTCAGCCAACCCCTAATTCTGTAATCTTGATGTCACCAGCCAGACTCTGAATAGATTGAACAGTTCTTTAATAAATGAAGCAAAACAACTTACAATCAGATGGTGGTTCAATGTAGTTCAAGCCTGTTACATTTCTTCTTACTCTACCAGCATATCAGGGTTACACTGGGAGTGTCCACCTTGAGGAGATGACACCGTTTTCCAGACTTAGAAATAAATCTAAGCTGCGTTAGATTGCTAGAACTAAAGGGTGAAAATATCTGGTCGGAGAACACCACACTCGGGCTTTCATCCAGGCATGCATCCAGCAATGTGGCCACTGCTCTCCCCAGACTGGAAAAGGAGGCGGGTCCACAATCTGTGAAAAGCAAAGCCCAGTCGTCAGGAAAACAAAGCCCTCTGGGAATCTGAGTCCGCAGAGCACCCATAACCTACACATCTAATATAAATACTTAACTAGTTCTTATATAAGAAACTGAGCAAATGCCCACATAACATGGGGGCAAACCCCCCCCCCCTGTCTAGTATCGCTAGATACCACTATTATTATTTACTTAATGATACCACACAGTTCTCTCAAAGTCCATAAATCATTGAAGCTTGTTTTGTCATTTCCAATGTGGATGATCTCTCTCTGGTCATCTCGCAGGAGCTGTAACAAGAGACTTACAACACAGACAAACACAACATAAAGAGAGAAAAAGAGAGAGAGTCTTTCAGTCTCTAGGATGGACAACAGTCCATGATGTTCTCGTCTCAGGTACCTTCATGATGACTGGTCGAATGAAAGTCTTCGCTGTTCCTTGGTTCACAGTCTTAACTTCCAGCTTACTAACTTTCCCATCCTCACTGGGGAAGGTTTTGCTGATGAGGTCCAATGGCCAGCAGTTACGCTGCACTTGGCTTTCCTTCAGCGGGACAAGATCTCCTTGGAAGTTCGGCTCTTGGTGAGCTGGAGCTCTGTCTCTCTGATAACACTTGGCTGCTGAGTGTCTGGTCTTGCCTCAGCTGGTTGATGAGTTGAAGTTGCAATGTGGATCAGGCATGCTATGGCCTTCTCCAAAGCATCCGAGAAGATGCAGATTTCTTTTTGACAGTCTGTACTGAGCGCTGTAGAAATGTAAGTGTGTGGGATTTGCAATTGTTTAAGAGTCTTTAAGGAATCTTTCCATCTTTTCCACTTTTGTCGCATGTCTTGTGCAGTGGAACATCCCACTTGGTGCTTTGAGCAGGGCCAGATTTAGATGAAAAGAGACCCTAGGCTATTCCACTTATGAGGCCCTTTCACCTTCCATTTTTAAGTTTGTAAATTACATGAGAGATAATAAAATACATCATTACTGTGATATATATCAATATGTTAAATGAAACATGTTGTTATTAGTACGAACCTTTATAAAAAATGTGACACGGATAATAAATAAAAAAAGTCGAGAACACTTATTTGGACATTTATTCTCAGCACCATATGTAGTACTTGTAACAATAACTAATCAAACATAACACACAACATTGCCCCTTCCTATGTCCATAGTGCCCCCAGTGCGTCCTTCCTCACCTCACCCCCCTCCGATGCCCGCCTGCCTCCCATCCCCCTTCCATTGAACACCCCCCCATGCCATCCTGCCTGCCTGCCTTCCATTAAACCCCCCACCCCCCCTCCTATGCCAGCCTGCCTGCTTCCCATCCCCCTTCCACTGAAACCCCCCACCCCACCCCCGATGCCAATCTGGGCCGCCCTGTCCTGACGGATCCACGTTTTGCCTCTCCCCCCGCAGGGCTGGGCTTTGCCCAGCTGTTTCCGGACTGACGTCTTTCCCTCCCCGATCCTCCTCCCAGGGCGAGAAAAAGAAAGGGAGAAGCCGAGCCGGTGCCCTGTTGCGGCCGGAGCCGGTTTCGATCCCGAAGCGTAGAATTTCTCCTTATTTTCGGTTCAGTGTTTTAGTGTTCACTGTTTTTAGAATAGTGTAATTTTAATTTTGCTAACAATTTGAATGTAGGCCCCTCTTGATCTTGAGGCCCTAGACTGAAGCCTAGTTAGCATATAGGAAAATCCGGCCCTGGCTTTGAGAGAGCTTCCTTAACAGGGATCTCCCTTTAGTTTTAATAATCTAACACAGCTTAGGTTATTTAACTAAGTCTGGAGAACGATGTCATCTCCACAAGGTAGACATTCCCAGCGTAATCCTGATATGCTGGCAGAGTAAGAAGACACGTACAGGCATAACTTGAATTTTGTAGTTCTCTAATTATATGCTTTATGTTATGTAATATTTTAAATAAATTATTGTGCTTTATGCATGTTTTCATTCTGTATTGCCTAGAAGGGCACCTGTAAAATCTATATAAAATCGGAGGTATGTATGTGTGTATGTATGTATGTGTGTGTGTATGTGCCGCGATCACGCAAAAACGGCTTGACCGATTTGAACGAAACTTGGTATGCAGATCCCTCACTACCTGGGGTGATATATTCTGGGGGTCTCGCAGCCCACCTGCACACGTGGGCGGAGCTACAAACAGAAAATCAGATTTCACCCATTCATGTCAATGGAAAAAATGTAAAAAGCTGCCATTCTCACAGTAATTCAAAACCAGCTTGACCGATTTGAACGAAACTTGGTATGCAGATCCCTCACTACCTGGGGTGATATGTTCTGGGGGTCTCGCGGCCCACCTGCACACGTGGGCGGAGCTACAAACAGAAAATCAGATTTCACCCATTCATGTCAATGGAAAAAATGTAAAAAGCTGCCATTCTCACTGTAATTCAAAAACGGCTTGACCGATTTGAACGAAACTTTGTATGCAGGTCCCTCACTACCTGGGCTGATATGTTCTGGGGGTCTCGCGGCCCACCTGCACACGTGGGCGGAGCTACAAACAGAAAATCAGATATCACCCATTCATGTCAATGGAAAAAATGTAAAAAGCTGCCTTTCTCACAGTAATTCAAAAACGGCTTGACCGATTTGACCGAAACTTGGTATGCTGATCCCTCACTACCTGGGGTGATATGTCCTGGGGGTCTCTCGGCCCACAACTCTATGTTGCTTGCTCAAGGGTGGGTTCACCCAACAATTTATTTGTTCTTGCTCCTGGAGGTGAAACTAAAAATGTTGTTTATAATCACGTTTTGCGTTAGTTGTATTGTATTCATTTTGTCAAATATTTCACATTATAATTTGAATATTGTACTTTTTATTAAGCTGTAAAACAATAATTTCATTCACCACTATAAAGTATCTTTATTTGAATCTATTTACAGTGTTATTGCTATAATTAAATACCCGTGCAACGCCGGGGCATCAGCTAGTAAATAAATAAATATGCAAGCCATGATCCTGAATTATGGTTGCCAAAGGACCGAGGAAGGTGTTTAAAAAAGCAAGGAGAAAGAACCAAATCCTATGGAACACCATAGGATAATTGATGAATGACGGGAGAGGAATGACCGGCTAAGCAGGAGGAGAACCATCTAATAGTGAGACCAGAGAGTCCAATATCGGCAAGTCTGGCAGGTCAAAAGCAGATAAAGAATACAAATAAATTTATCATGCTTATATCAAGAGTACTATGAAGATTACTCAGCAGGCCCATCAGTCAAAAGGAAGATTGCAGTAGTTAAAAAATGACGATCTGAAAGAGAGTCAAGACCACAGCAATGAGTAGTTTGGATGTAAAAGGGAAGCTGGAGATGGAACGATAGGGTAGGTAGGACTTTTTTTTTATGAACAGTGTGCTTCCAGCATGTTTGAAGGCCACGGGAACAGTTGCAGCACTTGGAAAATAATAAATTGAGGATACGACGGAGAAAAGGGACGACACCAGGGGATATATAGCTGAGTAACTGGGTAGGAATGAGGTTGGAAGAAGAAATAGTGAGTTTGGAGGAAGAAAAACATACTCCCTCTTTTACTAAGGCGTGCTAACCCTTTTAGCGCGTGCTGAATGCTAATGCATCATTAGAATATAATGGACATGTTAGTGTTTAGCACGCGGTAAAACAGCTGGTGCGCCTTAGTAAAAGGATCAGATAGTTCCCTCCTCTGTGATTTTAGTAAAAGAAGATACGGTGGCAGGGATCCAGGGAAGATCCCTTTTGGTGACTTGGCAGCCCAGCTTGTGGGAGAGAGTTGCCAACAGATGTGACGGTCTCTTTTACCTAATCTCCGTTAAATGAATTATGTGCCTGTCCTCTTCATCTAAATTTCTCTGTGGATGGCTGCAGTGAACTGCTCCTTAAACAATAAATTTACATCTTTCTGACACTAAATTGATGGGGATGATAACTTGTAATTTTGAGGCACAGCAGGGAAGTACCGGTGGCATTCAATAATAACGGTTTGCAGTGACTCGTGCTTATTTCCTCATGAATGTCACTAAAAGTAAAATTGGATTTTCAAAAAAGAACGCTAGTTCCTTCATTTACAAATATCCCCTGCGGCAAATCTTTACATTTATTATTTCAATCAACTAACAAATGCGTGTGATAAATACTCTGTTTTCTAATAGTGAGACTTGAAGGGACAACAGAAAAATGCATTCAGTCTTTCTTTGTTGGAATACATTTTAGCATAAGTTTGGAAATTTAGGTCCCCTTTTATCAAGCCACGTTAGAATTTTTATTGCCGGCCGCTGTGGTAAAAGCTCCGACACTCATAGGAACTGTATGAGCATTGAAGCTTTTACCATAGAGGCTGGCAATTAAAAAACCTTATTATAAACAGAATAGATCGAGCCAAGACACCTGTATTATCAGTAACACACTTACCAAATCAGATGTCTTACCTCAGTGTCGTGTGATCACCTAAAAAACACACTCTACTTAACAAACGGACCTCAGAATCCAAAGGATATCACTCACAAAGCCCAAAGGCTACAAAAGGAGTGAACCTGATTTTATCATTGATCCACTCCGGGTAAACTGGGACAGAGAGAGAAAAAAACCTCCCTTTAAGAGGGAGAAAATGTCTCTTGCTCGGATCCCGGGCTCAATTTAGTGTTCTATAACTATAAAGGGGATCACCCAGCACCAAAGAAATTTCAAATCTATATCTAAAGAGGTAGGTTTATATTCTGGGGTGTAGCATAAACATCAAACGTTAGGTAAGGAAAGGAAGTTCAAGCTTGGCTTCACTTTGACGTTGTTCCGTAGTGCAGTCGTTTCCAAATAAATGGTTCAACCGACGATTGTAATCCAAATTTAGGCAAAAGCTTCCTGCCAACACCCAGGAACAATGGTTTTCGTGAAGAGGTATGCTTCTCCTGATGCAGCAGTTTGAGCGAAACAAGGATTCTCTTGTTGGGAAATATTTGTTCCTGTTCCTGGGGAGTTAACTCCTTTTGTAGCCTTTGGGCTTTGTGAGTGATATCCTTTGGATTCTAAGGTCCGTTTGTTAAATAGAGCGTGTTTTGTAGGTGATCACTTGACACTGAAGTTAGACATCTGATTTGATAAGTGAATTAAAAAACCTTAACACGGCTTGATAAAAGGGGGCCTTAGAGCAGTAGCGCCACTTGCTGAGCTTGGTGAAGCTTGGGCAGAGCCAGTATGTAACAGGTTTTGTGGGTGGAGCTTGGGCAGAGCCAGAATTTAATTGGCTCTCTGGGTGGAGATGGGCTACTGTCCATTTGCTTAATAAAACGACCCCTAAATAAAAATTTCTTTCTAGAGCCAATCCTACTTTCCACTCCTATATTCCCAGAATCCACCGCCATTATTCTAACTGTATTCTGCACCCTCCAACCATCCAATTACCAGTTTAAAGTATTTTAATTACCCTATTTATCCTCCATCTTTATCAGTATTTGCTCAAGGAGAGTCTTTTACATGTTTAATGTACAGCGCTGGGTGCATCTGGTAGTGCTATAGAAATGATTATTAGTACTAGAGTTACATTCAGGCACCTGGGCTAGAGTTTCAGTGAAATTTGAACCCCGGCTTCCCCGTAGGCTAGTTCTCCACAGTTTTGGCAGCTGTGATATTCTCTTTCTCTATTTTGAATCTGTAAAATATATTGCAAATAGTAAACATTCAGTAATGGCTTCAGCACTGAATATCCGGTTTATGCAGCACTGGCTAACGCATGGCCAGTTAAGTTGATATTCAGAACTGAATCATCCATGGGTTGTCATATAAAGATAGGACTGTGCTTCATGTGGTAACCATTTATGCAGTTACCTTGGCAGCTGAAGTGCTGGATATCAGCATTTAAGCGGCCAAGCGCCAACTCCACCCTGAGAATGCTCGCAAAATAGCCTGCTTTCACTTTCATGGGGTTTTTAATTTTATTTTTATTGTTATCCATAAAGAAAAATACAAGTCTCGGTTTACAAAAGAAAAGTAAGCAATAACAAGAAATTAAAATCCTCAAATCATATGCTAGTCCACATTACAAAGGCTGAAGCAGAACCAAAGAAAGAATCATAAGGAAAAAAAAAATTCCTTACATTTCTTTCATTTGGAGCAGGCCAACTCTTTATTCTATTGGTCTTCACCCTTTTCCTCCATTTCCACATTAGTTGTCAAATCCTTCCCTATCATAGGTTTATCTTTCAAAAATAACTCTTAACTGAGAAGGGTTCACAAAGGTGTATCTGTTATTCCTGTAGGTTATCGCAGGTAGAATGTAGCTCCGACAGCCAGAGCACATGGCTTCAGCTCAAGGAACCGTTTCCTCCTGAGTTGGGTCTGTTTGGCCACATCTGGGAACACTTGAAGCGCTTGACCACAAAAGTTCTCTTGTCACTTTGATGTTAATAATTTTCCACACAGATAACCGCTTAATTGCCACTGAAAATTAGCGGATAGATCCAAACAATCAGCATCCATTTCTGGCCAGTTAAATCATTTTGAATAATAACCAGGTCAGTGGCATTGGGGGGACTCTGCCCCAGGTATGGTCTTCCTAAGGGCGTGGCACCCCTGCCTCTCCTTGCCAGGCGCACGTGCCCCTTATCTTCCCCCATACCTTTGTTACTTCCCCAGCACAAGGTTACTGGCCACGTCAGCATTGGCGCTCTCTCTGATGTCACTTCTGGGACCTGCGCCTAGGAAGTGACATCAGAGGGCGAGCCGACACTGACGTGGGCAGGCTGCTCACGCTGGAGAAATTAAAAAGGTTCAGGGAAAGGGAAGGGAGCGTGCGTGCGGTAGGGGGTGCGGGGAAGAGGGTGGAGGGCACCACCACCCTGGACCAGGTCCCCTCCCCTTCTGCAGTGATGATCCACTGCTAAAATACTTGCATGCTAAAACCGGCTGGGACTGGTTTAGCAAGCGTGAAAAGGCAGATTTATTTTTGAGAATCTGCCCCATATTCCTTCAGTCAAAAGTTCAAAGTTCAAAAGTTCAAAGTTTATTATTTTCTTGATTAATCGCTTTATCTAATTCAAAGCGATGTACATAATAAAAAATAATTAAAAGAAAACATACAATACAAACTTTAAATACTTACAATGAATATTATAAACTACATTACATTGGGAAAGAGGGGATTATGAAATACATTTGTTAAATAAAAGAAATACATAGGAGAAACACAAAAGGGGAAACATTAAAACGATTGGTACAATAATATTGGAATTATTGATTTGAATATGATTAAATTAAGTATTAAAAGCATCATTGAATAAAAATGTTTTTAATTGTAGGGAGAGATGGTGAGCAACATTTCTCACTGCTTCTTCTTCCTTTGCTGGCTTTTATCTTTAGTCAGAACCACATGTGGCCCAGTTTGTTAGAGTTTTAAAGTGTGTTTATATTATTAGTTTGCCTAGGGCCCACAAAACATTTAATCCTGCCCTGCTTATATGCACTGGACTATTTATTTATACATGCAAATATAGCACTGGGGGAGTGGGGTATGTTTTGGCATTGGTTAAGAGATATAGATGGATTGTTTACAGGTATTTTTATGAGGTGTGGGTTAATTGGAAAGTGGGTGGGGAAAAATAAGTCTTGTCTTTATTCTATTAAGTATATTGTGTTGTAATGATAATTTATGTAAATGCATCATCTTTTGTGCACAATTGTAGTTTTCAAAATGAATAAAGAATTTAAAATATATATATATAGCATTTATCTGTGCAAATCCTGCATAATACTTCTAAAATGAGCTCCTTATGTTTGCAGCTTAGCAGTGTTTCAACTCTTACAATCATCCAGTATCTTCATTCTAGCCTATTGTGAACTCTAACCTTATTTAACAATGACAGAATCTGAACTCCTAAAATCAAAATATGAATTTCTTTCATGTTCAGTAGAGAAAATGCATCACATGTGGGTGTTTTGTCCTTATGATGAAAACTAGCTCAGTCCGTTTGTCTAAATATTATGACTTTTTATTTCAGACTTTGAAGACATAAACTCAGGCAATTCATAAAAGCTGACATGGCATAAAAAGCATCAGTATCCCTTTGTTAAAAAGCAATATAAAACTTTCTCTAATGTGGTGGAGTAACAAAAGAATAAAATGGGTTGTGCAATTCAAAAACTTCATTTTCCATGGTATG
Organism: Geotrypetes seraphini; assembly: GCF_902459505.1. NCBI lineage: Eukaryota > Metazoa > Chordata > Amphibia > Gymnophiona > Dermophiidae > Geotrypetes > Geotrypetes seraphini. Next base: position 469,946,679 of record NC_047085.1, on the reverse strand, counting down.
GAAATCCTGTTTTCATTAATGCTGGCTTTTACAAAGCCACGGTAGAGATCACTGGTGGAATGAAGGCATAGTCCCCCTTACTCCTTCAGTGGTTACTGACCCTCTCTCACCCCCTGAAGATGTGAATGAAACAGTACATACCAACCTGTATGACAGCTTCGGATGTTATGGACAGTCCTAATAGAGCAGCAAGCAGGTTCCTGGAGTAGCCTAGTGGTTGGTGCAGTGGACTACAGAGAAGGAGACCCAGGCCCATATCCCACTCTGACTAGTGCACTTGTGGTGGAACATGTCAGCCCTCTAAAACCGACCCAAAACCTATTGGACCAACATATAGGTGGCACCTGCAGGCATAAGGGCTATTGTGTACAGTTGGGTCCAGTAGGTTTTGAGTGGATTTTGGAGGGCTCACCATACAATATAAGGGGATTATGGGACTTTTTATGTAAATTTCATGCAGTACCCCCTAGGATGCCCTACTGCTCTGCTGGGATGTCTGTTTATCCAGACTACTAAAAATGCTGGCCTCTTCTACATCCTAGTGATTTGTTTGCATGCGTTTTTCTTTTGAACATTTTTTTATAATGGTACAAAAAGATAGGCACAGTGAGCACAAAATCATCTAAGAATGGCCTTTGTTGAAACTAAAAGATCTTTCTCTTCTGAAAATGGTCATGTTGGCTATTGGAGTTTTAGATGTTTTCTTCAAAATGTTCAAAATCAGATTTATATATCTTATCAAAAATACCCCTCTAAATCAGTTATAATACGAGGGCTGTTCAAAAAGTATCAGATCTTAATTTTTCTTGCATAAACAAATAAAGCTAGGGAGGCATAGTTTGGTGCATGTATGTAGGCAACCCTAATGCCCTTGCTTGAATTTTTTCCCGCCTACAGAAGCTGTCAGTTGCCGGCAGACCGCCGATGAGTGAGGAAGTGTAAGTGAGTGCCGTCGGATTTTCATTTTTGACAAAAATGACAGAAAAAGTTGAACAACGTTACTGCATTAAATTTTGTGTAAAGCTTGGTGATTCCCAAGTGGAAATAATCTGCAAGATTCAACAGGCCTTTGAGGACGATGCAATGGGCACCACACAGATAAAGGAGTGGTACATAAAAATATAAGAATTGCCACTGCTGGGTCAGACCAGTGGACCATCATGCCCAGCAGTCCGCTCATGCGGTGGCCCTCTGGTCAAAGACCAGCGCCCTAATTGAGACTAGTCCTACCAGCATATGTCCTTGTTCAGCAGGAACTTGTCTAACTTTGACTTGAATCCCTGGAGGGTGTTTTCCCTTATGACAGACTCCGGAAGAGCATTCCAGTTTTTCACTACTCTCTGGGTGAAGAAGAACTTCCTTACGTTTGTACGGAATCTATCCCCTTTCAACTTTAGAGAGTGCCCTCTCGTTCTCCCTACCTTGGAGAGGGTGAACAACCTGTCCTTATCTACTAAGTCTATCCCCTTCAGTACCTTGAATGTTTCGATCATGTCCCCTCTCAATCTCCTGTGTTCGAGGGAGAAGAGGCCCAGTTTCTCTAATCTTTCGCTGTACAGCAGCTCTTCCAACCCCTTAACCATCTTAGTCGCTCTTCTCTGGACTCTTTCGAGTAGTACCGTGTCCTCCTTCATGTACGGCGACCAATGCTGTACGCAGTACTCCAGGTGAGGACGCACCATAGCCCAGTACAGCGGCATGATAACCTTCTCCGATCTGTTCATGATCCCTTTCTTTATCATTCCTAGCATTCTGTTCACCGCCACTGCACATTGCACAGACGGCTTCATCGACTTGTCGATCAGAACTTCCAAGTCCCTTTCCTGGGAGGTCTCTCCACTCCGGACATCCTGTATTTGTGCCTGAGATTATTGTTACCGACATGTATCACTTTACACTTGTCCACGTTGAACCTCATCTACCATGTCGATGCCCATTCCTCGAGCCTGATTATGTCACATTGTAGATCTTCGCAATCTCCCTGATTCTTCACTACTCTGAATAACTTTGTATCGTCTGCAAATTTTATCACCTCGCTCATCGTACCTATGTCTAGATCATTTATAAAGATGTTGAAGAGCATGGGTCCAAGCACCGAGCCCTGTGGCACCCCGCTGGTGACGCTCTTCCAGTCTGAGTATTGTCCATTTACCCCCCACTCTCTGTTTCCTATGCTCCAGCCAGTTTTTAATCTACGTGAGTATTTCACCCTTGATTCCATGGCTCGCAATTTTCCGAAGTAGTCGTTCATGCGGAACCTTGTCAAACGCTTTCTGAAAGTCAAGATATACAATGTTGACCAAGTCTCCCTTGTCTATCTGCCTGTTTACTCCCTCGAATAAGTGCAGCAGGTTTGTTAAACAAGATCTGCCTTTGCTGAAACTGTGCTGACTGGTCCTCATCAGACCTTGTCCATCAAGGTGATCAATGATGCGGTCCTTTATCAGCCCGTCTACCATCTTTTCCAGTACCGAGGTCAGACTCACCAGTCTGTAGTTTCCTGGGTCTCCCCTCGAATCTTTTTTGAAGATTGGCGAAACATTCGCCACCTTCCATTCCTCCAGAATCTTTCCCATTTTGATCGACAGATTAGCTATTAGTTGAAGCAGTTCAGCTATGGTCCCTTTCAGTTCCTTGATGGCCCTCGGATGGATGCCATCCGGTCCCGGGGATTTATCGCTCTTAAGCCTATCAATCTACCTGCATACTTCTTCTAGACTGACCGTTAACCCTGTCAGTTTCCCGTTTTCACTTCCAGCATATAGCCTGATGGGTTCCGGTATGCTGCGTATATTCTCTTCGGTAAATACAGATGCAAAAAATGCGCTCCCGAGAGAGGTGGTGGAGAGTAAAACTGTGACTGAGTTCAAAGAAGCGTGGGATGAACACAGAAGATTTAGAATCAGAAAATAATATTAAAGATTGAACTAGGCCAGTTACTGGGCAGACTTGTACGGTCTGTGTCTGTGTATGGCCGTTTGGAGGAGGATGGGCAGGGGAGGGCTTCAATGGCTGGGAGGGTGTAGATGGGCTGGAGTAAGTCTTAACAGAGATTTCGGCAGTTGGAACCCAAGCACAGTACCGGGTAAAGCTTTGGATTCTCGCCCAGAAATAGCTAAGAAGAAAAAAAAAATAAAATAAAATTTTAAATTGAATCAGGTTGGGCAGACTGGATGGACCATTCGGGTCTTTATCTGCCGTCATCTACTATGTTACTATGTTACTATGTTCTGTCTTCGGTGATTGCTTTATCCTCCTTTAGCACTCCCTGTATTCCTAGGTCATCCAACAGTCCCACCGCTTCCTTCGCAGGTTGTTTCCCTTTAATATATCGAAAGAACGTCTTGAAGAATTTTGCCTCCTTGGATATTTTTCCTTGTAGTCTCTTTTGGCCCCTTTTACTGCCTTATAGCACCTGCGTTGATGTTGTTTGTGCTTATTCCAGTTTTCATCCATTTTTGATCTTTTCCATTCCTTAAACGAGGTTTTTTTTGTCTCTGATCGCTTCCTTAACCTCTACAGTGAACCACACAGGTTCTTTATTCTTTTTCCTCTTTGATCCCTTGTTGATACGCGGTTTATATAGATTTTGCGCCTTGGTGACCATATCATTAAAAAGAGACCAAGCTTGCTCTAGCCGCACATCTATGGAGAGTGAAGCACGTTCTGGTAGGCCCTCAACCAGTGGCGTACCAAGGGAGGGCGGTCCGCCCCGGGTGCACGCTTTAAGGGGGTGCACAGCCGGCCGGGTCCAGAAGCTCCCGTGCTGATGAAAATGGCACCTCAGCGCAGCTACCATACATATTTTAGAGCAGAGTCGGCAGCCGCGCTGCAGTGCAGCAAGGTCCCGCGATGACTACTTCTGCTGCCTCTGCTCCGGAAGAGGTAAGTGACATTGGGGGGGAAGGGACGGCAGCTGCAGTCATCGCGGGACCTTGCCACAAATCCCTGCGTCTGCCGTCCCAGCCCCCCTCCGACATCACTTACCTCTTCCAGAGCAGAGGTAGCAGAAGTAGTCATCGCGGGACCTTGCTAATTTGGATGGAAAGGAGCATACCAGGGTGGTGGAAGGAGAAAAATGGGGTCAGGCTAGTATGGAAGCATGGTGAAGGGTAAGAAAGGGGGTCAGGATGGTATGGAAGCATGGTGGAGGGAGAGAAAGGGGTAGATGCTGATGGAATTGCAGGGAAAAGGGAAAGAGACTTAAGGAGGAAGGATACTGTTTGGAGGGAAAGAAAGGGGACTGATGCTAATGGAATTGGTGTGCAGGGAAAGGGGGGGAAACATAAGGGGGAAAGATTCTGGATGGAATTGGGTTGGATGGAAAGAAAGGGGGCTGATGCTGATGGAAGTGGGGGGAAGGGAGAGGAGAGAGTGAAATGCCAGACCATGGGGGTGTGGGAGAGATGGAAGGGGGAGGCATAAAGTATCTAGAAGGGGAATAGAAGGAGAGAAGATGCCATATAGAAGGGGCAGAGAGAGGGTAGACAGTGGATGAAAGGAAGAGAGTGACAAGAAGATGCCAGACCATTGGAGGAGGGAAGGGAAGCAGATGGATGCCAGACCAATGTAGGTGAAGGGAGAGATGGAAGGGGGAGGCATAAAGTTTCTGGAAGGGGAATAGAAGGAGAGAAGATGCCATATAGAAGGGGCAGAGAGAGGGTAGACAGTGGATGAAAGGAAGAGAGTGACAAGAAGATGAGGAAAGCAGAAACCAGAGAAGACAAGGTAGAAAAAAATTATATTTATTTATTTATATTATATTTGCTGTAGGGGAGATGCATCGCTGTTTCTGTGGTGTTGCATTGTATGTAGAGTCCAGCTTCTTAGTGCTTCAGTTTAACCTTTGTCTACGTATTTTTATTCTATCTCCCCATTTACAAAACTGTAGAGCATTTTTTAGCATTGGCATCTGAGCTGTTACCACCATGGCTAAAAACCACACTACAATTTTGTAAAAGGGGGAGGGGTTAGTTTGTGATTACATACTAGGCGAAGATGTTTTTCTGTGTTCTGTGTGTTTGAAAAGACATGGTTTTCTGTTAGGATTGACTGTGTAGGATTGATTTGTACTAGTCTGGCTTGTTTAGTTTTACAATGAGTGTATTGATGTTGTACTGCTCACTGCAGTATGTAAGATGCTGCCTTTTCCTAGGTACACTCTTGTGTGACGTGGATTGTTACTAAAAATCATGTTTTTCATACAGATGGGGAGGTGTCAAAAAATGATGGGCCCCAGGTGTCACATATGCTAGATACTCCACTGCCCTCAACATCCAGAAATGAGATCGTCATTGACCAAGTGAGGACTCTGGTAATGCAGGATCGTCAAATCACCAAGGGGTACTACCTTCGTAATGTTGTGGCCGGATCTGTGGGCAGCGAACAATTGGCAGCTCCATCACAATAACACACCTGGCCAAATATAACACACCTGTGATTCCTCGGGCTCCCTACTCTCTCGACACGGCTCCGTGTAACTTCTGGCTTTTCTCCAAGCTGAAAATGCCCCTGAAGGGAACCAAATTTCAGTCAAGAGAAGACTTGTAGAATGCAATGGACCAGTTGTGAGCAATCTCAAAAGAGGCGTTCCAGCACTGCTTCCGGCAGTGGCAGAACCGTTGGAAGAAATGTGTGGCAGCCCAAGTGTACTACTTTGAAGGAGATTCATTTAAGATTGTTGTATCTGAATACGAATATTTTTTATGAATAAAGGTCTGATACTTTTTGAAAAGCTCTCATATTGTCCATCTATTCATTATTTTGTGGTGTCCTTCAAGGATCCATTTTTACCTTCTCTGTTTAACATTTTCCTCTGAGTCCCCTGGCAACTTTAATACAATTATTTGACCTCTCTGCTTATTTGTATGCCTATTATATCCTTCTAATCTATTAAAATGATGAAACATCCACCCTCGACAGGTTTGTCTTGATACCATAGGTAAACGTTGACAGATTGACTGATCCTTAACACAAAACTATAACGTGCAGGATTATAGATCATAATCCACCATCTCTGGTCTAAGGCCCAGATTCTCAAAACTTTAATGCCGTTGCTAAACTTTACGGACGGTTTAGCCTATACGCATTTTAGCGGCGGATTATCAAAACAGATTATTTCTGTCAATAGCGAACTTTCTAGCAGTCTCTGACAATGACATGCAAATGGGCTCTTCAACATTGAAATGAGCCCTCTGATGGATTCTTAAAAAATGCCGAGCAATTTTCGAAAAGCGGCTGCATTTTTTGGCAACAAAAATAAGCACTTGGTCACTTTTCAATGAAGGCTTTCGATAAAGTATTCAAACGCAAGGAGGTAATACTCCAAATGAAGATCAGACTTGTTCACGCACTCATTTTATCAGTGGTCGGTTACGGATGCAAAAGCTGGACACTACAGAAACAAGATAGAAAGAAGGTTGACTCATTTGAGCTTTGGTGCTGGAGAAGGATTTTAGACGTGCCATGGACCACCAGAAGAACTAACAAATAATTTCTGGATGAGATCAAACCAGTTATGTCACGTGCAGCCCAAATGAAGAAGTTAAGACTGTCTTATTTTGGTCACACCATCAGAAGAAAGAGGTCACTGGAGAAGGACATCATATTTGGGGCAATCGAAGGAACCAGGCGAAGAGGGCGACTTGCAACAGATGGAATATAACGCTGGAGGACCTTTCCGGGCAAGCACAAAACCAATTTCTTTTTAGATCCACAATTCATCAAGTCGCTAGGACTCAAGCACAAGTCGATGGCACCTAACAAAAACAACAGCATCTGTGTTTGCTTCTAATAATGTTGATAGTATGCAGATTGAGACATGATCTGAAATCATTGGTGATTCAATTTTGGCTATTTTTAGTGTTGTTGATAATCAGTGCATGATCCATTCTGACAATGACATTTTGAGAATTTGATGAGAATGTGACATTTTCTTATAGTGCTTTCAGGGCTCCTTTTACGAAAGCGCGGTAGCAGTTTAAAGTGCATAATAGCGCGCGCGCTAAACTGCCGGCCGCGCTAGCCGCTACCGCCTCCTCTTGAGCAGGCGGTAGTTTTTGGGCTAGCGCAGGGGTTAGCACTTGATTAAATGTCGTGTGCGTTAAAGCCGCTAGCGCGGCTTCATAAAAGGAGCCCTCAGTGTTTTCCAGAGGGTATTATTTTTTATAAAGTTTTTGTAAATATGTAAAACGTGCAAAGTAAATTTTCTATGCATAAAGGGTTAGATTCAATAAATGGCTCCCAAACCTAGGCACTGGAATGATCCACGTTAAACTACTATTCTGTAAAGGACACTCTGGCCCAGATTCTATAAAAGACACCCCCCCCTCTTCTACAAAGCTGTGCTAGCCCATAGAGATTTAAAGGGCTTCGGGGCTGTTGCTGTGCGGCTTTGTAGAAGAGGGGGGGGGGGGTTAAAGTTGGGCACCTAGATTTGCGCCTAACTTAACTAGGAAAAAAATATTAATTGGCACCAATAATGAGCAATTAGCACCTCATAATTGGTTTAAATTGCAGTTAATTGGATGGTAGGCACCTAACTTGGTAGGCGCCTACCACTTTCAGGTAGGCGCCTTAGTCCAAGGCACCTACCAGGAAGAAGGTGTGGTTCGGGGACAGATCATGGGTATGTTTGGTATGTAGGTGCCTATTTTGGACTGCTGGGGATGTTGTGGGGGGGGGGAGGGGGAGGCCGGAAGGAGGGATTGGGCATTCCATGTACCGGGGGTTGTTTTGGGGGTGGCGGCAGGAGGATTGGGCATTCCTCCTGCTGGGGATGTTCAAGGGGGTGGGATTCTCTAACGATTCTGTATAGGACACCGGTGTGCGATTTTCAGCCACCACTTTAGGTGGCTGCTGAGACCAGCGTTCTATACAGAACCAGCCCCTTTGTGTCATGCTCCTCGGCGCCTATATTTTAGGTGCCATTTATAAAATCAAAGTCTCTGTGTATTTTTTAGAATACTAGCTTAGAGCACATTTTGCACCTATTTTTGGACTTGATCATTAATGCCTGCCAAAAAGGGATACAAATATAGGTACTCAACTTATGGCAGTTAGGCGCACAAATCCAGGTATTCTTATAGCCTCATGCCTAAATTGTGGGAACTCCTCTGACCTGCCCGTGCCCCTTCCATTTAGGTGTGTATGTTATAGGTCAGATCCACATGTAACTCCTAATTACTGCCAATTAAATGCTTGTTAACTCTAATAATTGATTGCTAGCACCTAATTGACTAATTAGTTTGTGTGGATCTGGGATCTGCACCCAAATTTGGGTGACTTTTAGAGAATTGGGGGGAAAATGGCTATTATAAATAATGTGGGAATTTTGCACAAAATAAGTAGTTGCACAGAAAGACAATAAATACATGTACATAGTAAATGGCAGCAGATAAAGACCTGAATGGTCCATCCAGTCTGCCCTTTAATCACATGCATTACAATTTCATGATTAAATTAAAAAGCCTTTTTTTTTTTTTTGTTATTTCTGGGCCATAGACCTTAGAAGTCCGCCCGATACTGTCCTTAAGTTCCAACTACTGGAGATGCCGTTGAAGTTCACTTCAGCCTATCCAAATCATCTCCTTTGCGGGATTCAGGCCGTGAAAGTTTGCCTATTCATATTCTAGTTCATCCCATGCTTTTTTGAATTCTATCACAGTTTTCCTCTCCACTACCCACCTTAGGAGGGCATTCCACGCATTCACCACCCTCTCCTTGAAAATGAATTTCCTAATATTACTCTTTAAATCTACTACCCATCAACCTCAATTCATGCCCTCTAGTTTTACCAATTTTCCTTCTCTGGAAAAGATTTGGTCCTATATTAATACCTCTCAAATATTTAAATGTCTGTATCATATCACCCCTGTTCCTCCTCTCCTCCAGAGTATACATGTTGAGCTCTTCTAGTCTCTCCTCGTACTTCTTTTGGTGCAAACCCCCTACCATTTTTGTTGTTTTCCTCTGGACCGCTTCAAGACTTCTTATATCCTTGACCAGATACGACCTCCAAAACTGAACACAGTACTCCAAGCAGGGCCTCACCAATGACCTATATCACCAATGACCTATATCTGGCCAAGAATATATGAAGATTTGAAGCGGTCCAGAAGAAAGCGACGAAAATGGTAGGGTGTTTTTACCAAAAGAAGTACGAGAAGATACTGGAAGACCTTAACAATACAGCTATTTCCATACATGCAGAGAGTACAGGCTCATATTTGTATCCACCTAGGAGCAGCTTCAAATTTGCATAAGAGCATCTGTGATTTACTATCGATAATTCTGTGAATCTATTTTATAAAGAAATGTAGGCACCTATGTTGCTTTTTATATAATATTAGTAAATAAAAAAATCTCAATTACCATTACTCTAACACAGCATCAAATTATATACAGTACTAAAAGGGATTCTTAGAAATAGTAAGAGCCCTTCATATGTGAATGGGAGAAAAAATTCTGGTATAAATAATCCAGCTTGTGCTCACCCAGCAGGTATAATCATAGGTCTAAAAACACACAGCGAAGCAATCAGTCAATACAATGTGAAAAAAATAAAATGCAACTTAGCTTTTAAGATGTAATGAATATTTTCAAATATACCTTTGTACAATTGGTAGAAAATAGGACCATTTTATATAGAAGTCTGATTATTAATTTATCCCACTTGCCTATAATATGATTGAAGTCTACAAAATCCTGAGCTGAGTAGAACGGGTACAAGTGGATCGATTTTTCACTCCGTCAAAAATTACAAAGACTAGGGGACACTCGATGAAGTTACAGGGAAATACTTTTAAAACCAATAGGAGAAAATATCTTTTCACTCAGAGAATAGTTAAGCTCTGGAACGTGTTGCCAGAGGTTGTGGTAAGAGCGGATAGCGTAGTTGGTTTTAAGAAAGGTTTGGACAATTTCCTGAAGGAAAAATCTGTTATTGAGAAAGATATGGGGGAAGCCACTGCTTGTCCTGGATTGGTAGCGTGGAATGTTGCTACTCCTTGGGTTTTGGCCAGGTACTAGAGACCTGGATTGGCGACCGTGAGAACGGGCTACTGGACTTCATGGACCATTGGTCTGACCCAGTAAGGCTATTCTTATGTTCGTATGTAATTCTTTACTTAAAGAATGTATCCTTTTTTCCATATGTCCTTTTGCAGTTTATTTAGTTTGCAGTCCACAGAGAAATTCATAGTTATAGATATTAAAATTCACTGTTATTATTAAATAATAGTTACTGTGTACTACCAGCTTTACTATCAAAAGAGAAAAAATATGGTTTTAAATATTAGGTGGATATACATTCTTTAGCATTATGTTCTGTCCCTGTAATAAACCTAACGTTACGATAAATCTTCCCTCACAGTCTCGCATTTGTTTATATACAATATCTCAGAGGAAGGGCTTTTTTTTGTATTATATTGCTACCACTCTTTGCTGTTGCACACAAGAATGGCAATTATCCTTTAACTTCTTATGCTCTATTGTATTCAAGTGGGTCATTTAAAAAAGCAATATTCATTTTACTTTACATCAAAGAATGACATTGACCTTTTTACTTGGAAATGGATATCATCATCATCATTTACAGAAGTCAATTTGTGATTATCCATCCTTCATGTGGTTTTTTTTCATGAATACTTATATTTTTCCATTTCTGAAACCTCTTTGCATCCTTCACTGCTGTACATCCTTTGAGGTAGTTCTTTCTCCTGTTGATGATATCTGAATGTACGGGGGGCTGCTGAAAGGTTCTCAGCCCAACCAAGAAGAGAATGGTGTGGAGCCATGAAAATTAAGTTATTCCACACTTTTGGCACTTTTCGTTTCATTTCTTATCAGTGAAACAAAAAGTGTCAAGAAAAGTACGGAATAACTTGCAAATTTCATGACTCCACATCATTCTCTTCTTGGTTGGGCTGAGAACCTTTCAGTGGCCCTTCGTATGTATCTAAAGGGTCCAGAAGGGAACTCCCAACATGACATCATGTTTTGCCGGAAGACTGTTTCAAGGCTTGTTTCCTTATCCTGCACACGAGTCATCTTCTAGTCAGTCTCAATAAGCACATGTCATAGGAGCCAAATTTATAAAGAACCCCACAGCTCCTTGTATGCAGCCCTAAGAATCAGTGCGCTATCTTTTGTTTTTAATATGCAACTGACTAAAAGACTAGAGGATGACCCGTGTGCAGGATAAGGAAACAAGCCTTGAACAGCATTTTGGCGAAACATGATGTCATGTCGGAAGATAATTAAGGGAATAGACTTAGTAGATAAAGGCAGGTTGTTCACTCTCTCCAAGGTAGAGAGAACAAGAGGGCACTCTCTAAAGTTAAAATGGGAAAGATTCCGTACAAAAGTAAGGAAGTTCTTCACCCAGAGAGTGGTAGAAATCTGGAACGCTCTTCCGAAGGCTGTTATAGGGGAAAACACCCTCCAGGGATTCAAGACAAAGTTAGAAAAGTTCCTGCTGAACCAGAACATATGCAGGTAAGGCTAGACTCAGTTAGGGCACTGGCCTTTGACCTAAGGGCCGCCGCGGGAGCGGATTGCTGGGCACGAAGGACCACTGGTCTGACCCAGCAGCGGCAATTCTTATGTTCCTATGAAACATCTAACTGAGTGCATTTAATTGATAAATTATTTATCAGTGACTAAAGAATATGGTTTGGACCGATGAAGAGATTTGGCTAAACAATTTTCAGAGCTGTAACATCTAATCTAAAATTAGCTGCTAAAGTCCACCAAACTAACTATACTGGAAGACTGAGAGAAGATATACGTAAGTGATTACAATTGTATATTTGATTCTCACACAGATAGAGTACTTTGTCCATATTGAGTGTTATATATTATCCATATGGCAGCTGAATTGTAACACTGTATAGATAACATTGCCATCACCCTGCTTTACACCCTGCTTTAAAAAATAAAATTATAGTATTTCCATCAATTAAGCAGACAAAGCTATTCAGAGGAAAGCTACTAAAATGGTACCTGGTCTTCATCATAAGTTGTATGGGGTCAGACTTAACGATCTCAATTTGTATACTTTGGAGGAAAGACGGGAGGAGAGATATGATAGAGACGTTTAAATACCTATGTGGCGTAAACGTGCATGAGTCAATTCTTATTTGAAAGAAAGCTCTGGAATGAGAGGGCATAGGATGAAGTTAAGAGGTGATAGGCTCAGGAGTAATCTAAGGAAATACTTTTTTTTTACAGAAAGGGCGGTAGATGTGTGGAACAGTATCCCGGAAGAGGAGGTGGAGACAGAGGCTGTGTTTGAATTTAAGAAATGTGGGAACTCTTGGAGAGAGGAAGAGATAATGGTTACTGCGGATGGGCAGACTGGATGGGCCATTTGGCCGTTATCTGACATCATGTTTCTATGTTGTATATTAAAAACTAAAGATGGCACACTGATTCTTAGGGCTGCATACAAGGAGCTTTATAAAGTTGGCTCCTATGACACGTTCAGTCCACACCCAGTCTCTGCCCGGTCCCTGCCCATGCCATGCTAAGCTAAGCTGTTATTATGGGATGTTTTATCAGGGCAGTTATTTTAGCATGTAGTGGTCATCAGTGCAGGCCTGCGTGAACAGTTAGCTCTGGATTCTATATATGGAGTTTTAAGTTGCATGCACAAATTTGGGCGTGAGCCCAATTTGTAAGTGCAACTTGACTGACGAGTCGATCAGCATCGATAGTTCACCGCCGCAAGCAATTAATCAGCAGTAATTGTCACTAATTAGAATTGACACACACATCTTTTTAGATATATTCTATAAAGGGATGCGCATAAACTTTAGTGCGTGGAACTGAAGAGGAGACATGGCCATGGAAGGGGCCTGGGTGGGTTGTAGAGAGCTCCTAAATTCAGGCGCACTGTTATAGGATACGTCCAACGTGCGCACACATCTTAAACGCGGGTGTTTAGCCCTTGCTTTCTTTGGCATAAATAACTCTGCCTAAATGTTAGTCACATAGATAGTTACTATGTGCAATTTTACAAACTGTACCTATCTCTAGAGGCAGTTTCTATAATCGCGCTAAGCACCAACCTTTTCGGTGCCAATTTTATAGGAGATATATATGGAATTTACTTCTTAGTGTACATTAAAAGCCATGCTAACTGCTTCATACACTCTAGCAAAAATACCCCAATTTTGATGTGGGGTTTTTTTTTTGTAATTTTGTTTTGTTGTTGTTTAAACTTTCTATATCTCACTGAGAGTCATCCAAGACATGAACCATAAACCAAAATAAATACCCCTCCCCCTTTTACAAAGACGCGTTTTTTGTGCCAGCCGCGGTGGTAACAGCTCCAACGCTCATAGGAATTCTTTGAGCGTCGAACCTGTTACCGCCACGGCTGGTGCTAAAAATGCTAGCGCGGTTATGTAAAAAAAAAGGGGGGGGGGAGAGGGGTAAATAAGGGACTTTTCCCCTTTAGGATTTGCTCCTTTATTCATTCCCAGCACTTTAGATTTAAGTGGGTTTAGTTTCAATTCATCAGAGATCGCCCATGCTGAGAGAGGCTTTAAGCAGTGATTAACCTAGGTAAACTCTCCACATGCTGGGAACCCATCACAAAGTTAAATATCGTTGACACAGAAATGATATTGAATGCCAAGTTCTTATATATTAATCTTTGCAGATGATAGGAGTAAATTATTGAGCACCACTGGAGACAGGGTGGGGTCCTATTGGTCTCTACCTGACAAGGGTCAAGAAAAGGATAAAATATTTTTTTCACGCTCAGTTTTATTTTTCCCCAGAAAAATAAATAGCTAATTCCCCCTTTTACAAAACTGTAGCACAGTTTCTAGCGCCGGCTGTGGCAGTAGCAGCTTCAACGCTCATAGAATTTCTTCCCTCCAAAATCTCAAATGTCATTGGGACAATGTCTAAGAACAGACTTTCTACAATTCAGATTTAATTGGTACCTTTCTGGACCAGGTGCCCAGAACATTCTTTTTATTGCTGCCTAGGAAAGAACATTATACTAGCCTGCTACATAAAACAGCATGGTAGACCATTCCCTTGTAGGCGTCCTTGTTGGTAGAACATTCCTCATGTCAGAACATTGCCTTGTAGGCATCCACAGTATTCTCTCCTTGGCACAGCCCTAATCGTTGTCATGTGGATGTCTTTTCAAACTATTTCTTGCACCTGGGTCATATAATGCAAGAGTATTCTTGAATTCTGTAACCTAGAGACAACTGAATGACCTGTGTCAGAACTGGCTCATTCAAATTAGCTCCAGAGTTTAAGATGAAAGTGATATAAATAAAAGCCCATTAGTGTCTATCACATAATTTCCTTGCTTGACTTATTATTTTGGCTTGTTTTTGGCCTTTATGCCACCAATATCATTTTTATCTTGATGAGTCCCATGCCCCAAGCACTGAAGGCACTGATCAGTCATGCCTGCTTTGGATGCAGCCATAGCTATGCTTATGCAGAATAAGTGATAACTACATCCAGATGGCTCACACAGTTAGTATATTGTAGTGTAGATCACTGCTCTGAACTAGAACAGCGGGAAGGAAATACTGTTTTCTAAACAGGACAGAGCCCCTTCATCCTTTTTATTGGGAGTTTCAAATACCAGCATGTCGAGCGTCACAAATCAGTTGGGTTTTCAGGATATTCATAATAAATATGTATCAGAGATTTGCCCATTGCTTCCATTGTATGCAAATCTGTCTCTTGCGTATCCAAGGCAAGCTGTGAAATGGAAAAGCTGCCAGTCACACTATAAAGATAAGTAAATTGGATATATGAGAATATAATGCATTTAATAGTACAAAATCAGTTATCGTCCCTTGTATATGATCAGGCTTCTAGGAGCTATTCTATAAAGTACTGCAAACATTTACACGTGTTATACACATAAATTTTTAGAATATTAGTATACTAGTCTTTAAGCCCGTTACATTAACGGGTGCTAGAATATATGTATGTCTGTCTTTCTTTCTGTCTCACTCCCTGCTCTTGTGTCTTTCTTCTTTTCTTTCTGTCTCCCTCCCTCCTATTATTTGTCTTTCTTTCTATTTGTCTCTCTTTCTGCCCCCTATGCAGCATTTATCTCCCCTTGTCCACTTTCCTGTACAGTAGCCATATCAGCATTCCCTCCCCCTCCATTTCCTTGTGCATCAGCATTCCCACCCTCCCTACTTCCCTGTGCAGCATTTTCCTCCCTCGGGTGCTAGAATATATGTGTGTGTGTCTGTCTTTATTTCTTTCTCTCTCTGTCTCCTTAGCCACTTTTTCCTGTCCATTCTCCCTTCTTTTTACCTCCCCTGTGTCCACCACCACCCCTTCACTGCTCCCCTTATCCAGCATCAGCCCTTCTCCCTTTGTTTTACCTCCCCCCTGTCCATCATCACCTCTTCCTGATCCCCCTGTCCAGAGTTTTTTATTTACTAGGATAGAGTCCTTGTGGCCCCCCATTCCCTTCCCTTCCCTTCCCTTGTAACTCGGCGATTCAAGCAGCCTGTGCAGCAGTCTTCACACGCTGCTTCGGGTCCTTCTACTGCCCTTATTTGCTCTGCCGCATCTCTGATGACATCATCAGAGACGCGGCAGAGCAAATCAGGGCAGTAGAAGGGCCTGAAGCAGCGTGTGAAGACTGCTGCACAGGCTTCTTGAATCGCCGGGTAGGTATTCGGGTCAGCGGCAAGGGAAGGGGGGTGAGCGGCAAAGAACTCCTCTGGTCTGTTGCGGAGGGCGGCTCGGCTCCATTTATTGATTCGTTGGGGGGGGAATGCGCTGTGTTGGGGGGAAGGGTAGGCAACGCAGGGACCGGATTGCGCGCTTGTGGTGCCTGAGCTGCAGGAGAGGGAGCTGGTTGTGCGTGGCGGGGGAGGCCCCGACTGCAGCTTCTTCGTCGTTGAAAGCCGCCGCCGCCGCAGCTCCTCTCTGTCGATCCTGGTCCAGTTCGAGAGAGGAGCCGGGGGTGAGGAAGGCCACCGCAGCTATGTAAATTTTTTTTTATTTGAAAGCCACCGCCGGGGCCGCGCATGCGCAATTGTGTTTTCGCGACAGATCAGGGAACACGTTTTTTTTAGTGCGCATGCGCGGCCTATCATTTTATTATATTAGATTGTATGTGCACCCTGAGAGCTATTTGGTAAATGGGTACCTATCTTACTTAGTATGTATTTGCAAAAGGGATATACACATGCCTGGAATATAAAGGGGGTAGAGGTGTACACACTCTGAGCATTCAAGAAAAAACTCTTTAATTAAACAGTAGTGCTGAGCCTGTTTCTTTACAGGCTCCTATAAGTTTGTGTTCTTCAAAGAAACCAAGTAGGCTTTTCCCCAGTCTTTTCCCAAACACAAGTACCATTCTCCATAGGGCTTGACACACCCCAAAATAGTCTTTATTTTAGGTGCAGGAAACAGTTAGGCAGCATTTGGTCCCAGGTCTTAGCAGGCACTAGAACAAAGGCGGGTTTTTAAACTCTGACAGTGCCAAGCCCTTCCAACCAGTTTCTCCAGCTCTTAGGTTCCCTCTAACACACCTCTCCTCCTGGGTCTGGCTCAGCCTTTTAAATTCCCCTGAGTCATTTCTGGTTTCCTACTTTTCTCCCCTCCCCCTTCCTGAGGAAAACTATTTCTCAATGCTGCTGTGGTTGTGAGACAATTTAGCCAGGAAGGGGAGTGCCATGTTTTCCTGAGGTTTATTCTGAGTCTGAGCAGCAGTGTCAAGCAGGGGAAGTGGCAGGGTTTCTTACACTCTGTCACAGTGCCCCATTACAAAATTATCTTTCATATCTT
This sequence comes from Geotrypetes seraphini, assembly GCF_902459505.1. NCBI lineage: Eukaryota > Metazoa > Chordata > Amphibia > Gymnophiona > Dermophiidae > Geotrypetes > Geotrypetes seraphini. Next base: position 469,929,882 of record NC_047085.1, on the reverse strand, counting down.
CCGTGGTAGTATAGTAAGGTGGGGCAAGAGGGTTGTCCACCCTGGGTGCCATCTTGGTGGGGGCACTGGCATCCGTCCTCCTCTCCATGCCCCACTCCTTTCTAAACCCCTTTGCCGCAAGCATGCACCCCTTCCCTCGTACTTCTTTAATTTTCCCGGCACGAGCAGTATCAAAAACTTGCTGCCTGCATCAGTGTTGGCTCTCTCTGATGTCACATCCGGGTTCTGCCCTAGGAAGTGACAGAGGGAGAGCCGACATGACGCGGGCAACAAGTTCATGATACTGCTTGTGCTGGGAAAATTAAAGAGGTACAGGGGAAGGGGGCACATGAACGACATGGGGGGTCGGGAAGGAGCAGGGGACAGAGAAGAGGGTGGGGGAAGGGAACTACCGCCCCAAGCACCACTCACCCTCACTACATCACTGGTTGCCAATATCCTAAAAACTCCAAAGAAAGATAAGAGGAATGCCACTGTGAATAGTAAAACCTCTGTGTGGTTGGAACATGCCTCATTTATATTCTGGGTTTTTTTCAAAGAGGTCAAGGCAGATGACTTTAAAATATGCAATGTCACATCAGTAACAACCATACAAAAATAGACAAATATACCCCCTCTCTTATCACTAAACCGCGATAGCAGTTTTTAGCGCAGGGAGCTGCGCTGAATGCCCAGCGCTGCTCTCGACGCTCATAGGCTCCCTGCGCTAAAATCCGCTACTGCAGTTTAGTAAAAGGGAGCCATAGTGCAAAATATATTCAGCAGATATAAATTCTCAAAACGGACACATTTTGATCACTAAATTGAAAATAAAATCATTTTTCCTAGCTTTGTTGTCTGGTGATTTCATGAGTCTCTGGTTGCACTTTCTTCTTCTGACTGTGCATCCAAACTTTCTTCCCTTCTTTCAGCCTGTATGCTTCATCTCCTCCAGACCTCATTCCATCCCCTAACTTTTTCTTCCTCTCTCCCTGCCTCCTTTTCTTTTTTCTCTCTTCATGCCCCCTTTCTTTCTTTCTGTTTCCCTTCTTTCCTTCTGTCTCCCTAGCTGCCCCCTTTCTTTTTTTCTCCCTGCCCTCCCCCAAGCCACTGCCGCCATCGAGGAACAGGCCCCAAAGCCACCATGATAGAGCCACCAAGATGATAAAGGGGATGGAATTCCTCTCGTATGAGGAAAGACTAAAAAGGTTAGAGCTCTTCAGTATGGAAAAGAGTCAGCTGAGGGAAGATATGATTGACTTCTACAAAATCCTGAGTGGAGTAGAATGGGTACAAGTGGATCGATTTTTCACTCCGTCAAAAATTACAAAGACTAGGGGACACTCAATGAAGTTACAGGGAAATACTTTTAAAACCAATAGGAGGGAATTTTTTTTTACTCAGAGAATAGTTAAGCTCTGGAATGCGTTGCCAGAGGATGTGGTAAGAGCGGATAGTGTAGCTGGTTTTAAGAAAGATTTGGACAATTTCCTGGAGGAAAAGTCCATAGTCGGTTATTGAGAAAGACATGGGGGAAGCCACTGCTTGCCCTGGATCGGTTTTGGCCAGGTACTAATGACCTGGATTGGCCACCGAGAAAAAGGGCTACTGGGCTTGATGGACCTTTGGTCTGACCCAGTAAGGCTATTCTTAATTTGTTATGTCCTTTTACTATGCTTTTTAAAAATTTTATTGTTGGTAGATCATTTTGACTTGGTCATTTTAAAAGTAGCTCACAAGTCCAAAAAGTGTGGGCATCCCTGATCTAAGAGAAGAACGTCTTATAAACAGATTCAAGAGCAAGTTAAAGTGCTTTCTTTTTAAAGATGCCTTTGACTGACTAGTTTCTTAGATTTGGTCTACTCCTTCGAATTTTATTGCTCTGTTACTTTTATTTTTCCTCTCCTGATGTTTACCCCCTTATTTGTTTCTTTTCTATTATATTTCTTACCCTTTTCCCCCTTTTTGTAGTGTATGTCATGTACGTTGAGTATTGTTTGCATGTTTATTCCCCCTGAAAGTTGTAAAGTTTTTTAAATAATGTACGTCGCTTTAAAGTATGATTAAGCGATTAATCAAATTTTAAATAAAACTTGGGTTTATGTTCCCTTTCTTTTGATTTACATTTATTATGGCTGCGGCATTTTCTTACTGGAACATGAATTCTGAAGAACAAGATAAACTTAAAATCACATATTATATCACAGTATGATTCCAACCACTTTCCCTTGTCATATTAGCCAGCCTTAGAGGCATACCGTTCCTCACACATTACATCAGTCAGATAACAAGCATATTTTAAAGTACAGACTGTCAAAGTCCCAGGGTTGTTTTTTTTTTAACTCAGCTTTTAAACCAGGAGTTGCTATCAAAGCACTATTCCCCAGACACTGATTTTACATAATTTATTTAACTGTCATATTCCCTTACCTATTCAAAAGTCTCTATGATTTACTGTTCTAAAAGTTCTCAGTGAAGCAGACTTGGCTCCCCATTCGTAAAAAATGGTGACAGCTTAGGTCTTGCCATCCATGCAAAATTCCAAATGTATTCAGGCAAATTCCCCTAAGATTCTGATCCCCACCCAGGCTACTTGTACTCACAACCAAATGTGCTGTAATCGTGATCGGCTCAAGGTAATGACACTTCAATTGCCGTGGGCTCCCCCACTCCCACTCCTGGGTCTAATCTGTGGTCACTCCTAAAAGACAAAACTTCAAAGATGTCTTGTAATGAGCTGTTAAATATATCCAGACCCATGTCCAACAGGGGTGCACTTTCCAGGCAATAAAGACTTTGGGCAGGATTCTGAGAATAGGCCATGTATGATGGGGAAAGCCCTGAGTGGAACACAAATGTGAATATCCATTTAATAACTTTCTTTTTGTTCTTCTGCATGGAGTGATGTTATCTCTTACCCCTGTACACCTTCTTAGAATGGTGTAGGTCCAACTTAAATATGTAATATCCCCCAAATCATCAGAAAATCCTTCTGAATCTTTTGCATAAATTCCACGCTCTGCATAAAAGCCAAATTGTTATCCCCAAGGCGATCAATTAAGTCCCAATGAAGAGTATTTGAACCTTTTATTGCAAGAAGAGTAGAATTAGTTGGTCCCAACTCATGCTTCAATGTTCCATCCAAATGATAGTGATGCCAGTGCCATAGAACTTATAATCTGATTAAAGCTCTCCGGGGAATCCAATGAACAAAAGTGTCCACAGATCCAGACAGTGTGCATTTTCCAGGAACTCCTTGAGTATTGCATTCAGTTCTGGTCTCCTTATCTTAAGAAAAGTAGAGCAACACTAGAAAAGGTTCAAAGAAGAACCACCAAGATGATAAAGGGAATGGAACTCCTATCGTATGAGGTTAGGGCTCTTCAGCTTGGAAAAGAGATGGCCGAGGGGAGATATGATTGAAGTCTACAAAATCTTGAGTGGTGTAGAATGGGTACAAGTGGATCGAGTTGTTGGTTTTTTTTTTTTACTGCATCAAGATTTATGGTTCATAGACAACCCCGCGAAAGACAAAGGCGCGCGCCGACAACTGAGCGCAAGACGGAGGCGCGCGCCGAAGAAAATTACAGTTTTTAGGGGATCCGATGGGGGGTTTTGTTGGGGAGCCCCCCAGTTTACTTAATAGAGATTGCGCCGGCGTTATGGGGGGTTGTAACCGTCCACATTTTACTGTGAACTTAACTTTTTCCCTAAAAACAGGGAAAAAATGAAGTTTTCAGTAAAATGTGGGGGTTACAACCCCCCAATGCCCCCACAATGTGGCGCGATCTCTATTAAGTAAAGTGGGGGGTTCCCCCCCCCCACACCCCCATCGGAGCCCTAAAAACAGTAATTTTCTGCGGTGCGCACCCCCACAATGCACTCAATTGTCTGGGCGCGCCTTTGTCCCGGCGCGCTTTTGACCTGACACCAAGATTTACAAGGACTAGGGGACACTCAATGAAGTTACAGAGTGATACTTTTAAAATTAATAGGAGGAAATATTTTTCCACCCAGAGATTAGTTGAGCTCTAGAATGCGTTGCCAGAGGATGTGATAAGAGTGGTTAATGTAGCTGGTTTTAAAAAAGGTTTAAACAAATTCCTTGGGAAAAAGTCCATAGTCTGCTGTTGAGACAGGCATGAGGGGAAGCCACTGCTTGCTCTGGATCGGTGGCATGGAATGCTGCTACTATTTGGGGTTTTTGCCTGGTACTTGTGACTTGGATTGGCCTCCATGAAGACGGAATACTGGGCTAGAGGGACCATTGGTCTGACCCAGTAAGGCTATTCTTATGTTCTTAAGTGAGCCAAATACAGGGCAATCCATTGTGACATTGCTCTTTTTTTGGCTGCTGTATAGCAAGTAAAGTTGAACTTGAATTCCACATTAAGGGCTCCTTTTACAAAGGTGCGTTAGGGCCTTAACGCGCAGAATAGCGCGTGCTAGCTCCTCTTGAGCGGCGGTAGTTTTTCAGGTAGCGCACGCTAAAAACGTTAGCGCACCTTTGTAAAAGGAGCCCTAAATTAAGTGGCTTTTTGATGAACCTATGATATTGGATGTTTTGGGTTTTTTTTTTTTTGCAAGGCAACACTATAATTGCTTTTAATGTCACTGTTTTTGTATAAACCCCCAAACCTGGTCATAAAAGGGAAAATTCTATATATGGTGCCGGATGCCAGACGCTACTTTCATGCCAAATTTTCAGCAAGAATAAAAAGTGTTCTAATGACAGCAAGGTGCCAGAACAGAAACAGCAGATCTGTGTGAAAATACACTTGCATGTCCATTTATAGAACAGTGCATAAGTGTTTCTGTGTGGATCTTCAAAGGGGACATGGCCATGGGAGGAGCTTCGGTGGGCCAGAGCAGTTCCCTCTAAATTTTCACAGTGTTATACAATTCGGGGATCTGTGACCGAACTTTCGCGCCAGGATTTACACCTGGTCTCAGTCGGTGTACCTCTTCGCACCTAAAATTGAGCGCAAATTCCAGTGCTTTGAGTGCTATTCTATAAAAAAAAAAAAAAAGGTGCTGCTTCCAGAACATCCTTTCTAGAATACCTTTTTTTGAAAATTTGTTATATTACAAACATACATGCCAAATAGAACCTACCTCACAGTTTACCCTTAATGTCCCTTCCCTGAAAATAATTGGAACTCGCCGTGCTCTTATTTTTTTCTGTAACTGCTCCAATGACTTGGAATTCTCTTCCCCTATATCTAAGACTGGAACGAGATTTGCAGAAATTTAAAAGCAGTTTAAAGAGATTTCTTTTTAAAGATGCCTTTAACTGAAAATACAATGTCTAACTAAAATGTAATACTTTCAGCAGTTTCCAAAATTAATAATTTTAGCAGTTTTCTAATTCGACCTTCATCTTCGCCAGCAAACCTTATCTTCTTACCCCCCTTGTGTACTTTCCTTCTATGTACTTTTTCTTTAAAATTGTAGTTCTCCCCCTCTCCCTATTGTTTCCTGTGGCTTTAAAAAGCAGTTACCCAAGTATGTCCTGTAATGAATTATGTACATTTAATTTTTTTTAAATGTTTTTTTTTTTACTATTTGTACAACGCTTTGTACTTCTGGTTAAGCGTTTAATCAAACAATATGAATAAACTTGATAAACTTGATAACAGGACAAAGTCAACAGCAGACAACGCAAGGACCTCAGTGTTGATCCTTCACGGAGGCCTAAAAGACCCAAACACCCCCGCCCAGAAAACCCACCCAACCCAACCCCCCCCCAACTCAGTCTAGAATACCTTTCAGAACAAATTTTTTTTTTACACCAAATTTTGGGCTCCTTTTACAAAGGATTTCGACTTTTTTATCGCCCGACGCAGTGGTATTATCTCTCACACTCATAGGAATTCTATGAGCATCGGAGTTAATACTGCCACGGTCGGTGATAAAAAAAAAAAAAAAAGCCGAACATGGCATCATAAAAGGGGGCGGGGGGTTGGTGCCGTTTCTATAATTTCCCCCCAAATGTGTCCAGCAAGACTAAGAATAGCATTTGTGCAACTCTAGTTGTGTGGCCAAATTTTGTGCAACATGGTATAAATTTGTTTTGACCAGCTAAAATAAAACTCTGGCTCGTGCCCTTTTGATATGTTCCTCCTTATTTAAGAAATGTGGTTGTTGTCTTAGTCCAATTGAATGCACAGAAATAAAGATAGATAAAGAAAATGTAATATGTTTTTTTTTTAGGTTAAATATATTTTGGACTGTTTTGGTGAAGAAAAAAAAAATCAAGGGGTCCTTTTACTAAGGCACACTAGCCATTTTAGCGCATCCATAGGCTATAATGGACGCGTTAGCATTTAGCGTGCGCTAAAACGACTAGTTCGCCTTAGTAAAAGAACCCCTAAGCTCCTCAAGTCAGAGCATTGTGCTCTATCCTGAGGATAAGGACTTTGGGACTCATTTTCAAAACAGATAAGACGTCTAAAAGATAGCACAAACTGATACTTAGACAATTTACCAGTCAAAATGTCCAATGGGCCATTTTTGAAACTGATATTCTAGACAACTTTCTGGTCATTTTGTCTCCAGTGCGTCTAAATCTTAAGGGAACATGTTAGAGGCGTGTTTGGGTAGGCTTAGGGTGGGTTTAAGACTTGGATGTTCTGTTACCGGTAATCTAATATAAAAGGTATCGCCTTATTTTCTTGTAATTTAAGGTGCATTCATTTAGCTGTTTTGGTGGGATGGGAGTGGGGGGAGTTTATCTGCACAGAAGTATTCCAGCATTAGCTGAAAAGATCTACTATGGATGGGATTATGTAACCCACATCTAATCTAATCTAATCTAATCTAAACCTTAAGTTTATATACCGCATCATCTCCATGAGAATGGAGCTCAACACGGTTTACAAGAACTTAAAATAGTGGGTAGAGAAGAAGAAAAAGGATTACATGAATTTATGTGTAGAAGGGGGGAGAGAAAGGAGGGAAGGATAGAGCTACAATTTGCTGAAAAGCCAGGTTTTCAGTTGTTTGCGGAATAACTGAAGGGAGCTCAGGTTCCGCAGCGGGGTGGTGAGGTCGTTCCAAAGACCTGTGATTTTGAAGAGAAGGGATTTTCCCAGTTTGCCTGAATAGTGGATGCCGCGTGGAGAGGGGAAGGCTAGTTTATGACACTTTGCTAGAATGATACAAGAACTGAAAAGCGGCCTGTTTACGGCCTTCAATACCTGGCTTCACGGAAACTCAATATGCTGGTTTAATTAATATATATTTTATTAATAATCAACAACAGGTTACAAGAGCAAATCTTTACAGCATATGGAGCTGACAGATAGTATGCCTCAAGCGCTTGAGTATACCTGGATATCTGTCCTCCTTTCACAATCACCAAGGCTGTCTCATACAATTCTTGACAGCCTGAGGCCACGTTGGCACATATCATATTGTTAATTCTTATTGGTCACTTGCAAACGTCATTACATTTATCAGTTTATTAATTGGTCCATAATATCTGTGTCATACCATACATGTGTCCTTTTTACTGAAAGCCCCTACCTATTCCCGTCAAATGCCATTTTAATCATCAGGTCAGCAATTTCAAGCCAACGGCCAGTAAGGGTCTGCCCATTACAGGATATTCTTGCAAATAATGTATTTTTGTATTCTTGGTCAAGACATGTTCTCATCCTTCTTAGGTTCACTTCCCTGGCATTACAGCAGATGTGATACCAGTTGCCATGTAAAAGAATAAGTTTCGCTTCATTTGCTCATTTTAGCATAAGTTTCACTTGGCTTGCTGATTTCAGCAAGCATAGATTGTGCAAAGGTTTGACAGTTTTAGTTAGAGCGTTTTCAGCCATCTTAGGCTTTTAGTTGCGTTTATTGGCCTAATATGGTAGGGGATTTCAGGGGGGGGGCTCTTCACCTCTAATTTCATAGAGGATTTAAACTTCTTCACCTGTACAGGACTCTCTCTCTCTCTCCTCCCCCTCCCTTCTCATCACACTTTAATTAGAGACTATAGGTTGTTGTAAAACAAAGGGAAAACATAGGTACTTCCTGTACTATGACTAGGATGTACTAGAAGGAAGTTTTAAGTCAAGAGGAAATGACCATAAGGTACAGGTAGCTATGAGAGTAAGATCAGTACAGCTCTGGTACAGTTTTGTCTCTATGTTCTGAAAGGAAAGGGAGCAATGGTGACATCAGAGCCCCATGACTGCACAGGGGCTCTGATGGAAGGAAGACGCCTCTGTACCTTTCTTTATTGCTGACTCTATAAGGCACCAGAAAAGCAGAGGGGACAAGGATGTGAAATACCGCCCAGCTAGAGCCAGCGGCAGAGAGGGTGATTTAGGACATTATGTAAGCTTGGTTGGTTGCCGTAAAGCATGATTAAAATAGATAAATTGTTTGATTGCTTGCTTTGTGGCCAGACGGTCTTGCTTTGTTGAGTCGCCTCAGTCCCATATAGTGAGAAATCTGCTTATATTGTGTACACCTTATGAACTAGTAAACAAAAAAAACAAAACCCCCCCAGAACCCCTCCCCCCCCAAAAAAAATGAAATTATAGCCCCACAAAGTCCTTAGCTTGTTCTCTGATTGAATGTACGCCTCTCCTGCCAACCCCAAAATTAGCACCTGTGTATGCATGCTCACAGCTGGTACAGCTGCTGTTTCCATTGTGCAGTCCAAGACTCCAGCAGGTCCAAGCATTGAGGGGATCCTCCTCGTCGTAGTTCGGGCTCCCCTGTTCTCATAACTAGCACTGGCATGCAATATCAACTGGATTCCTCCCCTCTTGCCACACACATTCAAGCTTTTATGGAGGAATCAGGTTTTCTTCTGATGGTATTGACCTCTGCTTGGCTACCTGGCTCCAGATGTAAGCAACAAATTTAGACACATTTGCAATGCATGTTCTTTGGAGCAGGTGTAAAATTTGCATGTGGGACTTTGTGACCAGGAAATGGTGACTAAAGTAATCAGAGACAAAACAAAATGAGGCTTTAATAAATTCTGCTAGACCAAATTGTAATAGAGAAGTTCAAAGCAATAACAGACCTGCCTATGGAGCCAAGGCATACAAAAATGGGCCACTCTCAACATTTTGGATCTGAGACTCCAGTCACCTTTTCCCAGAAGCAATCTCATTTGTATGCTACTTTAGGGTCATTGTACATGTTTATTTTATAAAAAGCACATAGGCATCTGTATTGCCCTTATAAAATAGGTGATGTATTTAACCTTTTTTTGTGGGCTCCCTGTTAGCAAATTATCCCTCCTCCCCACCCCACATACCTAGACATGCTAGATGGGATTTTTTTTTGCAGTCTAATTGGCCGTCATCTACCGTTACTGTATTGCATTTCATCCAACTTCTGCACTAAAAGCTTGAGTCAGAACAAGGCTGCGTCAAAGATTTATTATTTTAATCAAGCAGCCTTTTGGCTTGCTCCCAATGTGACGACCAGTTCTGACAAACCGTAAGGAGCAAGGCAGGTGGATTCCACTAGACTTTTCAGTAAAGGTAAGGTTACTTATCTAACAATGCTATGGAAGTTAGTAGAAGCTTGGCTGTTCTTACCCGGCAGCTAGTACCCACGTCTCATCTACATACTCCCTTCTTCCTTCTCCATGAAGACAGTAGCTGTATAACAGGTTACCTAGGCTCAATTGGGCAGGAAGGTGCCTATTTTGACACTTTTTATAAAGATGTGTAAATTCCCTATGCAATTTTATAAAATAAAAGAGCACATGCTGCAGCAATCGTGCCTAAATTGGAGGCAAGGACATTATTTTGGATTGTGCGGTAAAGAAATATAGAAATAAATAAATTACCCCTGCTTGAGAAGAGAATGAATATAAAGTAGCATGTTTGATCGTTAAGATCAAGTTTCAAGCTTTTATTAAAATTTGAAAAATCGCTTATCCATTTATTAAGCGATGTACAAAGATAAAAATAGGGAAATCCTATATAATAAAAGCTTACCGGTGCATGCGCTGTTTAAACTGCCGCTGTGGCGTGTGAACCGTGGCCGTGTTCCATTTTAGAACCCGGCGGCAGGGAACATTCTGGCCACTCCCCTCCTCCCACCCTCACTCACCAACTGCTGCTGCGAGGAAGCGCAGGCAAGCTCTCTCCCTGCCCGCGTCCTCGGCAGGGAACACACCTCCCGCCCTCGCTCACCGCTACCGCTGCCGCTGATCCTCCTCTTCAGAGCAGCCTGCGATCGTGGCCGGCTTTAAAAAACCTCGCAGGCCGCTCTCCAACCTCAGTAGCACGTGCTACTGAGTTGGAGAGCGGCCTGCGAGGTTCGCTAAAGCCGGCCACCACGATCGCAGGCTGCTTTGAAGAGAAGCAGGCCAGAAGATGCTGGGATGGAGGGAGGGTAAGAAGGGGATCAATACAGGGGGCCAGGGGGAGAGGGAAAGGGAGCTGCTTTGGGGGAAGGGGTGTGCTGGGGGGAGACAGAAGGGGCCATGGAGAGATAGGGTGAGGGAAAGGGGGCTGTTTTGGGGGGGAGGTGTGCTGGGGACCGACAGCTTTGCTCTGGGGAGAAGACAGAAGGGGCCATGGAGAGACAAGGAGAGGGAAAGGGGGCTGCTTTGGGGGGGGAGGGGTGTGCTTAGGGCAAACAGCTTTGCTCTGGGGGGAAGACAGAAGGGGCCATGGAGAGACAGGGAGAGGGAAAGGGGGCTGCTTTGGAGGGAGGGGTGTGCTTGGGGCAAACAGCTTTGCTCTGGGGGGGAAGACAGAAGGGGCCATGGAGAGACAGTTAGGGAGAGGGAAAGGGGGCTGCTTTGGGGGGAGGTGTGTGCTGGTGGCAGACAGCTTTGCTCGGGGGGGGGGGGGAAGACAGAAGGACACAGACAGCAGCCAAGGAGAAAGAGATAAAGAAACACAGGCAGACAGACACATCTATTCTAGCACCCGTTAATGTAACGGGCTTAAAGATTAGTACAATATAAACTGACTCGCAGACAACAATATCTCATAATTAAAATAAAACAATCAACACGAACCGAGAGGAAGGGGGGGAGAAATACATTTTCATAAAAGGAAAGAAAAATACTTAAGGTAAAAACAACATGGTAGGGGGAAAAGAAAAGAGTTTGAAAAAGGAAAAGAAAAAGCATCGCTCCTTTTATTTATTCTAGACTAGCTGATGCCCCGGCGTTGCACGGGTATTTAATTATAGCAATAACACTGTAAATGGATTCAAATAAAGATACTTTATAGTGGTGAATGAAATTATTTTTTTACAGCTTAATAAAAAGTACAATATTCAAATTATAATGTGAAATATTTGACAAAATGAATACAACTAACGCAAAACGTGTTTATAAACAACAATTTTAGTTTCACCTCCTGGAGCATGAACATATAAATTCTTGGGTGAACCCACCGTTGAGCAAGCAACATAGAGTTGTGGGACGCGAGACCCCCAGAACATATCACCCCAGGTAGTGGGGGATCTGCATACCAAGTTTCGTTCAAATAGGTCAAGCCGTTTTTGAATTACTGTGAGAATGGCTGCTTTTTACATTTTTTCCATTGACATGAATGGGTGAAATCTGATTTTCTGTTTGTAGCTCCGCCCACGTGTGCAGGTGGGCCGCGAGACCCCCAGAACATATCACCCCAGATAGTGAGGGATCTGCATACCAAGGTTCGTTCAAATCGGTCAAGCCGTTTTTGAATTACTGTGAGAATGGCAGCTTTTTACATTTTTTCCATTGACATGAATGGGTGAAATCTGATTTTCTGTTTGTAGCTCCGCCCACGTGTGCAGGTGGGCCGCGAGACCCCCAGAACATATCACCCCAGGTAGTGAGGGATCTGCATACCAAGTTTCGTTCAAATCGGTCAAGCCGTTTTTGAATTACAGTGAGAATGGCAGCTTTTTACATTTTTTCCATTGACATGAATGGATGAAATCTGATTTTCTATTTGTAGCTCCACCCACGTGTGCAGGTGGGTCGCGAGACCCCAGAACATATCACCCCAGGTAGTGAGGGATCTGCATACCAAATTTCGTTCAAATCGGTCAAGCCGTTTTTGAATTACAGTGAGAATGGCTGCTTTTTACATTTTTTCCATTGACATGAATGGGTGAAATCTGATTTTCTGTTTGTAGCTCTGCCCACGTGTGCAGGTGGGCCGCGAGAACCCCAGAACATATCACTCCAGGTAGTGAGGGATCTGCATACCAAGTTTTGTTCAAATCGGTCAAGCCGTTTTTGAATTACAGTGAGAATGGCAGCTTTTTTCATTTTTTCCATTGACATGAATGGGTGAAATTTGATTTTCTGTTTGTAACTCCGCCCATGTGTGCAGGTGGGCCGCAAGAACCCCAGAACATATCACCCCAGGTAGTGAGGGATCTGCATACCAAGTGTCGTTCAAATCGGTCAAGCTGTTTTTGAATTACTGTGAGAATGGCAGCTTTTTACATATTTACCATTGACATGAATGGGTGAAATCTGATTATTTGTTTGTAGCTCCGGCCACATGTACAGGTGGGCCGCGAGACCCCCAGAACATATCACCCCAGGTAGTTGGAATTACTGTGAGAATGGCAGTTTTTTACATTTTTTCCATTGACATGAATGGGTGAAATCTGATTTTCTGTTTGTAGCTCCGCCCATGTGTGCAGGTGGGCCGCGAGACCCCCAGAACATATCACCCCAGGTAGTGAGGGATCAGCATACCAAGTTTAGTTCAAATCGGTCCCACAGCTTTTTACATTTTTCCCATTGACTTGAATGGGTGAAATCTGAAGTTCTGTTTGTAGCTCCGCCCACGTGTGCAGTTGGGCCGCGAGACCCCCAGAACATATCATCCCGGGTAGTGAGGGATCCGCATACCAAGTTTCGTTCAAATCGGGCAAGCCGGTTTTGCGGAGGCAGTTTTTACATTTTTTCCATTGACATGAATGGGTGAAATCTGATTTTCTGTTTGTAGCTCCGCCCAGGTGTGCAGGATGGCCACGATACCCCCAGAACATATCACCCCAGGTAGTGAGGGATCTGCATACCAAGTTTCGTTCAAATCGGGCAAGCCGTTTTTGCGTTGGCAGCTGTTTTACATTTTTTCCATTGACATGAATGGGTGAAATCTGATTTTATGTTTGTAGCTCCGCCCACATGTGCAGGTGGGCCGCGAGACCCCCAGAACATATCACCCCAGGTAGTGAGGGATCGGCATACCAAGTTTCGTTCAAATCGGGCAAGCCGTTTTTGCGTTGGCAGCTCTTTACATTTTTTCCATTGACATGAATGGGTGAAATCTGATTATCTGTTTGTAGCTCCGCCCACGTGTGCAGGTGGGCCGCGAGACCCCCAGAACATATCATCCCGGGTAGTGAGGGATCTGCATACCAAGTTTCGTTCAAATCAGTCAAGCCGTTTTTGCGTGATCGCGGCACATACATACATACATCCGATTTTATATATATAGATTGAAGGCATCCTTAAATAAATAGCATTTCAATTTGCTTTTGAATCGTTCCAGCATTTTTTTCTTCTCTTATATTTCATGGAAGAGCATTCCATAGCTGGGGTGCTGTGACGGAAAAGATGTCAGGGCGTTCTATACTAATTATCTTAAGGGAGGGGATAGAAAGTAAAAGTTGATCAGAAGATCTAAGTGAACGTAAAGGCGTGTAAGGAATTAAAGAGTTTATCTAAGAAGATCGGTGCTTTTGATGTTAAAGTTTTAAAGGACAAGAGGATAATTTTAGAGGTAAATCTAAATGCAATTGGCAGGCAATGAGCTTTTATCAGGAGAGGAGTTACGTGATCAAATTTGCTAGACTTAAGAAATAAGTTTTGGCGGTATTCTGTAAAATTTGAAGACGTCTAATCTCCTTTTGTGTTATACTTTTGAATAACGAGTTGCAGTAGTCTAGTTTTGAAATTACTAGAGAGTGGATTAGAAAGTTTATGGACTTAGGCCCTCTTTTACTAAGATGCGCTAATCGATTTAGGGCACGTTAAACGCTAACGCGTGCATGTTAGTCTATGGACGCGTTAGCGCTAATCGGTTAGCGCACCTTAGTAAAAAGAGGGTGTTAGATTCAAGGAATTTATCAACTGAATGGATCATGCGCAATCTGTAAAGGCAGGACTTGACCACCGAACTGATGTGATTGCGATAAGTGATTTTTAATGGACTGCCATTAATAGTGATAAGGGCTCCTAAAGATGTACCCTCTTTCCAGGGGAAGAGCATTGCCTTTGTTTTATGGATGTTAAGTGGTCCTGTTGTGTTATTTATTCCGTACATACCATCCAGTAGGATCATTACATTCTGAGGGCCAAATGTTGCTTGAAAGACCACCGTTTAAATCTGTGACCCATTTGACTTTTCGGTACCCTATGATATCGAAACAGTGCGCTTCTATGTGGAATGCATTGCCTGTCGAGGTTAAGGGATCTTCAAGACATTTCTTGATTTCGCCATTGTTTCTTTTGCTTTTGTGATTGTACAGTTTTCATTTTATTGCGTATATTTTAGTGTACCCTGTGCAGAATTGCAGGATGCTTGTGGGTAATGCATTTTTAAATAAAATAAAATCAATGATCTGAAACAATGTTAAAAGACATAGAATTTCATTTCTGTAAATTGGCACTTAACGAAATAAGATAAACACTCTTTTCACTTACACTAAGAATTTAACCCCCCCCCACCTTTCCCCTTTCACAAAACCAAAGCACAGTTTTTAGCGCCGGCCATGGTGGTAACCGCTGAGGCTGGTGCTAAAAACTGTGCTATAGGTTTGTAAAAGGTGGAGGGGGGGGGGGGTTGGAAGTTGGTGATTGGGCTGAGAACTTTTCAGCACACACAGAACAGTGCTTATCAGTCTTGTGTGCCTGTGACCCATAGGACTCCTTTTACTAAGGTGCGCTAGCGTTTTTTAGCGCACGCAGGATATTACCGCGTGCTACACCGCGCGCTACACGGCTAGAACTAAGGTCCAGCGCTCGCGGCCATTCAGCGCATTAATGCCTTAACTCAGCTTAGTAAACGGAGCCCATAGTTGCAGGCAAATAAAATTGTGTGGCTCCCCTCCCCCAGAGGTGCAGAATAATGATGCACATGTTGGAGAGCCCACCAGGTGTGTAACCCCAAATGGGTTTTTTTTAAAACCCATTTGGGGTCTTGACTCAGTTTGGGAAGTGACATTGCACGAAGTATGCACATAGAGTATGCTATAATTTACGCATGCACCTTGCACTACCACACACGCTCCATCAAACAGATGAAATTTATACAGTCTTCTCACTGACCCTAACACTATCTGGATTAGTGTCCAGTTAGCAGACAGGATAACAGGATTATTGCCTTCTTTCTGCCTTAACTCCCCTGCTTTTTTTTTTTTTTTTAATTGTATATCCTTTCCTCTTATTATCTGTGTGTGTGTGTGTGTGTGTTGTGGTGGGGTGTGTGTGGGGGGGGTTGTTTTACAATTGTAACCCGCCTACCAACACCTTATACAATAGCAGGTGTATCAAAGAAACTGCAAATGAAATAAAGGTTGCAGCCCCAGCAGAACCTACAATAAAATTATGCACGTTCATTGCCATCACCATCCTTTTCTGCCTACGGTAATTTTTTTTTTTTTTATAAGAGCCATTTTACAGATATGTATTATCACACATGCACTAAAAATGACTTTCTACAATTGCTCTCTAAATGGATCCGAAGAGATGCACTAAGGAGCAGCCAGCTACAGGGAAACCTGGGGCCCTGGGCCAGAGCCATGACTCAGTGGGCAACACCAGCTGGCCGTGCCCTTTCCCCGGAACATAAAAAGCAAATGAACAGAAATTAAGCGCAGAGAAAATGCTAAAGGTCAGGGCCTATTTTGCTTTTATTATCGTTTTAAGCGTAGCCAGTGAACAGTCCAATGCATTTAGCAGGTGACATTAGCCAGTAACAGCCACAAAACACAATTTTGCAAGATGGGTTAGTGGAAACCAGGCATTGTCTGTCTCTCTCTCTCTCTCTGCCTGATATTTTTTCCTCTGAGTTTGCTATTTTTCATGCAGAAAGCTTCGTCAGAGCTGGCGTCTGGATCCCTGGCAAGCGGGTCCGCCTCCCTTTCTCCTTCCTCTCTCTCTCTCAGGTGTCTGCTGCTCCTTCAACTTTAGTGAAAACCGAAAAGGCAAACACTCCAAGCGCCCTCCCCCTTCCCTGTAGAAGGAGAAGAAGCAACGTGCTCTGAATGTGAGCCGCCACTTCTGCTGAATCCAGCCTTTGCTTTCCTCCCTCTCTTCTTCCCCCCTATTTACTGTTGGTATGCAACCTCAAAAGCCAATGCCTCGCACACCTCAGCCCGAAGAGTGATTGTAACGCTGTGCAACGAGAACATTTCCTCTCTCTCTCTGTTTTTGTTTTAAATATCGAGCACCAGCGTTGGAGGCTCCCCCCCCCCCCCGGTTTTTTTTGGTCTTCTCCAAACGGTGCAACCTATACCGTGGCCTGTTTGTTTTCGATTTCCAGCGCAGGGGGAGAGGAGAGAGAATCCCACGGCCGGTGGGTTGGGGTTCGCTTTCCTTGCGAGCGTTCTCGACCCCATGGCTTCGCTGTACCAGAGATTCACGGGGAAGATCAACACCTCCCGATCGTTCCCCGTCGCCCCCGAGGCCAGTCATCTGCTCGGGGGCCAGGGCGCCGAGGAAGACGGCGCCGGCAAGGGCGCCCGCCTGCTGCAAGAGCCCCGGGTCCGTTACCAGCCTCAGCCGAGGAGCGACTGCGAGGAGGAGGACGTAAGATCACTTTTTTTTTCCTTATTACTCTAAAAAGGCGCCCTTTTCTCTCGAGGTGACAAAATGTGTGTTTGCTAAAAGATCCGGGGTTTGTCGTCTGCCCCCTTCACCTCGTATTCTCCTCTCTCAAATACCGATAGGACTACTTCATAACAATTATTATGTCATTATACTATGTCAATTCCCTTGATTTTTCTTTGTTTGAAATCTTGAGCTAATTGTTTGGGGGGGGGGTTGGTTTTTTCCCCCCCCTTTATTTTTTTGTGAAACAGAAATGCGCGCTATATCAGGTTTTCTCGGTGGCAAAGTGAGCCACATTGTTATTGTGAGGCTGGAAGTTTTAACCATAGCGTTTCCTGAAGAGGAAAGTCTCTGCCCACTTAACTTAAACCCCCCGTCTTGGGCTCATTAACAGGGACCTTTTTTTAAGTCAGCCAGAATTCCGGAAGAGTTTTTTTTGTGGGTTTTTTTTTAAGCAGTCAAAATTCCCTGACTGACTGCTTCTGGCACTTTGGTGCTAGAGACCTGTTAAAAAGGACTTTCTAATATATTCACTGCAAACTAATGTGAATCTGCTGTTACCTCCTGGATCTGTAAAGAGATTTCAAAAGGTTGGATTTGCATATCGCCTTAGTAACGAATGACTCATCCGGGCACCGTCAGCTGGGGTTTGAGAGATGCAAGAATCACCTAGTATCGATTACTCTCAGCTGATTTGTTGGCGAAATATTTTTAAACGCCCACAAAACTGATAAATAGACAGCGCCTCTTCTTGCCCTTATTCTGTAATGGGCATATTGCATTAGGCTTCCCTTTCTCAAGGACAATTATTCCACTTGTGCACATACTATCACAGCAAAAACTGTGAAAGAAAAATTTATTTTAGAGATTTTGCTAGAAACACCCACATTTTTATTCTTCCCAGGTATTAAAGTGAGGAGCAAAAGAAAAATGATTTCTTATCATTAATTGCCTGCTATGGGTTATAACAGTGTCCCCTCGTGAATACAATTTTAGAAATAATTAGATTACGCTTGAACAATTCAGGTCTTATTAAGAGGAGCATTTTCCAAGTAACTATAATTCCCCCGAGAGCTGAGGAGGCATCGTTTTTTAATCTCTCTTATTTCTCATAAAGGAAAACAAACTTTCTTATAATCTAATGGAGGGGGGTCATAAGCACATGCAGTGTCTACTACACTTCTCCCTCCGTATTCGCTGTGATAGGGGATTAACAGAACCGCAAATACTGAAAAACCGCGAATAACTTTTTTATATGTTTATTCGCTGTTTTCTATTAAAAACCATCATGAATATGGTGAAACCATGAATAACATGGTGGGAGACCTGTCCTGTTCCTGAAGAAGAGGCAAAACGCGGTGAACAAAGTCCTGGGAATCAGTGATTTTCTCTGTAATCACTTGGAGTCAGTGATTTCGCTATGCAAGCTGATGTCATTTGGGGGGAGGAGCCAGCAAGCTACAAACCGTGAATAATCGAAACCGCGAATACGGAGGGAGAAGTGTATTTGGGTTTTATGAAGGTAAAACAAACCCCAGGAAGGAGGAGTGGTGATACAGTCTGCATCTGAAAACGCCCTGTCAATAGTTGAGCTGGAGTTAAATGACGACAATATTACACACGAGTCTCTTTGTATACAATGAAAAATACTACTGCATGAAATTCGTTATCAAGAATGGAGCGACATAAAGACCTGCAGGAAGCTTTAGGTGACTGTAGGTGTCAGTATTGTAAAACAAAGCTGGCAACAGATTTCTGTCTTACATTTTCTCTGCCCTGTGGTTGTTTTGGGGGTTTATTTCCTCATAATTTATCATGGTTGCATTTCTGAGTTTAAATAGACGTCCAGGGATTGTTGTCATAATCTGAAATCAGGAATCAAACAAAGAAAGACATTGGCCTCACACAATTTTCCTTCAAAATGTGTTGCAATCTCACATTTTTCATTTTAACAAAAGAGAATGGAAGTACAGTACATATATTGTCTGCAGATACATTTCAAAATACGATGTTCTATCAGCATAGTAAAACACATTTGAAAATAGAACATAGTGGGCCAAAGTGGTTGACTGCAGATGCTGTCCACACAATAATAACAATAACAATATGATTTTTGTTGTAAAATTTCCAGCACCTAAATGGATAAATTGTTTGCAGTATAAGTTTGTCTGGCCAGTGTTGTCCATTTGAATTTTGAGGTGGTCTGGGAGGGCCTAAAAGTTATATGAGAGAAGCAGCAAAATTCAATCTCATCAACCTACCTTATGTGTTCCAGCTTTAACGTAGAAATAGTAGGAATAACTTGAAAGGGATAAGTCATCTAATTTAAAGTTATGTCAGAATTTCAGCATTCATTCTTCCTTAAACACATAGCTCTGCTCAGGAGTAATCTAAGCAAATACATTTATAAGAACATAAGCAGTGCCTCTGCTGGGTCAGACCAGAGGTCTATTATGCCCAGCAATCCTCTAACGCAGTGGTCTATCAGGTCCAGGACCTGTATAGTAATCCTCTATATCCTTCTATCTCCTTTTCCTTCAGGAAATCATCCAATCCCTTCTTGAACCCCAATACCGTACTCTGTCCTATCACACCCTCTGGAAGCGAATTCCAGGTGTCCACCACCCTTTAACCAAAAGAGTGGTAGATGCATGAAATAATATCCCGGTAGAGGTGGTGGAGACAAAGATTGTGTTGGAATTCAAGAAAGCATGGGACAGACATTTGGGATCTTTTAGGGAGAGGAGGAGATAGTGGATGCTGCGGATGGGCCATTTGGCCTTTATCTACCACCGTGTCTCTAAGTTTCTATAACCATAAAGCTCTATGACCTCACAATGCAAGTGTTAAGAGCCTTAGCCTATAGGGAGAGGAGGAGAGAGTGAATGCTGCGGGTGGGCAGACTGGATGGGCTATTTGGCTTATATCTGCCATCACGTTTCTATATAGCACCTAGAGGTAGGTATGTCAAAGGTGCCTATACAGTTAGGCTCGTATGTGCACTATTCTATAAGGTAGTGCCTATGTTCTACATAGGGGAATTTTTGATAAGTCATCTAAATCTGAATTTGGACATTTTGGGAAAGACATCCAGAAATCCAGTAGCTACTGGGACATCCAATCAGCTAGCATTCTTAGCAAACTGACCACTGTACTCAGCTGTACACCACAACAATAGCCCTTTTGCCTGCAGGTGTCATCTTTATTTAAGTACAGTAGGTTTTGGATGGCTCACCATTCAATATAAGCAGGTTATAGTGACGTGCGCCTGGGACCTTTTACTGTGATGTTCGCTGCAGTACCCCTCAGAGTGCCCCCTGCGCTGCTCTGCTGTGCTCAGCTGTCTGTGTGGCCATTTGAAGCTGTAATAAAGGCTGGAATGTACTTGGGGTTTTTTTTTCACATTTTTGGGTGGTGGTTCAAGGTCTGTGATCATTGGGGAAGTAAAGGGGGGGGGGTCATGCCTTAATCCCTCCAGTGGTCATCTGGTCAGTTTGGGCCATTTTTGACCCTTTTTTGTTTTTAAAACAGGTCTAGCCCCAAATGTCAAAGCACATTTTGTTAAAAGTTTGATTAACCCTATAGAACGTCCAAGTCCTAAGACCACCCAAAACACACCTCTAACACGCTCTCATAAGATTTAGCATATAACATAAAATCAACTTATAGACTGTATGACCTTGAGGATCTATGCGGTTAACAAAAAATGAGTCTAAGTTACAATGAGAATCTAAAGGAGTTAATTACCCAAAAATCTAGAGAACAAATAAGTCTTCAAAAGTCTTCTAAAGTCTAGATATGACATGACTAGAAAAAATAATTGTTTAAAGTCTTTATCCCAGAGGGCGGCCTGATAAGACGTACAGTACGTTCATGATATCTTTTAAACTTACATCCCTTCACTGAAGGGTAAACAAAAGAGCACACGCAATGCGGGAGTTTTTTTAAATTAAAGAATGAAAATACCTTCATCAGGTATGAGGGTGCTTGACCGGTTATGACCCTGTAATAAATGAAACCAAATTTAAAGATAATTTGGACCTCCATAGGCAGCCAATGTCATTGGTTCATAGACAACTCAGCGAAAGACAAAGGCGCGCGCCGACAACTGAGCGCAAGAAGGAGGCGTGTGCCGAAGAAAATTACAGTTTTTAGGGGCTCCGACGGGGGGTTTTGTTGGGGAGCCCCCCCAGTTTACTTAATAGAGATCGCGCCGGCGTTGTGGGGGGTTTGTAACCCTCCACATTTTACTGTAAACTTAACTTTTTCCCTTAAAACAGGGAAAAAGTGAAGTTTTCAGTAAAATGTGGGGGGTTACAACCCCCCACAATGCGGCGCAATCTCTATTAAGTAAAGTGGGGGGTTCCCCCCACGCCCTCCCGGTCGGAGCCGTAAAAACAATAATTTTGTGCGGCACGCGCCTCCACGCTGCGCTCAATTGTCTGCGCGCGCCTTTGTCCCGGCGCGCTTTTGACCTGACACCAATGTCATTTGCAATAAAAAGGGGATACGTGATCATATTTTTTCCAAACCAAAAATCAATCGAACCGCTGTGTTCTGTATGACCAGAAAGATGTCTAGAAAGTTAGTTTTAAAAATGCCTACTTGGACATTTTGACTAGTAAGACATACACAATTAAGGGGATCATTATGGGGTCCTTTTATTAAGCATGCTAAATGCTAAGGCATCCATTATATTCTATGGGCCCCTTAGCATTTAGTGCGCGGTAAATCAGTTCGTGCACCTTAATAAAAGGACCCCTAATATAACAAAAAAAAAACAAACAAAATACACATCAAAAACATCAAAATTCCAATTCATATGAAAAGCATCATCCATCATATTTCATCTTACAAAACGGATGATTTCTGTTTATACTTCTGTATTGGTCATCCTACTGAATTTTGATTTTGGAATCTTTTACTTTATTTAAATACGAATGCATTCATCCTTAAGAACTGGGAGGTTAATGATTAAAAGGGGCATTATAAACTTTGGGTTAGATTTACTAAAAGCAATATTGTATTAATGTATTTTCATTATTTAAAGCAGGACTCATTACATAAAATGAGACCAATGTACTGAGTTATTCATGTTTATATTTATTAAAGCTTGATATACTATCTAGCATATGTAAGCCTAACTGGTTTATAATAATACAAAATATTAATGCGATACTTAAAGAACTCTATTAAATGGATGGAGAAAAACCAATCTTTCATATTACAAGAGACCATTCATACAAGAACATAAGAATGTGCCATACTGGGTCAGACCAATGATCCATCTAACCCAGTATCCAATCCAGTGGCCAATCCAAGTCCACAAGTACCTGGCAGAAACCCAAATAGCAGCAACATTTCGTGCTACCAATCCCAGGGCAAGCAGTGGCTTCCCCCATACCTCTCAATTTTTCCTCCAGGAACTTTTCCAAAAGCTTTTAAAAATACCAGACATGCTAACTGTTCTTACCACAGCTTTTGGCAATGTGTTCCAGAGCTTAACTATTTTTTTGAGTGAAAAAATATGTTCTCCTATGTGTTTTAAAAGCGTTTACTTGTGATTTCATTGAGTGCCCCCTGGTCTTTGTACTTTTTGAAAGAGTGATAAAAACAATCTCCCTGCCAGTTCAGCTGTTCCTGGCAGGGGGAATCCCTATCAGTTGAGCCAGCAGGAATCCCTGAAACCGGCTCAGCTGATGGGGATTTCCCTTCTGTGATCAGACAAAGTACCGTATTTGCCGGCGTATAAGACGACTGGGCGTATAAGACGACCCCCCAACTTTTAGTTAAAAAATAGAGTTTTGTGTTATACTCGCCGTATAAGACTACCCCTTCTTCCGCACACCTTCTCTACCGCCCCGGGTGCAGCACAGCCGGCCAGGTTCCCTTACTTTTGTGGCACTTCCCCGACCGACCGACAACAGCCCCGGTCCGACAAACCTCCCTGCCCTTAACCGCGAATCTAAATTACCTTCTTACAGCTGCTGTAAGAAGGTATTTAGATTTGCGGCTACAGGGCAGGGAGGATTGTCGGACCCGGGCTGTTATCGGTCGGTCGGGGAAGTGCCACAAAAGTAAGGGAACCTGGCCGGCTGTGCTGCAACCGGGGCGGGGCGGCCGCCCCTCTCTCTTGGTACCGCGAGGCTACTCTCCTTCTCCTTATCTGCCATGCCTGCAGCACAGAGCCGAACGGAAGTCTTCCCGACGTCAGCGCTGACGTCGGAGGGAGGGAGGGCTTTAGCCCTCCCTCCCCTCCGACGTCAGCGCTGACGTCGGGAAGACTTCCGTTCGGCTCTGTGCTGCAAGCAGAGAAGGTAGGGAGAAGAAGAGCCGCGTACATCCAGAAGACTGAGCATCCAACCCCGCAGGAGCCCCGCAACCCTCGGAGGCGTCCCCATGGGATCCCCGCGACCCTAGGGGGCGTCCCCACGGGATCCCCGCGACCCTAGGGGCGTCCCCGTGCAGCTCTGTAATGTAAAGTAAGTACATGTAAAACAGTACCCGGCGTATAAGACGACCCCCGACTTTGGGGAGGATTTTAAGGTACTGAAAAGTCGTCTTATACGCCGGCAAATACGGTAGTTGGGTATGTCTGCAAAACGTATGTGTTTTTCATGTGGACATTTTTATTTTTGAATAAGGCCAAAAATGATAGATGTACTAAGGACCAAAATGTCTACATAGGTAATTTTCTAAAATAAAAGATAGATGTCTGGCTTTTTTGAAAATAGACATTTTCTCTACTGGATTTTTGGACTTTTTTTTCCCAAGATGTCCTATCGAAAATGCCCCTTTTTGTTTGCTAAAAGCTCCAAACTGCCATTTTTAAAACACATTTTATACTGTTTTCTATGCTGTTTGTCTGCAATACATCTAAGTCTCAAAGGGGGCATGTTGGGGGCATTTTTTGGGTGGGCTTATGATTTCAGCATTTTTCTGCAATAATGGAACATTACAGAAAATGTCCAGGGTAAAACTTGGATGTTTGAAACTAGACCTGTTTCAATCAAGTTTCAAGTTTATTAAATTTTGATTTTACGCAATATCCAATATCAATAACAAATAAGTTGCCAAAAAGGGGGCTAAACTGACCAGAAACTTACTCCCCTAGTGGTTACTAGTGCTGCCTAATTCACGATTCGAATCGATTCACCAATTCACTTCGGGTAAATCGATTCGAATCGATTTACCCCATCAAAAAAATTAGCCTTCTGATTCATTGACTGACCCTCCCCCCTTGTCCTTAAAGCAGGAGCGGCAGCGCTGCCTCTTTCTGGCCTGCCACTCCTGCTTTAGAGGGCGAGTGGGGAGGGTCAATTGAGAAGTAGCTTCCCCGGTAGTGTCCGGCTTCCCGCAGCAATTTACCAAAATTTAGCAGCCTGCCCTGCAGAAGATTGCTGGCTCTAGCGATCTTTGCAAGCTGCCATAGGTTGTCCGAGTTGTCTTCTCTCTGTTGCGGTCCCGCCCCCTTCTCTGATGTCAGCTTGCAAAGATTGCTAGAGCCAGCGATCTTCTTCTGCAGGGCAGGCTGCTGAATGTAGATAAATTAAACACGCAGGCCTTCCGGGGAAGGGGTGGTATAGTCCTTTGTGGGGGGGAGGGTGCAGACTTTCCGGGGGGTGGGTGGGTGGGGGTGTACATACCTTCGGGGTGGGGTGCAGCCTTCCAGGGGGGGTGCAGGCTGGTCTTCAGGGGATGGGGTGTAGGCCTTCAGGGGTAGGGTGTAGGCATTCAGGGGGGGGACATGCAGGCCTTCAGGGGTGGGGTGTAGGCATTCAGGGGGGGGACATGCAGGCCTTCAGGGGTGGGATGTAGGCCTTCAGGAGGGATAGGCTGGCCTTCAGGGTGGACATGCAGGCCTTCAGGGGTAAGGTGTAGGCCTTCAGGGGGTGCAGACGTTCAGGGGAGGGGACCCTGGTGTAGAAGTACACGGAGGGAGGGAGAGAGGGAAGGGGGGGTTCAAAGAGACATGCATATGTCGGACTTTGGGGAGTGAGAAATAATGGGTCTAAAACAGAGGAGAGGGAGAGAGACAATGGGATTTAGGGATGAGAGGAACAGAAAGGGAGAGATTGTGGACTCTGGAATGGTGGGGAAGGAGGGAGTGATGCTGGATGAAAGGGTAGTTGAGAGAAGGTGGATCTGTGGATGGAGACGAAAAAAAGGAAAGATGCCAGACCTCTGGGAGAGGGAAGGGAAATGGAAGGGGAGGATAGAGATGTAAGATTGATGGTTAGCACAGAGAAAGAAGAAAGAAGGAGATCATGGCAAGCAAGTTATCAGAAGACAACCAGAGCCTGGGACCAACAAGATTTGAATAATGACCAGACAACAAAAGGTAGAAAAATTTTATTTTCTGTTTTGTGATTACAATATGTCAGATTTGAAACGTGTATCCTGCCAGAGCTGGTGTTAGACCGCGAACATGAGTTAGGATTTAACAGAGAGAGGAAAAGTCTTTTTAGTTTGTTTATTTTGTTTACACCATAGCACCAGTGTGGGTAGGAGAGGGCAAAGGGGGTGGAGTGGGTGAAGAGACTATAAAATAAAATCTACCAGGATGTTTTAAAAAAAACAAACATCCAATTGGGCAGGAAAATCGAATCAAAAAATTGATTCAATAGGCTGAATTGAATCGAATCAAAATTTTTTTCCTGAATCAGGCAGCACTAGTGGTTACTGACCCTCTCCCACCCCCCAAAGATGTGAATGACAGCTTCAGATGTTATTGCCAGCAGTGTTCCCTCTAAGCGGGCGGGTGTTGTGAGCAAACTTTTTTCACTGTGAGCTAAAAATATCGGGCGCCAGCAAGTTATGAGCCAAATAAATATGTTGCTTTCTACCACAGAACTTCCTTACGTTTGTATGGAATCTATCCCCTTTCAACTTTAGAGAGTGCCCTCTCGTTCTCCCTGCCTTAGCTACTAAGTCTATTCCCTTCAGTACCTTGAATGTTTCTATCATGTCCCCTCTCAATCTCCTCTG
The DNA here is from genome assembly GCF_902459505.1 of Geotrypetes seraphini. Classification (NCBI taxonomy): domain Eukaryota; kingdom Metazoa; phylum Chordata; class Amphibia; order Gymnophiona; family Dermophiidae; genus Geotrypetes; species Geotrypetes seraphini. The sequence goes on along the minus strand of NC_047085.1, from coordinate 469,904,144 downwards.
CTCAAGGGAGAAGAGGCCCAGTTTCTCTAATCTTTCGCTGTACGGCAACTCCTCCAGCCCCTTAACCATTTTAGTTGCTCTTCTCTGGATCCTTTCGAGTAGTACCGTGTCCTTCTTAAAGTACCAGTGCTGGACGCAGTACTCCAGGTGAGGGCGTACCATGGCCCGGTACAGCAGCATGATAACCTTCTCTGTCTCTTCAGTCCAGCATCTGCCCCTTCCATTCACTGTCTGTCTTTCCCTGCCATCTCTCCTCCTGCCCCCCCCCACCCCCCAATTTGGTCTAGCATCCATCATCTTCCTTCTGTTCCCCTCATGGTCTGGCATCTCTATCCTTCCCTCCCCCCTGTGGTTTTTAGCATATCTCTCTTCTCATTTCCTCCACTCAGATCTGATCATTCTCTGCTCTCTCTTCCCTTTTCTTCTCTGATCTTCCTTCTCTATTTTCTGCCTCCATCTAAATTAAATTCTTTCTTACTATTTAGTCCCGTTTCCCTCTTTTCACTGTGTCTACACACAGCTTGTCACCCCTTTCCCTCACCCCTCCATTATCTTACTATTTTCTTCCCCCTTTATTTATCTCCTCCTTCCATCCAGTATGTGTTCTTTCCCCACTTCCATTCAGCATCTGCTCTCCCTTCTCAACTGACATCCACCTGCCTTCTGCTCTCTCTCCCTTCTTCTCACTTCCATCATCTGTCCCCTTCTCTCTCTCTCTCATCTCCTCCATTCCATCATCTGCCCCTTCTCTCTCTCTCTCCCCCCCCCCAACTTCCATCATCTGCCCCCCTTCCCCTCACCTTTGTGGGTCACTTTCTTTCCCCTGAGGGTGGCTCATGTCACAGGGGAAGCTTTGGCCGAGCAGAACCGCTTGATTGACAGTGGAACTTACTTGATTGATGTCGATGCTGGGGCCCGTTGCCGTTTGAAGGAAAAAAAAAAAGGTGGAAAAAAGGAACCTGTAAAGGCGAGAGGAAGGGAAACCTCCAGGACAGCTGCTTTTTGCCCTCCTTCAGCGGCCCAAGAGTTCAGACCAGCAGCGGCAGCTCTGTATGCTTTTAACTTCGGCACAGAGCTGCCCCTAATCAATAGTTTAGCGCGGTTTCATGAGGCAGCCTCGGGGCCTTTGATAGCCGGCCCGCTTCGATGATGCGATGTGGGCCGGCCTAGCAAAGGCCCCGAGGCTGCCTTATGAAACCGCGCTAAACTATTGATTAGGGGCAGCTCTGTGCCGAAGTTAAAAGCATACACAGCTGCCGCTGCTGGTCTGGAGGTGCGGAGACAAGGCAGGAGGCAAACGCGGTGGAAGGCAGGAGTCCCGGCGAAGGCAGGAGTCCCGGCACAGCGACTGCAACAGGAAGTTGCAAGTCAGCTGACGCCGGCCTTTCGTTGCGGCGGGGACCGAATCCTTCGCGGACCGGCAAGATTTTGTTTGCGGACCGGCGGTTGAAGAACTGTGCTCTACACTGTGTGCGCTGTGACGAGAAACTTGTGCGCTGCGAGGTAATATTTTGTGCGTCAGCGCACCCCAGCGCAGCTTAGCGGGAACACTGTTAAGAGCAGCAAATAGGTCTCTGAAGCAGCCTAGTAGTCAGTGCAGTAGACTAGAGCGATGAGGTCCTAGGCTGATATCCCACTCTAACTAGTACACTTGTGGTGGAAAGTGTAAGCCCTCTTAAATCCACCCAAAACCTATTGTACCACCATTTAGGTGGCATCTGCCGTCATAAGGGCTATCGAGGAGGTATACAGTTGGGTACAGTAGGTTTGGAGAGAGTTTTAGAGAGCTCAGCATAGAATGTAAGGGGATTATGGGAAGATGTGTATCTGGAATCTTCACTGCAGTGCCCCCTAGGGTGTCCCACTGCTCTGCTGGAATGTCTATGTGGACAGTCTGCTAAAAATACTGGCCCCTCTCCTAAATCCCAACTGGATTTTGTGCATTTTTCATTTGGATGGGTTGTTTTGCGAAAATGATTTAGACAATAGATGCACTAAGGACAAACATTAAAAGAAAATAGATAAATGCATTTTTCTGGTTTGAAAATGGCCATTTCCTCTACTGGATATTTTCCCCAAAATGTCTAATCTCGTATTTGAACATTATGTTGAAAATGCCCTCCGCATCTTTTTTTGAAATATGGCAACCAGAAGTAAATATAATGAGTCAAAATGTTGTGTGATCGTGGCACCGAGGTACCCCCTCTTCAAACCCAGCATGCACCCCAAAAGAGGGAGAAAAAGCCTCAGACTTATGTAGCAGTATAGAACCAAAAGGTACAAATCAAAACTGCTTTTGATACTTTCACTGGCAAAAAAACTCCCTCACAGAAAAGCTCAGGTTTAGAAAAGGGCAAAGTCACCTGGAGGCACGTTCAAGGACTTCGCTGACAAAAGATGACTTGAGCTCCAACGCTGTCATGTCTTCTCCAGTCTTCCCAACAAGCGACCTTGTTTCACCAATATTTGGCTCGTCAGGGGAACAAACAATACAGCCTTGAAAAGTGCAGCTAAGTCCCTGAACGTGCCTCCGGGTGACTTTGCCCTTTTCTAAACCTGAGCTGTTCTGTGAGGGAGGTTTGTTTGTTTTTTTTGCCAGTGAAAGTATCGAAAGCAGTTTTGATTGGTACCTTTTGGTTCTATACTGCTAAGTCTGAGACTTTCTCTCCCTCTTTTGGGGTGCATGCTGGGTTTGAAGAGGGGGGGGGGATACCTCGGTGCCACGGTCACACAACATTTTGAATTATTATAGGAACATATTATATGTTGTGCGTCCTCGTATAATTTGTTAACCAGAAGTAAATGCAATACTCAAGGTGAGGTCGCAAACATTCAATGGCTTTTACTGCCTGAGTGTCCTACTGTAATCCCCTTCCTTCCTGAAGAATCTGCCTACTTCAAACCCCAGCCAATCATGTTTATAGTGGGTTCTTAAAAACAAAGGGGTCCTTTTCCTAAGGCGCGCTGCTAAATGTGTTCATTATATTCTATGGACGCGTTAGCATTTAGCGCGCGCTAAATCGGCAAGCGCGCCTTAGTAAAAGAGGGGGAAACTCCAGATCTCGCAGCGTGCCCTGAAAAAGCCACAGATACGGCAAGACCTGGACAACTGCAACAATCGCAAAAATCATTCGGATAGAATCGCCCTTGCCAGGCATATGGCTCAGTCCAAATCCCGTCTGCATAATACTGAGCTTGTACATTTTATTAATTTTCAATAAGCATTTGGTCAGATTATTCTATTTTATGATGAAATAATGTGCTTTAAGCTCAATTCACTTGCTTTAATTACTCATCAATGTGCCTTACTACCATAATGCTGCTTTGTAAATAGGCCCCTTTATTTTCCTATTTAGTCCATTGTTCTATATTTAGAAGCGTTCCTATTATTGCAAAATCAGCTTTGCAACCAAAATACGAAAATTTAAAAAAGAATGAGTTGGATTAGGCAATGCAGCACTACTGCTCTGTATTTATTTTGTTGAAAGAAATCGGCTCCCTTAACTGTTTTATTTAAATTACAGTGGTGCCTCGCATAACGGCCGCCTCGCACAGCGAATGCTGTGCACAACAAACTTCTTGTCTTGATCCGTACAACGGACTTCGTTTCACACAACGAAGTCGCCCGAGCTGCATCGCTTAACTGGCGCTACATATTTTAAACCTCCCCCCGCCGCCACCGCATATTTTTAAACCTCCCCCCGCCGCCACCGCATATGTTTAAACCTCCCCCCGCCGCCACCGCATATGTTTAAACCTTCCCCCGCCGCCACCGCATATTTTTAAACCTCCCCCCCGCCGCCTGGGCCTGCGCTGATCTCTGAATGGCTGCAGTCAGCTCTCGCGGGACTCACAAGAACTAACTGCAGCCAGCTCTCGCGGGACTCACAAGAACTAACTGCAGCCATTCGGAGATCGGCATGGGCCCACACAGGCGTGCAGAGGAATTGCTCCTGATCTCTGCGCTTCTGGCCTGTACGCCAGAAAGATGGGAGGAATTAAAAAAGGTACTGGGGAGTATGTGGGGGGTGATTATAATACACAGCAAGGATCAACAAAACCCCTGTCTCCCCTCCCCTTCACATATATCCCCTCTATATCATGCTAACAGCTCTAACAAGGTAAATTTATCTTTTTTTATGTCATCTTAGCATATTTTATGCTACAGAACGAATTATTTTTTTTTACATGTATTGTTATGGGAAAATGCGTTTCGCATAACAAACTTGCTCCTGGAACGAATTAAGTTCGTTGTGTGAGGCACCACTATTTCAAAGCTTGCTTTTTTTTTTTTTTTTAGGAGCGCTGTCCCAGGTGCTGAAGTAGTCTGTCCACAACAGAATGAAAGGGCTTTTAGCTCTTGTTAAATAAACGAGACCTTGAGCTATTCATTTATTTCTCTTTTGCACTTTTCAAACAAAGGGGCTTAGGCACACTAGACAATACTTCTGACCTTTATAATTTTAGCTGTGGAAATAGCACCTCCCCCCACCTTGAAGATTTCTCCTTATATCCTATTCGGTATTTGACTGACAGCAGCAATAAAACCCATGAATAGGGGTCTTGACACCATCCCGGGGAGACCACAAAATGCATGTTAGGCATAAGAATAACAACTTGCAAATGAAATTGAAAAACATGGCATTTAATTTACTTGTGTTGAATGATACTTCTGAACAGAATTTAATGAACGTGGAGAATAGTGCATTCTATTTAGGACCTCTCATTTAGGTTTTATATGATAAACATCAATAAAAACACCCCTATTATCTAATAAATATTTATTTGCAAGCAGTAGAAGAAATAATTCTTCCCCTAGTGTCCTCTCACCCCTCCCTTCACTTGCATTGTATCCTACACTCGGTTTTTATGCCTTGTCTACACTGACTCCTAGTTGTTGGCTATATCAGTTGTTGAAACTGGTTGGGATTTTGAGATGGTCTGAGAGGGCCTAAAATAGTGATTCCCAAACCTGATCCTGGAGCCACCCCAGACAGTTGGGTTTTTAGGATATCCACAATAAATATTCATGAGAGCGATTTGCATGCAGTGGAGGGAGTGCATGCAAATATCTCTCATGCTTAGGTGTGGTGGATATCCTGAAAACCTATTTGCGTGCACTGCTTCACTACATGTAACTCACTCTCATGAACATTAATTGGCTGGTGTTTCTCTAGTACCAGGCTTGGGAATCACTGGCCTAAAAGTTATTTGAAGAGGAACTGCAAATTCAGCCTCTGCTTCCTATATGTGTTCCAACTTGGATGCAGGATTAATAGGAATAACCTGAAGTGGATGTCACCTATTTTAAACTTATGGCAGAATTTCAGCATTCAGAACGCATAGCTCTGCTCAATATAGGGGTAATTCTATAAAGTAGCACACAGAGGTAGGCACCAATGCGGCACTAAAAAGTATCTAATTACATTTAGGCACTCGTGCACTACAAGTTATTCTGTAAGGTAGTCACTGCTGCAACCGTTAATTTAAAGTACAGTAAAACCTTGGTTTGTGAGCATAATTCGTTCCAAAACACTCGTATATCAAAGTGAATTTCCCCATAAGAAATAATCGAAACTACATAACCCAAAACCTTTAATAAAAAAATACTGTATGTACTCATATTGCAAGACCTTGCTTGGATATCAAGTTAAAATTAATAAAATGTTTTGCTTGTCTTGCAAAACACTTGGATACCAAGTTACTTGCAATCCAAGGTTTTACTGTAATTTATTTTCACATTTTTAATGTATTTGTGCAAAATGATCACTTATTAAACTTTCATTTGAAACATATGTGATTCCACTGGATAAAGTATCCAGCAACAATAATAGTAACTCTGACATGAAAATACAGATTATTTTTTTATTATTAAGATATGCTACAAAATGGCTTTAGCATATCTTAAAGCAACCAAAAGGTTGACCCATTGAATCCGCAGTAGAGCAAAAGTCCAAAGCAAAAGAGACTGGAGTTACTGATGCAGGCTTTATTAACACGAGAAGATAATCCACAATCTTTGTAACAAAAAAAAGTTCATCCACAACTTTTTATCAGCGAAGAGGAGTCAACACGGTCCGTGTTTCAACTTTTAATGTCTTCCTCAGGGGTCCCCGATTGGTCTCTCCAAAGAATTGGTGGATGTAGCAACCTATGCCCGGCACAGGTGAACATTTTCCTCGCGCGAACTGCTAGAAGCATATCCTATGGCATGACTTTCCCATGCACTAAGAGGTTTCTACTGTGACCCAGAGTACTAAATGCGGTGATGCTCGTAGAATTCCTATGAGTGTCGGATCAACGTCGGAGCATTTAGCACCCTGGGCCCCAGTAGAAGCCTCTATCGCAGCTTAGTAAAAGAGGGCCTTAATTGGCAAAATATGCTACATAATTGGGGAAAAAAAATAACTGTGTGTTAGGCAGCTATCTGATTCTGTAAAAGATAAAACGCCTATCACATGGCACTAACTCCTAAGTGGGTGGAGTGTGGGTGGGTGTGACTTAGGTATGGCTAAGTGCAATTCTCTAAAAACTTAGCTGCCTGAAATGTAGGCCTTAAAAACCCTTGCATACATTTCAGATGCCTACGTTTTTTACATAGACGCTGCTAGCCGCAATACTGTAAATGGTGCCTAAGTGTGATTTGACACATGGCTGGCACCTGTTTTTAGGACAGCAGCCAATTTAGGTGCCATATATAGAATTAGCCCCAAGCCCATTTCTAGTGTGTCCCTAAAAAGGGCTTTTTAAATTTTCATTTTCAGATCATGTTCTAATGCTGTCACTAGTGTGTGGTAACTGAAAATAAAGAACATTAGAGCACTTAACCCCTCCAAGTTTAGGAAGTACTAAGGGTTCCTACATTAAAGCCACACAAAAAGAAGGGAGAAGACTGACTTTGCCCAATATAGCAAACAGCACGGAAGAAAGGAGGCAAAGCTGATGTCTTAACACAGCCAAGGCAAATTTATTAATATAAATATAGTTCCAACAAGGATCCTGGTTTTGGCAGAAGAGCCTTCATGGGACAAAAGCACTGATAAGGTTATGTAAATATGATTGCAATGTGTGTAGAACTAGTGGTAAAACCTTTATAAACCGTGTGGAGCCGGTTTAATCCACAGTAGAGCAAAATGCTTCATCGACTCTGTCAGTGGAAGCAAACCAATCGAATCTGCACTTGCTCTCAGAGATGACAAAGCATTTTGCTCTACTGTGGATTAAACCGATTCTACGCGATTTATAAAGATTTTACCACTAGTTCTTAATACTGTACATTGCAATCATATTTACCTCCTTTTTTCCGTGCTGTTTGCTTAATCCTGCAAAAACCGGCAAGCGCATGGTAATATGTGCACGCTAACTGCATAACGCGTCCATACCTATTCCCCACCGATTCTCTGCCCCTGCCCAAAATAAGAAACAGCACCCTTTCCTTTTTAAACTAGTGATTGTAAACTGCATTGATCCATGTGTAGGAAACAGCAGTATTTCAAGAAACAGGCATTTGGATAAATGATGAAGGGGACTTCTCAGCGTTAGATCACAGTGTTTCCCTGTATTATTTTTTGATAATTTGATATTTTTATTTTGACTTTTATGATACTCTGGTAAGAACATAAGAATAGCTTTACTGGGTCAGACCAATGGTCCATCAAACCCAGAAGCCCGTTCTCATATTGGCCAATTCAGGTCACTAGTACCTGGACAGAACCCAAGGTGTAGCAATATTCCAAGCTACCGATACAGGGCAAGCAGTGGCTTCCCCCATGTCTTTCTCAATAATAGACTATGGACTTTTTCTCCAGGAACTTGTCCAAACCTTTCTTAAAACCAGCTATGCTATCCGCTCTTACCACATCCTCTGGTATATTAATGGTTTTTATATATTATGTTGTTATGTGTGTGTCTTTAGTATGGATGGTTCTATCCTATCATGAATTTGGATTTCTTTTCTATTATTTTAATTTGCGTTAGATTGTAAACTGCCCTGCTCTACTCCCATTGTTAAAGGTGGTATAGTAAGTCTGAAATAAATCAGGTTCAAGTTTCAAGTTTATTTAGGTCTTGATATACCGCTTTTATGTGCAAAGCGGTTTACAATTTATACAAAGTATTTAAAAAAATAACATAAATACACATAACATAACTTTATTTTTCTATACTGCCTCAATCAAAAGAATTCTAGGCAGTTTACATGAAAGAGAAACAACTGGACAATCGGTGAAATACAAAATATTAGTAATAAGAATACAGCATATTAACTAAAAGGTCTATAAAAAAATTTGAGTTAATACAGTAAAACTATTATGTTAAGGATAAAACATTGAATTAAGAGAGAAATTTATCAAATAGTGCTGTCTTAATTTCTTTTTGGAAGGCGCCATACAATAACATGGCTCCGCTAATATAATTATCCAACCAGGACTGTTGTTTACTTGCTTGAAATGCAAGCATCATGTCTAAGAAAGACCTAACTTTACAGCCTAAAATCTTTGGGTATGCAAATAAGTTACAATTCCTGGTTACCCTCACGGGGTTATATAGCACAAAATGAGATAACAAGTAGGTAGGGGCCATCCCCAAACCAACTTGAAACAGAGGCATGAAAATTTGAACATTACTTGTGCTTCCACTGGTAATCAGTGTAATAATCGGTAATAAGGACTGATATGATCGCTTTTCTTCAGCCCAAATATTGGGCGAACAGTTGTATTCTGCACTATTCTCAATTTTCTCACAACTTTCTTTGGTACGCTCAAATAAATAATGTTACAGTAGTCCAATATAGATAGTACCAATGCCTGCACCAACAATCTAAAAGATAGAGGGTCAAAATATTTTTTGATGATCTTTAATTTCCATAGTGCAAAAAAGCACTTTTTTTACCACCAAATTTGTATGTTCTTTCGAGTTTAGATGGGAGTCTAAAATCAAGGGGAACAATTCCGCAAGAACAGTACAGACAAAACGAGATACATATAGGCAAATGGAGTGGATACATTGCTTAAAATAAAAGAAAGGGGAGGCGAAATACAATAGGAGTAGGGGGAATCTTTTATATCTGGCCTAATGTCTGAGATTTTGAATAAGAAGGACTAGGTATAGACTGTGAAAAATTTATCTTCCTGCTGTACTGGTTGTCAGTGATGGTTTTTCTGTGGCCTTCCTGCTGCCTCCAGGTCAAGTTGGACTTTCCAGTTTGCCTAGAGTCAACAAATAAGCGAGACTACTGCTGAGTCAAATCTCTTTATGATTTTGGCAATATGGATGGAAAAGCGTTGAAGCTCTGATAATTAGAGGGAGAATGATGAAGTTTTATGTTATGGTTTGTAATTGTGTTGTGTTATATAAATTATGCATGTTTAATTGTAATCCACCTAGAAAAGAGTTGGTAGAGCAGAATAGAATTATAACAAACAAATCCTGTAGTAAGGCTTTTTCAGCATGTTAAGCCTAGATTAGGGCTTAGCACACCTCAGCAATAGGGCCCCTAGATTTGCAATTTATAAATACCTAATTAGTTGTAAATTGCTCTACACCAATGTTCTTCAACCACCGGTCCATGGACCAGTTCCGGTCCACAGAAATTTCCTGCCGGTCCACACGTGCATCAGGCCCAAAACAGTGTTCTTCAGCCATGGTGCGATCGATGCGGCATTATGTTCGTGCCAGCTCCCTCTTCCTAACTGATTCAGTGCACAAAGCCACGGATAGTGGCTCCTAAGGGCATCCTGCGCCTGAACCGGAAGCCTTCTCTCTGATGTCAGAGGGAAGGCTTCCAGATGAGGCATGGGATGTCCAAGGTGCAATTAGTACTATAATGGGGGCGGGATCTGGGGTGGACATTGGGTAGAGATGGGCGGGGTCTGGCCCACGACTTAGCCCAGTGTTCTTCAACCGCCGGTCCACGGACCGATGCCGGTCCACAGAATAATTCTTTTATTTCTGCCGGTGTAAAAAGGTTGAAAAACACTGTTCTACACAACGGGCTCCTTTAACTAAGGTGCGCTAGCGTTTTTAAGCGCACGCAGGAAATTACCGCGCTCTACACTTCTAGAACTAACGCCAGCTCCATGCTGGCGTTAAGGTCTAGTGTGCGCTTTTCCGCACGTTAAAGCCCTAGTGCACCTTAGGAAAAGGAACCAAAGTCATGCTTCATAGTTAACATAATTTACTAGATACAAGTAATATTTTGTCCTGTATTTTTTTAGGATTTGTTGTCACTGCTGCAACTGGTACATTGAAAATAGTTAATTATTTGTGTGAAATGATTTGTTATTAAGGCCCCCCTTTTATGAAGCTGCGTTAGGGTTTGTTTTTTTTTTTAATTTCAGGTCGCTGTGGTAAAAGCTTTGATGCTCTTAGAATTCCTATGAGCATCAGAGCTTTTACTGCAGTGACTCAAAGGCAGCTTGATAAAAGGTGGCCTGAATTTTTACTTGAATGTTGGGTTTTTTTAAATTTCAACTTCTTTATTCATTTTATATCATAAAAGTGTACAAAAATATATCAATTAATATCTATTAATATCACTTGAAAATCTTACTAACATTCATCATAAATACATAAATATTATAACCCTTCCCACCCACCCTTCCTTAATTATTCCAAATAGACACATCATAGTAATATTATGCACTAAATACACAGCAAAGCCCCCTCCCCCCTTATGTGTATCTATATTATTTTATATTGAATGTTAGTTTTAAATTCTTTCGTCAGTAACCATGGGCCTCTTTTATCAAGCCCGATAGTGCAGGTCACCACAGTAAATGCCCCAAAAGCCCATAGGGAGTTAAAAGGGCTTGGGGGCTTTTGCCGCGCAGCACTTAAGACTAGCCTTGTTGGGTCAGACCAATGGTCCATCTAGCCCAGTATCCCTTCTTCACAGAGGCCAACTGAAGTAACAAGTACTTGGCAAAACCCCAAATAGTAACAGCATTCCATGCTACCGTCCCATGCTGTCGCAACAGCAGACTATGAACTTTTCCTCCAGGAATTTGTCCAAACCCTTTTTTTAAAGCCAGCTACATTAACTTGCTAGCGTGGCTTTATAAAAGAGGCCCTATGTTTATGTAAAGGCTGTTAGACCTCTAATTTTAGGAAAATACAATAACCCATGGAACTGATATTCAGCCCCGAGGTGGTCACCTGATTTTGAGAATCTGACAGCCGCAGGCAGACTTAATTCCAGATATCCAAAGCTGGGATGACCTGGACATTTTGCCGGTGGTTGCCAGTATTCAGTGCCAGAACCCACATAGCTAAGTGGGAAATGAAAGGGCCCCACCAAAGGCAGTGGAGGAGTAGCCTAATGGTTAGCAAAGTGGCCTAAGATCCTTAGTAATTAAAAAAATAACCTGTGTTTTCATGCCACAAGTACCATTATTGCTGGATACTTTATCCAGTGGAATCACACATGTATGTTTCAAGTGAAAAGTTAATAAGCGATCATTTTGCACAAATATATTAAAAATGTGAAAATAAGTGACTTTAATTTAACAGCTGCAGCAGTGACTAGTAGAGAATGACACGGTGGCGGTTTACCCGCGGCCACCGCATTTTAGCCGCGGGTCACCCGCCGAAAACGGGGAAGAAAACTAGCAGTCGCTGCGGCGACGGGGACAAGGCCATTCACCGCCCGCGGGGCGGTGAATGGTCTTGTCTCCGCAGTGAGGTATCAAGGATCGCGCGGTCCCCGCAGCCACCGCCCGCCCGCCCGTAGCATTTAGCCAGCTCCCTCCCTCCACCTCACCTTAAATTTTGAGTTTTCCGGCTTCCTTTTTTCCGAGCCGCACGTGTTCAAAAATCTGTGCACGCGCGGCTGCGCGAGTCAATCAATCTTCTCCTCTGACGCAACCGGAAACAGGAAGTTGCAGGAGAGGAGAAGTTTGATTGACTCGCGCAGCCGCGCGTGCACGGATTTTTGAACACGTGCGGCTCGGAAAAAAGGAAGCCGGAAAACTCGAAATTTAAGGTGAGGTGGAGGGAGGGAGCTGGCTAAATGCACGGCTTTTTGAACGCGTGCGGCTAGGGAAAAAGGAAGCCGGCAAACTCGGAACGAATATAAGGTGAGGTGGAGGGAGGGTGGGGGCTGCTGGACCATTCTTCATTACTTTGCCATACTAATTCCATTCTATGTTAGGTGCCACGGACTCAGATTCGAGTCCTAGCGATGATGAGTTAAAGATCCCAAAAGATGCTGCGGGGACGGTGACGGGGCGGTGAATGGGATGGCAGTGGCGGTGACGGGGCGGTGAAAGGGATGGCAGTGACGGTGACGGGGCGGTGAATGGAATGGCGGTGACGGGGCGGTGCAGAGGATGGTGGGCCGGTGACGGGGCGGTGACGGGGACAGATTTTTTCCCCGTGTCATTCTCTAGTGACTACCTTTTGGAATAACTTCTAGTGCACGAATGCCTAAATGTAATTAATAGTTAAATGCCTAAGCGGTGCCTTCCTTTAGGTGCTTCTTTATAGAATCGCCCCCTATATTGAGCAGAGCTAACCCCCTCTTCTATGAAACTGCGATAGCAGTTTCTAGCACAGAGAGCTGCGCTGAATGGCCCATGCTGCTCCCGACGCTCATAGGGTTTAAGTGTTTTGAATGCTGGCATAACCTGGGAAGCTGGGTTCAGTTCCCACTAGAGCCCCTGGGCAAGTCACTCAGCCCTGCATTGCCGCAGGTACAAAATAAGTACCTGTCTAAATTTAAGAAAGCATGGGATAGGCACGTGGGATCTCTTAGAGCAGGGGTGTCAGTCGGTCTTCGAGGGCCGCAATCCAGTCGGGTTTTCACGATTTCACCAATGAATATGCATAGATCTATTTGCATGCACTGCTTTCATTGTATGCCAATAGATCTCATGCATATTCATTGGGGAAATCCTGAAAACCCGGCTGGATTGTGGCCCTTGAGGACTGATTTTGACACCTGTGTCTTAGAGAGAAGAAGAGATGATGGTTACTGTGGATGGGCAGACTGGATGCGCCATTTGGCTTTTACCTGTCATCATGTTTCTATGTTTCTTTATAATATGTATATAAGTAAACCACTTTGATTGTAACCACAGAAATGCAGTTCAGTAAAACCTTAATTTGCCAGCATAATTTGTTCCAAAAGCATGCTTGTAATCCAAAGCACTCGTATCTCAAAGCGAATTTCCCCCATAGGAAATACAGTGGTACCTTGGATTACGAGCATAATCTGTTCCAGGAGCATGCTCGTAATCCAAAATGCTCATTTATCAAAGCAAAGTTCCCCATAGAAAATAGTGGCAACAGCAACGATTCATTCCAGAACCCGGGGTCTGTACCTGCCGGGTGCTGCAGCGCCGTCTCCTCCGTCCGTCATCTGAAGAAGAACCCACAGTGCCACTTCGGAGGGGGGGGGGAATGTCTCTAATGTCCGCCAGCCGCCGGAGAACCCCGCAGTGCCGCTTCAGAGGGATGTGTCCTCCATCTGCCGGCCAACCCTCCACGTCGGATGCCCCTCGCATGCTGGAGAGCCCCCATCCGAGCCCATGCAGCCGAGCGTCGCCCCACCCGCACGCTGCGCACGACACGCACAACGCCGATGATTGACGCTGTGCGCGTCACACGCAATGCGCAGGTGGGACGGCACCCAGCCGCGCAGGCCCAGACAGAGGTCCTCCAACCTGCGGGAGGCACCCGACGTAGAAGGCTGGCTGGAAGATGGAAGAGGAATCCCTCGAAGCGGCGCTTCTTGGTCTGTAAGTGCTCGTTTGTCGGGGCAGTGCTCGGTTTGCGAGTCAAAAGTTTGCCGAGTGTTTTGCTCGTCTTGCAAAGTACTCGCAAACCGAGGTTCCACTGTAATGGAAACTCAGACGATTCGTTCCACAACCCAAAAACTTTGATACAGTACTGCACGTGCTTTTATTGTGAGACATCGCTTGTTTCGAACAGTCACTACACTGCAGGTGAACTTTTATTGTGTCCAGTCGCGGTCAGCGTGACGTGCGTATGGTGTGCGCGCTTGAGTTGCGGGTGCTTGTAGTACATTCTGCCGCGCTCAGCGAAGCGACGCACCTACATTGTGCATATTTGCGCTCGTACTGCGAAAGAACGCTCGTATATTGAGTTAAGATTCGATAAAATGTTTTCGCTCGTCCTGCAAAACACTCGCACACCGCGTTATTCGCTAGTCAAGGTTTGACTGTGTAACAAATCTGAGCCTCTTTCCTTTCTCCTGCTTCCATAAATAGTTCCTCCCCCCCCCCCAGCTCTGCCCACAGACTGCCACAGTGGTCAGAGGAGTCGGTATCCATTGGCCCCGAATATCATGACATCCCTCTCGATACAGTTTTAAACAGGCATAAATCATGCTGAATATATCCCTGCCTGCCCTTTTTCTTTCTTTCTCCCTTCCCTTTCTTTCTCTCTGCCTCCCTTTCTTTTTTTTTCTGTTTCTCTTCTTTCCTTCTGTCTCCCTGCCTGCCCTTTTTCTTTCTTTCTCCCTTCCCTTTCTTTCTCTCTGCCTCCCTTTCTTTTTTTTTCTGTTTCTCTTCTTTCCTTCTGTCTCCCTGCCTGCCCTTTTTCTTTCTTTCTCCCTGCCCTCCCCCAAGCCACTGCCACTGCCATTGCCATCGGGGACCAGGACCCAAACACCACCAATAACAGGCCCCAAGCTCTCCCTGCTTCGGCCAACCAGCATTCCTCTCCCCGACGTCAATTCTGCCGTCGGGAAGAGGAAGGCTGATCAGCCCAAGATCGTGATCAACCTATTGGGGGAAATGCTGCCGGGTCCTGCCTTCGCGGAAACAGAAAGTAGGCAGGACCCGCATTAGCCCGTAGTGAATGCTTGCTTCAGGGCTCTCAACATGTGCGTGCCAGCTTCCCTTCTCCTCCCCCCCCCCCCCGGACATAACTTCCGGTTTTGGAGGGAAGAGAAGAGAAGCCGGCACGCACATGTTAGAGCCCGGAGCATAAGTTCGCTACGGGCTGAAATCTCCAAGCCGGTTTTTTTGGGGTTTTTTAATGTTCAGCTTGTATATCTGGGTATGTATTTGGAAAATATATCATAGTTAAAGAGTTTTGCAACATTACATTACGTTAGTGATTTCTATTCCGCCATTACCTTGCGGTTCAAGGCGGATTACATCCAAACTAAAACAAAATTACATTCAAAATTTGAAGGAATAGAATAAGCGATGACATAGAATTTTTAAGGTAATATATATTGGGTAAAAGAGTTACCAAAGGGAAGTGGAGGTCTTTAGGAGATAAGAATAGGGTGAAATTATGGGTTTTAGATAGCGTTTGGTAGATAAAAGAGTATTAGAGAGATCTAAGGGTAAATAGAGTGTTGGATATTGGGTTGGGATTGGTTGTGCTGGATAGGTTTTATGTGTTTTTTGAAGAGTATGGTTTTAATGTCTCTCCTGAAGGCTTTGTAGTCTGTAGTCGAAGATAACAGAGTGGTGAATTGTCTGTCCAGTTTAGCTGCTTTGGAGGCTATTAGGTTATCATAAAGTTTTTTTCGTTTGAAATAGTTTTCTGTTTCTTTATTTTTTTCTTTCTGTATCACTCTTTAGCCTTTCAGAGTAAACCTTGTGTTATGGTTTCAATAATTTGTTTTTTCTTCATATTGGTTTTAGATGTTTTCCCATCAAATTCAGCTTTTTAAATGCTTCCTAGGCTTGCTTTCTGGAGGAGTCGTGATTAATGAGTTTAATTTTTGCAAGCAACTGCCAGAAGGCACTGAGTAAGATGTACAAATAGATTGTGTGTAACCTGCTCTTTTTAATTACTAAAATGATGCATTAATCTAGTGCATCAAAGATACTTTTCTGTAGTGTACATTATTGGTTCACTTTTCTAAGGCAACCCTATAAAAAGATAATTATAATAATCATATTAAAATTAAATTTCATTAAATGTGGGCAACGCTGAACAATTAGTTCAATCAGCCCAAATACAATATAGCTTTCTTGTTATACAGTATTAATTTGAAATTATCTTGTCTTACAATTCAGCATTTTTTTCCAACCTGTTAGGGGCATTTCAAAACTCCTAAGAAGTCCAAAAAAATCATAAATCGGCACTTGGGCATTTTTCTCACCAAAATGTCCAAGTGCCGATTTTTGAAACCATCGTTTTGGATGTCCCAGCCGCTGTGCGTCCAAAACAAAAAGGGGAGGGTGTGTATTTGAGTTGTGTTCTGGGCAGGCTTAGACTTGGATGTCTTGCAGCAATAAGTGAACCTTTCCCAAGATGCTCTGGATGGAACTTAGACGTTATGAGCTAGACCCGTTTTAAAAATGTCTGCCAAAAAGGTACCCAAACTGACCAGATGAGCACTGGAGGGGTTAAGGTATGAACCCCCCCCCCACTCCTCCTAGTGGTCACTGACCCCCCTTCAACCCCCCTAAAAAAAAAGGTCTGAATGAAAAATTACATACCTGACTATAGGAAAGCCTAGTAGAACATCACACAGGTGTCTTAAATAATAATAATAATTTTATTTCTTATATACCGCTATACCATAAGTTCAAAGCGGTTTACAACAAGATACATACAATGAGAGTATGAGAAGTTTACAAGATACGTACAATTAGGGTATGAGATGTTAGGGGAAAAGAAAAGTACTTTCTGGGATACAAATTATAAATGGAAGAACCAAATTGGTTTGAATCAAACAAAGAACTAGTCAGGGATTGGGGTGCAGGGGGAACAATTAGGGTAGAATACAATTGCAAATGGGAAGAGCATGAGTTAATCCAAAATCAAGAGGATTGGGGATTGGGATGGATGGCTGTGGGGGATTGGGATCAGAATTTGCTAAATAGTCTGGTGAGTGGGTTTGTCAGCCATAGAGAGAAGGATCCAGGCCCATAACTACTCTAATAACTACATTTATGGTGGAAAATGTGAGCCCACCAAAATCTAACTATACTGCTATACAGGTGTCACCTTCAGCCATAAGTGGTGGCATAGTAAGGGGGGGTGGTGGTGAGGGGGGCTGTCCATCCCGGGCGCCATGTTGGTGTTGGCGTTATCACCCCTCTTCCTCTCTGTCCCCTCTGCTGCTCCCCACTCCTTCCCTTGTCCCACACGTGCCCCTCTTCCCTTCCCCCCATACCTCTCAATCGCTCACTGCTTCGAACGACAACTTCGACGTGTTCCTCCCGACCGCATCAGCTCTCCTACTGATGTCACTTCCGGGTGCCGCCCATAGGAAGTGATGTCAGAGGGAGAGCTACTGGGGTCGCGAGGAGCACGTTGAAATTGTTACTCGTGGCGGTGAACACTAGAGGCACAGGGAAAGGGAAGGGGATGCAAGCACAGTAGGAGGATTGGGGACGAAGGAAGGGGTGCCTCTGCCTCGGGTGCTTCATCCTCACTACGCCACTGAGCATAAGGGCTATTGGGATGGCAGACAGGTGGGTATAGTAGGTTTGGGGGGAGAGTTTTGGAGGGCTCACCCTATATTATGGTTATGGTGAGAAGTACATCTTGTACCCTCTTTGTGAAGTTCACAGCAGTGCCCTGTAAGGTGCCCCACTACTCTGTTGGAATGTCTGTGTGGCCAGTAAATTGCAATGCTGGCCCTTTCCACATCCAAATGGTCTGGAATTGACTGTTTTGTGCACATTTCTGTGGTCAAAAATGGCAAATAAAGTTGGACAGCCTGGCGACTAAGAATTCTAGGTAGGATGTCTAGTGGTTATGTTGGTTTTGAAAATGGCCATTTCTCTGCCTCCAGCTTTGAACGTCTTGCAGGAAACGTCCAAAGTTGGACTTAGACATCCTATTGAAAAGGGCTCTCCTTTTATGCTACTGTGAAAGTAGACAGTTTTTTTGTAGATGGCTGAGAAATCAAGTTTTGATATTTGGAGTGCTGTTTTGAAAACGTAGGGGCATGTCTACTAACACGCACACGAGAATGGGCTTAGCGTATGCTAATGTGGGACTTTTGCATGTGCTAAACCCAGTTCTAGAATGCCTAGTAAATTAAGTAAATTTCTAGTATTTCTAGCATGCGTAACCTGAGATAAATTGATGTTTAAGAGGCTCTAAAGGTTCCTGCCTTATGGATGCGCTAACCAGGCAGCACAGTGTAAATAAGAATGTTTTGGTTATGCATAATAACATAAGGATGACCATACTTGGTCAGACCAATGGTCCATCTAGCCCGGTGTCCGTGTGCGATTCTCAAAAAGCCGCTTAAGCGGCTGCTGAGACTGGGTGTCCTTTACAGCATCGGGCCCTTGGAATCTCATTACTCCTAACCCGCAGCAACTTTAAATACTGCCAGGATATTTTTAGGCAAGCAGCATTAGGGCCCTTTAGGTTGCATTAAGGGCCAAATAATGCACATTAAGGCCCTAACACAGGGGTGGGCAACTCCGGTCCTCGAAGGCCGGAATCCAGTGGGGTTTACAGGATTTCCCCCAATGAATATGCACTGAAAGCAGTGCACGCAAATAGATCTCGTGTATATTCATTGGGGAAATCCTGAAAACCCGACTGGATTCCGGCCCTCAAGGACCGGAGTTGCCCACCCCTGCCCTAACACCAAAGTGGCCATAAACTGAAATAGAAATATGTGACAAACATTCGGCTGAAACCCCAAGAAACCAGACTCTCTTACATGCAATTCAATACTGGAAAAACAGAAATATTTTCCCTTGAACTATGGTGTGGGCTCCTTTTACGAAGCTGCGCTAGCCGTTGTAGCACGCGCTAGCCAAAAAGCTACCGCCTGCTCAAGAGGAGGCGGTAGCGGCTAGTGCGTGTGGCATTTTAGCGTGCGCTATTGCGTGCGTTAAGGCTCTTGCGCACCTTCGTAAAAGGAGCCCTATGTTTTGGTTTTTTAACTGGCATTTGCACAATTGAATTGATTATTGAAATGCTAATTTTCCAGCTTATTTATTAAACAGTTTTTCTAATAATGCCTCACTTTCTGTCTCTTTGTATGACTGTTGGCCTAAACCTCTAGAGCAGGGGTGCCCAATAGGTCGATTGCGGTCGACGGGTAGCTCGCCAAGGCAAAGTGAGTCGATCACCCAGGATTCACTTTGCCTTGGTGATCTATCGGGCCAATCAGTCTTCCTCTCCCCGACATCAATTCTGCTGTCGGAGAGAAAGTTCGGGCCAGCCAATCGCTGCCTGGCTGGGTGGAACTTCCTCTCCGACGGCAGAATTGACGTCGGGGAGAGGAATGCTGGTCGGCACGAAGCAGGGAAAGCATGGGGTGGCGTCTGCATCGGCTTTGGGGCCTGTTATCCATTGGTGGCGGTTTGGGTCCTGTTCCCCGATGGCAGCGGCAGTGGCTTGGGGAAGGGAGGGAGTAAGAAAGAAAGGGGGCAGGCAGGGAGACAGAAGGAAAGAAGAGAAACAGAAAAAAGAAAGGGGGCTTGAAGAGAGAAAGAAAGAAAGGTCAGGGAGAGAGGAAGAAAAAGTTGGGGGAGGGAATGAGGTGTGGAGGAGAGGAAGAATACAGGCTGAAAGAAAGATTGGATGCACAGTCAGAAGAAGAAAGTGCAACCAGAGACTCATGAAATCACCAGACAAGGTAGGAAAAATTATTTTATTTTAAATTTAGTGATCAAAATGTGTCTGAATTTATATCTGCTGTCTATATTTTACAATATGGTCCCTTTTACTAAAACGCAATAGTGGCTTTTAGCGCAGGGAGCCTATGAGCGTCGAGAGCAGCGCTGGGCATTCAGTGCAGCTCCCTGCGCTAAAAACTGCTATTGTGGTTTAGTAAAAAGGGAGGGGGGTGGAATTTGTCTATTTTTGTATAGTTGTTACTGAGGTGACAGTGCATAGAGTCATCTGCTTTGACCTCTTTGAAAAAACCCCGGAATAGGAATGATAATTAACAATTCTATGCGTACAGTGTGCGTTGTGTTTTTTTTAAATTTTATTGTTGGTAGATCATTTTGACTTGGTCATTTTAAAAGTAGCTCACGAGTCAAAAAAGTGTGGGCACCCCTGCTCTAGAGATTGTTGAGGATGAAGGATTTATTGGGTTGAAGTCGCTGCTCTATATCTAGAACATACATTTTATCCTAAGCACTTGGGTAAGAGATTGCATAAAATATGATAGTTACTCTACAGAGCTCTGTGAAATTTCAACACCACAAATGATTTGAAGAGATTTATAATTGCGTACTGCTCTTGCATACCTTGTGAGCTCCAGGGATTTTCTATAATAGAAGCATTGTTAATCTGCTTGTCCCAAATTAATGTTGCTGTACGTGTTATGGTATTGCTTTCATGAAGATATTCTTCAGTGTCATGCTGACTGAATATAGAATATTCTTTAATAGTATGTACTGTATGAGTATTAAAAAAATCTATTATTTGCTTTGACTATTTCTCATTAGTTGTCTTCATTAATGTCTAGTATATTTCTTTTTATCACGTATGCTTTATGAAGCACAAAAAGTATAATATGGTATCTTTATCTGCTACATATTTGTAATCAAGAGTGCCTACATACCACAAAACAAATTCCAAAAACGCATACAGATCAACATAGGAAGATAGGCCTTGATTCTATAAATGGCATCTAGCTGCTAGGCATCGTTGAGCGTGATTGTCAATCATCACTAGGCGCTGTTTATAGAATTGCACCTAAGCAGCCTTAGGCACCAGTAGGCATTGAAAGCTTCGATACACTGCCATTTAGGCCAGGAATTTCTTTCCCTAAATGAGTGCGCCTAAGTCATGTAGTAGTAGTTAGGTGCCATCGACTCATGAATTACAGATCAAAAAAGAAATCGGTTTTGTGCTAGCCCAGTAAGGTCTTCCAGTGTTATCCCCATGGTTGTTTTCAACATGTACAGCCATCTTATTGCATCCTCTTTGTCTGGCTTCTTCGATCTTCTCAAACATGATGTCCTTCTCCAATGATCTTTGTCTTCTGCCAGTATGACCAAAATAAGACAGTAACTTTGTTATTTGGACTTCAAGTGACATAGTCGGTTTGATCTCTTCCAGAATCGATTTGTTAGTTCTTCTGGCAGTTCACAGCATGCATAAAAACCTTCTCCAACACCAAAGCTCAAATTAGTCGATCATCTTTCTGTCTTGTTTCAATAGTGTCCAGCTTTTGCATCCGTAATTGACCACTTAAGTACGTGGACAAGTCTAATCTTTGTTTGGAGTGTTATTTCCTTGCTTTGGACTATTTTATTTATTTTTAAAATTTATGAATCGCTTAAAACTAAGCGATGTACAGGAACATTATATACACAGTTTTAAAATATAACAAATTTCTCTTAATACCAAAATATCAGAAAACAAACAATATTCACAGAGTTTAGAGAAAAGCTTCTACAAATAATTGCATTTTCAATCATTTCTTAAAGGACATACAATCTTTGCATACTCTCATTGTACCTGAGACTGAATTCCAGAGATTTTTACCAGCAATGGACAAAATAGACTTTTTAGATTTTTGCATAACTTTGTTGAGAGCCTTCGTTGAAGAGTGACCAAGTGCTATTCTGCAAAGTATTCTTCCCTGTTAGTTGCTTCTTTATTTATGAAAGAGTCCAGGAGATTGAAATCCTCATGACAGAAGAGATTAACCAACTGTTGAGTTAGAACTTCTGCAGTGGAGGCACCCAGAGCAGGCAAGCCTAGTGCAGGAAGTGACTTAGAAGCCTTGCTTCCACATTCTGGCAGACCAAACAGCTGACAGTGGTGAGTAGGAAAATGACTGGCATTATGAGGAGATCGGTCCTGGCAATAGAGCTAGTTTAGGTATGAGCCACTTAAGAGAAGTCTGTTACTGAGACTTTAGAAGCTATGGGAGTAATTCTGTAAGTGATTATGTGATAAGAACTTATTCCATAAATGAGTGTTGTTGCTTAATTCCCTTTATTAGCATAATAGTGAAAGGGGGTCTTTAAATTAGGCACAAGCACTTATGCCAGCCATAGAGCACTTATGTTCCACATCCAACCCTTGCTCATGCTATCACAATGTAATCAGTGGATAAGTTAGTGATACTTTAAAGAACCCTGCTAGGGAGCTGCTAATTCTGAAATTGAATCATCCCTTATGAACGTATTATGTAGTGTTCGGAGACTTATCACTAGAATTTCAGAAGCATGCCTGTGGGGTAGGAGAGAAAACCAAGGATGATAAATACAGTAAATAGACTGAAGAGTTGCACAGGTGTTGATTCAGCTTTAGCCAGTCAAAGATCACCACAAATTGGAATCCTTTCAATAATACAGGGATCCTTTTATTAAGCTGTGCACGTTTACAAACTTAAAAGGCTTACTCTGGGATGCCCTCAGGTGGGAAATTCTTTAAGAGGTACCTAAAGTTAGGTGCCTAAAATTAGGTTCCTATCTTCATTAGTAAATTGGCTTCAATTATGACCTTTGACAAGCTTATAATTGAAAAAGATAAAATTTAATTGGAAGATAGGTGCCTATCTTTGTAGGCACAATTCTAAAAAGATAGGCACTTATTCCATGATGCCTAGCAGAACCTAACACCAAACTAGGCGTGTTTAGGGGTGAAGGCATAGGCACCACTAAGTGTGATTCTGTGATGGGCGCCTAAATGTGATTGACGTGCAGTGGGTACCTAACTTTAGGCGCCTCTCTTTTTTAGGCGTCCATTACTGGATCTAGTCCTAAGTACCTAATCTGCATATGCAAAAAAAAAAAAAATAAATCATCTTTGGCAGAGAGGGTTTGTTGGGGTGGAAAGTGGCCAATCCTGTGCTAATCAGTTAATGCGCTAACTTAATAGTATGCGAGACTGACCTTTGAGGACTTTCTTAGAGATCAGACTCCACATGCGACCCTTGAGGGGAGGAATACTGGCCTAGTGCCTAACCCTCAGTAAGCCTGGTTCTAAGAGAGAGGTTGTAGTGGCTCAGCATTAAAGTTTTCACAGCAAACCTGTGAACTGCATATATAATTTGCATATATTTGCTTGAGGAGAGAGCTGTTGACTAAAACGCATCTTTAGATCTGTTTAGGACTTTTTTGAGACTTTGGGGAGTAGTAAGAGGGAAAACTTAAGTCAGGCCAAGCACACTATACTTCATGAGGGTGTGAATCCTCCCACCCTAACTGAAAAGTGCTCCTTAAGGAGAGACCTCTGGCTGGTTTCAGCCTCTTAGTTTGAGACTGAACTCTGAGGTCTTTCTTAGAGATCAGACTCCACAGGTGAACCTTGAGGTTAATTCCCTCCTGCCCACCCCAAGGCAGAGCTTTTTTGGCTCTTCAGCCAACCAGGAACAGGGCATTGCTTTAGTAGGATTTTTCTGTTCTTTCTTTTTTCTTCCAGGTGCAAGTACTTCTGCAACCACAGTATGGCTGGGAAACATTGTGTCACCAATGTTGCTGCTCAAGTTACAGCTTCTGTCTCTGTGCAGACAGAAAATGTTACCCATGCAGAGGGAGTGGTTCCATGTTCAAACTGTCTTCAGCTTGAAACCCTCATGAAGGAAGTAAAGGAACTGAGAGAGGAGGTGGCAAGACTGAGAAGCATCTGTGAGAATGATGAAATGGTTCACAAGGCATCAAAGATTATCAGCAGTGGGAATAAGAGGCTGTATTGAGGGAAGACATCTGGACCCAGATTACAGAACCCTGCAAGATTAGTACTGTGACTTCACCTGCCCTTGAACTGAAGAACCGGTATGCTGCCGTGGAAGTGGAGGAGGCGAAAGCATCCCAGGGAGAGGAAGAACCAAAGCTTGAAATCCCTCAAATTGCTGGATCCATGACCACTAGGAGGCATAAGGTAGTGGTAGTTGGTGATTACCTTCTGAGGTACAGAAGCATCCTTCTACAGACCAGACATGATGTCTCGGGAGGTATGCTATCTGCCTGTTGACAAAATCCAAGATGGTATGGAGAGATTACCAAGACTCATCAAGCCTGATGACTATTATCCGATGCTGCTCATCCACGTTGGCACTAATGATATTTCCAGGTACTCATGCAAATGTATCAAAAGTGAAGCAGTCAGGTGCACAGATGGTATTCTAGTCCATCCTCCCTGTCAAGGGTAAGGGCCAAGTCAGAGAAGCATGCATCCTGGAAGTGAATGCACGGCTACGTGCGTGGTATCATTGAGAGCGTTTTGGCTTCCTGGACCATGGGATGATTTTCCAAGGGCTGCTGAGCATTGATGGTATACATCTATCAAAGAAGGGAAGAAGTGTCTTCGGTGGCAGGCTGTCTAAGCTACTGAAGAGGGCTTTAAACTAGAAGTGATGGGATAGGGTGATCAAAGCCCCTGGATACGTATAAGCCCTCAGGTAAGTAAATCAATAAATGCCTTGTTTTAAGAAGGGTTTGGCCAATTTCCTGGAGGAAAAGTCCATAGTCTGTTATTGAGAAAGGCATGGGGGAAGCCACTGCTTGCCCTGGATTGGTAGCATGGAATATTGCTACTCCTTGGGTTTTGGCCAGGACCTGGATTGGCCACTGTGAGAACAGGCTACTGGGCTTAATGGACTGTTGGTCTGACCTAGTAAGGCTATTCTTATGTTCTTATGTACCTCATGAATGGGAAAAGGCGGCAATGTCTGAAAAGTAGTATATACTATTGCTCGAGACAGGGGTCCCTGTAGAGCTAGTATATTCAGCAGACTTTATCATTGCCGAGGCTCGGAGGCGACTGTTGTTTTTTTTTTTTTCAACCACCTTGAATTTCAATTGCGGAGGCGGGATTTGAACCGGGTCCAGCCTGGGACCCTAGGGACTACAGGGCCAGTGCTCTGACTGTTGAGCCACGACAGGGGTCCCTGTATAGCTAGTACATTCAGTAGACTTTATCATTGCCGAGGTACGGAGGCGACTGTTTTTTTCCCCCCCCTTGAAATTCCCTTGCGGAGGCGGGGTTTGAACCGGGTCCAGCCTGGGACCCTAGGGACTACAGGTCCAGTGCTCTGACTGTTGAGCCACGACAGGGGTCCCTGTAGAGCTAGTACATTCAGCAGACTTTATCATTGCTGAGGCTCGGCGGAAAGAAGATTTTGGATCTAGAAACTGTGATGGAGGAAGATGAGTTGGATATAGTGGTGACCACAGAGACGTGGTTGGAATAGATAAAGGTACTTGGAGTACCAGAATGAGGCTTGGAATAGCCAGCGAGGCATCTGGAACACCAATGCTTGGAATACTCATTGTTTGAATACTGAATACCATCTCAAAACATTGCAACAGGCTGTTGGAAGGAAACAGAGAGCTGTGATCAAGTAATTAATAGCATTGACTGCTGCGGCTATGGCAATTCTTATGTTCTTATGTAGTCCAACTGTACTTGTTTGTATGATAGAACAACAAGCTGGCAAATATTCTCAGAACACAGTGACCAAGAAGGATTATATAAATGAACAGAATCGCACATATATTCAGAAGACAGATAGGTCAATAAAAGCAGTCTATATTTAATATGAGAAAACATTGGCAACCATTGCAATTCTTTTTAAATCTTTATTTAGTTTTCAACTCCAACAAAAAGTGCAATACAATATACATACAAATAACAATAATCAAATAAGCACTTATAATCAATCAATATCAATACAAAAATAAAACTCCCATTTCCATCCAACATTTCCATCAGGGAATAATACCAAACAAAAGTTATATCCAACGCCCCCTCCCACCCTCCCCTGGATGTGTGGGTGCTAAAACAATGGGAAATAAAAATAAATAAATTATTGCAAATAACTTGTAACATGATCCTCTTGTTGAAGCCTAAAAAATAATTGGGCTGCCGAATTCTGAACTATAACCAAGGAATATGTACCAGATGCTGGCAACTCAAGTATTCAATGTTGCAATAATTATGCCCTTTGAGTATCATGGTCTGTAATGTCTTTCAAAAATAGAACAGGACACAATTTACTCAATAATCTGAGTTTAAAGTACTAAGTCCTGATTATACTTTGTAATTGTTTTTTTTTTTATTAAAAGCTTCTATACCGCTACTAATGCCTGGGGGAGTCAATTCAGAGCAGTTTACACGAGCTTCTATATTGGTGTTACGATACATGAGCTTTTAGTAATGGTGTTACAATACTGGCATTGCAAGTGGTGAGTTTTCCTGACCTAATATAAACATTTCTTAAGCTTAACTTACAAATTAAAGGAATCTTTTACTAAAGACTAGCGCCCATTACCTGTCACAGGATCCATTTTATTCCTATGGGTCTTGCAGCAAATAACATGCATTAATCATTAGTAAAACACTCCCTATATTCCACAACTTATCCTGCTAAAGTTACTTCTTTCTGCTCACCTGCAATGACATTATTGGAAGAATAGGAGTGACACTTACCCTCTCTTTTACGAAACTGCACTAGTTTCTAGCGCAGGGAGCCACGCTGAATGGCCCGCACTGCTCCCGACGCTCATCGGAACTCGATGAGCGTCCGGAGCAGCGCAGGCCATTCGGTGCGACTCCCCGCGCTAGAAACTGCTATTACAGTTTTGTAAAAGGAGGCCTTACAGCGGTGGTCTCAAACTCAAACCCTTTGCAGGGCCACATTTGGGATCTGTAGGTACTTGGAGGACCTCAGAAAAAAATAGTTAATGTCTTATTAAAGAAATGACAATTTAGCATGAGGTAAAAACTCCTTATAGTTTATAAATCTTTCCTTTTGGCTCAGTCTTAATAATAATATTGTCATTTATAGCTAAAGAGACATATCATCAAGAAACTGTTTTATTTTACTTTTGTGATTATGATAAACATACCGAGGGCCTCAAAATAGTACCTGGCGGGCTGCATGTGGCCCCAGGGCCTCGTTTGGAATGTCCCACTATGGTTTTCTTATGTTCTTATGTGAGCCAAGTATAGGATAGTGAAGCCACTGTGACATCACTGTTGAGTTTGGCTCTTAGGCATTGGTGGAATGAGGCATTATGACATCACAATCTCAGCTCTGGAATGTTGCTACTCTTTGGGTTTCTGCCAGGTACTTGAGACCTGGGTTAGCCACTGTTGGAAACAGGATACTGGGCTTGATGGACCTTTGGCAGTGGTCTCAAACTCAAACCCTTTGCAGGGCCACATTTGGGATTTGTAGGTACTTGGAGGGCCTCAGAAAAAAATAGTTAATGTCTTATTAAAGAAATGACCATTTTGCATGAGGTAAAACTCTTTATAGTTTAAATCTTTCCTTTTGGCTAAGTCTTAATAATAATATTGTAATTTATAGCTAAAGAGACATATGATCAAGAACCTGTTTTATTTTACTTTTGTGATTATGATAAATATATCGAGGGCCTCAAAATAGTACCTGGCGGGCCGTATGTAGCCCCCGGGCCGCGTGTTTGAATTGAGACCACTGCCTTACAGTATACTCTGTAGCAATAGGTGTAACACAGGGATCTCAAAGTCCTTCCTTGAGGGCCGTAATCCAGTCGGGTTTTCAGGATTTCCCCAATGAATATGCATTGAAAGCAGTGCATGCACATAGATCTCATGCATATTCATTGGGGAAATCCTGAAAACCTGACTGGATTGCGGCCCTCAAGGAGGGACTTTGAGACCCCTGGTATAACACATGGAAACACTGGGCCCTTTTCCAAAATTTTGTTGCCTGAGATCTTTTCCAATGTAACAAATTTTATACAGCTGGGTCTGGTTAGGGCCAAATGTTACCTCTGAATCTAGCCAGACAGCTGGGTTCCTGACTTGAGTAGCTGCTTTCACTGGAAATCCTGACACCACGACATGCTCTGGGAGATGCGAGTCGTAATCCAACATTAGACCCCCCCCAAAAAAAATCCAGTTTTTACATTTAGTCGCATGCGATGTGCTTGCAACCAAGTTTGAACTGCACTGACTACACTCTGAAAATGGGACAACAGCATAGATAACCCCGTCTGTCGTTGGAAGTAAAAATTGAATTTCATCAGTGTAAACTCAAAATGAAACATTCAAGGAGCGGGTGAAGGGCTCCTTTTACGGAGGCGCGCTAGCATTTTTAACGCACACGCCGGATTAGCACGTGCTATAGCCGAAAAACTACCGCCTGCTCAAGAGGAAGCGGTAGCGGCTAGCGCGTGCGGCATTGTAGCACGCGCTATTCCGCGCGTTAAGGCCCTGATGCGCCTTCGTAAAAGGAGCCCTAAATGACACAATGGAAATAAATAATTATTAAATAAAAGGGCAGAAAGCGATGAACCTCGAGACACGCCTGTAAGACCATCACGTCGAACAGAAAGATCACCATGCAACAACACGTCCTGCTTTTTCCCCTGTTAGATAAAATTCCAACCAACACAAGACCATCCCCGCAAGACCACAACCCCCCTCTACCCCACTCCCACTCCAAAAGAGCCTCCCAGAGAAGACGTATATTTTTCCTGGCTATTGTTTCTGCAGGTGCTATTATCTTGTTGTTTTCCATTCCATGGAATTTTAGGGCATTTAGGTGGAATTCATGAAAGGGTGTTAAGTGTGTTAGCACGGAAATCACATTGGCATACGCTAACTGCTAAAGACACCTATAGGAATGTTTAGGATTTAGTGCTTTATTTAAAAAAATAGGGAGTCCATTGGCTTTATTTGTTGATTCACAGTAAATGAGATTATTTTGCCTTCTGACTTTTTTCATTACACATCCGGGGCGGGAGAAGGGGAGGGGAGGGAAAGATACTGGAAAAATGGAAATGAAATATTGGTATTATAGTAATAAAGTTGTTTAGTATTATCACTTATTGTTAGTAGGGGGGATATAGTTATATTTCTATATACTATTTATATGAAATGGTGTATTTTCTGTAAGAACTTGATACTTTTAACCAAATGTATTACACTGTTGTAATTTAAGAAAATAATAAAATATTTTTTTTAAAAAAAGGAATATGATGGGCATCTTTAATGGCTAGCATGCGCTAATGCGATTGCAACATATTTAATACCCTTTCATGAATTCCCCACTAACCCCCTCTTCTATTAAACTGCGCTAGCAGTTTCTAGCGCGGGGAGCCGCGCTGAATGGCTCCTGCTGCTGATAGAGTTCCTATGAGCATCGGAAGCAGCGCAGGCCATTCAGCGCGGCTCTCTGCACTAAAAACTGCTAGCGCAGTTTAATAGAAGAGGGGGGGTAAGTATATCTTTTGTGGCCACCAGCAGTTGCAAAACTTCTCAGTTAATAGAAAGGTGATGGGAATTATGTATGGTTTGCCTTTAGATTTATTGAGGTTTTTATGTTGTAGGTGTCCTCTTTCCTGTTTTTTTTATCTTCTTATATTGGTAAATGGTTGGGGTTTTTTTTGCATGCTTTATTTGGCTCATTGTCAGCCCTTCCCCCTTCTTTTCTCAGTCATTGCCATGTTGTTTCTTCTTCTGACAGTGTGCTTGAACAAAGTGCAACT
Source organism: Geotrypetes seraphini (assembly GCF_902459505.1). NCBI lineage: Eukaryota > Metazoa > Chordata > Amphibia > Gymnophiona > Dermophiidae > Geotrypetes > Geotrypetes seraphini. The sequence goes on along the minus strand of NC_047085.1, from coordinate 469,874,793 downwards.
AGTGGTTCTTTTATTATATATTGTTTGGCATTTGTATGCATCTGCTGCTTCTTTTGCAAGATGTATTCAGCTCTAAATTCATTACAAATAAAGAGCTCAGAAATATGCTGTATACACTAGCAAAATTCTAGTAGCCTTCCTCTCTTAACCAACTCCATCCTGTTCATATCTTTTGGGAAGTGCAGTCTTCAGAATTGTATACAACATTCTAAATGAGGTCTCATCACAGTCTTATACAGAGGCATCATTACCTCATAAGAACATAAGAAATGCCTGCACCGGATCAGACCTGGGGTCCATCTAGTCCGGTGATCCGCACACACGGAGGCTCAGCCAAGCGTACCCCGGCGAATATCTTAGTCACTCGTATCCCTCAATGTGTCCTGCAAGAAGAGGTGTCAGGTCAAAACCGCGGAAGACAAAGGCGCGCGCCGCCAACTGAGCGCAGCGTGGAGACGTGCGCCGAAGAAAATGACTGTTTTTAGGGGCTCCGACGGGGGTGTGTGCGTGGGAACCCCACCACTTTACTTTATACAGATCGCGTCGCGTTGTGGGGGATTTGGGGGGTTGTAACCCCCCACATTTTACTGAAAACTTCACTTTTTCCCTAAAAACAGGGAAAAAGTTAAGTTTACAGTATAATGAGGGGGGTTACAACCCCCAAACCACCCACAACGCCACCGCGATTTGTATTAAGTAAAGTGGGGGGGCTCCCCAACAAAACCCCCGTCAGAGCCCCTAAAAACTGTCATTTTCTTCGGCGCGCGCCTCCATCTTGCGCTCAGTTGTCGGTGCGCGCCTTTGTCTTCCGCGGTTTTGTCTATGAACCCAAGAAGATGTGCATCCAAATTTTCCTTAAATCCTAGAATGGTGGTTTCCTCCTTGTTCCTACTGGCCTCTCTTCTCCCTATGCACCCAAACATTTCTTGTAGCTTTCACCGTCTCCTTTTCAACCTGTTTGGCCACCTTAAGATCATCACAAACTATCGCACCCAAATCCCTCTCCTTTTTCATGCACAAAAGTTTTTCACCCCCTAAACTGTACCATTGACTTGGGTTTCTGCAGCCTAAATGCCTGACCATGCATTTTGTAGCTGCCAAATTCTGGACCATTCTTTTAAAACTATGCTAGGTCCTTCCTCATGTTATCCACACCTTCAGGGGTGCTTACTCTATTTATGTAAAGAAGCAAACCTTACCAGACAGCCCTTCAGCGATGCCACATGTGTATCTACCTTTATATAATGGGCTCATACCAGACCTTCTCTTATTGAATTACCCTTCACCAGTAGGTGGTACTGTTTATATCCAGAAAAAAGATTTGGGAGACATTTCACCTTTCATTTCTGTATATTTGGCCCAAATTGTTGACTTATTTTCAGGGTTGGTCTAGTTTTCTGGATATGGTTCTTACCTTTCCAAATCTGAGCTCAGCAAAAATCTACCTGGAGAAAAATAGCTGGTGCAAGCAATCACATGTACTCCATGCCTGTGGCAAGTCTGAAAGTGAAAGCATGCACCTACGGCATTTTTGCACCTACTGGTGCAAAGTCAGATGTGGGTCTTTGTCCTAATACAGACAGTTTAAAGACTACCCCTGTCTAACCAAAAATCAAATACCTATCGGTAAAGGGGATATGGGATATGGCATACGCTCTTTTTGAGAGCCTCCACACACATCATAGATGTGAAAACAATTATTTTCCTAATGTTCCTTCTTTCCACCACACTTACTACCTACTAAGTTACTGGACTGTTCATTAAGAAGCTGACTCATCCAAAATGTTTTGGCTGCTGAAGGTTTCATAGAGCCAACATCCCCCCCTCCCCCCATAGCAGCTGTTAGAACAGCTGATATTTGGGAGATATTTGGCAAAAACTAAAATAGTCATCATAATATCTGAAAGAAGAAAAAAATATTTGGAACACACAAGAGCAGGCAACACTGGCGATGCTCGGTTAACAATTTCCAATCCATCCACAGATATATCTATAAACAAATATTCGCCTATTCTCACCCTCCTGATGGTGGGGCAGCACCAGGTTCCTGCAGTTTGGAAGGGCTGTGCAGAAGAGATGGCCTAGACTTACTGGAGGTGGATTCCTTTAAGGACTCTCAGATGGGAAGAGTTGCCTAGGAGCTCTGGAAACGCCACTGGCTCCCAGTCCAGAAGGTTCACCATCAATAAGCAGCAGCCTGAGACATGCCATTTCACGTGCATTTCTTGAATTGTAAATATTACACAGATCAGGATATTGGTTTATGATGGCTAGAGATTGCTCACAAAGCTTGCACACTGGAGAAAAGCTGCTTTCAAAAAGGCTAAGCTGCTGGTGGCATATAGAGCACTCTTGAGATTTAAATACTGCACTGGCAGTCGATAATAAAACACAAGTGTCTCTCAACATACATATGCACCCTTTTGCAATTCTGTGCAACCCAAGAAGCAAATATTAGAGTAAAGGATCTGACTCTAAACTGTTGAGTCTGTAGTAGAGAATGACATGGGGACAAATTTTCCCATCCCCATGAGTTATTTTCCTGTCTCTGCCCCATTCCTACAAGCTCTTGTCTTCATCTTCACAAACCTCAAACACTTTAAAATCATAAGTGTTTTGAGGCTTGTATGTTTAAAGCAGAGCTTACAGGAATGGAGCAGGGAAAGGGACAATGACAAAACTCACAGGGATTGGGGAAATTGAGTTCCTGCGGTGACAGGGAAAAATTTGTCCCTGTGTCATTCTCTAGTCTGTAGCCTTTACCCTCTTAATTTTCTTTTGTATTTTAGGCTATCGAGCATAAAAAATGAAACCGCAAGTAAGAATATTCAATCTTTACTCTAACTGGCTGTGGTAGCAGTTTGTTCACAGTAATAGATAAGAGAAAAAGATTCCGAAGTATGCAACCAACTTTACATGCACTCTGCAAGATGTGCCGGGGACACAACTATTAGTATATTCTAACTCAGGAGTGGCCACACTTTTTGGGTTTGCGAGCTACTTTTAAAATGACCAAGTCAAAATGATCTACCAACAATAAAATTTTAAAAAACACAAAGCACACTGTACACAGAGAAAATGTTAATTATCATTTATATTCCGCGGGTTTTCAAAGAGGTCAAGGCAAATGACTTTATGCAATGTCACCTCAGGAACAACTATACAAAAATAGACAAATATACCTCCTCCCTTTTTACTAAACCGCGATAGCGGTTTTTAGCATAGGGAGCTTCGCTTTATGCCCTGCGCTGCTCTCAATGCTCATAGGTTCTCTGCGCTAAAATTCGCTATTGCGGTTTAGTAAAAGGGGACCTTAGTGTAAAATAAAGACAGCAGATATAAATTCTCAAAATGGACACATTTTGATCACTAAATTGAAAATAAAATCATTTTTCCTACCTTTCTTGTCTGGTGATTTCATGAGTCTCTGGTTGCACTTTATTCTTCTGACTGTGCATCCAATGTTTCTGCCCTTCTTTTAGCCTGCTGTATGCTTCCAGACCTCATTCCCTCTTCCAGCTTTTTCTGCCTATCTCCCTGCCCCCTCCCCTTTCTTTCTGTCTTTCTTTCTGTCTCCCTGCCCCCATTCTTTCTTTTTGTCTCCCTGCCCCTCTTTCTTTCTGTCTGTCTTTCTCTCTCCATACCTCCTTTCTTTCTGTCTTTCTGTCCCCCCTTTCTTTCTTTTTCCCTTCTTTCTTTCTGTCATCCTGCTCCCCCTTCTTTCTGTCGCCCTGCCTGCTCTCAAGACACTGCCACTGCCATTCGGGAACAGGCCTCCAAACCACCGCCGCCTCAAGCTCTCCCTGCTCCCCCACACAGAAGCATCGGGCCGACCAGATTTCCTTCGTCATTTCTGAAGTCAGAGAGGAAGTTCCAGGCCAGCCAGGCAGCGATTGGCTGGCCCGGAATTTCCTCTACAACGTCAGAATTGATGTCGGGTAGGGGAATTTGGTCGGCTCAATGCTTCTGAGTCGGGAAGCAAGTAGAACACGAAGGCAATGCGATCAGCTTGCGTTGCCTTTGTGATCTACCGTTCGATCGCGATCGACCTTTTGGGCACCCCTGCTCTAACTTATCTTTGCACTAAACAGCATCCCAATTTACTTTCACTACTGTGCTGCTACTTAGAAGCATTAAGTGATCGGTGCAGGTTGTGGCTGCAAAGCCCAGGACTTCCAGCTAAACTAGCTCGGAGCACAAAAGACTCTCCAACTTCTCTTGAAGACCTCACCATGCATTCATTACCCCTAAAAACATAAGAATAGGCGGAGGGATTCAAGATGGCCGCGAGACGATGAGGGTGTGAGAGACGCTTGCAAAAACTCAGCAAATAATTACCTATTAACTTTTTCTGATGCCGAAGAGGAGAGGGAAAAGCACCTCTGGAGCCTCGAGGCACCTGGAAACTCCCCTGTAGACGATTATGGAAGACTTTTTGTGGCGCCTACGGCAAGAGTCAACACCGTCGGGGAATCGCCCGCTGGAACCGCTAGCAATGAGTGAGGCTGCAGCGAGTTTCCTTGGGCTAGAGACAAGGCTGAGCCCTGACGCCAGGACCCCCAACCGCAGAGTGCTAGCTCTCCATGGGGAAGTAGTCAGTCCGAAGAGGCAGACTACATCTCCAGGGAGGCTGAAGTGAGTAAAGCACATGAGAAGAACGTATCTGTGGTGGAAACAGCGAAGGGATATGAAGAGGAGCAAGGCTTTCAGGGGGAGAAGATCTCTAAACCTGTGGAAACAGGAACAATAACTGCAAGTATATTTTCTGTTACTAGACCTACTAATGTCACCATAGACTCCATATGGGACTTAGTAGTTACTCTGGGACAGACATTGTCACCACAAATTAAGGACTTAGAAAATAAATTCTTAGAACAAAGAGAATTAAATGGACTTAAACAGGACAATATTTTGGTAAAAACTAATGTGGAAAAAATTGAAAAAAAGATAACTGAAGTAAATCAAGTACAAATTACTTTGATTAAAGACAACTTAAATTTAAGGAGAAAGGTGGAAATGATGGAAAATAATATGCGTCTAAATAATCTTAGATTTTTGTTGCCACTAGAAGCGAGAATCATCTTCAAATTCGCCTGCCTCTGCTTCAAAACCCTAATAGGCTTGTCCCCGATATATCTTTCTCACCATTTTGCGTTCCCAGGCACCACTCGCACATGCAATGCCTATCTGTTCACCTACCCATCCCCAAAGGGATGCACCTACAAAAGATTCCTTAATAGAACTCTCTCATTCCAAGCTGGCAAATGGACAGATTGCCTGACCACCCTCATCTCATCTGCCCCATCTTACTTATCCTTCAGGAAATCTCTCAAATCTTACCTCTATGATAAATTTCTCGAACCCCTCCCCTCCAAATAACTAAACCCTACCACCTCTCCTCCCCCGATCTCTCCTTTCCTCCACCCCAATCCAATACTTCCTTCCTTCTCACTTACCCTCCCCTCTTGACACCCTCCCGTAATTGATACTTGTCATTTACCACTCTTTATCCTCGCCATACAGGTAACTATCTTTTTAATTATCTTTGCATAGTAAACCGCTCAACCGCATTATCCAGCCTCTTGCACAGTATCTTACTCTTTAAGTCTCTCGCACCGTATTTTCACTGTATAAATATCTCTGCTGTAGATGTACAGACTCCTGCACTGTAATTCTGCTTTGTTTTCCGCTGTATTAACACCTATGCTAAATATGTACAGTCCCCTGCATTGTAAATTGCTCTCAACTGCATAGTGCATTCCCTTACATTGTATCTTCGCTGTATATGTACAGTCTCTTACATTGTAAACAGCTCTGAACTGTTTGTGGTATTGCGGTATACAAAAATAAAGTTATTATTATTATTATTACTTGGCCAAAACATTCCATGCTACCAATCCAGGGCAAGCAGAGACTTCCCCCATGTCTTAATAACAGACTATGGACTTTTTCTCCAGGAATTTGTCCAAACCTTTCTTAAAACTAGCTATGCTGTCCACTTTTACCACAACCTCTGGCAATGTGTTCCAGAGCTTAACTATTTTCTGAGTGAAAAAATATTTCCTCCTATTGGTTTTAAAACGTATTTCCCTGTAACTTCATCGAGTGTCCCCTAGTCTTTGTAATTGTTGACAGAGTGAAAATTGATCCACTTGTACCCGTTCTACTCCACTCAGGATTTTGTAGACTTCAATCATATCTCCCCTCAGCCGTCTCTTTTCCAAGCTGAAGAGCCCTAACCGTTTTAGTCTTTCCTCATATGAGAGGAGTTCCTATCCCCTTTATCATCTTAGTCACTCTTCTTTGAACCTTTTGTAGTGCCGCTATATCTTTCTTGAGATAAGGAGACCAAAACTGAATGTAATACTCCAAGTGAGGGTGCACCATGTTTCTTTTAGTGTGATTTTGTATATAATTTGTTTGGGGTTTTTTTTTTTTTTAATTATTGTATTTATATACCACTTATGGCCTAAGTGGTTTAAATTCAGGTACTCAAGCATTTTTCTCTATCTGTCCTGGTGGGCTCACACTCTATCTAATGTACCTGGGGCAATTGGGGATTAGGTAACTTGCCCAGGGTTATAAGGAGCAGCATGGGATTTGAACCCACAGCCGCAGGGTGCTGAGGCTGTAGCTCTAACCACTGTACCACACACTCCCCACTGTATGTGATTATTGTTCCCCCGCTTAGATTTGTGGATCGGCGGATTATAAATAATTTAAAATAAATAAATTATACTAATCTTAGTTTTGTTAGCCATCCCTTTTTTAATAATTCCTAGCATCTTTTGTTTGCTTTTTTGGCCGCCGCCAAAGATAATAACTTCAAGCATTGCACAGAGCAGAGCAGATAGACTTTCACCTCTAGCAGGAGTAGGATTGCCAGATTTTCGAACTGGAAAATCTGGACCCCCCTAGACCCACCCCCAGGCCCGCCCTGCAACGCCTTAATCCCGCCCTACTCCCGCCCACTGCTGCCTGTTCTTGTCGGGCAGGGAGGAAGTCCACGCATGCATGGGTTTTGAAAAGCCATCCGGACCCCTCAAAAGGAGGACATGTCCAGGGAAATCCGGACGTCTGCTGACCCTAAGCAGGATCAACTGACCTGACTGCCTAGACCAGCTCAGGTCACAGTGTTACAAGTCTTTAAGAGACCACAGCCAGTTTGTAGCCCTGCATAATCCTAGCGTCCCTTATGAAGGTGGGTTATATTCAGATAATCCTGGTTCATAGACAAAATCGCGCCGACAACTGAGCACAAGGTTGATGGCGCGCTGAAGAAAAGCACTATTTTAAAGGGTTTCGACAGTGGGTGTTGGTGGGGAACCCCCCTATTTTACTTAACAGACATTGCGCTGGCGTTGTGGGGGGTTTGGGGGGTTGTAACCCCCCTCGTTATACTTGAAACCGAACTTTTTGCCTGTTTTTTAGGGAAAAAGTTCAGTTTTAAGTATAATGTGGGGGTTACAACCCCCCACAACGCCAGCACAATGTCTGTTAAGTAAAGTGGGGGGTTCCCCCCCCACACCCCCGTCGGAACCCTTTAAAATAGTGCTTTTCTTCGGTGCGCCGTCAACCTTGCTCTCAGTTGTCTGCGCGCCGTTGTCTCGCGCGATTTAGTCCCGTCACCGATAATCCTTGCACTTTTAGTAAAAAAACAATGTTAAGATGGGCCGATGACTACAATTTATTTCAAATAGAGGGCCAAGTGGTTGAATCCTCAAGAGCATTTTTTTGTATGATGTCCCACTATTAAATAATTATTATACTTTGAGAATCATAGTTTGATTGACATTTTAAGTAATATGTTTAAAGGGCCTATAATAGGCACCTTTTTGAGCATCTTGCATAGACGTTCTGCTATAAAGTCAAGTCCATTACATATACAATATGTACTTAATATGAAAATATGATGATCAATTATGCATCGTTACAGCTCTGTTCTAGGAAAGGTACATTTGGAATATCATGATTGAGTTTCATTATCAAAATTGGGTGTGTATGTTTGTGTGTGTGTGTTGGGGGGGGCACTGAAAAAAGCAAGGCAACAGAGTTAAGCAGGGGCAGCACACAAATGGGCCAAAGCATCAGGGCGGCTGAGAAACTGGAGGGGGGTGGGGGGAGTTTAAGAAAAAAAAAAAATGATGAAGCACAGAACAGCAGGAGGGAGGGACAGACAAGGATTAGCAGAAAGGGTTAAAGAAAGAGGACAGGAGGATACAAGAGAAAGAGAGAAAGGAAGAAGGGGAAGGAGGAGAGATGAAGGAAGGGGAAACACTCAAGATCGCAGGCATAATGGAAGCCAGAAGGAGGGTGCATGGGGAGCCTGCAACAAGCGTGGTGTTGGTGCCATGGGCAGTGGTGGTTCTCAGGGCCGGTACACAGCACCTTGTCAATCAGTAGTAGCATGGTTTGGTTGGAATGTTTGATCATGAATAAAAGAGAATGATACCTATCATCCTTTGCTTGGCTTATAAAGGTCAATAGTAGGATGTAGCATGACTTGGTTGGTCGAGAGGCCACGTGGCATGGTCCGTTATTGACAGTTGGACAGGCCCATCCTTTTATGGGATGGGACGAAGGACAACTGATACATTGATGGAATTCAAACAAGAGCGAGAACCATGGGTGCTTAGACAGCAACCCAAAGGTAGTCAACATCAACACAGAAATAACCAAACATAACAAAGCATGAGGCAAGGACTCTGACCAAAAGGAGGTCCTGTTATGTTAGTGGAAATTAACTTAAACAGAGTAAAATAATGTTCAAATGGGTTGAAGGATTTGAGGTTGTAAATGTTTATTCGAAGTTTGTACTTTGCTTTCATTGTTGTGGCCTTAATAAACCACATACGTTTGAAAGGTCACTTTTCTTTATTGCTTTGGCAAATGAACACGGGTGAGTGTTGAGTGCCTAATTTGAGGCATTTAACACCCTTGCACCATCCCTATGAAACTCTGGGATTATATCTTATAGGTTCCCCTAACTTTTTCTAAAATATATGTGTAGAATTCATACTTTTCAGCGCCCTCGCCTGTTTGATCAGTTGAATGATTGAACTAAATCAATGAGGTAATTGCTCTCCGGAAGCAAGTGTACAGTTGATGGCGTCTGCTGCCTGTCCAATTTCTCTCTGTAAATAAGAGTTAACTAGGCTCCTTTTGTGTGTTCAGCTTGCATGACAGAAAAGTAGATTGCCTTATCATTTTCCAGGAAAAGCTGGTTTGAAAACTATCCTTGGCTTACTGTTTCAATGTGTAAAAATTCCAAGAAATAATATGTACCAACAATGCATGGCCAGTAGAGGGCAGAATTTAATTCTGTTTAAAGGAAAGGGAACACTAATGCTCTTGGAAAAAAACACCACACAAATCTCTGGCACAAAAGAACATTTATATATGATGAATATACTGAATAATAGGAAGTAACCCTATCTAAAACCATTGTGATGTTTTCTATGAAATCACTGGGTATTGTAATATTTCCTATACCTTTCTCCCAATCAAAATTGGCAATGGTCTTTTAGAGCTATTTTTAAAGGCTTCCCCATTACCATCCAGGCAAGAACATTTCCATCGTGCATGTTTTAAAAAAGCTTGTAATGGGCAGCGCACACTTTTTTTGTGTGTGTGTGGCTAATACAATTCAGCCTTTAGGCAAGTGCACAGAAATAGCCTGTACAACACCTCCTAAAAAAATCTCAAGATATGTACCTCCTTGAGAAACAAGATGCATCTCAAAATCCCCCGCTCTTTCAACAAAATAAAGGACCTTTTAGTATGGGGGATTTTAGGCCTCCCTTTCCCTTACCACTCAGTGGGAAAATCTTGCCCCTCCTCTAGACCAAAATAGTACTGACTAACAACTCACGCTTCATTACCCACATATTATCAGGTATGGTGATCTTGTTTGGGGTTACCAGATTTTCCAGTCAGAAAATCCTGACCCCTAGACCTGCCCCCAGGCCCACTCAGTTCCGCCCATCCCTGCCCTAGTCCCCCCCAGTCCCGCCCTAACACCACCCACCGCTGCATGCTCTTGTCTGCCCTCCGTTCCCCACTCTTGTCCGCAAATTGCGTCGGGCAGGGAGGAAGTTCGCACATGCGCGGATGTCACGCAGTGGGCATTGAACCTTAACATAACAAATAATAAAAGAAGCTGCAGTGTAGTGAGGGAGGGAATTGCCCGAGGCAGTGTATCTAGCATCGTGATGCTGCGTGCTCCCCCGGAATTCTGTCCCGACTTGCGCCCCTGCCCACCTCCTTCAAAATCTTCACCTACCATGAGCAGTTTCGAGCTGCTGCTCTTGCCAGCCCCAGCTCTCCCTCTGACATCACTACCTGGTCCTGCAACCAGGCAAAAAAAGTGGAAAACTGCTGGACTATGTGTATAGCCCTCAATGGAGACGGCCCCAATTTTGTTGGTTGGCCTGAGAACTTTTCGGCAGCCCCTCATATGTAGTTAATTTAAGGCAATTTATAAGCATTTGAGTATATAGTATAAAATGTTATTCTCGCAGGCAAGTCGCTTATTAAATTACTCTCATTGTATCCAGGACAAGGTAAGAGTTACCAGATTTTCCCGAAGGAAAATCCGGACCCATGGCCACACCCACAGGCCCACCCAGTTCCACTCTGTCCTGCCTGCGTCATGCCCCAGTCTGCCTCCCAGCCCCGTCCCCCAGATGGCATTTGCCCATGCATAGATGTGATGTGATGACGGTACGCACGTGACATCACCACGTTGCAACCCCACATGCGTGGATGCTCCCTCCCGATGCAAAAGATGTTCATAATCCGGACAAAGTGCTGGGTTTTGAAAAGCCTTCTGGACCCCCGGATATGTCCTCAAAAAGGAGGACATGTCTGTTAAAAACCAGACATCTGGTAACTCTAGACAGGGTATATATGTTTTAAACAAATCTAACCTTTTAAGTCACCACTGTTGTCTGATTTGAAGAGCATACTGCAGGAATAGTTTAAAATAGCTTTGCCAGGAGTTCTCAAACCGGCCAATCAAGTTTTCATGATATGCACTAGAGAATGACACTGTGACAAAATTAATCGCCGTTCCCGTCCCCACAGATAACCGCGGGAAATAATCCCATATTATTTTCTAGTGTCTATTTCAGCCTCGGTCCTTCTACACCAGCATTCTTCAAAGCAAAGCTTGCAGGTCAGTGGTTGTGGCCATTCATACTCTGATTCTTATGTGAGCCAAGGATAATGAAGCCATTGTGACATCACTGATGTGATTGGCTCTTAGGCACAGGTGGAATGAGGCATTATGACATCACAATATCTGCTCTGGATAGCAGAGACTGTCATTTTGTAGTGTCTGTCTCAACCTCAGTCCTTCTACACCAGCATTCTTCAAAGCAAAGCTTGAGGGTCAGTGGTTGTGGCCATTCATACTCTCATTCTTCCCTCTCTCCTTAAAGAATGACATGAAGATGGTTTCCCACGGTTATCCGCGGAGACGGGAACGGTGTTGAATTTTGTCATCGTGTCATTCTCTAATATGCACACTGAGTATGCCTCAGGTAGACTGGCATACAATGGAGGGCTGAAGCGCCATTTTCGACCTGAGATTCAGCTTCACTCCCTTGATTTTTTCGCTCCTCTTGTCTGTTAAGCCGTTCAGGGTTTTTTTGCACCTCCGAAACGGATTTTCATAGAGCTATTGACCTTTCCAGCATGAAACGTCGGGTCGACTGAAAATCATTTATCTACACGCATTTAGAGATAAGTACTACTAATTTTTCTCCTCATAAATGTGTGCTTATTCAGCTAAACGATTGGTTACTTGTTATCAAGGGGAGAACTCTGGAAAGTTGGACCTCCAGATTGACACTGAGCCTTAGCAATTAATTATTGCAGTCGAGTACACTAGGAGAAATTTCATTTTACACACATAATTAATTTGAATGTGTTTTTCACTATTATTTAAACACACTGAGCACGCCAGGTCCAGGGATGTTTCACGCTTATTAACCCGTTTGGGTTATCATAGCTGACAACTTTTGGCACAGGTACGTCCTGTCATATAAGTTGTGAAAACTGAGGACCTGGTTCACATATTACAAATTTTGTTTTGACACGGTACCGAGGTGTGGGAACTCTTGAGTGTACTCTTTAAATAAGGAAGAATTTTTTCTATATACTATACAACGGAGGGTGCCATTATGAGCAGCATTATACTGAGGAGGTTTCACATTGTTGCTTCAGAGATAGGTTAAGCGTTTGTGCTAAGATTTGAATCGTGCCATTCTATTAGAATAGACGAGGCTTCAATTTGGTTAATGAAAAATGGTAAAACCAGAGGACATAATTTGAGGTTGAGGGGTGGTAGATTCAGGGGCAATGTTAGGAAATTCTGCTTTACGGAGAGGGTGGTGGATGCCTGGAATGCGCTCCCGAGAGAGGTGGTGGAGAGTAAAACTGTGACTGAGTTCAAAGAAGCGTGGGATGAACACAGAAGATTTAGAATCAGAAAATAATATTAAATATTGAACTAGGCCAGTTACTGGGCAGACTTGCACGGTCTGTGTCTGTGTATGGCTGTTTGGTGGAGGATGGGCAGGGGAGGGCTTCAATGGCTGGGAGGGTGTAGATGGGCTGGAGTAAGTCTTAACAGAGATTTTGACAGTTGGAACCCAAGCACAGTACTGGGTAAAGCTTTGGATTCTTGCCCAGAAATAGCTAAGAAGAAAAAAATTAAAAAATTTAAATTGAATCAGATTGGGCAGACTGGATGGACCATTCGGGTCTTTATCTGCCGTCATCTACTATGTTACTATGATGGGTGAAAAATTGGTTTTGCTATCGGTCTCCAGATTTAATTATTTTTACTGATCCCCTGAAGAAGCCTAGGGTGAAACGGGTCCCATTGGGATCAGAATTCCTCCAAATAAGCTAAGGCCTTTTCTCTGTTTTTGAAATTATTTTGATTCTTCCAAATAAGTTATGCCTTTTCCAGTCTGAAATTATGTACTGTATTTATATGAATATGAAGAGGTTTTTTTTTTTTTAAAGGTGTCATTAGGCGTTCGAGATTAGGGCGTATAGGAGCGCCTAACCCAGGTGCCATTTATAGAATCATGCCCTTTTTTGAACTGCAGTATTGCCAGTGGTCAAGAGGTGGCAGTGTTATATTCTTATAATAGTTCAAATTGAAACCTTGAGTCCATCCTGTTGTTGAAAATGGCACGGGGACACTGAGTACGTGAAGCCTGCACAGGTAAATACCATCGGTTACAGAAATTCTAAGTTTTTGAAGGGGGGGAAAAAAGTGCAGGTCATAACAACAGTTCTGTAATTATTTCTTACTTTTTCTCCATATAGATATAGTTTTATTGTTGATATTTTAATGAATTTTCCTTAGATAGTTTTAAGTTGCAATAGTCACCCTTATAAGGTTTATTTTAATCTTTTCTTTGTAGTCTGTTTTCTGATATGATGATTTCATGTGTTTTATTTGTAAACTAGCTAGAATTTTAGGCCCCCTTTTATGAAGCCGCGTTAGGCTTTTGTATTTCCGGCTGCAGCAGTATTAACATATGAGCATTATAAGCAATAGATGTAAATTCATTAAAGTGTATCTGAAAACACTGGGAAAGCAGGTATTTCATAAACAGCAGCAGGATAATTTTTCTATGTAGTGGTCTAGTTTCTGTTATCTGACTCATTTTATTCTCTTCATATTTAGTTCGTACTTTCTCTGCTAAGTATGCTAACAAAAGCACCAATTAATGTTTACTGCTATGGCAATGCTGATTTTATTGAGGTGAACATCTGTTTGCACAGCAACCAAACAACTGTCAGGTAATATAGAAACACATTAAGTATTAGCCTGGACTGAATTTCAGCCACTGATCTAAAGATGAACAAGTTATGTTTCAGTGCAAAATCATGCATTAGGGTATCCATTCCAGAGGTCTAAGGGAGCAGAATGGAATTTGGGGGGAGGGACAGAGGTATGGATGTGTGCCATGCAAGACAGAGATCTTGGTGTGATCGTATATAATGATTTCAAAGAAGCCAATCAATGTAACCAAGAAGCAGTCAGAGTCACAGGGTTGCTAGGGTGCATAAGAAGAAGCGTAACCATAAGGAAAAAAAAGTATACCACCTCTGTAGGTTGGAGCATTCTTTCTCGTTCTGGAGGCCATAGCTCCAAAGGGGATGGTGGTCCAAAACAAGACGAGTAAAAAGTCCTCACTAAAAGTTCTACGATGAGAGACTTCAGGATCTGCATTTGGGCATGCTAAGGGAGAGGATAGGCAGGGTAGGATATGATACAGTCAGAAAACCCTGGCTCATCATATACAGTAAATAAAGACATTGATATACTTCTTGGGTATAAATGGTGCTTATGAAACAAACCTTTTTCTCTTTTACCGTTTCAACTTTTTTATTAATTTCTTTAAGAACATCATACAATAATGCATGAAAGAAAATAACATTAACAATAATTCCATAAAAGCACTTATAATCTTTACATGAAACAAGAATAAAGAAACCCCCTTCCTATCCCCTCCCTCCCTCCCTATTTCTGGATGTGTATTAAGTTTCCAAACTGACATGGACACATGTACATAAATTGTTTTAAAGATCTTTCACGTAAATTTCCTGAAATCACCTTTTTCTTCTGCTAATATTTTCTCATACCGGTAATATAAACAAAGAATCTCCCACCAGAAAGATACATTTAATCTGCCCCAATTTTCCCGATTCCTCAATCAATTGCAAGGCAACTCCAGTCATAATAAGGAGAAGATTATCCTTATAATTTTTATATTTATATCTTTTCAGTTTCAAAACAGGAAGATGCGGTGCGAGACTCAAGGATGATAGTTTCAGGAGTAATATAAGAAAATATTTATTTGCAAAAGGTGTAATGAGTAGATGAGGCTGCTTTCGAATGAGGGTGGCAGTTGAAATGATGAGGTAGTTTGGGGGAGTGCAGAGGGTCTTGGTGAAAAATGAAGGGGAAACCAAAGACCAATTGGAGTTTGGCACTGGCAACAGAAAGTTAGATGGGCTGTTCATAACATGACATAAAACTTTATTTATATACCGCTAAATGCCTTTCGGTTCCATGTGGTTACAGAAAATTAGGTACAACAAGGCAGAAGAAAACATTTTAACATTGAAGATTGATCGAAACCACTTGTATGAAGTATTAAGGCACACGAAGTTTCCCTGTCTGTCCCAAATTGGGATCACAATTTAAGCTAAGGGCTCCTTTTACTAAGCTGCGATAGTAGTCTTAGCTGTGCCCGCTAGACCTTAGCGCCGGCATTGAGCTGGCTTTAGTTCTAGCCACGTAGCACGGGCTTAGCGTGCGCTAAAAACTTTATCGCAGCTTAGTAAAAGGAGCCCTAAGTGCCAAAGAAGTAAATGGTGTGAATTATGCGTAAAAGAGAAGAAAAATAAATGAAGCAGGGAAGAAAGCGTCTCAGATCACAGCCGGCACCAAAAGGCAGGAGAGAAATACCTGAGAGGAAAAGGTGTAACATTTCTAATATACAGATCAAATATAGCACACCTGAATAACACACTGTTTGAACTTACTATATTAAGGGCTCCTTTTACAAAGGCGCGTGAGCGGTTTTAGCACGCGCTGGCCGTTACCACTTCCTTTTATGCAGGCGGTAATTTTTCAGCTACCTTAGTAAAAGGAGCCCTAAGTGGGCAAGATTGAAATTAATGCATGTACAGGATTTGGAGAGCATTTCAGCCAGCTGTTTGAAGGCTGCAATGGAGAACTTTGGGGGCCGCATGTGGCCCTGGGGAAACACGTTGGAGACCACTGTGATACACAATGTCGGTACAATACGAATGAAACACCTTAATAAGCACACTATAGAAAATTCAATTAACATAGATACACAATGTCTTACACATTACAAACCAACTACTAAATAGAGAGATAATTTACTCAGTAATCTGTGACACTAATAACAATATACTCTTATAATCACAGCTATTGTTCAAATAGAATTATTCTTCATTGACTTTAATTTTTAAACTCTTGTTGATTATTATATAAATTATTTGTGAAGTGCTCAGACCAAGAAACCCATACAATAGTGATGTCACTACAATGAGGTTTTCAAGGGGACCATCATTGCCTTCACAAGTCCCCGGCCCTCCCTATACTTTTCTGCTTGATGTATCCAATAATTTATGTTGTTATATCTCGGGGAGCTGTCTATGATGTTACTTCTCATTGGTGACGTTAAACCTAACGACTAAATATGTGAAAAAAGACTGAAAATAAAAATGAAAGATATAAAAGTGCTTATCTAAAATGTAGTATTGCTCATTATTTCATTGTCTGTTTGGAGTCCCGTCCCTCCGACCCAGATTTCGCTACTTCTTCAGGGAGGAACACTAAGAAAAGATCAGACAAACACTATGTTAGCGTGTTAAAATGAAATGAAAATAAAAATAAAACTAAGAGTGAAATTCTAAATAATATCCCTACCATGTGACTCTAGGTCTAACCTTATTTAAAGCTTTAATAAAGACTTTAAGAACCCTTTCTACCGATTCTTGTAAATTTTATATATTCAATTTTTACCTGGTGACGGCTCACTTTATTAAAGCTTTAAATAAGGTTAGACCTAGAGTCACATGGTAGGGATATTATTTAGAATTTCACTCTTAGTTTTATTTTTATTTTCATTTCATTTTAACACGCTAACATAGTGTTTGTCTGATCTTTTCTTAGTGTTCCTCCCTGAAGAAGTAGCGAAATCCGGGTCGGAGGGACGGGACTCCAAACAGACAATGAAATAATGAGCAATACTACATTTTAGATAAGCACTTTTATATCTTTCATTTTTATTTTCAGTCTTTTTTCACATATTTAGTCGTTAGGTTTAACGTCACCAATGAGAAGTAACATCATAGACAGCTCCCCGAGATATAACAACATAAATTATTGGATACATCAAGCAGAAAAGTATAGGGAGGGCCGGGGACTTGTGAAGGCAATGATGGTCCCCTTGAAAACCTCATTGTAGTGACATCACTATTGTATGGGTTTCTTGGTCTGAGCACTTCACAAATAATTTATATAATAATCAACAAGAGTTTAAAAATTAAAGTCAATGAAGAATAATTCTATTTGAACAATAGCTGTGATTATAAGAGTATATTATTACACATTACAAACACACTTGAATATGCACACAGTGAAACAATCAAACCTAAAAATTATGCTCATAATGCCAATGTGATTCAATGAACAATGTTAATAGGCAAGCAATGATATGAAATGCAATGAAAAGTTTGGAGTAATTTGTAAGTTGCATGGCTCCATATCATTCTTTGGAGAGAGGTCCTAGTCTGCAAACCATAGTATTGTGTTCAGTTTTGAAGGTTGTATCACCCCTAGAAAAGAAAGACTTGTAGTTCAGTAGAAAGCAACCAAAATGGTATGGGGGGGGGGGGGGGTCTGTGCAAGTAAAGACATAAGAAACAGCGTGAAGACCTGAATATGTCCTAGAGGTGAGAAGGGGCAGCGGAGATTTGATGCAGACGTTGAAATAGTTGAAAAGTACTGATAAGCAAACCTTTTTCGAAGATGGAGGCATTATAAAACCAGTGAACATGACAAGAAACTGCAAGGGAATGTAAATATGTTTTTCATGGAAGGCGGAGCAGATCTTTGGAATGCCAACAAAAACAGCAATGGAATTTGGAAAGGCATGGGACAAATAGAGAAGGTGGAATCAAAGTACAGAGCATTTCCACTCAAAGAATAGAACATTTCTGTTCAGAGCTAATAGTACATGACTTTCATACTTCCACAAATCATAGAGAGGGGAATCACTGGCACAGAGTAGCAGTTACAGCCCTGAACAAAAGAGAAGGGGTAACCTGCCCAGAGCAGTCATGAACAATCCTGACTTATATGGCCCATTTTGATCTTCATCTGCTGTCATTTGCTATACATATCCAAAGACCACTCAAATCAAGATTCTGTTGAAGATAGACTGATTGGCTGTGAGTTGGTGGAAATGAAAACTGTATCTGAATTCAAGTACATTGGATCTCTTAAGAGAGCAAAAAGGAGAATAGATGGGCAGGCCATATGATCTTTATTGGCCTTCGTTTTTCTGTGTTTCTATGAATTTCTTATTTATTTATTAAAAAATTTATCTACCGCCTGGAGTCTCAGCGGTTTCCAAGATAACATACACAAAATAGCACATGCATAACATTGTACAGTAATTCAAAACAACTCAAGAAGTGGAACCTAAAAACTCCTTCACTATCATTACAGTTAGATGTAAAACAAAATCCCAGGGAGCAATTCACAGATATGCATCGACTAAAAGCTTAGGCAAATTGTGAAACATGGCATCTTGTCAGTTTACAGTGCTCCAAATATATTCTTCTTTGAGACAAGTGAACTGATCATGTTGACAATTATTATTTTGAACAATTTGATAGCATCTAATTAGGTGTATAACTTTTTTGGACTGATGATGGAATTCTAATTGTGAGTCCATCATACATGCTAATGATATATTGGGGGGGTCTTACTTGGTCATTTACTATACAGCAGGGATCTCAGTCCCTCCTTGAGGGCCGCAATCCAGTCGGGTTTTCTTGATTTCCCCAATGAATATGCATGAGATCTATGTGCATGCACTGCTTTCAATGCATATTCATTGAGGAAATCCTGAAAACCCGACTGGATTGCAGCCCTCAAGGAGGGACTTTGAGATCCCTGCTATAAAGCATATACCCCCCCCCCCATAGATTGTTATCTTTCTATCTTATTTTTCTATCATTATTATTTAACCACACAGGCATGCAACACCATTTATTTCAGCCAGCTAACACATTCATATTTATCACTGCATAGGTCACTTCACATGCAATATTGATGATCCTGGCAATCGTACTCAGAATTGTTAGTAAATGTCAATATATTCATGCAAAACCATTCTGTCCTTGAATTTTAGATGAAGGGAATACTAATGGAAGGATAGCAGAAGCATACCATTCATAACTGCTGCTCCGACCGTGAGGCTTCCTGGTATTTAATCTCTCTCAGTCTTACGCTTTACAAATCAAAGATAGTGACTGAAAAAAACTCATTACAGAGAGTTGAACTAACACATATAGTGTTAGAAGAAAGCATATTGAGGGTGATATGGTAATGATGCATAGTATTTTTAGGTGCCAAGAGCATTCCTGTTTGGAACCTATTCTATAAAGTAAAATACCGTATGTGCTTACTTTCTTCTTAGAGTTCTAGTTTAACTGCTTATTTATGCAAATATGTGTTCACATTATGAGGGTGTGCTGAAAAGTCCTCAGCCCAATCAACTTCTATCTGCTGAGCGTTATTTTGCCTCTGTAGCTGAAAAGTGTTATTTTCTTTTGCCAAATGGCAAGCTGCAGAATCGTAATGCTATGTTTTGACATTGTTTTAGATCATTGATTGAACCATGTCAACGAAAATTGTGAAATGTTTCAAGTGTGGAACTCCAAGCCATCATGAAGTTCCTATTCCTGCAGAAGAAAAGTCCAAAGAAAATCTATAAATTTATGATGCAAACATTGCGTGTCAAATGCTCATCATACTCCACAGTGAAGAAATGGTGTGCAAACTTTCAGCGTGGAGATTTTAGGGCAAATTCTATAAATGGCATCCCGATTGTAGGTAGCGGTAGATGTCCTACCTCTGTCTAACCAGCCAATCAGGACGCATGTTTTTTTTTAAAAAAAGAAACACCCCAAAAAAGGTTACCTATATTGTAGGCATGCTTGCGAGCCTAGGGAGGCATGTAGGGTTGTATCAGCTCACCCAAGGCTAGGCGTGGGTATGGTTTCGCCTGGTAGTGGTCTTAGGCGAGCTTAGGTGTCTCCCTAGGGCCGTGATACGCGCCTGAAATGTAAGCCAGCAAATTGCTGGTTTACATTTCAAACAGATGTGGCTGTTTGACAAGGGAATCTCCCTGCCACGATCAGTTTAGCACCTTGGCAGGGAACCCAACACCCCTCCTGCCACCACTCCCATGAAACATCTCCCGACAGGAGGGATGCCCATTCCCTCCTACTGGAACCCCCGAAGCCGCCCCCCCATCCCCGAATGTCCATGGCAGGAGGAGTACCCAGTTTCTCCTGCTGCCATCCCCAAGACATCTCCCAGCAGGAAGGATGCCCAGTCCCTCCTGCCATAAACACCCCCACCCCTCAGAGACATTCCCCGGCAGGAGGAATGCCCAGATCTTCCTGCCGAAGACCCACCTAAAATTATTGGGATGCCCACTCCCTCCTGCTGCTCCCCAGGCCTTCCCCCAAACCTGTAAATCCCCCAGCCACCCCTAAGCCCCACACACCCCTCTGTACATTTCCAGAAGAAAGTTCAGTCGGAGGGATGCTTACAACCTCTGGCCAACAGGCCCATCACTCTAAGATGACGGGCCTTCCCCTTCCCAGTGCATTCTGGGATGCACCGGGGAAGGGCCTAAGGCCCTGATTGGCTAAGTTGCCTAAGGCCTCTCCCAACCAGCACTTAAAAAACTGGCAGTGGAACCACATCTCTATAGGTGCCTTACAGCTCCTAACACCACTTTAAATGTGATTAGTGCCGGAAGTGGTGTTAGGTGCCATAAAGTGCCTATAGAGGTGTAATCCAAAACCCTGGCCTACATTTCCAGTTCCTACCTTTGCTGGAGGTGCGATTCTCTAAACAGGATTTGATCATATGTCCCCAGCACTGATGCATTTACATTGCTTACTGGAATACAGAATTCATTATAAAATTCTGCTACTTGTATTTAAAGTCTTGATAGATTGAATATTGTTAGCGTTGATAATTTCCTCATATTTACATTTACATCAACCGTCATGCTCCTTGTGGTCCTCTTCAGCAAATTTATGTCAATTATTAGGCTAGAAGACTATAAAACATCAGTATTCTATGTTGCAGGCCCCAGAATGTGGAATTATCTCCTCAAGTGCAATCTTGATGATTTTGTATAAAGATCTATGATGCTAAGTGGTACAAATTAATATTTGAATATTTGGCAAAAAAAAACCCAAAACAAGTTTAAAAGACATGTGGAGTATAAAAATAAAGCAACATTTTTCTGCTATACAATGGCCACGGATTTGGATTTGGACTTGGAGAATGAGATGTACAGCGTCAGCATCTATGAGACAAACTTGGTTCTTTTTTTTATATAGAATTTTTTGGACCCCCAGTTCGTTTACAAAAGTTGGATAGTTCAAAGTCTAATAGATGCTGGCACTGTCATCTTGATGTAGGGACACTGGATCACTTGTTGTTTTCTTATCCCTTGATACTCAGGGCTCCTTTTACTAAGCAGCGCTAGCGGTTTTACCGCGCGCTAGATGCTAATGGCAGCATTGAGCTGGCGTAAGTTCTTGACGCATAGCGTGGGGTTAGCACACGCGGCAATGCGGCGCGTGCTAAAAACGCTAGTGCACCTTAGTAAAAGGAGCCCTCAATTTCTGGAAATCAATATGGGGGAAAATTAATATGGTACTCGGTGTCTCTATGCCATTGACTTATGATGTGGTTTTATTTGGCACATTACTGAGACCTAAAAATCCAATTGACACATATAAAAGTAGACTTCTTCTGATTATGACTTATTATTATTATTATTATACAGTCTCTTCCTCTGTTAACCGCATAGAACTGTTTGTGGTACTGCAGTACATAAAAATAAGTTGTTGTTGTTATTATTATTCCAAGCAGATTACAAATACACATGCTTAATGCTCTTAAAAAAAATTTTCCAACATTATTAAACACACACAATCATATATCTATCATCACTTTGTCATCCAAATTAGGCAAATAGAAGAGTCCTAGCAGAACTGACTTGGTACTAGAAATTTTAAACATCAGATTAGTACAAAATGCCTGATGAAAAAGAAGCATTTTCAGAGGGATTTTTTTTTTTTGAAGAAAAAGCATCATAGATTGCACTTGAGGAGGCAACTCATTCCACATTTTGTGGCCTGCAACATAGAATATCGATGTTCTATATTCTTATCAACCAATAAATTGAAATAATGAGAAGAATTGCCTGGTTAGCGCTGCATATCAGGTCCTAAGTATGACTCACCCCTGGAACACCCCCCGAGATAGCTGGCTCTTGGTTATGCGTTAACCATGAATATTCAGCGGGAATAACTAGCTATCTCCTATTGAACATTTGCGGAAAGCTGGTTATATGCTATTTAACTGGTGCTATTTAACCGTTGCCAGCTGGTTAAATTGATTTGAATATTAGACCCCCTGTTTTTTTGAGTAATACATTATTTTTGGGTCATCATTGGTGTGTTTCAGAAGCATACAGTATGTAGCACCAACTGTTGTTAAGTATGTAAGAGCAAACAGTTCAACCAATGTATTGATATTTTCTTAGTCCGTATTTGGAAACCTAATGGGCAGTCATATGAATAATTTATTGCTGTCTGCTTAATAATGGATGTATACTAAAATACATTAGAGATCCTGCTCTATCAGAAAAATAGCGCAGGTATGGGGGGTCTCTTGTCACTTGAGAACATAAGGCTGAAGGAGAATTTCATTTTCCAAGATGTCAACGTAGCTCCTCTTTTACTAAGCCGCGGTTAAAGTTTCTAAGAACATAAGAATTGCCGCTGCTGGGTCAGACCAGCGGTCCATCATGCACAACGGTCCACTCACGCAGCGGCCCCCAGGTCAAAGACCAGTGCCCTAACTGAGACCAGCTCTACCTGTGTTCGTTCTGGTTCAGCAGGAACTTGTCCAACTTTGTCTTGAATCCCTGGAGGGTGTTTTCCCTTATAACAGACTCCAGAAGAGCATACCAGTTCCCTACCACTCTGGGTGAAGAAGAACTTCCTTACATTTGAATGGCATCTATCCCCTTTCAACTTTAGAGAGTGCCCTCTCGTTCTCCCTACCTTGGAGAGGGTGCCCAACCTATCCTTATCTACTAAGTCTATTCCCTTTAGTATCTTGAATGTTTCTATCGTGTCCCCTCTCCGTCTCCTCTTTTCAAAGGAGAAGAGGCCCAGCTTACCTAATCTCTCACTGTACGGAGACTTCTCCAACCCCTTAACTCCTACCGCGGTCCGGGTTGCTAAATGCTTCAACGCTGCTCCAGTGCTCATAGGAATTTTATGAGCGTTGGAGCATTTAGCGCTTCAGACCACGGTTGAAACCTCTACTGCGGCTTAGTAAAAGGGGAGGTTGGGGACAAGAGGTCGCTTTCCTTGAAAGACTTCATCGCTTTAAATGTGTAGCGCAGTATATGAATCATTAACTTAGATCAGTTGCATGTAATCAAAAAAATGTATTTAATCACTTGTAGTTTGTTTATTTATTTCATTTTCTATCCCGTTCTCCCCAAAGAGCTCAGAACGGATTACAGATTAACATACATAATAGTTAACAGGTTACAATTTACCATAGTTACACTACAAGGTTGGTTTTGTTTTTTTATACAAGTTTATATCCCAACAACACATGGATGGATGGATTATGCCACTGGCTCATGGCAACACACACAGTGAGAAAGGCGGGTCCGTTAGTTTCTATTACGTTTGATGCGGACTTGTCGTTATCATTGTTTGAAGATATTTTGAAGAAATAAAGGAAAGTCCAGAACATGGTGTTTCCTCCACATTTTGGTTCTTTTTGGATTGTTTCGTGGCAGAGTACAGGAGTGGTTTGCCATTGCCTTCTCCCATGCAGTGTGTAGCTCCACTATGTTGCTACAAGCCAGGTGGTCTATCCAGGTACTAGCCAGGCCTGACTGACTCTGCTTAGTTTCCAATACTAAGAGCAGGCCTACTCAGGGCAGCCAGGCCGTAGTCAACTGAGCACATACTAGGGATATAATACCAAAAAGCAATGTTACTTACCGTAACAGTTGTTATCCAGGGACAGCAGGCAGCTATTCTCACTAGTGGGTGATGTCATCAGACAGAGCCCCGGTACGGACGTCTCACAAGCACGTGTTGCTTGTAGAAACTTAAAAGTTTCTAGATGCCCGCACCGCGCATGCGCCGGTGCCTTCCCGCCCGGAGGTCCGGGCGTGTCTCCTCAGTTCAGGTAGCTAGCCTGAGAAGCCAACCCAGGGGAGGTGGGTGGGACGTGAGAATAGCTGCCTGCTGTCCCTGGATAACAACTGTTACGGTAAGTAACATTGCTTTATCCCAGGACAAGCAGGCAGGTATTCTCACTAGTGGGTGACCTCCAAGCTAACCTCAGTGGGATGGAGGGGGAGTTGGCGACTTAAGAGAATAAATTTTTCAATACTGTTTGGCCAAACTGTCCATCCCGTCTGGAGAGAGTATCCAGACAATAATGTGAGGTGAATGTGTGAACCGAGGACCAGGTGGCAGCCTTACAAATTTCCTCGATTGGTGTTGATCTGAGGAATGCTACTGAGGCTGCCATTGCTCTGACCTTATGGGCTGTGACCTTACAAGGAAGTGATAATCCAGCCTGGGCATAGCAGAAAGAGATACAAGCCGCCATCCAATTAGAGATGGTGCGCTTTGATACGGGTCTTCCCAACTTATTAGGGTCGAAGGAGACAAAAAGTTGAGGAGTGGTTCTGTGTGGCTTGGTGCGATCCAGGTAGAAAGCCAGCGCACGTTTACAGTCTAGAGTGTGAAGGGCCGATTCTCCGTGGTGAGAATGGGGCTTAGGGAAGAATACTGGAAGTACAATGGATTGGTTGAGATGAAATTCTGAGACCACCTTAGGCAGGAATTTCGGGTGAGTGCGGAGGACCACCTTGTCATGATGGAATACTGTGAATGGTGGGTCCGCCATCAGTGCCTGGAGTTCGCTGACTCTGCGAGCGGACGTAAGGGCTACCAGGAAAAGCACTTTCCAGGTGAGATACTTAAGAGGGGCCCTGTTGAGTGGTTCAAACGGGGGCTTCATGAGACGGGAAAGGACTACATTGAGGTCCCAAACTACTGGGGGTGGTTTGAGAGGAGGGTTAACATGGAAGAGTCCTTTCATAAATCTGGCGACCACCGGATGGGCCGAGAGGGGTTTCCCTTGTAGGGGCTGGTGGAACGCCGCAATAGCGCTCAGGTGGACTCGTATGGATGTAGACTTGAGCCCGGATTGAGATAGGTGTAGGAGATAGTCCAGCACGGAGGATAAGGAAGCTCGCTGAGGTTCCTTTGATTTAGAAACACACCATGAGGAGAATCTAGTCCATTTCTGGGAGTAGCATTGTCGAGTGGCGGGCTTCCTGGAAGCTTCCAAGACCTCCCTCACTTCTTGTGAGAATTGGTGAGGGGTTACGTTGAGAGGAACCAAGCTGTCAGGTGGAGAGACTGCAGGTTGGGATGAAGCAGTGATCCTTGATGTTGAGTAAGTAGTGAAGGAAACACTGGAAGTGGTACTGGTTCCCTGCTGCTGAGTTGAAGTAGGAGGGAGAACCAAGGTTGTCTGGGCCACCGAGGAGCTATTAGGATCATGGTGGCCTGTTCGAGTTTCAGCTTGACCAGAGTCTTCTGGATCAGCGGGAATGGTGGGAACGCATATAGAAATCGTTTCCCCCAGTTCAGTAGAAAAGCATCTGCCTCGAGGCGATGAGGGGTGTAGATCCTGGAGCAAAACTGAGGCAGTTTGGAGTTGTGGGGAGCCGCAAAGAGGTCTATCTGAGGCGTCCCCCACTGTGTGAAGATTTGGTGAAGGGGGCTGGAATGGAGAGTCCATTCGTGCGGTTGTAGTAGACGACTCAGTTTGTCTGCTAAGACGTTGTTCTCCCCCTGAATGTAGACTGCTCTGAGGAAGGCGTTGTGGCGCACCGCCCAGTCCCAGACTCGTAGAGCTTCCTGGCAAAGGAGGGCCGAGCCCGTGCCTCCTTGCTTGTTGATATAATACATGGCGGCCTGATTGTCTGTGCGAATGAGGATTACCATGTCGTGAAGTAGGTGTTGGAAAGCTTGGAGCGCATTGAAGATGGCTCTGAGTTCCAGTAGATTGATTTGGTGTAGTCTTTCCGCACTGGTCCAGAATCCTTGGGTGCGGAGACCATCCAGGTGGGCCCCCCATGCATAATTCGACGAATCGGTTGTGAGAACTTTCTGATGGGGGGGAGAGTGCATCAGCAAACCTCTGGATAGATTCGAAGAGGTCATCCACCAAAGTAGAGACTGCCGAAGAGCAGGTGTGACTAAGATGTGTTTGGATAGTGGATCGGACGTCTGATTCCACTGTGATGCCAGGGTCCACTGGGGGATCCTGAGATGGAGTCTGGCAAAGGGTGTCACATGTACTGTGGAGGCCATATGGCCCAGGAGCACCATCAGTTGTCTCGCCGGTAGGGTTTGGCGAGTAGACACCGACTGGCAGAGATGAAGAAGAGACTCCATGCGTTGCAGAGGCAGGAATGCTCGGAGTCGGGTGGTGTCCAGGACCGCTCCGATGAAGGGGAGGGACTGGGTGGGTTGTAGATGAGACTTGGAAAAGTTGATCTCGAAGCCCAAATTCTGGAGGAAGTAGGTTGTAGCCAAGGCCGCCGAAGTGACCTCTGGGGCTGACGGGGCCTTGATGAGCCAGTCGTCGAGGTATGGGAACACCTGTAGACCCCTGTCCCGGAGTGCCGCGGCCACTACCACCAGGCACTTTGTGAAGACTCTGGGGGACGAAGATAGGCCGAATGGTAGCACTCGATATTGTAGGTGCAGATTTCCCACCCGAAATCTGAGGAACTTTCGGGAGGCCGGGTGAATGGGGATGTGAGTGTAGGCCTCCTTGAGATCCAGGGAGCATAACCAGTCGTTCTGCTCGAGGAGGGGGTATAGAGAAGCCAAAGTCAACATGCGAAACTTCTCTTTGACCAGAAACTTGTTGAGGGCCCGAAGGTCTAAAATGGGTCGCAGGTCGCCCGTTTTCTTCGGGATGAGGAAGTACCGGGAGTAAAACCCTCGGTTCAATTGGTCTGACGGGACCGGCTCGACAGCCCGAAGCTGAAGTAAGGTTTGGACTTCCTGAAGAAGAAGGGCGGTCTGCGTCGAGCTTGAAGGATACTCTCTTGGAGGATGGTCCGGGGGGACCCGATGGAATTGGAGGGAGTATCCTTCTCTTATGATGGTAAGGACCCATAGGTCCGTGGTTATGGCCTCCCATCGATGGTAAAAAAGATGGAGGCGGCCCCCTATGGGAGAGGCTGAGTGCAGAACGGTGTCGGTTATGCTCCCGGGAGGGGAGTCAAAAGGGCTGGGGAGCCTTAGGTGCAGCCGGTGGCTGAGGTTTTTGCTGAGACTTCTGGGGAGGTTGTCTCTTCGCAGGTTGTCTCGCAGCAGGCGTTTGTCTGGGCATGTAACGCCGCTGGTAAATCAGGGGTGGCCTGGAAGGTCGAGACTGTTGAGGTTTGGGTTTGGGCCGCAGGATGGATTGAAAAGATTTTTCATGATCCGACAGCTTCTTGGTAACAGTTTCGATAGACTCATCGAACAGGTCAGCTCCAGCACATGGTACGTTGGCGAGTCTGTCCTGGAGGTTGGGATCCATATCGATTGTACGGAGCCATGCCAGGCGACGCATGGCTACCGCGCTTGCGGCAGCACGTGCCGAGAGTTCGAATGCATCGAAGGAGGATTGCATCAGCTGGAGGCGTAATTGGGAGAGGGAGGCTACCACTTCCTCGAACTCGAATCGAGCTTGGTTGTCTATGAACGGAGTGAACTTGCGGAGCACCGGCAAGAAGAACTCCAGATAGGAAGAGAAAAAGAAATTGTAGTTCAGCACCCGTGACGCCATCATGGAGTTTTGATAGAATTTTCTACCAAATTTGTCCATCGTTCTCCCCTCTCGGCCCGGCGGTACAGAGGCGTAGACCTGGGAGGGATGAGAGCGTTTAAGAGAGGACTCGACCAGTAGGGATTGGTGGGAGAGTTGAGGGCCCTCAAACCCTTTATGGTGCACGATGCGGCATCGAGTTTGCTGGGAATCGCTGGTATGGAGTACGGTGTTTCGAAACACTGCATGAAGGTCTGATCCAGCAATTTATGCAGGGGAAGCCGAAGCGACTCCGTTGGAGGGTTAGGTGAATGCATGGTGTCCAGATACTCTTTGGAGTATCGGGAGCCCGTGTCAAGGGTCACATCCAGATCATCCGCCATTTGTCGGAGGAATGATGAGAAGGACAATTGATCCGCCAGCGTCGGTCTGTGGGACGGGCTGGAGGAGGAGGAGGCCTCCGGGTCCATGGACATCGGGGAGTGGCAAGGAGAATCGGGCACCGGTGTCTCCTCGTATTCCGGGCCCTCCGGAGGGGACACCTCTGATGAGGAGTATCCCCTACGTTGCAGTTTTTTCTGCGGTGACACCTCCGAATGGCGTGAAGAGTGCCAGGATGAGTGTCTTGATCGGTGCCCGTCTCGGTGGCGGGACGGGGATCGGGATCGTCTGTGCATAGCATGGTCTCCCGAGGCCCCCAAGTGGTGGATAGGGCTGGAAGCGGTGGATCGCAACTGGGGTTGCGATGCGGATTCTTGCGATGCTACCCAAGTCTGGTAAGGAGTACGGAAGAACTCTTCCTGACTATGCCCAGGGCTTTGAGTATCGATCGGAGGTCTGGTCCCATGTTGGCGCGGAGGCGTAATGGGTTCTAATGGCGGCATATCGGTAAGCGAGGCTTGCCGCATGGGCATCGCCGCCCTCCCCCGTTCGTCCTCGTCGGTTTTCGAGGTCGAACGGCGTGGAGGAGGGGGAGGGGGCGGACCGCCCCTTTGGACCGGTACCGGGAGGTCACCCTGTATGGCAGCGATGAGCCCGGGTCCGATGGTCTGCATGAGCTCAACGAATTGAGCTTCCAGCACGGACCGTAGCGAAGCCGATAAGGAGGGATCCGCACCGAAAGGGGGTCCTCCTGCACGGTCATCGCGCTCCTTCGAGGCCGAGTGCTTCTGCTTAGTAGCTTTCGGCACTTTGATGACCACTGGTGGCACTGTGGAAGGAAGAGGTACCTGAACCGAGGAGACCGGGGCAGGCACCGACGTCGAGCTCGTGGATGGTGTCGGGATGAACGATGCCGGTTTCACCACACTCGATGCAGGAGGGGTCGATACCGGTTTCGCCCGAACCGGGGAGGTATCAGATGAAGTGGAGGCTGAGGGATCCTTAGCTGCGTCCATCTTGAACATCGATTCCCACAATAGGCAACGCCGCTTGAATGAGCGTGCCGTAAGGGTAGAGCAAGGCCTGCACGATTTCGGAATGTGGTCAGGGCCCAAACACTGCAAACAGCGCCGGTGAGGGTCCGTGAGTGAAATCGCGCGTTGGCACTTGCTGCACTTTTTAAACCCGGTGATTGGCCGGGACATAGGCCGGAAAATCTCCGCCGCGAGGTCGAAGCCAGTGGGCCTGAGCCACGTGGCCGGCCCGTTCGACCCGCCGGAGGAAATGATTTTCTTTTTTTTTTTTTTTTTTTTTACTGAAAAAGAAAAGTACTGTTAACTGTAATTAAAAGAAAGCGAAAACACGGACAAGGAAGGCAAATTTAACTGAATTCAGCTAGCGCATGATGAAGTTGAACTTCTCAGCTCCGCGGAAAGAAAAGAACTGAGGAGACACGCCCGGACCTCCGGGCGGGAAGGCACCGGCGCATGCGCGGTGCGGGCATCTAGAAACTTTTAAGTTTCTACAAGCAACACGTGCTTGTGAGACGTCCGTACCGGGGCTCTGTCTGATGACATCACCCACTAGTGAGAATACCTGCCTGCTTGTCCTGGGATAATACATAATACAGTGGAACCTTGGTTTACGAGCATAATTGGTTCCAGAAGTATGCTCGTAAACCAAATTGCTCGTATATCAAAGCGAGTTTCCCCATAGGAATGAATGGAAACTCACTTTTATTCGTTCACACCCCCTTCTTGAGGCCACCGGCGCTGCTCCATACCCCCCCCCTGCTATCCAGCATCTCCCCCCTCCCCCGCTCACATCGCCCCCCTCCCCCGCGATCCTATGTTCCCCCCCCGGAGCACCAAAACGACATCCCTTACCCCGATTGGGCACCGGCACCAGCACCAACGCACAGGACATGCTGGTGCCAGTGCCCGAAGATCCTCCCTCTTCTGTGCTTATTCTGAATCTGAGAATCTTGGAGAGAGCGAGACCAGAAGACCTTGAGCAGTCCAGTCCAGCACAGGCAAGAGGAAGGATCTCCGATGCACTGCCCAGCCCAGCACAGAAGAGGGAGGATCTTTGGGCACCGGCATGTCCTGTGCGTTGGTGCTGGTGCCGGTGCCCAATTGGGGTAAGGGATGTCATTTCAGTGCTCGGGGGGGATGTAGGATCGCGGGGGGGGGGGATGACGTGAGCGGGGAGGGGATGCCGGATCGCGAGGTGTGGCGCTTGTAAATAGAGTCAAATTCGCTTTCTGAGGCGCCGATTTTGCGAATGTTTTGCTCGTCTTGCAAAACACTCGCAAACCGGTGCACTCGTAAACTGAGGTTTGACTGTATACAGTTTACAAGTTAAGCTCAAAGTAAGGTACACATTTAGATACAGTAAGTATTTTCTGGTTTTCAATGTACTTATAATCTTAGTTTTTGCCCATAAAGCATTGTAAAGAGAGGTGATTTGCTCCAAAGTGCGTTAGTGGATAAAGCACTTTCAGTCTGTTTCTTCAGTCACTGGATTTGCCTCCAATAGTCAACATAAAGATCTCAGGGCTGCTTTATAAGATGAATGGGGAGCAAAGGAGACAATGAACACAGAAGAATGCTGGCAAGCTAGCAGATTAAGAAACTCTTAAGATGGTCAAAGGCAGCACTTAGTACCAGTGTGAATAGATCACTAAAAAGCACTGAAAATGTCAGTGGTCTCTTGCTAAGAGATGTTTCTTGTTTTCCTGAACTGCCTCGATAAAAGCACTCTAGAATTTATTTAGAGGAACACAGTCCTTAATTACATCTGTATTCTTTTATATGATGAAACAGCAGAATATTTTTTTTAATGCAGACAGCATTGGAATCTTTATAATTGAGCCTATGAGTTGTATCTCTATCCTTAAAACAAAAACAAAACCCTTTCACAGTCAACGTAAAAAAAATCCTGCTATTCGCAAGATTGGTTCTGTAAGATGGGGCTGGGTAGAATAATTTTTTTAAGCAATTCACCTGGGTGCATCTGCTTGCCTGAAAATTGTTCTGCTGTAGCTTAAAGTATAAGTAAGCTTCCACGGCATCCGGAAGGAGATGCACAGAACTCCAGTGCTGCTTTCTGAAGCACCAGAAAAAAAAGGATAGATCACCGTTTTTTTTTTTAGTGACAAATGCTCAACATTAGCAGCATGCAGATTTTATGAAATTACATGCACACTGTTAGTTACATGTCCAAGTTAGATTGTAAGCTCTTCTGAGCAGGGACCGTCTATAAATGTCAAAATGTACATCACATTTTTATAATCCAATAAACCCAATTGAAAAAGATGAAAAATTAACCAGAAAAATCATCTTTTTTCCTTTTTCTTGTCCTAAATAGAGCAAGAGCAGAAGAGCCCATCGTATCAAACAATGTTAAACTTGAATAATTAGTGAAGGGAGGGCCCTCAGTCTTCACAACCCATAACCGGGGGGAAACAAGATAAACCACCCTCTGAAAAGAATTGTCACTCTAACAAACCCACAAGGGTAATAGTTTGTGAAACATTCCTAGGCCACTCCCGTAGTGAAATAAAGTGTCTGTCTGTCCAAGTTAGATTGTAAACTCTTCTGAGCAGGGACCGTCTATAAATGTCAAAATGTAAGTTCTGCGTATGCCTTTCAGCGCTAGATAAGTAGTAGTAGTAAAAAGTGCACACATTCTTAGTGCCAAAATCAAAATGGAACTAAAGTGCTGTTGCTCTATATTAGAACAATACTCCAGTATCCATAATCCATAGCAGGGGTAGAGAACTCCGGTCCTCGAGAGCCGTATTCCAGTCGGGTTTTCAGGATTTCCTCAATGAATATGCATGAGATCTATTTGCATGCACGGAAGGAGAAGTGTGCTTTCTGATTCGTTTAGCGAAACTGGGGTTCTTTTACTAAAGCTTAGCATGGGCTAATGGAAGTTTGTGTGTACAAAGTGGCATGTACTGTAGATATAACGTAGGACTTCAGCAATCCCCCCCACCCCCTTTATTTTACAAAACCGTAGCATGGTTTTTCGCACCAGCCACGGCAGTAACAGCTCCAACACTCATAGGAATTCCACGTGCATCAGAGCTGTTACTGCTGCGACCGGCACTAAAAACTGTGCTATGTTTTTGTAAAGCGAGGGGGGGAGGGGTGGTTAGTGTCTGCTAAGGAAAAGAGATGGGATTTCATATACGCCTTTCTGTTCTTGCAATCATAGCAGTTTACATATTATATACAGGGACTTATTTTGCACTTGGAGCAATGGAAGGTTTTGTTATGAGTCACCAGGAGCTGTTGTGGGAGTTGAATTTGGCTCCTCAGGCTCTTAGGCCATTGCACTGATCATTAGGCAACTCTTCCACTAGAAGGGCTCCTAGGAGACTTCTGTTCTCTGTGGATCCCATGTTACCAGATGGCCCTTGCTTTAAGCTGTAGATTTGCTAATGCGCGCTATTGTGTCTATTTATCCTGCTCCTATTTTATGCAATAGGACTAAACTACAAAAAATATTCAGAAAATCAATAGCACATGCTAACACAGGAACACATTAATACATTTATTCCTTGATGAGCAACGTTCACAAGACAGGTTTCTTCTATAAGGTCCAGGATGGAGTCGGTCCGGAGGAAGGCTACTAAAATGGTCAGTGGTCTACGTCATAAGGCGTACGGCAGGGGTGTCCCACCTGCAGCCCAAGGGCCGCATGCGGCCCCGTGAAGTATTTTGTGTGGCCCCGGTCGAGGGCGATGCAGTGTTTTCTTCTGCTGTCCACGGGTGTTTACCATCTTGCCGGCTCCCTCCTCTGTCTTGCTGCAGCGCTTGCGCAGCCCCAGAAACTTTTTTTTTTTTTTTGGCCAATGTGGCCCAGGCAAGGCAAAAGGTTGGACACCCCTGGCATATGGGTACAGGCTCAAAGATTTCAATATGTATACTTTGGAGGAAAGGTGGGAGAGGTGAGATATGATAGAGGTGTGAGGTGTACTGGATAACGTGGATAAGTGTAAAGTGATGCATGTCAGTAACAAAAATCTCATTCACGAATACAGGATGTCCGGAGCAGTACTTGAAGAGACCTCCCAGGAAAGGGATTTGGGAGTTCTGATCGACAAGTCAATGAAGCCGTCAGTGCAATGTGTGGCGGCGGCGGCAAAAAGGGCAAACAGAATGCTAGGAATGATAAAGAAGGGGATCACGAACAGATCGGAGAAGGTTATCATGCCGCTGTACCAGGCCATGGTGTGCCCTCACCTGGAGTACTGCGTCCAGCACTGTTCGCCATACATGAAGAAGGACATGGTACTACTCGAAAGGGTCCAGAGAAGAGCGACTAAAATGGTTAAGGGGATGGAGAAGTTGCCGTACAGCTAGAGATTAGAGAAACTGGGCCTCTTCTCCCTCGAACAGAGGGACATGATCGAAACATTCAAGGTACTGAAGGGGATAGACTTAGTAGATAAGGACAGGTTGTTCACCCTCTCCAGGATAGGGAGAACGAGAGGACACTCTCTAAAATTAAAAGGGGATAGATTCCGTACGAATGTAAGGAAGTTCTTCTTCACCCAGAGAGTGGTAGAAAACTGGAACGCTCTTCCGGAGTCTGTCATAGGAGAAAATACCCTCCAGGGATTCAAGACAAAGTTAGACAAGTTCCTGCTGAACCGGAACGTACGCAGGTAGGGCTAGTCTCAGTTAGGGCTCTGGTCTTTGACCAGAGGGTCGCCGTGTGAGCGGAATGCTGGGCACGATGGACAGCTGGTCTGACCCAGCAGCGGCAATTCTTATGTTCTTACGTACTGGTTAGAGCAAGAAACAACAACAAAGGTGACTTATGGTGCTCAGCCGTTTTATTGTATAGTAAGATTCGACACGATTGTGTTTCGGCCCAAAAGGGCATGCCTCAGGAGTCTAAACAAACATATATTAAAATAACATCAATACACAAATATATGCATAGCATAATTACAGGTGTAAAACTTCAGTCTAAAAAAAATGCTAAAATATAGATAAATATTAGAACCAATATATGTATTTAGACTTTGCTAGCCAGTCTGTGAGCATATGACATAGTCAAAGCAACATGAAAACTTGGAAATATAACAATGTATATAGAATCACAAAATGCAAAATAATTTTAAAATAACTTTACACGAAAACTTTATTAAACAACTTGGAATAACCAATATATGAAATAACCCATTTAAAATTGTAAATGAAAAAAGTAAAAGATTAAACCAATAAACCACTGTTAATAGGAATAAGACAATAAAAAAAGCAGGTAAAACCATTTTCTGCTACTCTTCATATGATTTATAAACAAAATAATAAAAGAAAATGAAAAATGATGAAAAAATAATGGAGTAATAGATCTAACAGAATGCAATGCTTCTGTCTATAATATGTAGTTAGTGCTACTTATTAAAAAAATGTTTAAAATTGGTGTGACGTACCTGAATTCTGATTGCAAAGTCGTTATTAATGAGTCTGAGTGATCAATGCCTTGATTTTAATGTATGAACACACTAATGAAGATATCATGAAGAAGAAAAAGGAAAGAAATCAGGAAAGAAGAAATAAAGTAAAAAAGAAGAAAGAAAAAAATAAAAGGAAAGAAAGAGAAAAGCATGATTAATAACGAAACTGTGGGCTCCTTTTATGAAGGCTCGTTAGGGCCTTAACGCGCGGAATAGCACGCACTAAAATGCCACGCGCGTTAGCCGCTACCGCCTCCTCTTGAGCAGGCAGTAGTTTTTCGGCTAGTGTGCGCTAATCCGGTGTGTACGCTAAAAACGCTAGCGCGCCTTTGAAAAAGGAGCCCTGTGTGTCAGTATTCTCAGGCCTTGATTGTTACAGACTGCACTCAGTATTGCAAGTCAGCCACTAACTGTCCCTCTGTTCTGTCTTGTATCTTGAAACACTCAAACTATGTGCATCCAAGTCTCTAGTTCAAAAACATTTTGTGCTTTGGTGAAATTTATTTACAGCCGCATAGTCTAGGCACAGTACCAGCTGCACACTGCTATCCTGCCAGTACATTATTGCTCTAGACAAGTAACCGTTCTATGAGATCTTTAAAAAATAAGTACTAGGGATAGATGCATGGTAAAAAAGTCTTGGTTTGTTTTCAGTTTGTTTGCCCTTTTTTCCTCCATTTTTAGACTTTTTTTGTTCTCATTTCTCATGTGTTAGCTCAATTTTAATGCACATTTTAAGTTTTTAATTGTGTAAATTGAGCTTATGCATGTTAATTCATACAATATTGTATTCGTACACTGAAAAAATGTCAAACCATTCAAAACGTAGGAGCCAGACTTATTTTCTCCAAACAAATACAAGGGGAATCTATAATTTTACAGTATATATAATGTCTGGTGGATATAGTATCACAATGAATAAAGAGGATCCCACAGACTCCAAACATTAAATAATAATCCCGCAGACTCCAAACATTTAATAAACATTAAACACTGAAATATATTCAATATGTGAAGTGTGCTCATAGAGATGATGGTTCAAAGGAACCAACCATAAAGTAAAATAACTTGAGGTCCACCTTATATTCTAATCATATTTTAAACAAATTTGAATGTGCCACATTGCAAGATCACCATTTGTGACTAAATGTGAATCATCAAACTTATCTTATTTAGACTTGTGCCATTTGAAGTGTGGCCCCGACACGGGTCATGCTTCACAGTGCAGCTTCAGGGAGCCAGAGACCAAGCTTTCAAAAAGATCTTCCTACAAAAATAAAAAAAATTCCAAATGAAGCATCCTTTATCATTTAAACAGGCACTTCGACTGGTACCTATACTGGGTTCATAGACAACGGCGCGAAAGACAAAAGCGCGCGCCGACAATTGAGCGCAGCGTGGAGGCACGCACCGCACAAAATAACAGTTTTTAGGGGCTCCGACGGGGGTTTTTGTTGGGGAACCCCCCCAGTTTACTTAATAGACATCGCGCCGGCGTTATGGGGGGTTTGGAGGGTTGTAACCCTCCACATTTTACTGTAAACTGAACTTTTTCCCTAAAAACAGGGAAAAAGTTAAGTTTTCAGTAAAATGTGGGGGGTTACAACCCCCAACAACGCCCCCACAACGCGGCGCAATGTCTATTAAGTAAAGTGGGGGGGTTCCCCCCCACACTCCCCCCCGTCGGTGCCCTAAAAACAGTAATTTAGAGCGGTGCGTGCCTCCGCGCTGCGCTCAATTGTCTGGGTGCGCTTTTGACCTGACACCCCTATACTGTATATTCACAAACTTTTCAAATGTTAAGATGCCCTACCTTGAAACCGTGCCCTCTAATAAAAAATTAAGAGTGATGCGTGCAGTGACGTCAAAAACATACCATTGGAGAAAAGCCCTGATAGTAACCACCTCCCTGTGTTACTGGGAAAAAACGCCCACGATCATTAAAAAGTGGATGAAAATAAATGCTAAAAAATGTTTAAGTTGCGAAAGTTCACGTCACTGACCCATCACACACATGACATTACAAAAACAACCACCATTCTGCTTCACAAGTCCTGCCGAGCACTCAGTGCCCAAACAGTGGATCTGACGCTGTTCTCTCCTTCACAGTAATTGAGGCAGATTACCCCCTCGAGTCAAAGTAGGAGCCTCTAGTACAGCAAATTTCAGATCTCCCAAAGTATGTGAAAGGTCCTTCCCATGTTGGACCAGGGGTGCCTCTTTTACATCAGTTAGTATATATAGTTTAGATCAGGGGTGTCCAACCTTTTGGCTTCCCTGGGCCACATTGGCCAAAACAAATGCTTCTGGGGCCGCAGCAAGACAGACGAGAAAGCCAGCAAGGCGGTATACACAACTGCAGAAGACAGTATGTGGAGCTATGCAGCTTAATTTGCCTAGAAAAGGTAGACATGACACCATTGTGGCAGCTCAGAGCATGAGAACAAACTGAGCATCGGTCACAAGGGTGATGACTCGGAGAGACAACTCAGGAAGGTATCTCAAAGTAGAAACAGCAAACAAACGCTCTTACAGCCACTTTATCCCTGGCCTGTGGAACCAACTACCTACTCAGATCAGGTCACTGGACTCGCTAATGGCCTTTGAGAGCAACAAAGACCTTCCTTTTTACCAAAGATACTGACTCCTTGTAAACTGACCCCTTTGAAAGCTATCTGTATCCTCTTTCCCCTATTTAGTTAGGAAACTGTCTCCTTGTATGCTTCCATCAGTATCCCCTCTTCCTTTTTTAATGCTTTTGCCCTCTGTACTCCCTGTCCTCCTCGTACACTGTGAATATCCTTTTGTAATCTGTTCTGAGCTGTTGGGAAGACGGGATAGAAATCTAAATAAATAATAAATGACCCAAGGCTGAAGCTGTTGTATTGCTACTGGTTCTCCCCGGATATACAGAACTAGTCAAATGGTCTTTTAAAGTTTCAGCTATGAGAAAAAGCAAATGTAGGGAGCTCCTGACATACCCCATGAGTGCCAAGTACATACCAATATTTTTAATTTTCTAAGCAACCAAATATGATGAAGTGACACCCCTGTACCTTGAACTACACTGGCTCTTCTTTGAAGCAAGGTGTATTTTTAAACTATGTACAGTGTTCCCCCGCAAATTCGCGAATCATGGACTCACTCATTCGCGGTCTGCTCCGACCGCCTCTTCCTGTAGTAATATTGGGCTACACCAATCAGGAGTTGCGTGTCAAAGCAGCTCCTGATTGGTGTAGCCTGACTTTACTACAGGAAGAGGCGGTCGGAGCAGATCACTAGTGATTTTCTTCACCTGCCGGTGCTCCAGCTGCCCTCTCCTGCCTCCCCTGCCTTTTGACAGGTGAAAAACCACAGTGGTTCCTGGAACGGAACCCCCCCGCAAATTTTGGGGAAAGGGAATGGAGGGTGGGGGAAAATGCTGCTACTACTTCACAGGGATCTGGAGGGGAAGGGAAATATCACTGCTGCTTCTGCAAAGGAAAGTGGGGGGGGAGAGAAGGGAATGGGGGGTGGGGGAAAATGCTGCTACTACTTCACAGGGACCTGGAGGGGAAGGGAAATACCACTGCTGCTTCTGCAAAGTGGGGGGGGGGGGAGAGAGAGACAGACAGAAATAAAGACAGACAGGGGACCAGAGAGACAGACAGAAAGAAAGACAGACAGACAAAGGGTGCCAGGGAGAGAGAGAGAAAAATAGCAGGAGGGAGAGAGACAGAAAGAAAGGAAGAAAGAGACAGGAGCAGGGAGAGAGACATAAATAAAGAAAGACAGACAGGCATATATTCTAGCACCCGTTAATGTAAAGGGCTTAAACACTAGTACTGTATATAACATGATCAGCAACCATACAAGGATAAGATTCCCAAATCCTAATGCAAAATTATTCACTCTACAACCTTCCCATACCTGACAGCAAAACGGTAGAATCCTTTGTGCAATTAAGGAACACCCCCTCTAACCAAAACTTCTGTAAAGGCCTAAAACCCTATTTGGAAAATACCTTACTCCTTCCCTCATGAACAGCAGGCTACAACCACCAGAAACCAAGCAAGACACAAACCACTTCTCCTGTCTCGATAGATGCCGAAGCTCCCTACAATCCAGGAAAGAGACACCCATACCAGAACACTTAGGGCTCCTTTTACAAAGCCGCGTTAGCGGTTTAACGCGCGCTAAACTGCCGGCCGTGCTAGACGCTAATGCCATATTGCAACTTTATTCCCCTCCCCTCCTCTCTAACCTCACCATCATGTCTGTTATCGTAAAATGTCTTTAATGTTCACCTTCCCCTTATTTTACCAATTTTATTGTTTATAAGTACTATCTAACTTCTATTTTATCATTTTATTGTAAACCGGCTAGATGCTTGTCGATGGTCGGTATATTAAAAATCAATAAACTTGAAACTTGAATTCTAGCTGCGTAGCGTGGGTTTAGCGCACACTAAAAAGCGTGCGCTAAAATCGCTAACGCGGCTTCGTGAAAGGAACCCTTAATATCAAGTCTACAACACCAGATATAGCCAATCTCTTTTGAAACTATGGGCCCCCTTTTATCAAGCTACATTACAGTTATTACCGACCGCTACGGTAGGAACTCCGACGCTCATAGGATTTTTATGAGCGTCTGAGCTTTTACTGCAGCGGCCTCTGATGACAAAACCTGTTCATATATGACTTAATCTTCAGTCAGATAGCCTTTCTTTTCAGTTCTCTGCGAACGCCATAGTACAGAATTTCTTTCCTTTTCTATGCTCTGGTTCCTGGTTTCATCCTACAACATTAGTTTATGCAATGAGAACCATCCTTTCTTTCTTTTTCCAATTTTTGGTTTTTCACACTCATTTCCTGTCTTCTCAAGAGGAAATGAATGAATGTCTTCCTGGGATTTTCTCTTTTGGCATTTCTATATGTTCCATTTTTTTTTTCTCTTACCCTTTCTACTTTTCTCTTTGAGTCCTTCCGGCGTTTCCCTCGTCAAACTCAGACTCGCCTGCCATTCTGAGGTTGTCTCTAATTGTTAGAGCCTCCCTACACATTGCTATTCTTCCTTTGATACCCTTTCCTTTCTCGGAGGACAGGTTGTATGCTTATGTTATTGTATTGCTCTTTTCGGAAATTAATCAAACCACTTTGTTCGATAAGTTTATTACCTAATGAGAGTTTTACATTGAAACTGCATTTTCATAGGAACTCAATGAGCGTCAGGAGCAGCGCAGGCCTTTTAGCGCTATTGCAGTTTCGTAAAAGGAGGCATTAGAGTATATAGCACTGAATGATGAGACAGATATAATAGGCATATCGGAGACCTGGTGGAAGGAGGACAATCATTGGGACACTGTATTACCTGGGTACAAATTATATCACAAGAATAGAGTGGATCAAATTGGAGAGGGGTTTGCGCTATATGTTCAAGGGAGAGTTGAATGAAATAAAATAAACATTCTGCATGACATAGATAGTTTATGGATAGAAATTCCATGTGTGAAGGGAGGGAATATAAAGGTAGGGTTATACTGCCATTCCCCGGGACAAAATGACCAGACAGATGAAGAAATGTTTTCAAAGATCAGGAAAACTGGAGAATTGGGCAGCAGTATAATAATGGGTGATTTCAATTACTATTATAGAAATGTTCTGACACTAGATCTGGAAGGCCGAATTTTACTAGCGCCATTAACCCTGCTAAGCTCGCTTAACTTGAGTCACTAATAGCAGTAGTAGAGGAGAAAAAAAGATTTCAGGTTGTGTTCACAGATCTTTAAAAAAAAAAAAAAAAAAAAAAAACTCCACAAGGACCATCCTCTTTATAACAATTGACCCCGTTTGCTTTGCGGGCTCACAGCTTCTATCTTCAGCCTAATCCAAACCCTAAGGGAAGTCAATAAAGGCCAGTTTTCAGTATTTCAAACAGGGTAACATATACAATTGAGACTTCGCTGTAGTTGGTCATGGTTCCGTTGCAGCGCTGGATCACTGACGGTTTCCGCAGTTCACAGCCCCGCTGCTTGCCGCAGTTCAACACTTGGGATCCCAACTTCTTCACCCGACCAAGAAATCTCTGCTGCGTTAAAGATGACTCAAAATATCATGTACAAATCCCTATTGAAGACTCTCATAAGGCCACTCTCAACAACTTCAACTAGATGTATGGAGAAAGTGGGGGAGGGGCACCACTGCCCCGGCCGCCTCTCGCCCTCGCTACGCCACTGCCGACTTGGGCTTGATGGACTTTTCGTTTTACTCGGTATGGCGAGTCTTAGTTTTTTTTCTTCATTTCATTTCTAATATAGCCACCATTTGGGCAATCATGTATTCAAAATGATCACTAGCAAGGCCAATCTGTTGATGTACAGTTGAACAGATAAGACTAGGGAGAGTCGGTTTCTGTGTCACCGTTTATTTCATTCTGGCTCCCACTGTAACTCATGCACAGCATTTACAAAGTGTTTTGCAGCTAGGCTACCACAGACCTAAATGAGATCCACAGTTAGAATTCTGTAGCTTTATACAGTTCATCCAATTTCATAGAAATAGCTGTTTCAATTCCATTTTTCTGGGTCAGTGAGCATTATTGGGAGCCTTATTTTTGTCTGTCAAGGTCCATTGCGTGTAATAGTTTTCTGAGACCCTGCTCAACATTTTTCTGAAGTTTAGATATTTTTCTTGCTTTTCATTTGTGTGTGTATTTTAACCAACTCCATTCTTGCATTTAAAGTACTAAAGTGCTTGTTCCAAAAGCTTTTTGTGCTCTGTTTAAAACATGGAACTATTGTCATTTATCTTAAAACTGTAAAAAATGGAGTTCACATTGCAATCAGATTGATTATTCTCATTTACTCCCTTCCCCCTTTACTAAGCTGTGATAGAGGTTTCTACCATGAGTGTGTGAACAAAGGTATTGCCTTCTATCCATGAATTTTAAGGATTTTATACATCGTTGTACTCCATATGGTTCTCTATTAGTGAAGCACAACTTGGACCCCTGAAGAAGGAATGTTTCTCTGAAACACAGACCGTGTTGGGTCCGATCTCCGTGTGTATGAGAGCCATCCTTTGGGTTATAACTTTTAGTGACTTTTAATAAAAGGTCCTGTATGTTGTACGTTCCTTTCTGCAGTTTCTTTTTTGTTTTGGGTGTTCTCCCTTCACTGCAGACATGTTGGATTTTTCTTTGTTTCACAATAGTGAAGTGGGAGCAGCTGAGTGAAGCACTTCTAAAGTAGGCTAGCAAACATCACCTTTACAACCTTGTATTCTAGCTTTAAGAGCAATACTTCTTTCGTGCTCCTTAAATTATTCTTAAATAAATGACAATAAAACAAATGTATTTTATAAGTAAACATAGGGCTCCTTTTTACTAAGCTGCGCTAGTGATTTTAGCGCACGAACAAAATTACCGCGCGCTAAACTGCATGCTACGCTTCTAGAATAACGCCATCTCAAGGGAAGGAAAGGAGATATCAGACCATGGAGGGGGAGGGAGAGATGCCAGGGCATGGGGGAAGGGAAGGAGACAGATGGAAAACCAGGGGAAGGGAAGGAAGGAGGGAGGGAGAGAAAGGAAGGAAAGAGATGCCAGACCATGGAAATAGGACGGAAGAAGAGAGAGATAGGAAGGGAAGGTAAGACATGGAAACATAGATTTTGAAAAGAAAGCAGAAAAATTGAACATTAAGTTAATGCCAAAGATGGATGCAAGGCAGAAAGTGAAGACGGAGAGAAAAACAGTCAAAGGACAAGAAGGCCCTGGAAACATAGTTGAAAGCACAGAAAAATAAAGTCACCAGACAACAAAGGTAGGGAAAATGATTTTATTTTCAAAATAGTGATTGAAATGTGCCAGTTTTGAGAAAGAAAAGATATTAAACTTTAAATGTGAGGGCTGCAGAAAAAATAGAGTACTTGGAGGGCCGCAGAAAAAATAGTTAATGTGTTATTAAAGAAATGACAATTTTGCATGAGAGATATATCTTTCCTATAAAGAGTTTTACCTCATGCAAAATTGTCATTTCTTTAATAAGACATTAACTATTTTTTTTCTGCGGCCCTCCAAGTACCTACAAATCCAAAATGTGGCCACGCAAAGGGTTTGAGTTTTGAGACCACTGCTCTATAACAAATCATTGGATTTATAACAGGATTTTCCCTACTTTAGAGTTAATAAAGTCTTACCCTTATTCCTATGAAAAGGAAGAGGAAATAAGATTTAACAGAGGAAAGAGAAGGGTTTATTTTTTTGTGCTTTTTTTGCTATTTTTTAAGTAAGAAACAGGGAGGAGAAGAGAAATTAAGTAGATATAATGCTGAAAAACAGTGAAAAGAGCAGAATATGAAATGCTGATAACTTAGCTTTTTTAGAAGTTCACTGGGCAGCCTTGTTCACAGCACTGTCCTTAGTGCCCTTTTCTATGTCTTTAGTGCCTCCTTCCCATGTCCTTAATACCCCTTCCTATGTCCTTAGTGCCCCCAGTGCCTCTGTTCTGTGTCCTTAGTGCCCTCAGTGCCCCTTCCTATATCCTTAGTGCCCCCAGTGCCTCCTTCCTATGTCCCCCTCACTGCCTTCCAGATTTTGTCCCACCCCCACCCTCCGAAGCCAGCATGCCTGCCTCCCTCCCATCCCCCTGTGCAATATAACCCTTGAGCAGCATGTTTCCATCTCCCCCCCCCCCGCCGCTGCTGTGCAACCGACCCCATTGACCCTCCCATCGCGAAATGACTGAGCCTCCTGGCTCCGGCAGCATCCACAGCGCTCTGGGTGCGCTGCTTTGCGGCCTTCTGCTGCCCTGATTTCCTCTGCCGCATCTCTGATGATGTCATCAGGGATGCAGCAGAGGAAATCGGGTCAGTGGAGGGCCGCGAGGCAGCGTGTTTGGAGTGCTGTGGATGCTGCTGGAGCCGGGAAGTTTGTGGTCATCTCGCGGTGGGAGGGTTGGATGGGAGGGTCAAAGGGGGTTCGGGTGCACCGGGGGGGGGGGTGATGACGACTAACTGCCTTACAGGAAAACAGAACCCTAGGCGCGCATGCGCACTCCTACCTGCCAGGGACCTACTGATCACGGAACACGCATGTGGGAGTGCGCATGCGCGCTTAGGGTTTTATTATTATAGATAGTCCAAAAAAATAGGCAAATTTGTTTGGTTAGGTAAAAGACCTAGAATTGCTTTAGTATCTCTACAGAAGACAATTGTGGAGGGAGGGGTAAATTTTCCAAATTTTTATAGGTACCATCAAGCCTATATTTTAAGACAGGATATGTATTGGATCCTCCCAGATCTTACGAAAAATGTCCCAGATTGGTTATATTTAGAATGGCGACTCCTGTTTCCTTTACATTTGTCTCATCTTATGGTTCATAGACAACTCGGCGAAAGACAAAGGCGCGCGCCGACAACTGAGCGCAAGACGGAGGCGCGCGCCGAAGAAAATTACAGTTTTTAGGGGCGCCGACAGGGTTTTTTGTTGGGGAGCCCCCCCAGTTTACTTAATAGAGATCGCGCTGGCGTTGTGGGGGGTTTGGGGGGTTGTAACCCTCCACATTTTACTGTAAACTTAACTTTTCCCCTAAAAACAGGGAAAAAGTGAAGTTTTCAGTAAAATGTGGGGGGTTACAACCCCCCACACCCCCCACCAATGCCCCCACAACGCGGCGCAATCTCTATTAAGTAAAGTGGGGGGTTCCCCCCCGCCCCCCCGTTGGAGCCGGAAAAACAGTAATTTTCTGCGGCGCGCACCTCCGCGCTGCACTCAATTGTCTGCGCGCGCCTTTGTCCCGGCGCGCTTTTGACCTGACACCCATCTTATTAGTATAAAATTGCCCAGGAAATATAAAGAAAATAGAATTTTGCTTGATACCTGGAGCACTTTACGGTATGTTAGTAATTTATCACCAAATCCAATTTCTAAATCATTAAATCAATCCATTTGGCTAAACTCCAAGATTAAAATTGGCGGATT
The DNA here is from genome assembly GCF_902459505.1 of Geotrypetes seraphini. Lineage (NCBI taxonomy): Eukaryota > Metazoa > Chordata > Amphibia > Gymnophiona > Dermophiidae > Geotrypetes > Geotrypetes seraphini. The sequence goes on along the minus strand of NC_047085.1, from coordinate 469,830,205 downwards.
TAAAATCGTTTGGAAGCATTGGATTATTGCAGGTATACAGACGTTAAATGATGTTGTTTTAAATGGATCAGGCAACTGATCTAAAATTACCTCCACAATGGCGTACAAGAAAGCAGATCAAGCAAGAAAAGGGGTTCAAATAAATTTTAATTCACCACCACATTGTTTGGATATTGGTGGTAGTGAATTAAAGCTTATTTGGACCCCCCCCTTTTTGTTTTTTTTAGCTTGATCTGCTCTATAAATTAATGTACCCCAAAATATCTAACCTTGTGTATATATATGCCAATAGGATTCAGCACCTATATATGCAAGTGCCAGTCCTGCCCTTGTTCTACCTAGACTTCCCATATTTACCATCGTAAAATCCTAGACAGATGACCATGCCCTGATCTGCCTGCAGCCCCACCCCATTCTGTCTCAATTCCTACCCCCAGCTCCGCCCCCTACAAAGCCTTGTCTTTTCTTTCCCGACCCCCAGGTCGCATCTAAGGGCAGGATGCATGTGACATCATCTGCGCATGCTTATTGAAGGCCCTCCAGACGCGGCTGGAGCTCAGGGTTTTCCAAAACCCAAACAAACTTCCAGGTTTAGGAAAATCCGACTGGGCACCCAGACAGTCCTCTATAAAGAGAATTCTACCCATGCCTGTATCTTGCATCATGAAAATCTGCTTCTATTTGTAGCTGCTTTAAAGGGGAAATTTTCAGATAGGGAAATTTATCTATGTATCGTGTTGGAATTAGGGTGATCAGGTTACCCATTCCAGAAGGGAAGCTTTTTGGCCAGTCCTGATTTTAAAATTACATCCCAAAACAGTGTAGTATTTGTAGTCCATGATTCTATGCATTGAAATCAGTGCTACAGATCCCATAATACACCAGGACAAAGTTGGCAGGAATCTAACACTGGCCAAAAAGTCTCCCTTCTGGAGTGGTCACTCTAGCGCAGGGATCTCAAAGTCTCTTCTTGAGGGCCGCAATCCAGTCGGGTTTTCAGGATTTCCCCAATGAATATGCATTGAAAGCAGTGTATGTACATAGATCTCATGCATATTCATTGGGGAAATCCTGAAAACCCGACTGGATTGTGCTGGAATATATTATCCATCAGCACCTAGAGAACCAAAGAAGCAACTTAACCCCACAGCAAGATTCATGACGGAAGAATGCTACTTGAGAGTAAAGCCTACACTGAAAGAACATTCTTGGACTACATTTCCCAGAAAAGGAATTCTGTGGGTGGAATTTCCTGAGTGTAGGTTAGGTAGATATTCCAGACCTCAGATGAAGTAGGAAATGAGAGGTATTTGGAGACAGCTGCTGACAGGAGTTATTCAGGAGCTAGGAGCTGGTGTGATAGATGAATCTGTTGTGAACACAGAGTTGGCTGCAGGTTTGACAGACAAATTTATGAACACTGAAGCAGACTTTGGGCTAGATTCACTAAGCAAATTGATCATGTACTGATTGGTTTGCAACCCCTTTGCGACCCGATTTTACTCCGGCCTGATTTCACTTACCTCTCTGCCGATCCGATTCCCATCCGCGCATGCAAATGAGGGGAATAGCATGCAAAGTAGGCAGGGACGCAATTCACAAAACAAATTTCGCGATCCGACTGGGCTGGCCGATCAACCCAAGAAGTGACTGCTGGGGACCGGTTGCAAACTTCCTTTCTAACTCTCCAGCTCCATTGCCGCCCTGGTCTCTGCCCTGCTTTCTGCATGCCTTGTTCTCTGCTGCCCCGAATCTCTCCTGCCTGCCACCATGAATCACCGCCCTGCTCTACCCCGAATCTCTCCTGCCTGCCGCTCTGCTCTCCCCCGAATTGCTGGCCAAATTTCTCCTGCCTACTGCCCTGCTCTCCCCTGAATCGTCACCCAAATCTCTCTTGTCTGCTGCCTTACTCTCCCCTGAATCTCTCCGGCCCTTCCCCACACAGCGAGCCTGTGGTTTTAACCCGCGGGTTTAAAGCGGGTTAAAACCATGGGCTCACTAGGCTAAAAAGTAAAGGAGAAAAAAAAAAGCACGGCTCATACGAGTCTTAGACACATGCGCAGACCATCTACAGATGGTCTGCGCATGCCGGATCACCCCCATTTGAATATTACTGGTTGAAGAATCCATCGGACCTGCCCGGATCGGACACGAATCAGTCACAATCGGGCAGGTCCGATGGATTCTTCAACCAGTAATATTCAAATGGGGGCGATCCGGCATGCCCTTTATAGTGGTGTGGTTCAGACACAAAGACAGCAAGATGAAATTATTTTTTTCAGGAACTTAATCACAAGATACCTTTGTGTAGACTTTGGATGGAGTGAAAAAAGCTTCTGTAAACTGTTTTGAACTGTAACTGGAAACATGAAATGTGGCCAGACTTTTCCTTTTATTGAAATACTAGTTTTTTTAGCCCATTACATTTACGGGTGCTAGAATAGATGTGTAGACTTAGCCATTTCTTTCTTTCTTTCTTTCTGTCTGTCTCTCTCCCTGGTCCCCTGTCTGTCTTTCTTTCATTCTGTCTCTCTCGCTGCTCCCTATCTGTCTTTCTTTGTTTCTGTCTCTCTCCCCCGTCTGTCTGCCTTTCTTTCTGTCTCTCTCCCCCTGTCTTTTTTTTCTTTCTTTCTTTCTTTCTGTCGCTCTCACTGCCTCCTATCTGTCTTTCTTTCTGTCTCTCCCCCCGTCCAGCAGCACCCCTTCACTACTCCCCTTGTCCAGCAGTTGCCCTTCTCCCTTACTTATACCTCCTCCCTGTCCAATAGTATCCCTTCTCCTTTCCTTGTTTCCCCTGACCAGCATCCGCTAGCCCGGGTAGCCTCTGGGCTTTTGCTAGGCCGGCCCGCCTCACATTATCAAAGTGGGCCGGCCTAGCAAATGCCCCTCTGCTGCTTGATGAAACCGTAGCTGCTGCCGCTGCTGGTCCAGGGGTGAGAAGAAGAAGCGTCTCGGCAGTGGCAGCGTAGTCAGAAGGCAGAAACTGGCATCAGAGATCGGGGCAGGAAATCAGCTGAGGCAGGCACTGCGCATGCGCGGCACAGAAGCACGGTGCATGGAGATTGAAGTGCGCATGTGCGCTAAGTGTTTTATTATAGTGGATTGCAAGCTATGATTGCCTAGCCTTTGCTGAGAATCTTCTAGACATGCATAACTTTAATGATTCAGATGGTTGCCAAGTTTTGTTTGTTTTTACTAGAACACAGTGTGCAAGCTTCAGCTTCCTTGGATTTGAGAACAGGAAGAAAATCACAAATGATAACACTGAACTATTAACAAGAATGTTGGAACAGCTATTAGTACCTGGAACAGATAGTAAGGATTTTAAACTGCTGCCAGATATATTATACTTCCTCTGTGAACACTTAAGGGAATTCTGACTTTCTCTGTTTACTCCTTAGAGAATTATATACCAAAAATAAAAAAAAGAAAACATATAAAAATGTGCCAAAAATCCAAACAAATAGTCCAAAAAATTATGAAAAAATATTGAAAAATAAATTGCTTTACATAGAACAGTTTTTCAGCATTCTTAGAAATGTAAACATGGTGATCCATGTGGGGACAAACAACGTGAGCAACAGGAACCACAGCAGGGAAGGACTGAAGGACCAGTTCCGGATGCTAGGAAAGAAGCTGAAGATCAGAACGCTGAGGGTAACGTTCTCAGAGATTCAGCCGGTACCCATGGCCGACGAGAAGAGGTAGATGGAGCTGTAAGCAGTCAACGCATGGATGAGGTGCTGGTGTGAGGAAGAAGGATTCCACTTCATACGCAACTGGACGATGTTCTGGGGGAAGAGCAAGCTATTCAGGAAGGATGGACTCCACCTCAGCGGAGACGGAGCAAGGCTACTTGCAAGCAACATCAGGAGAGAAATTGAGAAGTTTTTAAACTAGGAAGAAGGGGAACGGAAATGAAGATCGGCATCTACTACCAACTCCCAGGGCACTCCAAAGAAATGGAGACATGATGGACGAGATTAAACAGAACTGCAAGGGAGGCAACGCAGTTATCATGGGTGACTTCCATTATCTAGAGATAGACTGGAACCTAGACACTTCCGGCTGCGGTATGGAGACCAAGTTCCTAGAAGCTGTAGGCGATTGCTTGTCAAGGAAAATACAAGAGAAAATGCAATTCTAGACTTAATTCTAAATGGACTATGAGGACTGGCATAAGGTGTAGAAGTAGAAAGGACGCTGGACAGCAGTGATCACAATATGATCCGCTTCAACCTGGACACGGGGGTGAAACATCGATCCAGAATGACAGCCAAGGCACTGAACTTCTGAAAAGGAAATTCCGAAGGGATGAGACTCATGGTGGGAACGAAGATTAAGAAGAGGGTAAGCACTGTAAAAACGCTGGAGCAAGCATGGTCCCTTTTTAAGGACACGGTCACCGAGGCACAAAATCTATATATACCGCATATCAACAAGGGATCCAAGAGGAAAAAGAACAAGGAACCAGCGTGGCTCACTGTAGCGGTGAAAGAAGTGATCAGAGACAAGAAGGCTTTGTTTAAGGAATGGAAAAAGTCAAAAACGGATGAAAACTGGAAAAAGCACAAGCAACATCAAAGCAGGTGCCATAAGGCGGTGAGAGGGGCCAAAAGAGACTACGAGGAAAAAATAGTCAAGGAGGTGAATAACTTCAAGCCATTCTTTCGATATATTAAGGAGAAACAACCCGCTAAGGAAGCGGTGGGGCCATTGGATGACCATGGAATAAAGGGAGTGTTAAAGGAGGACAAAGCCATCGCCGTCAAACTGAACACATTTTTTTGCATCTGTATTTACCGAAGAGGATATCCACAACATACCGGAAGCCGACAGGCTTATACGCAGGAAACGAAAATGGAAAACTGCAATATAGCCTATGAGCTGGCCTAAGCGCTTCCTTGGCTAGCCTTTCTTCATATTCCTTTTTGGCTTTTCTGACCACACGGTGACATTCTTTTTGATACTTCCTGTGCTCTTTCCAGTTCTCCTCAGTTTTGCCTTTTTTCCATTTCCTGATTGAATTCTTCTTATCACCTATCGCTTTCTTCACTTCTTTGGTTATCCACACTGGGGCTTTTGGTCGATTCTTTTTGCACCCTTTTCTGAATCTTGGGATATGCAGATTTTGTGCCTCGATCACCGTGTTCTTGAATAAAGACCAGGCTTGCTCTACAATCTGCCATTTCTTTGAGTTGTTCCTAAGTTTCTTCCTTACCATTTCTCTCATCGTTTTGTAGTCTCCTTTCTTGAAGTTAAAAGTTGTCGCTATGGTTCTTTTTCCCTTTGGTATTCATACTTCAACTTTAACTTGATCATATTGTGATCGCTGTTTCCCAACGGGCCCACTACTTCCACTTCTTTCGCAAGTCCCCCTAGCCCATTTAAGATTAGGTCTACAGTGTCATTCCCTCTAGTCGGTTCTCTAACAAGTTGATCCATGAAGCAATCCTGTATAGCCTCCAAGAAATCGGTCTCTCTGGCGCATTTTGAGCTTCCAAGACTCCAGTCTATCCCGGGATAGTTGAAGTCTCCCTTCTGTGCCTGCCGCTTCCTTACCTTGCTGGTTTTCCCTGGTGTCCTTGGTTGTGGTGACCTGGCCCTTCTTGAGGCCCTTCGCATGGCCGCGCGCCATTGGCTCCTCCCCTTATAAGGGGGAGTTCGGGCTGCCTCTGCCAACGCGGTGAGGGTGGGTGGAGCTTACTCTCACCGCTGCCCCAAGCTTCCTGCTTCCCTCTGCCTCCTTCAGATCCTTCTCTCTTCAAGTCGCTACTCCTCTTCTCTCCTGCTGTTCGGCACCGCGTGTGCCGCTTGGCTCCTTCTTCCTACTCCTCTCCTGTGCCGTTGAGTCGCTTGGCTCCTCCCCTTTTAAGAGGGAGTTCGGGCTGCCTCTGCCGATGCGGTGGGGGTGTGAGGAGCTTACTCTCGCCACTGCCCCAAGCTTCCTGCTTTCCTCTGCCTCCTTCGGATCCTTCTCTCTTCAAGTCGCTACTCTTCTTCTCTCCTGCTGTTCGACTCCGCGTGTGCCGCTTGGCTCCTCCTTCCTACTCCTCTCCTGTGCCCATGGTTTTATGTAATTCATCCCATTGAATTGAGTTAGGCACCATTTCTGAGCATGTTTCACAAAACACAAGAGCATCTGTTTATCCATACACACTAGCAAATGTATGACTCGCGCCCAGTGGCATACCAAGGGTGTGGCGGGGGGGGGGGGCGAACTCCCCCAGGTGCAGGGAGCTCAGGGGTACTGGAGTGGTCATGGGGTTGCGGTCCACCGGCCCATGCCCCCTCTGTTGTCAACTTCCTGTTCTGGGCCGGGGGACCAGCAGAACCGATGGCCATACAAAGGTAGCCTGCAACCCCCGCAATCAATAGACGCCCTTCCTGCTACCTGGAGGAAGAGTTGCTCCAGCCCTAGGATGGCATGCTCTGCTTCGGGTTCCTGCCCCGCTAGGTACGCCACTGACCACAAATACATATATTTATTTATTTAAAATTTTTCTATACCACTTAAGAACTAAATGGTTCACATGTGTTAAAACAAACATAATAATTATAACAAACATGTCGTGCAGGAGGTGAGGATCCCAAGCTCTGCTACTTAAAGAAAAAAATAACCACTTGTGACATTTGTTGAAGGGGACCAGAGTCTGCCCTCTTGCCACTAAAAGAGGAATACTGCATTGATGATAGTGACAATGGTGGCTGAACCATAATTGTATTAATAACCATTGGAAGGAGATCCTCTGTGTCTCTTAAATCTATTGTCTCCTCAGGGCAAAATACAGTCTTGTCATTCCTGCCTGTCTGGTTCAGTAATACAAATGACCATCACTATTATCGCCATAAAACAAAATTGCACTGGCTTCTTCAATAACAAGTGGATCTGTAGTGGGACTGGTGCTATTTAACATATTTGTAAATGATCTGGAATTGGAACGACAAGTGAGATGATTAAATTTGTGGATGACAGATTGTTCAGCATTCCAGGACAGATAGGAAAAAATACCTGATTATTATTTTGTGATCTGCCTAGAAACTGACTGATAGTGCAGAATACAAATCCTGTAAATGAATAACTATTCAAAGTTGCTCAAACAACATGCAGATTGGGAAAAATTGGAGGAAGAACTTAGGAAATTGGAAGACTGGGCATTCAAATGGCAGATGAAATTTGTGGACAAATGCAAAGTGATAGTACGTTGGGAAGAATAATACAAATCATAGTTACCAGGTGTAGGGTCCACCTTAGGGTTCAGTACCCAAAAAAAAGATCTAGGTGTCATTGTGGAAAATAAGCTGAAACCTTCTGCCCAATGTGCAGTGATGGCCAAAAAAAAAAGCAAATAGGATGGTAGGAATGATTAGGAAAGGGATGATAAATATGACCATGAATATTCTAATACCTATGTATCGCTCCATGGTGTGACCTCACCTTGAGTATTGCATTCAATTCTGATCGCCATATCTCAAAAATAGATACAGTGGAATTAGAAAAGGTTCAAAGAAGAACAACCAAGATAATAAAGAGGATGGAACTCTTCTTATATGAGGAAAGGCTAAAGAGGTTAAGGCTCTTGAGCTTGGAAAAGAGTCGGCTGAGGGGGAGATATGATTGAAGTCTACAAAATCTTGAGTGGTGCAGACTGGGTACAATATTACAAAGATCAGGGAAAACTCATAGGAGGAAATATTTTTTTTACTCAAAGAATAGTTAAGCTGTGGAATGTGTTGCCAGAGGATGTGGTAACAGTGGTTAATGTGGCTGTGTTTAAAAAAAGGTTTGGCCAAGTTAATGAAGGAAAAGTTCATAGTCTGCTATTGAGACAGACAGGGGCAAACCAATACTTGCCCTGGGATCGGTAGCATGGAGCGTTGCTACTATTTGAGTTTCTGCCAAGTACTTGTATCCTGGATTGGCCACTGTGGAACGAGGATTGTGGACTAAATGAACCATTGATCTGACCCAGTATGGCTATTCTTAAATTCTTATGTTGGAGTGACTGAAGATTACATTTGCCTATGAAAAGGTGTGGCAGTAAAAGGAAGCTGGAGAAGGATGGAAACTCCACCACCAGAAACATTAATTACCCAGAATTTTCCCCACATTCAGACTAAATACACATTCCTCCATTTTATACCCACCCCCAGCTTAACACACAGACTCTCGCTTACATTTATAGGGATACTGGTGTAGTGCGGGGGAGGGGGGAGAGGGCAATCCATCCCGAGCGTTATCTTGGTTGAGGGGCCGGCACATATCCTCCTCTCCGCCCCCCCCCCCATTCCTTCCCTGTCTCCTCACTACCTCGCACACTCGTTCCCTTCCCTCGGACCTCTTTAACATTCATGCCACGAGCAGCAACCCCAACCTGCCTCTTGCGCCATTGTCGGCTCTTCCTCTGATGTCACTTCCTGGACCCGGGCCTAGGAAGTGATGTCAGAGGAAAAGATGACACTGGCGTGAGCTGCAGGTTGGGGTGGCTGCTCACGCTGGGAACATTAAAGAGGTATGGAGGAAGGGAAGGGGCATGTGTGCACATCAGGAGGGGGTGGGGGTAGATAAGGAGCCAGGGAGGGATGCCACCTCCCCTTCCCCCCCGAGAGCCTCTCACCCTCGTTAATGATTGAAAATGTAACCCTCATTTCTAATATATTAGCATTGTAAACCACTTAATTCTCATGTACAGGTATATCAAATATAATAAATCCAATCGAATTAGGGTAAGGATATTGTATTAGATACACTGCCTTTCTGTGGTACATCCAAAGTAGTTTACATGTTATATAGAGGTACTTTCTTTGTCCCTATAGGGCTCACAATCTAAGTTTTTGTACTTGGGGCAATGGAGGGTTAAGTGAATTACCCAGGGGCACAAGGGGCTGCAGTAGAAATTGAACCCTGTTCCCCTGCTTCTCAGCCCACTGCAGGAACCAGTGGACCACTCTTCCATAGGAAAAATTGACACTCACATTGCTCAAAGTAAGCTGCAACCACGTATGCCTGCTCTATGGCAGCCGTAAACATTTACGCCTAAATGCGGCAGTTGTGCACGCAAGGAATACGTGGAATTCCGGCGACCCACCCATATCCGCTCATGCCAGTGCTCTATTTTCAGATGAGCACTATAGAAGTTACATGCTAAATTTATAGAAGGATTGCCTAACATAGGGCTAGATTCACTAAGCAAACTGATCGTGTACCGATTGGTTTGCGAGCCCTTTACGACCCGATTTCCCTCCTGCAGTATTCTCTAACCTGTTTTGCGATCTGATTCCGATCCGCGCATGGAAATGAGGGGAACTGCATGCAAAGTAGGCAGGGACGCAATCCACTAAACAAATTTGCCAATTTGACTGTGCTGGCCGATCAACCCAAAAAGCGACTAATGAGGACCAGTCGCTGAAGCCCTTCCCGACTGCCTTCTGCCGCCCTGCTCTCAGTCCCAATCTGCCTGCCTGCCCCGACTGTAGCTGCCCTGATCGCCTGCCTGCCCCGACTCTCCCACCCTTCCCTGCAGTGTAAGCCCGTGGTTTTGACCCACAGGCTATAAGCGGGTTAAAACCACGGGCTGTAAAAAAAAGTTTAAAGAAATAATTTTTTAAAAAGTGCCGGGCCGCTATAGAATGATACGTGCCGGCAGATGGGGCGTGAATTTGTTGGACCTGCCCGAATCGGGCCTGATGGGGCAGGTTAGTGAATCTAGCCCGTACTTCTTTCTGTATGCAAACTGCTAATAAGTGCCAATTAACCAATTAAGTTACAGGCGTACAAGTGATAGTATTCTGTAACTGCACACATGCTCTTTCTAGCACACACTCTTCATATATACCCCCCTCCTTCTAACACATTCCCCATATGAACCGTTCTCTGCTTAAATAAGGTGGAAGTGCCTTGACTTATCAGTGCAGACAGCAAAAAGGTGCCATTGTATTAAACTATAAAGGTGAGTACCTTTCAACAATGTGTTTATAGAGGTGACTAATCTGTAGTTGTGTTAAATTGAGCCATTGTGCATAATGGGTCAGTGGTGTACTGTATATTTTCAAATATGCAAATGGTGAAGGGGGAGGGGAGTTTGTGAATTCAGCCTATGGTGTGCGGCATGTTGCTGCTGATTGTTGGGGATTTTGTGTGTGCATCTGTCTGTCTGCAAGACAGTGTTTTGAGCCTCAATATTTATGGTGTGTTAGAAATAAATGATCACATTTAGTTTGATTTTTTTATCAAGACATTAGCTGCTGCCTCTCCCTTAGAAATATCCTCTATAATAAAACTCTAAGCGCGCATGCACACTTAGTGTCTTGTGATCCCTGACAGCGTGCTGTGTCCTTCCGTGGCCATATTCTATTTACGGCGCGCGAGGAGGCTTGTGACGACTGTTAGCTCAGGCAGGCATTTGAGCGGCGGTGGTGGTTTCACTGCTAATAGCTGGCATCTAGAGGAACGGCTGGAGGATGTCGTGAGGTGCTGGTAAACATTTTCAAATGCTCAGGGAAGTGGAGGGGGAGCAGGGAAGAGGTGCTGCTGGATAGGGGGAGAGGAGGTAAAAGGAAGGGAAAAGGCCTACTTCTGGACAGGGGGAGCAGGGAAGAGGTGCTTCTAGACAGGGGGATGTAAAATGAAGGGAGAAGGCCTACTGCTGGACCAGGGAGAGCAGGGGACGAGGTAAAACGAAGGGAGAAGGGCTGCTGCTGGACAGGGGGAACAGGGAAGGGGTGCTGCTGGACACAGGGGAGGTAAAAGGAAGGGAGACGGACTGCTGCTGGATAGGGGGAGCAGGGAAGGGGTGCTGCTGGACAGTGGAGAGGTAAAAGGAAGGGAGTAGGGCTGCTGCTGGACAGGGGAAGCAGGGATGAGGTGCTGCTGGACAGTGGGGAGATAAAAGGAAGGGAGAAGGGCTGCTGCTGGACAGGGGGAGCAGGGGAGGGGTGCTGCTGGACACGGGGGAGGTAAAAGGAAGGAAGAAGAGCTACTGCTGGACAGGGGGAGCAGGCAAGGGGTGGTGGTGGACAGCCGAGGAAAGAGAGAGACAGAAAGAAAGAAAGTCAGACAGAAAGCGGCCAAGAAAAGAGAGAGAAAGACAGACAGACACATCTATTCTAGCACCCGTTAAGGTAACAGGCTTAAAGACTGGTATTGAGATATTTGAGTAATTATATTTCTCCAGAGCCCTGGTTCAGATTGGCCCTTTCTGAAACTCAGTGTTATCTTTTCCCTGGCTTTTTCCCCACCCCAAATTTGGTCCTGTTCCATTCAGTTTTTGGAAAAGTTATTTTCCCCTCAGATTGGCAGACATATTTTCCAAGTCATGTACTGTAAAGGCTGCATATTATTTCTTTGTAACACATGGTAGATTGTGTTGTACAATTCAGTTTTATGGAAAGTACAAGGTCAAAGCTAAGATCACAAAATCAATTTCTCTTATGAAAAAAATTGAATTAAGTCTTCAGAGGCAAAAAAAAAATAAAAAAAAATCTACCACACTATAACAAATCTTTGTTCTTTTCTAGTATATTCATTGGCCTTAAGAGGTGGTTGTACTCATTTCACCTGAGGCTATTTCTGACTGTATCAAACTATTAATGTACTATAGATGTCAGGTGGACTAAGAGGTTTTCCCATGGTTCACACTTCTAAAGAATTCTTAGCAGATTTGGACAACGGAGTTTATTGTTGCAAATTTTAAAATGGTGAAGAACCCCATAGGACAGGGAAGAAACTAAAAGAAAAATAAAAAAATACAAAATGTTTATGTTGTGAAAACTCTTTATTTCACTCTTGTTGAAACACTGGACAACAGGTTTTATTTCTCATTGCATTGTATTATGTCACACAAACTTTCAGTATGAAGATTATAAAACGGAAGAAATATATAATTCCATTTAGTTATATGACAAAATCGAATGTACAAGTATAATAATTTTTATCACAGACTCACCTGAGAGAAATATGATCAGAATCAATGTAAAGACAAAACATGCACAGCATCTATAAAGAATAAACAAGTGGGAAAAGCTTGTGATGCTTATGGAATTCTTTCTAAACTCATCTATGTATTTAGATGTGTTCATATATGCTTTTATTTGTGTTGCATATGTGTGTGTGTGTTTAGACAGCCTCCCCCCTCAAGTATTTGATAAAACCCTCCAACACCTCCTTGCTCAAAGCCCCCTACTCCTAGATCCCCAGCACCTGCTTTTCCCCTGGTTGCTCCTTCTCTGCTTGTGAGTTAAAAATAGGAGCTGACCCCCCCCCCTAGTGGTAGTTTCATGGCACTACTGCTAGGGATCAAGCTTCAGCATAAAGGAGTGTCCTCTTCTTTTGCAGCTAGACTCCCTAGCAATACTACCATCAGACTTCTACTAGAGGGCTTTGGCGACTATTTTGATCCTGGGTGCTAATGGATCAGGAGCCTGGGCCGGGGAGATTGAAGGGTGGAGGGTTTGACAAGGGAATTTCAGAGGGTGGGAAGGGTTTGGAGAAGGAGGTTTCAAAAAGGTGGGGGATGTGGACTAGGGGGTGGTATTTATTTTATTTCCAGAATAGCCCCAGTTATAAGGCTCCCCAGGAGCATCAGACCCTGTGTTAGGGGCCCAGTACTCTCTGTGAGACAAAGATCATGCTATCTCAAAGGTTGCATTATCTTTCTATGAAATGCACAGCTTGTAAGGTTAAATTCAAGCTATGTTCATTTTGAATAATAATGAGCAGCTAAAAAAAAGAAATCATGTGCTATGGGTAAACAATCTTTATCTTCATTGGAAGCTTCTATACCGCGAGTCAATACAAAGTGGTTTTCAAAGACATCTGTAATGGATTTTAAATACAGATTCAGATGGATTCCACTGTGATGGTTGTAGGCCACCTGATCTCTTGAGGCTAGAGTAGCAGACTTGGAGGAGCTAAGGAAGACAGAGCGGTACCTATAGGGTGCCAACCACTGCCTAACTTGATAGAATCTGGGCCGTAATCTGTATCTGCATGTTCAGTGGCATGGTGAGGGTGAGAGGTGCCTGGGTGGTTGTGCCCCACCCCACCCTCTTCTCTGCCCCCGCCCCCTCCTGCCATGCATACACACCCTTTCCATTGCCCCGTACCTCTTTGACGTTCCCGGCACGAGCAGCGTCACCAGCTTGTTGCCTGCGTCGGTGTTGGCGCTCCCTCTGATGTGACTTCCTAGGCGTGGATCCAGGAGGTGACGCCGGAGGAAGAGCTGACGCTGGCACGAGTAGCAAGTTGGGGGGTTGATGCTCGCACTGGGAACATTAAAGAGGTGAGGAATGTATGGGGTTTAGTAGTTAATTTAATAACGTGTGGAGCCCATTGAATACATTTGTTACCTCGCAATAAGGGTCATGTATCTTTCCTTTTCTTAGATTTCCTTACACATCCTGGGTAGGTGGGGGAGGGAAATGTATTTTGAGGATTTAAATTACTTAATTATAATATTGTAATCACATCATATGTCTTATTGTATTAATAATTGGGAGGAGGATGGGAGAAAATGATTGTTTTATGTATTACTTGTGTAGTTAATAGTATGTTTTATGCAGTATTTTATGTTCAATTAATTGTATTGCACTGTCAAAGTTTGAAAATCAATAAAGATTAAACAAAAAAAAAAAAAATTAAAGAGGTACTGGGTGTGCACGTGCGGTAGTAGGGGAGGAGAGAGCAGAGAGGAGGATAGGACGGACCACCTCCCTTACTACCCCACTGGACATGTTTCTCTAACCTGGTCTGAGGCGTTCCCAGGGGTGGGTCTTTATCAAATATGGACATAGACTAAGAGCTTGTGTCGGTGCATGCAGGGACTTTTCATGGGATAATTATAAAAAAGGGAAAACGTGGGTGTACCTTCCCTTTTAAAATTGGTGTCACAAATGCACTTTTCCTTGCATGCAATATAAGTGGTCAGTTATAAAATTGCTTTATTGTTTGGCAAAGTTCATTTAGTATGCAAGCAAGGGCTTTAATGTTCACATTAAAATCTATTCCATAGGCTCCTTTGCTTTCCTTACTCGTTTCCAAACCGTCCATAATGGAACAAAGGTTTGCGATCACTTTGCGACCCCCGCCCCTATTCACTAACCTTACTCGCGATCCGATTCCTGCCTGATCTGATCTGCGCATGCAAATGAGGGGGAATGGCATCCAAATGTAGGAAGGAAGCGATTCACCCAAAAAACTTCAGGAACACTGACTGGGCTAGCCGATCAAAAGAAGCGACTGCTGGAGACCAGTCACTCACCTCCTTTCCTACTGTCCTGCTCTCTGCCTGAAATCCCAGCCCTGCCACCCTGAAACTATCAGAAAAGCGCCCAGCTCTCTTCCCTATTCTGCCATGCCGCCCTGCTCTCTTTGGCTATGCCTCTCTGCCCTATTCCACCATGCCATCCTGCTCTCTTCGGCCATGGCTCTCTGCGAGCCCGTGTTTTTAACCCGCGGGTTAAAAGTGGGGCTTCACTTCTCGCCACCAGCTGATCTCAGTTGCTAGAGTGTACTTTCCATGCTGAAGGGTCGGCCCTCCGACCTGGGAACCAAGAGCCCCTTGTCCCGGAAACCTTCACATCCTATACTGACAGCCTTGGATCTAGCCTCCTCAATCCCTCCCCTCCCTCCCATGCTTGTGCTAAGAGCCAACGCATGTGCGGACTATCAACAGGAAAATAAGATGGTCCGCGTATGTGTCCCGATCGCTCTGCAGCGATCCGTTCAGTGATTGTGGGGCATGCCTCCGATTGCATTAATTTGCATGAGGAGGCTTGCAGAATCGACCTTGCATAGCCCAGCAAAGGTAGGCTTTCTGAATCTAACCCAAAGTCATTTAATACTTGCAGCCTTTGCACTAGTTTTCAAAGAGAAAACACACGTGGCTTTGAAATGTTCTTTGGGTACAACATAACCAAAGATTGCAGCATCTACAGCACTTTTTATATATATATAGTACGTAGGTAGGTGCTGAAAGCGCATGCGAGAGTTGCAAATGTCATGAATTATTTTCTTATTCAGCCTTTCCACACCCTCATCTTGGGAATATTTCCACCAAATGCAACTTAATTAAAGTATGTTTGTTGGAGAAAAATGTCCATACTTCTTTCTTTAATGAGGGTGGCAATTATTAGACAATTAATTTACACCTATAAATCACTATGGGCTAGATTCACTAAGGGCACGGATCGGATCTGATCTGTGAGGGATCCGATCCGATCCATGCCCAAGGGGCCGATTCATGAATCACCCTCATGCAAATGAAGGCGATCGAAATCATGCCCCCAACCGTGCGCCAGGATCGCTCTGTAGTAATCCCTATGCATGCGCAGACCATCTGTGGATGGTCTGCAGATGCGTCGAAGAGCAGCAGCTTTTCTTTTTAACTTTATGTTCAGCGAGTCCTTGGTTTTAACCTGCTTTATTTATTTATTCAATTTTCGATACCGTTCTCCCAGGGGAGCTCAGAACGGTTTACATGAATTTATTCAGGTACTTAAGCATTTTTCCCTGGCTGTCCCGGCAGTCTCACAATCTATCTAATGTACCTGGGGCAATGGAGGGATTAAGTGACTTGCCTAGGGTCACAAGGAGCAGTGTGGGTTTGTAGCTTTAATCGCTGCGCCACGGGCTCGCACTGTGGGTGAAGGCAGGGCAGCACTTGGGGCAGAGAGCAGGAGGAGATTCAGGGCAGAGCAGGCCGGCAGGAGCAAATTGGCAGAGAGTCGGGGCAGGGAGCAGGAGAGGAGATTTGGGGCAGAGCAGGGCGGCAGGAGAAAATCACGGCAGAGAGCAGGAGAGTCGGGGGCAGAGATCTGAAAACTCGGGGTAGACGGCAGGAGATGGCAGTCGGAAAGCAGTGAACAACTGGTCCCCAGCAGTCGCTTGTTTGTGATCAGCCAGCCCAGTCGGTTTTGCAGGGTTTTTGTTAGTGAATCGCTGTCTTCCTACATTTCAATACCGTTCCTCCTCATTTGCATGCGTGGATTGGAGGATGATTGGGACAGAGGATAGTGAACTGGGTCGGAGGGAAATTGGGTCGCAAACCGATTGGTACACGATCGATTTGCTTAGTGAATCTAGCCCCATGTACCCATCCAAGGAGGGAAATTATCAACAAGGGCTACTGTTAATCCCAGTTACACATTAACAATGGTATTTTAGATGATGATAGATAAAGGTGGGGGGGCAATTCAATCTGCTGAACAAGGTGGCTAGAGCTATTTATTTATTTATTTGGTTAATTTTATATCCCATCCTCCCCAACGAGCTCAAAACAGGTTACAGGTTGACATTCATAATGCATAGACAAATGGGATACAATTTACACTGCTTGCCCTGATTGGTAGTATGGAATATGGCTACTCCTTGGGTGTTGGCCAGGTACTAGTGACCTGGATTGGCCACTGTGAGAACGGGATTGATGGACCATTAGTCTGACCCAGTAAGGCTATTATGTTCTTATGTTGCAGATGTACATTACCTTTAGAACCTCATATAGGATACAATTTACAATTACACATTATAGTTGAAATCTCTTAGATATACATGTAGAGTCAAGTTTAGTATACCATTTGGTCATTCTTAGGTGTTTCCAAGTTTGCGTGTATAAAGTTTGTATACAGAGGTAGGAAACCTAGGGATATGTGTGTGGGGGGGGGGGGGGGGAAGAGATAGGTCTTTATTGCTTTCCTAAAGTTAAGAAGTCTGTCAAGGGACCCGATATGGGGAGGCAGTTGATTCCAGTAGGTTGGTAGGAACTGGAGATGTACCTTGGGTGGGTAAGTAAAAATGAGGATTAAACTGAGGCACAAGAGTTTAAGACCCTTTAATCAATTTAATAGCTACTTCCAATGTTCTAGGCAGAGCCCGACCAAACCCTGGGTTATTGGTTTCTGCCGCTGAAAATTAATCCCCCCCCCATCCTCGTATCCACATCTTACCCAAAAGGTTCCCCCTCACTTTCCACTACCCCCTTCCTGCCCAACAACATGTAGTCTCTTCCCAGCTACCCCTGCCCACTCCGAGATCAAATATTAGCATGGCAAACAGGGCAGTCAGCATTTCACCACAATGTCAACATATAGGCAAGTATATTTGATGCAATCTTGGAAGAGAAATGTTATCATTTTGACTGAAGTATGATCCCGTTCATTGACACTAACGTGATTAAACCCAAACTAACAATGCTGAGGGGGGGGTGGAGTTTTCAATGTGGGCTACTGATAAGACAAGTTGTTTCCCCACTAAATTGTGTTATTTTAGCACAGGTCCCATTTTATGCAATGAGACCTAATTATTTATAACTCGGGTTAACAGTAAAATAACACTTCTTGAGGGTCAAGTTTATTCAAAAATTTTATAAACCGTCCAATCGACCTTCTAGGCCAGTGGTTCCCAACCCTGTCCTGGAGGACCACCAGGCCAATCAGGTTTTCAGGCTAGCCCTAATGAATATGCATGGAGCAGATTTGCATGCCTCTCACTTCCATTATATGCAAATCTTTCTCATGCATATTCATTAGGGCTAGCCTGAAAACCTGATTGGCATGGTGGTCCTCCAGGATAGGGTTGGGAACCACTGTTCTAGGCGGTGAACATTATGTTAAAAACGTATATGGGGTAACTATACATCCTTTGAAACAACAGTCATAATTCAAAACATTAAAAACAATACAAAAAACAAACAGAAACAAGAGGGAAAAAGATAGGGAAAGGACAAAAGGGAAGGTATAAAAAAAAAAAATTGATTAAAACTACGCAGCCCTAAAAAGGGCATTTAGGTCTTGAAAGCATCAAGAAAAAGAAATGGTTTTAGTTTTGTTTTCAAATGGTTAAGATTTGACTCTTCCCGTAAGTGGACAGGAGTATTATTCCAAAGAGATGGCGCAGTGACAGAGAAAATGGTTGTCCTCATTGTATTGATAAACTTCAAAGATGGGCAAATAGCAAATTTTTAGACACAGATCTTAAAGATCTAGATGAATTATAGGGAATAAGCAGGTTATTGATAAATTCTGGTTGACTATTTTGTCTAGTTTTATAGGTCAGTAAAATAATTTTGTATGTGATTCTATGTTCAACCGGTAGCCAATGTGCTTTATGGTTCATAGACAATGGCGCGCGCCGACAATTGAGCGTAGTGTGCGCTGCCGTGCCGCTCTAAATTACAGTTTTTAGGGGCTCCGATGGGGGTTTTTGTTGGGGAACCCCCCCAGTTTACTTAATAGACATTGCGCCGGTGTTATGGGGGGTTTGGGGGGATGTAACCCTCCACATTTTACTGTAAACTGAACTTTTTCCCTAAAAACAGGGAAAAAGTGAAGTTTTCAGTAAAATGTGCGGGGTTACAACCCCCCACAACGCCCCCACAATGCGGCGCGATGTCTATTAAGTAAAGTGGGGGGGGTTCCCCCCCCCACATCCCCCTCATCGGAGCACTAAAAACAGTAATTTAGAGCGGTGCGGCGGCGTGCGCTGCGCTCAATTGTCTGGGCGCGCCTTTGTCCTGGCGCGCTTTTGACCTGACACCGTGCTTTATAAAGGAGGGGAGTAACATGATCAAATTTCTTTGCTGCAGTGTTCTGTATAATTTGGAGTCTTCTCATTTCTTTTTTAGTTATGCCCTTATAGAGCGCATTACAGTAATTAATGCAGGAAATCACAAGGGAATGGATCAAGATATTTAGGGAAGTAGGCTCTAACACTTTGGATATAGATCTACTCATTCGTAGCCGGTGAATACAACGCTGAACAACTGTGCTGATATGGAGATAATTGAGTTTCCTGTCGAAAATGATGGCAAGTAATTTTAAGGATGACACAACTTGAAGAGATTGAGTTTTAAATGTAATGGGAGATAATAGGGAGATTCCATCTTTGTTGGGAAAGATCATTAACCCACATTGATAACCCTCCCCCACCCCCATGCCTCATTGCATAAAATGGGACCTGTGTTAAAAAAGCTTGGCTTAGGGGTCCTTTTAATAAGGCACGCTATCCGATTTAGTGCGTTCTAAATGCTAGCGCATCCATAGACTATAATGGATGCGTCAGCGTTTAGTGCGTGCTAAATCGGCCAGCGCACCTTAGTAAAAGAACCCCTTAGTGTTAAACTAACACGGTAGCCCAAGTTGATAACTATGCCCCAAAATTGCTGAGAAAATCGTCTTCCCCATAAAACTGTTAAAATGTTTAAGAATTTTATCATCCTGTGCATTCCTTCTAGGCTCTCCCATTTTACACTTTTTTGGGTGTTTTTTTTCTAGTGATTTGCAGCATACTTAAGTGTTGCTTGGTTTGAGCTACGAGAAAGATTAAAAATGGGCTCGAGTGCTTGTAAAACGAAACTTGATAGTGTCTTGAGATTCCACACCTATTAGCTCTGAAGACTTTTTCTTTTTTTTTTCCTGTCTTAAACCAAGTGTTAGATTAGGTCTGCCCCCTTTGTGATCTCTATGGAGTTTGTTAATGCCATATTCAGCTATTGGGTATTTTATGCTGAGCTGTGAACTGTGCAGTTGGAAGCAGCATTAAAAAGCAGGGAAGTGCATCCGTTTTCAAGAACATCTCGCTCGCATCCGTTGGTCGTGTAGCAGGCTTGCAGCCTCTTTTTTTTTCATAGGATGCGTTTTGGAGGAGCAGGAGTCAAAGATGCAGGAACCAAAGCTGTCTAGATCGGAGAGCTTTAAGAAATTGTGGAAGGTAGGTTGATTACACTGGCTAATTTTTCAGATCTGTACTTTATTCTATAACACTAGACAAAATGCTGTTTCAGAGGTCCTCTGTAATATGTATTTAACATTAAAATCAGGTTTTAGAAAATGATTTTTGAAGCATGAAGACGCGCAAGAATCTTGCATATTAAGATAGAAGGTGTTACCTGAACTTTTGAGAATGAAAATTATTTGAAAATCCAATCCGGAGAAAAAACAAAATATCTTATAGGACAAAAGATAATATAATATTTGATGGCTAAAGTTAAAAGAAAATAAAGAAATACAGTGAGACAGTTTGTTTTTCTGTACTTGGGCTTCTGTCAAGAACAATGCTAAACTGGGAGACTGGGATACTAGATTATGGTAATGTGCCTCTATTAATTTGCATTTTGCTAAGACTTAGGGAACCCTAACATGAGTTTCAAGCTCTCACTTTTGTGACAGCTGCAGAGACGTAATTGTACCATGATTCTGTCTTGATCAATTGTCCTGTAGCATATTTCTGTAGAGCATTTGCCTGCATTGATTTCACATTCTATATAAAAATAGCTCAGGGCAATATATCAACCTTCATATAACACAGAAAGGGAATGTAAAAAAGTATTAAAAATATTCCTTGCACAGGTTTGATGCAACAAGTGCATCAATTATATTCATTCAGGATAATCTTCTGCTTTGCCATAACAGCATTAGCTCTGTGCTTTGAATTATACAGCTGTACCACAGTGTAGTGATATAAAATGCGGTACGTGTTAGGAAGTCCAATGATAGTACTAAATCCTTTTTTTTTTTGGGGGGGGAGGGTTATACATCTAAATCTCTAAACTCTAATAAATGGATGCTATTGCTTCCCACTTTGGGTCGGTCTTACTCTGTAAATGCACTGGTCTAGAGATTGCATTAGGAAGGCTTTATTATATGTGGTGCTGTGAAGGAGATTGCAGTGTGGTGGCGAGTCGTTTGCCTCAGAAAGATGGCAATATAGATGCGTATCTGAAGCCATGGGAGATAAAGGTGATTTTACTGAGCTCATACCAGTCAGAAGGAGAAGCCCAGAGTTTAAACTACGGGTTCTCAGCCATTGCTCTAAAAACTAGGCTCCTCCCTCCCTCCTCACAAGGTTGTTGACACAATAATCTCCTCTCCTTAATGTTACATTTGTCCTTTGATTACTGTAGTATAAACCCCCCCAGCTGCTGGATCTTTTCTTTTTGTTTCATTTTATTATTTTTCTTTAAATTGTTATGGAATGGAGAAAATAAGTTGTTGGGTTTTTTTCTGAAATGTTAAGGTTGTTTTTTTCTCTTATTGTTAAAGCTACTTTTCAACTAGTGCACCCTTTTCAGTCATGCAAAAGAGTAACATCCCCCCCCCCCCCGGTTAAATTATAAGACCTGGATTGCATGTTTAAGTGGATCTTATATCATATTAAGTGACGTGATATTATTGTTGCTGTCAAAAGCTGAGCACTCAAGTGAGCTTAGGGAGCAATTAACGTTTAATTTTAGTAGCTCTTCCTGGATGGGGAGATTTTATTTAGGTATATCATTTTAGTGTCCTATGTCTGTATATGTCCTGCACCAAACTGGGAGGAAAGAATAGTATCTCTTGACATATGTTAACTTTATAATATTTGTGCAGTATATATTTCATTAAAAATACAGGGGAACCCTCAAATGCCCAAGTGTCGAAATGTTCAATGCAAACACTTATATGTGGCTATGACCGTCATCATTGGTCAAGAAAAAAAAATTATCAAACAGATATAACTATATCCACCATTATATTATCTGTGCGGATTTATTTTGGAGCATAGTAAGTTTTCATTTGTTTAACTTTATACTATGTCCCATTCCCTAAGGATACCTTGCACTCTCAGTTCATTTGCTGATATGCATGGATGGGAAAAATACTTTCCCAAACACGTTAGATAAGTGGAAGATTTTCTGAATGTTTAGTGCATTGTATATCATTTACCTTGATTTGAACAGACCTCATTGCGCAGTCCCCCAAATGAAGTTTGCCATGCATTCTGCTTTTCAAAGTTAATTACATATATTGGGAATATGATTAGTAACTATGTCATATCCTTTCGTGAGGGTGATAAATGAGGACACTACTGTTCATGCTTGAAATCGGGGCTACTAGGCTACCCAGGGTCAGTTCAACTGTTAGGCAAGACTAGGCAGTAACCTAGGGCAGCAGATTCTGCGGGGTGGCAAAGAGCAGCTACAGTCAAAGCAATACAATAGATCAGTGTCTCAAAAACTCTTTTAGCTCTGGCACAATAAATGTAGCAAATGTTTTTCACGGCATATTATAATTGAAATTATAAAATTGCAAAACCAAATTAAATTTGTGAGTTGTTTATTTAAAGTTCTTTAAGTTATGTATAGGTCATTGAAACAACGGTGAAAATAAAGTAGATAGAATTGCTAATCAATGCGATGGATGTGCTTGTTTTTGAGTGCAAATTAACTCAAAACACGGCTCGATAGTCAACAAGCAAACATGCATTTCATCATCCACTAAATACAGTCATTCTTTTTTTTTTTTAATTTGATTTCTGTCAGAGTTGAAAATCCAAGTTCGCAAAGATAAGAGGATCCAAATGGTAACAAAGCCTTGATTGCTTTCTTGCTCAAGTTAATTACTGCTTAAAAAATAAAATGACTTGCCATTAGTTTTCAAGAACCAATCTCGTCAAAGAATGATGCTTGTCTTGGCAGTTGTATCCTTATGCACACATACATGTCATATTTTCTAGTGTGTACCTATGAAGGGGATTTTTAAAAATAATGTAAAATTCTGGAATCTCTTGGGGCACACCCGGAATCTCTACAGGGCATACTACGGTGTCTTGGCACACAGTTTGAGAGACACTGCAGTAGATCCCGACAGCCACACACCAAGATCCATCAACTCACACTTTTATGTGCAAGAAGGGTGGGTAACTTTCAAATAACTATTTTTCTGAGAAAATGACTTGATGGAAATTGCCCTCATTATTTATTTGCATATGATATGCACATACACATCCATGCACACTAAAATGTAGCGTTTAAACGCATGATGTTTTGGGAGGGGGGCAGACTAAGGGGCCTGAGATATAATTGGTGGTGGAGAGCATGAGATGGTATGATGTGGGTTCAAACCCAGGATGCTCCCTGTGACCTTGGGCAAGTCACTTAATCCCCTCCATTGCCCCAGGTATATTAGACAGATTGTGAGCCCACCAGGACACACAGGGAAAAATGCTTAAGTATCTGAATAAATTCATGTAAACCGTTCTGAGCTCCCCTGGGAGAACGGTATAGAAAATTGGATGAATGAATTTATCTAGGATACCCAATAAACTTGCACCAGCTCTGGGCTTACCATGACTCCTTCATGCTTTTATAACCTTCACATTGGTTTTTAAGCAGATATAAGGCTGTGTGATCTGTTCTTTTCCAGTTTCCAAACATTATGAACTAATGTGGAAGTCTCAGGTGGTGTTCAGCAAAGCTTACTGTAATTTGCCTACTTAAGGGCTTGATGCAGCCAAACTAAAAGAACAATGCAAGTCTGGTGCCAAGTGTGTGCTGCTTTATGGGCCATAAGTGTGCTGATCTGTGCTTATATCTGCAAAATCAAGTCATTTAAAAAGCTCCATAACATTTTAGGACTCGTGCTTATAGACTGAATGATGAAGGCCATGTCAGGCGGACTCAGGAAAACCACCACTTACCCCGTGGAGTGAGCAGCGAGACACAGCTGCACTTTTTGGTATCAGCTGGCTGCTTCCTCTTCCTAGTGACTCAGTTTGGCTGTTGCTGGAAACAGGCTGCTAGGCTTTTTATGTGCAGACAATATCTTGTATACTCACTGTATATGGAGGCAGCTTTCAATGCATTTTAATGGGTCCCATTTTACATCTTATTTAAAACCACACAATGTAAACTTTATTCTTAGAAACATCAGGGGCTGAATTCTCTTTCCTTCTCTTCACATAGCCTACAGACTGTCAAGACCTGCCGTTTCTTTTTCTACAATATCGCTAAAATCAGACCCTTCTTTACTGAGTGCACGGCCAAGACCCTCATCACCTCTCGCCTAGTCTACTGCAACCTGCTTCTCACTGGCCTTCCGTTAGACCAGTGGTCTCAAACTCAAACCCTTTGCAGGGCCACATTTTGGATTTGTAGGTACTTGGAGGGCCTCAGAAAAAAATAGTTAATGTCTTATTAAAGAAATGACAATTTTACATGAGGTAAAACTCTTTATAGTTTATAAATCTTTCCTTTTGGCTAAGTCTTAATAATAATATTGTAATTTATAGCTAAAGAGACAAATGATCAAGAAACTGTTTTATTATACTTTTGTGATTATAAACATACCGAGGGCCTCAAAATAGTATCTGGCGGGCCGCATGCGGCCCCTGGGCTGCGTTAGACCATCTCTCTCCCCTTCAGTCTGTTCAGAACTCTGCTGCACGTCTCGTATTCCGTCAATGCAGCTATGCCCACATTACCCCTCTCCTCACGTCACTTCATTGACTCCCTTTCCATTTCTTTTTTTTATTGAAATTATGTTTATTAAGACAGAAACTCCCTATCCATTTCTTTTTTTTAACGAAATCATGTTTATTAAGACAGAAACTCCCTATCCATTTCTGCATACAGTTGAAACTCTTCTTACTGGCCTACAAGTTTATTTGCTCTGCAGATCCTCTGTATCTCTCCTCTCTCCCCACACTCTGCTCATTGAATAAGTCTCTCTTATCTGTACCCATCTCCTCTACAGCCAGACTCCGTTGCACCATAACAAACTGCCTGACTCGATATGTCAAATTCCGTCTCTGTCAGTATTCAAATCCAAACTCAAAGCCCACTTCTTTGTAGATGCTTTCCGTTCCAAACTCCAACCCACCTTCTAATAGGCACCAATATTTGTCTTATCATTCCCTCTGTAATTCCACCACCCGAGTACTGTGTTTGATGCACCTTCTTGTCCAGTTTGCCTGTCTTGACTAGATTGTAAGCTCTTTAGAGAAAGGACTGTGTCTTCTAAGTTTTGATGTATATGTCTAGCAGTGCTACAAATGATTCCTGTAGTAGTAATTCTATAAATAGCACCTAAAAAAACATCAATTTTGAAAAAAATAGCGCTCAACGCTGCTCTATAAATGGAGCTCAAAGTTAGGCACCATTTATAGAATAGCGATGGGCATTGGGAATCACACCTAACTTTACACCAACTGAAACATGCAAATCCTCATGCCTAAATTAGGCATGGATCCTCCTTCTTCTCTAACTGCATGAATGAATAGGAGGAATGCCCATGAACTTCCCATGAACCGCCCATGGTCACGTGAATCCCGTGCCTAAAAATGTGTGCATAAATTAATTAATTCTCATTAGCATCAATAATTGTCTGTGAAGATCCCAATTATTGGCACTAAGGGCTCCTTTTACTAAGCTGCGGTAGGGCATTAACGCGTGGAATAGTGCGCACTACAATGCCACACGCGCTAGATGCTAAGGCCAACATTGAGCTGGCGTAGTGCAGGGTTAGCGCGTGATAATCTACTGCATGCGCTAAAAACGCTAGTGCACCTTAGTAAAAGGAGCCCTAATTGTCTCATCCAGTTAAAATGGGGAATGCGCCAAATTTTGTGTGTGTAATATTTTGTCCTTTTTATAGAATTAGGGTGTTATCTTTCTAATTAGTGATGCATCTTGATTAAGATTTCACTAAGGGGGAAATTCTATAAAGTTACACCTAAATGTAGGTATGACAAAGAAGCACGCTTAGCGTTAATTCTATAATAGGGTCAAGCACTGTCCCTTCTAAGCTGAGCAGGAGTCCTCCCCTACGATCCTATAGATCAGTGGTCTCAAACTCGCAGCCCGGGGGCCACATGCGGCCCGCCAGGTCCTATTTTGAGGCCCTCGGTATGTTTATCATAATCACAAAAGTAAAATAAAACAGTTTCTTGATCAAATGTCTCTTTAGCTATAAATGACAATATTATTATTAAGACTTAGCCAAAAGGAAAGATTTATAAACTATAATGAGTTTTACCTCATGCAAAATTGTCATTTCTTTAATAAGACATTAACTATTTTTTTCTGCGGCCCTCCAAGTACCAACAAATCCAAAATGTGGCCCTGCAAAGGGTTTGAGTTTGAGACCACTGCTATAAATGGACCATTGGTCTGACCCAGTAAGGCTATTCTTATGTTCTTAATTGTTAGTCTTTATTAGTTTTCAATTATTAACAGTGCAATACAGTGAATTTAAACATATACGAATCAAACAACTGGGGAACTGGGTTTAATTCTCACTGTAGCGCCTTGTGACCTTTGGCAATTCACCTAACCCTCCATTACCCCCAGGTGAAAAACAAACAACTTTGCATGCAAAAAAGATAGTGAATCAATCGCTGTTTCAAAATCAGCCAGAGAATCAGCCAACAGCGATTGAATCGCTATCTTTATTGAATCTGAGGCCTGTATATCTATATTGTTGGTTGTACTGCTCTGTCTCATAAAAGAGAAAATAGGCACTTTGGCACTTCAGACCGACTCTTGCCTTTCAAACTGCTAACTCTTGCTGAAATTCCCTAGTTTTGAGCTATTGAACTGTTAGCAAGCTCTGCAAGGATTCCCCCCTGCCATTCCTAGGTAGGAGATAAGCTTTAATCTTACAGCTGGTTTAATTTGGCGTTAGAGTCTGCATTAAAGAAACTGTGCTATTAATAGGGAATATTTGGATTCTGAAGGGGGAAAAAAATAGATTCTTGGAGAGCTTGATTTTGTATCATATTGTCTCACTGCATAACCCTCCTAGAGAACACTTGTAGTTGAATCATTCTTACACTTTTTATAGAGACACAGAATATGTGTAGCATTGAAATTAAATTAAAAACTTGTGTGTATTTTTGTGAAATTGGGCACGCGAGAGGCTGTGCAGGCCTCTTTCTACTGAAAAAAGTACACATATCTCTGAGAGGTAGTTTTTATTGGTCAGCTTCCCTGGATTTTTTCACACAATGGGAGACTATTAAATCTGCTTATTACATGTGAGAGTTTCAAGTTTATTTAAAATTTGAATTTAACGCTTATCGGCATTTCTAAGCGTTGTACATGAATAAAACGTGGATATAATTAAGTACACACGACAAACTCATACAGACCTGAATAAACTCACAAAAAGAAACATGAGGGAAGGGGGGAGAACTACAATATTTATAGCAAGAAAGACAATTAAGGATTGAGTAAAGGGTAGGGAAATGTAAATTAGTAATATAGTATTAAAAAAAGAATTGCTAAAAAAGGAAATTTATCCTTATTTTTATATTATTTTTTAAATTGAGTTTTAGTCAAAAATATCAAATGCATCCTTGAAGAGAGCAGTGTCTCTCAAACTTTCTCGAGTCGGGTCACACTAAATGTAGTGGCCACGGCTTGAGACACCCAGAAGTGCGTGGACGTCACCATGATGACATCAAGCATATGCATCGCGCGCAAAACACAGGGGACACAAATCCACAAAAGATAGAATAATCAATACAAGTGGAATTGTCCAATAAAGATAAGGTGCAACAAATAAAGATGTCTTTCAAACCGTCTGGACAATCAGGTTATTCTTTATTCTTCCAATAATACTCGACCCGACATGTACATGTTTCGGCCCTACGGCCTGCGTCAGGAGTCTTGGAGATCTTTGAGTGTAAATAACCTCTAGTATGGACCACTCAAGAAAACTGTATTAATCTCTGCCAATTTGTGTCTCTTTGGGACACAAATTGGCAGAGATTAATACAGTTTTCTTGAGTGGTCCATACTAGAGGTTATTTACACTCAAAGATCTCCAAGACTCCTGACGCAGGCCGTAGGGCCGAAACATGTACATGTCGGGTCGAGTATTATTGGAAGAATAAAGAATAACCTGATTGTCCAGACGGTTTGAAAGACATCTTTATTTGTTGCACCTTATCTTTATTGGACAATTCCACTTGTATTGATTATCAAGCATATGCATGACATCATCATGTCAACATCTGCGCATGTGCAGAGGCCCTTCAGATGGGCCCTGAGACGCCAGTAGGTGGTGCCAGCAGGGAAGAGGACTGGAGAGAGGGAGAGGCACTGGCGCCAGCTGATTACCTATGGCAGTGTTTCTCAACTACTTCAAGCTAAGTACCCCTTAATTCTGGCAAATATCAACCACAGAGCTCCCAAGCTCTGCCCAAAATCCCTTCCCCTTTACTAATTGTGATGCAATTTTTTCCATTCATTTTTCATATACACAGCAGATATAAATTCTCAAAACTGACACATTTCAATCACTATATTGAAAATAAAATCATTTTATCTCAGGACAAGCAGGCAGCATATTCTCACATGTGGGTGATGTCATCCATGGAGCCCCGACGCAGATAGCTTTTCAAGCAAACTTGAAAAAGTTTCAAGCTTGCTATGCTGCACCACGCATGTGCATGCCTTCTTGCCCACTAGAGGGCGCATCCCCACCTCGTGGTCCTCAGTTCTGTTATTTCCGCGGAGCCAGAAGCCCTGTCGTGTTTTTCTCTCCGTGTAGTTTGCCTTCTAGCACCGCGGCTTTGTTGTTTCCTCGGAGTCGCTGTGCGTTGTCTTTTTCCGTTTCTTTTGTGCTCTCGTTCGCTTCAAAAAAAAAATATTTTGTCTTCCGTGTTCGGCACCGGGGGCTCCCGGTTTGCCGTGGCCACGGGACCTCGATCGATCGTGGCCTGTTGATTTTTCATGTCCCGGCCCTTGTCGAGGTTAAAAAAGTGCACCCGGTGTGATCGGCTGCTGTCGATCACCGACCCCCATCGGTGGTGCCTACTCTGTTTGGGTGCTGATCACCCTACGGATTCCTGCCCCAGGTGTGCGACCTTCCAACCTTGGGCCCTCCGCTGCCGGCGTGCATTTATGGCGGAGCTTTTTGTGGTGGAGCCCGCGGCGGGGCAGGCCTCGGCTTCGGCCCCGGCCTTGACCTCGGCCTCGGTCCCCTCGGCCCCGCCTCGGATGTCTTCGACCTCGAAGCCCTCGTCCTCGGGCTCGAAGCCGCCTCAGGGTAAGTCCCCGCTTCCTTCCTCAGGCGCCGTTTCGGCGAAGAAGCCATCCTCGGGGTCCTCAACGTGGGCGGGTGGGTCGACCTCGGCCCCGCTTCGGTCTTCTAAGCCCACTACTCCTCGGGAATACTCGTTACCGAGGTCACCCTCTGTGGAGTATCCAGCTGTATCCAACATGCCGTCCATGATGGCGGTCCCGGTTTTTCAGGACATGCTTATTTCCTCGGAGCTGTCCTCAGCTCTAGCCCATTTGCAGCCTTCCTCGGCCCCGGCCTCGGCCCCAGCCTCGACCCCGGCCCAGCTTGAGCGCAGTGCCCGAGCAACCCGGGACAAGGTGCGCCTTACTCGCCGGCTCTCTTCCTCGGACTCCTCGTCCAGGGCCTCGGGGGGTTCCTTGCCCTCGGGCTGGCCTCGGGCGAAGCGCCGTTCTGGGAGGCCGCAGCGTTCTCGAGGTTCGCCTCTGCGGCGTGGTCGCTCCCCGCCGGCCCGAGACGTCGAGGCGCTCCGGGTATCTGAGCTTACCCTTTCTAACCCGAGGCTGCTTTGCTCTCCTCCTCGGAAGGGTTCGCCCCGGGGCTCCAGGGATTCCTCTCCGAGGCGTCGGAAGGTTTCTGTGCCCCGTACCCCGAGATCTTCCCCGAGGGGCTCCTCGGGGCCTCGGCGGTCTCCGACCCCGGCACATTCTCTCGGCGCAGTTTCTTGGGGGTCGGATGTGGGAGCTGGCCGTGAGCCCCACTATTCTCGCGAGGCATCTCCTTAGTTTTCGGCGGCTCGGGGTTCTCGCTCCCCTTCCCCTGAGGATGACTGGTCTGGTCTGCGTCCCTCCTCGTTTTCGAGATTTATACAGGACATGGGGAGAGCATTAGATCTAGACTTCTTGGCGGGGTCACAGTACTCCAAGGAATTTTTGGCGGAGCAGGATTTGCCTTCTCCGCCTAGGGAGTCTTCTCGCCTCCCGTTGAACCAAGTTCTACAGCAGGCTTTTTTGCGAAATTTGGAATCCCCCTATGTGGTGACGGCTGTCCCCTCCAAAATGGAATCCAAGTACCGCACGGTGCCTTGTAAAGGGTTTGAACGGGCTCAGTTATCCCACCAGTCTTTGTTGGTGGAGTCCTCCCTCAAAAAGTCCCAGCCTTCTTGCGTTTCTGCTGCGGTTCTGCAGGGGCGAGAGGGTCGCACCCTTGATAAATTTGGCAGGAGGTTGTATCAGAACTCCATGATGGCGAATCGGGTTCTGAATTATGCCTTTACATTCACTTCTTACCTTCGTCACATGGTGAAGTCTATGCCGCACTTTCACGGGGTCTTGCCAGAGTCTCATCGAGACAACTTTGGGAAGCTGATGGAGTCTCTCTCCCAGCTTCGTCTGTACCTGTTTCATGCGACCTACGACGCCTTTGAACTGACCTCCAGGGTCTCTGCGTTTGCGGTCGCTATGCGCCGCTTGGCGTGGCTTAGGATCGTTGACATGGATCCTAACCTGCAGGAGCGCCTGGCCAATTTGCCCTGTGTGGGCTCGGAACTTTTTGCTGAATCCCTAGAGGCGGCCACGAAACGCCTTTCCGAGCACGAACGGTCTTTCGCTTCCCTGGTGCGTCCCAAGGCGAAACCGTCGGCTCCTAAGACCTACCGGGCTCCGCCTAGGCGCTACCCGCAGAAGACCACGCCGGCTTTCTCCAGGTCTTCGCCTAGGAGACCCCCTCAGCAATCTCAGGCGCAGCAGCAGAAGCCTCAGGCGCCGGGGGCGTCTAAGCCTGCCCCGTCCTTTTGACGCCTTGGGCGGTTGGGGGCGGGCCCCCTCCGCACTGTCGTCGACCCCGCTGCCCATCGGGGGTTGTCTGCGCGCATTCCATCACTCATGGACCCTTCTCACCTCGGACGCTTGGGTCCTCCGGGTCGTGTCCGAGGGTTATTCACTCAATTTCCGGGAACTTCCTCCGGACAGTCCGCCCAGCGCATGTCCTTCCAACAGGTCGCAGCTCCCCCTTCTCCTGTCAGAGGCCAGGGCTTTGTTGCGCCTCCGGGCGGCGGAGCGTGTCCCGCCCTGTCAGCGGGGCAAGGGGTTCTACTCCCGCTACTTTTTGGTCCCGAAAAAGACTGGGGACCTGCGCCCCATTTTGAACCTCCGGCGGCTCAACAAGTACCTTGTCCGGGATAAGTTCCGTACGCTCTTCCTTCCGGTTCTGTACCCGCTGTTGGACGAGGGGGACTGGATGTGCTCCCTCAACCTGAAGGAGGCTTATAGCCATGCTCCGGTGCATCCTGCCTTCCGCAAATTCCTGCGTTTCCAGGTGGGGGAGTTGCACCTTCAATACCGGGTCCTCCCCTTCGGATTGGCTTCGTCCCCTCGGGTCTTCACGAAGTGCTTGGTGGTGGTCACAGCAGCCCTGCGGTCCCGGGGGCTGCAGGTCTTTCCGTACCTGGACGATTGGATGATCAAGGCCTCGTCCAAGGAGGGGGTTATCTAAGCGACCCAACAGACTATCATCTTTCTTCAGCGTCTGGGGTTCGAGGTGAATTTTCCAAAATCCCAGTTGTGCCCCTCTCAGTCTCTACAGTTCATCGGGGCCGTGCTAGACACGGTTCGCCTCCGTTCGTTCCTTCCTCCTCCTCGATTGGAGACTCTTGTCCGCATGAGTCAGCAGGTTTCACTGCTGCCCTCGGTCTCGGTGAAACGCCTGATGATTCTGCTGGGTCATATGGCTTCGACAGTCCATGTCACGCCGTTTGCCCACCTACATCTGCGGATCCCTCAGTGGACGTTGGCCTCTCAGTGGCGTCAAGACCGGGACCCGATCTCCAGTTCCGTGACGGTGACTCCCTCTTTGAGACGCTCGCTCCGTTGGTGGACCAACTCTTCCAATCTTTCCAGGGGTTTGCTCTTTCTCGCCCCTCCGCACCACAAGGTCCTAACCACGGACTCCTCGGAGTACGCTTGGGGGGGCTCATCTCGACGGTCTGCGCACACAGGGAATGTGGTCGGCGGAGGATTGTCGTCACATCAACGTTTTGGAGCTTCGAGCCATTTTCCTGGCTGCTCGGACCTTCTGCCACCTGCTTCACGATCAGGTAGTTCTAGTCCGGACGGGCAACCAGGTGGCGATGTATTATGTGAACAAGCAAGGGGGGACAGGCTCTTGGTCCCTGTGAGCATTTGCATGTTTTACAGCTCATTACTTTTAATCCACAGAGACCAGCACAGAAAGACAAGCTTCATTAAAACCCTGTCATGTTAAGGGGCAAATAACATAACTTAAGGCCCTAACACAGCTTGCTAACTTCTCTCCTTAGTTTATCCTCTTCCTGGACAAGGCTTAATTTGTAGACAAGAAAATAGCTGGTAGCTGGCTTTAAGAAAGGTTTGGACAAGTTCCTGGAGGAAAAGTCCATAGTCTGTTATTAAGAAAGACATGGGAGAAGCCACTGCTTGCCCTGGATCGGTAGCATGGAATGTTGCTACTCTTTGGGTTTTGGCCAGGTACTAGTGACCTGGATTGGCCACTGTGAGAACGGGCTACTGGGCTTGACGGATCATTGGTCTGACCCAGTAAGGCTATTCTTATGTTCTTATGTGGAGCTGGAGAGAAGGGGGTGGTGCAGGAGGAGCGGGAGCGACAGTAAATTAGGGACTGTGAACCAAGCACCTTTTTTGTTCCCTGCAGGATGATTGAAAGCAGGGGTGTCAAACTCAATCACATTAAGGGGCTGAAATCCAAAACAAGCTAAATAGTGGGCCAGACCCCGCCCATCTCCTCCCCAGACCCCGCCCCCATAACAGTACTAATTGTAACACTATTTTTTCCATTCATTTTTCATATATACACACAATATAATCTTATTAACAACACAAAATTAAACTACACAAAGCACACTATATGCTTCTCAACATTCATTCCTACCAGAACACCTGGTCTTGGTCACACATACAGAACACAGATAACCCCTATGCAAATAGGGGACCAAAAGTAAAAGTACTAATATATACAAGTGAAACACTGCATGCAGTACAACCCCAGAGAAATAGAAACAAATGCATTTCTTCCTGAACAGTGCAAAATATAGACAGGAAATGTAATTTCTCAAAACTGACACAATTCAATCACTAAATTGAAAATAAAAACATTCCCCCCTACCTTTGTTGTCTCCCTCCTTCCATGCTGTACCTCAACTAGGTGCCTCCATTTTGTGCTGCCCGCGGTGCAATGCGCGTTTTCATTGCTGCCGCCGGTGTTATCTTCTGGCCAGCTTCCTCTTCCTCACTGCGCAGTGTGCACAAAGCCGCATCCTGTGCCTCATCCGGAAGCCTTCCCTCTGACGTTGCAACGTCAGAGAGAAGGCTTCTGGTTCAGGCGCAGGATGCACGTAGGAGCTGCTGCCTGTGGCCAGAAGCTAACACCGGGGGCAGCAATGAAAAGGCCACATTGATCGCACTGTGGGTCACATAAAACAGCCAAGCGGGCCGGATTCAGCCAATGGGCCTTGAGTTTGACACCTGTGCTTGAAAAGGGAGGAGCTGGAGCAGAAACACCCCTGCTTCATATTATAGCATGTTTCTTTGCAAATTATGTCACGTTAACTGTTTATAGATTAAATTTGAAAAATAAATAAAAGTTCAAAAATAAATAAATAAAAGTTCAAAAAATAGTAAAACTGCCTTCTAGCTCATTTCCTCAGAAATTAAGCCCTGCCCCTGAATACCTAGATAATTTACATTCAAGAGGCCTTTATGAGTTTCATCTGCCTGTGTTAAACATCTTTTGAACACAGAGATCAGAAAATAAGGCAAATCAACGAGATTTTCAGACAGATATTAGGTAATGTACACACAACAATCAGACTGGAAACAGCCACGGGCTCAGGATTGGAAAAACACAATGGTGACAGAGGCTCTTTGAATGCTTCTCCTGTTGTCTCGTCTTTGTGATTTCTGTCAAAGTCATCATTGTGTGCCAACCTCGTAATGATGGCTTTGCCCTGCATGAGTTCCAGCTGGAAAGATCTGAGCGGCGAGTACCAGATGAGCTGATGAGCTCATGAATATTTTACTGTACAGTAGCAGAGAAAAATTCAGAGCTATAATTTTGGGGGGTTAACGACTCTTGAGTCCTTAATTATTTACACAATTTCTTGTCCTAACAATGCTGGCAGCAAAATGTTTGTCTGTTAGGAAAACATGTTTTATGTTTTATAAGTTTACCAATATTTCTTTAGCTTTGAAATTATAATGAAATGAGAAACATTTGCCATGTGATGTGAGTTGATAGATCCTGCTTTTCAACAAACTCGTGACAATCCGGGAGCAGGAATAGATTTGTTTATATCTAAAGGTTGCTGAAGGAGAAACTTTGCAAGCAAATTGTTGAAAGCTATTTTGTCTGTGAAGTTTCTGGAGAATTAATTTATATTTCACTGTGATTATTCAGTTTTCTTTGTTAAACTGCATAGAACTACAAGGTTCTTAATGGCACAGATATTTTGCGTATAATGCACATGCAAAATATCTACCCAATTAAAAAAAATTTTTTTAAAGCCCTCCCCCCTTCAAAGTTTCCCCCCTTCCCCTCCCTCCCCAAACCAAAAAAAAATGCCCACAGCCGCCGTAAAATTATGGCAGGAGGGATTCACACTCCCTCCTGCCATCGACCCCTCTTCTTCCCCCCCAAAAAAAAACAAATGGCAGGAGGGATGCCCACTCCCTCCTGCCACTGCACAGCAGCCCAGCCACCGACACCCGACACCCCCGCCTACTCCCTCCCTCATACCTTAAGGTGGGAGCAGGAGGGGTGCTCAGTCCCACCTGCTCCTCCCGACTCCAGCAATGAGAATGATGCACGGGGAAGTGATGCACGGGGAAGGGCCTAAGGCCCTAATTGGCTCAGGCACCTTGGGCTCCTCCCTTGGGAGGGGCCTGAGACACCTAAGCCAATCAGGGACTTCCTTAGGGAATAGCCTAAGGAAATCCCTGATTGGCCATTGCATTGGCAAAGCTTTGGCAAAGCAAATGCAATGACAAAGCAAAACAAGGGCAAAACCTGAGGTGCCTGAGCCAATCAAGGCCTTAGACCCCTCCCCATGATGCACCAGGGCGGGACCTAAGGCCCGCATTGCAGTGCAGGAGGTTGGAGGAATAGGAGGGACTGAGCACCCCTCTTGTTTCCAACTTTTAAAGGTAGGAGGGCAGATGCTGGCAGTAGGAAGTGGGCATCCCTCCTGCCATATTTTTAAGCACGGGTCGGGTGTTCAGTGGGCCGGCAGGTGGGTGTTCTGCAGGCAGGTGGGGTGTGTTTGGCCGGCCGCAGATGGGTGGGGAGGAGGGGGGCCAATGGCGCCAATGGCAGGAGAGACCGAGCATCCCTCCTGCCATTTGTGGGTCATGGGGGAGGGCATTTTTTTGACAGGTCTCTCTGCCTGTCTTTTATTCATATTTTTTAATGTAACACATGCAAAATATCTGTGCCATGGAAAAAAAAATGAATAAAAAAGACAGGCAGAACTGTTAAACCCCTCCCTCCCCTGGAATGGAATGGATCTTACAGGGTTCAGGTGGGAATGGGTTAGATTCCATTGTGGATGGCCAAAATTTCTGTCTCCATGCAACTCTCTATTCTAAAAGGAAGTGGTCAGAACAAAAGAACAGCCTTACTGGGTCAGACCAATGGTCCATCAAGCCCAGTAGCCCATTCTAACGGTGGCCAATCCAGGTCCCTAGTACCTGGCCAAAACTCAAGGAGAGTGTGGCGCAGTGGTTAAAGTTACAGCCTCAGCACCCTGAGGTTGTGGGTTCAAACCCACGCTACTCCTTGTGACCCTGGGCAAGTCACTTAATCCTCCCCCCCCCCATTGCCCCAGGGTCATTAGATAGATTATGAGCCTGACAGGGCAGGTAGGGAAAAATGCTTGAGTACCTGAATAAATTCATGTAAACCATTCTGAGCTCCCCTGGGAGAACGGTATAGAAAATTGAATAAATAACTAGCAACATTCCATGCTACCAATCCAGAGCAAGCAGTGGAATGCAGCAGTGCTGGCATACAGGTGCATCGGCGCTGTGGTTTTGGCAGACTTGGAGGGTAGGAAAGGTGGCAGTTCTGGGTGGGGGAAGATGATAGCAGCAGTAGCAGTGGACAAAGGCTGGGGGAGGGGAGAGGACAGGGACTGGCTACCCTAGGTCTGTCCTAAAGCCCAAATCTCTAAATCCATCCCTGGTGGATCTGCATTAGTCCTCAGGGATTCAAAACTGTTGTGGGACTACCACAGGATTTCCTAGGAACCTGATGGCAGAGGTCTTTGAACCGTGCTGATTGCTTGAGGTTCCTGAATAGAGAATAACACGGTGTCAAAATTCATCACCGTCCCCGTCCCCGCGGGAAACCATCTTCATGTCATTCTTTAAGGAGAGAGGGAAGAATCAGAGTATGAATGGCCACAACCACTGACCCACAAGCTTTGCTTTGAAGAATGCTGGTGTAGAAGGACTGAGGTTGAAATAGACACTAGAAAATGACATGGGTTTATTTCCCGCGGTTATCCGCGGGGACGGGGACGGTGATGAATTTTGTCACCGTGTCATTCTCTAATTTCCTGAATGTGAAAATGTGTAACCCTGTTGAATCTGTGTGGGTATGTATGTTTAGTAATCGTGTGTTTGAATTTGTCTTTCTGGTTCTTCGGTTTCTCTGTAGATATAATAGATCTGCTGAATTGATTTGCTAAAAACAGTGGCTGAGCCATCTTATGTGTTTATTTAAGTTAATAAAGGTGAAGTTGGTCAATATTCCATTGGCTGTCCTGTTGCAAGTAGAAACCTGAGTTAAACCCCAGAAGAGAACGGTGTTCAGTAACCTGTAGCTAGCCATCTAACAGAAGACTCACAATTAATCAGGAATTGGCTTCAGCTTGATTCCATTAATCAGCTCGGGAATATGCATGTCATTTAATGAGACACTATTTCAAATCACTTGTTAATTGATCCTAAATCATTTTCCATGAATTGGCAAGCTTGTGGCAATGACAGTATAGTGAATAATCTTAATGCCCAACACTTGCGCCTGCAGGGTGTTTGCCACCAGAGGGAGCACTGCAAAAAAACATCTTTTGAATGTTCATAAATAATGCAATGCAAAATTTGTCAGCAGACCATGCACATATGCCACATAAGGGGAAAAGGGATCATTTTGGCACGCATTTATACATGAGTCTAAAGCCTTGCCATCTGCTGCTATGCACTTGAATATAACAGTTTTCATTTCTGATTCAAATGCAAAGTGTTCAGCCTAACTCTCAAGTAAATATTTTTAGGGAAAAAAATTAAAAACATCAGCATAATTGTGAATCAGCGTGACTTTGCGTAACATGTCACATCCAAATTGCCAATGCTAGACTAATAGCAATATCTTCCTATCTCTCTATCTAAGTCAAAGTATTTAAGTAAAAGTAAAAAAAAAATCTATATTTTAATACTTACTTAAAAAATAAAAGTACAGTGGAGGTGCAGCCAAGTGGCCTAGTGGTTAGTGCAGTGGGCTAAGAACAGGGAAACTGCGTTTGATTCTCACTGCAATTCCTTGCGACTCTGGACTTAACCTTGGCAAAGAAAGGATGGGGAATGAACCTTACACGTCAACCTGAGATAAAATTGAGTTTATTAAATGCAGTCATCTATTAAGATACAGAACATATGAGATAATCAGTCTGTCTTTCATATCCTTCCAGACCCAGGTTGACGTGTACGGTTCCTTCCCCACTCTTCCTTTGCCATATATTTGTCATGGGGTTGTTTGCCTTGTTTTTTTTGGATTGCATTGGTTCTACCTAAGAAAACAACAAAGAAAGGCAAGGGGGATGTCTTTACAATCAAAAAAAGATCATTATTAGAAACAGTAGGCCTTACTGTTTCTAATAAAGACTTTTTTTTGGGTTGTAAAGACATTCCCTTTGCCTTTCCTTGTTGTTCTGTTTATATCCCAAGACGAGGAGCTCTTCTGTTTGCCTGCTTGATTGGTTCTACCTACGCAGACATGGCGAGACCTGGACAACTGCAACAATCACTTAACCCATCATTGCCCCATGTACAATATAAGTTCCTGGATACACAGTAATTTGTAAACTGCTTTACATAGTAACATAGTAGATGACAGAAGATAAAGACCCGAATGGTCCATCCAGTCTGCCCAACCTGATTCAATCTAAAATTTTGTTGTTTGTTTTTTCTTCTTCTTAGCTATTTCTGGGCAAGAATCCAAAGCTCTGCTCGGTACTATTCTTAGGTTCTAATTACTGAAGTCTCCGTCAAAGCTCACTCCAGTCCGTCTACACCATCCCAGCCATTGAAGCCCTCCCCAGCCCATCCTCCACCAAACAGACACAGACCATGCAAGTCTGCCCAGTACTGGCCTTAGTTCAATATTTAATCTTATTTTCTGATTCTAGACCCTTTGTGTTCATCCCACGCTTCTTTGAACTCAGTCACAGTTTTACTCTCCACCACCTCTCTCGGGAGTGCATTCCAGGCATCCACCACCCTCTCCATAAAGTAGAATTTCCTAACATTGCCTTTGAATCTACCACCCCTCAACCTCAAATTATGTCCTCTGGTTTTACCATTTTCCTTTCTCTGGAAAAGATTTTGTTCTACGTTAATACCCTTCAAGTATTTGTACGTCTGAATTATATCTCCCCTGTCTCTCCTTTCCTCTAGGGTATACATATTCAGGGCTTCCAGTCTCTCCTCATATGTCTTCTGGCGCAAGCCTCTTATCATTTTCGTCGCCCTCCTCTGGACCGCTTCAAGTCTTCTTATGTCCTTCGCCAGATACGGTCTCCAAAACTGAAAACAATACTCCAAGTGGGGCCTCACCAATGACCTGTACAGGGGCATCAACACCTTCTTCCTTCTACTGGCTATGCCTCTCTTTATATAGCCCATCATCCTTCTGGCAGCAGCCACTGCCTTGTCACACTGTGTTTTCAGCTTTACATCTTCGGACACTATCACCCCAAGGTCCCTTTTCCCTTCCATGCATATCAGCCTCTCACCTCCCAGCATATACGATTCCTTCCGATTATTAATCCCCAAATGCATTACTCTGCATTAAATTTTAGTTGCCAGGCATTAGACCATTCCTCTAACTTTTGCAGATCCTTTTTCATATTTTCCACTCCCTCTTCGGTGTTTACTCCGTTACAAATCTTGGTATCATCTGCAAAAAGGCACACTTTTCCTTCTAACCCTTCAGCAATGTCACTCACAAACATATTGAACAGGATCGGCCCCAGCACCGAACCCTGAGGTACTCCACTACTCACCTTTCCTTCCTCCGAGCGACTTCCTTTAACCACCACCCTCTGGCATCTGTAACCACTGAAAGACAGCATACCAAATCTCATCTCCTTCCCCCTTAATTGTTCAGCAATCCAATTGGTGTCAATAATTGTTACTAAGAAGCAGTTATCAGCATCAATTCAAATTTACACCCACAATTCACCTGGAATGCTCATTTAAATATCAGTGAGCCCATTTTACTACCATGACCTTGTTGCATTACATTTGCATGGCAGAGTTGGAGTCTGCTAGGAAATATGGAAAGACCACAGTGAGTCTTTACATTCCAGGGAAGGGGGGGTAAAATACTGCCACGCTAAACCTGCTGGAACTGGTTATGCGACCATTGTTAAAGCCACGGTAAGTTTTGAGAATCCAGCCCTTCGTGTATTCTATAAACTGGTGCATACAAATTTGGATCTCTTGTGGGTAGGGGAATGGGCGGGTCGTGGGCATTCCTAAAAATTACACGTGCTGTTGTAGAATATGTCTGATCCACACAGAATATAGGCAGATATTTACACCTGTAAATGGTCACACCTAAATTTTAGTTGCAGGGCCAGCCACCATACATAGAGGGGCTTAATCAAAACATATGTCTAAGTCCGATTTGGACATATGGTGCTAGATGCCAAAGTCAGCAGTGGGAAATGCCCAGTTTTGAAAAATATATCTAGAACATCTTTTTTCTTTCAAAAATTGTTTATGTTAACGTCCAGGCTATTGTTAGTCCAGACCACCAGGACATTTGTCTTTATACTTCATTCTTGACCAAAATTTTGTCCAAGTCCCAAACGTCCAGAACAAGACCATTTGGATGTGGGAGGGGCCAATCTTGTAATTGACTGGCCACCCAGACATGGCAACAGAGCAGTGGGGCACCTTACAGGGCACTGCTGTGAACTTCACAAAAAGGGTGCCAGATAAACATCTCACCAGAACTCCCTTATAGGTTAAGGTGAACCCCCCCCTAACACCCTCAAAACCCACTATACCCACCTGTCTACAGCTCCAATAGCCCTTATGGCTGCAGGTGGCACCTATATGGCAGTAGAGTGGGGTTTTAGTGGGTGCACATGCTCCACCATAAATGTAGTAATTAGAGTGGCTTATGGGCCTGGGTCATCCTCTCTGTGGTTCACTAGCCCCTATCCCCCCCAGCTATTTAAGACATCTGTGTGTAGCTCTACTAGGCTTTCCTATACCAGGTGCTGATGTTCTGGAGACAGGTATGTATTTTTTTATTCTGATCTTTGTGGGAGTGTAAGGGAGTCAGTGAACACTAGAGGAGTGTGTGGGGGTCTTTACTTTGCCTCTGTAGTGATTGGTCACTTTGGATACCTTTTTGGCACTTATACCTGTTTTTACATCATCTCACAATGTTTAAGTTTTTCATCCAGGATGTCTAGTAAAACATTCGATTATCCTTGCAGAATGACTAAATCTGCCCTAACCACTCCTCCAGATATGCCCTTTTCAGAGACATAAAAAGTCCCGTGGCACATCCAGGAAGTTGGTTTGATTATCAGCACTTGGACGACCCGTCTTATAGGTCATCCAAGTGCCGACTTGGGTGGGTGGGGTTTTAGACGTGTTTAAATTATGAGCCCCTTATTCTATAAACCACGCCTACTTTTAGGCATGGTTTACAGAAAAGCACTAAGTACATTTTTTTTCCCTGCACTAATTTTTTTTTTGTGCCATTTATAAAATTTACCCCAAATGTGTAGAATATATAAACCAAGAGTGAGCACTTATTGTGAAGGGTTGGTCTGTCTACATGCGCAAACTGATGTGTATGGAATTAATAATAAAAAGAAGAGCAGCCAGCAAGATTGTGCAGGAGTTGGCTTCAGACTTCAGAGAAACGGTATGGTACAGGGGAAATTATAAGTGTTTTTATAATCTAATCTTCTTACTTTTCTCTTCTTTTAAAAGGCCATTATTATTAATCTTAGTCTTCTTACTTTTCTCATGCTAAAGGCCTTCTTCTACACTTAAACTGATCAATCTTTCTCAACATTACCTAATATTTTTTTTTTTGAACTGTTTCAAAATAATTAACGCCTTTCCAATCAATTTTTTTTATATTCTCTCTCAAATGACCCTATCCTTGTGTGCAAACCTTAAATGTTCCTTTTGTTTTTTATTTTATAAATTGCATAAATTGTATTTCTACCCTTTACCTATTTGCTCAAGTTTGTATCAATAGAACAAAATGATTAGTCTGTATAATTATGTCTTATTTGTATTTGTCATCCCTGGCTTTTATTGTATATTAGAATTATGTAATACGCATTGAAATACTGGATATTGCGTACAATCAAAATTTATTAAACTTGAAACTTGATCCCATGTCTTGCCACTAAGAAGAAATGCCAGCCAAGGCCACAGGACAAATAGTACAGTAATGGGGAGCCAAAGCACCACCAGCAGAAGAGATCATGCTGGCACCAAGTCACGGGACAATTGGCATAGTCAAACAAATAGAAAAATGGGGTACTTCTGTCCCACCATATATACGAGGTGTGATAAGAAAAAAATATGAATGTTTAAATAAAAAAAATTATTACAGTACAAGACACATTGCCCTTAATCCCCCTCAAGATGTTCCCTTTTGCTTCAAACACATTTATCCCATCGTTCTTGCTACTTTCTGAAGCACTTCTGGAAGTCCTCATTCATGAGTGTCTTTATTTGCACTGTCGTGGCTGCCTCGTCCTGAATCGATTCAAAATGTTTACCTTTCATGGTCATTTTGACTTTGAGGAAGAGCCAGAAGTCGCACTGTGCCAGATCCGATGAATAAGGTAGATAAGGACATACCCGTAATATTTTTATTTGACAGAAATTGCCGTATCAGAAGCAACGAGTGATATGGAGCATTGTCACGATGGAGGATGAAACTGTTTCCCCATTTCTCAGGTCGCACTCATTTGCTTCATGTAATGTAATGCTTAGTTTTGTATACCGGGGTCCTCAATCTGGGAAAGCTTGACTCGGTTTACAGTGGTTAGATAAGATAATAAAAATATAAAACAGTGATTAAATTATACCAATAACAGTGTAGCAGAGATGGAAAAGAAATTAATTACCAAAGTGTTGGGTAAACAGAATGGTTTTCAAAGACTTACGAAAGGATGAAAGAGAACTATAAGAGATGTTTAGATTCTCAGAAATTTCCCTAATGGTCCATCACCTGTTTGATTGAATTAATTTTCTTACTCTTTCAACATTCTCTTGGGTTTCTGATGTTGAATGATATGCTGATCTCTCCTCATCTTCAACTGATTCACAACCATTATGAAATCGCTCGAACCACTTGTAAACCATCTAATTTTAACATTTTATGTCTTTTTAGCACTTTTTTGCAGTTTGAAACAAAATTTCATGTTCATGATCCATGATTTATGACACACTTTAAAATATACTTTCTCACACACACTTTCACAATTGATTTTTCACGACTGCAACAAACATTTGATATTGCTAAATCTCAAAGTTATAGGTGGTTGCAGTTGAAGCAGGCCATTTAGGAGTGGTTCCCTGATTGGAAAAATCTTAAAATCAGTATAGTTTGCCAATCCTGTGCTTCCAGATGGATTTCCTGGGTCATCAGGCCGCTCAGTGGTATAAATTAATATCTGGATTTTTGAATAAGAAACCAAAAACTGGTCTTTGTGACATTTGGAGCATTGCGATAAAACATCAGATTACTGCGTCTCAATGGCCACAAATTTGGACTTGGAGGTTGAGATGTACGGTGTCTGCATCTATGAGACAAATGTGGTTTTTTTTGTTACATAGAGCATTTTGGACTCCGGTTAGATTACAGAAATTAAGATAGTTCCAAGTCTAATAGATGTTGGCACTGTCATCTTGAACCTGGGACATTAGATCGTTTATTATTTTATTGTCCCTTGATATTTCAATTTTGGAGATCCATTTGGGATCAGGTGAACAAAGTAATGGAAAATCCAGTGGCACTGATGAGAGCTAAAAGCCAAATATCATCTCACAATAATAAGCTTCTCTTTATTATGACAGGGGTTGCCATATAGCTTATTTTAAGGAATTGGAAAAATTGGGATTGATTGAACTATACCTTTTGGTGGGAGTCTCTGTGTCCCCTTTTTTAAAATGGAACGTATTATGGCTATACCACAGGGACATTATAAAAAGTTTCTGAAGATTTGGGAACCATTGACAAAATTTTGCAAAGAGTGATTGTTGATTTTGCCCTTTGATCATGCACGACCAGGGTGGGTTGGAAAATATTTTTAATTCTTTAATTTGAATGCAATTTTTGAATATGAGTGTTGGGGGAGTGATATATCAATTTGTCATAGATTACAATTTTGATTGAATTTAAGTGCTTTTATAGTGTAATATGATTGTATAATATATTGCACTTATTTATGGCTTCAAAATGAAGATATTAAAAAAAATAAAACACATTTTCTCACAACCGACTGACTGCACCAAACAAGTTGAAACTTGTTACACACTGTTACTATGGTTTGA
Source organism: Geotrypetes seraphini (assembly GCF_902459505.1). NCBI lineage: Eukaryota > Metazoa > Chordata > Amphibia > Gymnophiona > Dermophiidae > Geotrypetes > Geotrypetes seraphini. The sequence goes on along the minus strand of NC_047085.1, from coordinate 469,786,562 downwards.
GGCGCCACTTCCCATATTGAAGATCCCTGCCTTCCTGTTGGATGGAGGTTGGCATCAACATTCACCGTATTTTTTTTAAATCACACCTCATATACTGTATTACAATGTCTCCACTGCTAATTTATTAATGAGGTAACTATTCATATAGGTTCATAGTTATAAGCGTGTGGGACAAAGCCACGCCGACATTAGAGAGCACACAATTGAGCGCAAGTCTCAAGCGTGCCGCCATAAAAGTTTATTTTAAAGAGCTCTGATGGGGGAAAACCCCCCCCCCACTTTACTTAATAGTGTTTGTGCTGCAGTTGGGGTGGTTTTGGGGGTTGTAACCCCCCATTATAGAGGAAACAACTTTTTCTGTATAATAGGGGGGGGTTACACCCCCCCCAACGGCAGCGCAAACACTATTAAGTGAAGTGGGGGGTTCCCCCCTCACACACCCCCTCGGAGCTCTTTAAAATAAAAATGATTTCTGGATCCTTTAAGGTCTGGAAATTATCAGCTGATCTCACCTTGTCACTTCATGCTAAATTAGTGGAAAGAGTTTTGGCGGACCAATCTGTGGAGTATATCACTTCTGCTGGAGTTTTGCATCCTAGACAGACTGCTATTAGACGTAGGATCAGTACAGAAACTACTTTAGAAGTAATAGTGAATTGCACAGTATTTTGGATTCTGGAGATGTGCTCTAGTCGTCTCTCTGGACATGGTCGCTATATTCGATGTAGTTAATTCATTGTTGCTGATTAATCTGTTAAAATTGTTGGGGATCGGTGGTACGGTATTGTTATGGTTTAACAGTTTTCTGGATGGATGCACATTTATCCCAGGACAAGCAGGCAGCATATTCTCAACATGTGGGGGGTGACGTCATCCACGGAGCCCCGTAGTGGACAGCCTCGCAAGCAGACTTGCTTGAAGAACTTTCAAAGAGTTTGCGAGTGCTGCACTGCGCATGAACGAGTGCCTTCCCGCCGAACGTTGGTCGTGCGTCTCCTGTGAGGTACCTCAGTTCTTGTTTTTCCGTGGAGCCAAGAAGCATCTGTTTCTCAGCTCTGCCATCTTCGAGTTCTGCCTTCCCACACTGTGGCTTTCTTTTTCCTTTAATTGTTTATTTTTAGTAGTCGCTGTGCGGCGCGTCTCTCTTTAAAAAAAAAAAAAAAAGTTCTTTTTTTCATCGGTTCTCGTCCAGCAGGGCTTGGGCTCAGGCCCTGCCGCCGACCCTCGTTTGGCTCCAGCTGTATTTTTTTCTATGACCCGGCCTCTTACGGGTTTCAAAAGGGGTAGTGTAACTGGGTGATTTCTCTCACCGACCCACACCATTAGTATATTAAGTGCTTGGGACCCGAACATTGTCCTGAGTCCCGCCCACACTGTGCTACCCTTCAAAAAAGAGCTATCCGGAGACATCGTGTCCAAATCCAGCAGCTTTTTGGTTCCATGGAGACATCTGCAGAAAAGGCCTCGACCTACGTGGAGGCTTCGTCAGCCAAGTCCTCGACCTCGAGTAAGTTGCCCTTGTCTGTGAAGACCTCATCTGCTGTGCTTCTTAAGGTCTCGTCCTCAGGCAAGTCTGCTCTTCCCTCCGCCGGTACGCTAGCTAAGAAGTCTCCAGCTGATTCTCAGGCAGTCCAGGCAAAGAGTGCAGTCGTGCCAGCCTCTACGAGACCTCCGAAGTGTGCCTCCAAAAATAGGGAATACTCATCCTCGAGGTCACCTTCTGTGGAGCGCACTGCTGCACCTTCTAGACCAGAATCATTGGGCTTGGTGCCTGTCTTCGAGGACATGCTGCAAGCCATATTGACCAGGCAGCTCACCTTGTTTTCGCCAAGCTTACCCCTGCCTCGACCCTTCTTTCTGAAAGCCTTGTTTTTTCGAGGCCCATTGAGACTCCTTAAAAAAAACAGACATAGGTCTCGAACTCCGAAGCTTTCAACGCATCGTACTTCTCCATCTCGAGGCTCATCCAGATCCCTGACTCCTCCGTCGAGGCTTACTATGAGGGATCCTCGTTCACCTGTTTCTATGAGGCACGAGTTGAGACATTCAGTTCCTCATACTCCTGGGAGCTCTCCATTGAGACATCTCAAGCGTAAGCACTCTCTGACTCCGCCTATATCACACACCGGAGCTTCTTCTGTGACTCTTACGTTGGATACAGATGTCCCTTCCCAATACTCCAGGGAGCCTTCTCCTTCTTATTCAGCAACGCTCTTCATCTTCGAAATGCACATCTTTTTCAAAATGTATTTTTCTTGTATTCACTTAATGAAAGTATTAAAAATGAATAAAGATATAAAAAAAAAATAAAAATAAAAGATTCATCTGTGACATGAGTGAGGCTCTTGAAGTTGATCTTCAATCTGAGTCTAAGTATACTCCTAAATATTTGGCTGAGATGGAATTGCCACATCCACCAAAGGACACCATGAGACTTCCTATGAATCCTGTTTTGAAGAAAACTTTTCTGAGAAATCTCGAGACTCCTTATTCAATTCCGGCTATTCCCTCAAAAATGGAATCTCGTTACCCTATGGTTCCTTGTAAAGAGTTTGAGAAGCTGCAATTGTTTTACTAATCCTTGGTGGTAGAATCATCTCTCAAAAAATCTAATCCCACCAAGGTTTATGCTGCAGTCCCTCCAGGCAGAGAAGAATGGACGATGTATAAATTTGGACGCCGTCTGTATCAAAATTCCATGATGGCAAATAGGATTTTGCATTACAACTTCATGTTCACATCTTATCTGAAGTACTGCATAAAGACCATGTCCTACTTCTCTGATTTACCTGAGCACCGGTTGCTTGAGTTTCAACAATTCCACCATACTCTATCACAAATACGTCTCTTTATGCTTCAAGCGACTTATGATGCATTTGAAATGCCATCTCGACTCACTGCTTTTTCAGTGGCAATGCGACGTCTGGCTTGGCTACACATTGTGGACATGGATCCTAACTTGCAAGATCATCTAGCCAATATACCATGCCAAGGTAATGAGCTGTTTGACGACTCCATTGAGGCTGCCACCAAGTTTCTGTCAGAGCTTGAGCAGTCCTTTGCCTCTATAATTCAACCTAAAGCTAAGCCTCCAGCTTCTAAGCCTTATAGGCCACCTCAACATCGTTATCCACAGAAATCTACTCTGGCTTTCTCCCGGCCTCCACCTAGGTAACAACCTCAGCAGCAGCGTCAACAAAATCCCAAGACTCCTTTTGTAGCTAAGCCTGCACAGTCTTTTTGACAATCTAAATCTGAGCAAAAACATCCATCAGTCTTCTCTCCTCCCCATAGGAGGTCGTCTCCATCACTTTTACCAACAGTGGGAGCAGATTACATCAGACCTCTGGGTTCTCACCATCATCAGAGAGGGTTACTCACTTCAATTTCTTCAAATTCCACCAGATCTCCCTCCAAAAGAGTTTCCTTCCAACATGTCACAACTTCCTCTTCTTTTTCAGGAAGCTCAGGCTCTTCTTCGCATCTGTGCTGTTGAGGAGGTTCCCTTGACCCAACGGGACACGGGGTTTTATTCCCGTTATTTTCTGGTCCCAAAGAAGATGGGGGATTAGTGACCTATCCTGGACCTCAGAGCTCTCAACAAATTTCTTGTCAAAGAGAAGTTTTGGATGCTCTCTCTTCCAATTCTGTATCCCCTGATGGATCAAGGAGATTGGTTATGCTCCCTAGATCTCAAAGAGGCTTATATTCCTATTCCAATTCATCCAGCCTCTCACAGATTCTTAAGATTTCGGGTGGGGAATCTTCATCTTCAGTACTGAGTCCTTCCTTTCGGCCTTGCCTCATCTCCCAGAGTCTTCACAAAATGCCTGGTGGTGGTAGCTGCAGCCCTGCAGACACAGGGTCTTCAAGTCTTTCCATATCTGGATGACTGGCTTATCAAAGCCTCGTCTCAACAGGAGGTTATTGTAGCGACCCAACGGACTATAGGGTTTCTCCAAAGTCTTGGGTTCAAAATCAATTTTCAAAAGTCCCAGTTACGTCCTTCCCAAACTCTACAGTTTATTGGAGCCATCCTGGATAACGTTCAACTCAGAGCATTCCTGCCTCAACCATGTCAAGATGCTCTCATTCGCCTTTGTCAACGAGTGTCTTCCCTCACGTCAATCTTGGCAAGACACATGATGGTTCTTCTCGGTCACATGGCCTCTACAGTTCACGTGACTCCTTTTGCCAGACTTCACCTCCAAATTCCTCATTGGACCCTGGCATCTCAGTGGCAGCAAGCTTGCAACCCACTTTCTCAACACATTACAGTGACTCCTTCATTGAGACAGTCTCTCCACTGGTGGCTGCTCTCTTCCAATCTTTCCAGAGGTTTGCTATTTCACACACCTCCCTCATCAGAAGATTCTCACGACAGATTCCTCGACATACACTTGGGGGGCACACCTAGATGGTCTCAGTACTCAAGGTCACTGGTCCAGCATATATCGTCAATGTCATATCAATCTGTTGGAACTGAGAGCGATCTTCTATGCTCTCAAAGCTTTTCAGCATCTTCTCCATGACACGGTAGTCCTCATTCGAACGGACAATCAGGTCGCTATGTATTATGTGAACAAGCAGGGAGGAACAGCATCTCTCCTTTGCCAAAAAGCTCTGAAGCTTTGGATTTGGGCAATCCTTCACAACACCTTCCTGAGAGCTGTCTACATCCAAGGGTAGCAAAACTGGCGGACAAATTGAGTTGTCTTCTACAACCTCATGAATGGACACTCAATTCCTTGCCTCTACATCATATTTTTGCTCAATGGGGAACTCCTCAGATAGACCTCTTTGCGTCTCCCTAACAAACTGCCTCAGTTCTTCTCTAGTTCTTCTCCTCATCGCCTCGAGGCAGATGCTTTTCTTCTGGAATAAGTGAATCAGTTTCTCTATGCATTCTCTCTGATTCTCAAGACTCTTGTCAGATTCAAGAAGGAGCATGCCACCATGATTCTGATAGCTCCTTGGTGGCCTAGACAACCATGGTACTCCCTTCTACTTCAACTCAGCACCAGGGAGCCTCTATTTCTACACAGAGTCAAGGGTCTTTGCTTCATCCCAACCTGCAGTCTTTACACCTAACAGCTTGGCACCTCTCAATGTAACTGCCACTATATAGTTCTCACAATCTGTACAGGACATTCTAGAGGCATCCAGGAAGCCATCCATTAGGCAGTGTTACACCCAGAAATGGACTAGATTCTCTGCTTGGTGTACTATTCATCACAAGGAGCTGCAATCTACCTCCTTGTCTTCGGTTTTGGATTACTTGCTGCACTTATCTCAATCTGGCCTCAAATTCACATCTATTAGAGTCCACCTAAGTGCAATTGCTGCTTTTCATCAGCCTATCGAAGGGAAATCCTTGTCTGTTCATCCTGTGGTTTCCCGATTTATGAAAGGACTTTTCAATTTTAAACCACCTCTCAAGCCGCCTCCAGTGGTTTGGGATAGAAACATAGAAAAAAGCAGCAGAAAAGGGCTATAGCCCACCAAGTCTGCCCATTCCAAGTATCCCCTCCCCTGATCTCAATGTTGTTCTTGCTCAATTGATGAAGCCTCCTTTCGAACCAATAGATTCGGCTCATCTTAAGCATCTCAATTGGAAAGTGATTTTTCTCATTGCGCTCACCTCTCAGTGAGCTCAGTGAGCTACAAGCTCTAGTGGCAGATCCATCTTTCATAGTTTTCCATCATGACAAGGTGGTCCTCCGTACCCATCCTAAATTCTTACCTAAAGTGGTTTCAGAATTTCATCTCAATCAATCCATTATTCTTCCAGTGTTTTTCCAAAGCCTCATTCTCATCCTGGAGAAACAGCTTTTCATACTCTGGACTGTTTTGGCTTTCTACTTGCAACACACTCAACCCCACAGAACTGCTCCTCAACTTTTTCTCTCCTTCGATCAAAATAAGTTGGGGCATCCTGTTTCCAAGCGAACCATCTCCAACTGGATGGCTGCATGCATCTCTTTCTGCTATGCTCAGACTGGTCTCCCTCTGCAGGGTTGAGTCACAGGCCATAAAGTTAGAGCTATGGCGGCATCTGTAGCTTTCCTCAGATCAACTCCTATTGAGGAAATCTGCAAGGTCCTCGGTTCATACATTCACCTCTCATTATTGCCTGGATACTTTCTCCAGACGGGATGGCCATTGTGGCCAGGCAGTTTTACAACATTTATTCTCCTAAATTGCCAACACTCCCACCATCCCATTCTGGTTAGCTTTGAGGTCACCCACATGTTGAGAATATGCTGCCTCATTGTGCTGGGATAAAGCACAGTTACTTACCGTAACAGTTGTTATCCAGGGACAGCAGGTAGATACTCTCACAACCCACCTACCTCCCCTGGTTGGCTTCTTAGCTAGCTATCTGAACTGAAGTACCTCACAGGAGACGCACGACCTACGTTCAGCGGGAAGGCAGTCGCGAACTCTTTGAAAGTTCTCCAGGCAAGTCTGCTTGCAAGGCTGTCCACTACAGGGCTCCGTGGATAACGTCACCCCCACATGTTGAGAATATCTGCCTGCTGTCCCTGGATAACACCTGTTACGGTAAGTAATTTAGTCTTGGGGGTGTGCCTGTTTACATATGCAGATAATATATGGTTCATTTGGAGATCTGGGAAAACTAAGATTGATTTGTCACCATTGCAGGTTTGTCTGACTGCAGTAGAGAGGTGGTTAGAATCGCACTGTATGATCTTAAGTACTGAAAAGACTACGACCTGTTGGATACATATCGGCTATGTAAGACCAAGTACATACGTCTGTTTGGCCGATCACTGCCAGCTGTTTCCTCTTTTAAACATCTAGGGGTATTGCTAGACGAGAACTATGCTTTACATAAATTATAAGTGGTCAAGAATTAGGTTGATGCCTTGTCATCTTTTATGTTGACGCATGCATTATTCATGATTCAATTGGATTACGCTAATGCTGTCCTCTCGGGGTTGACAGGGGCAAATCTTTGTACGTTACAGATGCTGTCTGGGGTGGGATGTTATGATCATGTTATTCTTCTGTATATTAGGCACTGTTGGCTGTGAGCAGCTTACAGGATTCAGTTTAAGATTTTATTATTCAAGGTGATTAACGCTGATCTATCCACCCTTTTGGGAGAATGTATTGTTTGTTATGCTCCTGCATGGTCTTTATGATCTGATTCTGAGTTGCTTCTTAAAGACCCTGCGGTTTATGATGCTAGATTGGAAGCCACACGCAAGGGCGCATTTTTTTTTTTTTGCATTGGTTCCTGTGCTCTGTAAAGGTCTTACTGCCAGTTTATGAGCAGTGCAATCTTTGCCCCGCTTCCATAAGTAATTTGAGGCTAGGTGTGACATAGTGGTTAGAGCTAAAATCTCAGCACCATGAGGTTGTAGGTTCAAACCCCACATTGTTGCTTGTGACCCTGGGCAAGTCACTTACCGTATTTTCACGCAGATAACGCACACCCGTGTAAAACACGCACACGGGTATAGCGCGCAGAAACCACGATTTTATGTACAAAAACTTTTGTATACCGCGCTCACGGGTATACCGGGCATGCAGCCCGACTGTCCTTTCGCCCGCCCCGACTCTCCTCTGGCCACCCCGACTCTCCGTGCGCTGTCCCGACTCTCCGTTCACCCGCCCTGACTTTCCGTGCACTGCCCCGACTCTCAGTGCGCTGTCCCGACTCTCCGTTCACCCGCCCTGACTTTCCGTGCACTGCCCTGACTCTCCGTGCGCTGTCCCGACTCTCCATTCACCCGCCCTGACTTTCCGTGCACTGCCCCGCCTCTCCGTACGCTGTCCCGACTCTCCTTTCGCCCGCCCTGCCCTGTCCCCCTTGAAGTCCTGTCCCCCCTTGAAGGTCTGCCTGTCCCCCTTGAAGGTCTGTCCCCATCCTGAAAGCCTGATGCCCCCCCCCCACGTCCGATACATCCCCCCCCCCGGCAGGACCACTCGCACCCCCACCCCGAAGGACCGCCGACTCCCCGACAATATCGGGCCAGAAGGGAGCCCAAACCCTCCTGGCCACGGCGACCCCCTACCCCCACCCCGCACTACATTACGGGCAGGAGGGATCCCAGGACCTCCTGCCCTCAACGCAAACCCCCCTCCCTCCAACGACCGCCCCCCCCAAGAACCTCCGACCGCCCCCCCAGCCGACCCACGACCCCCCTGGCCGACCCCCACGACACCCCCACCCCCCTTCCCCGTACCTTTGGTAGTTGGCCGGACAGACGGGAGCCCAACCCGCCTGTCCGGCAGGCAGCCAACGACGGAATGAGGCCGGATTGGCCCATCCGTCCCAAAGCTCCGCCTACTGGTGGGGCCTAAGGCGCGTGGGCCAATCAGAATAGGCCCTGGAGCCTTAGGTCCCACCTGGGGGCGCGGCCTGAGGCACATGGTCGGGTTGGGCCCATGTGCCTCAGGCCGCGCCCCCAGGTGGGACCTAAGGCTCCAGGGCCTATTCTGATTGGCCCACGCGCCTTAGGCCCCACCAGTAGGCGGAGCTTTGGGACGGATGGGCCAATCCGGCCTCATTCCGTCGTTGGCTGCCTGCCGGACAGGCGGGTTGGGCTCCCGTCTGTCCGGCCAACTACCAAAGGTAAGGGGAAGGGGGGTGGGGGTGTCGTGGGGGTCGGCCAGGGGGGTCGCGGGTCGGCTGGGGGTGCGGTCGTTGGAGGGAGGGGGGTTTGCGTCGAGGGCAGGAGGACCTGGGATCCCTCCTGCCCGTAATGTAGTGCGGGGTGGGGGTAGGGGGTCGCCGTGGCCAGGAGGGTTTGGGCTCCCTCCTGGCCCGATATTGTCGGGGAGTTGGGGAGTCGGCCGGGCAAGAGGGCTTGGGCTCCCTCTTGCTCCGATCGTGGATGCGGGTGCGGGTGGGAGCGCGTGTGAGCGGTCGTTCGGGGTGGGGGTGCGAGCGGTCCTGCTGGGGGGGTGAATCGGGCGTCGGGCGGGTGGGAACTATGTAAAAAAAATTTTGTATACCGCGCTCACGCGTATAACGCGCGAGGGGTATGCGCGGTAGGTAAAAACGCGTATAACGCGCGCGTTATATGCGTGAAAATACGGTAATCCTATACTGGCCCAAGTACATTAGATAGACTGTGAATCCACTGGGACAGATAGGGAAAATGCTTGAGTACCTGATCTGTAACCCGTTCTGAGCTCCTTTGGGAGGACAGGCTAAAAAATCAAATAAATAATGTGGCATTCTGGGTCTCCCTTTCAGGTGGTGAATAAGTGAGCTGGAGTGGGTGTGTGGTACAGGTATTGTGATTGAGAGCTTATTTTGTGCTTATGGGAGGTAGAGTCTTTCGAAGACCTGTCCAGTCATTTTATGGCATTCCTTTTCCTCATTGTTTTATATTTGTAATTATTGCAAACTGCTAATATATCTCTGGCATTTGTGTGGTACAGTATATGAAATTTAATTAACTATAACCTATAAATATACTTGTTTCACTGTTTTGCATAACAGCATGTGTGTCTCCACTTTGTAACATATGTCTGGACATCCTGATATGCACTCAGGAAGGACCATATCCTGATATCCACTCAGGAAGGATCATAATCCCCTCTCCAACCCTGTCAGTGCCCCACCTCCCCCAGCCTGCCTCAAAGGGGAAGGATGTGTAGATGAACCTTGCAGAAGACAGTATCCACTGATGTTGTTTCACTGACCTGGACCTAGGACTACAGAGCAGGTGACTGAAACAGCAAAGTGGCCAAGGGTGGATGGTAGTGCTGCCCGATTCAGGAAAAAATTCGATTCGATTCAGCCTACTGAATTGGTTTTTCGATTCGATTCGATTTTCCTGCCGAATTGGGTGTTATTTTCAAACACCTGGTGGGTTTATTTTATAGCCTTTTCACCCCTTTTATAGCCTCTTCACCCCCTTTGCCTTCTCCTAACCACACTGGCGCTGTGGTGTAAACAAAATAAACAAACAAAAAAGACTTTTCCTCTCTCTCTTAAATCCTAGCTCACATTTGCGGTCTAACACCAGCTCTGGCAGGATTCACGTTTCAAATCTGACATATTGTAATCACAAAAGGGAAAATATAATTAGTTTTTCTACCTTTTGTTGTCTGGTCATTCAAATCTTGTAGGTCCCAGGCTCTGGTTGTCTTCTGATAACTTGCTTGCCAGGGTCTCCTTCTTTCTTCTTTCTCCGTTCTAACCATCCATCTGCCATCTCTGTCCTCCCCTTCCGTTTCCCTTCCCTCCCCCGGAGGTCTGGCATCTTTCTTTTTTTTCGTCTAAGTCCACAGATCCATCTTTTCTTAACTACCCTTTCATCCAGCATCTCTCTCTCCTTCCCCACCACCCTTTCGTTTCCCAACTACCCTCCTATCCAGTATCTCTATCCCCCCCACACACCATCCCTTGTGTCCAACTTCTCTCCCTTTCTGTTCATTCCCTTCCTAAATCCCATTGTCCATCATCTCTCTCCCTCTCCTCTATTTTCAGACCCATTATTTCTTCCCCCCCAAAGTCCAGTTACCTTTCTCCTACTCTCCACTGCCGCTCATTTTATTTTTTTTTTTTAAGCCGGCGCTTTGTGATGCCATTCTCTTCAAAGTGCCGCCTGAGGCCTCTGCCTCAGTTGACCTCATTATAGGGCCAGCCCTGATAACAAAGTGTTGGTAGTGGACAACATGAGAATTCAGACACTGTATGAACTAGGTTTAGAAGCAAAGGTGATAATGCCTGCATTCAGCTCTTCAACACGTGTTACGTTTGTCTCTCAGTGCGTGGGTTTCGACCAACCACTGGCAGCCTTGGGTTCTGTCACAGAACCAGTTTGGTCAGCAAGCTGACAAATTCTCATGTTGTCCACTACCAACACCTTGTTATCAGGGCTGGCCCTATAATGAGGTCAACTGAGGCAGAGGCCTCAGGCGGCACTTTGAAGAGAATGGCATCACAAAGCGCCGGCTTAAAAAATAAAAAAAATGAGCGGCAGTGGAGAGTAGGAGAAAGGTAACTGGACTTTGGGGGGGAAGAAATAATGGGTCTGAAAAAAAGACCCAGGAAGGTGAGACGGCTGCCAGGCTTCACGTCAGCAACAGATCTGTCTAGCGTATCACGAAGGAGGATCTTCGTCTCAATGACTTTTGTCGTGCGCTGGTGGAAGTCGTCAAGGACATCGTGAAATAGAAGTGACTGGATCGTAATGTGGCTCTGCTTCATTGGCTCAAAGTTTGTGATACAAAATGTGCCAGTAACCAAAATAAGCTAGTCTGGGTGGGTGGGAAGAAAGCCGGGGGTGGACGTTTTGAGCATTCATAATGACTGCAAAATTCTGACACATTGTTAATTGTTTTGGTTTGAAAGACATTATTTTTACTGTGTTGCAGCTCGAACATTTTTAACACAAAAGAATTACTAGGTGGTAATGCTAAAATGTCAGTAACATTAACATAGCTTAAGATAATTAAATGTTGTTTTATAGTAATACACAAGTATGATGACTAAATAAGTATGTAAAAATTTTCATTCAAATCCAAAGCAGCTTATGAAAAAACGGCAAAAAAACATGGGGGGAGAGGTCTGTTTTTTTGGGTGGGGTTTGCCTCACCCTTTTGAGGGCATTTTCAATAAGTCATCCAAGTCCAAATTGGGACATTTTACTCACTATGTCCCCAAAAAGTCAATCTTAGAACCACTTCTGAAAAGGAAAAACTAAGATTCCGTTTCAAAAAATGACTTAAAGATGGGCATTTTTGCACAGAAGACATCAAAAAAGAAGAGCTATTTTCCAAACTGCCATACCCATCTTACAAACACCAAAAAAAACTAGTCAGAAGAACTTCTGACTGGCATCATTTTGATCAGAGGGGCGGTCTACTGGTCAGCGCATGGCACCCAGGTACAATTCCCAGTACAATTCCTTTATTTTGTATTGAAAGTCTTCCAAGAACAGAATAAAACCTACTGTATCTAATTGTATACCACCACAATAGCCTTCAAACCTGCAGGTGTCTCCTATATGTAGGTACAGTAGATTGTTGTATTACATTAGAGAGTTCTATTCCGCCATTGCCTTGCGGTTCAAGGCGGATTACAAAAGAATTACAAAGAACATATTACATGAAGAAGATATCTGGTAATTTCTAGAGGAGATAAGGAGTAGATAAGGTTGCTTTGGGGAATCGGGAAGGTATTGGGAAGTGGGAAGGAGCTAGCAGTATTGAGTCGTTTGCAGGAATTTCTTAAAAAGTAGACTCTTTATTTCTTTTCTGAATGTTTTGTAGTCTGGGGTTATAATTAGTAGATTGGAGATTTGGTTGTCGAGTTTTGCTGCTTGTGTGGCTAGGAGGCCATGGAGAGTTCACAATTTCTACCGCAAATATATACTAGGTAGAGTGGGATTTGGAGCTGGATTCTCTTGTTCACAATCCACTAGGAAACATAAAAACAGAGAAAAATGAAGGCAGATAAAGACCATATAGCCTTTCTCGTCTGCCCATGCTATCTACTATCCCCTTCCCTCCCTTAGAGATCCTACGTACTTGTCCCAAGCTTTCTTGAATTCGGATGCACTTTTTTTTATCTCCATCACTGCCACCAGGAGGCTGTTCCATGCATTCACCACCCTTTCTGTGAAAAAGTATTTTCTGAGTTTACTTCTGAGTTGATCCCTTTTCATCTTCATCCTAGGCTCCCTCATTCTTACTGTTCAATAAAATCCGTGCATATTCTACGAAGTCTTAGAAATTGCCCAGCTGGTAAATTAGATTTCAATTTGTATAGATGATGACTCCAAAACTGTAATAGCGTAGTTCTCTTTACCAGTTTTTGATGCAATGGAGTTTTCAAACGTCCTCCATGTCTTATAATGAGTAAATCTAAAAACTCTACTTGATCTCTACTACTGTGTTTCCCCAAAAATAAAGCCTACCCTGAAAATAAGCCCTAGCATCATTTTCGGGGTAGGTCTTAATATAAGCCCTACCCCAAAAATAAGCCCTTGTCCCGGGATTCGCCAGCAACTCTTCAACCCGCTCCCCCCGTGTAGCCGATCCCCCGATGACATTCCATCCTTCCCTCCCCGCCGACAGCGAGTGAGCTCCACTTTCATCCGAAGCAGCGTCGGGCTGGCAGCACTCTAAACAGGCTGCTTGGCCTTGTCCGTCGGGGATTTCACTCTGCCGTGTTACTGATGATGTCAGCAGGGGTTCGGCTGCACGGTGGGGTGGGGGTGGGGGTGCTCAAGGGTTCTGCTGCACAAGAGATGGGAGGGAGGGAGGGAAGGGAGGAAAGAGGTTGCACATGTGGGGAAGAGAAAGGAAAGAGGAAGAATTGGGGTGAAGGAGAAGGGAGGGATGGATGATCATGTGCATACCCTGAAAATAAGACCTAGTGCCTTTTTTGGGCCCCAAATGAATATAAGTCACTGTCTTATTTTCAGGGAAACACGGTATGAGTCAAGGTGAATTGTTAATGGGGATTCAAAGAATTCAGCCATTGTACAAATTCCAGTAATGAATCTTCCGTTCCTCCCCAAAGGAAAAAATATCATCCAGAAACAGCTTCCATAGATTCATCGGTGTACATTTTTCTGAAGGATAAACCTTCTCCCTTTCAAACCTCGCCACATATAAAGTGGCTACTGAAGGTGCCCGGCTGTCATCCTGATGAAGGCTTTGACTGAAACACAGCTTGTATTGAGTCCTGCAATAAAGAACTGGTTGGACTATATCCCATTTGTTTGCCTAGTTGGTTCCCATTTGGCTGACTTCTCTCCCCCTTTAATGATACTGCGTTAGGCTTCATGCTTACTGGGAACCACCGTGTTCAGCCTGTACAGGTAATTGAAGCCCTGGCTTCTTGCCTGTCGGTGAGGAGAAAAGTGATGCGTGCAAGTGGCAAGTAGCGGAGCTGTTTCTTGCAGTTAGAACAATGATTCCTGTTTTCTACCATCTAAATCAGACAACTACAGCATATAGCAATTACTGTCAGCATAAATTGAGCAAGCTTGCAAATTGCCTTCAATGCCATCCAGAAAAGCATCTTTATCCATCAGAGGAGCTGAAATATTATATTGATATTATACATAATTATTCAGGTAATGTATCAGTTTTTCTGCAGGAGGACTAAAGTGCACTTTGTGTGTTTTATCTGGGCCGCTCCTAATGCATAGAAACCTGAATAATTCATAAGAGGTCTTTGGTTGCGAAAATCCAAATATAGCTCTTGTCTGCTAATGCATTTCATGGGTTGCTTTGAGCACCAGCACATTATTTAGGCAATGTTCATGTTAAAGGAAACATATATTGAATTATGCATTTTATTCATCAGTAGTGTTACAGTAAATGCTGAGGTCTTATGCGACTCGGTTTTCTTAGTGTTCATTTACAAAACTACCAGACGTACCGATGGTTTATATTTTAATGCTCTCTTTTTACAGTATCTCATCTGCCTAGAAATATTTGGGTCAATAGTTGGATCTTTTCCAGATAAGCCCCGCCAAAAAGTTAACCCCCGCCACCCAAAAAAGATTATAAAAAAGAGGCGCGATCTGTATAAAGTAAAGTGGGGGGGGGGGGGTTCCCCCTCACGCCCCCCCGTCGGAGTCCTTAAAAAATGGTCGACAGTTTATCTTATTTTTTTATAATGTTAAGTTTCATATCCTCTTTTTTATAATCTTTTTTGGGTGGTCCGCACATCGCGCCGCGTTGTGGGGGCGTTATGCTGAGAACTTCACTGGTTAAGGTTGCGCGCGCTGTCAAAAGGTGGCGGGGCTTAACTTTCGGCGCGTGCACTTTTTCCATTAGTGGCGGGGCTTATCTGGAAAAGATCCCAATAGTTAGCCTGCAGTACAGTGTTTTCAACATCAGCTGTCACAAGCTTTTTATGCCCCAGGATTCAGCAAGGACCTTACTTGGATTCCAGTGCTGAATATCTAGGTATGTCTAGCTGTTGAAGAATGTTCTACTGACCAATATTCAGCTCAGCACCTGGATAAATGATAAAGTTAGGACAGCCATTTTGATAGGCTAACTTTAGTTGACCATTTACCTGGTGAGGGGACTAAATATCGTGGCTAATTAGGTAGGTCCTGGCAGTGCCCAGACGCTGCCCTCGGACTTCCTCAGCACTAACCAGATAGTGCTGCAGTGCAGGGTCATAGGCAGACAGCCAGTTTCAGGTGGGCCTGGATCCAAGGTGGGCAAAAGAATCCCAGCCACCGCTTTCTCACTGGTATCTCTCCATCCTCCCCCCTCCCCCCAAAAAAAGCACCCTAATCTGTGCTATGAGAGGGGCTTTGGGCCTTTACTTATTCCCCCCTTTACTTAGAACTGTTGGCGCTCCCTTTGGAGGGGAACACCCCATTATAGAGGAAACAGCCTTTTACCCTGTAATGGGGGGTCTCCCCCAACAGGAGTGCCAACCGTTCTAAGTAAAGTGGGGGGGAAGGGTCCCCCCCACCCCCTCAGAGCGCTTGAAAATACTGTTTAAATCCAGTGCACAGACATCATGCGATTGTGGGCGCTCCGATGTCCGCGCGGCTTTGTCTCGCAGTTTTGACCCGTCACCCAACTCCTCACACCCCATAGGTGATCCAGGTGCTCTAGATCTGCCCCAAGTGATCTGGCTGTCAATTCCCCCGCCTGGGAGCCTTAGGTCCCACCTGGGGGCGGGGCCTGAGGCACATGGGCCCAACCCGACCATGTGCCCAAGGCCCCGCCCCTAGGAGGGACCTAAGGCTCCCGGGCCTATTCTGATTGGCTCAGGCGCCTTAGGCCCCACCAGTAGGCGGAGCTTTGGGACGGATGGGCCAATCCGGCCTCATTCCGTCGTTGGCTGCCTGCCGGACAGGCGGGTTTGGCTCCCGTCTGTCCGGCCAACTACACAAAGGTACAGGGAAGGGGGGTGGGGGTGTAGTGGGGGTCAGCCAGGGGGGTCGCGGGTCGGCTGGGGGGGGCGGTCGGAGGTTCTTGGGGGGGCGGTCGTTGGGAGGGGGGTTTGCATCGAGGGCAGGAGGGCCTGGGATCCCTCCTGCCCGTAATGTAGTGCGGGGTGGGGGTAGGGGGTCGCGTGGCCAGGAGGGCTTGGGCTCCCTCCTGGCCCGATATTGTCGGGGAGTTGGGGAGTCGGCAGGGCAAGAGGGCTTGGGCTCCTTTTTGCCCCGATCGTGTCGGGGAGTCGGGGGGGCAAGAGGGCTTGAGCTCCCTCTTGCCCCGATCGTGTCGGGGGTGCCGCGGTTGGCTGGGGCAAGAGGGCTTGAGCTCCCTTTTGCCCTGATCGTGTCGGGGAGTCGGGACCGCCAAGAGGAAGCAGCAGGACACCGGTAGGAGCTTCTACACGATGGGGGGGGGTCGAGAGCGGTCCTTCAGGGTGGGGGTGCGGGTGCGGGTGGGAGTGCGTGCGAGCGGTCCTTCGGGGTGCGGGTGCGTGTGAGCGGTCCTTCGCTGTGGGGGTGCGAACGGTCCTGCGGGGGGGGTGAATCGGACGTCGGGGGGGGGCATCAGGCTTTCAGGGTGGGGACAGGACTTCAAGGGTGGGGACAGGACTTCAAGGGGGAGAGGAGAGTCGGGGCGGGCGAAAGGAGAAGGGTGGCCAGAGAAGAGTCGGGGCGGGTGAAAGGAGAGTTGGGCGGTGACCGGAGAGTCGGGCAGCATGCGCAGCATACGGGTGTGCGCGGTATATAAAAATTTCTGTACATAGATTTGTGTTTTTCGCGCGCTATACCCGTGTGCGCGTTTTACACGGGTGCACTTTATCTACGTGAAAATACGGTAAACGTCTATCATATCTCCCCTCTCCCGCCTTTCCTCCAAAGTATGCATATTTATTTATGTAAAAAATTTATATCCTGCCACATCCACAGTTCTGAGCGGGTTCCATAAAAACATACACAATAAAATAATGACAAACAATAAATAAATAGAAAAATCCTTATGCAATTTACTTTCACCTGCCATAAACTCAATACCTGTAACAAAAATACAGTAAATTTTTTTTTTAAAAACCTGCTTACAATACATAAGGGCCCAAAATCTGTTTCAAACAAGTCTGGGGTCTAACACACTTCATTCTACTCAACCCCACACGAACCACCAGAAACAAAAACATCTTTGCATACCCAAAGATCACAGGCTGCAAGTCCTTCCTGGACAGAACCTTCATGTACCAAGCAAACAGACAGCAATCCTGGCTGGGAAACTGCATAAATGAATCCGAAAATCAACTAAAACCACTCTATTCGACAAATTTATTACCTAAACAGATGACCTTTTCTCACTATGTTATTTCCCCACTGCAATTCCTGATGAAATCTCTTAGGTATCTCCAACCTCTCATATTTTCCCTCCCCCCATATAACCCCTTTCTCTTATGTAAGTTTTCTCTCCATGCATCTGTAATTCTGTAACTCCAATCTCTTGATTGAGTACCTGAATAAATTCATGTAAACCGTTCTGAACTCCCCTGGGAGAACGGTATAGAAAAATTGAATAAATTAAAATTAAAATTAAATTCTGTAACATTTCCCCTTAATGCATTCTGTAATTCGCTGATTGTCCAGCCTTCTTTCATAGTGAATCGCCTAGAAGTCGTTTGATTATGGCAGTATAATAATAATAAAAATAATAACAGCTTATATACCGCAATACCGTGAAGTTCTATGCGGTTTACAAAGATTAAGTATAGAAAAATAAAGTTATTATTATTATTATTAAATTCTGTAACCGGCGCCTAATATTAGGCACCTATTTTGGAGTTGGCCAACTACATAGGCGCCTATCTAAATTGAATAACAAGCTCAATTAAGCTTTTTAATTAGGACTAATTGAAACTCAGTCACCAAATTAAGAGAGCGATTCTGTACCAGGGCGCCTCCAAAAATTAAGGCGGCCTTCCAAAAAATAGGCGCTATGCATGTTAGGCGTGGGCGTGGTTTTTGTTAGGCGCCTTGTTACAGAATCACTGCTCTTAAGCGTGCTTAAGCGCTCGCATGGCCGCCTAACTTTTTAGCTGTGCCTGGAGCTGGCCTATTTATTGGGCACCTCCAAAATAGGTGCCGCTCGGCGTGATTCACTAAACAGCACCCCAATTTTACTTGAATTGCGCTGAACGGTGCCTAAGTCGGCGCCTAACTTTTAGGCGCTTCTTATAGAATTTGCCCCAAAGTAACTTATATACTCTCTCAAACATTATAGTTTTCACCCCTTTTCTAAATTGCATCACATTTGAGGATTGCTTAATTTCAACAGGCAATAACTTCTATAATACAACTCTCTGAACTGACATCATTGACTGATTCAACCCCCCTCCCCCCAGCGCATGATTCATTCCTGATCTCGTCAATTTCAATTATGGTACTTCAAGATTCATTAGATTCTCGGAACACAAAGCCCTCTTTGGTTGATAACGGCAAAACAAAGTGTTCAAAACTACTGGACTTTTATCGATCAAAATATTAAAATATCAAACACAAAGTCTTAAATTCGGGGGTCTTTTTACTGAAGCGCACTAAATCAGTTAGTTCGCCTTAGTAAAAGGACCCCTCTGTGTGCTGTGCAACTGGCAGGCGATGCAGGCTACGCAAAATCGGTATTATATGCTTATATTTAGAGGCTTGAACAATAATTTGAGCCGCAGCATTTTGTGCAATTTGGAATGCATGTATCACATATTTTGGTAGAACAAGGTATGGTGAATTACAATAATCCAATACTGGAGTTATTAACATTATAATCACTGTCCAAAAAATTTCCAGCGTGAAATAATCTCTCAATCTCTGTAACAAATGAAATTTTTAAAAAAAGCATGCAATAAAAACAAGCTTAATATGTGGATTAAATGATAATGTTCCAATCTAACAAAACACCCAAATATTTGCATTGATGTAAAACAGGAACCACCATGTTATCTAACAGTATATTGGGTGGAAACTGCATCAGCTTCTCTTGACAATCTACTCACAGCACCTCGGTTTTACCGACATTCAGCTTTAACTGGTTTTGATAAAACCATGTTTTTATAGCTTGAAAATAATTCTGAAGATGCAAACACTGTAAATCATCAACATATAATCAAAAATTCAAATACAGATGTTTCCATATTTGGCCAAGGAGACCCAGCGAAGGAGACGTGAATTTTTGTTAAGGAAACCTGGTGTTATGGCTCTAGGGGCTACATTTTATTTGCGACATCCATGTAAATGTGTAATTAATTATCGTTCACATAAATTTGTCTTCTTTGAGCCTTCTCAACTGACAACCTTTCTCTCAACTTCATGTTTGGAGAAAGATGGAACATGAGTGCTTAGTTTTAAGAAAGGGTGTACTACCTCAGTCTACTAGTATATTTTTCTAATTTAATTTTTCTTATTATTATTTGCCCATCATCCACCTTGGATCACATTTGAGGACTTGAGTAGAGATTAAGCTTATATTTGATGTTTTTGATGTTTTATAATGTCTATTTAATTATTTCTTGCTGAATTTCCTTTCTGTACAAGTTATGCTTGATTATATTGAAAATTCAATAAATATATATATAAATAATCAAAAATTCATACCTGACTTTTTAAATTCCTGACGCAGCCTGTCCCCACATGCCTTCTGACAAAGACCATGCATCATTTTAGCAGCCTTCCTCTGGACCGACTCCATCCTTTTTATATCTTTTTGAAGGTACGGCCTCCAGAATTGTACACAATATTCTAAATGAGGTCTCACTAGAGTCTTATACAGGGGCATCAATACCTCCTTTTTCCTAGCAGTCATTCCCTCTGTCTGTTTTTGACCCAGGTGCTGTTATGCGCCTAACTTTGGCGTATGTATTTAGGCTAAGAAAACCCTGGCATAAATAAAGTGAGCCTAAAAGTTGGGATTCTGTACAATGCACCTAACTTTTATAGAATTACACTTAGTGATGCATTAGCGCCAATTTTTTTGGGCGGCCTATATAGAATTGGGACCTAAATGAGTATGAAATTAAATTAAAACAAGCTAACTTATTATATTATTCATCCATGATAGGTAAAGAAAGATTAGACACTAAAAAATTATATCAGTAAACCAATTTATTAAACTTTCAGAAGTATTGACAGTAAATGAAGGACTTCCATTGGCAGATGATTTAACGGTCTTCTATAAAGGCAAAATTGACAAAATATTCACAAGCTTTCTTGAATGTCACATTCACCCCCTTTATTCTGCCCCCCCAGTCCCCACCCCCCAGCACACGATTCATGCCTTTAATCTGCCCTCAATCCCCAATTGCATACTCACTTTTTTCCTGGCCCCTTCACATAGACCTAACCATTGTAGACTGAATTACAATAATCAGTGTGGGAGCCTATGAAAGCATGATAAAGAGTGCATTGAGTATTTTCGTGTATGAATCAATCACAGTTTCCGAAGTGCAAGAAAACTAGATTTAAGAACTGGGGGATATCTGAAATGAAAATGTTAGTTTTGAATCTAATATTACTCCTAGATATCTGAATTTGTTTACTGGCTGAGTGGGGGAACCAAAAAGCATGGGTGTAACAGAAGGGATGGAAGCATGCCCTGTGATCCAGCAGACTGGTTTTTTTGAGAAGTCAAAACTAAGCAACATGTTCGTAGCTAAATTAGACACCTCATCCAAACATTGCTGTAGCGGACCAAAATCAAGAATTGTATTAGAAGTGTAGTGAATGATCGAAATATCATCTGCATAAAAATGTGTACTAAGAGCAAAAGACCGTATTATGGAAACTAAGGGGCTAGGAAAAAGATTAAAAAAGGGGTTGATGGCAAAAAGAAACCGGACAGTTCTCTAATTCCTCCTTTCACATCCACATTTTGGGCCTTTATTCTGCCTTTTAAAATTTGCCCCCCTTTCTTTGGAATTCATTACCCCGGGATTTACATTTAGAACATTCTCGTAGTAAATTTAAATCGGCCCTTAAATCTTTTTTTTTTTTTTTTTGGCCTTTTCAAGATTATACAAGATCGTAGCTAGTTTTCAGCATTGCATAGTCACGCAGGGGTGTCAAAGTCCTCCTCGAGGGCCGCAATTCATTCTGGTTTTCAGGATTTCCCCAATGAATATGCATGAGATCTTTAACACCCCTAGGATACCTCTGTCTGTTCTTTGTTGTATGACTAATGACTGTTTTTGTCCATTCTATCCTATCTAAATAATGGGAGTTACCGAGTGTTCGATCCATTTTCTTTGATTTTGTAAAGCACTTTGATGCATGTTTACTAGAGGCAGTATATCAAACTCAAATAAACCTAAACCAAACCTTAATCCACCTGCTCAACTTGCACAGCATGCAGTTGCAAGGGAACATATATAAGAACGTAACATGGGAAGGACGTAGGTGGAGGAGGCTCTCAATTACATGCACAACTTACAAGATATTGCAACTTATTCATGGCTATGCTGCAGTTTGGCACCTGCAAGTACGCTGGCTCTATGGCTGGTAAAACATGGGCATCTAAATTCCATTATAGTGCTGATATCACTATAATGGAACTTAACCATCTACTGTAGGTTCCATTATAGAATTGCTTATAACACTTAATGCTGGGGCACTTCAGTGGTGGCATCTCTGTACAGAGCTAAGAATAATACAAAATTGGTGGGGTTGATGTGTTTACTATTCTAACACAATCTTAAGGAAGGGCTGTGGCTCACTTGTTGAGCTGCTGCTTCTACACCAGTGGTTCTTAACCTGGGTTCGACCGAACCCCAGGGGTTCGGTGAGTCAGTCTCGCGGGTTCGGCGGAGGTCAAAACACACCTCCGACTCATATAGCGCTTCGGTCACGTTCAATCATCTATCAGTTATTCAGTGATTTTGATCAAGACTGATCGTGTACTCTGTTTCTTGATCTATCAATCTGTAACTAGCGCCTTATATACATCAATCAATTCCTGATCAAAATTTGTGATTTAACTGATAGATGATTGAACGTGACCGAAGCGCTTATGATTCGTGATGATACGCCCCGCTTGCCCATAATTGGCTGCAGGTGATCACGCAACATCGCTTGGCCTATCTGTGCTGCAGGGGATTTGATACGCACAGTAGTCGAATTGTAACTGTTGTGATGGTACGTCGTGTGATACCTATCTTAATATTTTAATCCCTTACTAACTATGTCGAGCAAAATACAAAAGTGGTCGGACGAATATGTACAATATGGATTCACATGTATAACGGAACGTGATGGGAGTCAGCGTCCTAATTGCATGATTTGCAATGCCAAGTTGAGTAATTCTAGTCTAGCTCCGGCAAAACTAAGGGAATAAAGAAGGGTTCGGTGAACACGCATATGAAACTGGTGGGGTTCAGTACCTCCAACAAGGTTAAGAACCACTGTTCTACACCCAGAGGTTGTGAGATCAAATCCTGGTGCTGCTCCTTGTGACCCCGCGCAAGTCACTTAATCCTCCAGTTCCCAACACTTTGAATGTCAGCGTTGAAATACCAAAGCCCCCCAAAAGCAGTATACACAAGTCCCCTTTCCTTTCCCTTTTTGCTCTACCGCAGCTGTTGGTTAAATTAGGCAACTGCTGTTATCCCACCCCTCACCCCCCCCCCCCATAAATTAAAAGTACGGAATGCCAAACAACTTTGGAGAGAATCCAAAAACCCCTATAATGTTTATGGGTGAAGATATAATGGACCCTTGAGAACACAATCTAGGTCAATTAAAATGTAGCTATACAACCAGCTCTTCAGAGTGAAAACAAAATTAACATGTGGATTTTGCAGACTATAAATGACCACGTACTAAGCAAGAAACTACTGCATACTTTAGTCCCAAAGCCAAAAAAAAAGAAATCAATAGAGTCTTTGCTACAGGTTCACAATGAAAGCTCCATGGAATATGCTAGGAGACTGGTTTGAAATGCAACACAATCAAGACCCAGGGCACGTAAAGCCTGAAATAACAAAGTTCAGAGGGTTGTTGGGTTTTTTTTCTTCCTATTTCAGTCTCCCCCCAGCAAAATGTCACTAAGAAACAATGTTTGCTTTGATGCAATAACTCAGGACTTAAGAGAGCACTATATTTCATATGAGCCGCTTTTTGGCTTGAAACCTTTTTTCTTCTGTACTGTCGAAACCCACAAATATACAGAAGACAAATGCTTTCAACAGATCACTCGGTTATGGTTGCACTTGACGTGCTGAGTGATAAGGGGGGAATATGTGCAGTATCACATTTGGCAGCACTGGTAGAGTGAACTATTGAGCCGTCTTAAAATTAAACACGTTTAAAGACAGCCGGCATAGCAGTATGTTTGCACTGGGGGTAACAAATAGGTCTGTTGGTGCGGCTTCTCCTAGTGAAAATGCAGCCGCAGCACTGGTAGCAAAACTGCAAATTTTCTGATATGTCACAAATTCAGACTGAGTTACTGAGCGCGTCTCGCGTACTTGACTGTATTTTATTGGACAGCCTGTGATTTATAGAATCTATCCAGCTCCTATTTAGGCTGTTGCAGTCAGTGTTTTTAAGCCACTGACAGCTATGGGCAGAATTAAATCTGGATGTTCAGTGCTGGGCACTGGCAATGAATAATCGGGGGGTCAGTCAGTGACACGCTTTGACACGCAGCTCCTGATTGGTGAGGCCCGACTTTAGTGCAGGAAAAGGCGGTTGGAGCATACCGGGAGTGATTTCCTTCACTCGCCAGCGCTCCGGCTGCCCTCTCCTGCCCGGTCGGAAAATGCCGCAAATGACTGGGACCACGAATCGCCAACTGCGAATGACCGGGGAGCACTGTAAAAACATACATACCTGCCTCCAGAACATCAGCACCTGGTATAGGAAAGCTTAGTAGAGCTGCACAGAGGTGGCTGAAGTAGTCTGGGGGTGGGCTAGTGAACCATAGAGAGGAGGACCCAGGCCCATAATCCACTTTAACCACTGCATGGTGAAACATGTGCCCCCACCTAAACTCCCCCAAACCCTATTGTACTGCCATATACACCTGCAGCCATAAGGGCTATTGGGGTGGTAGACTGGTGGGTCTAGTAGGTTTGGGGGAGGGGCTCACCATCACCTTTAAGGGAGTTGTGGTGAGATGTTTATGTGGCACCCTTTTTGTGAAGTTCGCAGTAATGCCCTGTAAGTGCCCCACTACTCTGTTGACATGTCTGGGTAGCCAGTCCATCACTTTGCTGACACCTCCCACATCCAAAAGGTCTTGTTCTTGGCGTTTTTGTCTTGGACGAGAATGGGGTATAAAGATAGACGACTTAGCAGTCTGGAAGATCAAACGGCTGGATGTACAAGTAGACGATTTTTGAAAAAAATAATATTTTGGACGTTTTTTCGAGAATGGACTTTAGACATGTCCGACTTTGGGCAACTAGCGACTTAAGCCCAAAATGGACTTAGACATATTTTTTGATTATACAGGCATAGTTAGTGGCACTATCCAGTTATGATTGAAGTCTACAAAATCCCGAATAGTGTAAAACGGGTACAAGTGAATTGGAATTTTACTCTATCAAAAATTACAAAGACTAGGGGACACTCAATAAAGTTAGATGATACTTTTAATACCAATAAGAGGAAATATTTTTTCACTCAAGAGTGTTTTCAGAGTATGTGGTAACAGTGGCTAATGTAGCTGGTTTAAAAAAATGTTTGGACAAGTTCCTGGAAGAAAAGTTCATAGTCTGTTATTGAGACCGACATGGGGAAGCCACTGTGGCCCTGGATCGCTAGCATGGAAACAGGATACTGGGCTAGATGGATCATTAGTCTGACCCAGTATGGCTACTCTTACGTTCTTATGTAAGTGCCACTGAATATTCATGGTTAGCCACAGCCAAATGATTTAAACAGCCAGGAGTTGTTTCTGGTCATTCAAATTGTTTTGAAAATGGATTCCAGAGTTTCTATATGCCATTATGACCATGAGCTCTAGACAGTTTACAAGTAGAAACATAGAAAAATGACGGCAGGTAAGGGCCATAGCCCATCAGGTCTGCCCACCCAAGTCTACTTTCCTAGAGATCCCACTCCTAATGACCGATCTCCTTAACTTAACCCTCTAAGGGATCCCACATGGGCATCCCATTTACTCTTAAAATCTGGCACGCTGTTGGCCTCGATTACCTGCACCGGGAGCTCATTCCAAGGATCAACCACTCTCCCGGTGAAGAAATACTTCTTGGTGTCGCCATGAAATTTCCCGCCCCTGAGTTTGAGCGGATGCCCTCTTGTAGCCGAGGGTCCCTTGAGAAAGAGAATCTCCTCTTCCATCTCGATACGGCCGGTGATATGTTTAAACGTCTCGATCGTGCTAATAAATGCTATGCGAGCACCAGTACCGAATATGCTCGGTGCCCACATAACTGTCAGCTTCTCCCCAATTCTACTTCCAGACGGCCCCAGCAGAACCTGGGCAGTGCCGCACAAGTCAGAGCCAACGTTAGAGGCACTGATTGGTGAGATAAGTTAGCTTAGCAGAGTTTAAAAAAGGTTTGGATAATTTCCTAAAAGAAAAATTCCTAGGCCATTATTGAGAAGGGTATCCCTCCTGCTGCAATCGTTGTGGGGGGGGGGGGGGGGAGTGCCACAATTCTGTAACTGATGCTTATGACAGACACTGGTTAGAGAATCATGGTTTTAGGTGAAGGACTGGTCCCTCCCACGCTTTTGGGATTTGGGCATTTTTTTTTTTTGAGAATAGGGCTTAAAGGTAGACATAGTGGTGGTCTGCGCAATTAAACCCTGAACGTACAGGTAGGCCATTGTTGGAAAAAAAACATATTTTGGACTTTTTTTCGAGAATGGACATTTCCCTGCTGCCTACTTTGGGCACTTAGGGCCTTAGGCCAAAAGGGGGTTTAGACATTTTTTTAAATTATGCCCCTCCACGTGTATAATTCTGCACTCCTTCCATTCTCCACCTGCAAAGTACATGCCATCAAATGTTGGCATGCACTTATAGAACATACATAGCTGTAAATCGCTCATTTATACACGTGTTCACATACTCATATAAATAACTTCTTTGCAGTCACTTTTGATAGTGAAGGGCTTAGCCATGACTATATCAAGTTCTTGAAAAAGAAAAAAAACTTGTGCCAGTGATGCATGTTGTGATGTCATAAATGCAACTGTTGACTGTGATACTTATGAAGGGCAAGTTGTGTCTGGTAGTGCTGCCCGATTCACGATTCGAATCGATTCACCGATTCATTTTGGGTGAATCGGTTCGAATCGATTCAAAAACAACAACAAAAAAATCAGCCTCCCGATTCTGACATCAGAGGAGGGGCGGGACCGTGGCAGAGAGAAAGCAGCTCGGAAGACCCGATGGCAGCTTGCAAAGATCGCTAGCACTAGCGATCTTATCCAGCCTGCTGAAATTAGGTAAATTGATGCCGGGAGGCCAGGGGGAACATGCAGGCCTTCCGGGGGAGGGGGGGTTGTACAGGCCTTTCGGGAGAACATGCAGGTCTTCTTGGGGGGGGACAGGCAGGCATGTTAGCAAGAAAACCCCATGAGTTCTGTCAAAGAAAAGAAAGGTATGCATTACTGTGTGTGAAAATATGCCATAAGCTTTTAGATAATAATTGCACTGAACGTAGCAGGATTACATGTAAAACTTGCTAACAATCAGAATCTATTAGTAATCCCTCCATCAGTGAATTTGTCTATGACACTACCCGTAAGACAATCTTTTCAGTAATGGCCCCCTCAGTTTGGAACGCTATGCCCCTCGACCTTAGATTAGAATTTTCCTTGGAGAAATTCAAATCTAAACTCAAAACTTTCGTATTCAAAGATGCGTTTAGCACTTGACAGTGAACTTTTCAGCCGAGGCTAACAAACCTTTCCCAAGAGGTGATTCCCATCCTATTGTGATTTCCCATTTCCCTTACTTTAAAAAAATAAAAATAAAAAAACTGATGTAATTATATTCCCATTCCCTTTTCCTCCTGGTTTCGTGTTAGTCTCATTTAGTCTGTCTTTATTTTTAACTAGAGCAGTTTTTATTTTTTATATTATTAATTTTATTGCAAACCGTTTAGCTATTTGTGATAGACGGTATATCACTTAATTAATAAACGTGAACTGTCAGTGGAAGAAATTACTGCAGCCACTGTCAGGCAGACATGGAGTGCATACCATTAAAATCAAATATTAATCGAACCAAACAAAGGAAAGATTGGAGGACGTTTATCTTGCATTAGGCTTCAAGAGGATTCACTTTTAAAAGAGATAATAATAATCTGGAAGATGACCACATGATGGTTGAAATTCTTGATTTAACAGCTCATTAGCACAGCATCATTCATGACCATTTGACCAAAGTTAAACAGAAGCAAACAGAGCAAAACAATTCAAAAACAGACAATTATCTCTTGGGGGAAAATGTCAGAATGAGTTTACTGAAGTGTATGGTAAGAGTGTGTAGAAGGCCATGCTTGCAGAGAGCATAAGGCCGTTTATTATTCCATCAAAGGCCACAGTGCTACTGATTTCTCTGCCTTCATTAGGAGTGTTGCAAGCAGAAACAGTTGTGTTCATTTCATCTTGCTTCTGTTTTACTTTCGCTGGCTTTTACAAATCTGCGGTAGAGGGCTTCTGAAGCAGGCTGGCGAGGTAAATGCTCGAACGCTCATAGAATTCCTGGTTGCAAGTGGCAGAAAATACACAAAAGGTATGATCACAGACACCAGCCCATGCCTAGATGTTAGCCAGGATACAAATAAAATATAGTATTCTAGAATTGACACATGTATTTGCATGCTGTTCCTGAACTTCAGTCATGCATGCCCATCTCCTATCAAAACTAGAAAAGGTTCAAATAAGAGCAACCAAGATGATAAAGGGGATGGAACCTCTCTCATTTGAGGAAAGACTAAGGAAGTTAGGGCTCTTCAGCTTAGAAAAGAGATGGCAGAGGGGAGATATTGAAGTCTACAAAATTCTGAGTGGAGTAGAACTCCGTCAAAAATTACAAAGACTAGGGGGACACTCGATGAAGTTACAGGGAAATACTTTTAAAACCAAGAGGAGGACATTTTTTTTCACTCAGAGAATAATTAAGCTCTGGAAGGCGTTGCCAGAGGATGTGGTAAGAGCGGATAGCGTAGCTGGTTTTAAGAAAGGTTTGGACAAGTTCCTGGAGGAAAAGTCCATAGTATGTTATTGAGGAAGTCACTGCTTGCCCTGTATCGGTAGCATGGAATATTGCTACTCCTTGGGTTTTGGCCAGGTACTAGTGACCTAGATTGGCCACTGTGAGAACAGGCTACTGGGCTTGATGGACCATTGGTCTGACCCAGTAAAGCTATTCTTATGTTCTAATTTACCTTTCCACTAGTCAGTATTCTATAGCAGTGGTTCCCAACTCTGTCCTGGAAGACCACCAGGCCAATCGGGTTTTCAGGATAGCCCTAATGAATATGCATGGAGCAGATTTGCATGCCAGTCACTTCCATTATATGCAAATCTCTCTCATGCATATTCATTAGGGCTATCCTGAAAACCCAATTGGCTTGGTGGTCCTACAGGACAGGGTTGGGAACCACTGTTCTATAGGACATAGGTTCTCAAACCTGTTCTGAGGGACCCCGAGCTAGTCAGGTTTTCAAGATATTCCTAATGAATATGCATTGGTAAACCAAACTCCTTACTTGATTGGGACTAACCACTATTAATTAATAGCTCCAAATTTATTTCCACATCATATAACAGAGAAGCTACTGTATTGAATTTCTAAAACTGGTTTTCATTCACTATTATAATGTACATAAAAACGTAAGCATAGCCTTACTGGGTCAGACCAATGGTCCATCAAGCCCCAGTAGCCCGTTCTCATAGTGGCCAATCCAGGTCACTAGTACTTGGCCAAAACCCAAGGAGTAGCAATATTCCATGCTACTGATCCAGGGCAAGCAGTGACTTCCCTCATGTCTTTCTCAATAACAGACTATGGACTTTTCCTCCAGGAACTTGTCCAAACCTTTCTTAAAACCAGCTACGCTATCCGCTCTTACCACATCCTCTGGCAATGCCTTCCAGAGCTTAACTATTCTCTGAGTGAAAAAAATTTCCTCCTATTGGTTTTAAAAGTATTTCCCTGTAACTTCATCAAGTGTCCCCTAGTCTTTGTAATTTTTGATGGAGTGAAAAATCGATCCACTTGTACCCATTCTACTCTAAAAAATATATGAAAATTCAATCAATTTATACATATAAATAATTCATTAAAACATACAAACATCAAGCATAGGCTAGTCTGCCTATTATTCTACTGGATAGGCAAAAGATTCGGAAGGACTTTTTTTGTGAAAGAAGATTGTCTGCCTGTTTTTCAAGCAGTCAATTGTGATTAAAATGGTGGAATACAATGGATAATGGACAATTCTTTGAACACAAAAAGATTAGCAAATTCATAAAGGTGTTTGAGTGAGAGGGTGCCTGATGTTTATGTTTGATGTTTGTATGGTTTAATGAATCTTTTATATGTATAAATTGATTAAATTTTCATGCATTTATTAGATAAATTATAATAGTGGATGAAAACCAGTTTTAGAAATTCAGTATAATAGCTTCTCTGTTATGTGATGTGGTAATGAATATGCATGAGAGAAAGTTGCATATCATGGAAGTGACGGGTATGCAAAGTTGTCTCATGCTTATCCACAAGGGATATTCTCAAAACCCAACTGGCTGTGGGTCCCTCAGGACAGGTTTAAGAACCACTCATTTGCATGCATAAGTGGTCACTTATATGTGTAAGGGACTAGAACAGCATTTGCACGCATTCTGAGCCTCAGGGGCAACGGAACACTTTTTTCTTTGGGGGGGTGCCCAAGCTATGCCCAGATCCTGCCCCCATGATAATAGTACTAATTGCCTTTTCTTTCTTCATATATACGCAATATAATCTTATTAACAATATATAACGTAATATAAGAATTTATTTCTAGACCACAGTTACTGAAGAGTTCAATGCGGTTTACAAAAGACTAGCTATAATACATAATTCAAGATGACAGATGAATTAGTTTTTAAGAGCTGAAAAACTTCAAAAACAAAATAGTCTTAAGTTGTTTTCTATAATGAAGATAAGAAATAGACTTGGAAAACAGCCGCTTAAACTCTTTATCCCAAAATGCAATATAAAAATTAAAAACCACAAGATTAAACTAAACAAAGCACACTGTATGCAGAGAAAATTTTAATTATCATTTATAGCAGGGATGTCCAACCTGTGGCCCGAGGGCCCCATGCGGCCCCATGAAGTATTTTGTGTGACCCCCAGTTGAGGGCGATGCAGTGTTTTCCTCTGCTGCCCCCGGGTGTTTACCGTCTTGCTGGCTCCCTCCTCTGTCTTGCTGCAGCATTTGCGCGGCCCCAGAAACATTTTTTTCGGCCAATGTGGCCCAGTGAAGCCAAAAGGTTGGACACCCCTGATTTATAGTCTGCTTTTTTCAGCTACTGGATGTATAGCACAGCTTAGGGGGATCACAGCTCCCCCTATACAAGCACGACTCTTAAAAAAGGAGGGAGGGGGCAGTAGGTGCATGTTTGAACACAGCAGGGAAGGACTTCTTCACTGATAAATTACATTACATTACATTACTGTCTACCAGCTGCCTCCTCCAGTACCTCTGTTACTGATGGTATTATACACACTGTAATACAGTGTTTCTCAACTCGGTCCTGGAGTACTCCCTTGCCAGTTAGGTTTTCAGGATATCTACAATGAAAATGCATGAAATAAATTTGCATATAATGGAGGCAGTGTATGCAAATCAAGTTTATGCATATTCATTGTGGATATCCTGAAAACCTGGCTGGCAAAAGGGTACTCCAGGACCGGGTTGAGAAACACTGCCGTAATACAGTGGTAGCCCCAATGCTGTGGAATGCACTGACGCTTACTCTTAGGCAAGAATCTAATTTTTCAAAGTTTAAATCAAAGCTCAAAACCTTTCTCTATAAAGAAGCATACGAGACCTAGACTTTAAGCTTAACTTAAACCTCGCTGGATGTCCTTTTGTTCTTTCCTTCCCCACCACCTTTTTCTTTTATAGCAATGTAACCATTCCCCTTTTCCTCATGTACCTGGTGTAGTTGTTTATCAGATTCGTCTTTCTATGTATTTGTATTTGTGTTTGTAACTGCCACATTTTTCTGGTTTTAATTTTTAAAATTGTAATGATGTAAACCGCTTTGGAAATGAAAAGCTGTATATCAAGTTACAATGAACTTGAAACTTCAGGGAATTATGTTCCAAGAAAATCAAAACAATGCATCATATTAAATTGAAAAAATATTTGCAGTATTTTGGAAATATATGCAAGTACTTTAACACTTGGGTCTCCGTCAGTCTTAGTTCCCCAGTCCAGCATCTTCCTGTTGGCCATGTAAATGTTCAGGTGCTGATTTATGCCACTCGTTAGGCATCTACATTTATTTGAAAATAAGCCCATAGCTTTTAAATTCCTTAATTTACATGCATATCTGAGGACAGTTTATGCCAACATTTATGTTGGCTCTCATAACTGGTGTAAGTGCCAGCACCCCCATCTACCTATGTTCTATCACTCCTACTCTAGTATTTTATAAAGTCAACTACGGTGCAGGTGTTTTGCAAGAAAAGCAAAACATTTTTTAAAATTTTAACTTGACAAACAAGTAATGTCTTGCAATACAAGTACATACAGTATTTTGTATTAAAGGTTTGGGGTTGTGGAATGAATTTGAGTTTCCATTATTTCTTATGGGGAAATTTGCTTTGATATACGAGTGTTTTGGATTACAAGCATGGTTTTGGAACAAATTATGCTTTCAAACCAAGGTTTTACTGTATATAAAATCGGATGGATGGATAGATGTTCCAGCATAACTGCAAAACTTGGTATACATATCAATTACTATCTGGGAAAAAATACTGTGGGGTGGGAAGGGGGTGACATGTAAAGAATCATCAAAAAAGAGAGATATTTCTTTGATCAATGGTGTGAAGCTTGGGGAATGATGTCACATAGTCAGAATGATGTCACAGTCAACAGTATATAAGGAAGTGCAGCTGTGGTGTGGTGAAGCCTAAACAGAAACTGAAAATTTGTGTGATGTTAATCCTCAAGTGAAAGTTTCTCAAGTGAATGTAAACCAAAACCCAAGGGAATTTATATCTGGGCAATGCTGTGAACAACTTCAACTAGAGGTATGGGGGAAGGGAAGGGGGGTGCACGTGAAGGGGAGGAATGGAAAGAGGCGGGAGGGGAAGAGAGGTGCCAGCTTCAGGAATGATGTCACACAGTCATTTAACAGGAAGTGCAGCTGTGGTGTGGTGAAGCCTAAACAGAAAGTGAAAACTGGAAATTTGTGTGATGTTAATCCTCAAGTGAAGGTTCCTCAAGGGAATTTATATCCGGGCAACGCCGAGTGATCAGCTAGTAGATTATAAAAATGCACATTGCCCAGGTGTCACTTTATAAAATGACCTTTGCTATGAGCATGCTCTTTTCATGATGTCAGCTCAAATTAAAGACAAGAAGTGAAAGAGCCTTGCCCATCATAAAGACATAAGAATAGCCATACTGGGACAGACCAAAGGTCCATCAAGCCCATTATCCTGTTTCCAAAAGTGGCCAACCCAGGCTCCAAGTATCTAGCTAGATCCCAGATTTTATGCTGCTTATCCTAGAAATGAGCTGTGGATTTCCCCAAACCATCTCAATAATGGCCTGACTTCTTTTATAGGAAATTATCTAAGTCTTTTTTAAAGACATCACACTGTTTCATTTAAATACACTCAAAAATAGTGACCAGGGCAATAAATTATATCTCCTAATATGTTCCCTTCCTCTCTCATTCCAGACAAGAGTGAAGAGGGTAAGGAGGAGTAATTTGTAATATAGTAAATGACAGTAGATAAACACCTGAATGGTCTATCCAGTCTGCCCCACAGTCATGCTCATTATCCATTCATGATTCAATTGTCTTTCTTTGGCATTTCTGGGACACGCTGTAGACCGTAGAAGTCCTCCTGGCACTGTCCTTAAGTTCCAACTGCAGGAGTTGCTGCTGAAGCCCACTCCAGCCTATCCGAACCATCTTTTTTTTTTTTTTTAAATCTTTATTGACTTTACAATCTTCAATAGTGCAATACATAAATATATCATATATAATAAGTCAATATAAGCACATTTAACTTTCAAATAAACATAACCAACCAATTTCTCTCCTCCCCCTACCCACCCACCTAATGATAATTTAATAAAACACAGAAACATAGATTTCCCCAATAACCTTACCCTATTAGCCATATCCTTCCATCCTCCCACCCTTCCCAAATATTTAAAAATCAAATTATGCCAGAAATAACCCCCCCCACCACCACCATTCCCTGGATGTGTACCAAAATAAACAAAAACTGACTCACAATCAAAAACCTATTATAGTGAGGTAACATAAGATGTCAATGACCATCTTTGTCATTTGCGGGACACAGACAGTAAGGCCCGGATTCTGTATAGGACGGCCCAGGAGAGGCGTCCTATACAGAATCGGGCCTACACTAAACCCCGATTCTGTAACCGGCGTCCATGTTACAGATGCCGGTTACAGAATCAGGTTAGAGTAGACGCGGCCGCTACACTTATCGTGGCAAGGGAACTCCCTGCCGCGATAAGTTTAGTGGCCGCCTGTCCGATTGCCGGCAGGAGGGTGCCCAACCCCTCCTGCTGGAAGACGTCCCCCTCCACGCTAACAGCCCCCAAACCTCCCCCCACCAAACTAACCTTTAATTATTGGCTGGATGGGTGTTGCCTGTCCAGCCGGCAAGCCCGGCCCATCCCGTGAAGCCTAAGGCCTGATTGGCCCAGGCTCTAGAAGCCTGGACCAATCAGGCCTTAGGCATAGCGGGTTCGCCCTTCCCCACTAAGCCTAAAGCCTACAGCTGCCTAAAATCGGGACGCACTTTGTAGAATCAGGGCCTAAAAGTCTGCCCAGCCCTATCCTTATGTTACAAATTACTGGAGTTTCCATTGAAGCCCTCTGCTGTCTATTCTAAACCAAATTGCTATATACAGGACACAGACCGTGCAAACAGTGGCATAGTAAGGGGGTGGTGGACCACCCTGGGTGCTGTCTTGTTGAGGGGCACCGGCTCCTCTCGGCCCCCCCAATGCCATGCTCATGTTCCCCCTTTCCCTGTACCTCTTTAAAATCTTTGCCAGCGCGAGCAACTCCTCTGGCCTGCTGCTCATGCTGGCCTGGCTCCCTCAGAAATCACGGGGCCAGAAAGTGACATCAGAGGGAAAGCCAATGCCAGCGCGAGCAGCAGGCCGGTGAAGCTGCTTGCACTGATGAGATTTAAAGAGGTACGTGGTGGGAAGGGAGGGCATGGGTATAACATAGGGGTGGGGGCGAAGAGGGCACATGGGGAGCCGCCTCCCACTCTCACCACCGCCCTGGGTGTCTCCTACTCTCACCACTGCGTAAAAGTTTGCCCAATATCAGTCTTAGTTCTTCACAGCCGGAGTTGTAAGGACAGTTAGGAATCAACAGAGAGCTATCCACTGATTGGCAGGACCCCCTTCCCCCAAGTCATGGTGTTGCCAGATAGCTGGCCGCATGTACGCAAGACTTGTTCACCCTTCGAGCCCTGTCACTCCTATACTGGTGTCAGTAGTCTGCCATTATACTGGCCAGCACTTGTTTATTTTCTTGAAGAATGGGTGGGAGGGGATGTGCACAGATGGATCAAGCACTGGTTGTCGGGTAGACTCCATAGGGTCGGAGTAAAGGGCCAATATTCTGACTGGCGGGGAGTCACGAGCGGTGTGCCACAGGGATCGGTGCTGGGGCCGTTACTCTTCAACATATTTATCAATGACCTGGAAAAGGAGGCAAAGTGCGAGGTTATAAAATTTGCAGACGATACCAAACTGTGCAGCAGAGTTAGGTCCAGGGAGGACTGTGAGGACCTGCAAAGGGACCTGGACAAACTGGAAGACTGGGCAAACAAATGGCAAATGCGCTTTAACGTGGAAAAATGCAAGGTCATGCATATAGGGAAAAAGAACCCGTTGTTCAACTACAAATTGGGGAGGGCATTGTTGGGAGACAGCAGACTTGAAAGAGACTTGGGTGTGCTGGTGGATGCATCACTGAAGTCATCTGCTCAGTGCGCAGCAGCCTCGAAAAAAGCCAACAGGATGCTGGGCATCATAAAGAGGGGTATAACAACCAGGACGCAGGAAGTCATCATGCCATTGTATCGAGCAATGGTGCGTCCGCTTCTGGAATACTGCGTTCAATATTGGTCGCCGTACCTCAGGAAGGACATAACGGTACTTGAGAGAGTCCAAAGGAGAGCAACAAAACTGGTAAGAGGGCTGGAACACTGCCCATACGCCGAGAGGTTGGATAGGCTGGGGCTCTTCTCTCTAGAAAAAAGGAGGCTCAGGGGAGATATGATAGAGACCTTCAAGATCATGAGGGACATAGAGAGGGTGGATAGGGACAGATTCTTCAGACTGAAGGGGACAACAAGTACGAGGGGGCATTCGGAGAAACTGAAGGGAGATAGGTTCAAAACAAATGCAAGGAAGTTTTTTTTCACCCAAAGGGTCGTGGACACTTGGAATGCGCTACCGGAGGAAGTGATCAGGCAGAGTACAGTACAGGGATTCAAACAGGGATTGGACGGATTCCTGAGGGATAAAGGGATCGTGGGATACTGAGAGAGGTGCTGGGATGTAATACAAGTATAGAAAGCAAACCAGGTAATAAGTATAGAAACCCAACCAGGTCGTGAATGTGCAAGACCGGAGGGTTAGGACTTCGATGGGAAGATAGGACTTCAATGGGAAACCAAGGTGGCAAGGGGGCCCCTTCTGGTGAGTCAGACAGGTCGTGACCTGTTTGGGCCGCCGCGAGAGTGGACTGCTGGGCAGGATGGACCTATGGTCTGACCCGGCGGAGGCACTGCTTATGTTCTTAATGAGGGATAACTCAATTATCCATGGAATATCCTTTTGTCCTTTGTGTTGTAGGTTCAAAGCGGGTGGTCGTTAACAGCCTTTCATCTTTTACAAAGTATCCAAAATAAATCTCATGCATAAATTGGACAATCATTTTTTATTATGGCTGCTAAGTGCTTTCGATAAAGGCTCTGTATGCAGCTGCAGCAAGCTCCAGTGCAGTGATGTGAGTGAGATTGGCCTCATTTTCTATTCAATGTAATTAGGATATATCAAACAAATTTATATCAAAAGTAGTCCCTAAAAAATCTTTGTAAAAGCGTCTGCAGAGCCGAAGCTGACTCTTATGAGAACTTCAGTAAAGTTTGACTTTTGTTGCATCATCTGTGGCTTGTCTCAGAAAATACTGCACATCTTTATTAGCTTCCATGGAACACTAAAGACTTTCTACTTGCTCCGAGCTATTATATTTTATTAAGTGGGGCAGAATCCAACACACAAACCACAGATATACCCGACTCTGGGGTGGCCTAGTTGGGAAGCTGAAGAGACAGAGGCTGTGCAGAGGGGTGTGGGGATGGGGGTTTAGGGGCGAGACTAGAGGAAACCAAAGCACCATTGGTGGGCTGGGGTGGAGTCAGGTGTCCTCTTTTTTTGACTTAACAAATATGGTAACCCAAGAAGGAACTCCTTTCTTAAGGGATTTAAAATAATTACCATTCTTCTGGAATCCTGCCTAGTTTTCCCTTTAGTCTCCAGGGACACATGGACGGAATGCGTACCCCTGGATCGGTAGCATGGAATGTTGCTACTCCTTGGGTTTTGGCCAGGTACTAGGGACCTGGATTGGCCACCGTGAGAACGGGCTCTTGGGCTTGATGGACCATTGGTCTGACCCAGTAAGGCTGTTCTTATGTTCTTCTTCCTCCACTCGGTGAGAGCTCCTTGAGGGATCACAAAATATATGTACATATTTAAAATGCCTCGGAATTAAACATATAAGCCCAGATTCTCTATACGGCGCCGATATTGGTGGCCGCTGATTGTGTGTCAGTAACGCAATGGTGCTGTATCATCATGCCTCCGGGAAAGATAGGAGCTGGAAATGTAGACAAGGGCTTTCCAGGCCTACATTTCCAGCACCTTTGTTGTGAAATTGCTCCTACATAGGTGCTTTAGGCTGCCTAGTGTCACTTCTGCCGTTAGGCAGCCTGAAGCACCTACAGAGGCCAGAACAAGACCATTTGGACATGGGAGGGGTCAGTCCTGTAATGGACTGGCCACCCGGACATAGCAACAGAGCAGTGGGGCACCTTAGAGGGCACTGCTGTGGTGAACTTCACTTCTCACCAGAACTTCAGCAGTACTTTATTTAACACAGGATTAAGTCCTAGTCAGCGGTGACCAATTTCACAGCACATACTTCCTAGTGAACATGGAAGGGAGGCGATCGCTCACCATTCCTTAAATATGCAGTACAGTAAATCCAGCATCCATGAGCTTGCCAGTGCTGCTATATGGCTATGCACAGTATACAGCCCAATCCAATTCCTCAGAGACTGGATTACTGATTCTGATATTGAGCTCAGTGCAAGGTTCCATTCCAGATCCATCCAGTGGTTCAGTGGCAGGACAGTAGCCTCCCAGCCCATTAAGACGCTAGTCCAACCCTTAACATGCTTTCTGACCCTTGTAGTGACTGTGACCTTTTTTTTTTTTATTAAGTATTTTCAACATATTACATCCATTTAAACATAATAAGATATGGATTTCAAAGTAATTACATCATCCAAAATCAAATAAACCACATAAGGTGAATATCCATCTAGCCCACACTTGAAGGAAGACAACTCTTATAATTCAGATAACATACAGAAATTAAAAAAAAAAAAAAATAGGAATAGAAGGGGAAGAAAAAAGGAAAAATCTTTCCCCCCTTCCAGACCTATATACCTTCATATGGCCCCACACTTATATAACCCCACTGAGAATTGCTAATAGACTAGTCTTGTTTCTTTCCCTTAAGAAATAGTTCTAATTGAGATGGGTGTGACATTTTAAGTTTTTGTCTAAAGAGATAATTTGGTTTATCGATAACTTTGCATGTTTGTGTGCTGCTGTGACTATGGAAGATTGTTTTGATATGCTTAGACCCGGTTTGGGCTCTTTTGAAGAATGCAGTTTGTCTTTGTAAATAGTGGGTCCACTGACCTGATTGGAAACAGGGTAGTCCGTTGGTCACCAATTTGAATTTTGGTGGGAAAATCAGTTGGTCTCTTTTTCCAGTCAGGCCAGTGGACCCACTATTTACAAAGACAAACTGCAGGCCTCATAGCATACCCTGAGGAAAGCCTCAGCACGATGGCTGACACATCGGTTTCTACCTGACAAGATGCAGTGAGACCCGTAAACCTACAACATGCAAATTAAAATTTTTTAGAAGAATCAAAGATTTTGTAATTGGGTCCTATTTTAGAAAGATCATACAGAGCAGCATTAGTCCTTGCTTCAATTACTGTAATGATTTGTCGCCCAGGATTCCAAATAAGAACCTTGCAAATGGTACAAAGTGCCATAGCGAGAGTGGTAATTGGATGTTCTCGATTTGTCCATTTTGCAACTGAACTAAAAGGTTTGCATTGGCTACCAATTGAATGATGTATTCCATCTAAAATAATGCTTTCAGTTTTTAAAGTATTGAATAATTTATTTCTGTGTGTAGTTTCAACCATAGGTGTTGGAGCAGGGAGAGCCACAGTTAGCTGTGGCACCCCCAAAATCTCTCCACTCTTACTGCAACCCCGCTAACAATGCTGCTGTTTCTCAATAGTGGGAAAACAAAGATAAAGCAACTGCAGGAATGCTCCATTTATCCTCACGGCTGCTAACTCTGCCCCCAAACTGGAAGTGATATCAGAAGGGAGTGGGACCGGCAGCCACGAGGATGAATGGAGCAGCCCCAAAATGCCTTTTATTTTTGTTTTGCAGCCACTGATGCTGTTGTTTCTCCTAATTGTCAGCGGTAGACACGGATGAATCCTGTCATGTCCTGCGCTACCATAGCTGTCCTATGTAATGTTCCATGAATGTCTAATATAACTGATTGTATGTGTCTACTGTAATCTACTGTGAATGTGCTCACGGGAGAATGGGGTAGAAATCTAAATAAATAAAGAGGGGAGAAGAAGCAGGATAGAAGGGAGAGAGATTTGCTGCATTGGCACAGGGGTAGAGAGGAGAGGGGGTCAGGTACTGGATGGAAGGGGAGGGGAGAGGAGCAGATGCTGGATTGAAGTAGGGTGGAGAGAGAGGGGTCAAGTACTGGATGGAAGGGGAGGGGAGAGAGAGAAGCAGATGCTGGGTTGAAGTAGAATGGAGAGAGAGGGGTCATGTACTGGATGGAAGGGGAGGGGAGAGAGAGGAGCAGATGCTGGAATGAAGTAGGGGGGAGAGAGAGGGGTCAGATACTGGATGGAAGGGGAGAGAGAGAGAGAGAGAGAAACAGATGATGGATTGAAGTACAGTGGAGAGAGAGAGGGCAGATACTGGATGCATTCAGGAATCTTCAGGCTACTGACCCATGCACGCTATCTTCCCCCTCCCCTCAAACACTATGCAATGCAAATCTGTCAATGACGCAGTCTCTTCTTATAATACTATTTTCACCTCTGCTCTTGATATCCTTGCTTCTCCCATTTCATCATCCTGTAAGATGCGCCAAACCCCAGCCCTGGCTGACCTCTAAGATCTGTGCTGACGACTCACAAATCTACCTCTCTACGCCCAAAATTTCTATGGCGATCTAGGCCTGAGTCTCAGCCTGCCTGCCTGCCATTGCTACGTGAATGTCTCGCCGCCATCTAAAGCTAAATATGGTCAAGACGGAACTCCTTAACTTTCCTACTAAACCTTCATCTCCTTTCCCTACATTCTCTATTTTGGTGGATAATGCTCTCATCCTCCCTGTCTCATTGGTGCACAACTTCAGTGTCATCTTTGACTCCTCTCTGTCCTTCTCTTTGCATATTCAACAGTCCGCAAAGTGGCAAGTGGTATTGAACAGTAAAAGTGATGCTAGTAATTAATGAAGCTGCAGCTGGTTATTGCCACTAACTCCCTCCTTTACAAAGCCACGCTAGTGCTTTTAGCACTGGCCATCCCAGTAACAGCTCCGATGCTCATAGAATTCCTATGAGCGTCCAAGCTGCTACTGCTGCAGCCGGCGTTAAAAATGCCGGCACGGCTTTGTAAAGAAGGGGTAAATTTGATGTTGGATTGAATTTATTTATTTAAAAAATTTCAATACCATTTACAGCTAAACAGTTAACAGGATATACATACATAGTTTTAAAACATAATAAAATGAACATACAAACAAGCCTTAAAATTCATAGCTTAAAAATACTAACATAGCTTTGCATCGAAACAGAGCTCGAGAGACATAGACATAAATTAATAGCGTATCTGTGGATCATAAATGGTTCATCAGGTTTACCAAAAAAGATGTCTAAAAGAAAGCATCAACAAATAACTGTGTTTTAAGTAATTTTCTAAACATACTCCTCTCACAACAGTTCCGTATCTGTCCTACCAGAGAGTTTTTGGCATGGTGTGGTGTCAGATGCAGATTATATCTCCCCTGCCCAGCGACCACGATAAAACAACTACATACAATACAAAACATAGCCCTATGTTTCAGCTATTGCTGAAAAGACACGCCCACCTCACAGAAGCATACCACGACTCACACTGGCTCCCAATACAAGCAAGAGCCCATTAACTCAGTCCACCTCAGCCAGATACAGGAGAACCCACACACTATTCACATACCCGCCAACCAAAAATGTCAAATGAAGAAAACTATACGACAACCTAATAGCCACCAGAGCAGCAAAACTGGACAAACAACTCACCAATCTGCTATCCTCGACCACAGACTACAAAACCTTCAAAAAAGAAACAAAAACTCTACTCTTCAAAAAATACATAAAACCTATATAACACAACCAGATCCATCCCAAGCCTCACCTACAATTACTATCTACTCCTTAGCAAATCAAAAATGTTCAAACTACTCCTAATGTATTTCTCAGCATCATGACAATTCTTTGTAATCCGCCTTGAACCGCAAGGTAATGGCGGAATAAATAAATAGTTATAGGTTTACAAAATATGGAAGCAATTACTGCTGTCTTCATCTTTGACATCTACAGATATTTCTAATAGCTGCCCTGATAAAATATGGGACTATAAGCCGGTGTATCGCAAACTGTGTGCCACGGCACATCATTGTGCCTCCTGAGATTTCAAATATACCGCGGTACACTGGGGAAGAGGAGAGGTGCCAGCGCGTCCCGTAAGCAGTCTCCCGATGCTGACACCACTTCTCTCCAGCGCAGGTCCTTCTCTCGGCTCAAGGCCCATTTCGAGGGCCTTTGCGCATGTGCTGACATCGGCATGCTGACATCACGCATGCACATGACATCATCACACAAGCGCACTTCCAGGTGTCTCAAGCCGGGGAACACTAGGTTTAGTGTGCCTCGGCTCAAAAAAGTTTGCGAGACACTGTTATAAGCACTTGAATGTTGACAGTTATTACTAGCCCCTGTCAGAAATAATTCACGAGTCCTTTTTAGTTTTAGGTAAAGTAAATTGGGCAAAGTAATTCTAACAATAGCTATAAATAATTCAAAGTGAAATGTTTAAGAAGTTCAGAGCTGTGCAAGTAACCATGGTTTCCCTTAATACAGCAAAAAAGATAATAGCGGTAATCAATGAATTGTTACATGTGAAAGAAAAAAAGTTCTTGCATTTTTGGCCTCTGGCACGATCCTTCAATGCTCATTTGATGAGAAAATAAAGACCATCAGATTGTTCACTGAAGAGCTCGGATGTTCTATAGCACCATCTGTCAGTGCAAAATACTTCAAGCTGTGATATTGATCTTGTTACGCTGGGGATCGGGATGATATTTTGGATGCTGTAAGCATATGCGATCATCCCATCCTCTCCATGCCATTCCACTGAGATATAAAACAAGCCAGGCAGCTATAAGGAAAGGTCACAGCTTTATTGACAGAACATATATCCAAGCATCTGAGCCAATTCTATTAAATTTCCTATGTGTCTACTGTAAACTCTCGGTTGTGCAGCCTGTTTTTTGATGTATGTCATGCCCATCACGGTCTTATAATGAATGATAAGAACATAAGAATTGCTATACAGTATACCTTCGAAGTTCGTGGGGGGTTGCGTTCTAGGAGCATCCGCAAACTTCCCAAAAACCGTGATTATTGGATGCGGTTTAGGAGCGGGGATCGGAGGCAGGAGAGAGCTGCAGGGGCAGCAGCTTGCCGCTTTGTTGCTTTTTTGTTTTTAACTTGGATCTCGCCAGAGGTGCCGAGGAGTTCTGCCCGTCTGCAGTTGGCTGCCGATCTGCTCTGTCTCCTGCCATCTTGTGCTTTCAGGACATTTTTAAAGAGGCTCCGAGTGGAAATAATTATGGCTGGGAAGACATGGAAAAAACCGCGAATGACTGAGTCTGCGAAGTCTGAACCGCGAATTTGCGGGGGTATACTGTACTAGGTTAGACCAAGGGTCTATCTAGTCCAGCATCCTGTTCCCAACAGTGGCTAGTCCAGGTCACAAGTATCTGGCAGAATCCTCAAAATAAGTAAGATTCCATACCTCCAGCCCTAGGAATAAGTAATGGCTTTCCCTGGGTCTATCTTAATAGTGCAGTGGTTAAAGCTACAGCCTCAGCACCCTGAGGTTGTGGGTTCAAAGCAAAAACACAATCCCATAGACTGAAGCATAAAGTGTTTTAGGGTGGTTGAGGATCTCGGAAACCAGCTTGGACATATATAAATAAATTTCTCAGCCAAG
This sequence comes from Geotrypetes seraphini, assembly GCF_902459505.1. NCBI lineage: Eukaryota > Metazoa > Chordata > Amphibia > Gymnophiona > Dermophiidae > Geotrypetes > Geotrypetes seraphini. The sequence goes on along the minus strand of NC_047085.1, from coordinate 469,743,736 downwards.
ACTTACAAGTTCCACATTTCTATCATTGATCCTCAAAACATAAGCACATAAGCAATGCCTCTGCCGGGTCAGACCTGAGGTCCATCGTGCCCAGCAGTCCGCTCACGCGGCGGCCCAACAGGTCCAGAACCTGCGTAATAATCCTCTATCTATACCCCTCTATCCCCTTTTCCAACAGGAAATTGTCCAATCCTTTCTTAAACCCCAGTACCGTACTCTGCCCTATTACATCCTCTGGAAGCGCATCCCAGGTGTCCACCACCCGCTGAGTAAAGAAAAACTTCCTAGCATTTGTTTTGAATCTATCCCCTTCTAATTTTTCCGAATGCCCTCTTGTTCTTTTATGTTTTGAAAGTTTGAAGAATCTGTCTCTCTCCACTTTCTCGATGCCCTTCATGATCTTGTAGGTCTCTATCATGTCTCCTCTGAGTCTCCGCTTTTCCAGGGAGAAGAGCTCCAGCTTCTCCAATCTTTCAGTGTATGAAAGGTTTTCCATGCCCTTAATCATTCGTGTCGCTCTCCTCTGGACCCTCTCAAGTATTGCCATATCCTTCTTAAGATGCGGTGACCAATACTGAACACAGTACTCCAGGTGCGGGCGCACCATTGCCCAATACAACGGCAGGATGACTTCTTTCGTTCTGGTCGTAATACCATTTTTAATAATACCCAACATTCTGTTCGCCTTCTTTGCGGCTGTTGCGCATTTTTTTTTTTTTAACACTCTGTAATTATCACTTATATTCTTTATTATTTCTTTCTTTAAAATACTTTCAAAGGTGGATCCTTTCTCTCATATTCTGAAAAAAGTATCTTCCACCAAACAAAGAAATACAACAACTTATCTTAAATGGATAGAAACGTGGAACTTGTAAATCTTGGCTGAGAAATTTATTTATATATGTCCAAGCTGGTTTCTCAGATTCTTCAGTCTATGGGATTGTGTTTTTCCTGTGGATGTCTCCTTTTTCATCTCATGCACCATCTTTAAAGAAACTAGTTGTGGGTTCAAGCCCACGCTGCTCCTTGTGACCCTGGGCAAATCACTTAATCCCCCAATTGTCACAGGTACATTAGATAGATTGTAAGCCTCCTAGGACAGACAGGGAAAAATGCCTGAGTACCTAAAAAAAATTCATGTAAACCATTCGGAGCTTCAAAATTGAATGAATAAATAAATTAAATAACTCGTCCAAACCTTTTTTAAACCCAGCTACTTCAACTCTTTTTTGCTACATCCTGGCATGGTATGCCCCCTAGACTTTGCATTTTTTGAAAGAGTAAACAATCTATTCATGTTTGTCTGTTCTACACTACTCAGGGTTTTGTAGAGTTCTATCCTATACGAGCCATTAAATCGAGGGTGAATTACTCACGTGGATTAAAAACTGGCTGGCGGATAGGAAACAGAGAGTGGGGGTAAATGGACAATTCTTGGACAGGAAAAGCGTCGCGCGTGGAGTGCCACAGGGTTCGATGCTTGGACCCGTGCTCTTCAACATATTTATAAACGACCTGGAAATTGGCACGACGAGTAAGGTGATTAAATTTGCAGACGATACGAACTTATTCAGAGTAGTGAAGATGCAGGAGGATTGTGAAGACGTGCAACATGACATAAACACGCTCGAGAAATGGGCCTCGAGATGGCAAATGAGGTTTAACCTGCATGTCGGTAGCAAAAATCTTATACACAAATACAGGATGTCCGGTGCAGTACTTGGAGAGACTTCCCAGGGAAGAGACTTGGGAGTACTGGTCGACAAGTCGATGAAGCCGTCTGCACAATGCGCGGCGGCAGCAAAAAGGGTAAACAGAATGCTAGGAATGATTAAGAAGGGGATCGCGAACAGATCAGAAAAGGTTATCACGCCACTCTACGTGGCCATGGTATGCCCTCACCTGGAATACTGCGTCCAGCACTGGTCGCTGTACATGAAGAAGGACACGGTACTACTCGAAAGGGTCCAGAGAAGAGCGACTAAAATGGTTAAGGGGCTGGAGGAGTTGCCATACAGTGAGAGATTAGAGAAACTGGGCCTCTTCTCCCTTGAAAAGAGGAAACTGAGAGGGGACATGATCGAAACGTTCAAGATAATGAAGGGAATAGACTTAGTAGTTAAAGACAGGTTGTTCACCCTCTCCAAGGTAGAGAGAACGAGAGGGCACTCTCTAAAGTTAAAAGGGGATAGATTCTGTACAAACGTAAGGAAGTTCTTCTTCACCCAGAGAGTGGTGGAACACTGGAACGCTCTTCCGTAGGCTGTTATAGGGGAAAACACCCTCCAGGGATTCAAGACAAAGTTAGACAAGTTCCTGCTGAACCAGAACGTACGCAGGTAAGGCTAGCCTCAGTTGGGGCACTGGTCTTTGACCTAAGTGCTGCTGCGTGAGTGGACTGCTGGGCACGATGGACCACTGGTCTGACCCAGTAGCGGCAATTCTTATGTTCTTATCTCCTCAGCTGTCTCTTCACTGGGCACTTGCCCTTTTATCCAGTATGACTGGAGACCAATTTGCACTTATACCAGTGGTTCTTAAAACTGTCCTGGGGACCCTCCACCTAGTTGGGTTTTCAAGATATCCCTAATGAATATGCACGAGGCAGATTTGCATTTAATAGATGTGACAGACATGCAAATCTGCCTCGTGCATATTCATTAGTACAAACAGGGTTTAAATAACTTAAAATGGCTTCAGCTTACTCAACAATAAATACCTACTAACTTTAAGAAGCCTTCTATTGCACTTATCATTTTTTATTTTTTACCACCACCTAATAAATATATTTATGTCACACTGATTTAAATTGACTACAAAATAGAGAGATAACTTTCTTTGTAATCTGTGACGATATTTGCTATATATTCATATATTCACAGCTATACTCCAATTAGAAATTTTTTTCAATTATAATTGTGCAAAATACATTGTTTAAAATATTTGTGAAGTGCTCAGACCAAGAAACCCATATATCAGTCGGCCTGTCCACTTTGACTGTTCCTGTACTCAGTGAGCCTTCACCAGTGTCCCTCCCTGACGAAGAGACGAAATCCAGGTCGGAGGGACGGGAATTTAATCAGATAAGGATAAAACATTCAGGATTTTACTGAAGCACTTATATTTTTATTTTAATAAGTCACCAATGAGAGTCAACATCATTAATTGCTCCCTAATTAAGATAAGTACAACAAGCTGGATATACTCACTAGATAGGTTTTAGACACGCTTTAATACATAGGGAGGGCAGGGGACTTGTGAAGGCGATGATGGTCCCCTTGTAAACCTCATTGTAGTGACATCACTATTATAAGGGTTTCTTGGTCTGAGCACTTCACAAATATTTTAAACAATGTATTTTGCACAATTATAATTGAAAAAAATTTCTAATTGGAGTATAGCTGTGAATATATGAACACTGATTTAAATAACATATTACCAAACCACACACTCTGAACAAATCACACTACACAACTTTTTCCTTTATAAAATAGCTCAATGGGAATACCCTATTGGGCCAGAAAACGTGGACTGGAACAAAGCCTTTTCTTTTTCAGTTCCTTTCCAAACCACATTGTCCCGTTTGTAAAAGAGTCCCTTAGATTTTAAGCCTTCCAGGGACAGAAAAACACCTACAGTACCTGAATGTAACTCACCTTGAGCCATTACTGAAAAACATGTGAGCTAAATCCAAATAAATGTCAGACTACCAAGATAGAGTTTAAAAAAGTTTTGGACATATTTATGGAGGAAAGGTCAATAGTCTACTATTGAAACTTATAAGGGAAGCCACTGCTTGCCTTGGGATTGGTCAAAATCACAAAATCCCCAAATACAAACCAAGAAAGGTGGATAGCACTGCAAGCAAACTTCCCAACCCTACAAACAATATTATATAAATATGAGAGTGTGAGGTCTCAGTGCAATAGTAAAAGTGCTGATTACCAGTGCTCCAGGCTTAACATATTGGAGCTGGGCTCTGAGAAATAACAAAATATCTGGGTTTGGAGGATGAGAGAAAATGTGTGGTTTCCTCCTCAGTGATCTCAGAGAAAGAGGAAAGAGTGGCAGGTTAGTAGAAGGGGCAAATGGAGGGAAGGAAGGGGGAAGCAGCCTGGTTGAGAGTTCAAGGTGAATCTTATTGTAGAAGAACTCACGTATATACCGCAACTATCTTGCAGTTTGGTGCAGTTAACAATACTGTACAATCACAGTGAATTATAATCCCAGTTATTAAAAAATGTATTATATAGATAAGTTTTTAATAATTTTCTGAAAGTTTGTTATTGATTGAGAGTTCAGTGGTTTATTTTTGTCTCTCTCTCTTATCGTTCCATATTTATATGCAAAAGAAAAATGAATATCCATCAACAAGTTTAAAACATGCTATGGTGGATAATCCCAAAAACAAATATATATTTGTTACTGCAAATTATAACAACAAAACGGACCCAGACTAAAATCACAAATATGGAAAGAACAAAAAATGAAGATAAAAACATTAAGGAAAGGAAAAGACGAAATGAAATCTACAGAAGCAGAAAATAAGTGCAAGCATTTGAATTCAATAAAAAGAGAGGCCAATATTCAAATAAGCCAAGCTCCTAAATTTAGGCCCCTAAGCTGGATGCCTAAATTTGTCCCCATTTTCAGTCACATTTAGAAGGCTAAGGCCTCCTTTTATGAAACTACGATAGCAGTTTCTAGTGCGTGGAGCTGTGCTGAACGGTCCGTGCTGCTCCCGACGCTCAATGAGTTCCTAAGCCTGGGCCTGACATTTGTTTTGATATTAGAGCCTCATTTTGGTGCCTAGTTCTGGCTCTAAATCTGTCCCTGTTGCCACCTTCATTTTAGGATCCTAAATTTAGGGATTGAGAGACTGATTCTATAAAGGGCGCCTAAAGTTAGGTGCCTACTTAATTGGCAAAATACCCTTAATAAGCTCACTAATTGCTAAAAAAAAATATTTAATTGGGCGATAGGCACCCATCTGATTCTATAAAAGATAGGCACCTATCCCAAGGTGCTTAGCAGCATCTAATACCTAAGTGTGTGTTTCTGCGGGGGGAGCATGACTTAGGCACCACTAAGCACAATTCTCCGAAAACTTAGGCATCTGAAATGTAGGCCTTTAAAACCCTCACCTACATTTCAGGCTCCTAAGTCTTTACATAGGTACCACTAGCCGCAATTCTATAAATGGTGCCTAAGAATGACTGATATACGGCCAGCGCTAGCCGATTTAGCCGCGGTTTATAGAATCAACACCTTCATGAATTTTTGAGTGTAAATTTAGGAGCAGCCATAACAACATTTCAAAGACACCAGTTTAGAAGCCTTTTGGAAACTGATCCCTATATATTTAAACACAAATATAAGCTAACTTCAACCAAAGGCCCTTTTCACTACTCAAAAGGCTGATGTTGTTTAGCAAAGGAAGCAACAAAGTATTTTGTTGGGGTTGTTTTGGATATAAATTCTGACAATTTATTATGGGTGCCAGGACATATATTCCTAATCTTTAAATTGTATCTTACATTTGGCGGGTTATTACAGTGGGAAATTGGTGCCTAGCGAATGTGAGAAAAACGAGCTTTTTCAGTGTCCTACTGCTTTGTATGAGAGATACCTGGAAACAACCAGCCTCAAACCCAATAAAAGTTTTTATTAGGTTCCTATAAAGCAAAATACCCAATCTGTCTGGTTCCATCACAAGCATTATCAACAGGGTAGCTTTGAGTCCACCAAATACTCCTGCTCGTATGTTGGAGGGAGAGCTCAGTTTAACTGAGCATAGTGTATTGACACTATGGAGAGAAATTTCAGGGCTGCGAGGTAAGACGGGCATTTCTTTTTGAATTATTATATAAAAGGCCAGTATGCATCAAGTGGTCTTGGGAAAGGCTTGACTGATAAGTGCCATCAACTGGTATACAGCCTCAGCACCCTGGGGTTATGGGTTCAAACCCGTACTACTCCTTGTGACCCTGGGCAAGTCACTTAATCCCCCCCCCCCCCCATTGCCCCAAGTACATTAGATAAGATTGTGAGTCTACCAGGACAGACAGGGAAAAATGATTGAGTACTTGCATAAATTCATGTAAAAATATTCTGTTCTCTCCTGGGAGAACAGTATAGAAAAAATGAATAAATTGAGTTTTCATGGCACAATACAGAAATAGATTTCTGGGCCTTTCTTCTACGCAGTATAAATTCAATGTTGTCGTCATTGCCACATCAATTGCGATCCTCTGCCTCCAACACTACCCATCTGCTACTGCCCAAATGAGTGGTGCATCACTAGTCTGACATCTCCACTGAATCTGTCCGCCTTAGGAGGCTCAGCTGGTAGTGAAACTATCGACAGCATAGCTATCAGCTTCTCAAATGCACATAAGCCCCAATGGCACAACAAGCCCATGACTAAGGAAAGGCTTACTACTAGGTATAAAAGATTGCAACAAATGGGCAATTTTTTATGGAACAGCCCCCATTTAGGGTTTAATTTACAAGTCAGTATATTTGGCCCTTGGTGGTCAGCATTTAGCTGCAGGCAGAATTACCGCTGAATATTCAACGTTAGGACCATGTCTGGGGCTAATTGCAATTGTGCTGGATCCCAGAGCTTATGTTTCTGAATATCACCTGGGACCTGCATAAGGAGTACAGGTGCCCTCTGTTGGTGGCAAGTCAAATGCGCGCGGTCAAATGTGCGAAGACAAGTGAGCGCAAGACATATAAGCGCAAGACAAGAGAGCGTAAGATAACTGCGCGAAGACATAAGCGCGTGGACAAATGGGAGCAGACAAGTGAGCACAAGACAAGTGAGCGCCAAGACAAGTGAGTCTTTGCGCACATTTGTCTGCTCCCATTTGTCCGCGCGCTTATGTCTTGGCACAGTTGTCTTGCGCTCACTTGTTTTGGCGCTCACTTGTCTAGCGCTGAATTGTCCGCCCCCGTTTGTTCGCGTGTGTTTGTCTTGCACGCATTTGACTATGAACCCCTCTGTTCCCCTAATCCCCCCTCCCTCCCTTCCAGACCCCTTTGAACGTACACAAGCTTCCCCTTCCGATCCCCCTCCATCTGCCCTTCCCACAACACCAGTGAGAAACGATCCCCTTCCAGCCCAATCCCGGGTCTATACCTACTCATCCATTCCTCCCTCAGGATAGCCCCCCTCCCTGACTCTACCTAAAGTCCTAAGCAGGAATGAATCCTACTCGCTCCTGCCCCTAACAGCTATCTCTAGAAATTGGCTGCCACTAGAGGTCACGGCCCTAATTTCTATGGGCAGGAGCGAGTGGGGTTCGCTCTTGCCTCCATTTCTTACACATTCTTTTCCCCATAGGCTCACCATACACAAACAGCTGTAGCAGTAGTCTGTGGGGATTCATTTGGGCATTTTCTTATGGCAATCTGTGGGGAGTTTTTCACAGAAATCAGTCTCGCAGATCAGTGAGTACAAACGTGCCTACAAACTATCCAAGCTAAGAAAAATTGCTCCTTAATAGACAAAAATGGAATGTAACCAATAAAGCTCAAATTGCCATAACTTGAATGCTTTTTTCCCATTCATATTCATAAAAGAAGATAAAAGTCACCATTACGATTATTTAACCAAGGGGTAGTTTTAAAATGGGAAATTCAGTCTCAGAAATTTGGGCTCCTACAAGGTAACATCTGCATAGCAAGAATTTGGGGAATATGCATTGCAGTGATACTAATTTGGCCATGTAGGCATATAAGAACATAAGCAATGCCAACGCTGGGTCAAACCTGGGGTACACCATGCCCAGCAGCCCGCTCACACGGCGGCCCAACAGGTTCAGGACTTGTGCAGTAATCCTCTATCTATACCCTTCTATCCCCTTTTCCAGCAGGAAATTGTCCAATCCTTTCTTGAACCCCAGTACCGTACTCTGCCCTATTATGCTCTCTGGAAGCGCATTTCAGGTGACCACCACACGTTGGGTAAAGAAGAACTTCCTAGCATTCGTTTTGAATCTGTCCCCTTTCAACTTTTCTGAATGCCCTCTTGTTCTTTTATTATTTGAAAGTTTGAAGAATCTGTCCCTCTCTACTCTCTCTATGCCCTTCATGATCTTGTAAGTCTCTATCATATCCCCTCTAAAAGCTGTATTAGTCCATAGAGCTAATAGTCAGATCACGGGAAGCAGCTAAGTCCTGTGGTCAGCGGTGAGCCTGGATATTGTCATATTACCACTAGGAGGCACAACCACTACCTTATTCAGGTCTTCAAGCTAGAGAGTTGCGCAGAGACAGAAATACCACCCATCCCAGCCAGAATCCCCTTAGTCCCCCTCCAAGAACCCCTCCGTCCCTGCCAGGATCCCTCCGTCCCCGCCCGTCCCCATAAAAAGCAGCAATTACTTCTGACAGGATCATCAATCCCACAGTTTCTTTTGTGTTTGCGCTGCTGTTTTCCTTGTGGAATCTCTTTGGTGGAACCCTTTTTTTGTTTTCTGTTCAGGTAATTAACTTATAAACCCCCTCTTTTATTAAGGCGTGCTTGCCGATTTAGCATGCGCTAAATGCTAATGTGTCCATAGAAAATAATGGACACGTCTGCCTTAGTAAAAGAGGGGGTTTATAAGTTAATTACCTGAACAGAAAACAAAAAAGGGTTCCACCAGAGATTCCACTGGGAAAACAGCAGCACAAACACAAAAGAAACTGTGGAATTGATGATCCTGATGAAATCTTTATTTGAAAAAGGTGCAGATGAATTCGAAAAATGACACACAATATGAAAATATAAAACACAGTAAAAGATTTCATCAGGATCATCAATTCCACAGTTTCTTTTAATTGTCTGACTGCCGACTGCCAAATCCTCCTGCTTCTCTGAAGCACCTCCTCATGCCTGCTGTGCTCACTGCTGCTCTGTCCTCAGCTTGGGTCTGAAAAAAAAATTACTCTGTTCTTTGCCTCCTGCCTCCTCGGGTCACTCTTTTCTAGTTCGAGACGAGTCTCGCCAGTATCAGGACTTCGGGGTGCTGGGCGGATCACTAAATAAGTGTCTTCCTGCTCTAGCCTTGCTGACCAATCAACAAGTAAGGCTCTCAGCTGTCTACAGGCTGAGCAGTAAGCTCAGCACATAAACAGCTGAGAGCCTTGTTTTCTGTTCCCGCCCCGTGACCAATCAGCAAGGCTTTCAGCTGTGTGTGTGCTGAGCTCACTGCTCAGCATGGCTGTTTCCACCATGGCGCCGGACTGGTCTCTCAGCTGCATTGGAATTTAGGTAGGCCTCAGTAAGTTGAATCCTGCTTCCAAAGTCTTCCATCCCCAAGGGAGCCCCATGGGCTAGAGGGGGGCCCCCGCAGGACCTCCGCGATCTCCGTTCCCATGCAGACCTTTACTTCAAGCTCTTTGAAGTGCCATCTGCTGGTTGCATGAGGGAGAGCCTTCTCTCACTTCTAAACTATCAGTCCTTCCCTAGCTTCTCAAACAGGAAAACAAACGCTGAAGCCATTGGTTTAGAAGACAAAACACTTTAATTATTGTCAAACATAAAGATAACCTTATACTGGAGAATAACACGGGGACAAATTTTTTTCCCATCCCTGCAGGAACTCAATTTCCCCCGTCCCATCCCCATGAGTTTTGTCGCTGTGTCTGTCCCATTCCTGTAAGCTCTGCCTTACCCGCAAAAGCCTCAACACTTATGATTTTAAAGTGTTTGCGGCTTGTGCAGATGAGAACAGAGCTTGCAGGAATGGGGCAGGGACAGGAATAGAACTCACTGCAGAGACGGGGAAAAATTTGGCCCCATTTCATTCTCTACCTTATACTTTTATCCAACTCATAGTAGACAAAGTTTCTGGATATCCCTAACCCTAACCCTTCTGAAATAAACATGTGGTTAATTCCTTCTATCCTTGAACAGTATTCCTACCACCTTTGGTTTCATGCTTATGGGTTATCTCATACCATTTCAATTACACATCAACCCTTGTGGACCTTTACAGGCTTTCCCTGCCCCTGGGAAGTTTTTCCCTTTGTCAGGCTTTAAAGAGGACACCTTTTTTCTCTCTACTGACCTTCCAGCCTTCCTACCTCCCCTCTGTCAGCAGAACAATTCCCTTAAATTGGTTCCCTCTAACTGTTTGACTTGCTGCTTATCAGCACCAGCTGGGGAGGACTGCTCTGCACTCAGCCCCTGCTATCTCAGCACTGAGCTGAAAAGCCCAGTGCATTGTGGGACATGTATTTCACTCCAATGAAGTTCTTTTCCAGCTTTTTAAAGGGCTAAGATGGGTTATTAAATCATTATGCCTAATTACCTTTACTGTAGTGATAAGCAAAGCAGGCTTGCATAATCACAATATTCAATGCTGAGCCATTTCCAGTGGCCAGCATTGAATATCTGGGAGGTTTGGTTTTTTTTTTTGTAACCGCTATTCACTTAACTGGCTATGCAAATATTCAGCACTGGCCAGTTAAGTTAGTAGCCATCAAAGATAGGCCCGCTATTTAAGTAGCCCAATTTGACTGCTAAACTTAGCTGGCCAGTGCTTGAATATTCGTGGTTAGCCAGATAATTTTGTGACATAGGCGGCTGTCTCCCACTGAATATTAGCAGTTAGCCGACAGTGCTGAATATCGGGCGGCATGTTTCCCTGTATATTGTGCATACCTGTTATTTTGTGATCTTTTTTGAGTTAATGTTCAAATGACTGCATACACCTAGACACTCTCCCTGATAGCGGATTTAGGCCAGTGCCCCGCACACTTTTTGACAACGTGGCACATTCCTCACTTCCGGATGCCCTCAGCCATGGCTGGAGGGCATCTGGAAGTGCGCAGACATTGACGCAATGATGCCATGCTCATACGTGGAGGCCCCCCGGTTGCGCCCCTGAGTCTATTTCTATGCCGGTAGGGGTTATTGATGGAGGAGAGGTGTGGGGGGAGGAGAAGAGATGCCGGTGAAGAGTAGAGGTGCTGGCACCGGTTGACAGCCTACAGAACAAGCCTCTTACCGTGAGAGACACATCCTGTTAAAAGTCAGCTGGCACCGGTACCTCTCCTCATCACCAGCGTCTCACGGCACACCTGGAATCTGCCATGGCACAACGTTTGCGATACACTGATTTAGGCTCTCAATGTTGAGAGTTATGCTCCTAAATTGGCCTCTATGAAAATTTAGTATGGCTGAGTGGCTAAATCTATAATCAAAGTTTCAATAAATTCCTAAATTTGGGAATAGAAAAAAATGGGTGACAACGGGAGCAGATTTAGGGCTAGGGAAAAAAGTTAAGAGCTTGTGGGTCGATATTCAAAATGATTGAACTGGGCAAGACAGGCTCTTGCCCATTTCAATTGTACTCTGTGGGATATCCATGAATATTCAGTGGACGTTTAACTGAGCAGTGCCACTAGTTATTCCTGAATGCTACAGATGAGACGTCCAAGCAGAGCCTGTGTGGTTTGGTTGGGCGGAATCAAAGATGAGCCAGCAGTTGTATGGGCACAGGTCGTATTCAGTGCCAGTGCCTGCATAGCTAAGCAGTCCTGTCATCACTTTGCTATGTGGGTGCCAGTATGGAATATTGTCCGGCACCCACAATAACTTCATGGTCCTTAATTGGATTTCCCCTCCCCCCTCCCTTTCAGGGCATCTCCGATCTGTTCCTGACCTCCCCCAAATAGCACTGACACCTCTTCTCCTTTTCTGATTCCCTCTCCCAACCTTTCTTGAATAGCATTAAAACCTGCCTCTCCCCCCCCACACACACACTCACATAACATTGAAACCCCTCCCAAGGATGTGTGGTAGAAATCTGTTATATAATGGAACCTAGATTCCATTAACATAAGAACATAAGCATGGGCTCTGCTGAGTCAGACTATGGGTCCATCATGCCCAGCAGTCCGCTCCTGCGACAGCCTCCCCAGGTCCATGACCTGTAAGTGATCTTATACCTAAAACATTCTAAACTAAACTAAACTAAACCTTAAGTTTATATACCGCATCATCTCCACGGATGTTGTGGAGCTCGGCACGGTTTACAAGAACTTAAAATATAGGAAGAGAAGAAAAAAAAAGGTTTACATGAACTTATATATAGAAGAGAAGAGTAAGGGGGGATAGAATTACATTTTTGTGAAAAGCCAGATTTTCAGTTGCTTGCGGAATAATTGGAGGTTCCGCAGCAGGGTAGTAAGGTCGTTCCAAAGACCTGTGATTCTGAAGAGAAGGGATTTTCCCAGTTTGCCTGCATAGCGAATGCTGTGTAGAGAGGGGAAGGATAGTTTATACCTTTGAGCAGGTCTGGTAGAGTCAGGACTCGAGGAGCTATAAGATAGTGAGATTAAGGGAGGAAGGATGTCGTGAATGATCTTAAAAGCCAGGCAGGAGCATTTGAAATGGATTCTGGAAATCACTTATTCCTTAATCTTTTAATATCCTGTATGGTAACCCTCTAACTATACCCTTCAATCCCCTTTTCCTTCAGGAAATCATCTAATCCCATTTTGAAACTCAAAATCGTACTCTGCCCTACCACTTCCTCTGGTAGCGCATTCCAGGTGTCCACCACCCTCTGAGTGAAGAAGAACTTCCTAGCATTTGTTTTGAATCTGTCTCCTTTCAATTTTTTTGAGTGCTCTCTTGTTTTTGTTGCCCCCACTAGTCTGAAGAATCTGTCCCTCTCTACCTTCTCCATACCCTTCATGTCCCCTCTAAGTCTCCGCTTTTCCAGGGAAAAGAGCCCCAGCTTCTCTAGCCTTTTAGCATATGTAAGGTTTTCCATGCCTTTTATCATTCTTGTAGCATTGATTCACCTAACACTGATATATGCCTGCAGTTGCATCTGCCATAACCTGGCATAATTGTGGGCACTTAAATGTGGCAGGACATGTGCAAATTACAGGAGCTTTGCCCGTGCTCTCTCCATGTATATCCCCCTTGCCTTTACGTTTTATGTAAGTTAGGAGCATCATTACAGAATTACACCTAGGCACTGTGCTGGCATTTTCTTGGGTAACCACATGTTCATATGCTTAACTGCTAATATTCTAGATGTTTACTCGTGCAATAAATGAGGTGTCTATATTATAGAATTGTTCTTATTGTGGAACACTATGTAAACACCTTGGGGGGTAATTTTGGTATAGGACGCTTATAAAAACATTCTAGGCGTGCAATTGGCTTTATAATTAGGCACAAAAAAGTGGAATGAAACAAAAATTAACTTTTGTCAATTCAATTGCACTGATAGATCATAAATGGAAGAAGGCAAAACCTCAGACTGTATTGCTATGTCTCATAACAGCTGAGGGATTTTGACAAATGCAATATTATGGTTTCAATTATTGGTCCACCTCCATCCTTTTCATGTGAATGCAATAATACATTAAGTGCTATAATTGATGTCTTTAAAAAAAAAAAATTTTCAATAGATTTTGTAAGTTTGTATAAATAAAGTTATTGTGATTGTCAAAGTTAATAATAAAGTTGTATGAGGTCATATACAAAGTTCTGTACGAAATGGCAATTCTGTGCAAAAATAGTAGTTTCAAAGTTTATCATTGAAACTAACTGTTTTGTCATATCAAAAAATTCATAAAAAACCACATACCTTATCTTAGTGGCACAGTGGCTAACTCTGTAAAACTTATCAGAAAATTAGAAAATTCATAGAAACCACTTATCTTAGTGACACAATAACTGACTCTGATGGATCCGTTTCGTTAGTACTTCTTCAGAGAATCAGTTAGAAAAGCCATAGTGCTGACGCAGCCATGAAGGAAGCTTTCCTGAAAACGGTTAAATGGTCTGTATCAGACCTGGATAATGGCGCTCTGAGCTCATTTTCAAGGCAACGGGATCTCCATCCTGCTAAACCTAGGAATGCGCAAGCGTGGTCTGCAAAAAAGTACAATCATTTTACACATCTTTCTGTCTGTGCTATTTTATAAAAGATGTTTTCTACATTTAAAATATGCTTTATAAATGGGGAAAAAAAAGTTATAAAAGTGTAAAGGGAGAACAGTTTTCAAACATCTACAAGAAATTTCTGCTCATAAATTCTTATCTAAATCTTATCTTAAATTTAATCTTCAGAACCTACCTATATCACCGATACTCCCATGGAACAGGACAATAGTCATCTCTCCACCAGTCTCTAGACCCCTAACCAGGTGATGTGTGAGATCTGTTACCTTTTAAAAACTATTACTCAACATGCTGATACTGCGTATTCTCACTAATTGCATTCTGTATTCACTGACTGCTCAGTGACATTTCCCTATTTGTATGCTGTAATTTGCTGATTGCACAGCTCTCTTCACTGTGAACCGCCTAGAAGTCGCAAGATTATGGCGGTATAGAAAAAATAAAGTTATTATTATTTCTATCAAGCAGATATGTTCCCCAGTTATCCCTATAGCTGTCAGTTATCCAGATATCTATACACCTAATAATCAAACTTTCAGTAACAATGGCAATGCTCTGCCTACACTCCAGGACAACCACCTGTGAAGATGCGTAAGGATAACACATCACTCGAAAGGCAAGTCCCATTTACACAATCACTTAAAGGTGATGCTTTCTCTTTCCTGATGGCCTTGCTTCTCAGCACAGAGGCTAGCAATAGATCTCTCTCTGTGTGCCTCCTTTCCTGGTAGAGGATTCCAATATGCCTGTGAAGGTCACCTGTAGAGAATGACAAGGTGGCAAAAATTCATCACCGTCCCCGTAGATAACCGTGGGAAACCATCTTCTTGTCATTCCAAGTTTATTATTTTTTGGTATTCCGTCCATCACAGGTATCTAGATGGTTTAAAATGATTTTTAAAAAAAGTAAAAGTTAAAAGAAAGAAACTTAATCTTAAAATATTGAGTAGGGAGAAGACAGACTTAGACGTACAGGCGACAAGTGGGGTTGTGGGAGAAGGGAAAAAAGTTAAAATAAAATTTAAGAGGAAAAAGTTAGGAGGACGGTAAGCACAAAAGAAGTGGGGGGTCCCTTTAAGGAGAGAGGAAAGAATCAGAGTATGAATGGGCACAACCACAATGCAAACTCTCAAGTCTTGCATTGAAGAATGCTGATGTAGAAGGACTGAGGTTGAGATTGACACTAAAGAATGGCAGTTTCTGGTATCCAGAACAGATGCTATGATGTCATAATGCCTCATTCCACCAATGCCTAAGAGCCAGCCTCATCAGTGATGTCACAATGGTTTCATTATCCTGTACTTGGCTCACATAAGAATCAGAGTATGAATGGGCACAACCACGGACCCTCAAACCTTGCATTGAAGAATGCTGGTGTAGAAGGACTGAGGCTGAGATAGACACTAAAGAATAACACAGGATTGTTTCCAGTGGTTGTTTGCGGGGACGGGAACATTGATGAATTTTGTCACTACGTCATTCTCTAATCGCCTGTTTATGCTTCTCTGCCTCAGCTGCACCAGGTCAACCACCTGGACCTTGCTTGTTTTCTGGGTGTTAGGAATTCTTTACATCAATTGTTCACTATAATAATTTCACCTCAGGAAAATAACCCTACAATGTAACACCTTCACTCAGGTCAGTCTTGCTGACTGACATTGCTCCTGCTGCATCTTTGGGAAGCTTAGCGGCATGGGCTCTAGCCAAAACCCGAGTGGGAGACCACCTGGAGGGAGCAGGTGCTGTGCGCTGCAGCTGGCACTGAGAAACACTACAGTGTCGTTCCAGAGAGAATCATAATGATGTGATTTCCAAAATCTGTATTCTGTGAAGCAGAACAGTACAAACCCTAATGCCAGGGTGGAGAGGAACAAATTCATTTTGTAGGCCTTTTATTTATTAAAGAGAGTTATTGTACATATTATGAAATATAGATGGTCTCATGGAGCACAGATACAAAGCACTGGGGATGTGCAGTCCTTTCTAATAATATCAGAAATATGTTGTCTTACATTGTTTCATTTCATTTCTAAGTGAAATGACAACACATAAATGAAATTTCATTTTTTCCCCCATTTGTTTCATTGTAGTGCATTCTGTTTGAAAATAGTGAGCATTGAAATAAACAAATTCTTGCCCCCTCCTCTCCAGTTCTGTTCCCCCAGCAATGCGTAGAAAAGTGGGGGGCAGAGGGGGCAGACTGCCCTAGGCATCTTTGCAGAAGGGGGGTGTTCTGGCACATGCAGCATCTTCCACTTACTGCTCCCTGCCCTCGGCTCTCTTCTGACATCACTTCCTGGTTGAGGGACCAGGACATGACATCAGAAGGGAGCCGAGGCTGGCTCGAGCAGCAGATGAAAGATGTTGCTCACGCCAGTGAACATTTCAAGAGGTACGCGGGGGATGATCAAGCGACAGGGAAGGAGGGTGCATGGCAATGCAGCGTGCCACCACTCCGTGTGCCAACCTCTCTCACTACACTGCTGCTCCCGTTAGCTCTGCCTTCATAAAATTGCTCCTGTTTGTTACGTACCTTCAGTTTCCCCTCTATTTATATGAATCAGAGGGGTAGAAAATCCTCAGTTGGTTTTGACTTACCCAAATAGCATGTATGGAAGCACTCACCCCTAGATTCTGTACAGAATGCCTAAAGCTGAGCACGCAATTGTGGGCATGGATCAGAGATCCCTGTACAATCTAATTAGCTAATTAGGTGATAGAGTCTGGTATAAATGCTCGCACCCCACCGATGGCAGGCAGATCCACACAAAATTCCTAAACTCGTACTGCCAATTAGAGGCTTGCTAGCCCCAATATTTTATTTAGATTTATTTATCTAAAATTTGCTATACTGTCTCAATTAACTGGCAGATCCAGGTGGTTTACAATCGTAAAATTCAAAAGAGAGAAAATAAATACTTTAAATGGGAAAGGAGTATTCCAGTCACATAAGAGCAGACATCAACAAAGGCTAGAGAATAACTGGATGCAGTGGTGTAGTGAGGGTGGGAGGCACCCCGGGGTGGTGGTGTACCTCCCCCTCACTCTTCTCCATCCCACTACCTCCACATGCTCCTTCCCTTCCCTCCAATGCTTCCCCCAAATGTTCCTGGCGCGAGCAGCAACCCCTAAGCTGCTGTCAATGCCAGTGTCGGCTTTTCATAAGAACATAAGCAGTGCCTCTGCTGGGTCAAACCAGAGGTCCATCATGCCCAGCAGTCCGCTCACGCGGCGGCCCCTCAGGTCCAGGACCTGTATAGTAATCCTCTATCTATACCAGTGGTTCCCAAACCTGTCCTGGGGGACCCCCAGCCAGTCAGGTTTTCAAGATATTCCGAATGAATATGCATGAGAGAGATTTGCATACATGTCACTTCCATTATATGCAAATCTATCTCATGCATATTCATTAGAGATATCTTGAAAACCTGACTGGCTGGGAGTCCCCCAGGACAGGTTTGGGAACCATTGATCTATACCCTTCTATCCCCTTTTCCTTCAGGAAATCATCTAATCCCTTCTTGAACCCCAATACCGTACTCTGTCTTATCACTCCCTCTGGAAGCGCATTCCAGGCGTCCACCACCCTTTGGGTGAAGAAGAACTTCCTAGCATTGGTTCTGAATCTGTCCCCTCTTAATTTTTCCGAATGCCCTCTCGTTCTTGTAGTTTTTAAAAGTTTGAAGAATATGTACCTGTCCACTTTCTCTATGCCCTTCATGGCCTTGTAAGTCTCTATCATGTCCCCTCTAAGTCTCCGCTTCTCCAGGGAAAAGAGCCCCAGTTTCTCCAATCTCTCAGTATATGAAAGGTTTTCCATACCTTTTATCAATCGTGTCGCTCTTTTCTGGACCTTCTCGAGTATCACCATATTCTTTTTAAGGTACGGCGACCAATATTGGACGCATTACTCCAGATGCGGGTGCACCATCGCCCGATACAACGGCAGGATAACTTCTTTCATTCTGGTTGTAATACCTTTCTTGATAATACCTAGCATTCTGTTCCCCTTCTTAGAGGCCGCTGCGCACTGTGCTGACGGCTTCATTGTCTTGTCCACTATTACCCCCAAGTCCTTTTCTAGGGTACTTTCACCCATTACCAGCCCTACCATCGTGTTGCTGTACTTTGGGTTACTGTTTCCTACATGCAAGACTTTACATTTCTCTACATTAAACTTCATCTGCCATCTCGTCGCCCACTCTTCTAATTTGTTCACGTCCCTTTGTAAATCCTCACAGTCCTCTTTAGTCCCAACTCTACTAAATAGTTTGGTGTCGTTTGCAAATTTTATTACTTCGCTCTTCGTCCCTATTTCTAGATCATTTATAAATACATTGAACAGCAGCGGTCTGAGTACCGAGTACCGACCCCTGCGGAACACCACTCATGACCCTCCTCCAGTCCGAGTAGTGGCCCTTCACTCCTACCCTTTGCTTTCTACCCGCCAACCAATTTTTGATCCATCTGTGTACTTCTTCCACCCCATGGTTCTTCAGTTTCCATAGTAAGTGTTCATGGGGTACCTTGTCGAAGGCTTTTTGGAAATCTAAGTATAAGATGTCTATGGGGTCCCCTTTGTCCATCCGTTTGTTTATTCCTTTGAAGAAGTGCAGTAAGTTCGTTAGGCACCATCTTCCCTTGCAGAAGACATGTTGGCTTGTTTACATCAGTTTATTCCTTTCTAGATGCTCATCGATACTGTCTTTTATCAGCGCTTCTGCCATCTTCACCGGAACTGAAGTCAAATTTACTGGTCTGTAGTTCCCTGGGTCACCTCTCGATCCTTTCTTAAAGATGGGCGTAAGATTAGCTATCCTCCAATCCTCCGGGATCACGCCTGTTTTCAGGGATGGATTACAAATCTGCTGTAGTAGTTCCGCTATTTCCTCCTTTAGTTCTTTCAATACCCTAGGGTGGATTCCGTCCGGGCCCGGAGATTTGTCAGTTTTTAATCTATCTATCTGCTCGTGTACGTCTTCAAGGCTTACCTCCATAGATGTTAATTTTTCTGCTTGATCTCCTTTGAAGAATTTTTCAGGTACTGACATCACTTCCTAGGTGCGGGTCCAGGAAGTGACATCAGAAGAAGAGCGGATGCTGGTTTCGACAGCAGCTTGGGGGTTAATGCTCGTGCCAGAAACATTTCAAAGGTACGAGGGAAAGAAAGCGGCATGCAAGCGCGGCAGTGGGGGGCAGAGAAGGAATGGGGGGGGAGCGGAGAGGAGGATGGGTGCATGTGCCCTCACCAAGTCAGCGACCGAGATGGACCATCCCCCCACCTGCCCCTCCCTTACTATGCCACTGACTGGATGGTTGGTTTAGGAAGAGCTAGGACAGTAATATGATAGGAAACCGAAGGAGAAGGATAATGGAAAAATAGTGACAAGCAGCAGCAGCAGCAGCAAAGCAACATAATTAAATTAAAAGCTCGTTTATAAAGGCAAGTCTTCACCTCAGTTTTAAATTGTTTGAAAGAGGGCTTGGCCTGATTGCTGTTGCCTAATTAGATTGTGCACAGATCTGTGATCCATACCCAAGACTGCGCGCCCAGCTATGGATGACCTATAGAGAGGATCCAGGAGTGAATACTTCCTCGCCAACGCCAAGCACAGTACCGCACGCTATCTGCAAAATTCATGGAACTGCAATTGCTGGGAATGGTTGTCACATTAAATGTGAAGCTGTCGCACAGTAAAGTCCCGTGTTAAGCTGCAGTAGCTGCAAATTTTAATGTGCCTTCAATGTGCCATCTGTAACTGGAAAATGAAGAAATAATTTTAACAAAATGCACTTTGAAATTATATTAAAACACCTTTCCCTATGAAACTGAAGGCAGATGTTGGGCCATGCAATCGCAGTACTGAGCATGGACAGAAGCATCATTGCAATTGCTCTATTCCAATGTGAATGCAATTGAATAACTGAGAAAAACAATATAACCAAACAGTAAACACCATTACACAACATGCTATGTGCTAGGAATTTCAAGCCAAGGCGACTGCAAGCTGCAAAAAAAAAAAAAAAAAAGAGAGGCGGAGTACATGTGCTAGTGTCTCATGTAACTTAAGATTTATCTGATGTATTTAAATGGTACGTGAGTCTGGGCTTACTGGAAATCGACATTATGTAAGGATGAGGGTGAACCAAAGCTTTCACGGATCTGAGGTACCTAATTGCTATGTAATGCGCCAAATGCTGCCAGGTTCCAGTGCTTTGCTAATACTTTTTTTTCTGCCAGATCTTTATCTTGATTCTGCTTCGTGCAGCCAAATGCCATTTTGACTTCATTTAGCACGCGTAGCTTTAATTTTTGATAGGAAGGCATTGGAGCAGAGGTTGTACAAGGGTATTTGGTGCCCTAGGTAAGTCTTCAGCCATGTGCTCCTTCAATGAACTCGAAGGACTCAAGGCACCACCATGCAATTTTGATAAACTCAACAATCGTGATAATCTCAGTGTCATGCCTTCCCAGAACAATCCTGTGAAAAGGCATATTTACGCGCAAAACACAGGGGAAACAAATCCACAACAGATAGAATAATAGGGACAAGTGGAATTGTCCAATAAGAAAAGGTGCAATGAATAAAGATGTCTTTCAACTCATCTGAACAATCAGGTAATCCTTTATTCTTCCAAAAATACTCGACTGGGTCGAGTATTTTTGGAAGAATAAAGGATTACCTGATTGTTCAGATGAGTTGAAAGACATCTTTATTCATTGCACCTTTTCTTATTGGACAATTCCACTTGTCCCTATTATTATAAAAGGCATATTTAGACATCACACATTTAAATCCAGTAAACTCTCGATTATACAACGTAGATGGGACTTGACCCATTGTTGGATAAGTCATATAATATGTAAAATATTATTAACGGAAAAAATACTTTATGAATAGAGAACAGGCCATGCTTTAAAAGCGAGAGCTCAGCTCAAAACATC
Organism: Geotrypetes seraphini; assembly: GCF_902459505.1. Taxonomy (NCBI): domain Eukaryota; kingdom Metazoa; phylum Chordata; class Amphibia; order Gymnophiona; family Dermophiidae; genus Geotrypetes; species Geotrypetes seraphini. The sequence continues at coordinate 469,722,869 of NC_047085.1, read as the reverse complement.
ATTAATGTTCACTTTCTTTAGCACTTCCTTTATATTCTTCCAATGCTCAAACAAGTATTGTTAGAAGCAGCGTTTCAGACCAAAAATGGTTCCCTCGCTGTACAACCAGGATCCCAGGCCCAAAAATTGCTGCACATACTGGAAAAGCATGGTCTCAACTTGAAAAAAAATATGGCTTCCTTACTGCTTGTGAAGCCAGAAAACAGGAAGAGAACCTTTGTGGCAATGTGATGACATCGCTAAGGAGTCTGTTGGATATGCCAGATGGTTGGATTAGCAAAGATCAGATAATCAAAACTGTACTGTTAAGATTAAAATCTCCAACTAAAGCCAAGATGGCATCGAAGACAGACGCCTAAGTGTTGTTATCCTGGCTTGGCAAAATCGTGGCGGGTTACCTTTTAAGTTTCTAGGCGGTCTTTTTGAAATCCCCTCATAGGGAAGTGAAAGGGAGCTCCACGGACTGTTCCTCCAGCATCTGTGACACCCCAGCGCTTGATGCAGACTACTATACCGGGAGTTTTGACGCAACCAGTGAGAAAGGTGCAGCCAGCTACAAGAGGGACATCGGAGAGTGCGGCGGATCTTAGCGGAGGTCGGGATTCTTTGATCCTGGAATTTAGACAGGTACCGCTCCAACCCAGAAATGTGAATACATTGGGGACGGCTTCAGTACTGCTTTCACAAGGTGAACATGCAAGCACCAGCCCTGGAGGAACTGCTGAGGTTCTCTTGGAAGATAATTCTCTAATAAAACCCTTTTAAATGGAAACCTGTATGAAAACTATAAAAACTGCATCCAGGAATTAGATCTATCAGTTTGGAGATATGGTGAAACTTGCAGTAATCAATATGGAAGCTCTATGGAGGGTTATTGAAACTATGGATACCAACCTAAAGAAAGCTGTTTCTCTGTTAAGGATTGATTGTGGAAATATCAATTTCCTGGTGAATACCCAAAAGGAGACCTTAAAGGAGCACAAAGAGTCTATTAAAAAGCATGAAGATCAACTCAAGGAATTGGAAGTGGACATTATCAAGGAGAGATCTTTTTTACAAAAAAGTTGGAATATACGGAAAATTATCAAAGGAAGAATAATATTTTTGAATTTTCCTAGATTGTCAGCAGTTGATATATGGTACGTAAATATTTAAGTGAGGTTTTATTGATAACACCTGAGAACTTACCACCAATATTTGAGAGCTCAATACCTCAATATCAGGAACAAACCAGGAAGTTGTACTCCTACTGACAAAATGGGAATTATGAATGGCAAGATAACATTTTGGAAAATTCACTAGAAGCAATTGCGGATAGGACAACTCTTATTGTCACATTCACCTTGGAATATGATAAGAGATTTGGTCCTTCAAACGTATTTCAAACATATGAATGAGCAATTTTTTGATTCATCTATTTGTATATTTCCTGATATATCTCAAGCTTCACAAAGAATAATAAAAGATTTCCTGGTTATCGTGCTTGTGTTCTGGCTTTGGGAGCTACTTTTATTTTGAAGTTTCTGGCAAAATGTATTTCGTATAGTGGAAAAAATTTCTTTTTTTTAACCAAAAAAACTGCTGGACTTCATTATGGCAAAAGAAGAAGTTGGAGTAATAATAGGACCAGTAGGTCCCTCCACAGAGTAACACAAACTGCCTGCTGGTTTAACACCTCTTTTACTATCTCCTGTGAATTATATATTTCTTTTGATCAGTTTCCTCTCTATGGCCTCCTACATTGTAGACTAAATAAGTAATTTGTTTTCTGGGTGGAATTTTCCACTGTATAATTTTCTTGTTTTGGATATTGATTCTATACTCAAGTATAATTTATGCTTGTATTTGAAAATTAAAAGCTGATAAATAATTTTTTTGAAAATTAAAAGCTGATAAATAATTTTTTTAAAAATTAAAAGCTGATAAATAATTTTTTTAAAAAATTGTACTGTTAAACTTTATTAGATACTATGATAGTGAAAATTTGGAAACCAGAGAAATCCCTAGGTTTCAGCAAGGGGATAAGGGAACCTGCTCTGTTACTGGAGATAGAGCTAAATAAAGTCAGTAACAAGTAGCAATCAGCTAAAGCCAAAAGCTGCAGGAAATAAAAGTATTTCTGCACCACAGGCTTATTCATCCTTGTCTGAGGATCCTGACAGGGTGAGACAGTCCACATATTCCTCATCTGCTGCTCTAATTAGGGAGAAGAGAGGGGGTAGGGTGGAGAAAGCATCCCGGGCAAAGCTACAGCAGAATGCTTTGAGACAGGCAGGCAAACAGCCTGTGCTGCAACCAATGAGAACTTCTGCTTCAGCTGTGGGCTTGATTGAACAGGTGAGAAAAACAGAAGCATAGGTGCTCCACTATAGGCTGGAAATGGAAGGATGAAGGCAGCCTTGGCAACAGCCACTCATGGGAGAAAGGCTGAGAGAGATATCACGGCTAGACATGTGGGATCTCTCGGAGAGAGAAAGAGATAATGGTTACTGCAGATGGGCAGACTTGGGCCATTTGGCCTTTATCTGCCATCATGTTTCTAAGTTTCTATGTTTCTAGAGAACCTCTGAGACTAAATAAGGCTAAAGATTCCATATGCCAAAGATCCCAGAAATGCTTTCTGATTCAGAGGGAAGGGAGGCAGTGCCAGTGATAGGTGAATGCATGGATTTTGAAGAGAATGTTTCAGTTAGTTCTAGAGATGAAACAGAAATGTTGTGGGAACCAGGGGAAGATACATGAGAGTTGCCTAGAACCTTGTATGTATCTTCCCTTAAAGCCGAGTTTAAAAATGTTATAGAAACATCAAGGCAGATAAAAGCCAAATGGCCCATCCAGTTTGCCCATCCGTAATAACCATTATCTCTTCCTCTCTCTCTAAAAGATCCCATGTGACTATCCCAGGCTGTCTTGAAATCAGACACAGTCTCTGTCTCCACCACCTCTTCTGGGAGACTGTTCCATTCATCTACCACCCTTTATGTAAAAAAGCATTTCCTTACATTACTCCTGAGCTTCATTCTATGCCCTCTCATTCCAGAGCTTCCTTTCAAATGAAAGACTCGACTCATGCGCATTTATATCATGTAGATGTTTAAATGTTTCTATCATACGTTTCTATCTCTCCTCTCCTGCCTTTCCTCTAAAGTAAACAGATTGAGATCTTTAAGTCTGTCCCCATACGCTTTATAATGAAGACCACATACCATTTTAGTAGTCTTCCTCTGGACCAACTCCATCCTTTTTCTATCTTTTTGAAGGTGCAGTCTCCAGAATTGTACACAATATTTTAAATGAGGTCTTACCAGAGTCTTATATAGAGACATCAATACCTCCTTTCTCCTACTGGCCATACCTCTCCCTATGCACCCTAGCTTTCGCCATCACCTTTTCAACCTATTTGGCTACCTTAAGATCATCAGATCATTCACACTCAAGTCCCGCTCTTCTGTCGTTCACATAAGTTTTCACCCCCTAAACTGTACCGTTCCCTCGAGTTTTTGCAGCCCAAATGCATGACCTTGCATTTCTTAGCAATTTTAGCTGCCAGGTTTCAGACCATTCTTCAAGCTTTGCCAGGTCTTTCTTCATGTTAGTCATACCATCCGGGGTGTTGTCCGCAAAGAGGCAAATCTTACCCGACAGCCCTGCAACAGTATCGTTTATAAAAATGTTAAAAAGAACAGGCCCACTGAACTCCTAATCCTGCTCTATGCTGGATTACGAGTTCAGTGTTTGGGCTGCGCTAAGTGTAGTGTTAGCCTAAGAAAGAAAGTTAAGGCTCACAAACTTCAAGAAGTATTTCTGTTACATGCAGGGTAAGCTGTAGTGTGTGGGGGGAAGGAAAAGCAGTAACCCTTTCCTTTCCTGTCTGCTATGTTATGGTGCATGATTTAGGTGGGTTGGAAGCATGCCTGATTGTGATAGCAAAGAGGCATTGAGTATAGATGCACTACTTGCAATCCCATAACTCTGATGCACCCTTGCCCTTCCAATCTTCCTCCATGTCTGATTCTACCTCCAATGTCTCGTCCCCCTTAAGAGACCTCTCCCAATGTATGATCCCTCCTTCTAATCTCCCTCTTAATGTGTGATCCCCCTCTCAGTTCCTCTCCTGCTAGAGGTCATTGGCACCATTTGGAATGCAGGCAACAACTTAGGCAGCACTAGAGGAGAGCCGCTGTTGGCCCAGACCCTGAACCACCAATGAAGATCTCCAGGTAGTTCGCCCACATCATCAATCCACTCCTTATCATTTGCCAGCTGCACAGGAAACCCTGAAGAAGTACTGGGAAAAGGCTGTTCGAGCAAGCTAAGACAAACATGAGGCCTAAACTGGACAGATGTTTATTTGACAATTCCAGCAATGGTGCCTCACCTGTCTTGTTACTACAATGTAGCATATAGGATTCTGTGAAAGAACATATAGAAGAAATTCTTTCAGCCACCTTATGAGACAACTGCTCAGCCGATGTTAACAGGTTATATAGCTAAGGAACCTGACTTAGAGGTTGAGGCAGAGGGTAAGAATTTAAAATCCCAAGTCCATAGAGAAGTAGGAAGATCCACACTAAGTAGAAGGAGTAGTAGTTTATCTAGGTTTTCAGAAAGCTTTTGAAAAGGCCCTTATGAGAGACTCCAGAGAAAAAGAGCCATGGTATAGGAGGCAATGTTCTGTTGTGGATTGGGAACTATTATAAAGAAAACAGAAGGTAAAGTTAAGCAGCCATCTTTTTTAATGGAGGAAGGCGAATAGTGGAGTGCCTCAGGGATATTTACTAGGGCCTATGCTATTTGATATATTTATAAATAACCTGGAAATGAGAACTACGAGTGAGGTGATTAAATTTGCAGATGAAGACTTTAGGAAATTGGAAGACCAGGCATACAAATGGCAGATGAAAATAAATGTGGATAAGCGCAAAAGTAAAATACATTGGGAAGGATAATCCAGTCACAGTTGCCCTTTAGAAGTTACAACCCAAGAAAAAGATCTAGGTGTCATTGTGGACAATATGCTGAAATCTTCTGCTCAGTTTATAGTGGTAGCCAAACAAGCAAACAGAATTCTAGGAATTATTAGAAAAGTTATAGAAAAAAGACAAAGAATATTATAATGTTCTGCATTGCTCCATGGGGCAACCTTACCTTGAGTATTGTGTGTAGTTCTGGTTGCTGTATAAAAAAACCCAAAAAACAGCAGAATTAGAAAAGGTTCGAGGAGGGATGACTAAAATGATAAAGGGGATGAAACTCCTCTTGTTTAAGGAAAGGCTTAAGCGGTTAGGCCTCTTCCAGCTTGGAGAAGAGATGGCCAAGAAGGGTTATGAGTGAGATCTACAAAATACCCAGTGGAGTAGAATGGGTGAATGTAAATTGATTGTTTACTCTTACAAAAAGTACAAAGACTAGGAGACACTCTACGAAGTTGCAAAGTATTACTTTTAAAACAAATAAAAGCAATATTTTTTTCACCCAACAAATAGTTAAGCTCTAGAATTTGTTGCCTGTGGGAGGTGGTATCAGCAGTTAGTATATCTAGATTTAAAAAATGTTTTAACAAGTTCCTGGAGGAAAAGTCCATAATCTGCTATTAAGATAGACATAGGGAAAGCCACTACTTACCTGGGATCTGTAGCATGAAACTGTGCTATTATTTGGTATTGTGCCAGGTACTTGCGACCTAGATTGGTTACAGTTGGAAACAGGATAGTGAGCTAGATGGACCCTTGGTCTGACCCAGTATGGCTGTTCTTATGATCTTAGATCTCCAGTGTATGCTCACATAATGTATGTTTGAATGGAAGATATATTATGCATAGGCGCCAGAATGGTGTGTGTGTGTGGGGGGGGGCTACAGGGGCTGTGGCCTCCCCAAAAATTGTCACTTACTTTTATCCATGATTCGCAAGAATTCACAGGAGCCAGTCAAAGAAGCAGCTGAGCGCCGAGTAGAAATGCCAAAGCATGCTCCCATTCATTGCCGCTCAGCGGCAGAAGAAACCGCGAAGACTGGGTTAGCAGCGGGGCAGGAGCGAGGAAACCTCGCTCTTGCCCTCTGCATCGCTGGACCACCAGGCCAGAGGAGGTAGGAGGATGAGGCTGGGTGCAGAGTCGGGGAGGGGGAGAAGGGGGCTAGATGCAGTACCTGAAGGGGGGAAGGGGGCTGGGTGCGCAGAGTCTGGCAGGCGGGGGGGGGGGGCTGGGTGCAGAGTCTGGCAGGAGGGGGAGGGGCTAGGTACAGTGCATGACAGGGGGGAGAAGGGGGATAGATGCATTGTCTGACAGAGTGCAGAGGGAGGTCTGGGTGCAGAGCCTGACAGAGTGGGGAGGGAAGGGGGCTGGGTGCAGAGCCTGAAAGGCAGAGGCTAGGTGCAGGGGGTAGGGAGTTGGGAAGGCAGGGAGGAAAGATGCTCAAGGGGTTGGGAAGACAGATACTGCACATACAGGGTGAGGGTTGGGAAGGATGCATGCATGGGGGGGAGGGAGGTAGGAAAAGAGAGATGGCTGCACAGGTGAAGTAGTGGAAAGAGAGAGAAAGAAATACTGCCGTGGGGGAGGGAAAAGGAACAGAGAGTTGTTGGACATAGGTGGATGGCGTGAGAGGGAAAGAGATATGATGTATATGGGGAAAGGAAGAAAGAGGGAGAATTGTTGAACTTGATAGTGGTGGAGAGGAGGGAGGGAGGAGAGATGACCCAAAGAAGGGAGAGATGTCAGACCACTGGAATGGGAAATATATAGAGAGAGAGAATGGGAAGGAGAGAGCGCGAGATGCCAGACCACAGAATGGAAGGAAAGGAGGGGGGAGTGAGAGATTCCAGATCGCAGAAAGGAGAGGAGAGAGATGTTAGACCTCTAAAGAGGGAGGGAAGGAGAGAGAGATGCCAGACCATGGGAGAGGAGCGATATTCCAGGCTATGGGAAGGAGAAGAGGAAGATGCCAGCCCATGTGAGGGGGAAAGGGGGAAGATAGAAGATAGATGTTTGACAATGGGAGAGGGATGAGATGGTGCATAAGGATGGAGGGGAAGGGGAGACAGAGGGAGGAGATGGTTCACAGCAATGGGTGTGACAGGGAAGAGATAAGAAGAAATGCTTCTTATGAATAGATGGGAGTAGGGGAGAAGAAAGAGGGAGGAGATGGTACACATGGATAGATGGGAAGGGAAGGCATGGGAAAGTAGATTTTGAGAAGAAAGCAGAAAAATGGAAGAAAGTTGAATGTTAAAAGTTAATGCCAAAGATGGATGTAGGTAGATCCAAACAGACTGGGGATTTTAAATTACAATCTACTCGAGGGGGCAATACTTTCAAAATAGAACAAAACACAAAAGACCCCCCCTCTCATCAATACTGGATAAGTTTCTCAAATAATATCATCATGTAACATTTAAAGGCTTTTAAATATTTAAATGTGCTCATAAACTCTTCAGCAAGGTGCCACTACAGCGGTACAACGTCACTGGAAAGGTGCTTGAATTTTAATCATAACACATTGCATGGAGCAAGGAATCTTGCTTCTACTGGAGTGGCAAATGTTATGGCTCTACAAAAGCTGTTTAACAGTAGTCCACTTATCTGAAAATGTCAATTCACGGCTCCAACACAGTCTGTGTTTCGCTAAGCTACATCAGGAAGCTGGAAGGATAAGTTTTTTATATTGATTTTATTTGCATAAGAACATAAGCAGTGGCTCCGCCGGGTCAGACCATAGGTCCATCCTGCCCAGCAGTCCGCTCTCGCACGACCTGTCTGACTCACCAGAAGGGGCCCCCTTGCCACCTTGGTTTCCCATTGAAGTCCTATCTTCCCATCGAAGTCCTAACCCTCCGGTCTTGCACATTCACGACCTGGTTGGGTTTCTATACTTATTACCTGGTTTGCTTTCTATACTTGTATTACATCCCAGCACCTCTCTCAGTATCCCACGATCCCTATAAGAACAGTGTGCAATGCCTTGCTATGAAAATTGTGCTCATAGTTAAGAAACAAAACTCATTATAAATATATAACAACCATGTATTTAAACATTGTTTTAGTCTGGCTGCCAGGCAGGTTACCTGAGTCCTTTGATCTACACACTTGATGTTGAAAAAAGACGCCCTGGGGAATGGCACCAAACAGAGGCTGCAAAAAAGAAGCAGCCCAGCTGACATCAATAACCACAAGGAGTATGAGGACCCGCCTCTCTTACTGCGATTGGTCAAAGTTGTATGCTGCTCAGGAGAGAAGACTTTTACTACTCCGTGCAATGTGTTATGATTAAAATTCAGACACCTTTCCAACGACGTACCGCTGCTGTGGCGCCTTGCTGAAGAGCTTATGAGCACATTTAAATATTTAAAAGCCTTTAAATGTTACATGATGATATTATTTAAGAAACTTGCCCGGTATTGATGAGGGGGGATCATTTGTGTTTTGTTCTATTTTGAAAGTATTGCCCCCTCGGTTCATAGACAGTAACGTGGAAGACAAAGGCGCGCGCCGACAACTGAGCGCAAGATGGAGGCGCGCGCCGAAGAAAAAGACTGTTTTTAGGGGCTGCGACGGGGTTTTTTGTTGGGGAGCCCCCCCACTTTACTTAATACATATCGCGGCGGCGTTGTGGGGGGTTTGGGGGGGTTGTAACCCCCCACATTTTAGTGAAAACGTAACTTTTTCCCTAAAAACAGGGAAAAAGTTAAGTTTTCAGTAAAATGTGGGGGGTTACAACCCCCCAAACCCCCACAACGCCCCCACAACGCGGCGCAATCTGTATTAAGTAAAGTGGAGGGTTCCCCCCCCACACCCCCCGTCGTACCCCTAAAAACAGTCTTTTTCTTCGGCGCGCGCCTCTGCGCTGCGCTCAGTTGTCTGCTCGCGCCTTTGTCCCGGCGCGCTTTTGACCTGACACCTGCCCCCTCGAGTGGACTGTAATTCAAAATCCCCGGTCTGTTTGGATCAAAGATGGATGTATGGCAGAAGGAGAGAAAAACAGCAAATGGATAAGGTGGCTCTGGATACACAGTTAAGGGCACAGACAGAAGGAAGTGCAGCCAGAGGCTGTGAAAGATGGTTTGAAAACCAAAATCACCAGGCAACAAAGGTAGGGGAAATGATTTTATTTTCAATTTAGTGATTGAATTGTCAGTTTTGAGAAATTACATTTGCTGTCTATATTTTGCACTGTTCAGGAAGAAATGCATTTGTTTCTATTTTTCTCGGGGTTGTTCTGCATGCAGAGTCTTGCATCTTAGGGTTTTGGTTTTGTTTGTATATATTAATTTAATTTTAATTTAATTTAATTCTTATATACCGCTAATAACCGTGAGGTTTCTAAGCGGTTTACAAAAATGATGCATTAAAAGATACAATAAATAAAAATAAATAAGATAGGTACTTGGAAATTCCCTAACTGTCCCAAAGGCTCACAATCTAACTTTTACTTTTAGTTGGTGGTCCTGTATTTGCATAGGGGTTATCTGTGTTCTGCATGTGTGACCAAGGCCAGGTGTTCTGGTAGGAATGAATGTCGAGAAACATAATATGCTTTGTGTCATTTAATTTTGTAGGTAACCATTATGTATTGTTAATAAGATTATATTGTGTGTATATATGAAAAATGAATGGAAATAAATGGTATTACAATTAGTACTATTATGGGGCGGGGTCTGGGGCGGAGATTGCGGGCCCCCCAAACAATAAAGTATTCTGCTGCCTATGATATTATGTTATGTATTTATAACTTGCCTTAACATGATAAGGTCCAAAATGAAGTTACAAATCAAGAATCTAGTGAATAGCACTAGGAGTGTATGAGAAAAAGGGTATGATTTGTTTGAAGGGAGAGGAGGAGATAGTGGACGTTGCAGATGAGCAGACTGGATGAACCATTTGGCCTTTATCTGCTATCATGTTTCTATGATTCTATGTTACTACAAAGCTAGAACCCCTAAGTGACCCTGCTTCAGCCTTCCGGCCTCTAGGAATTGTTCAAGCCATTTGGAAGCCATTTTAACATGCCTAGATGCCTGTTAAGGTCTTATTGCATAGCATGCTATGTTTTGTACATGCTCAAGGACTTTAGCAAGCATGTTGAAATGTACTCAATAGTCCCCTGGTAAACTGAAAAATAAATACACGCCAACAGGAAATACAGAAACTGTGGATTATGACAACATACACTTCTCTCTCGGTATTTGCAGTTTCAGCAGTCACGGTTTCGATTATTCACAGGTTTTAGCTTGCTGGCTCCTCCCCCCAAATTACCTCAGCTTGCATAGAGAAATCGCTGATTCCAAGCGTTTATGGAAAAAATTGCCGATTCCCAGCACTTTCTTCACCGTGTTTTGCCTCTCTTTCAGGAACAGGCCAGGTCTCCCACCATGTTATTCGCGGTTTCACCATATTCACGATGGTTTTTAATAGAAAACAACGAACAACATATGAAAAAGTTATTTGCGGAGGGAGAAGTGTATAAAGACTGCAAGGCCTAGCTAATCTGCCCAGCCTTATTCATGTTTCATTGCATTAGGTCTCGGCTGATTTCTGTCTTTCCCATCACTCAGTTGCACTAAAGTCAGGGTAGATGCGCTGCCCCCGAAGCTAGTGCCGGAGATAAATAAGCGAAAGACAAGGTGTTTGTAGCACTGCAGCTGCCAAGGTCACACCAGTTGGAAAGAGACACAGGGGGAATAAAAATGGTAGTAAAGTTCACATTTCGAGAAGTATAGCACCAACTCTAGACTGCAGTCATGGGCATATGCCAAAATACTCTTAGATTTGGGGTGAGGTGTGCAAATATACAGTAGCCAAGCAGGAAATTCATTACTAATATCATGTTCGTAGCGGAGGATGTAGGAGAGTCTATGAGTCTATGTTGTAAACTGCCTAGATTTTAGCCACTATATAAATTTTTAATATAAATATATATTTTTTTTTATTTGCATTGTTGTGCAACTGTAAGTACAGTGAGTACTTTTATACTGCAAACAATGAAAGCAAATACATGAAGAAAGGGCATCTTATGAATGAATAATTGTGATTGTGCACTGTAAGCCATAGTTTTAAATAACTTACACAAACCCTGGACTAATTAGAGCAGGGGTCTCAAAGTCCCTCCTTGAGGGCCACAATCCAGTCGGGTTTTCAGGATTTCCGCAATGAATATGCATGAGATCTATGTGCATGCACTGCTTTCAATGCATATTCATTGGGGAAATCCTGAAAACCCGACTGGATTGCAGCCCTCAAGGAGGGACTTTGAGATCCCTGAATTAGAGTATGTGTAGATTATGAGGCTTAGAGGGGCATAATAAAAACAAATGTCTAAGTCCCCTTTTAGCCTAAGCCCCTAAACGCTGAAAGTAACAGCAGAGAAAATGTCCATTCTCAAAAAAAAAAAACCAACCCCATCCAAAAGGTGTTTTTTTTTTTTTAGAATGGCCTACCTCTACGTTCAGCAGTTTAATCGTCCAGACCACCACAAAGTCTAAAATTAAAACACATTCCCAACCCAAAAAATTGCCCAAGTCCCAAATGCCCAAACTCAGACTTTTTAGGCAAAGGAGGGGCCAGTCCTTCGCCTCAAAGCTAGATTTTGTCAAAAACAACACTGGTTACAGAATCCCCCCACCACAATGATCGTGGCAGAAGAAATGCCTAATCTCTCCCGTGATCGCGATCCTCCCCCCCCCCCAACTGCTGCAAACCGCAGCAGGAGAGATGCCCAGTCTCTCCTGCCAGCACCCCCCCCTGACAAATTCAATACCGGCAAGAGAGATGCCCAATCTCTCCTGCCGAAGGCGCATCTCCCATGACTACTGGCAGGAGGGATCCAAAGCCCTCTTGCCGAGGCGCACCCCACCCCCAAACACTCCACCAAATTGGCAGGAGGGAGCCCCAGCCCTCCTGCCAGAAGGCAAACCCCTCACCCCCCCTGAAATACAGGCAAGAGGGATCCCAGGCCTTGAACCCCAAATCACCCCCAAACAGCCCCTCTAACCCCCCCCCCCCACTTACCTTAATGTTGGCCAGACGGACGGGTTCTAAGCCCAGCCGGCAGGCCTGCCATCCTCGGAATGGCGGGCCTAGGGCCTGAGTGGGCCAGGCACCTAAGGCCCTGCCCATAGGAGGGGCCTTAGGTGCCTGGGCCAACCAGAATTGGCCCAGTTGCATTAGGCCCCTCCTGTGGTAGGGGTCTTAGGCACATGGGCTGTGTTGACCCCATGTGCCTAAGGCCCCACCTACAAGAGGGGTCTAAGGCAACTGGGCCAATTCCGGTTGGCCCAGACGCCTAAGGCCCCGTCTATGGGATCCCTCCTGCCCATATCTGGGGGGGGTCACGGGGGTGCACTGAGGGTAGGAGGGCCTGGGATCCCTCCTGCCCGTATTTAAGGGGTTTAGGGGGTTTGCCTTCTGGCAAAAGGGCTTGGGCTCCCTCCTGCCGGTATTGTCAGGGGTTTGGGGGGTGTTGGCAGGAGGGCTTGGGATCCCTCCTGCCGCGATCGTTGCCATTCGGATGGGGATGTCGGCAGGAAGGCTTGGGATCCCTCCTGCTGGTAGTCGGGGGGGGGGGGGGGCGCCTGACAATTCGGCGCAAGAAAGAAGCGCGTCACGGAAAAACTTAATTTTAAAGAGCTCCAAAGCGGGGTGTGAGTGTGGAACCCCCCCACTTTAATGCATAGTGTTCGCGCTGCTGTTGGGGGGGGTTTGGAACCCTGCATTATAGAGAAAACTGAACTTTTTCCGATTTTTTTGGAAAAGTTCCGTTTTCTCTATAATGTGGGGGGTTGCACCCCTCACATTATAGAGAAAGTGGAACTTTTAAAGAGCTCCAAAGCGGGGTGTGAGTGGGGAACCCCCCCACTTTAACGCATAGTGTTCGCGCTGCTGTTGGGGGGGGGGTTTGGGGGTTTGGAACCCTGCATTATAGAGAAAACTGAACTTTTTCCGATTTTTTTGGGAAAAGTTCCGTTTTCTCTATAATGTGGGGGGTTGCACCCCCCACACCCCCACAACGGCAGCGCCAACACGATGCAATAAAGTGCCCCCCACACCCCTCGTCGGAGCTCTTTAAAACAAAGTTTTCCTGCAGCACGCTTCTTTCTTGCGTCGAATCGTCAGCGCTGGCTTGTTGGCGTGCGATTATTCCATCACCAATATACCAGCACCTACCTCAGTGATGCCTAAGGACATCTAGGCGCTGCTAGGCGTGATTCTATAAAGGACGCCTAGTAGTTGATTGATAACCAAGTGGTCCGGCGCTTAAATGTTAGGCACAGGTGCTGTTTATAGAATCGGCTCCTTGCTGCCGGCTTCTCTAAATGGGCGCCATGTCAATCATGAGACGGCACCGTTTAGAGAATCACACCTCTGGCAAAAGACAGGCGCCATAAACGTAGGCCAAGGTTTTCAAGGCCTACATTGCCAGCACCTACCTTTTGATGTGAATCGCACCTCTCGAGGTGCTTGCTGGCGCCTAACATCACTTCCGGTGTTCGCCATGCCTACTGTGGCATTAGGCAACAACAGCCGCTTCCAGAGGCATGATTCTGGTGCCGTTTGTGTAAGGCACCGTTTGGCGCTTTGAAATTTTATTTAAGTAGTGTTTGAAATGGCATTTCCCTATTAAACTTAGGCACTAGTAGAGCACTTACCAACATCTAAGTTGGCACACCATTTATAGAATTTCCCCTTTACTGCCTATAAAATAGAAGGTTGTATGGGCTCATTCGCTAATGGCTCTATGCTAATTGGGAAGTTAGCATTTGGCCATAATCAGAAAAAAATTTAAAAATCCTGTTTTTTACCAGCAGCACTAAAAGTGGCCTCAGCAGTGAGCAAGAACCATGTTGTGGCTACTGCAAGCAACTTTGTAGTACCGCTTGATACAAGAGTCCCAAAGTAACTTGTGATACTTTATCAATCATAGTTGTTCCTAGGATCATAACAATAGCCTTATTGGGTCAGACCTATGGTCCATCTAGCCCAGTATCCCTTCTTCGCAGAGGCCATTCCAAGTCACAAGTACTTGGTAAAAAAAACCAAATAGCAGAAGCATTCCATGCTACCGTCCCATGTCTGTCTCAACAGCAGATTATGAACTTTTCCTCCAGGAACTTGTCCAAACCTTTTTTTAAAACCAGCTACATTAATTGATCTTACCACATCCTCTGGCAACGCGTTCCAGAATTTAACTGTTCTCTGAGTGAAAAAATATTTCCTCCTATCATTGTGTCCCCTAGTCTTTGCAAATCTTGATGCACTAAAAAATTGATCCACTTGTATCCATTCTACACCATTCAGGATTTTGTAGGCTTAAATCATATCTCCCCTCAGCCGTCTATTTTCCAAGCTGAAGAGCTCTAACCTCTTTAGTCTTTTTTCATATGAGAGGCATGCCATCCCTTTATCATCTTGGCCACTCTTCTTTGAACCTTTTCTAGTGCCGCTATATCTTTTTTGAGATAAGGAGACCAGAACTGAACACGATATTCAAGGTGAGGTCGCACCATTGAGTGATACAAAGGCATTATAACATTCTTAGTCTTGTTAACCATCCCTTTTCTAATAATTCCTAGCATCCTATTTACTTTCTTGGCCCCTGCCACCGCACACTGGGCACATTTCTGGAGGAAAAACATCCCCTGGCCCGAATGGAATTCACCCGAGAATATTAAAGGAGCTAAAGGTAGAAATTGGAGAACTACTGCAATCCCTCGCTAACATGTCAATTAGAACCGGAAAAATACCAGAAGACTGGAAGATAGCGAACGTCATCCCAATCTTCAAAAAAGGATCAAGAGGAGAACTGGGAAACTATAGACCTATGAGTCTCACATCGGTCCCTGGGAAGATGGTTGAAGCATTGATTTAAGGATAGCATAGTCCAACATCTGGATACCCATAATCTAATGAGAGCTAGTCAACATGGCTTCAGGAAGGGGAAATCATGTTTGATAAATTTACTTCAGTTTTTCGAGACTGTGAACAAACATGTTGATAGCGAAGAACCGGTGGATATAATATATTTGGACTTCCAGAAGGCGTTCGACAAAGTTCCACATGAGAGACTTCTCAGAAAACTACAAAGTCATGGAATAGAAGGGGACATACTAAGATGGATAGGAAAATGGCTGGAAGACAGAAGACAGAGGGTGAGCGTAAATGGGAAGTTCTCGGACTGGGAGAAAGTAACTAGCGGAAGTGCCTCAGGGTTCGGTTCTTGGGCCCATCTTATTCAATATTTTCATAAATGACCTGGAAGAAGAAACGACCATTGAAATCATCAAGAGACAAAGCTGTGTCGGGCAATCAGGTCACAGATGGACAGCGAGGAACTCCAGAGAGATTTGAGACAACTAGAGAAATGGGCAGAGAAGTGGCAAATGAAGTTTAATGTAGAAAAATGCAAAGTGATGCACCTGGGCAGGAAAAACAAGGAGCACCAGTATACCTTGTTTGATGTAACTTTGGGCAAAAGTGAACAAGAAAAGGACCTGGGGGTAATGATAGACAGGACCCTGAAGCCGTCGGCTCGATGCGCAGCGGCGGCAAAAAAAGCAAACAGGATGTTGGGCATGATAAAGAAGGGTATCACGAGTAGATCTGAGGATGTCATAATGCCACTTTACAGAGCGATGGTAAGACCACACTTGGAATACTGTGTCCAATATTGGTCTCTCTACCTAAAGAAGGATATAATACTACTGGAGAGGGTGCAGAGGTGAGCGACGAAGTAGTAAAAGGTATGGAGAACTTTAGCTATAAAGATCGCCTCAGAAAACTAGGGAATCTGATAGAGACTTTTAAAATACTGAAAGGATTCGACAAAATAGAGCAGGGAACAACTTATGTCAAAGGTGACTCGGACAAGAGGTCATGGACTGAAGCTGTGGGGACAGGGCCAGGACAAATGTCAGAAAGTTCTGCTTCACACAGCGAGTAGTGAACGCCTGGAACGCTCTCCCGGAAGAGGTTGTGGAGGAAACCACCATTCAAGGATTTAAGGGCAAGTTGGATGTACATCTTCTTGAAAGACACATTGAGGGATACGAGTAACTAAGATATGCGCCAGGGTAGGCCTGGCTGGGCCTCCGTCGCTGGACTAGATGGACCCAAGGTCTGATCTGGTGCAGGCATTTCTTATGTTCTTATGTCTTATAAATAATCACTTTCAACTAAATATTTGAGTGTGTGGGTGATGTTCTTTGCTTTTTTGACACATTGCGCAGAATACAGCTTCTTTTCTGTACATTTTTATCAGTCTTGTTCTTATGTGGTTTGACAGCTTGCGCTCTATTTAGCAGTATTTAGATTAATTATAAAGTTTTTAAAATCAATGAGAAAAGAAAAAACAAATTCTCATTTTCTCTGAAGAGTTTCTTCACCTTTGAGGAAGGGAATACACGCTATCTTTTTAAAGGTGTCAAAATAATGAAGAGTACATTAATTACCTGGATAGCACCTAAATATCACCACTATTTAAGTAATTTTCTCATCTTCTCTTGCTTTGCCCTCTTTTATATGGGCTGTTTAGCACTTTTAAATACCACAGATCCGATATTCAAAGCTAGATATCACAAATATTGTACTGCATTAAGACAAATAAAGACAAAAATACATTTTTTTTTCAAGATGGCGCCAGGCTAGGCAAGGCATTGTGTTACCTCCCATCATCTTTTAGCCTTTTTCATTTATTTTTGTTCTTTTTACTTTCTATTTTTTTTAGTCACTCTTATTCTGTTATTTTGACTATTTAGCCCATTTTGTTTTTTCTTTTGAACTGCTCAAACAAAATCTTTAAGTTTTACTATTAGTCCTCCTGCCTGACCGTTAACAGCGGAAAACCTCCAACTGCCTACCTATTCTTGCTGGAGTTTCCCTTCGATTCCCCCTCCCTAGTTCATGGAGGGTGCGACATCGCTTGTCTCTGCTCGGGCTCTGCTTTCTGCTGGACTTGTTATGTGCCAGCCCTGCTTCATGCCGGTGTTTCCAGTATGGTGCTGGCTGTCTCCTCCTCCATGCTGGCGGATGTCTTTGGGCCTTTTGGCTGCTGCCCAACAGACTAGCCTTTCAGCTTCTTGGCAGCTGCTGGCTGTTTCTTCTTCGCGCTGGCTAAGGCTGGATCACGGAGGCTGCTGCTCACTGCTTGTGACTCATCGATATCGGGTCTCCGTGGTTCAGTGTGTGGGCAGTGTTCTGATATGGAACAGCTGATGGCGTCGAGGGGGCCTGTTTCCAGTTTATGGCCTGAATATTGGTTGAGTCCCTGAGGAGGAGTGCTGATCGCTAAACAATCTAACGGAACAACAGCAATTGTGGAGCACCTTAAGTGACTTCATATCTGACTATTTATTTATATTTATTTTAATTTTACTTTTTTTTTTTACTTGTCAAGTTATGTTATGCCTGAGTGGCGTCTGCTTTGGCCTGCTTCAATGCTGACGCTGAGATGCTGCTGGAGAACGGTCTGTTGTCAGTGTTTTTGCCTTGCCATGAGGACCCCGATCCTATATGCTTTAATATTCATCCCTCTATACGCATCCTTGTATTATTTTTTGTGTTAAATTTGATCTGTACATTGTAATAATTTATACCTTCCTCTCAGATATATACTCTTCTGCTTCTTAGTGTAGGTTGTGATCTGGGATGTTCTCTCCCCTGTTTTTATTTTCTTTTATGCATAATCTTACCATCTACTTCTTTGGCATTTAGCTTAAATTGTGATCCCAATTTGGAATCGACAGGGAAATTCCATGTGCCTTGATATTCTATTAATTTTCAATGTTAAAATGTTTCTTCTTTCTTGTTGTACCTATTTTTCTGTAACTGCTTTGAACCAAAAGGCCTTTAGTGGTATACAAATAAAATCTTATGTTAACCATCGTATTGCTCAAGCTCTGAATCGACCACTCTTTATTTCACACCACTGCTCCAAAATTTCCTTTGGATCCTGATTATAACCCTACTGGATTCCTTAATGCAATCACGGGGAGATAAAATTAGGATGTTCCGTACCTTGTTAGGTGCATCCAACTCTACCCCTCTTCAATTATCTCTAGTGTGCCTGTCTACACCTACTATAGTGGTGTTGCTGCACGCTGGATCACTTTCAATCAGCCCGACTCAGTGACCATACTTCAAGCTATAGCTTCATTAAACCCCCTCATCTTCATCTTGCGATCCATGACCAACATTTTTAGTTAAGCAACTTGCTAAGGCATTGGTTCCTTCACTTCTTCCACTTTTACAACATAGCCTTGAAAACGGGGTAGTTCCAAAGATCTGGAAGCATGCATTAGTCTGGCCATTACTGAAGAAACCACACCTTGGCTTGGCCTTTACCATCTAGTTTCTGGCCTGTCTCCAATCCAGTGGCGTACCTAGGGTATTTGGCACCCGGGGCCCATCATTTTTTGACACCCCCCCCCCCCCCCATGTAAAAATTTTTTTTTTTTTTTTTGTGCAATAACCATGAAATGGAATAAATGGTCAGAATAGAAACAGGCAGTGAAAATTTTCTTTTATTGAACCTCATATATGTAACCATTATTCCAAACATAACATAACATAAATTATGTCTAAATTGTCATGACATTAGAAGTACATATGGAGTAGTTGCAGGTGATGCTTGGGACAGTTCTGATTGTGTTAGTTCGGTTTTATGTGTTTTTTGAATAGAAGGGTTTTTATTTCTTTTTGAAGGTTTTGCAGTCTGTAGTTGATATCAATTGGTTGTAGAGTTGGGGGTCGAGTGTTGCAGCTCAAATGGCTAGGAGGTTGTCGAACAGTTTTTTTCTTTTGACGTTTTTGGTTGGAGGGTGTGTGAATGGTGCACAAGTTCTCCTATGTCTGTTTGAAGTGGATTGAATTATTTAGCTGAAGAAATTAGTTACCCCCCCATTCCACACACATTAATTCTCTTCCATTTTTGTTCCCATTATAAAAAACACTGATAAGTTCCCAGAAAAAAAATACATTAAAATAAGAAGTGAAAACAAAGGCCCCTACAGATGAGAACATAACATAAGAATAGCCTAACTGGGTCAGACCAATGGTCCATCATGCCCAGTAGCCCATTCTCATGGTAGCCAATCCAGGACACTAATACCTGGTCAAAACCCAAAGAGTAGCAACATTCCATGCTACCGATCCAGGGCAAGCAGACACTTCCCCCATGTCTTAATAACAGATTATGGACTTTTCCTCCAGGAATTTGTCCAAATCTTTCTTAAAACCAGCTACACTATCTGCTTTTACCATAACTTCTGGCCACTTCATTTTTAAGTTTAGATCTTTCCTTTCAAACAGAGACCTTGCTAGATGTCAAATACAGCACAAGGTAACTTCACATGGACTTAGCTGTGCAGGAAATGTGAATCTCCTCATACACCCACCATATAGTGCAAAAATGTGCAAAGGTCTGTTTTTTTCTTTCAATCACTACATAGCCTAATGCCACACAAGCAGCGCTGTTACAAACATCTTCTGTAGGTCAATGCTAAGGATAACAAAGTTTCCTTCCTTGGACCAGAAGGAGATAAACCACTGGAAGAGATCCCAAAACAACACCCAAAGACCCACTCAGTGTGTGAATCAGTTGAGTGGAGTGGACTAACTGGGGGGTGGAAATGAGCCCGGAGTTTGCTCAGCAGAATTTCCCAGACCACCTCTTCCTCTCAACACATTGACACGCTGCCACCATCACCACTAGGAACACCTCACTGGGTAGGCCAGCTATGCTATAAACTTTATAAAACACATTATTATATTTTCTTATAAAGCACATATTTTAACTGACCTCTCTGACATCCTCAGCCTTTCCATTCACAAAAATAGAAGGAAGAAAAGTTCCCATTTCCTGCTGTCTCATGTCCCCGGCCTATACAATATTTTTTTTCTGCAGACCCTTCAAAAGTCTGACCAAATCCTCGTTTCACTTGCATTATAAAGTACTGAGGATGCCATCTCTCCCCAATCCCAGGTCCTAAAGTCTAAGACAGTAGCGCAAACTAATGCTGCCAGATACAGGAAAAAAAAAATTTTGATTCGATTCAGCCCTATTGAATTGGTTTTTCAATTCGATTTTCCTGCCCAGTTGGGTGATTTTTTTCAAAACTCCTGGTGGGTTTTATAGCTTTTTCACCCCCTTTGGCTTCTCCTAACCACACTGGCGCTGTGGTGTAAATAAAATAAAGAAACAAAAAGGACTTTTCCTCTTTCTGTTAAATCCTAGCTCACGTTTGCAGTCCAACACCAGCTCTGGCAGGATACACATTTCAAATCTGACATGTTATAATCACAAAACAGAAAATAAAATTAATTTTTCTACCTTTTGTTGTCTGGTTATATTTCAAATCTTGTTGGTCCAAGGCTCTGGTTTTCTTCTGATAACTTGCTTGCCAGGGTCTCCTTCTTTCTGCATGCTAACCATCCATCTGCCAACTCTGTCCTCCCTTTCCATTTCCCTTCCCTTCCCAGGAAGTCTGGTATCTTTCCTTTTTTTCATCTCCCTCCACAGATCCACCTTTTCTTAAATACCCTTTCATCCGGCATCTCTCCCTCCTTCCCCACCATCCCAGAGTCCACCATCTCTCCCTTTCTTTTCCTAATTACCCTCCTATCCAGTATCTCTATCCCTCCTCCACACCATCCCTTGTGTCCAATTTCTCTCCCTTTCTGTTCCTTCCCTCCCTAAATCCCATGGTCCATCATCTCTCTCCCTCTCCTCTATTTTCAGACCCATTATTTCTTCCCCCCCCCAAAGTTTGGCATATGCATGTCTCTTTGAACACCCCCTTCCCTCCGTGTACTTCTAAATCATGGTCCCCCCCAAAGGCCTGTCCCCCCTTAAAGGTCTGCCTGTCACACCTTGAAGGCCTGCACCCCCCTTGAAGGCCTGTCCCTTCCCCTTGTAGGCCTGTCCCCCCCTTGAAGGCCTGCCTGCCTGCCTTTCCCCCCCTTGAAGGCCTGCACCCCCTTGAAGGACTGCACCCCCCCCCGAAGGCCTGCACTCCCTTGAAGGTCTGCACCCCCCAGAAGGCCTGTCCCCCCCTTGAAGGCCTGTCCCCCCCTTGAAGGCCTGTCCCACCCCCTTGTAGGCCTGTCCCCCCCTTGTAGGCATGTCCCCCCTTTAAGGCCTGCCTGCCTGCCTTTCCCCCCCTTGAAGGCCTGTCTCCCCCTTGAAGGCCTGCACCCCCCTTGAAGGCCTGCAACCCCCCTTGAAGGCCTGCCCCCCCCCTTGTAGGCCTGTCCCCCCCTTGAAGGCCTGCCTGCCTTTCCTCCCTTGAAGGCCTGTTCCCCCCCTTGAAGGCCTGCACCCCCTTGAAGGTCTGCACCCCCCCAAAGGCCTACACCCCCCCTGAAGGCCTGCACCCCCCTGAAGGCCTGCCTGCCCCCCTTGAAGGCCTGCACCCCTTGAAGGTCTGCCCCCCCCCCCCCCCGAAGGCCTGTCCCCCCTTGAAGGCCTGCCTGCCTTTCCCCCCTTGAAGGCCTGTTCCCCCCCTTGAAGGCCTGCACCCCCTTGAAGGTCTGCACCCCCCCAAAGGCCTACACCCCCCCCGAAGGCCTGCACCCCCTGAAGGCCTGCCTGCCCCCCTTGAAGGCCTGCACCCCTTGAAGGTCTGCACCCCCCCCCGAAGGCTTGTCCCCCCTTGAAGGCCTGCCTGCCTGCCTGTCACCCCCTCCCCCTTGAAAGCCTGCTTGCCTGCCCGCCCTCCCCACCCTGAAGGCCTGATGCCCCGACCCACCCCGAAGGACCGCTCGCCCCCCTGGCCTCCCCGCACCACCTATGAAGCAGCCGCAGCAGGATCGCGAAGTCAGCGTCAGCGATCCCTGCGCTGCTTCCTGCGCCACGGTCCCGCCCCTCCTCTGATGTCAGAGGAGGGGCGGGATCGCGGCGCAGGAAGCAGCGCAGGGATGCTGACGCTGACTTCGCGATCCTGCTGCGGGCTGCTTCACAGGTGGTGCAGGAAGGTCAGTGGGGCGAGCGGTCCTTCGGGGGTGGCGGGGGACTGAACGGCAAGGACGGGAACACCCCCTTAGGGCTGGCACCTGGGGCGGCCCGCCCCCCCCCCCCCACCCCCCCCTAGGTACGCCACTGCTCCAATCTCCTGCTTTTTTCAAAAATTCTTGAAAAGGTAGTCTTTCATTATTTCACTCAGTTTGTAGAAAGTGCTAACGTTCTTCACCCTTACCAGTTAGGTTTCCATAGTCAAGACAGCATTGATACTCTCCTCTTGGCTTTAAATGACACCATCAGAATCTCATTAGACTCCCATCGTCTTGTAATTTTAGTATCCCTTGCTCTCTCCTTTGCCTTCAACCTAGTAGATTATTCATTTCTACTTAAGACTCCAATCCATTGGTATTTTGGACACAGTTCTTACATGCTTCATCAGTTATCTCTCAGATAGAATATATCAGATAACTTTTGACAATACACCAAAGTCACGACAGCTGATTTCAGGAGTCTCACAAGGTTCCATCCTTTCTCCCCTTGCTATTTAATGTTTTCTTATTTCCCCCTTCTGATGTGGTGGTCTCCCTTTCTGCTATGCCGATGCTATACAGACCTATTTTCATATGACCAACCCACCAGCCTCTATTGATAATAAGAATTTCTGTCTGAATCAAGTTTCAACCTGGCTCAAAGAGAACCTCCTGTCTTTAAATGTGCAAAAATGCAAATGCATCTGCTTTTCATCTCCCTCAGCTCTTTTTCCAACACCACCAAGTTTAGAAAATCACCAATTAACAGTTGCTGAATCAGTTAGAATTCTGGGCTTTATCTTCGACTCCAACCTCACCTTAAAGCTTCAGATTGACACAGTGAATCGTTCACCCTTCTTTGCTCTACAAATAATTAGGTCTGTCCAATCTTTTTTTTTGACCCCCACATTTCTCTGTTTACTCATTCATGCCATGGTTATCGCCCCCTGGATTATTGCCACTCTGGGCTCCTTTTACAAAGCTGCCTTAGTGGTTTTAGCGCACTCATCGGTGCGCACTAGCCAAAAATCTATCGCCTGCTCAAAAGGAGGCGGTAGTGGCTAGTGCGCATGACTAGTGCGCATGGCAATGTAGCGCGCGCTATTTAGGCCCTAGCGCGGCTTTGTAAAAGGAGCCCTCTGTATGTTGGCCTACCACTTATTTTGCTTAAAAGACTACAACTCATCCACTTCAATTCACACCAACATAAAAGGTAAATATTTAAATATTTGTATTTATTTGTTGCAACAAAAATATCAATTAACAATTGAGGATGAAAGAAAACTAAATAAGTATGTCCAACAACTATTGTTGTTTAAACAAGGTAAATTAAATTTAAATATAAATGAATATCCATTCATTCATGTGGGATCAATTTTACATTGATAACACCATTATAGTTAGTGATAATATTCAAACCTCAAACATGCTATGCCTTTCATCTTAATACCAACTTTGTTCTAGGATATCCAGAACCACAGGTAAGTATTTGACTTGGTGACTCTTTTAAAACCAGAGAGTGTTTCTCAGTCTCACAGTTCAACTAAACCCTCCCCCCCCCAAAAAAAAAAAAAAAAGGGTGCACACAAAAATAAAGTATTTTTTTAAACCTGTTTTCACCAGTATTGCCACTTTCTTGAACTGGGTACTTTGCATCACCATCCTGTCTCCTGTCTGGAATTAGCAGCTCCTGTAAAGATCCAGATGTTTGCTCATGTTCTATCTGTAAACAAATGAAAGGAAGCAAAACCCTAATCTCCCTAGATGAATGCAGGCTAAAGTCAATGTCTTCTTAGGCTAAAGCTATGTATTTATAACTAAATATGCAAAATAACATAATTATTTTATCCCTAAGCTGACCCTCCCAGGAAAACCCCCAAAATGCTTCTGATATGAAATCAGCTTACAGAGTTTCAACACACACATTCATACAATATCTGGGCCACCTCATCTTTGTCTGCATATTCAGGTATTTTTGATTCTGAAATAATGAAATTTCTCAGTAATTATTTCACAGTCTCGCAGCTTCCTCACACAGAGCCTGAGAGTGCTGTATATAAAAAATACTGACTGGAAAGAGCTCTACTGAGCAGGGATTGTCTCTTGCATATTTTAATGTACAGTGCTGAGTTATGTCTAGCAGTGCACATGGTTGCATAAGGACTGATATTTAGTCCTTAAGCATCCAGGTTTACTGCATCAATGGGATTTTAGACAAAGTTAGACAAGTTCCTGTTGAACCGGAGCGTATGCAGGTAGGGCTGGTTTCAGGGCACTGGTCTTTGACCTGGGGGCCAGCTCGAGAGCGGACTGCTGGGCACGATGGACCACTGGTCTGACCCAGCAGCGGCAAATTCTTATGTTCTTATGTACATGAAAGTCTGTCCTATTTTTATGTGGTAATCCATAGCCGCTTAAGTGATGAATATTGACTTAAGTGGCTATGCATTAGCCTGCTTAAAAATACAAGTAACGGGATATTTGAAGCCAAAGCCCGTATAGGTCCTGGCTTTGAATATCTGGGAATAAAGCCATTGGGGGGGAGCAAAACGCTTGCTGCCCAATGGATGAATATTGACCCCATGATTTTCAATTATGTGTTTTTAAGGAATATTTTGGGAAGGGAGGTATTGGGTTGATCATAATTGTTGAGTTTAACTAGCAAAATCTTGGAGAGAGGGCACACAAAACTGAAAGACAATTGGGTGGTAGTAGTGGAAGAAGAGATCACGGAAATAAATGCTCGCCTAGGGCAACTAATGCCTTTTCCTTGGTTCTAGCCCCATATAAATCAGTGCATGCTAAATGTTGATGACTGCACAACTCCTTAATTTAACCCCCACCCCCTCCTTTTTACTAAACCACAATAGCATTTTTTAGTGCAGGGAGCTGCTGCCGACGCTCATAGGAACTCTATGAGCATTGGGAGCAGTACAGAGCATTCAGCGCGACTCCCTGCGCTATCGCGGTTTAGTAAAAGGAGGGGTTAGTGAGACACTTGTTTTTACTCATCGCCTTATCAGGGCAATTTATATTTTAAAAATTCAAAATAATGAATTATCTTTCATAAGATATTGAATTTTTCATAACTGATGTACAACATTGCTGCAGAGGTTTTGTAAATATTTCAGTTGATTTATGAAGCAAAAATAATTATTCATTGTAAGTCTCCTCCTCATCTCCTATGGAGTAGATGGCTTTTAAGTCCTTTGCAAGCTATGAAATGAGGCATTGAGGTGATTAAACTGTGTGCAAGCATATTTGATTCCTTGTGCTTCCTTTGTGTTGATGCTTCGCGATAAGCATGTTCAGATGAGTTTCTTTGCCTAATTTCAGGTTTTGCTAACATCAAAAAGTGTCCCACTACACAACTGAAAAAGGATATTGAAGATCTTCCATAGTTTGTTGAAGCTGGCTCTATAAACTGTGCACCTTTCACTTACTACAAGATATGCAAGGCCTTGCAGATGTGTTATGCCTTTGTTTTGTTGTTCTTTTTTTTTTTTATTTATGCATTTTAAAGAGACAAGGCAAGCATAACAATATCAATACAGATTGAATTAGGAACAATTATGAAATGCACTGTGTCCCAGTTTGTTTTTTCTTTTTAGCAAATGATTCAAATATGGTTTATCATTGAATCAGCTTTTGGAGGATGATTATCTGTCAGTATAGGATCAATATAATTTTGTAGTATTTTTTTTTTTAATTATTATTTCAAAGTAGCTATTTGTAAGTCAGTACCATTAGTAACTATAACAGGCCAAGGGGTACAAATAAGAGGGAGGGTCTTGATTTCTCCTGAGTCATCAAATAACACAGGAGTTGTTCTCCAGACAGCTACCTAGTTTTAAGGACTTACTAACTGTTTATCTTCATTAAATTTTAAAAAAAAAGCATAACAGAGTATGGTTGAACCCATAAAACACTATGATCAATAGCTCTTTGAAAGAGAAGCTACTTGAAAGTAAGGATTTCAATAATTTGAGACCAATATCAAACCTGTCTTTGGAAAGATTATAGAGGAGGTAGCATTATTTTAAATTACAAACATTTTTTTTTTTTGAGGGGGGGGTGGAAGCTATTGGAGGACTGATATCTAGCTACAGTAGAGGCCATAATAAGATCTTTCTCACATGACAACAGGGATATTGGCTTTCAGGCCATGAGGACCACAAACAGACTAGGGGCCTCTAATATCAAACTGCGCTAGCAAGCCGCACTGAATGGCCCGCACTGCTCCTGATGCTCATAGAGTTCCTGCGCTAAAAACTTCTAGGACTATGAACATTGCCCCAAACAACAATACAAAGAAAAGGGAAAACGATAGAGAATAAATCAGAAAGCTACCATCCGAGACGCTTGCCTGAAGCAACCCTGTCTTCCCCTCCCCAATTGGCCATTGCCAGAGGCCAGTCCCCATTCAAGTCAAACCACAGGTGTATTCCATCCCTGCTATCAAAGCCTCATTTTTTTTTTAAATGTTGGGGATTATCCTTTGGGGTAATTTTATGAGGCCTTATAAGTGCAAACAATTATTTACAAAAATTGTCCCTTTACTGTGGTACTATGTTGCTTTCATGCTGAAAACTGGTTCAAAGCCTGCTGATATAAAATATATGATGTCTATCCTAATGAGGGCCTTATGAAAGTAAGAACATAAGAAGTTGCCTCCGCTGAGTCAGACCAGAGGTCCATCCTGCCCAGCGGTCCGCTCTTGCGGCGGCCCATCAGGCCTAATTGCCTGAACAGTGTCCCTGACTAATTTTGTATGTCCCTGACTAATTTTGTTCTGGGACACTAAGATTTTACTACCTATTTTGCAGGCACAGACTAACCTGATTTTCCTCAGGATGTGAAATGGCACCGCCATACTTCCTACCCTGTCCCTTAGTCTTCTGCGCCCTTTCTCCCAAAGCAACCTCCCTAACCATAGCCTGTGAGCCACAGATATTTATTAGAAATCATTTTGGAGGCTCTAACATCTAACCCGCACCCCCCCCCTCCCCGTCAGCAGACTGCAATTTGTGCTGATATATAAGATATTCTAGTCACAGTATTAGGCTATTAAAATTGCTTACAATTTCACAAATATTGCCCCCTTCTATGATTTCCCCAGAAAAACAAAAATCTCACCTCAGTCCTGCCCACTAAACTCACCTCATATATCACAAATATGTCTGAATATGTACTAGACTTCTAACTAATGTAAGTAACCATGTACCTGTAAGTTCACTGTTTAACTCTCTGGCCTCTGAGTAGCCATTAGAAGATTTAGCTCAGCCTGACTGGGTTGGTCATGGTCCAGTGGTTATGACACTGAATTCACTTCACTTACTGAATTTATGTGGCCATGAGCAAATCACTCTATTTCCTTTAATCTTAAGGTCTACTATTCAAAGTGGTTTATAGGATTAGCAGCGACTGTGGGTAGAGCTGCAGAAAATTCATATAATTCTACAAAAAGTGCCTACATTTAGGTGTCAGATATATTTGTATACCATTAAAATACTGGCATATGTATATGCAAATATGTATACGTATGCATACATTTATGCTGAACGTTCACCTAAGCGCTATTTGATAAATTCATTCATGTTTTACAAGGTATTTAGTTTGAGGGTGGGCATATGCTGTACATAAGTTGAGTCTGAAAGGAGCAAGGGTGGGATTCACATCTGTGCAAGTTATAAAATACTATAGGCTAGATTCACTAAGCAAACCGATTGTGTACCGATTGGTTTGTGACCCCTTTGCGATCCGATTTCCCTCCGACCTGATTCACTAACATGTGTCCCGACCATCTTCCAATCCGCGCATGCAAATGAGGGGGAACGGCATTCAAATGATGGCAGGCAGCAATTCACTAACCAAAACCCTGCAACACCAACTGGGGCTGGCCGATCACCAACAAGCAACTGCAGAGGAACAGTCGCTCAGGTCCTTTCCGGCCACCCTGCTCTCTGCCCTGTTTTTCTGCTCTCTGTCCCAAACTCCTGCTTTCAGCCCTGATCTCCTGCCAGCCCCGACTCTCCCGCCTGCCCCGAACTCTTGCCTGCCCCAAACTCCTGCAGCCCCGACTCTCCCACCTGCCCTGAACTCTTGCAGCCCTGACTCTCCCACCCTTCCCCGCAATGCAATCCTGTGGTTTTAACCCATGGGCTTAAAGCGGGTTAAAACCACGGGCTCCCAAAAAGTTTAAAACAGTTAAAAATAAAAATTGCTGCTGGGCTCGGAGGGCCAGCGCATGTATAGACCATCTACAGATGGTCTGCGCATGCGTTTTGATTGCTATAGAGTGATCCGGGCAGGCATTTTGGGGCATGATTCTGATCACCCTCATTTGCATGAGGGCGATTCGTGAATCATCCCTCCGGACACGAATCTGATCTCTCATGGATCATAGAAACATAGAGTATGACGGCAGAAAAGATCCAGCAGCCCACTCAAGAACCCTCCCTCATCAAGTCCGACCTCCCTCAACAAGTCTGCCCACTCAAGAGTCCCCCCTCCCATGAGAATCTATCTTACAAGTATAACTCTGTAGCGACCCCACTTGTTTGTCCCATCATCTCTTCAAGTTGAGCACGCTACTGGCCTCGACCACCTGGCGTGGTAGATCATTCCATCGATCAATCACCCTTTCGGTGAAGAAGTATTTCCTGGTGTCTCCATGAAATCTTCCACCTTTAAGTTTTAGCGGATGCCCTCTTGTCACTGTGGGACCCTTAAGAAAAAATATATTTTTCCTCCACTTCAATGCGGCCCGTGATGTATTTGAATGTTTCTATCATGTCCCCTCTTTCTCTGTGCTCTTCGAGAGAATATAAGCGCAGTCTAGTCAGACATTCTTCATATGGGAGATCCTTAAGTCCTGAGACCATCCTAGTGGCCATTCTCTGAATCAGATCAGATCCGTGCCCTTAGTGAATCTAGCCCTATAAGTTATCTCCATTGGCATGGCAGGGGGGGGGGGGGGCAGACCACTCCAAGTGCTGTCTTGGCGGGTGTGCCTGTGCCTCTCCTCCTCTCCAGCCCCCTGTGTACTTCTTGAAATGTTTGTCGACATATGCAGCATCTTCCACCTCCTGTTTGCGCTGGCCTTGGCTTCCTTCTGATGTCACTTCCTGGTCAAGAGACCAGGATGTGATGTGTTTTGATCAGTATTTCATGTGAAACTGCATGTATGCATTGTCACTTAAATTATGGCTGAATTTGCATATCTTATATGAATTAATGAATTGTAAACCACTTTCAATTGTCTATTTACCGGTAGTCATTATAAGCAGTACATAGACATTTTTAATAAAGATAAAAGTGGGCATTCCACCTAAGTCTGCAGATAGCTGACGATACTCAGCCACTATTGGTTTATATGAATTTAGGCCAGCGAAAGGGTTGTCCTAAATTTGTACATAGAACCATATAGAGAACGGTTGTATATTCAGTAGCACTCCTTGCATGGATACAACACTTAATACCAGCACAACTCTTCAAACATTTCAGCCAGGGTTTAAAAAAAAAAATTCCACTGACCATTTGAATATTGGCCTAACAGATTTTAACCAGCTATTGGATAGAATAAGAATATTGGTCATTATCCCCTCCTCTTCATTTGAAATTTGCATATACTTCAGACAGTGTAACAGTACAGGGCCTTCTTACCATAGGCGAGTGTATGTATAGTTCTGAAATTTAAAATGCGAAAAGCTGTAAATATGTGTTGTGCTCCAGTTTGAAGGAACGGTGCTAAATGAATGTGAAGTAGTATTTTATTGAACAGTCTTCTGATTTCTTTACACTTAAAATAATGCAAACTTCTGAAGGAAAATCATAGCCAGGCCCACCAGCTGTAAGGTAAATTGCTTATACTGTACGTCATGTTTGTGTGACAAAAGTTTAGACAGTGAGACGAGGGTGTGAGCATTGTAGAGAAGTCCAGAGTAATCAATCAATGGCTGCTTTTCCCTCTTGAGTTCTGCTGTTCAGAAGAAAAAAATTGCCATCAGGAAATGTGGTGGTGCTTTCCTGGGAGCTGTGCTGTCAGCCACTGAAGCAGAGCTGATCATTAGAGCATGCTCAGTTCATCTAATTTGGGAGAAGGAGTCAGAGAGTAGGAGGAGGAGGGGGGAGAACAGGGAGAAGAAGAGAAAGGGGGGAGCACATCACTAAGGTTGTTTCCAAGCTAAGCCGCCAGGAGCTGGTTGCCAAGCACTTATCATTGCTTCGGTGAGGATTGCAGAGGCTGTTGCTGATTGAGAAGACCAGCATCCTGCTCTGCATTTTTTACAGAACAAGGGATGGTTTCATTTATCTTTTCGTTTGTCCAAAGAAAATGAAGAGAAACTGACGGCCGATTATTTAAGGATGGAGTAGTTGCCCAATCCTCCCCAGCTCTTTGCATCCAGACGCAGGGTGCAATCTTTTATTTACCTCTGCAGTGGGCACAAGTAAGTGAGCATGACCACAGCTAAAGAACAAAATGCTTCGGGGAAGTCAGCCCAGCAGCAAGAGCAGGTAACGGTTTTGGTTTTTTTTGTCCATTTTTCTTGCAGCGAAGCCATTCTGATCTGACCATGTACGTTGCATGCTACCAATTTAGCACCTGAGTCACAGCCAAGCAGTTGGGCGCTATAGGAGCTGCTGTACAGCTCTGCTCTGTGGTTTGCGTTCGGGGCTTTTGCTTTCCCACCAGATTCTTTGCCTTAATGAATCTGTTTCTGCATTTTTTTTTTTAACTGAAAAAAATGGACCTCACAGACGGCACTTAGAAGTTGGCGAGCACTTTGCAGCTGCGAATACAATTATTAAACTGAATTTCAGTTTCAGCCGTGCCGGAAAAACTGTACACGAATTACGTAAAGCACCAGCAAAAAGATACTCACTATGAAACAAACACATCAACTTACCCGCCTTGGTGACTTCCTTTTATAATGGCACATCCTTAAAACGTGCGCTGTCATGTAACTGTGGTCCCTTCATTATCTAATGGAACGGAAGTAGAAACTTTCACAGATAAAAGTGCGAATATCATTAGTGTGAAGCTGGTCTGCTCAGCTAAGTGATGGCATAGAGATTGGCTTATTCTGCACCTGTCATACAGCCAGTAGGGGGGAGGGAGGGGGGACGATGACGACAATGTTTGAGAGACCCACATTTAGCAGAAGCACATCAGTTTCCATCATTTTGTTTTCATACACACTGTCTGCAAGGTGTAAAAGCTGATCCCCATGGGATCTGGGTTTTTTCCTCCATTTCTATGGGCTCCTTTTACTAAGGTGTGCTAGCGTTTTTAGTGCGCGCACAAGATTAGCGTGTGCTATCTGAAAAATTACCGCCCGCTTATAAGGAGGCGGTAGCGGCTAGTAGCACGCGCTAAAACCGCTAGCGCACCTTTGTAAAAGGAGCCCTGTGTTCGCTTTCAGCTATTATAACTACTTTTGCTGTTTTAATCACTGATTGCAAGAGCACTGGGCGGTCATAAGCTCTTTCGAGACCCTTTAGAATAGACAGAGAAAGATCTTCTGTCACCCAGTTTCGCCTCTAGTGGAAGTTGTCTAGGAGGGGGGCGAAGAGATGTCTCGCTTTGTGCAGTTACAATAAGTGTTGTGAAAAGACACATACATCTGTTATTTGGGTCAAGAAAACTTACCAACTGCCAACTGGGCACTGTTTGAAGTTTGAATCAGTGGTGAGGATGTTTTCTGCTAAAGCATTCAGCATGTCCTTTTGCATTCCACATCACGTACTGTATTGTCTTGCTGTGAGGAGGGGCGGGGAGGGGGGGGGGATATTTCTGCTGAAAGACTGCTTTGGTAGCCCGAAAGTCCAGACTGGTTCTGAAGAAAGTGACCTTTGCCTCAGTGCCAATGCTAAATCACGGTAAAAGCGCAGCAGGCGTGTTGATATTCTGCAGGCAGTTTGCAATCCATCAAGCCTAAGCTACTCTAGAATTAAGCACTGGGCTCCCTGGCCAGCTGTGCTTAGCTTAATTTAATATGGCCATGTTGACCAAAACTGGGCTCATTTGCCCTGCACGAAGGCTCATTTTCCCATAACATAAAGCATTAAAAAAAACTTGCTTCTAGACCGCATAACCGTGAGGATCCATGCGGTTTAAAAAGAATAAGACAATTCAAGAGGAATATTTTAATTGCCCAGTTCAATGAGTGAAGGAGATTGTTTGATTCTTTTAGTCTCCATAGCTGCTTTGCTTGTTCACAGTTAGTTATGCAGTGTGGTTGGGGGTGGGGTGGGGGGCGTAGGCAATGGCAGATAGAGACTGAGATGGCCCATCAAGTCTATTCAAACTGTCACATATTTTTAAATTAGCTGAATATTTCAGAAATGTGGTCACAATCTGAACACGTTAAGAATGATATCTAGCTGGTCTTCTCAGGGAGGTTAATTTGCAGATAGTAAAATGATTTTAAGGCTATAATATGTTTTCATATGAAGCTTTATAACAACAGGAATTTGTTAGTTGTCAGTAAGACAAAACTATTTACCAATTTTAAACACAATGCAATTATGAGGTGGAGAGAAGAATTTCTTGATCTGCATTGATGGAAGCATTATATAGTATGTCCCGATAAACTTTAAAACCCAAAAGTTCTTCAGAAGGCCAAAAGAAGGAGTTATTTCCTTGTTTTGGTCTTTTGAAGAACCTTTGCGTCTTGTTTGACCGTTAGTTTTGAGTATTTGTGTTATGGTGGTCTCTATGTTAAACAGTAATTCTCTCTCTCCCAATTGAAACTTGGTAAAGATCTAGACTACAAAACCAAAGACAAAGGTCCACTGTGCAAGGGGGAAAGAACTGGATCTTCTTTAGAAGTAGCTGCTAGTACTATATAGGGTCAGGAACATATTTTCTACATTCTGTGATATCTTCTTGGTCTGAAGCCATTCAGGTCCATTTATAGGTCGTAAGGTCATACTTTCCTACCTCAAGAAATCATGGTGAAAAAAAGAAACTGTGCAAAAAATTAAAGGGTGCATTAAAAATGAAAGGCTTGTAGCTTAATTATTTTTAATGTAGACTAATAGGGAAAAGCTGTTATAAAATATTCAGCATATTTAAAAAGTTCACCTTCTGCTTAATCATCTGCTCCTGTGGGGGTTTTTTACCTCCAGAAGTTTCCTCTTCCTCCTTTAGTTATTTCAGCTAGGTTGAAACCAAAACCTGGATCTGGCTCCTTGAGCCCTTCTTCAAAACTATCCTGGGGTATTTTTCCAGTTCTCTACACACCTCATTCCCTACATTAGTCCGGTCACTGCAGTGACAGCCATAGACAAGGGTCATACGGTAGGGACCCTTCCAAATCCCTGCAACCAGGGTCCTAATTGCAGCAATTAGGTGTTGTCATAGATCAGCGACTGTCTTCTTCCTGTTCAGAAGCTATGAACACCATCTTTTAAAAGCATTTCTGTACCAAGACAGGGAGTCAACCCAGAAGTAACTGAAATGGTAATTGTAAAAGCTCATTTCTAGACTGTCCAATGCAACTCCTGGGACATAACGCTAAGCCAACAATGACCTACTTGAACTTGTAACTATATATAGTGGAACCTTGGTTTACGAGCATAATTTGTTCCAGAAGCATGCTCGTAAACCAAAATACTCATATATCAAAGCGAGTTTCCCCATAGGAACTAAGAAAAACTCGCTTGATTCGTTCCCACCCACCCCCATCCCCTGAGGCTAGCGGCGCTGCTCTACCCCCACAAGAACCGGCATTGCTCTTCCCGCTCATGAAGGCCCCCCCGCGTGATCCACCATCCCCCCGCTCGTGGCGCCCCCCACGCGATCCGGCACTTCCCCGCTCGCGTCGCACCCCCCCCGCCGTGATCCAGCATGCCCCAGGCATCCACCCACCCACCCGATCACATTCCTTACCCCCATTTGGCACCGGCACCAATGCACAAGACATGCTGGTGCCCGAAGATCTGCCTTCTTTGCGCTGGGACTTGAGCATCTGCACATGCTCAAGGCCTTCGGGTTCCCGTTCTCTCCGAGATTCTCTGAGATTCTCCGAGATTCTCGGAGAGAACGGGAACCCGAAGGCCCAGCATGAAGAAGAAGGCAGATCTTCCGGCACTGGCATGTCCTTTGCGTTGGTGCCAGTGCCGGTGCCAAATGGGGGTAAGGAATGTGATCGGGTGGGTGGGTGGATGCCTGGGGCATGCCGGATCGTGGTGGGGGGAGGTGCGACGCAAGCGGGGGGTGCCGGATCACGGGGGGGAGGGTGCCAGATCACGGGGGGGGGGGGGGCGCTCGTAAATCGAGGCACGCACGGTTTCCGAGGCACCGATTTTGCAAATGTTTTGCTCGTCTTGCAAAACACTCGCAAACCGGTGCACCCGTAAACCGAAGTACCACTGTATTTGTAACTAAGACCTAACTGTATTAATAACTGTACTGATCTATCTGTAATAGCAACTCTATTGAATGTCCATGTCAAACTGTCCGTTGTAACTTCCTGATTAACTGACCCAACCTCTTGTTATGTAATCCGACCTTGAACTGAATAGGTAAAAGCAGAATAGAAAACCTGATTAATATAACATAACACCTCTCTGGTATGCCAGCTAAGGCCAGTGTGAATGTAATACTTGTAAATGTCCATCACAGCTGACATTTTCTAAAAGGTGTGATGGTTGCACTAGCATATATAAGTTCAGGGAGAAGCCTCCCATTCTACCCATGCAGAACAACAGGGTATATTTCAAAGCCATTTGGGCAAGGAAAGTAAGGAAAGTTTAACTACACTGTTTCCCCCAAAATAAGACCTATTCCAAAAATAAGCCCTAGCATAATTTTAAAGATGCTCCTAATATAAGCCCTACCCCAAAAATAAGCCCTAGTTAAGATCAACCCCCAAAGCCCCCCCCCCAAATGTCCCCGACACTCCCTGACTCCATCCCTGACACTAGTGCTGCCCGATTTACCGAAAAAAATCAGACTCGTCAATTCAGTGACCTCCGGTGAGACCTGACATACCTCCGCTTTGAGGCATCCTAAATCAGCAGCGGCGGCAACGGGCTGCTTCATGGCCTTCCCCCCTGGGGCCTTCCCTCTGCCCTGTCACAGTGGGAGAGTCAGTGGGGTTCTGCTGCACAAGGGGATGGGAGGGAGGGATAGAAAGCCTCCTGATGAAGCAACAGGTGGCGAAACATGAGTCGAGGGGTCGGCTCGTAGAGAACAGCTTCAGCAGTTGGTTTTGAAGCACACAAAGGTACCGAAGAAGTAGAATAACCGCCACAGTGATTCAGATAAGCTGACGTGTTTGCTTTGCTTTATTGAAGTGATATACACAGCTTATTTGTTGGTGGTCGGGACGGTTTGTGCAGTGATGGTCCCATCGGCAACTCTTGCTTTCACTATAGTTAAGCACATACGGGTGTGAGTCTGAGCACTTACACATAAAAAAGTTATAATGTTTATATAGTGATTACTCTGTGAATAGTGTGGGTTATGTATATCACAGAGGTCTGAATATATTGACTCCCAGATAGTATTTAAGTTCAAACAATTTTTATTGATGCAAACAACAACAAATACATTAAAACTTGTATAACAATGATGATGCATCAAATATAATAATATGATGAACATATTGATGTGGTCAATATTACATACAACACCAAGGTGCTTAATATAATAATGATAATAGTCTTTTTTTCAATTTGAGAGTAATGCGGAGAGTCGAGGAGTTTTTACCATTTGAAAATTTTTGTATAGTTGTACAAAGTACAATTTGTCCATTATTTGATTATTGTAAAGGTTCGTAGTTGTACCATACCCCCCCCCCCCCATTCTGTCTCTTGGCTCTTGACTCTTGCTTGACTCTCTCTGGGTTCTCTTCTCCCCCTCTTCTTTACCACCTCACAAC
This sequence comes from Geotrypetes seraphini, assembly GCF_902459505.1. Lineage (NCBI taxonomy): Eukaryota > Metazoa > Chordata > Amphibia > Gymnophiona > Dermophiidae > Geotrypetes > Geotrypetes seraphini. The sequence goes on along the minus strand of NC_047085.1, from coordinate 469,687,002 downwards.
TAGACATACACACACATTCGTGCAGGTAAACCATAGGCTCTCTCTGCTTTGGGAAAGCCACATGTTTTCCTCTACCCAAACAGAAACAGCTCATTAACAAAATATCTTTCTGTAACTTACAAGCATATGTGCGGCGCATCTTTCTTCTAAGCATTGCACCTCTGCAATAACAAGCCTATTTCCACAAAACATACTTTTTATGCCACCACTCTTAGCTATTATTGTCTTATTCTACTTCCCGCTGCCTCTTTGAGGGTTGAATTCGGTATTCTCAGTATTGAAGCATGCAGAGGCGCCAGGCAGGGTGGGCCTGAGCCAAGGTCTGTAGCTATGCCACTGAACCATAGAGCTGCTGTAACTGCGGGCATCTAATTACTGTGTTGGCTTGTGTAACTTACTGTATTCTGTAACAGGCAAACATGAGTGTCATCATGGCCCATGCCCCTTCCATGCTCTGCCCACATGCACACACAATGCCACTTACATACACCCATCTACAACAACGATGTTGGTTTGATGCCACATTTGTGCATAAGTGTTGATTATATATATATATATATATATATAGGCAAAAGTGACACATAGCTGTGAGCACCATGTCATAAAATTGGACTTCATATGCCCTGTTGGAATTTCCTTTTTAGGAATTTTAGAATTTTTTTTCCTATGGGTAAACTCTGTTTTAATTGTGAAAACAGGTTTTATAAATTTAACCCGCATGAAAGTATTTGCAGTGGTAAAATGCATGAATTTTTAGACACGCTGCTTGTAGTTTGGCCAGAGCACAGTGGACCTATAAAGTACACACACAGACTCAAATTCTGTATATGGCGTCCTAAGTTGCTTGTGCAAATTGGTGTGCACAGCCAATTTGTATGCACAACTTAAATGTTTAACAAGTCAAACAGTGCCAATAATTGGCAAATAGCTCCTAATAATCAATGCTAATTGGCATTAATTAGAAGGTATATGCACAACTTTTTAGGAACATTTTATAAAGTGGTACATGCCACTTCTAGTGCGTGAATCTCAAAAGGGGAGGAACATGGACAGATCCTGGGCAATTCTAAATGTTAGGCAAACTGTTATAGAATACGCCCGATCTGGGCATAACTTAGGAGCAGGTATTTAGGCCTGGTTTTCCTTGGCCTAAATGGATGCACCTAAATGTTATGTTGTGCATGAAAGAGGAGCGGGACTTGGGTGTGATACTGTGTGAAAATCTTAAAATGACCAAACAGGTTGAAAAGGTGATGGCGAAAGCTAGAAGAATGCTTGGGTGCATAGGGAGAGGCATGGCCAGTAGGAAAAAGGAGGTATTGATGCCTCTGTATAAGACTTTGGTGAGAACTCATTTAGAATATTGTGTACAATTCTGGAGGCCGCACCTTCAAAAAGATATAAACAGGATGGAGTTGGTCCAGAGGAAGGCTACTAAAATGGTGTGTGGTCTTCATCATAAGGTGTAAGGGGACAGACTTAAAGATCTCAATATGCATACTTTGCAGGAAAGGCAGAAGAGGGCAGATATGATAGACATTTAATTATCTATGTGGCACAAATGCACATGATGTGAGTTTCTTTCATTTCAAAGGAAACTCTGCAATGAGATGAAAGGGGTTAGATTCAGAAGTGATCTCAGAAAATACTTTTTCACAGAAAGGGTGGTGAAAGCTTGGAATGGCCTTCTGGTAGAGGTAGTGGAGATAAAAAGCATAGCTGAATTCAAGAAAGCTTGGGACAAGTACATTGGATCTTTAAGAGAGAAGAGGCATGGTTAGGCAGACTAGATAGGCCATATGCTATTTAGCTGCCTTCATTTTTCTATTTCTATGTACATTCTCATTATTGAATGACCCAACACAGCCATGTTTCAGCAAACTTGCCTGCATCAGGGGTCAGCTGTTTTCAATTGATCTATGATGGTATATCAAGTGAAATAAGTCTTGGAAGGATTAAATTTAATATTCCTTAGCTTGTTCTGCTGCTGAACTCTAGCAGCTTTTGGGGTTTTTTTTTCTCTTTACCGCAAGTACGAATGTCTCTAGAGTTCAACAGCACAAGCTAAGGGATATTAAATTTAATCATTCTAAGACTTCTTTTACTTGATATACCATCAAAGATCAATTGAAAACAGTTGACCCCTGATGCAGGCAAGTTTGCTGAAACACGGCCCATGTCAGATCATTCAATACAGAGACCTTTGCTATCCCATTCTGCGAGGCTCTTGGTGCTTCTTTTATTTTGTCATTGTTTGGTGTGTACCTTGATTCCTTTTCCTTGTTGTTTTCTTTCCATGTAAATTTTGCCAGAATGTTGGTAGTGGATTGGATCTTGGGGGTTAGGAAGAACATAAGAATTGCCGCTGCTAGGTCAGACCAGCGGTCCATCGCACCCAGCAGTCCACTCACATGGCGGCACCCCAGGTCAAAGTGCCCTACGTCTAGCCTTACCTGTGTAAACATAGAAACATAGAAACATAGAAAAAGCGGCAGAAAAGGGCTATTGCCCACCAAGTCTGCCCATTCCAAGTATCCCCCCCCTGAGTTTACTCCCTTAAAGATCCCACGTGAGTATCCCATTTTTTCTTAAAATCTGTTACGCTACTGGCCTTTATCACCTGGGGTGGGAGTCTGTTCCAATGGTCCACCACTCTCTCGGTGAAGAAGTACTTCCTGGGATCGCCATGAAACTTCCCTCCCCTGATTTTCAGCGGATGCCCTCTGGTGGTTGAGGGTCCCATGAGCCAGAAGATATCATCTTCTGACTCGATGCGTCCCGTGATGTACTTATACGTTTCAATCATATCTCCCCGTTCTCTTCTTTCCTCAAGTGAGTACAGCCGCAACTTCTTTAGTCTTTCTTCATACGTGAGATCCTTGAGCCCCATGACCATCCTGGTGGCCGTTCGCTGAACCGACTCGATCCTCAGCACGTCCTTTCGGTAGTGTGGGCTCCAAAACTGCACACAGTACTCTAAATGAGGCCTCACCATGGCTCTGTACAACGGCATCATAACCTCAGGTCTCCTGCTGACGAAACCTCTACGGATACACCCCATCATTTGTCTTGCCCTGGAGGAAGCCTTCTCCACTTGATTGGCAACCTTCATATCCTCGCTAATGATCACTCCTAGATCGCGTTCCGCCGTGTATGTTCTGGTTCAGCAGGAACTTGCCTAACTTTGTCTTGAATCCCTGGAGAGTGTTTTCCCCTCCGGAAGAGTGTTCCAGTTTTCTACCACTCTCTGGGTAAAGAAGAACTTCCTTACGTTTGTGCAGAATCTATCCCCTTTTAACTTTAGAGAGTGCCCTCTCGTTCTCTCTACCTTGGAGAGGGTGAATAACCTGTCTTTATTAACTAAGTCTATTCCCTTCGGGGGGGAGAGGGGGGGGCTGCTCAGCAAGTACCATAGAGGTGGAGGTGGTGGTATGAGGGTAAGGAGATAGATTAGTGAACATGGCTGTTGGAATATTCTATTACCTTTGTGTTCCCTAAATAAAGCTGCAGATAACTAGTTTACCAACTAATGGCTCTCGCTGTGTGGATTTGCATTGTGGTGAGTTGGGTAGGAGGATATTATTGAGAGGGTGGGGCTCAATCCCAGTTGCCTCTGTTATTCAGTATCATGTTAAATGCCTTAAGATTGTTTCCCTTTAAAAGCAAAGATATTCTCATTCTTGAAAGAAATTATGTCAAATAGAGAGATGGAAAGAATTGCAAATACATTGAGGTTACATCAGTACATCTCGAATACAAAGTAAGCACATTTACTAACACTGCACACAGCCACGCACTAAATTGTTCTTAGGTTTAATTGCCTTTCTGCCATTATATGCCATATGAAATAAACAGTTTGATGGTTTGGGCTTCAGGTTTGATTGCCACTCTAAATTCTTTTTTCTTCCTTGCCATGTTTCTTTTTTACTTTACCTCCGAGCAGTTGATTACAGAGTACACTATAAATGCTAGATCACATATGGCTAACATAAATAATCATTTAGTTAACTGGAATATTGTGTATCCACATTACGAATGGGAAATTGAAGAAGAATGTACAGAATTGATACTGCTGTGCAATGGACTTGCAAATTTTTGAAAACTTCCAGTACAAGAGGACATTACAATTTGGTAGCACTATAAAGGTGTGAAGAAAATAGAGCATCATTTCCTCTTGTCTTCCTCCTTGCAAGGATTTGGCTATTTTGACTGGCTTTTAACTCCTGGTCTTTTGGGCTTCCTGCTCAATCAGAATAGGTCCAACGTCGGTCCTTGAGGGCCGCAATCTAGTTGGGTTTTCAGGATTTCCCCAATGGATCTGCATGAGATCTATTGTTATCCACTGCTTCCACTGTATGCAAATAGATCTCATACATATTCATTTTGGAAATCCTGAAAACCTGACCTGTCGAGGGCCGAGGTTGGATGCCTCTGACATAGACCAACTCTTCCATTTCTGGGATTTGTAAACACTCCAGTTTTTCAAACCAATGAAACAGAGCAAATTAATGGGTAAAAAGACTCAAGAAAATTGGATTTGCTAGAATAAATCTACTTAATAAGGGAAAAGGGATCTCAGCAACCAGTGCTTCAGACCATGAATATTTGACAGTCTGATAGCCAACAAATGGCTCCAATATCTTTCATAGGTTCCAAAAATCCTGTAATATTTACTTGCGTGCCATAATGTGCATTTGTGCAAAATTCAAAATTTTATATAAATCGATCTGGTGCACTTATCGTTTCAATAAAAAATTATTTCAGTCGACTCCATCCAATGGGTCCCGTTTCACCCTAGTTGGCGGGCTTCACTAGGGAAACTATTTCAAGAGCATTCCATATTATAGTTCATCAGAGCTTCTACACAGTCGGCCTAAAGTCGGTCACACAATTTTGGGTGTGGATGCCAGATCCATGTCCAAACTAGTTAGCTAATCAGGCAATAACTATCAGTTGATGGCGTTAATTCACAATAATTAGAATTTATGCTTGGATCTGTGCTATGTCCTATTCTATAACACGTGCGCCTAATTTTCTTAGTGAGCAACTCCAAAGGGGTTGTGGCTATGGAAGGGGCATGGTCGAGTCAGGGGCATGGTCGAGTCAGGGGCATTCCCAGAATTTAGGCACAATGTTATAGAATAAAGTCATTTGTATGTCTAACTTCCATAAGTTGGGTGCCAGCATTTATCTCATAAGAATAGCCCCACTGGGTCATACCAATGGTCCATCTAGCCCAGGGATCTCAAAGTCCCTCCTTGAGGGCCACTATCCAGTCGGGTTTTTAGGATTTCCCCAATGAATATGCATTGAAAGCAGTGCATGCACATAGATCTCATGCATATTCATTGGGGAAATCCTGAAAACCCGACTAGATTGCGGCCCTCAAGGAGGGACTTTGAGACCCCTGATCTAGCCCATAGCCCAGTCTCACAGTGACCAATCCAGGTCACTAGTACCTGGCAAAACTCCCCAAAATAGCAACATTCCATGCTACCGATCCAGGGCAAGCACTGGCTTCCCCCATGTCTGCCTCAATAACAGACTATAGACTTTTGCTTCCGGAAATTGTGCAAACCTTTCCTAAAGCCAGATACACTATCACCTCTTGCCACAACCTCTATCAATGTGATCCAGAGCTTAACTATTCTCTGAGTGAAAAAATAGTTCCTGCTATTGACTTTAAAAGTATGCCCCCATAACTTCATCGTTTGTCCCCTAGTCTTTGTCATTTCTGACGGAGTAAACAATCAATCCACTTGTTCCCATTCTACACCGCTCAGGATTTTGTAGACTTCAAACTTATCTCCCCTCAGTCTTCTCTTTTCCAAGCTGAAGAGCCCTAACTTTTTTAGTCTTTCCTCATACGAGAGGAGTTCCATCTCCTAAAGTTAGGTGCAAAATACCCGCTAAGTTATTATTCTATAAAAGGGCTCAGCATGGAGTGACCCTTACAGAATGCTAGCTTAGTGCATACCCTGAAGAAAGCCACAGAATGATGGATGAAATGTTGGTTCTACTTACCCAGATGCAGGGAGACCTGGATAACTGCAACAGTCACCAACACATGTTTCTGCTTACATTTCATATATGCATTTAAGTTGAAGGCTGATGGCAATAATATGAACAGTAGTTTTAGGTCACTGATGTAGACATTAGCTATAGGCCACCTATGAGGAGGTGCTGAAAAGTTCTCAGCCCAACCAAGAAGAGAATGATATGGATATGGTTCAATCAATGATCTGAAACAATGTCAAACAACATAGAATTTCATTTCTGCAAATTAGCACTTAATGTAATAAGGTAACACTCTTTTCAGCTACAGTGCCAAAATAACACTCAGAATTTAGGAAGTTAATTGGTTGGTCTGAGACCTTTTCAGTGTCCCCTCATATGTGAACATTATATATAAATTGATATTTTTTTTTTTGGTCCACAATTTTATTTTGGATTTCAGTCACCCCCCAGAATCTCAGGGAAACTACTCAGTTCAAACTGACTATTCTATATGTGAAGATCCTCAAGTCCCAACAAATGGAATCAGAGACCAGGGAAATATGGCAGAAAGATAGAGAAATGATCCTAGTTGAATTGGATACCACCAGCCAGGTTAAAAATAATTTTAAAGCTCATCTTGACGCATTGCCTGTGCTTATTATACTTTATGAATTCTAGAAGAAGTCTCTCTTTGGAACAATGCAAATGTTGAGGTGGGCCTTAGCAGTCACTCTGGTAGAGGAGTGAGGTTCATTCCTGTCATGCTTTGCACCAAATTAACCCTTTGGGATACATTACCCTAGCAGAAAATGGGAGCAAGAAGCTTGTGGTGATTACTTCCCTATGATGAAGACCTTATGCATTCTGTAATGAAAACCTGACAGATTTATCATACCACAATCTCATTAGGCATGCATCAACAGATAAGCAAGAGATCTCTCCTAGGTATGTAAGCTTAGTCTGAGAAAGTAAACATCACATGTTCTTCTATGTTAATCTTTCTTTCTCTTCCTCAGCATTCAAGCTTCTTCAATCACAATGCTATTTACTTTTAAAATTGCACATGTTCCTATTTATTAAAAGATCAGAACATCAAAGATTTAATTTCTTTAAAAATCCCTAAAAGTGCTTAACACATAAAGCATATCCTTTAGTAGTGATTAGAAAGCATTGTGATATTCTTTGTTAGAAGGGTGCAAACTCCTAGCTCTGTGCCATACAATTAACATGCTATTTCAAACTGACCCTTTCTAAAAAGGATAACTAACAAGAATTCAGTTTTCAGTGATGAAATACAATTTACATTTCTAGAGACTTCATAAATCTCTGAGCAAATGCAAAGCATTTAATTTCTGTTAGAATATTCATAGTACTAATGCAATAAATAGCCTTTCACTTTTCAGCTTAATCAATTCATTTATCTAGAAATAGATTAGTAAATCTTTTGAAAATAAACATTGAAATAACTTCTTGCATGATAACTTCCTATGAGGCTTTCTGTCAACATTATAATTTCAAGGGCAGAAAAACAGTACCAAGCACAATTATCCTCAAAGGAGGATTCAGCAAGCCTGGCCTCTTTCTCAGGAGTGTGTCCAGACTTGGTGAAGAATTTGAATAAAACAACTCCTATTCAATATCCCGCTGGCTTTGGGCCATGCATACTTTTAATCTTTGGTTATTTGAAGCATGTTGGTTGGAAGGAAACTGCAGTGAAGCTGTCAAGTCAGTGAAAAGGTAATGAAGTATAAACATCTTAGCATCGCTTAAATGCAGTCTCTTTGGAGCCCTTGTCATCTGCAGTTTAGCAACAATTTCTCTAGTAAAGATAAGAGAAATGTATGTATCATGCCTGATGAATATCCAGTTGACTGGGGAAAACAGAAACAGTATTTGATCTGTACCTTAAAATAAATTTACTCTTTTACACTAAGGGAGCCATATCTTTTTAACAAAACTTTATTCAGATAAGAGACAAAACAGCAAAGGTAGTTTTACAAGATTTCATAAAAGATGGTTCCAGAAGGTTCAGATATACCATTTATACCCCACGTATGCATTAATTTACTGAACTATTTTCAGCTCACTACTGCAAGAATACATAGTAATTCTCATTAGAAAACTCTCAGAAAGAGTACGTGCCCCTGACTGCTTGCTATCCGTATCCCACTGGCAGCAGGTCCCCGACAAATTCCTTTATATAGGCAAAACGTTCTGTAAATAAAATACAAAACATGTTATATGTGTTATGATCTCAGTAGTGTGTGAAATCAAGGAATTAGATAAAATGTTTTCTCCAACTATGCTCCTTCCCTCGCCAAGGCCTCAGCATGTCTTCAGCTGGTATATGTGCCATGGCATGCAGAGATCCCCTGGGCACGGTTTGGCCACTTCCTCATTGTATGCATGTAGTCTGGATTTTAGAATGGGAATATACTTACCACCAGGATCATTTTTCCCCTGACATTTTACATACTTTCAGTCATGCATAACTGTTAGCTAACTTCTCATTTAGACCTGGGCTTTGGAGGAGAGCTGGAAAGGTTAATTGTGCATGCCTCCGAGGAATTCAAAACCACCCCAAAATGTCAAACGTTTGAGGTTTGTAGTTTGTCTCCTCCACCAGTTCCCAGCAGCTGTGCAATTTTACAAAATCCACCACTTACATGTTTAAGTGGCCAAATTGTCACTTATCTCATAAATAACAGCAGTGGCATCTAAGAAAGCAAATAGAATGTTAGGAATTATTAGCAAAGGACTGGAGAACACAACTGAGAATATTATAATGCCTTTGAGACTGCATCTAGAATATTGTGTGCAATTTTGGTCACCATGTCTCAAAAAAGATACAGTGTTCCCCCGTGAGTTTGCGGTTTGTGGAATTACTAACTTGCGGTATTCTCCGACCGCCTCTTCCTGTACTAAAGTCGGGTTGCACCAATCGGGAGCTGCGTGTCAAAGCAGCTCCTGATTGGTGTAGCCTTATTTTAGTAACAGGAAGAGGCGGTCGGAGCATACCGCAAGTAATTTTCTTCACTCTCCTGCCTTTTGACAGGCAAAAATCTGTACTTGCGGTTTTTCAAAATTCGCGGGGGTTCCTGGAATGGAACCCCTGCGAATATCGGGGGGAGTACTGTACAGCAGAATTACAATCATTGATTTTGAGTTCCCTGGATTATTGTAACATCATTTATCTAGCCTCCAGTAAAAAGAATATCAAAAGGTTGCAGATTTTTCAGAACACAACTGTTCGTTTGATTTTCAATTTGAAAAAATTTGATCATGTAACTAAATTATATCAGAAGGTACGTTGACTCCCAGTTGGAGGAAGAATATTATTCAAGTTAGGTTGTACCTGTTAAGACATTGTTTGACTTTATACCTGATTATATTATAGGTCATTAAATTTACTGATAGAAAACGTTTTTCTCGACGTTTTAAATTATTTACTTTTACTACTTTAAAAGGTTGCATATACACAAGATTTTTCCATAAATTTTTATCTTTTCAAGCTGGATCATGGGACAAACCCTTTTCTGTCTTGATAACAAACTCTAACTTCTATCTTTCGTTTAGAAACATGCTAAAGACCTACCTATTTGACAAATTTATCTGAATGTGATTATAATGAACTGAGCTTGTACAGTCTCTTGATTGTTGTCAATTGCGTTGAACTAAGAGGTTACTGCGGTATATAAGTGAATTTGTTATGTTATGTTAGAAGGGTGATGAAAATGATAAAGGGGATGGCACGATTTCCCTATGAAGATAGGCTAAAGTGGCTAGAACTTTTCAGCTTGGAGAAGAGACGGCTGAGGGGGAGATGATAGACGAATACATTGAGCAAAATGGAATGGATAGATGTGAATTGCTTGTTTACTCTTTCAAAAATACATGGTCTAGGAGACTTGCAATGAAACTATTAAGTGGTAAATTTAAAACAAATTGGAGAAAATATTAAATAGAGCACCTAAAAAAATCAGTGTAATAAAACCACTCATCTTTATTCTATAAACAACATTTAAAGCTAGGCATGGTTTATAGAATAACACTTAGGCCCAGGCCCCACACTTAACTTTAAGTGCAGCCATTTCCAAACCTTTGCGCCTAAGGGCTCCTTTTACAAAGCCGCAGTACCAATTTCTGCATGATAAATGCAACACAGCCTGTGGGCTGCATTGCATTTGCCGCTTCGGGACTCGCTACCATGGCTTTGTAAAAGGGATCCTAAATTTGGCGCAGGTTCCCCCAACCCCCGCTTCTATTAATGTGCGCATAAATCTAAGGAATGTTCCTGATCTGTCCATCACTCTCCCAGGTCTGTGCCCCATCTTTTGACTCATATAAAAAAATCTAGGTGCAGATCCTGTGCCTAAATTTATATGCATAAATTTTAATTAAAACAAATTGCTCATTAAGATCCCAATTATTGGGGCTAATTGGTTTACTGTTCAATTAAATTGCTTTCATAAATTGGATCCCCCTTCCCCCCCTGCAATTTGCATGCACAATTTTTAGCACTTTTTATAGAATTTCTAATTAAACTCTAGAATTTGTTGCCAGAGAATTTTGGTAGAGCAGTTAGTTTAGCAGGGTTTAAAAAAGGTTTGCATAAGTCTATAAACCATTATTAACCCTTCATTTGGCATTGTTACTCTTCGTTCAACATCAAGTTACGTAAAGCAACCTTTTCACCATCTGCCAATTATAGGATTAAGATGGACTTGGGGGAAATCCAGTGCTTATTTCTGGAATAAGCAGTGTAAAACCTATTTTGCTCCCTTTGGATCTTGCCAGGTACTTGTGACCTGGATTGGCCACTTTTGGAAACAGGATACTAGGCTTAACGGTCCTTTGTCCCACTATAACAACTCTTATGTTCTTAAGTGCAGAGCTCTGGGTGGTCAAGCTCCGTTGTTTTGTTTTTTAATTTTCTTCGGTAAAATGGCTTCTTTTGATATGTTTTCTGGCTCAGTTCTGTTCTCAGTTTTGTTCAAAGGCATAACATCATATACGTTTGTAGTGCAAGCAGAAATTAATGTATTGACCTAAGGGGAGAGGCCTCCCTGAGGTGAGGGGTAGTTCAGCCTCCATGCTTTTCCATTGCAACCACTTCCTCAAGACATGCCTGTCAACAGTGTGAAATTATTTACAGTGTTGACTGGAGTACTTATTGCGAAACATGGTTGTCCTTGGAAACAAGTTTAAACTGATCCTGCAACAGCTCCAAATTAGCAGAGCCATCATGTACAATACAATACAATCTTTATTGGTATATCGCCAATACCTCCAAGAGGTTCACAGTGGTTTACATAAGTAATTATGGTGATACAAATTAAGAACTAGTGTTTAGGAATATTTAGGAATTATTAGTAACAAATTCATGAAATAGATAGGTCTTTAGGTCCTTTTTGAAACATTTAAAATTAGATTTTCAAAAAGATCTATTGTATCTAATGTTCCTAATGACTAAATACTGAAAAGTATCATTGTTTCTTAGGTTCAAAGATGGATTATTAGAAAATTTAACGAGATGTGGCATATACCGTATATATTCGAATATAAACTGGGATTTTGGGGACAAAACATTGGCCCAAAAATGGAGGTCCCGGTTTATATTTGGGTCAATGCCCCCTCCCAGAATTTTTTAAGGCCGCCGCCAGGCTCTTCCCCCTCCTCCTCCCTGTGCTGGTGGAGGTGCAGCGGGTCCTCTGTCAATCGCTTTTGGAGGTGCAGCAGGCAGGAGCAAGCTTTCCAAACTCCTGCCCCACTGGCAAACGGCTGCACGATCCAATTCATCTGAGCGGCACGAGCAGCAGCGCGATTTGGCGCTGCTTCTCGGCGCTAACGGCTTCCTTGTGAGAATTTGCGGGAGCCAGTAAAGAAGCCGCTCAGCGCCGAGAAGCAGCACCAAATCGCACTGCTGCTCGTGCTGCTCAGATGAAGAAATTGGATCGCGCAGCCGGTTAGCAGCGGAGCAGGAGTTTGGAAAGCTTTCTCCTGCCCACTGCACCTCCACCAGTGATCAGCAGAGGACCCGGTGCACCTCCACCAAGGATCGGCAGAGGTATGAAGATAGAGCAGGGGGCAGAGCCTGGGAGGGAGAGTGCAGAGTCTGACAGGGGAAGGAAGGAAGGGTGCTGGGTGCAGAGCCTGACAGGGGAGGGGAGGAAGGAAGGGTGCTGGGTGCAGAGCCTGACAGGGGAGGGGAGGAAGGAAGGGTGCTGGGTGCAGAGCCTGACAGGGGAGGGGAGGGCTGGGTGCAGAGCCTGACAGGGGAGGGGAGGAAGGAAGGGTGCTGGGTGCAGAGCCTGACAGGGGAGGGAAGGAAGGAAGGGTGCTGGGTGCAGAGCCTGACAGGGGAGGGGAGGAAGGAAGGGTGCTGGGTGCAGAGCCTGACAGGGGAGGGGAGAAAGGAAGGGTGCTGGGTGCAGAGCCTGACAGGGCAGGACACTTTAATATTAAGCCGCCCAACTTATATTTGAGTCAACCATTTTTCCTCCTTTTGGGGGGGAAGGGGGTCTCGACTTATATTCAAGTATATACGTAATCAGGAGTTTCTCCAAACTATATTTTAAGTAGAATACAACAGAATTTATAAATTATTCTCCCTTCTATAGGTGGCTAGTGAAATTCATAAATTATGTGCAGTCATCACTTTTCTTCAGTCTGAAGATTAATCTAATGGTTGTATTCTGTAGCGTTAGGAGGAGGTTTTTTTTTTTTTTTTGGGGGGGGGTTAGTACAGCTTGCATTCTAGAAACTTAAAAGGAAACCCGAGCTATTCAGAAATGTAAAATAGAAAGAATCTCTTTTTCTTTCATATGCATTAGAACATAAGAATTGCCGCTACTGGGTCAGGCCAGCGGTCCATCATGCCCAGCGGTCCGCTCATGCGGCGGCCCTCTGGTCAAAGACCAGCGCCCTAACTGAGACTAGCCCTACCTGCGTACGTTCCGGTTCAGCAGGAACTTGTCTAACTTTGTCTTGAATCCCTGGAGGGTGTTTTCCCCTATGACAGACTCCGGAAGAGCGTTCCAGTTTTCTACTAGAGAATGACACGGGGAAAAAATCTGTCCCCGTCACTGCACCGTCCCCGGCCCACCATCCTCTGCACCGCCCCGTCACCGCCGTTCCCTTCACCGCCCCGTCACCGCCACTGCCATCCCTTTCACCGCCCCGTCACCGCCACTGCCATCCCATTCACCGCCCCGTCACCGTCCCCGCAGCATCCATATAAGCCTTAGTACTGCAATATTTAGCTTATTCCTTTCTTATAAATCAAAGTTCCTGCTGCTGAACTAGAGAAAGAGATGTTCAGCTGGCAGGGCTTTGTTTATAAATTTTTATCAACACAACTAATATACTACTTTATCCTAAAGCAAAAAATAAATAAATAAATATAATTTTTTTTCTACCTTTGTTGTCTGGTTTCTGCTTTCCACATCTTCTCATTCAATTCCTTCCATCCACTGTGTGTCTTCTCTCTGTGTCTTCCATTTGCTGTTACTGTGCCTCTCCCTTCACCCCCTCCCACAATTGGTTTAGCACCCATCTTCTTCCCTCCGCTCCCCCATAGTCTGGCATCTGTCTTCTTCTTCCCTTCCAGCGTCTTCTCCCCACTCTGCCTTCCACATTTCCAAGGAAGAGAAACTTTTCCCTTTCACCTCCTCCTTCCTTGTGTGAGCCAGAACACGTGGTCCCCGCAGCCCCCACCCGCACGCCGGCTCGATCGTTTAACCAGCTTCCTCTCTCCAGCTCTCCTTAGTTTGCCGGCTTTCTTTTTCGGCGACCGGCACGCTTTCAAAGAGCCGCGCATGCGCGGCTGCTCAAAGTTCAATCTTCTGCTCTGCTGCAACTTCCTGTTTCCGGTTGGGTCAGAGCAGAAGATTGAATACTGAGCAGCCGCGCATGCGCGGCTCTTATGAAAGCGTTCCGGTCGCCGAAAAAGAAAGTCGGCAAACTAAGGTGAGGTGGAGAGAGGAAGCTGGTTAAACGATCGAGCCGGCGTGCGGGTGGGCGGGTGGGGGCTTCGGGGACCGCACGATCCTTTATTCCTCACTGCGGTGACAAGACCATTCACCGCTCCACGGGGCGGTGATGGCCTTGTCCCCGTCCCCGCAGAGGCTGCTAATTTTCATTCCCCGTTTCGGGTAAACCGCCACCGTGTCATTCTCTATATTCTACCACTGGGTGAAGAAGAACTTCCTTATGTTCGTACGGAATCTATCCCCTTTCAATTTTAGAGAGTGCCCTCTCGTTCTCTCTACCTTGGAGAGGGTGACCAACCTGTCCTTATCAGTACCTTTAATGTTTCGATCATGTCCCCTCTCAATCTCCTCTGTTCGAGGGAGAAGAGGCCCAGTTTCTCTAATCTTTCGCTGTACAGCAACTCCTCCTGCACCTTAACCATCTTCATCGCATTACCTACTTGTTCCTAGTTCTTCTGGGAATTGCTGTTTTACCAATAACGATTTTTAGCACATGTCAATCAAAGTCAGCGCATGTCAATCAAAGTTAGATGCCGTTTGTAGAATCATATCAATCAAAGTTAGCGCAGTAGGTGCCATTTTGCTAGGCACCTACTGAGTTAGGTGCTGTTTATGGAATCTGGCCCATAGGGTCTCAAAAGGAGAGGAGGGGATGGCAGATGGTATGGATGGGCAGGCTGGATAGGCCATGTGTTCATCATTTCCTGTCATTTTCTCTGTGTGTCTGTGGTCATTATCACAGAATGAGAGAAATCTCTTCCTAAAATAGATATAATGTTATGGCAAGAAGTTAAGGCTTCCAAAACCGAGTGGCCAAACAGGGTTTAAATGCCAGCAAACTGCTTTATGAAGGCAATTTACTTTCCTAAGTCTCACTCAGGCCATCAGCATCAATGCCTTGCAACTGTAGCTTAATTATAAACATAAAGAAACCTGACTTACACCCAGTGAAGCAATCGGTGGCAGGGTTCCAACATGAAAGACGCTTGTCTTACCTTTTGGGCTATGGAATACATGTGAGTCACTTTGGTTACAGAGATTTCCTCAGCTCTTCCCATGTCCTCTCTGTCTTCTAAGCACTTATCCTTCTTGATCTGGTCCTTGCCCTCCTGGCTATTCTCTGTCTGACCTCTGTGAATGTGGGCCAGTGAAGATGGGCCTTAAGGAGAACAAGGATTCTCCTAACCACTTTCTCAAAATAAAGTAAACAAAACAAAAAAGACCATATATTAAATGGTAAGTTCAGTAATTTTCAAATTTCAATACAGTATACTGTATAGATATAGATATGTGGAGGGGCATTTTCAATAGGATGTCTAAGTTTAGACATTTTGGAAAAGACATCCAGAAATCCAGGAGAGAAAATGTCCATTCTCAAAACAGCAAGACATCTATCTTTTTTTTTTTTTTTTTTAGAATGTCCTATGTAGATGCTTTGGTCCTTAGTACAGTATACCCCCGTGAATTTGCGGTTCGCGAATCGCAGACTCAGTCTTTTGCAGTATTTTCTGAGCGCCTCTTCCAGGAACTAAAAGCAGGCTACATCAATCAAGAGCTGCTTAGATGCGCCAGATAGCATGTCAAAGCAGCTCCTGATTGGTGTAGCCTGACTTTAGTTCCTGGAAGAGGCGCTCAGAAAATACTAAGAATGATCCCGCACCTGATTTTCAGCACCCACTGCTACCCCTACAGCCCTCTCTTACCTCCGTTCCGCTCCTAAACCGTATTCACGGTTTTTCAAAATTCGCGGGTGCTCCTGGAATTTCAGGGGAGTACTGTACTTCTATCTTTTTGGGCCATTCTCAAATATAAAGACATCCACATGAAAAACACACAAAAGCAAGGTTTTTTGGACATTCTAGCAGCTAGCATTCTTAACAAACTGTTCACAGACAGATGAGCATTCCTCAGCACAGCAGAAGGATTACTGCAGAAAATGTCATATTAAAAGTCCCAGGTACAAATGTCACTTTAACTTGCTTCCATTGTATGGTGAACCCTCCAAAACCCACCCAAAACTTACTGGACCTACCTGTACACTACAACAATAGCCCTTCTGTCTGCAGGTATCATCTTAATATAGGTACAGTAGGTTTTGGAGGGCTCACCAGACAACAGAAGCAAATTAAAGTGACATCTATACCGGAAACTTTTAATGTGAAATTCACTACAGTAACCTTTAGGGTGCCCCATCTGCTCTCTGGGCTCAAATATCTGTATTAATATCTGAAGCTGCTTGGGCTTAGAACTTTTCAGCATCCCCTCGTAATACAGTTTAGAACAGACATGGGCAACTCCGGTCCTCGAGGGCCGGAATCCAATCGGGTTTTCAGGATGTCCCCAATGAATATGCATTGAAAGCAGTGCATGCAAATATATCTCATGCATATTCATTGGGGACATCCTGAAAACCCGATTGGATTCCGGTCCTCGAGGACCGGTGTTACCCATGTCTGGTTTAGAATGTACTTGTTTTTTAACATCTTTAGTTATTATTATTATTATTATATTTGATATACTGACCACTGGGGGAGTAAGGGTAGGGTTGCCAGATTTTACAATTGTAAAATCCGGACACCCTAGACCCGCCCCCCCAGGTCCACTCATCTCTGTCCCAGTCCTGCCCTAGCTCCATCCCCCGCTACCTGCTTTAGTTAGGCAGGAAGCTTTTCAAAACCCAAAGTGCCGGGTTTTGAAAAGCCATCCAGACCTCCAGTCATGTCCTGAAAAGGAGGACATGTCCTGGGAAATCTGGACTTCTGGTAATCCTAAATAAGGGGGAGGCATGCCTTAAACCCTCCAGTGGTCAGTTTGAGCTCCTTTTTAGCATTTAAATGGTTTTAAAACAGGTTTAGCTCCAAATGTCTAAAAAAAAAAAAGCCCAGGACCTTTTGTTAACGGTTTGATTACGCCAGAGGAAGCGTCCAAGTCGTAGGCCCACCCAAAACATGCCTCTAACACGCCCCCTTAAGATTTGAATGCACTGGAGACAAAACAACCAGAAAGACGTTTAGAAAGTCTGTTTTGAGAATGCCCACTTGGACGTTTGTGGCTGTCTATCTTTTTTGAAAATGAGCCCCTTATTATACATATAGATATATTACAAGTTAATGTATGTTTGATTAGCATTTAGTTGTAATCTGGAACATAATAGCTGAACATTCTATATTTGGATTGGCGATTACTTCTATTTAGATTAATTTTTTGAAAATTCTATGCCAATTTGCAGAGGCATTTTACATGTACAATGAAAACAGAAAACACAAAGTATGACTGTAGAAACAATGGCAGGGGTTATATGACTAATTCTGTTGTTGCTTCATGAAAAGCTAAAGCTTTGAAACCTTATTTTGACAGTTGGAATCACTTGGTACTAGCTAACCAATTAACTGGAAAAGTCAGCAAAAATCAAATCACTGTGGGAAACTTTCAAAGTAGCAGATGTGAGGAGGTAGCTTGCAGAATCTTAAAATAAATTACTGCAGTGAAATTGGACCACTGCCTTCGTTTGTTCAATAGTTTGTCTTTCAAGTAACTAGTCCAAACTAAAGCTCCTTAAAATATGATAGCTAAGTAATATTACAATGTCGGGAAGGTTGAATTATTCTCGTCTTTGACTCATGGGCTTTGCATTTCTGTGTAGTTTTCTGAACAGGCAGGAGCCTTCCTCATTTCGAAGTTTGTATCTTTGTGGCGGGTCATGATTTTCTCGGTTTGTCAACGGCAAAGATTAGGAAGCTGCAAAGATCATGCAAGACCTTTGCAGCTGCTTCCATTCCAAAAATGTTCTTGGGTTTGTAAAGCGTATATCAAAAGACCATAAGAGTTATGGGAGGAACATGTAGAGTCTTAAACAAGAAGTGACCATGGTTAAACCCATGCTTAAATGAACATGGATTGTCCAGATATTTGGAAAACAGGCTCACTAAATGCTGATGGTTGTATAGATTATTTATTTATTTTAGTATTTATATACAGCTTATAACCTAAGTGGTTTATATTCAGGTACTCAAGTATTTTCCCCTATCTGTCATGATGGGCTCACAGTGTACCTAGGGCAATGAAGTGTTAAGAGACTTGACCAGGGTCACAAGAAGCAGTGCTGGGTTTGAACCTGCAACCTCAGGGTGCAATCCTAACCACTAGCCACTCTTCCACTCCAATCGTTAGAAGACATGGAAGGGGACCTATTTTTAGTTTAAATTTAGCTTGTATAAGAATCAAAGAAAAAGATAGATGGAAACAGGCAGCAGAAGACATGGAGACCAACAGCAGATACTGGGCATGCTTGGGATAAATATGGAGAACTGTGATAAAAGGCAGGGTTGAGAAGTCAGG
The DNA here is from genome assembly GCF_902459505.1 of Geotrypetes seraphini. NCBI lineage: Eukaryota > Metazoa > Chordata > Amphibia > Gymnophiona > Dermophiidae > Geotrypetes > Geotrypetes seraphini. The sequence continues at coordinate 469,668,676 of NC_047085.1, read as the reverse complement.
TAAAGAGCATGGGGGAAAATTATCAGGGTGGATTGCCATTAAAATGTGTTATTTCCCTTGTTAACTCCAGTTATCAATAACTAGGCCTCATTGCATAAAATGGAACTTGTGTTATTTTACCACTAAATCATATTAGTTTAATTAACACATCTTAATTGTAGCCCACATTAATAACTATGCTCTGTGGATGATAGTATAGCAAGAAAACCGGTGGAGGCTTGTTGATGGGTATTTCTATTTTCAAATACTTAGGCTGATGGAAAAAGCAGGTAAAGAATCTGACATGAGCAGAGGGCCTGAGATAATCTGGTTTTTCCTATGTTACTCTATGAATATCTATCTCTCCATCACTCTCGACTGTATGTATAGATAGATGTACCGTATTTTTTGCACTATAAGGCGCACCTGACCATAAGACGCACCTAGATTTAGAGAAGGAAAACAAAACAAAAAATTCTGAACCAAATGGTGTACTAATATATTTAATAAATTATAGCAGAATAATATTTAAAACGTGTAAAGTCAACAGCGGTATTAGGAACCATCATCACTGTCATTAACAAATGAGAGACTTTAAGGTTCACCCTTCTAGTTTTCTAGGCTGTGCACTCAGCCCCCCTCCCTGCCAGTGTCTGAACCTATCCCCCTTCCCTACCCTTCCCTATTCCCCACCCTGTTCCCCCTCACTCCCTGCCAGGCTCTGCACCCTGTCCCCCCTCCCTGCCAGACTGTCCCCGGTCCCCTCTCGGGTGGTCTAGTGGTAAGCCGGGACAGGAGGGATCTGTCCCAGCCAACTAACAATTTTTTAAACCTCCCCCCGTACCTTTTTAAATCCTGGTGGTCCAGTGGTGTATCGGCAGGAGCGAGCTTTCTATGCTCCTGCCCAGCACTGAGCCCCTCCATTGCTGGACGGCTGCCTCATATCTTGCGGCCAGCGGCGCACAAGGCAGGAGCGAGCTTTTCGCACTCCATCCTGGGCCCATGCCACTCCCAGAATGGCTGCCATCAGTTCTTGCCAAACTCACAAGAACTGATGGCAGCCATTCAGGGAACGGCGCGGACCCAGCCTGGAGTGCGAAAAGCTTGCTCCTACCTTGTGCGCCGCTGGCCGCGAGATCTGAGGCAGCTGTCCAGCGAGGGAGGGGCTCAGCACAGGGCAGGAGCACAGAAAGCTCACTCCTGCCGGTACACCGCTGGACCACTAGGATTTAAAATGGTACTGTATAAGTGACATCACGGTCTGTGACGCAATATTTGCTCCATAAGACGCAGATACATTTCCTCCCACTTTTAGGTGGAAAAAAGTGCATCTTATGGAGTGAAAAATACGGTAGTTTTAGATACATATACAATAAATGGATATAGGATACATAAATATAGATATACATAAATGTAAATATCTATCTATAGATAGATTTACTTGTATGTGTATAAAAATTTATTAACTGCATTTATGAAAAGATTCACCCAAAGCAGTACACAACAGAAATAGCCTGCCACAGACAATTTACATAATAAAATAACCAAATGGCAGCATTATCATAATTAGAATAGTGAATATCATTTATAAAAATATTAAAAAGAACAGGCCCCAGAACAGAACCAGTTCCTGACCCAGTCTGTGTGGAGCACTGCCAGAGGCTTTGCTAAAATCTAAATACACCACATCTAGCACACATGTTTTAAGTCAGTGGTTCCCAACCCTATCCTGGAGGACCACATGCCAGTCGACTTTTCAGGATAGCCCTAATGAATATGCATGAGAGATTTGCATATAATGGAGGTAACAAGCATGCAAATCTGCCTCAAGCATATTCATTAGGGCTATCCCCAAAACCTGACTGGCTGGTGGTCTTCAAGGGACAGGGTTGGGAACCACTGGTATAAGTGACCTGATAGTCAGTCACCACAGTCATTATTGGGGTAGTTTTATAAAGGTCTTCACATGGGTGAAATTAATTTTACAGAGGGAAAATGGTTCTTTCGGTGAAAGTACAGTTAGGGGCAGTGGCATTGTAAAGGGGCGCAGACTGCCCCGGGCACCATCTTGGAGGCACCAGCACCTCTCCTCCTCTCCAGACCCCCCCCCCCCCCTTTTGTACCTCTTTGGCTCTTTGCTGATGCAAGCAGCATCTCCAACCTGCTGCTTACTGTGGCCTTGGCTTTCCCTCTGAAGTCACTTCCAGGAAGTGACTTTAGAAGGAGAACCAAGGCCGGTGCGGGCAGCAGATTGGAAATGCTGCTTGCTCCGATAAAGAGTTAAAGAGGTACAGGAGGAAGAGAAGGTGCTTGTTCGGTGGGGGGTGCGGTGGGGAGGGCACCACTACCCCAGGTGCCTTCTCCCCTCTGTAAACTTGGCAGGACCTTAGAGGCCTCAAAACTGTATGGGTTGACTTATTCCATAGGCACCCTAGATCATTTCATTCAAGGGCTTTGAAGATCAGAGATAGGGTTTTAAATTTGACGCTTTAGTGCAATTTTTTCAGGAAGGGTACGATATGGTTATAAGGTTTGCACCCTCTATCAGTTGCATAGCTGCATTCTAAATTGTTTGGAGCTGATGCAGACTCTTATGTGGTCAGATAATGTACAAGGCATTACAGTAGTCTAGCCGTGAGGTTATCATGGCATGGGCCACTATAATCAGACTTGCCTTTTTTTGATGAATGGAGAGACATTCCATAGTTGCTGCAGGTGAAAGAAGCAGTTTTTAAAGGTTTCTCTGAATTTACTGTCTTGTAATATAGCCTGGAATTTGGTTTATGCTTGCACAGCTCACTTGTATCCTCTTTTGCTTTTATGTGCTGGAGAAATACACTGTGGTATTCTTTCTTTTTTAGATTGGTATTTAATTTATGACTCCACATATCAAGTAGCTTTCTGTTGACTGCCACAAGGGGATTCTACCTGAAGGAGTATAGATGGGCAGTATTTCCAGCTCACAGTATCACATACATATTTCAGAACTTATACAACATAAAGAACTCCCTATATCAGCAAAAATCATAAGATTATACCATCTCAACCTATAGATTATGTCTCAACTGCCCATTTGCTACATTACTTCAATCAAGCAGCACAAATCTAATAAATCTAAATCTAATCTTCTATTTCTGTGTTGCTCATACCTAGGTAGGCTCAAGGCGACTTATAGAGAGGGATGAGGAGGGAATAGGGGGGAGGGAGAAGAGAAGAGGGAGGGGGAGGGAGAAGGGGAGGATACAGGTGATTAAGAGTCAAATAGCTGAGTTTTCAATTTCTTCCGGAATATGGTGTGGTTAGGTTCCGTTCTGATCGTTCCAGTTTTTTACACCAAGAAAGGTGAGCATGGAGTGGAAAACATGTTTGTATTGGAAAACACATTTGTATTGAAGATTTTTTGTGGAGGGAAGATTTAGAAGTATTCTGCTGAGGGTTCTGCAAAAAAGATAATCCACTATAATAATTCCCTTAGCGCGCATACGCACTTCAAATTTTGTGGCTCCCTGCATCTGTAGCTCCGTGGCCGGCAGAATGTTAAAGGATGCGGCGCATGTGCACGTTTGGGGCTGACATCGGGGAGAGAAGGAGGCAGCGGCGACTGAACTACAGAGCTAGGGGAGGGAAGGCCACAACCACTGCTGCTCCCTCTACCTCCACGGCCTTCTCATCTGCCTCCACTTTCCCCTCTGGGTCAGAGCACTGTTGCAGCTCTCTGCCTTCCCGGCACTGCTGGGGCAAAACGGAATGGGGAGAGGGAGAGCGAGACAATTTTCTACGCCTTTCGATTGGCCAGACAGCTGCCAAAGAGGGCGAAGTTCATTAGGTCCGAGAGCTGTCAAGGAAAATGCCGTTAAGGACCTCATCTCCGTGCCCTGAAAGCCTTCAAATGGGCGAGCAGGTACTTTGGGATTCCGGAGATTATGGGCTACTGCGGCCACATTCTAAGCCACTTACTAAGCCACTGAATGTCGGAAACCTGAACCTGTGAAGTTGGTGGCCTTTGTTTGCCCTCATGCAGGTCCTTCCCATGTGTTAAACCTATTTTTCCCGTGATTGTAGAAACCCTGTTTTTCTGTTTATTTCATTAATGACCATACTCTAATGTTGCAGATAAAAACAAACAAACCTCAAACCTTAACTACAGTATCAAACAAAAAAATATCAATACACAGTGGCCAAAGAGAGAAAGAGACAGAAAGACAGACAGACAGACAGACAGACAGCGGCTAAGGAGAGAGAGAGGGACAGAAAGACAGACAGACACAGAGAGCGAGAGACAGAGACAGAAAGACAGACAGACAGCGGCCAAGGAGAGAGAGAGACAGAAAGACAGACAGACAGACAGTGGTCAAGGAAAGACACAGAAAGAAAGAAAGAGAGAGAGAAAGCGCCCAAATAGAGAGAGGGAGAGACAGAAAGAAAGACAGCGGCCAAGGAGAGAGAGAGACAGAAAGAAAGACAGGCAGATACATCCATTCTAGCACCCATTAATGTAACGGGCTTAAAGACTAGTAATAATAATAATAATTTATTTTCTTATATACCACCCAACCAGAAGTTCCAGGCGGTTCACAGCAAGAGAATTGAGACATATCAGCGAAGACACAAAACACAGTAGAATTCAGTGGAATATAGTATGATGCAGTGCAATGTAATATAATGTAAAATCATCGCATAAATTTACCAAACAAATAGGTTTTTATCGATTTTCTGAACTCAAGGTAAGATTGTGGGGGATGAGGGCTCCAAAATCATTTCCCATCAGCCATGAATTCAACATAGCACTCATCGCCAGCTAGGACACTTGAATATTCAGAAGGGCACTTTCCACGTAAAAGATGATATTCAGAAAGTAGAATAGTAACTCAAGAAACAGAATATTAGCTTAAAAAGCTTGAACAAACAAATGGGCCTTAAGCAGCTTTTTAAATTGCAAAGTTATCTGCCCAAAACTAGAATGAAATTTGGAACAATACAATACAACTTTTATTTAAGTAAAGGAAATGAGAAAGGGTTGCAGTTAATTCAAAATACAGCTTCAAGGATGATTTGGGGGGGGAAATCAAAATTCGATCATGTGACACATTTGCTGAAGATCCTGCATTGGCTTCTGTTTTGTTTAGAGTCCCGTTCAAATGTGCTTGTATAGGATTTAAAACTATACATGGACTCTTTGGTTCTCTGTTTCCTTTGTCCTTAAATATGTTAAGATTTTCGGGTTGTAGAACCATTCATACATGTAAACTCTGATTTCCCTCTTTTAAAGGTATCAGATCAGTCAGTAAAACTGCTCATTCTTTTTCGTTTTTATTGACTGCCTACCTTCTCAAATAAGATCTTGTATTTTGCTTCAGGTCTTCCGAAAAATCTTAAAAACCATGTTTCAACATTTTCTAAACAATAATTTTTAAGGACTGCAATGTTATCCCTTTTAGATAAATTGCCCTGTTTTTTAGGGATGAGTCGGTATATATATCTAAGATTAGATTACTTCAGCATTGATATTCAGCAGCTAAGCATATGGAGGCTATTGCAGATGGCTTACGAGGAATGCATAAGTATTTTAAAAACACCACTTTTTATACCTATCCCCTCCCTCTTTTTACAAAACCACACAAGAGGTTTTTAGTGGTAGCTGGTGCGCTGAATGTTGCATACAAAAGCATGGAATATTATTACTGACTGTCTATTGTCCTAATTAGTTTTTCCATATAATAATAGTTCTCAATTCTGTACATATATAACATCCCCCCAAATTGTTGTGGTCAAGTTTCCTGGCCCCTGATATGATGACCATGAATTAAGGAACAATGTCTTATATGACAACATATGTGGTCTTTATGTTTGGGACTGAGTGCTGCTCAGTAGAAGAGAATGAGTCTTCAAGTAGCATATTTTTGGAAAAATGTGACATGAATATAATTTGTAAGTGATATTATACCTTTCTCATTGTGGGCACTTCTAGGTGCTTTGGCAAGCTTCCATTTCTGCACCCATCTGTTAACTTAGAAGCATCCCACAATTGCTCTGTTTGAACGGTTGTTTAATGCATGCTGGGCTTCCTGAAAGCTCACATTCACTGTTTGCCATACAGTCTGAGTCACTTTTTTCTTGTGAAGTCAACAAACACAAATGTCTTCCTTAACCTTTGTATTAACTTTTTTTTATTTTTTTTTTTTTGAAACAGTGAAACATCCAAAAATGGCACAAAGTGGTAGATGAGACTTTTTTCACAAAAATAAGTAAATTGCTATTTTTGAAACTTATTTTTAAGACATTCCCCGCACTTCATCTAAATCTCAAAGGGGGGAGGGATGTGTTTTAGCTAGGACTAGGGTAGGCTTATAATTTGTCTACAAACTATGGGAAATGCTAGATATAAAATGCTCAAATATAAATAATATCTTAAAATTAGTACTTTGCAAAGCTTTATCTAATATCTTACTAATTAATAATATTTGTGTATTGTACTCAGTAGTTGCTACTACGGTCATGTTATAAAATATATAATGACCATGATTTTATAGGAACCATCATTGCACACACAGGTTCCCAACTCCTCCATTTGTCCAGAGAAGAGCAGCATGATTTCTAACCAGTGTTCGTGATTAAATCCAACTTGAATAATTCAATAAGAAAAAAAAAACCCTCAAAAAACCCCAAAAAAGGCTGCACGTATTTGTTTCCGTTTTGTTGAGTGCTGGTATGTAGAAAATCATCTCAAAGGTTTTTTCGTGCGCCCAGTGACTTAATAATCTACTATGTTGATCACTGTTATTTCTTCAGATTCATTTAAACAGTTATAATTGTCTTTGTCAACTTAGATCCGCTGTTTGTCAACTCAAGCTGAGTCTCGCATCCATCATCAGGGTAAACAGACGGTTATCAGATGGTACTGACAAAAAATATTGACTTTACTATCATTCATTCATTTGATCAACTTAAATTATTTTAATCAAAGAAATGAACTTACGGTACATTGTTGAGTCTGAACGCTATCATGGCTTCTCCAAAGGAAGGACTGATAAAGGAACAAATTCTCTACCTCTGTATATACAGTGATGCCATTAATGATAAACCAATCAGGAAAGACTATACTTGACCAATGGCATGTACTGCCTACTCCAACGGTGGGCCATTCAAGCTCATGGTTCAGACCCGAAGGCATAACAGTATTCCAAGTATACATAAGAACATAAGAAGTTGCCCCCGCTGAGTCAGACCAGAGGTCCATCTTGCTCAGCGGTCCGCTCCCGCGGCGGCCCATCAGGCCTAGTGCCTGAACAGTGATCCCTGACTAATTTTATAACTTACCTCTAATCCCATCCCTATAATCTACCTCTACCAGCCACCACTAAAAACCTCTTGTGTGGTTTTGTAAAAAGGGGGAGGGGATAGGTATAAAAAGTGGTGTTTTTAAAATACTTATGTATAAATTATCTTCTGTTCTTTGTATAGTAACTGCTATGCTAAATCACCTCCTAATTGTGTATTTATTTTTAATAGTACTATTAAACGAAGCTGGCGCAACATGTAACCTACTTGCAACTAATGTTCAGTCAGTGGAGCCTCCATGTTTTTAGTACGAATGGTACTCAAATGTTCAGATATTCTAGTCTTAAGCATAAGCACATAAGCACATAAGCAATGCCTCTGCCGGGTCAGACCTGAGGTCCATCGTGCCCAGCAGTCCGCTCACGCGGCGGCCCAACAGGTCCAGAACCTGCGTAATAATCCTCTATCTATACCCCTCTATCCCCTTTTCCAACAGGAAATTGTCCAATCCTTTCTTAAACCCCAGTACCGTACTCTGCCCTATTACATCTTCTGGAAGCGCATTCCAGGTGTCCACCACCCGCTGAGTAAAGAAAAACTTCCTAGCATTTGTTTTGAATCTATCCCCTTCTAATTTTTCCGAATGCCCTCTTGTTCTTTTATGTTTTGAAAGTTTGAAGAATCTGTCTCTCTCCACTTTCTCTATGCCCTTCATGATCTTGTAGGTCTCTATCATGTCTCCTCTGAGTCTCCGCTTTTCCAGGGAGAAGAGCTCCAGCTTCTCCAATCTTTCAGTGTATGAAAGGTTTTCCATGCCCTTAATCATTCGTGTCGCTCTCCTCTGGACCCTCTCAAGTATTGCCATATCCTTCTTAAGGTGCGGTGACCAATACTGAACACAGTACTCCAGGTGCGGGCGCACCATTGCCCGATACAACGGCAGGATGACTTCTTTTGTTCTGGTCGTTTTTAATAATACCCAACATTCATTTTTAATAATACCCAACATTCTGTTCGCCTTCTTCGCGGCTGCTGCGCATTGCGTCGTTGACTTCATTGTTGTATCCACCAGTACACCCAAATCTCTTTCAAGGTTACTTCCCTCTAATACTAATCCCCCCATTTGGTAGCTGAACATCGGGTTCTTTCTCCCTATATGCATGACCTTGCATTTCCCTACATTGAATTTCATCTGCCATTTATTCGCCCACTCCTCCAGTTTGCTTAGGTTCCTTTGTAGGTCCTCACACTCTTCCGTAGTTCTGACCCTTCTACAGAGTTTAGTGTCATCCGCAAATTTTATAACTTCACATTTCGTCCCCGTTTCCAGGTCATTAATAAATACATTGAACAGCAGCGGTCCAAGTACAGACCCCTGCGGAACTCCACTCGTGACTTTCCTCCAGCCCGAGTAGTGACCCTTCACTCCAACCCTCTGTCTCCTGCCTGCCAACCAGTGTTTGACCCATCTGTGTACGTCTTGATCGCTCTTTGTGTTTGACCAATGTAATAAAGGTCACAGGGGCAAATGATACAATAAATTACAACCGTTGTATTGCAGTCAGTATGATGTTGCAGTGTACGGTAAATACCTGATTGGATTGGGGTATTTTAATATGATCAGCCTGTATGGCGAGTTCACAAAACGAACATCGTCCACATGCTGTGTGTCCTGAATTGGCCTTCGCATCCCTACTTGATGTTTTTAATATTTCTCCTAAATTTCTGTTGCGTATGTAAGCGAATCTAGGCAGTTCATGCAAATTGGATGTAATGCTAATACTTCCTGATTTTTTGAATTAAATGCGTTTTAGAAGAATACGGTAACACACACACCATAGTTTATGCGCCTTTATCTGGGTAACTATTAGTCTTAGTCCATTGTGAATACGTGAACTTAGCTGTCTTCTATGCTTTCTTGATAATCTGGGGGTGGATACCCTCTTGACGCAAACCTGTTGGTCAGTTCCTGGGGATTATTATGATATGCTTCTTTGTTGGTACGTTTGACCCTAAGGAATTGGCCATAGGGTATGCTATCCCTCAAATTTTTGGGATGGTAACTTTTATAATGTAGGACGGCATTACCGTCAGTCTCTTTTCTGTATAACTTAGTTATAAATTTGCGATTTTCTTTCATGATTTTTATATCAAGAAACTGAGTTCTATTTGAATCCCATTTGTTCTCGAACTTGATGTTATGATCTACCTGATTGATATATAACAAAAACTGTTGAAGTTGGGCTACGGTGCCCTGCCACACCATGACCACATCGTCTATATATTTCTTCCACGATCTAATGTAGGTGGTGTAAGTGCTAGTATATACACTTCTCCTTCCGTACTCGCTGTGATAGGGGGATTAACAGAACCGCAAATACAGAAAAAACGCGAATAACTTTTTCATATGTTATTCGCTGTTTTCTATTAAAAACCATCGTGAATATGGTGAAACCGCGAATAACATGGTGGGAGACCTGGCCTGTTCCTGAAGGAGAGGCAAAAAATGGTGAAAAAAGTGCTAGGAATGGGCAATTTTCTCTGTAAACGCTTGGAATCGAGGATTTCTCTATGCAAGCTGATGTAATTTGGGGGGAGGGGCCAGCAAGCTAAAAACCGTGGATAATCAAAACCGCGATTGCTGAAACCGCGAATACGGAGGGAGAAGTGTATGTATCTTTGCTCAGATTTTGTCATGAATAAGCAAGCAACCGTGGGGGCTACTGTGGCCCCCATGGCCACTCCCTTGGTTTGTAAGTGGTACTTTTCCTCAAATTTAAAGTAGTTGCACTTAATCACAAACTCGGTCATGGTGTACAGCAATTTTCTTTTATCTGCTGATATAGGCAGTTTCTCTAAGTAATAGTTGATACAGTGAGGGCTACATCTTGGGGGATGTTGGTGTACAAGAACACCACATCCATAGCGATTAACAGGATCCATTTTTGATCATTATGGGCTCCTTTTACGAAGGTGCGCTAGGGCCTTAATGCGTGGAATAGCGCACGCTAGCCGCTACCGCCTCCTCTTGAGCAGGCGGTAGATTTTTGGCTAGTGCGCGCTATAGCGTGTGCTAATCCGGTGAGTGTGCTAGCACACCATAAAAGGAGCCCTATATGTAATTGTTTTAAGTATATAAATATAATGTTGAGAATCTTTCACATAAGAATCTGCCTGAGAAACAAATGGTTTCAAATAATAACTACATTACATTACATTGATGTCTTCTATCCCGACAATATCTTTCAGTTCTAGGCGGTTTACAACAAGAAATTAGCCTGGGCATTCCCAGGGAGATTACGCATTGGGATAATGGTTCTAAGACTGACAATCTACCTGAAACTATAGGACATCCAGGGGGATTTTTTAAAGTTTTATGAATTTTAGGAACAAAGTAAATGTATGGACACTTAGGATTTTTTCTTTGATTGATATAGTGCCCTTTAAATTGGCTTGTGCCAATATTTGGGGCAATTGTTCACAGATTTCAAATGTGGCATCACTGTCCAACCCTTGATAAAACATTTTGTTAGCAAGTTGTAGATAGGCTTCTGCAGTATATTGTTGAACATCCATAACGATCACTGCTCCCCCTTTGTCAGCTCGTTGTATTACAATTGTAGGATCATTTTTTAATTGATTCAACGCTAATCAGGGCCGGATTTAGATGAAAAGAGGTCCTAGGCTATTCCACTTATGAGGCCCTTTCACCTCCCATTTTTAAGTTTGTAAATTACATGAGAGGTAATAAAATATATCATTACTGTGATATATATCAATATGTTAAATGAAACATGTTATTGGTACTAACCTTTATAAAAAATGTAACACGGATCTTGAGGCCCTAGGCTGAAGCCTAGTTACCCTATAGGAAAATCCGGCCCTGACGCTAATTGTTCTTCCTTAGAAAGGTTGTGGTAAATCTTATGTTGAGTTAGATTTAAATTGTCTATGTCTCTAAGAACAAGTTTTTTTTTTTAATATTTAAATTTTTATTAAAAGTTTTATAATCAGAAATATACATTCACAGCAACAGATAACAAAAATAACCGATACAGAGTAATCAACTAGTACAATGTTAGAAAAAACATACCATCAGTGCAATTTTCACCCTCAATCCACCCCTCCCCATCCCCCGCTCCACAGAAGTAATATCCAAGAACATATGACCACCAGAACTCATCCTTCCCACCCCCCACCCACCCAGAGCTAGCATACTGACAGAGGACCAGAACCAAAGTGACCTTTTAAAGAGCATCCAAAATGGCTCCTACTTTGAGCCAAGTAGAAGTATGGGGTACATAGGTAAAGCAACGTTTAGCCACTGCCATCTCCATCTTCCCCAGGGACAACAAACGGGTGAGCCAATCCGCATGAGTTGGGGCTACCTTTCAGAACAAGTTTTTCAAAGGTAACGAATGGGTAAGGGGCCCTCGTAGGGACCCATGTTGCCTGAACTTTACCCTGTAGGAGAACTGTCATCTGATCCCTATTTTCACTAAGCATGAATCTATAAGCGGCACCTAGCCATGGATTGAGAAATGCTCCGACTGGCGCCTACAAGTTTATAGAATCAGGGCTTAACTGGCTAATGCAGATTTAACATGTTAACATTCGGCTGGTAGCATGCACTAATTGGAACACTGGAAAAAAAATAGTGGGAAAGTGCTGAAAAAGTAACACATAACATTTGCAGTTATCACTCAGTAAAAACCCATGTTTGAAATATATTAACTGCAAATTTTAGCCCACCTTAGCAAAAGGATGCCTTTAATTTATCTAGTTAAGTCCAAATATAGATGGCAAACTGTCTTTCAGAATGTTCTCTTTTGGGTCTTACAACTATTATTAGAGTAGCTGATGCGTTAGATTGTCTTCTTTACTGATTACGTCTTTTAAAATGAGAAGGATTCCTAAGTACCTTAATGAAGAGCACAATTAACATGGCGCTGGCTGACTTGCCTTCGCTCCAGTTTTCTGACAGATCTGTGGACTAAAGTCCACAAGGATTACAATGTAGAAGTAATCCAGGTAAGAGGAACTTATAATAAGCAGCACACATTCTGCTGCATACCTCCAGCACTTAGAAAGATAAAACAGCAAAAGTTTTATTGCTGATGTGCATCATATCTAATAAAAAAAAAGCTTGAGTATATGTTAAATAACTGAAGGAATTAGCATGAAATTTGATCAGTTTGAGGCTTTGTCAGCATAGAAATTAAGATAGTACAAAAATCTTTCTCTAGAGATAGATTCATATAGATAGAAATTGATAGAGATAAGACATGTAGCTAGATAGGTGTGTATGTACGCAAGTACACACTCTGCATATGTATAAAGAGAGAGAGGGATACCGTATTATACTCGAATATAAACTGGGATTTCCCAGTTTATATTCAGGCAAGTGCCCCCTGTCCTCCCTCCCTGCCCTGTTCTCGTACCTCTTCTGCCGATCCCTGGTGGTCCAGAGGTGCAGCGGGCAGGAGCGAGTTTTCCGCGCTTCTGCCCTGCTGCTAACCTGGTCAGTGATGGCTGTTGAGAGATCTGGATTAGCGAGCAGGAGCATGCTTTGGTGTTCCTGTTTGGCGCTGAGCGGCTTCTTGACTGGCTCCTGCGAATTCTTGCGAGAATTTGTGGGAGCCAGTCAAGAAGCTGCTCAGTGCCGAGCAGGATCACCAAAGCGTGCTCCTGCTCATTGCTGCTCAGCAGCAGAAGAAACCAGATCTCATGGCATCCACCTACCAGGATAGCAGCAGGGCAGGAGCATGGAAAGCTCGCTCCTGCCCGCTGCACCTCTGGACTACCAGGGTTTGGTAGAAGAGATACAAAGACAGGGTAGGGAGGAGGGACATGGTGCAGAGCCAGGGAGGGAGGGGGACTGGGTGCAGAGTCTGACAGGAGAAGGAAAGAAAGGGGCTGGGTGAAGAGCCTGACAGGGGTTGGGAGGGAAGGGGGCTGGGTGCATTGCCTGACAGGGGAGGGAGGGAAGGGGGCTGGGTGCAGTGCCTGACAGGGCAGAGCATTTGAATATTAAGCCGCCCGACTTATATTCAAGTCAACCATTTTTCCTCCTTTTGGGGGGAAAATGGGGGTCTCGACTTATACATGTATTTGGATCGACTTATATTCGAGTATATATAATAATAATAACAGCTTATATACCACATTACTGTGAAGTTCTATGCGGTTTACAAAAGATTAAGCAGAGGTACAAATTGACTGACTTCAAGAGAGGAAGAAGAAAGAGAAGTAATAAGACAGGATATATGGTACACAGTAGCATAGTAAATGATGGCAGAAAAAGACCCTCATGCTCCATCCAGTCTTCCCAACAAGGTAACCAGAGCCTTGCCCATCACTCTGTAGACTCGGGTTGTGATATATTGCTGACAGTAATCAGCTTACCAGTCAAAATGCCTTCTCTTCCCTTTAAAGCCACACAGTGTGTTGGCTCTCAAAATGAAAGTGAAGACTACCTAAAACAAAAGAAAACGAACAATGCCACAAATGTCATGGGACATGAAATGAAGCAAAAAGTTTTTGTCTGCCCATCCCTATTATCAGTATAGCTGGCAGTTAAAACTAATAGCACAGTGAATATCTCTTCAAAGTATAAAGCTTTGTGTGGCATGAATATTTGCAAACTGGAACTATGCCCCAAAAATTTGAATTCAGGGTATCTTCAATAGAGCACCAACATTAAAATATTTAATCTGTTGATCAACATACTATTTTAATTCTGACTTGACGAGACTTGGAGTTGTGTGGCATCAGATGTGCACTGACGTTATGCAAAGCAGAAAAGCTGTGTTATAAGAAGGTGAAACAAAAAACTATGACAGACAAAGTCGATTATATGTCATGCATCCTAGATGAAACAAAGATAGTAGAGGATTATCCCTAGGTACTGTATTTCAAATAAATTTATTGGAAATACAAAGCGCAAAAATTATATAAGCTTTTTTGTATGCATAACATGTTTGAACTAATGCCAAATACCACATCTCAAATATATTAATTATACATTCATCAGTGAATAAAGTATAAACTCTTTTTCATAAATATTATTTTTAATTAATATGAGACAAACATTTTTCAGCTAAAATAAAAACAAACAAACCCCCAAACCCCTGTTTAAATAAACTTCTGAAATTACCTGGTATAAATAGAGAAAACAAAAAGTCCAACAGGACAAAAAACCCACGGGTTCAAGAACACACAGAAGACAGTGGGAACGGACAATGAACACTTCACTGAAGATCACTAATGTGAAAAAAATCTGGTTTATTTCAATAAAGGACACATACACAAGCTGTGGTCCCGACACAGCACTTTGTTTTGGCGTATAGAGAAACCTGCATCAGGGGTCACTGTAGCATTGTAATTAATGAAAACAGTTTTTCAGCGCTCGGTCCTTTCTTTTGCACGTTTGATTGACCCAGTTTTATTTTTACAAAGGACAGCTCACATATGTGTCCTTTATTGAAATAAACCAGATTTTTTTCACATTAGTGATCTTCAGTGGAGTGTCCATTGTCCGTTCCCACTGTCTTCTGCATGACAAATAGAGAAATGCAATATATCTAATCTAATCTAGTCTTCGGTTTATATACCGGTCATCTCTCATTGGAGCTCGACTCGGTTTACAAGTAGTCAGGAGTCCAGAATATACATAAAATAAGGAGAAGTATGGAAAGTAGAAATAAATTTAGTCTATCATAAAAATAGATTGTGCAATGTTAGCGATTAGTAGATTCTGCAGGTAAACTATTTAGGTATTGTGAGAATAGCAGGGTTTTTAAGGTTTTTCAAAACAATTGCAATTGGTCTATCGTTCTAATAGAACCAGGAAGTCCATTCCAAATCTCTACCAACTTGAAAGCATAGGACTGACAAAGTTTCCCAGCTGATTTAATTCCCTTAAAAGAAGGAAACGATAATTTGTACTTCTGTGTGTTCCTCAAGTATAGAGGGAACTGTGAGCATTCCAATATAAAGGAATCAAAGGATCAAATATTCCATAAAGAAATTTGAAAATAATGCTTGCGCATTTAAATTGGATCCTACTAAAAGATTACTGTATATAGCTATGAGTATCAGGAAGGCGTGGTAGAGTTTTTTGCACTTAGGGGTAAATTTTGTATACGGCACCTAACAAATCGGTGCTGAAAAAAAGCGCTATTCTATAACCCATACTTAAAGTTAGGCACGGTTTGTAGAATAGCTCTTATGCCCAGGAACAGTGGTGTAGTAGGGTGAGTGGCGCCCCTCCCCCACCAACTTTCCCGCCCTCCCTGCTGCGTGCACTCCCCTTCCCTTTTTAACTTCTTTGGCGTGAGCAGCGTGCCCACATCGATGTCGGTTCACCCTTTGACATCAGTTCCTAGACGCAGGTCTTGGAAGTGACGTCAGAGAGAGTGCCAATGCGGGCAGCAACTTTGCGCCAGGGAAGTAAAAAAGATATGGGGGAAGGCAAGGGGCATGCCCGTGGGGCAAGGGGTGCCACGCCCTTAAGAAGACCACGCTCGAGGCGGACCGTCACCTCTGCACCCCTTAACTATGCCACTGCCTGGAAACCATGCCTAACTTTAGGTCTGGCCGTTTGCATCAACAAAAATGTGGTGCAAATGCCTGTGCCTAAATTTGCACACGTAATTTGTAATTAATTCTAATTAGTACCAGTAATTGCTTGTTGAAATAACTATTATTAGCATTAATTGGCTTGTTCAAATTAAATTGCCCATGCAAATTGGACATATGCCCAAATTTGCACTTGCAATTTTCTGTGCTTTATATAGAATTAGGGGTTTAATGTATGGTAACTGCAAAGTCTATCCAGTAAGGGGGTAAGTCTATAAGTGGATGTCTTTATTTTGGTGGCCAGATGCCACATGGTGAGAGTCTATTCTATAATGGCAACAAGACATCTGGATTCTGTTATAGAATACTGATGCACCTACATGTACCACAAATTGCCCTTATAAGGAATGCTGACCCCTAGCAGTAGTACCATGAAATTACCACCAGGAATCAATGGGCACCATTTTACACCTGGAGCCAGATGGAGCAAGAGTGAAATGGGACTACTCCTATCCATAGGCAGCGGAATGCTTTTTTGTTTGGGGGGCTCTAAAGCTCCGCCCCAGACCTGCCCAAGCCCTTCCCCAAATCTACCCAATGCCCGCCCCAGACCCCACTTCCATAATAATAGTACCAATTGAAAATGCCATTTTTTCCATTCATTTTTCATATACACACAATATAATCTTATTAACAATACACAATGGTAACCACAAAATGAAACTACACAAAGCACATTCTTTTCCCCTCCCCACCACTGCACTGTGCAACGTCTCCCTCTCTCTCACTGTCTACCATCTGTCTCTCTCTCATTCCCTCCCTTGCTGCAAAGGGAATGGGGAAACAAAGAGAGAGCGAGAGGGATCCAGAGTGCATCTCTCTCACCCCCTGTATTGCCACATCCAACATTTCTCCTTCTCTTATTCCTCAGACTGTGTGCAGTGTCTTTCACACCTGCCCAACAGCCCCATGCCCAACATTCCTCCTATCACCCCTCTCCAGCTCCATGCCACATATCTTCCTCCATTCCCTCCACCAATATGTCCAACATTCCTCCCTCTTGCATCCCTTTCATTTGTTCCACTGTTCCCTCTCCAGCAACACATCCAACATTTCTCCCTCTCATCTGTCTCTACCTCACTCCTCTCCCACCACCATGTCCAACAATTCTTCTTTTTCTTCCTTTCCCTCACACCCATGGCTCAAGCATAAAATCTAGTGATTATAAAAAAATATACCTTCCCCCCTTTGACTAAGCTGCGTTAGAGGTTTCTACCCTTGCCCAGAGCGTTAAATGCTCTGACGCTTCTCAAATTATTCTTATAAGCATCAGAGCAGTGTTGGAGCATTTAGCACCCTGGGCCGTAGTAAAAACCTCTACCACAGCTTAGTAAAAAAGGGCCATAATTTATACATAAACAATACACATAAAAATACTATTAAATATTTAAAGTGAATCAATCAATATGAAATGAACCATTCTGACTTGTGAATCCTTATTTTTTTTAAAAAGTGGAAACATGAGTAGAAGTGAAACACCCTACAAGCAGTGACATACTGTACATACTAAGGAGAAAAGTGCTAAAGAAAAAACTGGGATCCATTACATAGGGCTCCTTTTACTCACGCGCTACAATGCCACGCGCGCTAGACGCTAACGCCTCCATACAACTGGCGTTAATTTTTCCGCATAGCTCGGGGATTAGCGCGCTCTAAAAACGCCACTGCAGCTTAGTAAAAGGAGCCCATAGTTTAAAAAGACTTTGTAATTATTTGAACAATTAGTATGACTTTTGAAAATACATTAGTTCAATCTTTACTGGGAAACTCTCTTAGCAAATGTTTTGTGCTGTATGCCTCATTTTGTTGCTACGATTTAATCACAACTCTATCTTCTTCGCCAAAAGCCATTTTGCTAAAACAGATCTGAATGGCTACTTCAAGACTGACGTCATTTTGAAAACAGGGATCATCCAGTTTGTACAACATCTTGCAGTGACACCTAACAATGATAGTAATAGCATATTTGTTATTGGGTTATTTGGGAAAATGTTGGGGGGGTTCCATTTTTTCCAGAAACCATAGGGCTCATAATTGAAACTTAAATACGTCTTAAAACACGCTCAAGTCGGCACAATCTAAAAGACAGGTCATCCAAGTGCCGATAATCAAAACGGCTTTTTGAACTTATCCAGGGACATTCAAGGCCTCTGAAGCCTGCTGTGTGCCCAGAGCTAAAAGGGGCATTTTTGGAGGAGTAGTTAAGATAGGACGTGGGTGGGATGTGGGCTGACCTAGACTTAGTCATCCTGCAGGGATAATTGAATGTTTGACGAGACTGCCTAGGCGAAACTTATACGTTGTGAGTTAGATGTAAGGGCAGGTATATGCCCCAAAGTGACCAGATAACCACTGTAGAGACAAAGTAAAGACCCACACACACTCCCCCATGTTCACTGACCCCGTTGCACCCCCACAAAATTCAGAATAAAAACGTACATACTTGACTCCAGAACCTCAGCACCTGGCATAGGAAAGCCTAATAGAGCTGCACTAAGGTGGCTTAAGTAGTCGGAGGGGGGGGGGGTCCCCAGTCCCAGTCCCAGTCCCATAAGCCAATCTAACCATTACATTCATGGTGAAAAATGTGAGCCCACCAATAAAAACCCAAACCCTACTCTACTGTCATATAGGTGGCACCTGCAGCTATAAGTGCTATTGGAGTTGTAGACAGGTGGGTTTTGGGGGGCTCACCATGACCTGCAAGGTAGTTGTGGTGAGATGTTTATGTGGCACCCTTTTTGTGACATTCACAGCAGTGCCCTGTAAGGTGCCCCACTACTCTGTCGCCATATCTGGGTGGCCAGTCCATCACTTTGCTGGCTCCTCCCATGTCCAAAAGGTCTTGTTCTAGGCGTTTGGGACTTACAATTTTTTGGACGAGAATGTAGTATAAAGATAGAAATAGTGGCGTTCTGGACGATCAAATAGCTGGACGTAGAAGTGGACGATTTTTGACAAAAAATTGGGGGACGTATTTTTCAAGAATGGATTTTGGACGTTGCAGACTTTGGGTGGCTAACGCCCTAGGCCCAAAACGGACTTAGACGTTTGTTTTGATTATGCCCCTCCACGTGTTTAAAAACATGCTGTCACCAGCAGAGCCTTTTGTAAAATTGTTATAGGGCTGAACACAAGCTTGCATGGACGTCTCAATTCCAATCACATCAGTCTATGTGAAATGGGCTCTGAACTCACCTTGCTTGCCAGTAGTGCCTCATCTATTGCAAGGTGGGCTTTTTAGTCCACTATAATAAATCTTTTTTTTTTCCATGTATATGTGTTAAGAGTGTTCTTTATTGATTCCAGTTCAGCTGGAGGAAACAGGTGTTTTGGAGTAAGCAAACAAGGTAGAGTGGGGGATAGACATGTGGACAGTTGGTTTGGGCTTCTTTCCTTGTAGATCACACTGATACTCTCTGTGGTTTTCCCCTCCTTTTTAAAAAAAACAAAAACAAACCAACAATATCCAAGTGACATTTCAGATTTAGAATGAGGTAATGAGGCTGATGGATAAGATAATCAGTCGTTCCACAGTTCAGAGAAAGGCGGGCCTGAATTCTTTATTAAAGGCGCATTATTTCCCCATTTCACCCCTGTTTGGCCTTCAGCACAATCTCTGCTCTAGCTTTGAGTAGTTATTTATTTTTCACTTGCCAATTGTTCTGATTAGCTTTCTTTCTGGCCTCAAATTGAGCAGTTATTTTTTAAAATGCTGCAAGCTTCTGTGATAAGAAAGAAATACATAATATCGGCACCGTATCTCTCCAGTTAAAAGTATTAATATATACTTTTACAGATGAAATTTAGAACCGGAAATCCACAGAAATCTGATCATCACAATGTTATCATTTGCTGTTGTCATAGTAATACATGTTACATTTCCCAGAAATTAAGGAAGAATAATACCTCATTTTTGAAAACAGTCACGTCTAGAATTCCTAAAGAGCACCTTGGTAGTAATTTTATAAATCAATCTCTGAATGTAAAACTATTATAAAGTTGCAAATCTATACATGTACATATGCATAACAAACAAGCCTAAACATATAGGGGCAATTCTATAAGTGGGTGCAGGGATGTAGTAAGGGGGGGGGGACGGAAAATGGCCCCCTAGTCCTTCCCTGCCGTACACACTTTCACTTACCACGTGCCTCTAACTCTTAGCTGGTGTGTGCAGCACCTTCAACCAGCTGCTCGTGCCAGCCTTGGCTCTCCCTCTGATGTCACTTCCTGGTCATGGAAACAGGAAGTGACTTCAAAGGGTTAATAGAGATGAGGTTAATAGAGATGAGAGGATGGAGAGTCTTTGACTGTACTGGTAATAGCACATGAGTAGAGGGTGGGATTTAGTAATGTTAAATATTTTGAGTTAGTTGTCTACGGTGTGAAAGAAGAGAGTTTTTAATTTTTTCGGAATCTGTTATAGAATGTTTCCATCCTGATGTCAGTTGGGAGGTTATTCCAGGTCTTGGTGCCAAGATATGTGAAGAGCGAGTTTGTATTTAACCCCTTTGGAAGATGGGAGTAAGAACATAAGAATAGCCCAGTAGCCCTTTCTCACGATGGCCAATCCAGATTCCTAGTACCTGGCCAAAACCCAAGGTGTAGCAATATTCCATGCTACCGATCCAGGGCAAGCAGTGACTTCCCCCGTGTCTTTCTCAATAACAGACTATGGACTTTTCCTCCAGGAACTTGTCCAAACCTTTCTTAAAACCAGCTACGCTATGCGCTCTTACCACATCCTCTGGCACTGCCTTCCAGAGCTTAACAATTCTCTGAGTAAAAAAAAAAATTCCTCCTATTGGTTTTAAGAGTATTTCCCTGTAACTTCATCGAGTGTCCCCTAGTCTTTGTAATTTTTGATGAAGTGAAAAATTGATCCACTTGTACCCGTTCTACTCCACTCAGGATTTTGTACAAGTGAGTTCAGTTTTCTGGTTGATGTAGACCAGGAATTGACAAATAAGTTTATGAGTGGTTCAGCAGTTTTTGCATATAAGATTTGAAACATCTTGCAAGATAGTTTGAAGGTGATACAAGTTTTGACAGGCAGCCAATGTAAGTTCTTATAGTAGGGCGAGACGGAGTCAAATTTTTTTAGTTTGAATATTAGTCTGACTACTGAAATTCCAAAGATTAACAAATAACAGGCTTATCTGCATTAGGAAAAGTCCTTCATGCTGATAATGGCCAGCGTTTCACATTCATGGCTGCTTCTGGGTGTGAACACACTGCACAGATCCGTCTTGTCGGAAACATGGCTACTAGATACCGCCCCATAACCATGCCTACTTTCTGGTAGGCACCTTGGAGTAGACGCCTACCTTGAAGTAGGAGGCGCCTACCATCTAATTTATGTGATACAATTGCAATTTTCAATTAATGTGTCGAATAAGGCTTTTTAAATAATTAAATGAGGCGCCTAGATCAATTCAATTGCAATTTTCAATTAATGTGTTGATTAAGGCTTTTTAAATAATTAAATTAAGCGCCTAAATTAGCTAGATGCGTTAATTTAAGCGCCCAACTTGTAGGAGTCTTTTACAGAATACCTGAGAGCCTATTTTATAAAGGAATCCAGGTGCCCAGATTCTATTATAAAATACTAGTGTCAGATGGCATCATTGCGGCTTTTATGTAGTTCTCTGCCCGGCCTTCCAGAGATGTTATGATACAATGGAAGATCTCTGTTTCACTCTACTTTTATAGCGAGAACTACACCCGAGCTAAGTATTAACTGATTAGTAAAAACCCTATAGGAAATGAAAGGGGTGAAAGAGTATTTGAACATTTGAATATTTATACTTTTAAAAAAGTCTATAGAGACAAATAAATTAATAAATTAAAAAAATAAGAAAGAGACGGCTGGACCGATGATAGCCTGCATATAGGCTATCTGCCAAGACTGGTTCTAACGGCTAATAGCTGTAGGCACTTGAGATCCACAGTCTCTGGGGTAGATATAGTAAAGTTAATTCAATCTAGCATTAGCCATTTTTAGTGGTATTAGTGTGTTACAAAGAAAAATAGAGATTTATCATTAAATATTTCTATACCATGTGCCTTTTACAAAACTGCGAAAGTGGTTTTTAGCGCAGGCTGGCACGCTGAATGCGCTGCTCCCAATACTCAGCGCGCCAACCGGTGCTAAAAAACGCTTTTGTGGTTTTGTAAAAAGGGGAACAATTATTTATGTAAACTGTTGTGAACTTCATGGAGGTATTGGCAGTATATAAATAAAGATTGTATTGTATTGTACTGTATTATGCTGACACAAAGTCAGTTCAAAGCGGTCTACAAAATACATTTCCATCTTCAAAGCAACATACCATACAATTATCACATCTAATATAATAAAACGCTAGGCCGCGCATGCGCACTCCCATCTGCGTGCGCTGGCTTTCTGTGAGCTGTAGGGCACCGCAGATAGGAGTGCGCATGCGCGCGAAGCTCTCTCTCTCCCTCCCCCCGAGGTGGATGTCGGCCGCGGTGGCTGTCGGCGGCCCGAGGCGGATGTCGGCCGCGGCGGCTGCTGGCCGCCCGAAGCTCTCTCTCGCTCTTCCTCTCCCGAAGGCGAAGAGGGCGACCTGCAATCGGATGGCTGGACACATTGAAAACAACCATGGGGAGGATGCTGGAGGACCCTTCAGGAATAGCACAAAACCGATTTCTTTTTAGATCTGCAATTCATCAAGTCGCAAGGACTCAAGCACGAGTCACTGGCACCTAATAACAACAACACGTTCTCACAAAGGTGCTGGTATCCTGTGATTTTACGCACACAATGGTATGCAAATGTAGGCTCCCTGTTATAGAATTGCTCCCATAGCATCAATAGTGGTCACTGTATTTCATGTATATTCTTCACCACTGAATGCACATCTAGGAGCGCAGAATATACATTTTAATTCAAGTGCCAGCATTTTAATTAATATAATGGACTTCTGCCCCTGCAAATGAGCCCATCTGTTTCTATTATAGCTGCAAGCTGCTAGACAAAGCCAGTACATTCTATTATCTTTCTGTGCACTTTTTCCCAGCTCAAGGATTCTCTTATTTAAGCCATACTCTCTTGAAGTCTACTGCCCTGATGGAAAAGAACTCTTGATTCCAGAACAGGTCCCTGATAAAAGAAGGCCTAAAATTGGTACATTTCATTTTCAGTATTTGAAAAAAAATTTTTAATGGTTTAGATTAACACTGTATATTTATTAATTTGTTTATATCCTCTGCTTTCCTTAATGAACTCTGAGAGAAAAGTGGGTGGATTATATATTCCAAAATATTTAAAGAACTAGTAGGAAAAAGAGGTGGGGTTTTTTTTTTTGTTTTTTTTGGTAATACTACCGTTTCAGTGTTTAACACCAGTAAATCCATAGTTCTCCTTTTAAATATTTAAAGTATAGTTTTCTTTCATCTCCTCCTAACAATATTATTAATTTGGATTTTGCTCACATATTTTCAAGTAGTAGCTCAAGGGGAATTATATTCAGGTACAGTACATATTTTCCTATCAAGCTCAGAATCTAATTTTTGTACCTGAAGTGGTGGAAGGTTAATTGACTTGCGAAAGATCACAGGAGCGGCAATGGGATTTGAAGCAGGCACCCTCGAGAATCAAGTCCAGTGCACTAATCAGTAGGCTGCTTCTCCATTATTTGATCAGATTATGGTAGAACTACCCCCCACCCGCCACCCCTTGTACCAGATCTTGCATTCCAGGAAGTATTTCATATAAATTTCCCCTTTTGTGTATTCCAGTTACTTTGTGAAACAGTCATTTATAGCATCTGGAAACCACCTCCCTAGCATGTCCTGCACATTTATGTGAAATTGAGGCAGATTTATTTATTTAGAAAGGATGTAATGTAATGTAATGTAATTTATTTCTTATATACCGCTACATCCGTTAGGTTCTAAGCGGTTTACAGAAAATATACATTAAGATTAGAAATAAGAAAGGTACTTGAAAATTTCCCTTACTGTCCCGAAGGCTCACAATCTAACTAAAGTACCTGGAGGGTAATAGAGAAGTGAAAAGTAGAGTTAGAGGAAAAATAAAAATAAAATAAACATTTTAACAAGACAGAATTGAAAATCCATCAAAAAGGCAACTTATAAAGTATTGAAAGTAGTACATGCAGCAGTAATTCACCAGTTACATAAAACAGTAATACTGTTTAACCCACTTGTATTCAATTTTTTTTTTAAACCCAGTTTTTTAATATATACAGGTATCTTTAATTTCTTCAGGGACCTCAGTGATGCCACCCTTACCGATTCAAGACTTCATTATTGGCAGGGTTAAATAACTTATTCTTATATTTTAGACTATGTTCATTGTTTATAAAGTTTTGTAAACCGCATTGAACTTGCGGTTAATAAGCACTATGTTATGTTATGTTATCACTGGCTCCACTCTTGCAACTATCTTATGTCTTTTATTTTTGACTATTCAAAAATTTTTTAAAATATATAAGGTATTTTTGAATAGTCAGGAATAAGTTGCAAGAGTGGAGCCGGTGAGATTATGATGTCTTAATCCCTGCCAATAATGAAGTCTTGAATGGGTTAGGGTGGCATCGCTGAGGTCCCTGAAGAAATGAAAGATACCTGTATATTAAAAAAACAGGGTTTTTTTAGATTGAATATGAGTGGGTTAAGCAGTGTTACTGTTTTTTGTAACTGGCAAATCAGAATTCAGATATCCAGGGCAGACCATCTAAAGATTTGCTGGTATTTTAGAACAGGATTTACTGACGTAGAGTCTGTTCTAAAATACAGGGAAAAATTGAGCTATTTCTGCCCTTTAGATGTGACAGGATCATCCATTTTTGGAATCCTAAACATCTCAAATATATAAAAGGGTCAACATGAGTACGTGAACATTTGCGTACTAGCACGTACACATGTATATTATGTAATAGCAATGGTTATTTTAGAAGCTTTATTCTTGCTTTGGCTGTACATATTACATGGAAACCCATGTCCCAGTTTTACAGAGGCCTACTAACTGTAAGAAGCCTTCTGTTGCACTTATCATTTTTTATTACCCCATAATAAATATATTTATATCACACTGATTTAAATAACATATTACCAAACTACACTCTCTGTGAACAAATCACACTACACAACTGTTTTCTTTATAAAATAGCTCATCGGGAATGCCCGACTGAGCAACATGATTGTAGAGTCCAATGGTGATATCAGAAAGCACAAATTATAATCATTGTAGTTGAGCAACATCAGAGTGTGGTAACAATTTGCAATACAGCAAGAAAACGTGTGATAATTTTAAAAACGGGACAATGTGGTGTTGAAAGGAACTGAAACAGAAAAGGCTTTGCTCCAGTCCAGGTTTTCTGGCCCAATGGGATATTCCTGTTGAGCTATTTTATAAAGAAAGCAGTTGTGTAGTGTGATTTGTTCACAGAGAGTGTGGTTTGGTAATATGTTATTTAAATCAGTGTGATATAAATATATTTATTATGTGGTAATAAAAAATAAATGCAATAGAAGGCTCCTTAAAGTTAGTAGGTATTTATTGTTGAGTTAGCTGAAGCCATTTTAAGTGATTTAAAACCCTGTTTGTACTAATTATACAGAGGCAGGATATGGATGCCTAACACTGCGGTTTGTCCACAAGGCAAGGGGGTGTGATCTGGGGGTGTCTGGTGAGGGCCCAAAATATAGATGTCCAACTCTGATCACAGAAGGAGAAGGGACGTCTACGTCTGAAAAGAGAGAGTTGTTAGTTAGACCTGGTACTTGTCACATCCAGGTTACAGAAAGGTGCTCTGATTGAGCAGATGTCTATTGGAGTTGGTTGTTCCTCTTCTTCTCCCCTGAATTTGAAACTGACAAGAGATACCTAGCAGGCTCTATGACATCTTCAGTTATTATGGGCGTTCTTAGTAAAAGAGTATGCAGGTCACTTAAGTGTTTGAGGCTTGTGTAGATGAGGACAGAGCTTGCAGGAATGAGGCAGGAATGGGGCAGAACTCTCAGAGATGGGATGGGGATGGAGTTAGATCCTGCAGGGACAGAGACAAATTTGTCCCTGTGTCATACTCAGGAGTAGTCTAATAGTTAGTGCAGTGGAATTGGAATCATAAGTTCAAGTTCAGTTTTATTTTTTTAAATTGTTAGTCCACCAGGGACAGAAAAATACTTACTGTGGCATAGGAAGAAGGAATGGGGGGAGTGGGGGGGGGGCAGACCACCCCAGGTGCTGTCTTCGTGGAAAGTACTGGCGCCAGCACCTCTCCTCCTATCCACCCCCTGCATACTTCTTTAAATGTTCGCCGGTGCGAGCAGCATCTTCCACTTGCTGCTCTTGCCGGCTTCAGCTCCCTTCTGACATCACTTCCTGGTCGCGGGATCAGGACTTGACATTAGAAGAGAGCCGAGGCTGGCGCAAGCAGCAGGTGGAAGATGCTGCTCATGCCGGTGAACATTTCAAGAGGTACATAGCAAGCAGCAGGGAAGAGTGGGGGGCGCATGGTGCAGTAATGCCCAGTGCCAACATCTCTGGGCGCCAACCTCCCTCGCTACGCCACTGACTTTACCTGAATATATTAGACATTTGTAAGCTTGAAAGCTATTTAAGTCTTATCTTCTAACCAATAAACTTATCCGTTCAAGAGTTTGACCACATAGCTGGCATCCAACGCATATGAATAGGCTGGATGAAAAATCTGCATATAATAATAATTATTTATTTATATCCCGCAGTACCTTGCAGTTCAGAGTGGTTAGCATCAAGAGAAACTGCACAAAAAAACAGCAAAAATACATCAGCATGTATGTTCAATTACCATATGGATATACACTGTAGATAAATTTATCAGAACATCTTTATGAAGTTGTGGAACTACTACTAGGGCCACCATTTTGAGGGACAGTGGCATAACAGCTGAAGTGATTGGGATCACTTCTGCCTGGGGTCCTCCTAGACCAGTGGTTTTCAACCCAATCATCAGGGCACAGCCAGTCAGTTGGGTTTTCAGAATATCAACAATGAATATGCATGAGATAGATTTACATACAAAGGAGGCGGTGCATGCAAATCTGACTCATGTTTATTGATCATGAAAATTCTGAAATTAAGACATAGCCACGGAGATGGGGAGAGGGATCCTTTGGGGTGTTGCTTGAGATCCTTTGAGGTGTTGAGGAGAAGGATTTGGGGTCATGTTTGGGGAAACAGATGGGGGAGTTGGGGGCTAGTTCAATTGGGTTTGTTGGGGGGAGGGGAGGGGAGGTGTCAGGATCGGGGGGGGGGCCTGGAAGTGCAGAAACGTTCTTAAAGTTCTTAGTAATCATCAATATCTTCAATTGTCTTCAAAATATTCAAATAAATAGCATTTCTCCAAAACATAATAGTTTTAATTTAGTAAGCAAAAAAACTTAGCTTTGTAATCGCATCGGGGAGGGAATAGAAAAGCCGACACAATCATGTTTCGCCACTAGGGCTGCCCCCCCCCCCCTTTTTCATTTCTACTGCATGTTAAAGGCTCAAACATCAATGCAATGTACCTACAGCACAGAGGTCTGTAGAGAAGTACACGGGGACAAATTTGTCCCCGTCCCCACAGGAACTCAATTTCCCTGTCCCATCTCCACAAGTTTGGCCCTGTACCTGTCCATTCCCCATTCCTGTAAGCTCTGCCTTAACCTCACAAACTTCGAACACTTATGATTTTAAAGTATTTGAGGCTTATGCAGATGAGAATGGAGCTTGTAGGAATGGGGCAGGGGCTGGAAGAGAATTTGCAGGGGTCGGGACAGAAAAAAAGAGTTCCCCTGGTGATGAGAAAAATTTCTTCCCTTGTCATTCTCTAGTCTGTATTTGGCTCCATTAATTAGATGAATAAATTAGCATGTACCTCTCTGTTTTATATTTACTCACAAATATAATTTATGTGACCCCTGATGGAAATAAAAGATGGTATGCGCTCTCCCAGTGACATCTATATGTCATTACAATATTTGGCTCAGAATTTTTGTATGAATTTACATTTTTTATGAATCGATTAATATGAACTGTACAATGAAGCAAAAAAAAAAAAAAAATCTGCCTCTTTGTTAGCAGTACTTACAAAATGATAACCGTTCTAGACTGAATAAGACTGTAATTTTTCAGTTTCTTTGATATTTTGAAATGTAGGACAAAGCCAGGTAAAAAAAAAAAGACCCGAGTCTTATGCTCTTGGGAGTAAGAACAACTGTGTGAAGTGCTCTCTGTACAAAAAGATCTTTGAACATCTAAAAATTAAATCAAGATGCACATTTGTCTCAGAAACTAGACACATTTTCTAAGTGCAAATAACCTTATAAAGCCAACAGGGAAAAAAACCATATGTGGCAGGAGTTCTCAACCCAGTTTGTGGAATACATCCAGCCAGCCTGGACTGTGGGGCTTATAATAAAAAAAATAAAGATGCCCAAAAACCATCATAAGTTGGCACTTGGACATCCTAATCACCAGTGTGTTCAAATGCTGATTTTTGAAGCTGACTTTCTGAACGTCTAGTGAGGCATTTTGCCCGCTGTGCATCCAGAGGTCTAGGGGGCATTTTGGAAAATGTATTATGGGTGGGTTTTGCGCAGATTAGACTTGGACGTCTTGCAGCAATAATCAAACCTTTTTCAGGTTGTCCTAAATGGAACTTGGACGTTTTGGGCCACAAAGGTACCCAAACTTACCAAATAATCACTGGAGGGAATAAGTAATACCCCACCTCCACGCTCCCCAGTGGTCACTAACTCCCTCCAGAAATATCTGAATGAAACAGTATATACCTGTCTTTAGAACAGCAACAGCCTAGTAGAATATCATACAGATGTCTTAAGTAACTTGGTGGGTGGGCTAGTGAACCATAGAGAGGAGGAGTCAGGTCCATAAGCCACTCTAAGCACTACATTTATGGTGGAAAGTGTAAGCCCATCAAACCCTACTCTATTGCCATATAGCTGCCACCTGCAGCCATAAAGTTGTTCGGGTGCTAGACAGGTGGGTATAGTAGGATTTTTTTGGGGGGAGGCTCATCATAAATTAAAGAGGGTTATAGTGAGATGTATATCTGGCACCCTTTATGTGAAGTTCAAAGCAGTTCCTTCTAAGATGTCCCACTGCACTGTTGGGATGTGTATATAGCCAGTCCATTACAATGTTGCCCCCCCCCCCCATCCAAATGGTCTTGGCTTGGACATTTTGGGCTTGGATATTTCTGTGGTCAAAATGGGGTATAAAGTTAGACATCCTAAGGTTGGATGTCCTTTGGATGTCTTATCGGCCAAAACATCTAAGTAGGTGATTTAAAAAAAAATAAAATTTGAAGACGTCTTAATGGTTCACCTTTCCAAATTGGACATTTTTGAACCTCTGAATTTGGACATCTTATGGGAAATGCCAACATTGAACTTAGACATCCTTTATGAAAATGGCCCTCCACACTTGCCAGCCAGCCAGCTCTGCACCCAAGTTAGCTCCTCCTCAGGGAGGAGACATTTGTATCGGGTTTGGCACGCCCATTATTTTGAATTGTTGATGCATATTCATTGTGGCTATCTTAAAATCCTGACTGATATGATGTGTTCCACTGATGGGGTTGAAAACTCCTGATATGTTGAGATGACACAAGCATATAAGAAAGGTGGCCTATAGAATTCAGTATATTTTGCAGCTACCACAGACCTTCCCAAGTTCCTTTTAGGCCAGTTTCACAGGTTAAGTTAATATATTCTGTTGATCTTAGGATCTTACGTTTTGGGTTGAAAATATGTTGCCCCATATTCAAAAAAAGATGAGCTCCTAAATCTAGGGAGGCAATGCTATAGTATAAGTATTTAGATATCCTAAGGTTACACAGTGGTAGCCTATTCCATAACGGAATCAAGGCACCTAGGTTCTATAATATAAAAAAAAAAAAAAAAAGAAGCTCACACCTTTTATGCCACTAACTAAGTGCCTGCTGTAGAAGCAGCTGCAAATCTGTACATCTGGGAGAATGTTCCCCCCACCCCACCCCAATCTTCCTGAGAGTCCATGGTCATCTAATCCGGTAGCCCCTCACCCAAGCAGCACTGTTCCTTATCTCCATCTGCACAGCAACCCTCCTTGTGGCAATTCTAGTCCCTCAGGCTCACCCCTGATGATCCCTCTAACAGCATGTACCCCAGCCATAGCTCTCCCTATACAGTAAGTACCAATAAACCAGTTGTCTCAAACTCAAACCCTTTGCAGGGCCACATTTTGGATTTGTAGGTACTTGGAGGGCCTCAGAAAAAATAGTTAATGTCATATTAAAGAAATAACAATTTTGCATGAGGTAAAACTCTATAGTTTATAAATCTTTCCGTTTGGCTAAGTCTTTTTTTTTTTTTTAATAAATCTTTATTGATTTTCAAGTAGTAACTGCATTACATATGAATCTGAACATATAACAAATCAAGAAAAGCACTTTGAACTTACAAATAATTGAAAGTAATATTTTCCCCCACTCCTTTACTTAATCAATAATAAAATGCAATCATTCTTCCAATAACCCATTCTTAAACTAAATGTTGAAAAGCGTCTCTGTTGGTGCGATTTTGTTTCCATTTATAGGCACCGTTTAAAAGGTCTTTTAAACGGTGTTTTGCACTTAACTGAGGCACCATTTATAGAATATGGGCATTACTGTAAATGTGGTAACAATTGGACCGGAGAGGTAAATTTCAAGCAACCAAATGCTAACCTAGCCTCAGCATTCTGCACTATTTGAAGCTTCAACATGAGTCTCACAAGAGACCCACAATTGCAGATAGACCATTATAGTAAGACTCAACCAGGACCTTGACAATCATATCAAAACATTTTAGATCCATGAAATGACAAACCCTTCATTCTATAATCTTGTGTGCATATTTACATGCCTTGTACACATAAGAACATAAGAAATGCCTTCACTGAATCAGACCTTAGGTCCATCTAGTCCAGCGACCCGCACACGCGGAGGCTAAGCTAGGTGCTCCCTGATGAAGACCCTGTTTTACCCGTATCCCTCAATGTGATTTGCAAGAAGGTGTGCATCCAACTTGCCCTTGAATCCCAGAATGGTGGTTTCCGTCACAACCTCCTCCGGGAGAGCATTCCAAGTGTCCACCACTCGTCGTGTGAAACAGAACTTCCTGACATTTGTCCTGGGCCTGTTGCCCCTCAATTTCAGTCCATGACCTCTTGTCCGAGTCACATTTGACAACGTGAATAGTGGTGTTTCTTGCTCTATTTTGTCGAATCCTTTTATTATTTTAAAAGTCTCTATCATATCCCCTCACAGTCTTCTCTTCCCCAGGGTGAACAAGCCCAGTTTTCCGAGGCGTTCTTGTAGCTCAAATTCTCCATACCCTTTACTAACTTTGTGGCTTGCCTCTGCACTCTCTCCAGCAGGGTTATATCCTTCTTTAGGTAGGGAGACCAGTGTTGGATACAGTACTCCAAGTGTGGTCTGACCATTGCTCTGCAAAGCGGCATTATGACGTCCGCCGATCTACTTGTGATTCCCTTCTTTATCATGCCCAACATCCTGTTTGCTTTCTTTGCCGCCGCTGCACATTGAGCCGACGGCTTCAGGGTCCTGTCTATCAGTACTCCCAGGTCCCTTTCTTGTTCGCTCTTGCCCAATGTCACACCTAACATTTTATATTCATGTTCCTTATTTTTCCTGCCCAGGTGCATCACTTTGCATTTTTCTATATTAAACTTCATCTGCCACTTTTCCGCCCACTTCTCTAGCCGGTTCAAATCTCTCTGGAGTTCTTCGCTGTCCAATTTTGTAGGTATAAATTAAAGACTACTAGCAGGTATACAGTGTATGTGATGCCATAGTGGAGCTAGTGACAGGCATGCTTGAAGTGGACCGACTCCATCCTGTTTATATCTGGGGGTTTTTTGTAAATCTTTATTAGTTTTCAATTATTAGCAGTGCAATACAGTCAATTTAAACATAAAGCACTTTAAATATACAAATATTTCAACAACAAACATTTTCACCCCCCTCGGAAAGTGCAATCTCCAGAATTGTTCAGCACTCTAAATGAGGTCTCACCAGAGACATATACAAAGGCATTATCACCTCCTTTTTCATGCTGGTCATTCTTCTCCTTATGCACGCGAGTACCCTTCTAGCGTTCACCATTACTTGTTTAGCCACTTGATCATCACATATGATCATACCTAATTCTCGTTCATCTTTCATGCACAAAAGTACTGCAACCCCTAAAATGTACCATTTCCATGGCTGTTTTGGTTGGGGTTTTTTTTCAACCCATGTGCATGACCCTGCATTTTTTAGCATTAAATATTAGCTGCCAAATTCTGGACCATTCTTCAAGTCTCACTAGCTCCTTCCTCATGTTATGCATACCATCAGATTTTTGAATCATCTGCAAAGAGGCAAACCTTACCAGACAGCCCTTTGACAATATGCCTTTCAAAAATTTTAGAAAGAACAGATCCAAAACCCAAACTTGCAGTGTGAGCTCCATTTGCCACTATCCTCTCTCACCTTCCATTCAATCATTCTAACCCAGTCACTTTAGGGCTTGTACTGAGGGCACTCAGTCTATTTATAAGTCAGAACCATATAAAAGGCTTTGCTAAAATCTAAATACACCACATTTAGCAATCTCCCTTGATCCAACTTTCTGGTCACCTAACCAGATCTGTCCAACAAAACCTGCTTTTAATGAAACCATGCTGCCTCAGGTCCTGCAATCAATTTGATTCGAGAAACCTCACTCTGTTTTATGTAAAAGTATTTCAATTAATTTACTTAACACAGAGGTCAGACTTACTAACCTGTATCTCCCATCTCCTGTTTACTTCCACTCCTGTCTTAAGAGAAGTAATAATAATAATAACTTTATTTTTGTATACCGCAGTACCAGAATAGTTCAGAGCGGTTTACATGACAAGAGGCTGTACATCTACAGCGAAGTTACAAATCAGTCAATCAATCAATATAGCTTAGCAAGTCGGGAGCAGGCAAGAATGAGATAGCGAGGATATAAACAAGTCAATCAGCGTAGCTTAGGAAGTCGGGTGCAGGTAGGTAGGAGGCAGGTAGGTAGGAGGCAGGTAGGTAGGAGGTGCAGGTAGAAGGGAGGTACAAGGCATAGTTAAAGGTAGAGTTACAAGGAGGGCATGAGTCAGAGATATTTGTCAAAGAGATAAGTTTTGATAGATTTCCTAAAAGTTTGATAGGAGGGAGAATTAGAGATGAGAGTGGACAGACATTTGTTCCATTTGCCTGCCTGGAACGCCAGGGATCTGTCAAGGAATCTCTTGTAGATGCAGCACTTTAGGGACGGGAAGGCAAACAAGTGGGCGTTACGTGTGCGGGTGGGGCCAGGACGGACAAAGTGATCTGACAGGTAGATTGGAGACGAAAAGGTCATCCTGTAGAGCTGCCAGAACTTCCCCAATTTCCTTCAGTATCCTCAGATGTATGCCATCTGATCCCCATCATTTTGTTCTATCTTTCATTTAGCTAGCTCCTCATACCACACTTCCCCCCTCTCCCCTACCCCCAGAATATGAGTAGCCCCCTCTCGGGCCCTACCTGTTTGATCCTGTTGTTGCTGCCCCTTCAAAATGGCAAAAAGTACTGCAGGACTGTCATAATATCAAAAAGTTGCCATAAAACTGGGAATCTAATCATTCTAATCAAAATCATAGGCTGTGATTTGATATGCAGTTAATGTAGGTCTGTTTGATTCTGTTAATCCATCTACAAAATTAAATGATGTATCTCCTAAATCCGAAGGTAGCTATTAAATGTAGAAACTCAAATAGTTCTTGCAGATTCTTTAAACCTTGAATCGTATAATTATATTTTTACATCTTAAATAAGAGACTTATCGAGTGTTGTGTTACGTTAAATTAATCGGCAATCTTTGAGTGTTCTTCATTTGTTCAGATCATAAGACGTTTCTCTCAGTTTGCATAACAATCTTCAAACTAATGATGTAAGGTCAATGCCACATACTTTTGCTTAAAATTAAATTGCCACTAATTGCATCACACACTTCGGTAAGGTCAGTTAATGTTGCCTTTGTACCTTGACCATTACAAATGTAATTATTCATCTCTGTCAAAGAGACTAATGCTTTATAGTGTAGGATTCAGTTCTGTTTCATTAACAAGTTAAACAGATTGATACAAATTATTTGAAGAGACTGAACAGATAATATTCCAAATAAAGGTTATATTACAGTATATATCTATTCATTTAAAAGAAACTGTAATGTCCTTATAGCACTATATATACAACATAAGAACATAAGAAAAGTCCTCACCGGATCAGACCGAGATCCATCCAGTCCGGTGATCCGCACACGCGGTGGCCCTTTTAGGTACTCCTGAATGGTGACCCAGATATACCATAGCCCTCAATACGATTTGCAAGAAGGTATGCATCCAACTTGCGCTTGAATCCCAGAACAGTAATCTCCGTCACAACATCCTCCGGGAGAGCATTCCAAATTCCCAGCATGCGCTGTGTAAAAAAGAACTTCCTGACATTCGTCCTGAACCTGCTGCCACTCAGTTTCAGTCTGTGACCTCTTGTCCGTGTCACATCCGAAAAAGTTAGTAATGCTTCTTCTTGGTTGATTTTATCAAATCCCTTTACTATTTTAAAAGTCTCTATTAAATCCCCTCTCAGTCTTCTCTGCTCGAGGGTAAACAATCCCAATTTCCTAAGGCGTTCATTGTAGCTCAATTTCTCCAATCCCTTGACAAGTTTCGTGGCTTTCCTCTGTACCCTTTCCAGTAGAATTATATCCTTTTTGAGGTATGGAAACCAGTGTTGGACACAGTATTCCAACTGCGGTCTGACCATTGCTCTATAAAGTGGCATTATTACATCTTCCGATCTACTCGTAATCCCTTTCTTAATCATGCCCAACATCCTGTTTGCTTTCTTCGCTGCCGCCGCACATTGTACCGAAGGCTTCAGGGTTCTGTCAATCAGTACCCCCAAATCCCTTTCTTGTTCGCATTTTGCTAATGTCACCCCCAACATCTTATACTCGTGCTCTTTGTTTTTTTTCCCCCAACATCTTATACTCGTGCTCTTTGTTTTTTTTCCCTAGATGCATCACCTTGCATTTGTTTATGTTAAAATTCATTTGCCACTTTATTGCCCATGCTTCTAGCTTGTTCAGATCCTTCTGGAGTTCCTCGCAGACCCTTTGAGAGTCAACAGCCCGACATAGTTTTGTATCATCTGCAAACTTTATTATATTGCAAGTTGTTTCCTCTTCCAGGTTGTTTATGAAAATATTGAACAAGATAGGCCCAAGAACCGAGCCCTGGGGTACTCCGCTAGTCACCCTCTCCCAGTCCGAGAATTTCCCATTTATGCTAACCCTCTGTTTTCTGTTTTCCAACCACTTGCCAATCCATCTGTGCACTTCTCCTCCTACTCCATGGCTTAGTATTTTCTTCATAAGCCGTGCATGTGGAACCTTGTCAAACGCTTTCTGGAAGTCCAAGTAAACTATGTCCACTGAATCTCCACTATCCACTTGTTTGTTCACTTTCTCAAAGAATTGTAGTAAATTTGTCAAACATGACTTCCCTTTCCTGAATCCGTGTTGACTAGCCCTTATTAGGTTGTGATCCTCCAAATGTTGTACAATGTTGTCTTTAATCAGTGTTTCAATTATTTTCCCAGGAACCGAAGTGAGGCTCACAGGTCGATAGTTCCCTGGATCACCTCTTGATCCTTTTTTGAATATTGGGATAACATTTGCTATCCTCCAGTCTTCTGGTATTTGCCCGGTTCTAATTGACATATTAGCCACAGATTGTAGCAATTCACCGATTTCGACCTTGAGTTCCTTTAATACTCTCGGGTGATCTCTTCTCTGTGGCATTCACCAAAATCATCATGAAAGGATCAAGGGCCACTTATGTAAAACCCTCTGGAAATGTCTTAGATAGCGTAGTGCTTTCAAACTAGAGAATGACACAGGGACATATATTCTCATTCCCGGTGGGATCTCTCTATCTCTGTCCCATCCCCATGAGCTCTGGCCCTGTCCCATTCCTGCAAGCTCTGGCCTCATCTACACAAGCCTCAAATACTTTAAAATCATAAGTGTTCGAAGCTTGCAGGAATGAGACAGCAAGAGCTTGCAGGAATGGGACAGGAACAGAACTCATGGGGATGAGACGGGGTTACTGTAATCCTGTAGGGATGGGGACAAATTTGTCCCCCATGTCATTCTCTACAGTCTCATCCCAATATTGATATACTGGCAATAGTTTTCAGGCATCAATGAAGTAAGAGGAGACAGCTTTCCTTTAAGATGAATTCAAGAATAAGGAGCTGTGATATAGAGCTGGAGAAAGGAAGGCTCAGAGGAAACTTGATAAAATGTTTCTTTATTGAGGCAGAGATGGACAGATTGGCCTATTAGTAAATTTATTTCCAAGCAATAGGCTACCGAGGGCCAAGTTCTTTGCTGTCATTGACATTGTGATGTGTCTAAAGGTGGCTGTAGGCGTTCAGAGGAATGAGGCTGATCATCACTTCGCACCTAGAAATCTTCAGTGAACTAACCAGCTCTTTTGACCTGATGTAGAACTCATTTATGTGAACCTTGAGGCATTTTCAGAATATCCCTAATGAATATGCAAGAGATATGTCTGCATTGATAATATCTCAATCATAATTTGACTGCCTACATATTCATCCCCCTGTTTACATGAAGCTAAATTAATACCTGCACACTTATAAATCATTACTTAAATAATATAAGCTCCAAAATACCTATATAAACCATATCATTTAAATAAATAATTACAAAATTGTTATTTTCAATTTTATTCTCAATAACCCATTATACGGGATTGCTGTACTTCAAGGCTCTGTCCTGAGACCGCTCCTTTTCTTAATCTATACTTGCTCACTTGGAACGCTGATCTCCTCCCGTGGCTTCCAGTATCACATCTATGCTGATGACTCCCAGATCTACCTCTCTGCGCCAAATATCTCTAATTAAACCCAGACCAGAGTTTCGGCCTGCCTGTTCGACATTGTCACCTGAATGTCTCACCGCCATCTAAAATTGAATATGGCTAAAACAGAGCTGCTCATCTTCCCAAATAAACCCACCTCTCTGCTTCCCTCATTCTCCATCTCTGTTGACAACACTCTCGTCCTTCCTGTTTTGTCTGCTCGTAATCTTGGGATCATCTTTACCTCCTCTCTCTCCTTCACCGCCCAGATACAACATATCATTAAAACCTGCTGCTTCTTCCTCTATAATATTATCAAAATCTGACCCTTCCTCTCTGAGCACACTGCTAAAATACTTATCCATGCTTTCATCACCTCGCGGTTAGACTACTGCAACTCGCTAGTCTTAGGCCTTTCACTTAGCCATCATGCTTCCCTCCAATCCATCCAGAATTCGGCTGCACGACTCATATTTCGGGAGATCCACTTTACTCACATTACCCAACATCTAAAGTCACTTCATTGGTTTCTCATCTTTTTCCAAATACAATTCAAACTCCTCTTACTGACCTGTAAATGCACTCACTCAGCTGCCCCTCACTATTTCTCTTCACTTATCTCCCCCTATGATCCCCCCCCCCCGAGTTCCGCTCAACTGGTAAGTCCCTCCTTTTTGTGCCCTTCTCTTCAGCTGCCAACTCCAGACTCCGTCCCTTCTGCCTTGCTGTGCTTATGCTTGGAACAAGCTGCCCAAATCCCTATGGTGGGCTCCATCTCTGGCAGTGTTCAAGGCCCGTTTAAAAGACCACCTCTTTCAGAGTGCTTTAAACCCCTAACTCCTCTCACCTTGGGTTCTGCATCCCTATCCCTAAATGTCATGTCTGTCTGTCCAAGCTAGATTGTAAGCTCTTCTGAGCAGGGACCATCTATAAATGTCAAAATGTACAGCGCTGGGTACGCCTTTCAGTGCTATATAAGTGATTAGTAGTAGTAGTAAAAGTAGACTTATGTCAGACTGGTACTTACGAACCGGGGTCCTTCCTCTCCTTTCCTGTGCCAGGGCACCCCCTCTTCCTCCCTTCCTGTCTAAACATGACCCTCCTCCCCCCTTCCTTGTCCCAACATGCCCCTCGTCGGCCTTCCCTCCATTCTGTGTCTCAAATTTGTGCCTCACTCTCACGGGTATTTGCTTATGCTGGCTGGCTATTTCCTCCCAGCTGCGCTTCTCTTCGCATAGCTGCAAGCAGCGGCTACTGAATGTGACCCATGGCCATTCCGGAAGCTTGCCCTCTGATATCAGAGGGAAGGCCTCCGGGTCATCCGCGGGCTACCTGTAGGAACCGCAGCTGCGGCTTTGCAAAAAGAAGTGTAACAGGGTGGAGGGAGCTGGCCATAGGAGGTAAACACCCATGGGAGGGAGGCATGAATTTGGTATGCAGAATGGAGGGAAGGACGATGAGGGGCATGTTAGTACATGGAAGGAAGGAGGGTCACATTGGCACAGGAAGGGAGAAGCTGGGTTGCGTTGGGACACAGAAGGAAAGGAGGGAGCACAAACTTCAGACAAAGGAAGGAAGGATGAAAGGAGCGTTAACTTGGGACATAGGATGGAACAAAAGGAGAGAGTGAGGGAAAGAGATGCTGAGGTACGGAGAGAATAGAAAGGGAGAATTGTTGGGCATGGGTGTCTGAGTGAGAGGGAAAGAGAGATGGTGCACATGGGGAAATGAAGAAAGTGGTGAATTGTTGGGCATAAGGAGGGCGAGAGAAATATTGGACATAGTGGTGGGAGAGGCGTGAGGTACAGATGCATGGGGAAGAGAGAGATGAGAGGGAGAAATGTTGGATTTGGTGGTGGAGAGGGAACAGTGGAATAGATGAAGAGCAAAAGAATGTGTAAACTTATCTCTTCTTTCTATTTAAAGTACAGTATTCTGTTTTGAGGACTAGTTCTTTAATGTTTAATGTTTTTATAGACTGTGTACTGTAAAGAATCCAAGTTACATACAAATTTCAACTTAAGAACGGTTTAAAAAATGGAACTCGTTCTTCACCTGAGGATTGCCTGTACTCATAAAATGCATACAGATCCACATTACAAATTCATTTAACCCAACTCGGAGGACTCAAAAAATCTAAAACTTCACAGATAATCAGCCGACTACTTCAACAGAGACATTAAACAGCATAGAGCAGTGCCTTTGTTGTGTAAACGACAAACTGTATGATCAAACCACTGTGCAAACTTATCTCGTTCGATGACTATCTAGCGCGTTTTCATAAGTCATATATAGGTCTCTCATTAACCCCTACAGGGGGCATACACCTCTTTCTCGTCCAACTGGACACAAGATCTGGGTTTCGATTCTCATCTTCACTAGTTGAAACTGCTGAATTTCTCACTCATAAATCAAAAGGCAGCACAAGCTTTTCTTCCCGCAGTTGATGTTCCTTGCTTAACAGCATAAACCTCTCTTCCCACAGTTGGTGCTTCTCACTTTTTCAAACTACTTATCCAGCTGAAACTAGCTAGGAGAAAATCTTCCAATGGGCTTTTCATCACTTGATACTGAGTGGGGAAGAGGGGCAGGGTTTTTATGCCCACCCACTTTCAACTGAAGCTCACCCAATATCGTGTGTCATATCATTAGGGATATTCTGAAAACCCGGCCCATTTGGGATGCTCAAGGCCTGAACTCATGTATAGGGGGGAGAGAGGGATGTGAGATTCTGATATACCTCAGAGTTGGGGAAAGATATGGGAACTCCTTAGGCTCCTGAATGTATTACAGCCCCTATCAGTGTTTCAATCTTTCACGAAAGTCCTTCATCAAATTCCTCAGCTGGATTCCCCATTTCACATCTCTTCTCTTCTCACCAATGGCCTTTCACACCAGTCTTTGAAAACGCTCATTGACACCAAAGTCATATGGCTCCAAACTGCATGTCCTTGTATAGCAGTTATCTGCTCTTCTGGAATGTATTTATTTATTTATTTCGTTTTCTATCCCGTCCTCCCCAAAGAGCCCAGGACGGGTCACAGGTCAACATACACAATATACAGTTAACACAATTTGCCATAGTTACAATAGAAGTTTTTCAGCATACTAGCGATCTAATACCGATATCCATAATACAATGGTACCTTGGAATCCGAACTTAATCCGTTCCCGAATTCAGTTTGAGTTCCAAGACAGTTTTTCCCATTGAAAATAATAGAAACTGAATTAATCTGTACCTTTGTCTCACAAACTCACAGGGTGACAGCACAATAGAATCACTTTGGTCTTTTATTTTTATTTTTTTACAGTCTAACCATGAGATTTTGCTACTTTTACATGCAAGCCATCCTCCACGCAGCTACAAGTTTCTAGAGCAGCCCTTTAAAGGCAAGTGCCTCCTATTTTTTGTTGTTGTGTTTTGCTCTCTCAGATGGGGAAAGGGCAGAAATGAAACGGAGTAGGAAAACCTTGCAATGTGAAAAAGGAAGAAAAATAAGAAACCCTCCCCTCCAAACAATATGACAGATTTTCAGCCCGAGAGGTGGAATGAAGGTACAGCCAAAAAAAAAAAAAGGATCGGACAATGGAAATGCTTCAAAACAAACAGGGAGAAAGGAGGGGGGGGTGTTAGAGATCACCGTGGCTTCTGCGGGGGGGGGGGGGGTTTGGAGACAGGAGGAGGAAGCATGGCGAGAAGGGGCTGTAGGAGCCCGATTGGCAGCTGCAGGGAGGCCCCAGCAGATCCAGTCTCCCCCTTCACCCCATCCCCCACAAAACTTTTACCTTCCCTACCTCTCCGGCAGCATGGCTTACACAGGAGATTGGAGAGGGTGACAATTACCGGCGAAATAGCATCTGCCACTTTTAATTTCTCCTTCACTGCCCGCAAAACAGCGCAGAGGAGCCGGCTTTTCCCCAAGGGTGCAGGCGATCAGGAGCTGTAGGGATGTCACACAGGAAACACACACATGCAGTCTTAGAGTCGGGATCGAGGCGCTTCCTAATGGATGATCTCTCACCCTTTTATTGAGAATCTTAGCTCCATTAATTAATTAGCTAATGCTCTACAAGGTTATAATTTCATCATGCATTTACAGTGAGGATTATAGCAAGGTAACTCATTTGTTTACATATTTCATATGCTTCTCAAAGCTACTATCTCACGTGACATAAGAATACATCATAACAGTTACAATAAAGTGATTTCTTTTGTGTACACTTCTGATATGTCTAAAATCTTACTATAGCATTTGACAGTCCAAAGGTTATAATGCATGCTCCTTAAGCTTCTTGGGATTAGCCTTAAACTCAGGGCCTGCTTTTGCACGTAGGCAGGGTCTGATCTTAAACAAGATAAGGGATAAGATAAAGGTAGACTTGGGTCAGGTTTAATATGTGACAAAAAGGGAAGGGGGAATGCCTCAGCATTTTCACAAGGTGCAAGCATTTTCCTTGCTTTTAGAATGTCGACGTGGCAGGAGGGGAGAGGGAATGAGAAAGGATTCATACATCCAGGGCCTCAGATCCTCACACAGGGCCTAGATCAGTGTGCTGACCTGGCCTGTTTTTGGACCTTGCCCTGGATCAGAACTTATCAGACCTCCATCCCTACAGGGAGCTGCTGAGGAGTTTTGCGGAAAGGAAGCACCGAAATCTGCCCGTTCTTGCTCCTCTGCTGTATTCTGGGTTCTCTCGCAAGTTCGGATTCCAAAGCAGCATTCGGATTCTGAGACAAAATTTACTAAAAAAAAAAATAAAAAGTTTGGATTCCAAGTTGTTCGAGTTCTGGGGTGTTCGGATTCCGAGGTACCACTGTATACAGTTTACAGGCTGAATCAGTCATAGTTACAGTGCAAGATTTTTCAATACAAGTTTTTACCTTAACGCAACACCTATCGAGGGTCTTGTATCAATATATATTTCTTTGTAATCTACTGGTCATTGGCGGAGGAGTTAGGTGAACACGTGTATTTTTATTGCTTTCCTAAAGTTGAGGAGTCCTTCAAGGGATCTAATTTGTGGGGGCAGTTGGTTCCAGTGGCTTGGTATGAATGAGAGTAGGAACATCGTTTGGCAGTTTGCAGTTACATTCATTTCCTCTCCTGGAATCTAGGAGTTTTCTCACTTTGTCTCTCTACATTTACAAATTTCCCTATATACTAGGTTTACTTACATACTCTTTGGAAGCAAGCAAAAGCAGCCAAGATCATGATGCCCCATTTCTCCTCAGTAAGTCAAGTGTTCATGCTGTTTAATGCATTTACTAGGATTCTGAGTAGCATTAGCGCACTGTTGTTGACTTATACTGTGGCTAGGCTATTTCTTATTCTAATACAATCAAGTGGCATTTTAAAGAGCTTGTAATTTTTATTTATTTGTCGGAAGGGCACGCTAGATTTATTGCATAATCCTGATTCCCTACACTGTAATTGATGTTTTTTCTGCAAAATAGATCAACTGTGGAGTTTGCTACCAGCCTTCTGAGTTTT
Organism: Geotrypetes seraphini; assembly: GCF_902459505.1. Taxonomy (NCBI): domain Eukaryota; kingdom Metazoa; phylum Chordata; class Amphibia; order Gymnophiona; family Dermophiidae; genus Geotrypetes; species Geotrypetes seraphini. The sequence goes on along the minus strand of NC_047085.1, from coordinate 469,626,265 downwards.
GGGGTGTTTGTAAAGGCTCTGCTTTCTGATGACATTTAAAAGCTTTGGAATAACAAATAACTCAGCGTGATTGTTGTGTGTGTTTAACAGAAGGATTTATTCGGCCGGGCAGTTCTCCAAAGTGAGCTCTGCGCACAGCAAGCTCCAGTTCATCCAGCAATAACTGGATATGATGTTTTGTGCACTTCTGACTCATTCTCTTTCTGCTTCAAATTTAATAGCATGGTACAATATGATTTTTATATAACCCTTTTTCATACAAAAGTATCCCAAAATGCTCTACAATTGGATTTTAATATTAGTAGTGAAAAGAATTATATGTTCAAATGCATTTTTTTTCAAGACCACAGAAACTCATGCGGAATTGGCAGATTTCATTTTGGCAGTTTTACTTGTCAAAAATGTTGCTGTTCAATAGAGTAAGTGAACAAAGACAGTACTTATAGTTTCAATTAAGGGCAATGTAACAGTGAGATATTTCTGTGCTTTTAAATTTAGTATCCAGCTAAAGAAATGACAGAAAGGGACCAGTGCACTAAAGCAGTAAGAGAAGGTTAAAATTAAGTTACTTTGTACAGATATAAGAATATTAAGAATTCCCAGCACAACCATTTTCCATTTATGGGACCAATGGTATAGCCACAAGTGGGCCCAGGTGCACAAAGGTCCACCTACTTTGTGCACCCAGCAGGGCGTATCTCTAACTTGGCTGGTGGGACTCCCCAAACCCCAGCAGACAAAGACTCCCAGCATCTCTCCCTCCCTTCCCCCACAGGCATTCCAGTGTCTCAACTCTACCCTCCAACCTCCTCCCTCCATACCTGTTTAAAGCCGTTAATTTCTTTGCTGGTAGCAAGCAGTAACTCATACCCACTGCTTGCGCTGACCCTGAGCCTTCCTTCTGATCCAACTTCCTGCTTCTGCATAGGTGGAATCAGGTCACCTGGAAAGTTAAAGGCTAGTGTATATAGCAGGGGAAGAGTTGAGAGATGCCTGGAGGGTGGAGTGGGGAAGAGGAGCAGGGTTCTTATGCCCACCCACTTTGAACTGAAGGCCACCCAAAATCGTGTGTCTGGCTATGCCCCTGATGATGACTCCACAGAGCAGTCACTTAACTGATCCATTCCAATGACTGTTTTTTTTATCTTTGTGTTTAAAGGACTTTCAATGTCGCCTTCTAAGTTGGCACACTAAATTAGTTTACACTGTTGTTGTTAGGCGCCATCGACTCATGTTTGAGTCCTAGTGACTTGATGAATTGCAGATCTAAAAAGAAATCAGCTTTGTGCTAGTCCGGAAAGGTCCTCCAACATCATCCCCATGGTTGTTTTCAACGTGTCCAACCATCTGATTGCAGGTCGCACTCTTTGCCCAGTTCTTTCGATCTTTCCATGATGTCCTTCTCCAGTGATCTCTCTCTTCTGATGGTGTGACCAAAATAAGACAGTTGTAACTTCATCATTTGGGCTTCGAGTATTGTTCACTACCTAAGTCAAACATCTCGCTGAAGGTTCCTGAGTCAAAAGTCAGTGTTTGGAAGTGGGTTTAAAGGTTGGATTTGAATCCTTTTCAGAGTACTCCTTCTGGTGTCTGATCGGGAGACTGTTACAAAGAGAAGAGGCAAGGGAAAAGAAGGCTGCCCATCAAGTAGGACATCAGAGAAATAGTCAGCAAATACTTAAATTGGGGCCAGAGGGATTGAGAGGTTACATTGAGTGTAAGACGTGCAAATAGATGAAATTGTACTTCAGTATAAAATAAACCCTTTGGAGAAACATCAGAATCTTGAACTGTAAGAAATATTAGATGAGGAGCCAGTGGTTATCCATCAGTTGGAAAGAAGATTAACAGCTGATTGAATGGTTTGAAGATGTTTGAGATTGGTGGCCCTAGAACTACAGTAGACAATGTAGGAGGAGACTATGGCATGAATCAGAGAACCTAAAATTGGTGGTAGTGGGGGAGATATTGCTTTATAGAATGGACAAAGCAATTATTAATTCTAGTAGTGAAAAACAGCTATAACAAAAGACCTCTGCACTCAATGACACATTCAAAATGTGGAGAAAAAAAGACCTCAGAAAATTTTCATCCCTTATATTCAGTACAACATATGTCCTGCATAGGGGCTAAACACAGTCATTGGTCTCTAAAAAACTCCACCAAATATCTCAGTTCTTCAATGTAAACAATCTTCTCAAAACCTTTTTGTGTCACTGTGCGTTAAGGTACTTATCTTCACAGCTGAACTGGGACAGTCAAAAAAAAATCACTGGTTCCAAATTATACTCCAGTGCTGATTTCCAAACAGCAATATCGTCACAAGACGAGACACTTTTGCCAGACCTGACAGCGGCCCTGTATCACGTTTCAGGCTATATCAAGGACACTGGCCTCCATCCTCTTCCAAACACATCGATAATCAGATCATAATTCAAAAGCATCCCAATTCTAAAAGTCAGCATTTAAATCCCTGCTCCCACCGCTATTCTTCTTAGCATTGCCTCACTTTCCCTACAGCAGTATGTCATTACGTAAATTAAGCCCAGCAGCCAAAACAGCCCTTGATTGCTTCTTAAACACAAAAAACTAAATTAAAAAATATCACTTTGTAATCTTCTCTTAGACACGGCATACCATAATTCCGATGCCGAATTTCATGGTATCTGAATTTACAAAAAACTGCTTCAAAACCCTAACAGGCTTATCCCCAATCTACATGTCACACCACTTTGTATTCCCAAGCTCCATTCACACACGCAACGCCTATCTGTTTGCCTTCCCCTCCCTAAAGGGCTGCATCTACAAGAGAGTCCTCGATAGAACACTGTCATTCCAAGCAGGCAAATGGAATAAATGCCTAACCACCCTCATCTCAAATACTCCCTCCTACCAATCCTGTAGGAAATCAATTAAAATCTATCTCTTTGATAAATTTCTCTGACTCCTTTTGACCTTGTTGTACCTCAGAACTACTTATTGCATCCCTGACACCAATATACATAGCATAGTAACATAGTAGATGACGGCAGATAAAGACCCGAATGGTCCATCCAGTCTGCCCAACCTGATTCAATTTAAATTTTTTAATTTTTTCTTCTTAGCTTTACCCAGAACTGTGCTTGGGTTCCAACTGCCGAAATCTCTGTTACGACTTACTCCAGCCCATCTACACCCTCCCAGCCATTGAAGCCCTCCCCAACCCATCCTCCACCAAACGGCCATATACAGACACAGACCGTGCAAGTCTGCCCAGTACTGGCCTTAGTTCAATATTTAATCTTATTTTCTGATTCTAGATCCTCTGTGTTCATCCCACGCTTCTTTGAACTCAGTCACAGTTTTACTCTCCACCACCTCTCTCGGGAGCGCATTCCAGGCATCCACCACCCTCTCCGTAAAGCAGAATTTCCTAACATTGCCTTTGAATCTACCACCCCTCAACCTCAAATTATGTCCTCTGGTTTTACCATTTTCCTTTCTCTGAAAAAGAGAAACTCGAAAAAGAGTAACTCGAAACTACTCTCTGTAACATCACTGTCTATGCACAGTCTCTTCCTCTGTAAACCATTCTAAACTGTTTGTGGTACTTGCGGTATACAAAAATAAAGTTATTATTATTAAAGATGAAAGATTATTACAGGTTCAGGAGGTGAAACTGCATGATGTAAAAATACCAATATCAGCAGCTTTGAGATTGTTGTGCGTCTATCTTGATTTTTGTCTCACCATGCAGGAACATGTTCTTCAAGTCTTTTTTCCAACTGTGAACCCTTTCAAAAGTAAAGCCAATGCTGACTGGTTCTGATTTTTGAACAGTGGTACAGTTTTTAGCGCAGAGAGCCGCGCTGAATGGCCCACCGCGCCACAAACTGGTAGCGCAGTTTGATGGAAGAGGCCCAGAGTCTTATAATATATAAGATAGATTATAGCAACTCACTGTTGCTAAGGGGTCCTTTTACTAAGGTGCTCTAGTGCGTCTTAGCGCACGCTAAATGCTAACACGTGGCAACTCGTCCATAGGATATAATGGACTCGTTAGCCCGCGTTAGCATTTAGCGCGTGCTAAGATGCACTAGCGCGCCTGAGTTAAAGGACCCCTAAGTGTCACAAAATCCAGGGCATTACAAATAATTCAAAATATGGCAGCAAGATTGATTGCAGGGGTAACATGATATGAGCAAATTTCTCCTGTGTTGCAACAATTTCACTATTGACTATAAAATCTACAATTTACCATATTGACTATAAAAATCTTGACAGTTATCCATCAAGTTTATGGGGAAGCACCATGGTATTTGACACAAATTTTGAAGACATATATTCCATCTCGATCTTTACAATCACATATAGCAATGGGACTAACTATGGAACTAGTGAGTAAGGTGTACCACGTGAAAACCTGGTCGGCAGCTACATCTAATGCCAGTCCACAGATCAGTTCGGCCAGCTGTGTCTAGTTTTAAGGTGCGATTCTGTAACAAGTGCCTGTGACATAGGTGCCGGTTAGAGACTCGGGGGGGGGGGGGGGGTAGACAGGGTTAAGCATCTGTCTGTTAGGGCAGATGCAACAATTTTGTATAGGACACCGGTGTGTGATTCTCAGCCACTTCTTAGGCAGCTGGTGAGACCGGCGTCCTATACAGAATCAGCCCCCTAATGTTTATAGTCTTTCATCTCCTTCTACTTTCCAGCATCTCTTATGGTCTTCTCACTGATGGATGATTCCATGCTGTTCCTTTTTATATTCTTCTCAGCTTTCAGGATTTTAGCAGCCCCTGTCTCCTTTTTCTAATACTCTCAGGTGTAGTCCGTTCTTTGGCCACAGCATATATCATGGTGACCAGGCTTGTTCTCTTTCGTTCCTCTTTTTTTCTTGCTTTTCTTTTCTCCTCTCTAAGTCTTAATTCTTTTCACTTCTTATCACATGCTCACCCTCTCTGAAATAGACAGGTAAGATACACCCAGACATTGGGACCTTCCTTCTTTCACACAGGCATCCATCATATGCTCACAATGCTTCTGGGTTCTAATCCTTTTCTCTAACATTGATGTGTAACTGAATACAATGTTTTGCCTCTCTTTTCTTCTCCTTGAGGTTAAGACCTCCTCAATGCAATGATCCCTTCTTTTAACTCCTTAAGACACTTTGTACTCCTGGGTTCAGTTAGTTTCAGACTTCAATCCCTCTCTGCTTTCCTTCTTTTAAGAGGAATTGGCCCTTCTCCTTGTCTTCCCTTTCTCCTCTACTTCTCCTAGGACTCTTTCCTCATGTCTCCTGTGGTAAAGAAAGGAAGAAACCTTAAGTTTTATACTATCTATTTTAAAAACTTCTATTCTGCTTAAAATCTTAAGTGGATTACAATAAATATAACATCAATAATCCAGTGATCTCAAACTCAAACCCTTTGCAGGGCCACATTTTAGATTTGTAGGTACTTGGAGGGCCTCAAAAAAAATAGTTAATGCCTTATTAAAGAAATGACAATTTTGCATGAGGTAAAACTCTTTATAGTTTATAAATTTTTCCTTTTGGCTAAGTCTTAATAATAATATTGTAATTTATAGCTAAAGAGATATATGATCAAGAAACTGTTTTATTTTACTTTTGTGATTATGATAAACATACTCAGGGCCTCAAAATAGTACCTGGCAGGCCGCATGTGGCCCCCAGGCTGCGAGTTTGAGACCACTGATCTAATCTAATCAGTTTATATACCGGGTCATCTCCAAATGGAGCTTGACTCGGTTAACAAAAATCAGAAGACCAGAAATGCATAGAGATAAGAGAAAGGGTGGGTAATAGAGTTTAGCCTGGCCTAATGCAAGAATGGGCCCTGCAACACTTAATGATTACTGGGTCTTATTGGTAAACAATTTAAATATTGTGAGAATAACAAAGTTTTCAGAGTTTTCCGAAACAATTGAAAATGGCATATCATTCTAATAGAATAAGGAATTCCATTCCATATCTCTGTTAACTTAAAAGTATAAGATGGACAAAGTTTTCCAGCTGATTTGATTCCCTTAAAAGAAGGAAACGAGAATTTGTACTTCTGAGTATTCCTCGATTAACAGGACCTTTGAATATTCCAGTGTAGCGGAATAAAAAATTCCATAGAGAAATTTAAATGCAACGCATGTGCATTTAAATTGAATCCTCAAATAGATAGGAAGTCGATGAAGTTTTCTCAACAGGGGAGAATCATGATCAAACTTTCGTTTCCCCAAAATTAGTTTTGCCACAGTTTTTTGTATCAACTGAAGGCGTCGTAGACTGCCCTGCTTAATGCCCAGGTAAATGGAATTGCAGTAGTCCAATTGAGCAAGTACAATGGACTGCACCAGCACTGAGAAATGCTCCTGGTGGAATAGAGACCTGACTTTTTTTCAACATGCGCAGACTAAAGAATTTATCTGTTCATGAAACGTAAGTGAAGAGTCCAAGACAATGCCCAGAATTATAGTTGAAAACTCGATGTGTAGCGAGACGCCTGATTTCAATGTAACAAGAGCAAGAAGATTTGTTAACTTTGGTCCAACCCATAGTATTTTCATTTTAGCAGCATTAAGTTTCATCAAAACATTAAAAGTACCTCAAAACTACCTGGCTGTCCTTAGAACAGAAAAATAAAATTACAATTCAAATAATCGGCCACACAAATCTGCTGCGAGAATCATCTATTTAAATGAAATGCCTTAACAAACAAATGAGTTTTTAGCAATGCTTTAAAAGATTTCTCATTTATATATAATTTTTACAGAATCTTAAAGAGCCTGATAAGGCATTCCACTTTACTTGTCAAGGAATTCTAGTTACCGGCACTCTTCTGGTGCAAGGTTCCAGAATGTCCTTCCTGTTATTAAATAGGAAGGCACATTGTAGTGTCCTGCTACATATAAGTACATACACACAGAATACAGGCACACATTTACACCTTGTGGCCGGGCCCGTCCCCGAGTAGGTGGGAAACTCCAGCCCAGACCACAAGTAAGAATTTTAGTACGCCTTTTATATGGTGGTGAAAGGAAGACCCGGATACCGGATTCCTTGAAAAACAGTACCAGGTTTATTAGTGTCCCAAAGTACAGAGAAAAGAAAACAGAAGCAAAAAGAAAACATTCACCTTGATTGGTTAAAGTCCTTTGGGTGCATCCTGCACACTATTACATTACAGTCCAGGTGAGTCTCAGGTATTTTACTGAGGAGCTGGATTGCCCCTCCTTATCAAAAGGAAAAATACTATAACATCAAAATATTATCTCAGTTCAATGCCTTCCTTGGCTCGTATCCCCACTGGGATTTATTGATCTCTCTGGACCTTAACACCTTCTGGCTTTTATAGCTGAGCCCGGCTTGTGTCAAGCCTTTTCCCCTCTCAGCTCTCTTTATCTTCTTGACATGTTTTTATCACCTAATTAGCTTTGCCAGCAATGCTCTGGCTTCCGTGTGAAACAAAGAAACACTGGGAGAACGTTCTTCAGGAGATTAGCTGAGGACTTTCACATAATGTATTCCCCCAGGTCCATGTCCTCTTCACTTATAGTATCACTCAGGACACTGCACATTTCCCATTCACCCTCATGGGAACTCTGGCTTAACGTTTCCTCATTTCTCCCAGGCTGTGCTTCCCATCCCCCTCTCTGCAAGTCTGCCAAAGTACCTGCAGCCTTTCCCTGGGGATAATTTCCCAGCCCTTCTCTCTGGGGTTTAAGTTGCCAGTCACTGTACCTCCCAAGTGCTGTACCACCTTTCCTTAGGTGCTGGCTTCCTGCCATCCGCTCATACTGGGTCTTAGGCACCCTCTGTGACCTGGAACCTCCTTGAGTGATTTGGCTTCTCTCATCAGAGTCAGCTGTGTCCTCCTTCTCTCTCTCCTCCCTATCTGCAAACTGACTTTGCCTATAAGGCAAACTCCCGGGTCGGACTCCACCCCTCTCTAAATTGGTCTCAGGTTTCTCCCTGACTTGGGGAAAGGAGTGATAGGGGCAATTAGTGGTTTTCAGAGCCTTCCTTAACTGGCTCTTCAGCTGTGCTGGGACCTGCCTTGGCTTGCATTCTTTTGGCTGAGCCAGCTGCCCTGGCTACATGCCGGGTTTTACAGAGCCCTGTGCTGCATTCTGGGGAGTTTTAGCAGTAGTTTTCACTGTGACAGGAGCTTCCCTTTCACAACCTGCAAGGGTAAACGTGTGAGAACTCTTGTGTAGTATTGGGGACTATTGTAGGAACCTATTTGATAAAGGCACGTAGGCACAACATAGTCACATGTTTAAGAATTTTTATAGGTGGCATGATATAAAACCTCCTTTGAATGCTCGGTGGGAAACAAGGGGGATTCATTATGTGTCTCACTTGGTTGATGATGATGGCAAACTTAAGCCCTTTGCACTGTTGCAAGAGGAATTTGGCCTCCCACACAATGATTATTTTGCCTATATGCAAACTCACCACTACATTTCTTCTTTACCCGCTAGTTCTTTGCAAGTCTCTTGCCAAGAGCTGCTGTCTATGGCTTTCACCTTTGGTTCCCAACTCCCGGTTCCCCTTAAATTCCATCATCGCCATTTGAAGGATGAGTCCCCCTTGTTTGAACACTTCAAATTACGAGAGGCTTGGGCTCGTGATCTTGCAGTGGAATTGCCGGAGGATGTACTTTTACAAGCTGTTCGTAAATTGTCTACTCTCCGCAAATATACCACCTTCTGGGAACAACATTATAAGTTGGTTTTTCGTTTGTACATCTCCCCAAAGAGGGCTTATTTATCCCAACTTCGTGACAATGCGGCTTGCTTACGCTGCCAAGCTCCTGAAGCGGGTTTGGGACACATGTTTTGGACTTGCCCTAATGTTCAAGTTTTTTGGAATGCTGTTTTTGTTTTTGTGGAGCGCATTTGGAACATTACCATTCGCCTCGTGTGCGGGGAGCGGCAGCTTTCCTTAAATGGACTGTCTTGGTGGCCTTGAAATGTATTTTGCTGCACTGGCTTGAAGCTTTTGCTCCCGATTACTCCCTTTGGTGATGTCGGATGATTTCCCTCTTGATGTGGGAACGGAGGGATGTGCAGGACCTTTCTTCTCTTCCAGGCCGGGTCTTTCAACACACTTGGGAACCATTTTGGACAACTATGACCCCGCTGGCACGTAGCCGCCTGCTGAACTGTTGAACCCCTGTATTCTGTTTTCTTTTGTTATACCTGATTTGCCTAATTTTGTATACTTTTCCTTGGATGAGATGTACTTGGAAGGAGGACCCTGGGGAGGGGGATTTTATTATTTTTTTTGGGGGGGGTTGTGTTGGGATGGGGGGGATTTATTATCTGGGGGATGGGTTTTGTTCTCTGAAACACTGAGCTTGATTGTATTTGGTTTGCTGCTTGTTTGTTGGTTTTGTTGAGCTCAATAAAATATATTTGAATATAAAACCTTCTTTGAGTTCATTTTTTCACTGGAGTGCGCATTATTGCTCCTTAGCTTGCGATCTTTGCCACCAACCGTAAATACTATAGTGAATTTCTTTGCCCTGAGATCCGTAGCTTGTAATGTTGCTACTATTTGGATTTCTGCCAGGTTCTTGTGACCTGAATTGGCCGCTATTGGAAGCAGAATACTGGGCTAGATGGACCACCAGTATGACCCAGTATGACTATTCTTATGTCCTCCCATTTCTATAGCAAGTCCTGCTCCCATAGGCCATATTTTGGTTGGATAGCTTAATCGCTACTAATTAGTTAATGAACACCGCACATAATAATGGGAACTAGCCATTTTTTTTTAGTGACAAGCACACAAATGTTAGCAAATTAAGGGGGCCTTTCACTAAAGCTAATCGATTTAGTGCGCGCTAAAGATTAGCACACGCTAAATACTAAGGCGCCCATAGAATGTAATGGGCGCCTTAGCATTTAGCATGCGCTAAATCGATTAGCGCGCCTTAGTAAAAGGACCCCTATATAGATTAAAGCATAAATAGGTACAACATATTCTACTTTCATTGTGGTTTAAAAAAAAGCTGAATATACAGTTATTTCAATTAATTGTATCTTTGGTTTCTGAAATAATTAGTTAAATTCATTGTTTTAGGATGAAAAAACCAAAAAATGTAAAAAGGATGTGTGTTTTTGGGTTGTTTTTTTTATGTTTGCATCCTAGGCCCATATTGGTCTTTGTATTAAAATATTCTCTTTTCTTAGCACATTCTTTTACTCTTTACTGAAATATTCTTTTCTCTTAGCTACTGTAATTCTTTTCTCTTTCAAAGCTGCTGATGAAGCTCTAAAGGCCTGCCGGTAGCGTGGAACATGTCAGTATGTCACAGATCAGCTTTCCATTGTGGGAAACTGGATTATGCTTTAGGGAAATGGAAAGTGCAGTCTGACTTTGCACTGAGGAGACTCAGACTACCGACCTGCTAGCTTGTGTTAACAGCGTTCTTTCCTTTTTGTTCTATGGAGAGAAGCTTCAAATATTTCCTGATGTATCCAGAGCTACTCAAATTCAATGTATACAGTTTCTTCAGCTTAAACCTAGTGTTTTGGCTCGGGGGGGCTAGGTTTTGTTTTGGGTTGTTGTTTGATTTTTTTTTAAATTTTACTCCAAGGGCTCCTTTTACAAAGGCGCGCTAGAGGTTTAACCCGTGTAATAGCGTGCGCTAAACCGACGGACGCGCTAGTCGCTACCGCCTTCTCTTGAGCAGACGGTAGTTTTTGGCCAGCGCGGGGGTTAGCACGTGATGACAAGTCGCACACATTAACCCTGCTAGCGCGCCTTTGTAAAAGTGTGTGGTTGCATTATTCTATTAGGTGGTGATGGAACATAGTTATGAGATAGGCCCAAATTACATGATAAAACAATTACAGACAGTTCAGAACACAGCCCTCAGAATCATCTACTCACTAGGCAAATATGACCACATCACCAAAGCATACCTAGATTCACACTGGCTACCAATAAAAGCAAGATCCCAGTTCAAATTCTACTGTCTACTATACAAAGTAATACATGGAACAGCACCCAGCTACCTAAACAACAGACTACACCGTAACCTCTCACACAGATTAAGGAGAACTCAGAGCCTATTCACTCACCCCCCTCTCAAAGGAACACGACGAAAGAAACTATATGACAGCCTTTTAGCGACACAGGCAGCAAAGATCGATACTACCATCACCAATCTACTGACCAAATCAATAGACATTAAAGCATTCCGAAAAGAAATCAAAACTCATCTCTTCAAAAAACATTTCACATCATCATAACCTCACAAAAGTATTAGAAAATGCTCTCATGACTACCCTAACACCACCACCAGCAACACCCGAATCCGGACAGTATTATCTCTATTCGTCTAAACAGCAGAATCCGGACAATATTATCTCTATTCGTCTAAACAACCTATCACTATCTAATATCTACTACCAATTTATCCTGGAAAAGTCCAGAACAACAATTGTAACTTAACGCATTCTTGATTATATGTACTGCAATGCTACTGGAAATGTCCAGTCTTCTAACTTGTAATCCGCTTAGAACCGCAAGGCACAAGCGGAATAGAAATCACTAATGTAATGTAATGTAATGTAATAGGCCAGGTTAGATTCCTTTTTTGCTTTGTATAAATGAGAATTGGTTTTCTTTTCTCTTTTTCCTCCCAAGATGTGAACTATTGGTTTCTTGAAATGAGTAGTTACACGTACTAAAAAAAGAAAAAAAAAGAGTTTGTTCTTTTTTAGATTTTCATGACCGCATTCATTCAGACCTGAAAGAATTGGCTTCTGCCATCCATTTATCCTTCCCGTGGAAACGTTTAGAGGCCAAAAACAGGTGCTAACATTATGAACTCATTGTATGGTTGCAGCGATATAGTAAATGCACGTAAAATAAATAAATTGCATATATAAATCCTCAGAATGCTACCATATAGAGGTGTGGGTAGCATGCTACGTAAGAACTCTTCTGCAAATACCCAGTTAACTTGTATAGCACATTAGCATATTTTTGCAAGGGGGTGTACATAGGAGCATTGCATGGGCAAGATACAGGTAGGGCTCCCACATGTGCGCATAGCTTAAAGAATAGTTTATGGTAGGCACATCCCCGTTACATTGAGGTGCACACCCTTATTCCAGTTCTATGGCTGTTAATCATGCAGATGCCAGATTATACTGGTATTCTATAATGGAACTTAGGCTATATGGAATCAGCTCTTACTGCCCATTCTCAGGGTGCTTAAATAGAGGTGTCCAGTTAAAGAATCTCAGGGCCTGAATTAGGACACGCTGTCATGCTGGTGCAGTAACAGTTATTACACTTATACTCTACGGGCCAGATTCTATAAATGGCGCCATTGTAGGCGCCGCTCTAAGTGGTTATCAATCAAGAAAACAGTGGCATTTATAGAATCATGCCTAGTGACACCTAAGCGGACTTCGGGGTCTCTAGGCATCCTAGACATAGGTGCCGTCCCATTAGGTCAGCTTTACACTTGTCTAATTTAACAGTACCTATGACAGATGCCTAACAATATCTAAGTCATCTATACCTATTCTCCGTCCATAACCACACCTACATTTTAACATAGGTGTCGTTAGGCTTCCCAATGCATTGAAGGGCATCTCCGCTTAGGCATCGGTAGGCATCCTAAGAGTTCAGCACCAAATTCTTAAAGTGCTTAAGTGTTATTGATTGATTGATTGATTGGCTGAAAACTGGCATGGCGAATTACCACACCGATTAAGCCAATTATAAAATTAAGTTCAGTAAGGAGCCCCGAACTTAGGCATCACTATGCAGCCATGATTAGGCGCCATTTATAGAATTTGGCCATTATAGTATATATCAATTCACACACTACCCCTTGCATCCTATACATGGCACCCAGATCTGTGCACCCAAATTTTGGCATGCAACTTAATTGGCTAATAAGCAATAATCAGCTTTAAATGATGAATTCTTGATGTTAATTGGCACCAATTAGGATTTATGCATGCATCTGGCTGCCTGTTTAAATCCCACTGGCCACCGTGTACATGGGATACTGGACAAGATGGACCATTGGTCTGACCCAGTAAGGCCATTCTTATGTTCTTATGCCTCAACCTTAAAGTCTTACCAAGCACAGTCTTAAAGTCGGGGGATGTCAGAGGGAGGGGTGTAGGGCTCCACTGCTCAGCTGATCCTGGTAGGAGGAATTCCTATCAGCTGAGTCACCAGGAATCCCCAAAACCAGCTCAGCTGATGGGGATTCCTCTGCCACAATCAGACAAGGTAGTTGGTGGGTACATCTACAAAACTTGCTTTTGTGCGTTTTTTACGTGGCCGTTTTTATTTTTGCAAATGGACAAAAAAGGTAGACATGCTAAGGACCAAAACTTATACCTAGCTCATTTTCAAAAATCAAAGATAGACGTTTGGCAGCTTTGAAAATTGACATTTTTCTTACTGGGTTTGTGGACGTCTGGCACAAAACGTCCAACCTCAGACGCAGGCACACTATTCCCCTCCACAGGCTTAAGAGTTAATGCCCTTTAGTAAAAGGGCTTCTAGGTTAGATCTGCAGTAAAATAACGTGTACTGAAAGTGATAGTGCATACTCTTTTTTATGTTATAGAGTCAGTAGATGTCAATGAAGGAGAAAGTCACTGAAAAGAACTGTCAACTTTCTGAGCATGATTTTCTGTTCCCTGCACAACCCTCCCGCCTGAGGGATTTCTCTATATTTTCTAAATCCTGTATCTCATGTACAGGGTTTTTTTTTTAAAAGCTATAATTTTTAAGCACCAGCTATTTCTGTAGGCAGAAAGCAATGAATTATTGAACTGATCAGTATCAGCCTAGATAAGTCATAGTTCTATATATTTTTCCTTGTGAGATAGTTATTGCTCTTTGAAAGACATGCTATGGATCCCAGGAGAAGCTGAGAGTACCTCGCAGTTTCTTGTTTGACACAGAGGAAACTTCTGTGGGTTGCTGAATTGTAGTATGTGTCGAAGCACTCATTCTGCACAAAGCCCACGGCATCTTTACTGTTCGAACCTAATGTAGCAAAAAATGTCCCTAAATTATTTAGAGGCTATGTCTTGGAGCAAGTGACATGGTATCTGGCTGTGAACATCGCTGTGCATGCTGTCAGGTCTTCTGCAGTCTCTGAAGACTTTTAAAACATTTGAAAGCCTAACAATCCAATCCAATCCTTAGTCTTATATACTGGGTCATTCCCCAGAGGGACTCGAACCGGTTAACAAAAGTTTACTCAAACATTAGGGAACAAAAATTGGACAGGAAAATTCACCTATTACCATCTCTTATTTATCATCTAAAAATTTATTGAACAGATACGTCTTCAGGGTTTTTCTAAAACATGTCAAGGAGGAAAGAAGTCTGATTTCTGAAGGGAGATCATTCCAAATTTTCACCGCGGTAAATGCCAGAAAGTGAGAAAGTCTACCTAAAGTTTGAATCCCTCTAATAGAAGGGAATACTAATTTAAATTTATGGATGCCTCTAGTAGAAAGAGGTCAATGAGGGTTGAAGGAAAGGGGAAATAATGGGGGGAAAATCCCATATAGACTCTGAAATACAACATTGGCACACTTGAACTGAACCCTCCAATACACCGGGAGCCAATGCAGTGCCCTCAGCAATGGAGTAACATGATCGTATCTGTTACCAAAAATCAATTTGGCAGCCATGTTCTGAATCAGCTGTAATCTCTTTAAGTTGCACTTACTTAAACTGATGTAAAGAGAATTTGCATAGTCCAGGTGAGCCAATGCAATAGCCTAGACCAATACAGCAAAATGATGTTGACGAAAAAAGCCACGAACTTTAATAAATATTAAGGAATTGATTCATAATTAAACACACAGGGGCAGATTCTATAAATGGCGCCTAACTCAGTGGGCACCTGCAAAAGCAGCACCTACTGCATGTCAATCAAAGTTAGGCACCATTTGTGGAGTCGCACCTAGCGGTGCCCATATTGACCTAGGCCAGCGATGGCGAACCTATGGCACACGTGCCAACTGTGGCACGTGAAGGCCTTGCAGCTGGCACGCGGGAAGGTCCGCAATTAAGATATGCGGCGCGGCGGGAGGCGAGTGTGCCTGTGTCTGCTTTGCAGCTCACCTGGCAACAGGGCCGGACTGGCCACGGCCCATCCTCCTGTGCTGGCTGCAGTCCTGTGAGTGGATGTTTAGCCTGCCTGTCTTCCCCTTAGTATCCTATGAGCCAGGCAGTGTGTGAGGGGGAAGTGGGGGGAGGAAGAGAAGCTTCACACTGAGTCTGTCACAGGATCTCAGTGAGGCTGTAGTGTGACTCCACATGTGACATCTGTAATCAGGAACAGTTCCTAGTGCTCCCATGCTAGAGAGGTGAGGATATGGATCTTCTCTCCACCCCCCTCCATGTCCCATCTTCTCTCTCTCCCCTCCAAAGGATTGTGAATCAAATTGATTCTCTGACAATACAAAGATTCCAACCTTTAAAAATGATGTTACATAGTTCAGGCAACTTTATAAAGAGTTTTTAGATACTAAAATCTTGTTATTAAGGTTTAATTGACGTGCTGGCACTTTGAGGAAATTCTTTGGTTTTGTGCGGCAGTTTGGACACTCGGGCTCAAAAAGGTTAGCCATCACTGACCTAGGCACTGGTAGGCGTGTATACCTTAGGTGCAGGTATTTTAGGCCAAGACAACCCTGCCTTAATATACCCGTCCCTAGCTCAATCCATGCCGCTCCTAACCATGCCTACTTCCTGTTTAGGCTCCAGTAGACGCTTTGGTGTAGATGCTGGCTAATTAATTGGGGGTTTTTTAACTTGGTTTTTAATACCATTTTTAATTAATGGTGCCAATTAAGCCAATTTTAAAAATGAAACCCCACCCCTTTTACTAAGCTGTGGTAGAGGTTTCTACCACGGCCCAGGGCACTAAATGTTCCAACGTTGCTACGATGCCCATACAATTCTATGAGCGTCAGAGCAGCATTGAAGCATTTAGTGCTCTGGGCCGCAGTAGAAACTTCTACCTTGGTTTAATAAAATGGGAAGCAAGTTAGGTGCAGAGTAATGCATTTGGGGGTTAGAAATAAGAAGGAGCCTTATATGCCGGGAGGTGAGAGGCTGATGTGCACGGATGGGGAAAGGGACCTTGGGGTGATAGTGTCTGAAGATCTAAAGGTAAAAAAAACCCAGTGTGACAAGGCGGTGGCTGTTGCCAGAAGGATGCTAGGCTGTATAGAGAGAGGCATGACCAGTAGTAGAAAGAAGGTATTGATGCCCCTGTATAGGTCGATGGTGAGGCCCCACTTGGAGTATTGTGTTCAGTTTTGGAGACCGTATCTGGCGAAGGACATAAAAAGTCTTGAAGTGGTCCAGAGGAAGGACACGAAAATGGTAGGAGGTTTGAAACTAAGCAGGCACAATGGTGTGTGGAAGAAACAAGTCTTATGCCTGAATGAATATACAGTTTTTCCTGGTTAGTTTCAACAGTGCTTGGTGTTAGTACACTGTAGCGTTTGCTTTTTGATTTTGATGCTGACTGATCGTGTGAATGAAACACTATATGGACATTGTGATAGAACTGCAATAAACACTGCTGTGTTGTTGTTTTTTTGAGCCCCTGAAGCATTAACTGAGGCTTTTTTTTTCTCCATATAGTTATATGCTATGTTTAGCTTAGTACAAAATACTGCGTTTCTCTCTCACCCTATATTGCACTACATAGTGGTCAGTGGAGTGATTATTACTGTGTCAAGCATAATTTTTGCTTTTTCTTTGATAATTGAATTATCCTCTATTGAATTATATAGTAATGTTCATATTTACCCCAGTATTTTACATAAAAGCTCTGCCAAATGCTGAGCTTTTTGTAAAATATTTGTGGAAAATTATAAAAGTATTTTACTAGAGACTTTAGGAGCCTATTGTAAAATACCTGTTTCTATAAGGCTCAGAACTATTTAAAAATAAAAAGGACTTGAACCTGGATCCCTTGATTTACGACTCATTGCACTAGCCACTAGACTGCTCCTCTGAACAGCTTACTGCTTTGTTCACAACGGCTATAATACAGTACCTGCAGCTGACATAGCACCTGGTTTTCTTTCCTGTTTAGAAACATAGAAACATGATGGCAGATAAAGACCAAATGGCCCATCCAGTCTGCCCATACACAGAATCCACTATCTCCTCTTCTCCCTAAGAGATCCCACGTGCCTCTCCCACACTTTCTTGAATTTAAACACTACCTCTTCCGGGAGACTATTCCACATATCTACCACCCTTTCTGTTAAAAATAATTTCCTTAGATTACTCCTGAGTCTATCACCTCTTAACTTCATTCCATGCCTTCTCATTCCAGAGATTCCTTTCAAATGAGACATGCCTCATGCGCATTTATGCCATATAGGTTTTTAAACATCTCTATCATATCTCCCCTCACCTGCCTTTCCTCCAAAGTATATAAACTGAGATCTTTAAGTCTGTCGCCATACACCTTATGATGAAGACCACCGACCATTTTAGTAGCTTTTCTCTGAACTAACTCCATCCTGCTTATATCTTTTTGAAGGTGTAGCCTCCAGAATTGCACACAATATTCTAAATGAGGTCTCACCAGAGTCTTATACAGGGGCATCGATACCTCCTTTTTCCTAAACAGGTATAGCTAAAAATGTCCTTCTTTTTAGACATGGATATTTCTTATCATTTGAGAAACCTTGTTGGACATCCTACTTTTGGGCCCTCCCTAGCCCCACCCAAAACACACCCAGAACATGGCCCTCACTATTTGGACAAACTGCAGTGTGAAACATCCAAATTCTGATTTTCCAAAAACCAGGATTTGGACGTTGCTTTGAACATGAGCATCTTGATCTTGTAGACATGCACTACTGCTGGAGAGTTATGCTCTGGGCTTGGATGGCTAGGTGGGTGATGATCTCTTTTTTTAAATCACAGATCTTAAGCATGCAGGCTATTATGTCAGTTTATACTGAAAGATTTTGATTGTATGCATCAAGCTGTGAGACAGAACATGTCAACTGAGTGACTTTGGTACAAGGTGACATGATTTTGGACATAAGCCAGCCACACAAAGGAGTAAATAAGTTTATGCATAAGGTTTATCAGAGTCAAATAAAAGACGTACAAGCTCATGGTTAAATAAGTTTGAGCAACTGGGGGTAGAATGGGGGATTTTAGAATGACTATGATGGTTCTTCCTCCCATCTACTCCAAATATCTTTTTATTCCAGTCATGCCGTTGTTTTGTCTGAGTGCCATCTCTGTTTCTAGTGATAACATTTTTCTTCGCCATTTGCCCTCCAGAGGCCAAAATGAATTTGAGTAAATTGATTCTCTCTGTGTAGTTTGAGCACATTGTAATTTGGTATCGTAAATATTACAGTTGGCCATAGACGAATCTGTTAATTATACTACATTGACCAATTAAGATAGTTTTATAGACTAGTTTCCTGAAATAACATTGATAACAGCTTCGGGTATGAAAATATTATAATTAGAAACTGAAGGGAAATTTATAGGTTGGTGTGCATTTGATATGCATTATTAATCCCATTAGGGGTTGTATGCCTCCTTGAGTTAAAATGTTGCGCCTAACACATTGTGTAGCCAGTAAAATACTGCGCTTTGGATAAGGCCATGCTAGCATTCATTAGAAGCATGGCTGATAACATGAACTATATGTGGAAGGAGAACTAACTGTACCACATTGCCTGCCATGTTAGCAGTTAACACGTGGTATCAACTTCCATGTTCCAAGTCCAGTCCCTGCTTAAATTGCGTTACATAATAGAAATTTCGGCATTAGCCCCCCTTTTACAAAGCCGTAGTGTGGATTATAGCGCCGGCGGTAACAGCTCTGACGCTCATAGGAATTCTATGAGCATCAGAGCTCTTACCGCCATGACTGGAGCTAAACACGCTAGCGCGGTTTTGTAAAAAGAGGGGGTAGGTATTAAAGATCAGTTAACGGTCCACTAATAGTTAACAGAATGTTATTAAATGCATGTGAAAGTCATGTTATACACTTATCACAGCTTAGTTAATAGGCCTCTGTGTGAGGTAATATTGCAGGTGATTTGATAGAAAATAGATATTCTATGTAAAATATTAGTAATCTGCATACACGAGTTAGATCAAGTTTGTTTGCCTGGTCTAAAAGAAGACCCTAAAATGGTTTACTCTGGTTAGAGAGAATGAAGAAACACTAATAGACAAAAATTCTCTCTAAATCAATAAATTCTATTGCTAACACTTTAGCACTAATTCAAGTTTCAAGTTTATTAAGATTTTGATTTACACGCAATATCAAATATTTTCAATGCGTATTACAAAGATTAAAATTTGGGGAAATAAATTATTTAAACAATAGACATAAAAACATATCCATAGACAATAAAAAGTACATAAGGATTACTAGGATAAAATTACATTTGTTAAAAAAAACAAACATTTTTAGGGAGGAACAACATCAGGAAAGGTATAGATAGGGGAAGAAAAGGGAAAAAAAGAAAAGATTATCTAATTTAAGAATCAAATGCATCTCTATAAAGGTAACTTTTTAAGTTCTTTTTAAATTTTTCTAGAGAGGTTTCAGCGCGTAGAAAGATAGGAAATTTGTTCCAGAACTGAGGTCCAAAAATAGAAAAAGTTGTATTTCTTCTAGTGCCTATTATTTTTAGCGTTGGAATGGTTATTAAATTTTGTTCTGCTGATCGAAGATAATAAAATTTTAAAAAACCCTCTAAAATATACATTTAAGTAAGGAAACCCTCAGAAACATAGAAACATGATGGCAGATGAAGACCAAATGGCCCATCCAGTCTGCCCATCCACAGTAACCATTATCTCTTTCTCTCTCCGAGAGATCCCAC
The DNA here is from genome assembly GCF_902459505.1 of Geotrypetes seraphini. Taxonomy (NCBI): domain Eukaryota; kingdom Metazoa; phylum Chordata; class Amphibia; order Gymnophiona; family Dermophiidae; genus Geotrypetes; species Geotrypetes seraphini. The sequence goes on along the minus strand of NC_047085.1, from coordinate 469,606,369 downwards.
ATGCGTATCCCAGGCCCTTTTGAATTCAGACACAATCTCTTTCGCCACCACCTCTTCTGGGAGACTATTCCACGCATATACCACCCTTTCTGTAAAAAAAAATTTCCTTAGATTACTCCGGAGCCTATCACCTCTTAACTTCATCCTGTGCCCTTTCGTTGCAGAGTTTCCTTTCAAATGAAAGACTCGACTCATGCGCATTTACATTATGTAGGTATTTAAACATCTCTATCATATCTCCCCTCTCCCGCCTTTCCTCCAAAGTATACGGATTGAGATCTTTAAGTCTGTACCCATACGCCTTATGATGAAGACCACGCACCATTTTAGTAGCCTTCCTCTGGACCGACTCCATCCTTTTTATATCTTTTTGAAGGTGCGGCCGCCAGAATTGCACACAATATTCTAAATGAGGTCTCATCAGAGTCTTATACAGTGGCATCAATATCTCCTTTTTCCTGTTGGCCATACCTCTCCCTATGCAACCTACCATTCTTCTAGCTTTCACCGTCACCTTTTCAACCTGTTTGGCCACCTTAAGATCATCACATACAATCACACCCAAGTCCCGCTCTTCTGTCGTGCACATAAGTTCTTCACTCCCTAATCTGTACCGTTCCCTCGGGTTTTTGCAGCCCAAATGCATGACCTTGCATTTCTTAGCTGCCAAATTTTAGACCATTATTCCACCTTTTTCGTCACACTTTTCATTTCATTTCATATCGTTGAAACGAAAAGTGTCAAGAATAGTGAGGAAAGACTTGTAAGTTTCATGGCTCCATGTTGTTCGTGGTTGGGCTGAGAACTTTTCAGTGGCCCCTCGTATTCAGAGTTTTAAGAGCTTCCGCTTAATAACCATCCCTGGGTTTTCCATATTTTGTGCACAAGTGAAAAATGCCTTTCAGAAACCAATATAGGAGTGAATAAATGCAAAAATACAAAACTTTATGCCATATATAAACATGCTCAATGAAAGTCGCCTATCTGTCTCCGGAGACACTGTGAGACAAGAAGTGCTTCTTTTATCAATGCTTCCATAAAGTCTCTATCTGGGTACTATCAGTCACAGCTGGGACTCAGGCTTCTTCAAAAGCCTTCTGTTTATTGCTTGCAGTGTGAGCAGTGGTGTAGCGAGGGTGAAAGGCGCCCCCTCCTCCGCCCCCGCCATGCGCACACCTCCTTCCCTTCAGCTTTACCTCTAGTTGCTCACCACAGTAAGTAACAACGTCAATGTGCTCCTTACGACTCCGGTGGCTCTCCTTCTTCCTATGCATGGCATACAGAAGTGACGTCAGCGTGAAAGCTGACGCAGTTGCAAGGAACACGTTGAAGTTGTTGCTCAAGGCGGTGAACAACTAAGAGGTTTTGGGAGAAGGGAATGGGGTGAACGCGTGGTGAGGGGAGGAGTGAGAAGAAGCGGAGGGGGCAGAGAGAAGGAGGGGTGACGGTACCCCCACCAACATGCCGCCTGGGGTAGACCACACCCCTCACCCCACCCCCCCCTTACTATTTTATTGAATGTGAGATTTTCTAAACAAATAAAGTCTCCGGGATCAGAGAAGTGACTTTCATTGAGCACTTTTTATGAGACATTAAGGGATCATTTTACTAATGCACGCTAGCTGTTTTAGCGCGCGCTAAACAGTAATGCGTCCATTATATTCTATGGCCGCATTAGTGTTTAGCGTGCGCTAATATTTAGCATTGATTCACTCATGTTGGTTTTTGAAAGACACTTTTCACGTGTTCTCAAAATAAGGAAAACCTAGGCATGTTATTAGGTGGGAGCTCTGCAAATAAGCTGGGCAAGATTCTGAGCATGCCACCTCTTAAGGCAGGGCTGTCCAACCTGCGGCCCAAGGGCCGCATGTGGCCCTGTGAAGTATTTTGTGCGGCCCCGACTGAGGGCGATGCAGTGTTTTCCTCTGCTGCCCCCTGGTGTATACCATCTTGCCGGCTCCCTCCTCTGTCTTGCTGCAGCGTTTGCGTGTCTGTGCGGCCCCAGAAACATTTTTTTCAACCAATGCAGCCCAGGGAAGCCAAAAGGTTGGACACCCCTGTCTTAAGGCTATACCACCTTAGAGTGGCTACTAATGCTAATAAATAAGAGTTTCCTTACATAAATTTAAATTTTAGAGTTGTTTTTTTAAAAAATTGCATCATGAGAATTAGTGCTAAAGTGCTACAATAGAATTTTCCTCCCCTTTTACAAAACTGCGCAAGATGGTACATGGAATGCTCTGCTCTGATGCTCATAGGAACTCTATGACCGTTGGAGCAGCATAGAGCATTCAGCGTGTCAGCCGGCGGTTTTATAAAAGGAGGGGCGGGAGCGTTATTGATTTAGAGAGTTTGTCTGTTGGTCTAACAGTAGAACATAAACCTATATACCTGGTCTGTTAACTTGGACTTAAACCCTATACAATTTTAAAAATGAAACGTAAGGCTTTAAATGTATTGGGCCTTTCACTAAGCTGCCAAGTATTGATCAAAAGAATCTCAGTCTGAAACACTTTCCATATAGCAAAGAGTGTCGTCATTATTGTCATCATGTGCATCAGAAGTGGTGCTATCTAATTCATCACTTGCGTCTTACGGAGAAGACTTTGACAAAGTTGGAATCTTTGTGGCAGTGTTCTAATTTTTCATCTGATGGCAAACTCTGTTTGAATATCTTCAAGAATTGTTGCAAGAATGTCAAATATGTAGCCCTTCAGTCTTATGGCCAGATAAGAGACTTTCTCCCTAAAGATTATCAATCCAGTGGACAGTCAACCCAATGTAAAATTTTCCGTGGGATGACCGGCAGTCTGTTGTAGTAGAGACATATATGTCTGTTCAAGAATTGCAACCAACTTCAGCTTCATCTCCACTTCAAAGTGACCCAACTCATCACTGTTCTGTATGGCTGGAAACGAGTAACCAGTTCAACAAACACAGGCAACTCCAATGTTCTCATAGGCTATACTCACTGAACAGCAAAATTTAAGATGAGATGATCCACTGTTTGCATGATGAGGTTCGTAATAAAACCTTGTTCCAGTTTTTGCTGCTTCATTTCGTTTACCGAGGAATTGTCATTTACTTTTTCCTTTCATTTTGTTTTTAGAGAACGAGACAGGGACAAATTTGTTCCTGTCCCTGCAGGAATTCAATTTACCCGTCCTGGTCTCCGCGAATTTTGTCCCTGTCCCATCCCTGTAAGCTCTGCCTTAACCGCACAAGCCTTGAACACTTATGATTTTAAAGTGTTTGAGGTTTGTGCAGATGAGGACAGACCTTGCAGGGATGGGGCAGGAAAATAAGTTCCCGTAGGGACAGGGAAAAATTTGTTCCCATGTCATTCTCTAGTACAAGCAACCAAGTAAAAGGAGCAAAATAATGTTGACATGATTATTTTGGTAAAATTTACAAGTTTTCCTGTAGTTCTTTACAAGTAAAAGTGGAAAAACATTTACTAAGCCGTAGTAGAGGTTTTTACCATGGCCTGGGGTGCTAAATGCTCCAACGCTCAAAGGAATTCTATGAACGTAGGAGCATTTAGCGTTTGGGGCAGTGGTAGAAACCTCTACTGAGGCTTAGTAAAAAGGGGGTGAGGGTAATGAATTGCATTTATTATTGCTGCAACTTGGTAAAAAGGGCTCCTAAATGTTGGCTGTATAGCAGTGGTCTCAAACTCGCAGCCTGGGGACCACATGCAGCCCGCCAGGTACTATTTTGAGGCCCTCAGTATATTTATCATAATCACAAAAATAAACTAAAACAGTTTCTTGATCATATGTCTCTTTAGCTATAAATTGCAATATTATTATTAAAACTTCCCCCCTCTTTTACTGAGGTGCGCTAACCGATTAGCACGTGCTAAACACTAACACGTCCATAGACACGTTAGTGTGTAGCGCGTGCTAAATCGATTAGTATGTGTTAATTGATTAGCGCACCTTAGGGCTCCTTTTACAAAGGAGACCGTATCTGGCGAAAGACGTAAGAAGACTTGAGGCGGTCCAGAGGAGGGCGACGAAAATGATAGGAGGCTTGCGCCAGAAGACGTATGAGGAGAGACTGGAAGCCCTGAATATGTATACCCTAGAGGAAAGGAGAGACAGGGGAGATATGATTCAGACGTTCAAATACTTAAAGGGTATCAACGTAGAACAAAATCTTTTCCAGAGAAAGGAAAATGGTAAAACCAGAGGACATAATTTGAGGTTGAGGGGTGGTAGATTCAGGGGCAATGTTAGGAAATTCTACTTTATGGAGAGGGTAGTGGATGCCTGGAATGCGCTCCCGAGAGAGGTGGTGGAGAGTAAAACTGTGACTGAGTTCAAAGAAGCGTGGGATGAACACAGAAGATTTAGAATCAGAAAATAATATTAAAGATTGAACTAGGCCAGTTACTGGGCAGACTTGTACGGTCTGTGTCTGTGCATGGCCGTTTGGAGGAGGATGGGCAGGGGAGGGCTTCAATGGCTGGGAGGGTGTAGATGGGCTGGAGTAGGTTTTGTCAGAGATTTCGGCAGTTGGAACCCAAGCACAGTTCTGGGTAAAGCTTTGGATTCTCGCCCAGAAATAGCTAAGAAGAAAAAAAAAAAAAAAAAAATTTAAATTGAATCAGGTTGGGCAGACTGGATGGACCATTCGGGTCTTTATCTGCCGTCATCTACTATGTTACTATGTTACTATGTAGCGTTTTTAGCGCACGCACTGGATTAGCGCGTGCTATAGCTCGTGCTAGCCAATAAACTACCGCCTGCTCAAGAGGAGGTGGTAACGGCTAGCACGCACTAATCCGCGCGTTAAGGCCCTAGCGCACCTTTGTAAAAGGAGCCCTTAGTAAAAGAGGGTCAAAAGGAAAGATTTATAAACTAGGTTCATAGACAAAACCGTGGAAGACAAAGGTGCGCGCCGACAACTGAGCGCAAGACGGAGGCGCGCGCCAAAGAAAATGACAGTTTTTAGGGGCTCCGACAGGGGGTTTTGTTGGGGAGCCCCCCCCCCACTTTACTTAATACAGATCGCGGCGGCGTTGTGGATGGTTTGGGGGGTTGTAGCCCCCCTCGTTATACTGTAAACTTAACTTTTTCCCTGTTTTTAGGGAAAAAGTGAAGTTTTCAGTAAAATGTGGGGGGTTACAACCCCCCAAACCCCCCACAACGCGGCGAGATCTATATAAAGTAAAGTGGGGGGGTTCCCCCCCACACACCCCCGTCGGAGCCCCTAAAAACAGTTATTTTCTTCGGCGCGCGCCTCCGCGCTGCACTCAGTTGTCCGCGCGCGCCTTTGTCTTCCGCGGTTTTGACCTGACACCATAAACTATAAAGAGTTTTACCTCATGCAAAATTGTAATTTCTTTAATAAGACATTAACTTTTTTTTTTTCTGAAGCCCTCCAAGTACCTACAAATCCAAAATGTGGCCCTGCAAAGGGTTTGAGTTTGAGACCACTGCTGTATAGGGATAAGGTCTTTAAAAAAAAAAAAATTGTAGTCTTCAGTGAATCCTGAACCGATGCAATCCACAAGCTCTTTAGTGTTCTGCAGTCATTTTATTGTGATAATATTAACTGTTTATCAGTGAAAAATGAATAAGAACATAAGAAGTTGCCTCCGCTGGGGCAGACCATAGGTCCATCCTGCCCAGCGGTCCGCTCCCGCAGCGGCCCATCAGGCCCATTGCCTGAGCAATGGTCTATACCTATCTATACCCCTCAATCCCTTTTTCTTCTAGGAATCTATCCAAACCTTCTTTGAAACCATTTAATGTTTTCTTGTCTACAACAGCCTCTGGAAGCGCGTTCCATGTATCCACCACCCTCTGAGTGAAAAAGAACTTCCTAGCATTTGTTCTAAACCTGTCCCCTTCCAATTTCTCCGAGTGCCCCCTTGTGCTTGTGGTGCCCCTTAATTTGAAAAATCTGTCCCTGTCTACTTTTTCTATGCCCTTCAGGATCTTGAAGGTTTCTATCATGTCTCCTCTAAGTCTTTGCTTCTCCAGGGAGAAAAGTCCCAACTGCTTCAATCTGTCTGTATATGGGAGATTTTCCATTCCCTTTATCAGTTTAGTTGCTCTTCTTTGTACTCCCTCAAGTACCGCCATGTCTTTCTTGAGGTACGGTGACCAATACTGGACACAGTACTCCAGATGAGGCCGCACCATTGCACGATACAGTGGCATGATGACATCTTTCGTCCTGGTCGTAATACCCTTCTTAATGATACCCAACATTCTGTTTGCTTTCCTAGAGGCTGTGGCGCATTGCGCCGATGCCTTCAGTGTTGCGTCTACCATCACTCCCAGGTCTCTCTCCAGGTTACTGACCCCTAGTGGTGTTCCCCCCATTTTGTATGTGAACATCGGGTTTTTTTTCCCCACGTGCATGACCTTGCATTTCCCCACGTTGAAGCTCATCTGCCATTTTTCGGCCCACTTTTCCAGCTGCGTTAGATCCTTTTGGAGATCTTCGCAGTCTTCCCTGGTTTGAGCCCTGCTGTATAGTTTGGTGTCATCTGCAAATTTAATGACCTCACACTTGGTTCCCGCCTCTAGGTCGTTTATGTAGATATTGAACAGGAGCGGTCCCAGCACCGACCCTTGCGGAACTCCGCTCGTGACCCCCTTCCAGTCTGAGTAGTGGCCCTTTACGCCAACCCTCTGCTTCCTGTTTGCCAGCCAGTTTTTGATCCATTGGTGGACCTCCTCTTGTACCCCGTGGTTCCATATCTTTTTAAGCAGTCTCTCGTGTGGCACCTTGTCGAAGGCTTTTTGGAAGTCAAGGTAAATGATGTCTATAGATTCCCCTTTATCCACCTGGCTGTTCACTCCCTCAAAGAAGTACAATAAGTTTGTGAGGCATGACCTACCTTTACAGAAGCCATGTTGACTCGGTTTTAGCTGCCCATTTTTTTCGATGTGCTCACAGATGCTGTCTTTAATCAGTGCCTCCATCATCTTTCCTGGGACTGAGGTCAGGCTCACCGGCCTGTAGTTTCCTGGGTTCCCCCTTGCTCCCTTCTTGAAGATGGGCGTGACATTTGCTATTTTCCAATCCTCCGGGATCTCTCCGGTTTTTAAGAATAGGTTGCATATCTGTTGAAGTGGCTCCGCTATTTCGTCTTTTAGTTCCTTGAGTACCCTTGGGTGAATGCCGTCCGGACCTGGCGATTTGTCGCTCTTTAGTCTGTCAATCTGCTTGAGTACATCCTCTTGGCTTACCTCTAAATCGACCAGCTTATCGTCTTGGTCTCCTATTACGATCTCCTCGGGTTCCGGAATGTTGGTTATATTCTCCATCGTGAAGACTGACGTGAAGAACTCATTTAACCTGTCAGCTATCTCTTTCTCTTCTTTTACTACTCCCTTTCTGTCTCCATCGTCCAATGGTCCCACTTCTTCTCTCGCCAGTTGCTTCCCCTTGACATATCCGAAGAATGACTTGAAGTTTGTTGCTTCCTCTGCCAGTCTCCCTTCGTATTCTCTTTTTGCTATTCTAACCACTCGGTGACACTCCTTCTGGTGTTCTTTGTGCACTTTTTGGTTCTCCTCTGTTTGGTCTTTTTTCCATTTTCTGAGCGATGCTTTCTTGTCGCTTATCGCCTTCTTCACTGCATTTGTTATCCACACTTGGTTTTTTGTTCTATTTTTTTTGCACCCTTTTCTGAACTTGGGGATGCATATGTTTTGCGCTTCGTGCACAGTCTCCTTGAGTAAGGTCCAGGCTTTTTCTACGGATTCCGTCTTCCCTATGTTGCCTTTGAGTTTCTTTCCCACTATTTTCCTCACGGCATCATAATTTCCTTTTTTGAAGTTGAGTGCCGTCGTTGTGGTTCTTTTCCCCTTTGTTGATCCAATTTCAAGCCTGAACTGGATCGTGTTGTGATCGCTGTTACCTAGCGGGGGTAATACTGTCACCTCCTTTGCTGGCCCCCCTAGTCCGTTGAAGATTAGGTCAAGAGTGGCATCGCCCCTTGTTGGTTCCTTGACCAGTTGCTCCATGAAACAGTCCCTCGTGACCTCTATGAATTTGGTCTCTCTTGCGCAGTTTGAGTGCCCAATACTCCAGTCTATCCCAGGATGGTTGAAGTCCCCCATCACCACCACATTTCCACTTCTGCATACCTGCCTCAGTTCAGCCTCCAGCTCCTGGTCGATTTCTTCCGGTTGTCCAGGTGGGCGGTAGTACAGACCCAATTTAATGTCTGCTCCTGCTCCTCCCTGTAGCTTAACCCATAGTGATTCCAAGCCATCCACCCATACTGTTGTTTCCATCCTGGCTGATGGTATGGAGTCTTTTATGTACAGCGCTATTCCTCCACCCTTTTTATGTGTCCTGTCTCTCCTGTATAGTTTGTACCCTGGTATGGCCACATCCCATTGATTGTCCTCAGTCCACCACGTTTCTGTGACTCCAATTATGTCTAGGTCCTTATTGCTGGCAATGATTTCCAGTTCTCTCATTTTGGCCCTCAGGCTCCTAGCATTTGTGTATAGGCAGTTTAGGACCCAGTTTTTTGTCCGCTCTTTTTGTTTCCCTTGTGCTTTGTTACTCCTGTAGTTTTCCTCATGGTTTGCCCGCCCCTGAGCTTCGTCCTCCTCCTGCTGTGTGTGTGTGACGTCCTCTGCCTGTTTCCCCTGCACCTCCTGCTCTCCTAATTCCCACTCAGTCCTGGGCTCTTTTTCACAATGTCTTTGCCCCTCTGGCTCCTGTTGTTCTGTGTTGGTGCCGCTTACCAGGTCCATTTGTGCCCTCGATCCCTGCAATGCATCCTTAGGTCCTTTTTCAACACATACACACTCAGTCCCGAGTCCTCCTTTACAATGTCCCAGCTCAGTATCCTTATCAGGTACTGATGTCCGATGTGTCGAGGTCAGGTCGACTATCGGCTTTCCCCTTCTCCCCAGTTTAAAGCCAAGTCTATGACGTTCTGGACGTTGCGTGCCAGCATCCTCGTCCCAGCTGTGCTAAGATGCAGTCCATCTCTTTTGTAGAGCTTGTTCTTCCCCAAGAAAGTAGTCCAGTTCCTAACAAAGTGGAAACCCTCCTCCTCGCACCATCTCCTCAGCCAAACGTTAATTGATTGTAGTTCGCTCTGTCTCTTTGTGTCCGCTCTCGGTACTGGCAGGATCTCTGAGAAGGCTATCTTCCTTGTCCTTAGTCTCAGTTTCCTCCCCAGGGTCCTGAACTGGTCAGTTAGTGTAGTCCTGTTGAAGTTTCTCCTGCTGATGTCGTTGGTTCCGATGTGGATCACTACTGCTGTCTCCTCCGTCTCGGCTCCCTCCAGGATCCTCTCGATATTGTTGATGATGTCCTTTGTTCTTGCCCCCGGGAGACATGTTACCAGTCTGTCCTCTCTCCCTCCGGCTATATGACTATCTACTCCTCTCAGGATTGAGTCCCCAACCATGATGGCCGATCTCCCCTTCTTCAACTGTCTCTCTGGTCTCAGATCTGTGTCATATGTGCAGTCCATTTGTCCGTCCTCTGGGCTCTGCTGTGTCTCCGCCTCTGGTCTCAGGTCTGTGTCATCTGCGCAGTCCGCTAGTCCTTTCTCCTGGCTCTGATGGATCTCCTCCTCCTCCTCTGCCTGCCCAGGTCCTCCGCAAGGTCCTAGTTCCATGGTGTCTGGTGGTTCCTGTCGTCCAACTGTCGGTTCTCTCCTGGTGTGTTGGTGGTCCTGTGCCTCCACCATCCTGCAGGCCTCCTCAATGAATTTCTCGAGCTGCCTAACTTGTTCCGCGATGTGGCTCTCTCTGGCGGTGTCCATGGTTGTCCAACACTGTTCTTCCATGGTGCACAGTCCCTCCAGTTCTTGTACTCGAACCTGCAGTCTCCCAACCTCCTTCTTCAGGCTATCCAGTTCCTGACATCGATTGCATATGTATGCCTGCCTCCCGGAGGGGAGGTAGTCATACATATGACACTCGATGCAGAAAACTGGGTAGCTCCCCTGGGTTCCTGTAGCCTCCATTCCTGTAGCCTTGGTGATTTGGGAGCGGTTGCCTGGCGTGCAGTTAGCTGAAAAAGTAGAGAGAGAGCAAGAGTGATAAGAGGAGAAATTTATTTATTTTTTTTTTTGAAGTTAGAAGTTATTGAGGTTAGAAGTTAGAAGTTGGATTAGATTTGCTGCTGGGCTGCCTGGGCTCTTTCACAAGGCTTCCTTCGCAAAGGCGCTCTCGCTAAGGCGAGCGCCTTTGCCGCTCGCCTTCGCAGCGCGCCGAACGGCTGGGCGCCGTTGGTGCCCTTCTACTTAAAGGGGAGCCCGGGCGCCGATGCGACCTGTGACGCGGTGGGGGGGGGCGGAGCTACCTCTCGCCGCGACCCCGGGTCTTTCTGCCTGCCTCAGGATTCCTCCCTCGCTGCCTCTCTTGCCTTCTCCGGCCCCTGCCCTGCAACAGCCGAACCTACAAACAAAAAGAAGAAAGAAGCAAAGCAAAGCAAAACCGCCGAGGTCTGCCTCGTGCCCTGGCTTCCCTTCTACTTAAAGGGGAGCCCGGGCGCCGATGCGACCTGTGACGCGGTGGGGGGGGCGGAGCTATCTCTCGCCGCGACCCCGGGTCTTTCTGCCTGCCTCCGGATTCCTCCCTCGCTGCCTCTCTTGCCTTCTCCGGCCCCTGCCCTGCAACAGCCGAACCTACAAACAAAAAGAAGAAAGAAGCAAAGCAAAGCAAAACCGCCGAGGTCTGCCTCGTGCCCTGGCTTCCCTGGCCAAAAGGATAGAATTTAAATGTCTAAAAAAAATAAAAATACATGCCAGCACAGAAACAATCTTTGGAAATTAAGTAGCTGATCCACTAATCTGTGGTTGCCGGTGTTAATCGTTAACAGAGGCTAATGCACCTCATTAGTGAATCAACTCCCATTAGAAATAATGGGGCCTGTGGCAAATAATGTACATTAGCTCATACTGTGGGTTACTGAAAGTGAGCTGATAGCTCCATCATGTACTGCATGCTTTCTGCTCTACTGCAGCTTAGGCTTCAGCCTGAAATTATCTATCAGATTGGTTTGACATTTCTGCCATTTTACTCAGTTTTGTCTTTAAGGAAAGCCATAAATCATCTCTTTTCAATGGAAATGTGCAGAACAGCGTTCAGTACAGTGGTGCAGTAAAAGGGGGTAATTTTACACAGCTTTGAGTGTAAAATCAATTTTAGATGCAAAACAGCAGCTTTTTCTAAGTTGCAGGAATGCAAACATGCAAAATAGTTTGTGCATGGAATAGGTTTAATTCAATAGGGAGGGCGCCAATATTAAGGCACAAGGAATATACCTAAATAACCAGAATACCAGCATAAGCCTATATATCTGAACACGTTTGCGCATAAATGCCAATATTATGGCTACATAGAAACATGATGGCAGATAAAGGCCAAATGGCCCATCCAGTCTTCCCATCCACAGTAACCATTATCTCTTCTTCTCTCTAAGAGATCCTACATGCCTATCCCAGGCTTTCATGAATTCACACACAGTCTCCACCAACTCTTCCGAGAGACTGTTCCACGCATCTATCACCCTGTCTGTAAAAAAAAGTACTTCCTTAGATTATTCCTGAGCCTGTCACCTCATAACTTCATCCTGTGCCTTCTCATTTCAACCTGTTTGGCCACATCACATTCAGTCACACCCAAGTCCTGCTCTTCTGTCGTGTACATAAGTTCTTCACCCCCTAGGGCTTGCAGTGTGGGGAGTTAGGCTGAAGGAAATATGAATAATCCATAGGATTGGGTAGGGTTGTGAGAGAGCTAGAAATAAAGGGGTTGGATAAGCTTAAATTGGGAGAAATGGGAATCTGTATAGGGAGAAAGAGGCAGAATATTAGAACTATAGGAGAGAGAAGGTGAACAACAGGCAAGGATTGTGATTTAGTGAAAGGATGAGAGCCAGAAGAAAGGAGATGAGAGCTGTAGAAGAGGGTCAATACCGGGGATAGAAATGGAAAAGGACGGGAAATGGGAGGCATGAGCATCAGTGAGAATGGATGGAAGGGGGTAAGTGTTATACAGAAAGTTAGAAGGTAAGCAAGTCAAAAAGAAATGGAGATTGAGGACAGTGAGAGACAATGAATGAGGAAGACTACAGACAATTAAAGATGTGTAGGGAAGGAAGAAAGGAGAGCTTGAAGGGAGGAGTAAGAGAGGTAGAGAAAAGTACAATCAGCCTCAAGAAGTCAAGAAGGCTCTACACGGCACCTCAGTGTGGCTGCTGTACTTATTCCAAAGCAGAGTCGGCAGCCGCGCTGAAGTGCAGGAATGTCCCGCGATGACTGCATCTACCGCCTCTGCTCCGGAAGAGGTAAATGACGTTGGAGGGGGGTGCACTGGCAGCCATAGTCATCGAAGGACCTTGCTGCAACTCCCTGCATCTGACGGTCCACCCCCCTACGACATCACTTACCTCTTCTGGAGCAGAAGCAGCAGAAGTAGTCATCGCGGGACCTTGCTGATTTGGATGGAGAGAGAAAGGAGCATAGCAGGGTGGTGGAAGGAGCAAAAGAGGGTCAGGGTGGTATGGAAGGGTGGTAAAGGGTGAGAAAGGGGGTCATAGTGGTATGGAAGCATGGTGGAGGGAGAGAAAGGGGGCAGATGCTGTTGGAATTGGTGTGCAGGGAAAGGGGAAGGAGACATAAGGGGAAAGGATACTGCATAGAATTAGGTTGGAGGGAAAGAAAAGGGGCAGATGCTGATGGAAGTGGGGGGAAGGGAGAGGAGAGAGTGAAATGCCAGACCATGGGAGTGTGGGAGAGGGAAGGAGAGGAGAGAGATGCCAGACCATTGGAGGAGGGATGGGAAGAAGATGGATGCCAGACCAATGGGGGTGAAGGGAGAGATGGAAGGGGAATAGAAGGAGAGAAGATGTCATATAGAAGGGGCAGAGAGAGGGTAGACAGTGGATGAAAGGAAAAGAGTGACAAGAAGATGAGGAAAGCAGAAACCAGAGAAGACAAGGTAGAAAAAAAAATTATATTTCTTTATTTTTTTTGCTTTAGGGGAGATGCATCGCTGTTTCTGTGGTGTTGCATTGTATGCAGAGTCCAGCTTCTTGGTGCTTCAGTTTAATCTTTGTCTACGTATTTTTATTCTATCTCCCCATTTACAGAACTGTAGAGAGTTTTATAGCAATGGCATCTGAGCTGTTTCCACCGTGGCTAAAAACCACACTACAGTTTTGTAAAAGGGGGAGGGGTTAGTTTGTGATACATACTAGGCGAAGGTGTTTTCTGTGTTCAAAAAGACATGGTTTTCTTTTAGGATTGACTGTACTGGTCTGGCTTGTTTAGTTTTACAATGGGTGTATTGATGTACTGTTCACTGCAGTATGTAAGTTGCTACCTTTTCCTAGGTACACTCTTGTGTGACGTGTGGATTGTTACTAAAAATCATGTTTTTCATACAGATGGGGGGGTGTGTGTCAAAAAATGATGGTCCCCGGGTGTCACATATGCTAGGTACACCACTGGATTTGAAATATGTATCCTGCTAGAGCTGGTATTAGACATAAGTGGGGACCACAAAGCCCAGGCTGTGCTTCTTTAACTTCCAGCTGGCTTAGGGCTCTCTCTCACTGACCAGGGGACAGTTGCCCTAGTTGCTCTCCCCTAACATTGTTCCTGCCATGTGTGACTGAAGTATTCTGTTAGCTTGATTTTTCTGTGTAACATTCTGTAGTAATTTGGTTTGTTCAGTTTTCACAATAGTGGAGGGGATATTTGTGAAAGGGAGGGGAAACAGGGGTTTTGTAGTCTCTTTTTATACTTTAATAAAATAAGTTCAGTATAAAATCTTAACTATTTGAGGCTTGTGTGGGTGGGATCTGATAGTTTGCAGGGCGGGGATGAGGACTGAGCTTGTGGGGACGGGGCAGGGACGGGGATGAGCTCACGGGGACGGGGCGGGAAAGGTGATAAATTTTTTCCCCGTGTCATTCTCTTTTTTGTATTACATGTGCTAATACACCATTTGTTGTATTTATGTTCTATTTTTAGACCCCCTGATGCAGACAAGTAGCCAAAACATGAGCCATGTTGGGTCATTTTAATAAAGGTGTTCCATGTTATCCTTCTTGAGGTCGATTGTGCTTTTTTTCTACTTTGATTTATGTTTTGTGATGTTTGGATCTCTCTCTCTCTCTTTTGATGTTCTGTGAGATGAGTAAGAGCAAATGGAGACAGACCCAGCTTCCAGAGTAAACAACACAGAAAGTAAGCTATAGTTGAAGAAATGGAAGCGGAAGAATTAATGATAAAGGAGTCAAATAAGTGTAAATGTTTTTTTTATTAAGTTTCAGTGCGCAAGCAAACAACTTCAGCAAAACAAAGCAATACGCTTACAAATTTTGCACAGGTAATATCAGAACCCCTCCCCCCAAACTCCCCCCATCCCCCCAAACAGAAACAAAAGAGATCCCGAGGACAGGAAACAAAACAATACTCATATTATAAGTTCAATAGTCGACTTCTAGCAATAGGCGTAAGACTCTGCCAAAAGCGCTCCCAAATCAAACAGAATCTGCGGCCAGGGCCAGTGTCATGGTCTGAAAAGTGCCGGCGCTCCATAGAAGCAGGCAGGATCATCAATGATCTCCAGTGACTGAAAGTTGGGGGTTTGCTGGCCAGCCAATGAGCCAAAATTGCCTTCTTGCCAAGTAACATCACATGAGCCACAAAAGCTGAAAATCCTTTGGGTTTGGGAGAAGCAATAGTATAAAATCCAAATAGTGCTCTGGGAGTCAGAGTCCACCGTCTACCCCTAAAGGAGTCAAATATAGGAAGATCATTGAGAAGAAAATAGAGAGATGAGAAGGATTAGTGGAGGGAAGAGATGAACAGCTGGGGCTGGGAGGACTGTAGGGGGGAAAGAGTATAATTTATTGGGTGAATAAAAAAGCTGAAAAGTGAGACTAAAGGAAATGATCACTCAGCTAGAGAGGTAAGAAATAAAGTAAACAAGAGGCGAGGGAAGACAGAAAATGGAAAGGAGTCTTTGAAAAAGAGCTTGGAGAATATGGAAGATCTCTATGGTATTTATTCTATAAATGGTGCATTAAATTAGACCCTACCGACGCCTGAAATTACCCCCCCCCCATTAGGGTTTTTTAAATCACTATCCACTGCAGTAAAAGCTCCAATGCTCATAGGAATTCTATGAGGGTCAGAACTTTTACCATAACAGCCGGTGATAAAAGGGGAGTTAATTGGTAAAGCCATTAAATAAATGTGGTGATTCACGTGAAAGGTAGGCACTGGAAATGTAGGCCTTAAAAACCCTGGCATACATTTCTGGCGCTTACTTTTCACGAAGCTGTGATTCTACAAACGGTGCCGGTGTGTGATTGGCATGCGATCGGCAGCCGTTTTGTAGGCAGCCACCAATACTGGCACCTATTGTGGAATCTGGCCAATTGTACTTCACATTTAAATGTATAATTGTGTATTTATGCATTTGTTCATGCTTAATAGATCAATAAAGTGTTAAAAATCAGTTGATCTGTATAGCTGAATTCCATATTGATATGAATTGGTTTATTTCTGTTAAGTTTATGTGAAATAATAGATATAGATGGGGGAGTAATAAGAGAACATTACATTACATTAATGACTTCTATTCCGCCTGTACCTTGCAGTTCTAAGCGGATTACATCAAAAAGATAACTGGACATTTCCAGGAAGAGGAATACAATTAAAGATGTTGGGCCTAATACATCAAAACGATAGCTGGACGTTTTCAGGAAGAGGAATACAATTAAAGGTGTTAGGTCTAAATCAATTTTGAAGGGAGGATACTAAGAGGGGGAGAGAGGGGAAAAGAATGGGGGTTAGGAAATTAGGATGAATTTCTTGAATAGTATGGTTTTGATTTCTTTTCGGAAAGCTTTGAGGCCAGTTGAAGCTGTCAGTAGGTTGGTGATGGAGGGGTCCAATTTAGCTGCATGTGTTGCTAGTAAGTTGTCGTACATCTTTTTGCGCTTAGTTCCTTTAAAAGGGGGGGTAGGAGAAAGGGGTCTGGGTTCTCCTCTGTCTGGAAGAGAGGTTCCTATTTAGGCGGTTGTTTAGGTGGGAGGGTGCCATTCCGTTTAATGTTTTGAATAATATGCAATATAGTTTGAATTGGATGCGGGCTTGTATTGGAAGCCAGTTTGAATCTAGGAACATGTGAGACGAGGGTTTTGTCCCTTTTAAAATTTATCCAGCCTAGTCACATCTTTTGAGGTGTTCATTTGTCTGAGTCCCCATGTAACATTCTACACCACCCTGCTCCATGTCGCTGCTTAAATCTCCCCAAACAAATGAGTTACCGACCACCTAATTGTGGTATATACTGACCACACCATAATATGTCTTTATGTAGGCAAGAACAAAATGCCAAATTGATAGAAACAATCAAACTTTTTCTGCGAATCATTCAGATAAAACCAATATTACCTAGCAATCTCAGCCTGCTTGTTGCAGGTTTTCGGATCTCGCTGCGTCTTTGTCAGATAGAAAATGACGTTTCAGTCACCATGCTGTGGCTTGCTTCAGGTTATGCTCTGAAGTCTGCACTTCAAGTCTCTTACATTTATAGAATAGCGCTTAGAGTTGATTTCTGCGCCAATTTTTAGGTGCAAGGATTTATACCAACTGAATCCTGGTGTAACTCCTGGCACACAAGTTAGGCATGGATCCCTGGTATTCAGTAATACTGTACACCTTTTGAGTAAATGCTACTGACCTGCCTTTTCCCCTCTCTTGGCCATGCCCTCTTTGAGTTGCGCACTACAAATTTTGCATGCTGATCTCTATAGAATAACGATTAGCAAGTGTAGGAATGATGCTGCTCAGAGTGGAATGAGGCGACAATAATGGATGGTCGCTCACTCTTTTATTGAAAATCTTAGCTCCCTTAATTACTTAGCTAATGCTTTACAAGGTTATAATTTCATCATGCATATACAGTGTGGATTATACCAAGGTAACTCCTTGGTTACATATTTAATGTGATTCTCAAAGTTACTATCTCACGTGACATCTGAATATATATATTTCTGATATGTCTAAAATCTTACTATAGCTTGTGACAGTCCAAAGGTTATAATGCATGCTCCTTAAGCTCTCTTGATTAGCCTTAAGCTCAGGGCCTGCTTTGGCACATAGGCATGCTGTCCATATAAGGAATACTAAACAATATAAGGGATAAGATAAGGGTATGTGTGTGTCAGGTTAATATGTGGCAAAAGTCTTGTGACAAAAGGTAGGGGGGTATGCCTCAGCATTCGGTCTCAAGGTACAAACCTTTTTCCTTGCTTTGTCTATGTGGCAAGAGGGAATCGGAAAGGATTCATACTTCTATACAGGGCCCAGAGCCTTACACAGGGCCCAGATCCATACACAGGGCCTAGATCAGTGTGCTGACCTGGCCTGGTTCAGAACTGCCTGTGTGCTGACTTTGCCTGTGTTCTGATGCCCTGGTTCAGAACTACATCCCTTCAAGCAAGATGCATGTGCATGTCTAAATAGTTTCTAAGTAACACCAATAACTGATTGTTAGTACCCAATTATTGATGCTAATTAGTGTGTTAGCCAATTTAGGGCTTCTTTTATCAAGCAGCGGTAGAGTGTGAGCGTCAGAACATTTACCTTGCCGGCCCATGATAAAACACTCTACCGCTGCTTGATAAAAGGAGCTCTTAGTTGTGTGCATATCACAGATTAGTGTGCAATTTGTTATGTTATGTTAATCAGGTTTTTTTTATTCCATCTTTACCTATTCAGTTCAAGGTCAGATTGCATTACAAGAGGTTGGGTCAGTTACCTAGGAAGTTACAATGGACAGTTTGACACGGACGTTTACTAGAGTTGCCATAACTGGTAGATCAGTACAGTTACTAATATATGCAGTTAGATCATAGTTACAAATACATAGTTACAAGTTCAGGTAGGTCATCGTTGGCTCATCGTTATGTCCTGGGAGTTGCATTAGACAATTTAGAAATGGGCTTTTACAATTGCCATTTCAATTACTTCACGGTTGGCTCCGTCTTGGTACAGAAATGCTTTTAAGAGTTTTCTGAACCTGAAATGGTGGTCATAAGGTCATAGTGTAAGTGGCTGTTGGTTTCAGCATTTTGCTAATTGATATTGGATGGATAAGGTAATTTGCCTGGTAGACTTTATATTGTTGCATGCTGGGAATCTTCTATGGAAAAGATTTCTGGTGGAATATCTGTTGGAGGCACCCTGAAATAGGACGGCTAACTCTGTTAGGTAATCAGGGGCATTCCCTCTCAGGATCTTAAAGACAGTAATGCCTAATTTAAACTTGATCCTTGTGGTTATGGGCAGCCAATGTAATTTCATATAGTAGGGCTGTAGGTGTTACGATTTCCATAGTCCAAATACAGTGATGATTCTGGAATCCAATGGATTACAGGACCCGATGCAACATGGTTTCCGTGGAAGCAGGTCTTGTCAGACAAGTCCGATCAATTTCTTTGACTATGTGAGCAAAGAGTTGGATAGAGGGGGCACACTAGATGGTGTATTTAGATTTTAGCAAAGCCTACTGCTACTATGTATTATTTCTATAGCACTACCAGATGCACGCGGCACTGTACATTAAACATGCAAGAGACAGTAAAACCGTTGACACTGTTCCACATAGGCGTCATTTTCGTGTCATTTATAGAATCTGGGGGGAGAGTGTGTAAATGCAAGGGGAGTATATGTGGACAGAGCGTGGGTGAGACTCCCATTTACATGCATAACTTATAGAACAGTGTAAGCTATGCACATCCCTGCTGCATTTACCCAACCACAGTTATGCCATAGTGCAACCACAGGTATGTAAATGTTAGGTGTGTTGATACCAGGTTAAGCTAGTATTCTATAATAGAATCAGGGTGCCTGACATTCAGCACTATATAACTGGCCAGGGATGGCTAAATAGTGCTTAGCCAGCTAAGAACTAATATTCAGTGCACAATGGCCGCTGACTATTAGCACTGTGCCAGCTATCTGTGAAATTTAAAGCACCAGCCAGCTAAGTTTAGTAACCAAATTGGGCCACGTAAATAGCTGGTCTATCTTTGGCTGCTATAAACCTAGCTGGCCAGCGCCAATTATCGACTTAGATGGCTAAGTTTATAGCAGCCAGAAATAAACTGGATACAGTGCTCCCCCGCAAATTTGCGGTCCCGGTCATTCGCGGTATTTTCCAACCACGAATGACCGGGCATGAGAGGGCAGCTGGAGAGGCAGGAGAGGGCAGCCGGAGCGCTGGCGAGTGAAGGAAATCACTCGCTGTATGCTCCGACCGCCTCTTCCTGTACTAAAGTCGGGCCTCACCAATCAGGAGCTGCTTTGACACGCAGCTCCTGATTGGTAAGGCCCGACTTTAGTACAGGAAGAGGCGGTCGGAGCATACAGCGAGTGATTTCCTTCACTCGCCGGCGCTCCGGCTGCCCTCTCCTGCCTCTCCAGCTGCCCACTTCTGTCTCCCCTACCTAAAAACTGTATTTTTTTTTTTTTTAAAGCGGTTTTTCAAAATTTGCGGGGGTTCCTGGAACAGAACCCCCGCAAATTCTGGGGGAGTACTGTATTCAGTGTTGGTTACTGGAATATCCAGGCTACGTGCTGATCGCGGGGTCAGTCCAGCGAACTCCTGCAGTCTGAATATCGGCCCCAGGATGTCTAGATGCTGTTACAGAATAGGTTGTCAGTGTACGGTACTGAGGCAGTTAAATGGAGGTAACAAGTTGTGGAATTACCCTCTTAGGCAATGGGTCTCATTGGATAGAGTAGGATGCACATTTAATGACCCATTTCTCAATCTGCGATAAGATTGAAGTGAGCAGCTGTACATTCATGAATGCTTTTCATAATGTGGCATTTACGACTGACTGACTACATTATTGACCTCATTAAAATATGCATAAGCCTTTTTGTATACGTAAGGTCAGTTCAGTGAAAGCAGTCCCCTGTAGAGAAAAGAGCAGAGGGAATATTTAAGGCAGGGGTAGGGAACTCCGGTCCTCGAAAGCCGTATTCCAGTCGGGTTTTCAGGATTTCCCCAATGAATATGCATGAGATCTATTTGTATGCACTGCTTTCAATGCGTATTCATGGGGAAATCCTGAAAACCCGACTGGAATACGGCTCTCGAGGACCGGAGTTACCTACCCCTGATTTAAGGAGTGATGTCAAAGTGATCTGAGGCTAAGAAGCCAAAGACACCCTGGTCCTTATTTCAGTCAGCTCATTGCCTCGTTTAGTAGGCTTGCCATTTGACTCCAAAAAAAGGAGGGCAGATTGAGACATCTGGGTTTCATTTCCATTGAAAGCAATGGAAGTAAAACCAAAATGTCCCAATCTGTCTTCCTTTTTCTGGACAACTAGTAAATTTCTAGGATACAATCGTAATAATCAATAAATGTATATTTTATACGTATTGTTGAATATAGTTATTTGCAGGGATTCATTCAAACTGCATACAACAGAAGCATTGACGTCACATAGAAGAACAAAACAATAATGATAACACGGAGAAAAATAAACCTCAATTGTGAGAGGTTGGGACTACACAAGTGCCCAGCCCTCAACACATCATCACGGGTTTATAAAAAAACTCCGTATACGAATATATAAATAAATAAGGTTTTCATTCATTCATAGTCGCATTTTTTTCAAAGACTTGTTTATAAATATATATGATTGCAGCTATGAGTCTGTAATAAATTCGTGACTAGAACCCCAAGCTTAACTACATTAGTAATGAAGGCTACAGCTCAGTTTCATTTGTGTAGGTATATTCAGAGGCACAAAATGCAAAAAATCGCAATTAAGGATGAAATACACTCATCTGAAAAGATGAAGTTTCAAGAGAGGCTTTCTGCTCCTAATCCCGACAGAAAAGACCTTCTGTTTCGCCTAAACCGGCTACTTCAGGGGATATATGCCATCTTTAGGTGTCTCCTTTTCCTTCCTTACAATCCGTTGGAAATCAAGCTGGCTCCATTTTGAGAGGAGCCAGCTTGATTTCCAACG
This sequence comes from Geotrypetes seraphini, assembly GCF_902459505.1. Classification (NCBI taxonomy): domain Eukaryota; kingdom Metazoa; phylum Chordata; class Amphibia; order Gymnophiona; family Dermophiidae; genus Geotrypetes; species Geotrypetes seraphini. The sequence goes on along the minus strand of NC_047085.1, from coordinate 469,585,353 downwards.
GATTGTAAGGAAGGAAAAGGAGACACCTAAAGATGGCATATATCCCCTGAAGTAGCCGGTTTAGGCGAAACAGAAGGTCTTTTCTGTCGGGATTAGGAGCAGAAAGCCTCTCTTGAAACTTCATCTTTTCAGATGAGTGTATTTCATCCTTAATTGCGATTTTTTGCATTTTGTGCCTCTGAATATACCTACACAAATGAAACTGAGCTGTAGCCTTCATTACTAATGTAGTTAAGCTTGGGGTTCTAGTCACGAATTTATTACAGACTCATAGCTGCAATCATATATATTTATAAACAAGTCTTTGAAAAAAATGCGACTATGAATGAATGAAAACCTTATTTATTTATATATTCGTATACGGAGTTTTTTTATAAACCCGTGATGATGTGTTGAGGGCTGGGCACTTGTGTAGTCCCAACCTCTCACAATTGAGGTTTATTTTTCTCCGTGTTATCATTATTGTTTTGTTCTTCTATGTGACGTCAATGCTTCTGTTGTATGCAGTTTGAATGAATCCCTGCTAATAACTATATTCAACAATACGTATAAAATATACATTTATTCCTTTTTCTGGAGCCATATGGTAACCCTATCATTTAGGGATGTAAGAAGTGCTCTACCACGTCAGACCAATATGTCCATTCCCTATTGTGCTTACTCCCCAAAACAAGAGATGACGACGGTTTTTGGGGGCTAGTTGAATAATCATTGTTAACGGATCTGTCCAAAGCAAAACAAAAAAATCACCGAAAGAATTCCACAGGGAAAGCAAAGAAAAGCCAGCAAAAAGACAAACTGTGGAATTGATGATCTTGATGCTAAATTGTATTCAAAATTCTTTACCTAAAGAGTGCAGTTCAATCATCCAAAATGCTAATACACAGTAGAAATATTGTGGTATGGATCCGACATAGTCCATGTTTCGGTCACAGATGACCTTCTTCCGGGATCTAGTGTGCAGTTGACCACAAGAGATGGCATGCTGGAAAGCAAAGGACTGTGTGTTTGAGCAAGTTGCTGAACAAGCGTAGTAGCCGAGTCTGTAGTCTGCAGACACAGGTGTGTGAAGAAATATTTTCTCTGGTTTGTTTTAAATCTACTACTACTTAGTAGCTTCCTAGTCCTAGCATTTTTGGAAACTCTAATATACTAGCAACAGAGAGGAGGAGGAGGAGCCTAATGGTGCTGAGCAGTGAGCTGAGAACCAGGGAAGCTAGGTTTCAATCTCTCCCCACCCCCAATGTTCCTTGTGATCTTGGGCAAGCCATTTAACTTCCCATTGCCTCAGGTACAAAACTTAGATTGGAAACTCTCTAGGGCCAGGGAAATTCCTAGTGTACCTAAATGTAACTCACCTTGAGCTACCACTGAAAAGAAGTGAGCTAAATCCTAAATCCCTTCCCTCCAGCAACAACTTCCACAACTTAACTGGCTGAAAACACATTTTCTTAAATTGATTACTGGCTGGTTTCATGGAGAGTCCCCTAGTGCTAATGAAAAGCAAATAACTACTCCTTGTTCCATTACACTCATGATTTCATAAACCTCCCTTAGGGCCACTCTCAGCCATTTCTTTTTCAAACTAAAGAGCTATACTCTATTAAAGTGCTTCCCTAAGGGAGTCCATTCCTCCCCCTTTATAACTGTTATTGCCTTTCTCTGTCCCTCTTGTGGATCTCTTCTATATTTTTGAAATAGGGCCACCGGAAGCATATAATGTACATAATGTGTAGCTGCACTGTGAGATTTAGGTCCTTTTACTAAGCCGGAATTCTGCACTACTGCACAATGCAGAATTTGCATAGAATTTCCCACCTGTGCAAAATTCTGCCTCTCCCGTGCACAATTCTGTGCAGTCTACTTTCTAACTTCCTCACTGCACACTCCGCTCCATCACGGCAAGAAGAAGAGCTGCAGGTCAGACTGTTCCTCATCTGTCACCTTGGTCTCTGGTAGTTTCTTTAAACCATGCGGTTGTACGGAGGCCTTCATGGCTCAAAGCACAATCCAGGCCGGGACAGCAGGAAAGCAGCTCAATGTGCAGCTGTGCAGCTTCTCCTCTTATTGCGCTGGAGCAGTGAGTCCACAGGGAAGGAGGGAGCGGGGTGGGGGGAGGGTGCTTGGTAAAAATGTAGATGGAGAGGGGGGCTGAAAAAAATGTGACTGGTGTGTGTAAGCAGAGAGGGAGGTATGGATGAAAGATGGATGGAGTGGGGGAAGGCTTAGAAAATGATGGATGGAGATTGGAAAAAAGATGGATGGAGAAGGGAATACTGTTAGGGTTACCAGATGTCTGGATTTCCATGGACATGTCCTCCTTTTGAGGACATGTCTGGGGGTCCGGACAGCTTTACAAAACCTGGCGCTTTGTCCGGGTTTTGAAAATCTTCCCGACAAAATCGCATCAGGAAGGGGCATCTGCACGTGCATGTGATGTCATTGTGTTGCATTCACGCATGCACGGATGCCGCTGGGGGGTGGAACAGGGTTTGACAGAGGTAGAACTGAGTGGTCCTGGGGCGTGGCCATGGGTCCGGATTTTCCCGAAGGAAAATCTGGTAACCCTAAGTGCTGTAAAAAAAGGTGAATGTGTGTGTGCAAGGAGAGAGGCTGGAGAAAAGGTGAATGAAGGGGGGGTCTAGAAAAAGGTGGATGAGGTATGCCATGGGAATGGGGTGGGAGGTCTGCAGGTAGGTGCATGAGAAACTGCTGTTGTGGTGGTGGAGTGGGGAATTTGTCATGCCTGGGGGAAGATGCCAGCCCTTATAATGTGGGATTTCTGCACAAGAAAATTACAAATAAAGTATGCAGAATCTTCAAATATTGTGCACAGAATTTTCAGTTTGTTTTGCACAGAATACCCCCAGGAGTACTGCGTGAGGTGCTAACATGAACCAAATGCAACTAAAAATGGAGCATCGTCAGATGTATTCAAGTATCCTGCACTACGTTCAAAATGTGCATACACTAACAGCAAAAGGTATGCGCTAGGGTAGGGTTACCATATGACTCCAGAAAAAGGAGTGAAAAACTAAATATATCAAGGGATACAATCAAATCCAAAACGTATTGTATATTGAGTTTAGTAGAAGGGTTTCATTCATACCACATCAAAAAGACCACGGACATTAAAAAAAATATATATATATAATAATAATAAATACACAAACGGAGAAAAACAAGCAGCTGGGTCTACTCAAGTGCCCAAAGTCGCTTGTTTCATCACTGGTTTGGAAAAAAACTCCGTACAAGTATATATACTTTGAGAGGAGTTAGTTCCACTGTTTATACTACATAAGAGCACGGAGATGATTGAATACTAAGAATGGATCCCCTGAAGTTGCCTGCCGAGGCGAAACAGAAAGACTTTTCTGTTGGGAAGAGAAGCCAGATATTAGATGAGAAGATGTTTGCTAAAGCACCCTAAGATAAGTCATTTTTTCTATATCTGACATTTTTTGCTTTTTGGTCCACGTCATTAAGAATTCTTTGAGACTGAGCTGTTGCCTCTATTATTGTTTTAGATAGATTGGACTTCCATTCACACTTTTTGATACATGAGACTAATCGAACGTTACAAATAAGAAATTCCTTTGATATGAATGAAATTAAAGTATATATACTTGTACGGAGTTTTTTTCCAAACCAGTGATGAAACAAGCGGCTCTGGGCACTTGTGTAGTCCCGGCTGCTTGTGGATGAGGTTTGTTTTTCTCCGTTTGTGTATTTATTATTATTATATATATATACTAGTGTTTAAGCCCGTTAGATTAACGGGTGCTAGATGTCTCCTGCTTTTGAAGCTGGGCAGAGGCAGAGCCGGGGCGGGAGGGAGTGACGGTGGGAGAGCAATTTCAAAGCTTCAGCATCGGCGGCTCCTTGACCAATCCGCGCTTACAACGTCCCCACACTTGTGGTCTGGCTGGCTCCCCCACCAAAGCCCTTCGCAGCGGCAGCCCCTCCCGCATCCGTCCCCGTGTCCCAAGCCTCTCCGAAGGCCGGCTCCCACGAAAATGGTACCCCTCTGTCCAAAGCCGCGGCGGAAGCCTCCCTCAAGACACATTTCAAATCTGACATATTGTAATCACAAAACAGAAAATAAAATTATTTTTCTTACCTTTTGTTGTCTGGTCATTATTCATATCATGTAGGGGTCCCAGGCTATGGTTGGCTTTTGATAACTCGCTTGCCAGGGCCCCTTCTTTCTTCTTCCCTCCCTCCATCCCTGCAGCTGAAGACAGGCACCTCCCCCCAGTGGTCTGAGACAGGAGGGAGCAGTTAGGAGAGGGTCTGAGGGCAAAGAGGGGCTCAACAGCACACAACCACCTTTCCTTCCCTCCCTCCATCAGGTGCTCCAGTGGTCTGAGACAGGAGGGAGCAGTTAGGAGAGGGTCTAAGGCTAAAGAGGGGCTCAACAGCGTCCAACCACCTTTCCTTCCCTCCCTCCATCAGGTGCAGTGAATCCACCAATGTTAAAAGGAGCCGCGTCGAAATCGGAGGCCTGCCACTGCTGTAGCACGTTCCACTCTGCCTTGGTCCCGCCCCTTCTCTGACATATGGGACCGCGGCAGAGGGAATGTGTTACGGTGGGGGCAGGGCTCCAATTTCAAAGCAACTCCTTTTAACATAGGCGGAGGTAAACTGTACCTGATGGAGGAAGGGAAGGAACGGTGGGTCAAATTTTGGCAACGGCAGGAATTGTTTTACGGGCCAAGCACCGTGAAACTTTGTTTCTTTAGGCAGCCCCAGTTATTTACTTGGATTCAATGTGAGCCGGGTGAGGAAGGCCGCCGCAGCCTCGCGGCTAGGTAGGGGAACAACAATGGCGCTTATGCTCAAGCCCCCGCCGCAGCTCCTCTCTCGATCCTGGTGCGGTTCGAGAGGGGAGTCGTGGCGGCGGCTTGAACATAAGCGCGATTGTTGTCCCCCTACCTAGCTGCGAGGCTGCGGCGGGGTTTCCATGGCAACCCGATCACGGATCTCAGTGTAGGGCCGGGTCTGGCGGCGCCGTATAGTGCGGGAGGCGGGACCTCAGCACAGCGCCGCCGGCCCCCAGGAGCTCGAGGCCGGCTGCGGACATGCCTGGCGTGGCATGGTGCAGGAGGAACAGTGATCGGTGGAGAGCAGGTGATGAATAGGTGGCGCGAGGTGGAGAGTAGGTGATGACGTAAAACGTGCGCATGCGCACTCGTGTTTTCGGGACGGATCAGGGAACACGTTTTTTTTAGTGCGCATGCGCGGCTAGCATTTTATTATATTAGATTTTTATGTCCGTGGTCTTTTTGATGTGGTATGAATGAAACCCTTCTACTAACTAAATTCAATATACAATACGTTTTGGATTTGATTGTTTACAGAAAGAGGACAGATTGAGGCATCAAGTTTTACTTCCATTGCTTTCAGTGGAAGTAAAGCTAAGATGTCTCAATCTGTCCTTACTTCCATTGCTGTCAAAGGAAGTAAAACCTAGATCTCTCAATCAGCCTTCCTTTTTCTGGAGCCATATGGTATCCCTTTGCTAGGGTCAGAGATAATAATAATAATAATAATTTATTGTTTATATACCGCCATAGCCAAGGTAGTTCGAGGCGGTTTACAATAAAGAAGAGCTGGACATACAGCGAAAAAAACAATGAAGTCTTTGAGTACAATACAATATAATGTAATATAGAAGAGCTGGACAAACAGCGAGGAAAAAACAAAAGACACAAAGTCTTTGAGTACATGATTGTTTGTACATAGTACGGTAACATTGTAGGGACAGGGTTACAATAAGAGTAAGTCAAAAGGAAGAGAAGGTCGTACAGTGTGGGGTAAGCAGTGAAGGCTTTGGGAATTCTTGATCAATAGGAAGTAGATTGAGGCGATTTGCAAAGAAAGGAATGTCATACAGTGTGGGATAAGCAGTGAAGACTTTAGGAATTCTTGGTCACAAATCGGTTGAACAGTTTGGTTTTGATTAGTTTTCTGAAGTTGAGGTAGGATGAGGAATGCATGATGGTGCTGCTTAGCCAGTCGTTCTGTAGACTTGCTTGGAAGGCAAGCGTTCTGTCAAGGAATCTTTTGTATCGGCAGGTTTTTATTGTAGGGTGGCTGAACATGCGTATTCTGCGTGTAGGCCTGGTGGAGCAGTCTAGTTTGAAATGGGAGACCAGGTACAGAGGGGCCAGACCGAGAGTGGATTTGAAACAGAGGCATGCGAATTTGAACAATACTCTTGCCTCCAGGAGCAACCAGTGGAGTTTTTGGTAGTAGGGGGTTATGTGGTCCCATTTCTTTAGGCCGAAAATCAGTTGCACAGCTGAGTTTTGTATGATTCGGAGTTTTTGAATGGTTTTCTTGAGTGACCCCAGATAAATAATATTGCAATAGTCAAGTAGGTTTAGGATGGAGGATTGCACCAGTAGGCGGAATGATGGGAGATTTCTGTGTTAACTGGTTAGCATTTCTACTTTACAGCGCACCATAGGCGTCAGAAGGGAGGGACCACAGGGGCCATGGCCTCTCCAAAAATTGGCGATGGCTCTGCTCCGCTACCTCCTCTTCTGGCTGCTGTAATTTTAAATCTTGGCATGTAGCATATGTTCTTCTTTCCTGCCACCTTGCCCGCCTGCGGGACCCTGCGTTATGACCTCTCTTTTCAGCTTCTGACTCTCCCATCTACCTCCTCCCCGGTCACTGTTAAATCTTCGGGCAGCCATCATGCAGCGTCAAGGAAATGAGCCTGCAGCCGTCAGCCTTCCCCGGAAATCTTTATTCTGTAGCAGATTTCCTGTTCCTGCATAGGCAATATACTGCAGAATGAAAGGTTCTGGGGCAGGCCAATGGCAGCAGGATCAACGCATTGACACTGTGTGGTTGCTGCCCGAAGATTTAACAATGACCGGAGAGGAGGTAGGTGCGGGAGTTGGAGAGTGAGGTTGTATTGCAGGGCCCCGCAGGGGAGGGGGAGAATAATTGTTGGAGAGAGAAGGAAAGAGAGAAGGTGCACATGGGGAAAGGAAGAAAGAGGGAGAATAGTGGTGGAGAGGAGGGATGGAGAAATATTGGATGTTGTGGTGGAGAGGGAAGGATGGGACAGATGGAAAGGGGATGCAAGAGGGAGGAATGTTGGACATGGGGTGGAGAGGGAAGGAGGAAGAGATATAGCATTGTGTTGGAGAGGGTTGATAGAAGGAGAAATATTGGGCATGGGGCTGGTGGGGAATGACAAAATATGCTGTACAGGAGACAGGGGATGAGAGAGGGAGAAATGTTGCACTTGGCAGTAGAGGGGGTGGGAGAGATGTGACCTAGATCCCCCTTCTCTCTCTCCCATTGGCACATAAGGGAGGAGGAGAGAGAGAAAGAAATGCAGAAGGAAAGCAGAAAAAAAAGAGAAATTGGAACCAACTTGATAGAAAAATAAATCTCCAGACAACAAAGGTAAAAAAAGGAATTTATTGACTGAAATACGTTAGCTTTGGGAAATGTACGAGCATGTAGCAGATGTCTTTGTATTGTGTTCAACAGAAAAGGAAATGCATTTCTGGTTGTATTTCTCCAGTGCTGAAGTACTTGCTGCCTCGTGCTGTAGCTGTTGGGGATCCTTAAGCACCGCCAGCTGAGGTTCTCCTCCAAAGGTGGCCAGAACTCCTTTCTACCAATCATAGCAGTCGTTGGCAGCATCCTTGAGCCACTGAGATGCCAGCATCTATGACTTAGGGATACTGCTGCTATCTGTTAAACTTGGTAAAAGGGATTTTGCCAACTCTCAGAGGAAGTCTTCAGCTGACATAGCTTGAAGGTCCTTATCAGCTGGAGTATTTATATTTTATACTAGTCTTTAAGTCCGTTACATTAACGGGTGCTAGAATAGATGTGTGTGTCTGTCTTTCTTTTTGTCTCCCTCTTTCCTTGGCTGTCCATCACCACCCCTTGCCTGCTCCCCCTATCCAGCAGTAGCCCTTCTCCCTTCCTTTTACCTCCCCCTGTCCAGCAGCACCCCTTCCCTGCTCCCCCTGTCCAGCAGCACCTCTTCCCTGCTCCCACTGTCCAGCAGTAGGCCTTCTCCTTTCTCTGCTCCCCCTGTCCAGCATCCGCTAGCCCTGGCAGCCTCGGGGCTTTTGCTAGGCTGGCCAACCTTGCATTATCAAAGTGGGCCAGCCTAGCAAATGCCCCGTGGCTGCTGCGCTTGCTGGTCCGGGGTGAGAAGAGGCGTCCTGGCAGTACCAGCGCAGGAGTCAAACCGCCACCACCGCTGAAATCGATTCACACGCCGCAAATCGGCGCAAGCTGGCGCACACGCCTTAAGCTGCAAATGGAACACGGCACAGAAGCAGAAATCACAGCGGCAGGGATCATGCCATTTCAACAGCGCATGCGCGGGTAAGAGTTTTATTAAAAGCTCTGACAAAGCCATTTACAAAGTAAGTATTCTTTCCAATTAATATTTCCAAATTAATAAAGTGTCTTTGCTTATTTGTAAATGGGTCTCTACCACAGCCTCTAATTCAGTAGCATGATGAAATGAAATAACCACAGGGCCAGCACGTGCATCAGACCCAAAACAGTGTTCTTCAACCGCCGGTGCGATCAGTGCGGCGTTATCTTTGAGCCAGCTCCCTCTTCCTAACTGATTCAGTGCACAAAGCCACGGGCAGTGTCTTCTACGGGCATCCTGCGCCTGAACCGGAAGCCTTCTCTCTGACATTGCAACGTCAGAGGGAAGGCTTCCAGTTGAGGCACGGGATGCCCGTAGTACCGTATTTTCACGTAGATAACGCGCACCCGTGTAAAACGCGCACACGGGTATAGCGCGCGGAAAACACAAATTTATGTACAGAAATTTTTATATACCGCGCACACCCGTATACCGTGCATGCTGCCCGACTCTTTTTTCGCCCGCCCCGACTCTCCTCTGGCCACCCCGACTCTCCTCTCCCCCTTGAAGTCCTGTCCCCACCCTGAAAGCCTGATGCCCCCCCCTGATGCCCGATTCACCCCCCCGCAGGACTGCTCGCACCCCCACCCTGAAGGACCGCTCGCACGCACTCCCACCCGCACCCCCACCCTGAAGGACCGCTCGCACCCCCACAGCCTCCTGACCCCCCCCCCCATCATGTAGAAGCTCCTACCGGTTCCTGCTGCTTTCTCTTGGCGGTCCCGGCCCTTCCGTGAGCCCTGCGCCTGCGCTGCTTCCTCTTCCAGCGGTTCGCCCTTTCTCTAACGTCAATCCCTCTTTCCCCGACTCCCCGACACGATCGGGGCAAGAGGGAGCTGAAGCCCTCTTGCACCAGCCAACCGCGGCACCCCCGACACGATCGGGGCAAGAGGGAGCTCAAGCCCTCTTGCCCCCCCGACACGATCGGGGCAAAAGGGAGCCCAAGCCCTCTTGCCCTGCCGACTCCCCAACTCCCCGACAATATCGGGCCAGGAGGGAGCCCAAACCCTCCTGGCCACGGCGACTCCCTACCCCCACCCCGCACTACATTACGGCAGGAGGGATCCCAGGCCCTCCTGCCCTCGACGCAAACCCCCCTCCCCCCAACGACCGCCCCCCCAAGAACCTCTGACCGTCCCCCCAGCCGACCCGCGACCCCCCACGACACCCCCACCCTCCTTCCCCATACCTTTGTGTAGTTGGCCGGACAGACGGGAGCCAAACCGCCTGTCCAGCAGGCAGCCAACGACGGAATGAAGCCGGATTGGCCCATCCGTCCCAAAGCTCCACCTACTGGTGGGGCCTAAGGCGCCTGGGCCAATCAGAATAGGCCCGGGAGCCTTAGGTCCCTCCTGGGGGCAGGGCCTGAGGCACATGGGCCCAACCCGACCATGTGCCCAAGGCCCCGCCCCCAGGAGGGACCTAAGGCTCCTGGGCCTATTCTGATTGGCGGGTTGGCTGGGGGGGCGGTCGGAGGTTCTTGGGGGGGGGCGGTCGTTGGGGGGAGGGGGGTTTGCGTCGAGGTCAGGAGGGCCTGGGATCCCTCCTGCCCGTAATGTAGTGCGGGGTAGGGGTTGCCGTGGCCAGGAGGTTTTGGGCTCCCCCTTGCCCCGATCATGTCGGGGAGTCGGCGGGGCAAGAGAGCTTGACGTTAGAGAAAGGGCAAACCACCAGAAGAGGAAGCAGCAGGCGCAGGGCTCACAGAAGGGCCGGGACCGCCAAGAGGAAGCAGCAGGACACCGGTAGGAGCTTCTACATGATGGGGGGGGGTCGGGAGGCTGTGGGGATGCGAGCGGTCCTTCAGGGTCGGGGTGCGGGTGCGGGTGGGAGTGCGTGCGAGCGGTCCTTTGGGGTGAGGGTGAGGGTGCGTGCGAGCGGTCCTTCGGGGTGGGGGTGCGAGCGGTCCTGCGGAGGGGGGGTGAATCAGATGTCGGGGGTGGGGGGGGGAACTATGTAAAAAAAATTTTATATAGCGCGCTCACGCGCAAGGTTATGCACGGTTTGTAAAAACATGTATAACGCGCGCATTATATGCGTGAAAATACGGTACTATTATGGGGCGGGGTCAGGTGGAGATTGGGTAGAGATGGGCGGGGTCTGGCCCATGACTTAGCCCAGTGTTCTTCAACCGCCGGTCCACGGACTGATGCCGGTCCACAGAATAATTATTTTATTTCTGCCGGTCCATAGGTGTAAAAAGATTGAAAAACACTGCTCTAGTAGGAAGTTTTGACGTATAACTTCCTACCACCTTCTGTGCAGTATCTGCTCACTTCCTGCACCTCACTGCTGCCAGGAGGGGGTATAACTATATCTACTATATTTTTGTGGTGATTTGTGTTGCGAGTGGGTGTTGAAGAACTCACAATGCTTCGCAGTTTGTGCAAGGTATGATGTTTATTAAAAATTAAATAGTTACAAAAAAACCCCCACAGGATACTTTGCTAAATGGTCCATTGGTCTAACCCAGTATTTCTATTCTTACGCTCTTTGCAGGGCTTTGCATTACTTCTTGATGTACTTGTTTGGCCCTGAAGGGGAGTTTTCTGTAGCAGTTAGTGAGATGCATTGCATATTTTAAAGTCATCTGCCTTGACCTCTCTGAAAAAAAGCAGAATATAAATGTTAGTTAAAATTTTCTCTGCATACAGTGTGCCTTTTGTATTTAATTTTGTGGTTACCATTATGTATTGTTAATAATATTATATTGTGTGCGTATGAAGAATGAATGGAAAAAATGGCATTTCAATTAGTACTATTATGGGGGTAGGGTCTGGGGCGGAGCTTAGCTGGTATCTTGGGCGGAGCTTTTGGGCCCCCCCACCCCCAAACAAAAAAGCGTTCCACTGCCTATGCTGTGCACTAACTGGTTAGTGCAGGGATACCACATGAACCCTTGTCACCTAAAAAATGGCAGTAAGTGTTCATGTGGTTGATTTTAAAAAATGGCCACATGCTAACGGGAATATCAGTTCATGGCCATTAATACAAAAAAAAAAATTATAATAGAAATTATACTATTTCATGGCGTCAGCATGTGGAAAGACCCTCGTAAGGATGCACTAAGGCTATTTTGTACCACAGTTTTGGAAAAGGACCCCATTTTGATATTCCTGGTTTTAATTCCTTACCTAGAAGTGGTTAGGTGCCATAAGCTGCCTCTTCATGGTTATTAAAAAATGCTGTTCAAACCACTGTTAATGTCTTCTCCTTCCCGGGATAGAGCTGGGAACGTTTTACTGAATTGCAGTAGTGAAACAAGGGAGAGATCAATTAAAATAAACCAAGCACAAGGGGTTGTGAGCCATGGAGGCCTTGGAGACACTGTGTCTGATGGCTTATTGAGCAACGAGGATCTGGCAATTCATGCTAAAAGGCCTTGAATCCTCTAAAGAGAAATGATTCTTTAGAATCTGACGCCTTGTAGAGAGACTATTTCTCAGCCTTATTAAGATTGCATTCAAAGAAATGTGAACAACCTTTGTTATGTTGCACCGGATGAATTCCAGCAGCACACATAAAGACAGGCATATAAATATAGAATCCCCCAAACCATTTATTCGTAAAAGATGGCACACAATAAGGGTGTAATTTTATATTTAAATCATTTTTATTATTTTCAAATAGAACACTGCATAGTAACAAATCTTCATTAGTACAAGGAGAACAAAACCCCTGCTCACCTCCCTCCCTACCACCCAACCCGGGAACAGCAACTACAACAATAGGTATATAACCTGTGACATATCCTAGTTCAGAGGTAGGCAATTTCGGTCCTCGAAAGCCGGAGTCAGGTCAGGTTTTCAGAATATCCACAATAAATATGCATGAGATAGATTTGCATCTCAAGGAGGCAATGCATGCAAATCCATCTCGTACATATTCATTGTGGATATTCTGTAAACCTGACCTAGCTCTGGCTCTCAAGGACTGGAATTGCCTACCCCTTTGCTAGTTCAATAATCTGTTCCTAGCAGTATGGGTCAATGTGTTGCAGATCAGCATCCAACACTGAAGAAACAGAGTGCCTTGTCTAGAGTCTATGTTGACAATGGCTTGATGCTCAAACTCGGCCATTTGTATCATTATAAGGGTGTAATTTTATAACAGGACACCTAATATGCGGTGGCAGCTAAGAAAACAAAGAGAATGTTAAGAATTATCAGGAAAGGAATATAAAACAAAGATGAAAATGTTATAATGCCCTTGTGTCACCCTATGGTATGGCCGCATCTCAAATACTGTGTGTAATTCTGGTTGCAGTATCTCAAAAAAGATATAGTGGAATTAGAAAAGGTGCAGAGAAGGGTGACAAAAATAATAAAAAGGATGGGATGACTTTCCTATGAGGCATAGGCGTCAGAATGGGGCAGGCCACAGGGGTGATGGCCTCCCCGAAAATTGGCAATTGGAAGTATAGCTCTCCCAACTCCCCCATCTCCCACCTCTCCGTCACTGTAATTTAAAATTTCTGGGCAATTGGCAGCACAACAAAGCGAGCCTCCTGCTGTAGGCCTGCCCCGGAAGTGGTTTTTCTTCAGCATCCTGCCTATGCAGGAAGAGGAAGTGCTACATAAAGAACACTTCTGGGGCAGGCCTCCTCTCTCTAAGAGATCCCATGTGCTATCCTAGGTTTTCTTGAATTCGGACACAGTCTCTGTCTCCACCACCTGTTCCGGGAGACTGTTTTATGCATCTACCACCCTTTCTGTAAAAAAGTATTTCCTTAGATTACTCCTGAGCCTATCACCTCTTAACTCCATCCTATGCCCTCTCATTCCAAAGCTTCCTTTCAAATGAAAGAGACTCAACTTATGCACATTTACATCATGTAGGTATTTAAATGTCTCTCAAGAATCCAAATCGCAATAACAAAATATAAATACAATCAGCAAAAAAAATTGTTATTAGACTAGTGGTGGAGATACCCCATGAAAGTACATTTATAATAGGTGGAGAAAAAGCCTCAACTTATCAACAATATACGGACGGCAACCCAATGAGTTCTTAAGCCAGTCCTGTTCTGTATCATAGGCAAAAAAAACTCCACACGTTTCAAAATGTAATTTTTCAAAACAGGACCAAAGCCATCACTGTGCACAGGGAGCCAGAAAAAGAATAAAACAGTTCACTTATCTTCTGACGATGGCAACAACAGCAGCGAGTAGATCTTCCTGCTATAGCACTTCTCACGCTGAAAAAAGACAAGCAACTGGATTTTTGCTGATTGTATTTTAAATGTCTCTATCATATCTCCCCTCTCCTGCCTTTCCTCCAAAGTATACAGATTGAGATCATATGCCTCTTGACGAAGACCACACATCATTTTAGTAGCCTTCCTCTGGACTGACTCCATCCTTTTTATATCTTTTTGAAGATCTGGCCTCCAGAATTGTACACAATATTCTAAATGAGATCTCACCAAAGTCTTATACAGGGGCATCAAAACCTCCTTTTTCCAGCTGAGAGGGGGGGGGCTGGGGTTGGGAATGAGGGAAGGACAGATGTTTCATGGGTTGCGGGGGGTGGGGGGGTTGGATGGCAAGAAGGACATATTTTGCATGAACTGGGAAGGATTTGGGCTGGGAGGGATGGTAAGGGAGGGAGAGATGCTTAGGTGGGTGGTGGGAAGGGAGGGAAAGAGATGCTGCCAGTGGTAAGGAAAGAGAAAAAGAGAGTTGTTGGACATAGGTGTGTAGAGTGGGATGGAAAAAGATAGTATGCATGGGGAAAAGAAGAAAGAGGGAGAATTGCTGGACATGACAGTAGAGAGGAGGGAGGAGAGATGACTCAAAGAAGGGAGAGATGTCAGATTCCCGAGAAGGGTGATAGATGGATAGAAGAGAGAGATGCCAGACCACTGGAATGGGAAGGAGAGAGAGATGCCAGACCAGGAAATGAAAGGGAAGGAGAGAGGAGAGATGCCAGACTGTGGAAAGGAGAGAGAGGCCAGACTGCAGGAAGGAGAAGAGAGAGATGCCAGACTGTAGAAAGGAGAGGAGAGAGATGTTAGACCACAGGAAGAGAGAGGGAAGGAGAGAAAGATGGCAGGTCATGGGAGAGGAGAGAGATTTGAGGCTATGGGAAGGAGAGGAGAAAGATGCCAGACCATAGGAGGGAGGAAGTGGAAGTCAGAGATGCCTGAGAGAGAGTGATGAGATGGTGCACAGGGATGGAGGGGAAGGGGAGACAGAGGGAAGAGATGGTGTGACAGGAAAGAAATAAGAAGAAATGCTTCTTATGGATAGGAGAGGGTGGTAGATGCCTGGAATGCCTTCCCGAGAGAAATAGTGGAGAGGAAAATGGTGATGGAATTAAAAAAATGCGTGGGATAAACACAGAAAATCTCTAATTAGAAAACAAAGAATGTAAATTAATGAGTTAAGGCTGGTACTGGACAGACTTGCATGGTCTGTGTCCCATATGTTGTGATTTGGTGTAGGATGGGCTGGGGAGGTCATCAATGGGAACTCCACTAACATGAAATATGAGGATGTTACTGGCCAGACTTTACGGTAGATATCCTGCCATTAGGATGGTTGGATAGGCTGGAGTGAGCTTGGATGGCAACTTCAGCATTTAGAACCTAGGACAATACCAGGTGGACTTTATTGTCTATGACCCAGAAATATTAAAGAAGAGACAAGTTAATTTAATCATGTCTTTTTAATGGGTATAACTAATGGGCAGACTGGATGGACCATTCAGGTCTTTATCTGTCATCATTTACTATGTATGGGAATAGGGGAGAAGAAAGAGGGAGGAGATGGTACACAGGGATAGATGGGAAAGGGAGGGAAGACATAGAAAAGTAGATAGATTTTGAGAAGAAATCATAAAAATGGAAAAAAGTTGAATGTTAAAAGTTGATTTGTTGGTTCGAAAGGACTTTTTATAGTTGTGGAAACTAAGAACTATTAGAGCATATTTTGATGTTAATTCCTTTCGATTGCTGGTTCAATCACTTATCCTTAGTCAGTTAGACTATTATAACATTGTTCATCTTGTTGATACCCAGAAAAACCACCATAGACTGTGCATAATTCAGAATGCAGAAGTCAGACGGATTTCCAACTTGAGGAAATTTGACCATGTTATTGATTCTTATCGTCGACTGCATTGGCTTTAAGGCACTAACAGGCTCAATTCCTGAGTATCTCATGGAATCTTTTATTATTACAAGTTCTAAACATCTTAGAAAATCGCATCCACTGTTTTCATTCCCCTCAGTTAAGGGATGTAAATACAAGAAATTTCAGGAACGACTGTTATCTTTTCAGGCAGCCTCATGGACTAGGGATTTAACTCATAGATTTCCAATTTCATACCAACAATTTCGTCGTGCCTTAAAAACGTATCTTTTTAGGGAATCTTTTGGAAGTTAGAATCTGGATCCTTATTCATTTGTATTACTAATTTTTGTGAACCGCATAGAACTTAATGGTATTTGCAGTATACAAGTGAGTTTTATATTATGTTATGTTATGTTAATGCTAAAGAAGGATGTAGGGCAGAAAGTGAAGAAGGAGAGAAGTGCTCGATGAACCTTCAGTCTATCCCAGTATGGCAATTCTTATGTTCTTATGACCTTGTATTTATCAGCATTAAATCTTAGCTGCCAAATTTCAGACCATTCTCAAACTTCGCTAGATCCTTCCTCATGTTATCCAAACCATCAGGGAAATCTACTCTATTGTAGATTTTGGTATCATTCACAAAGAGGCAAATCTTACCTGACAGCCCTTCAGCAATATTGCATACAAAAATGTTAAAAAGAAGAGACCCAAGAACTGAACCATAAGGCACAATCAGTAACATTAGGGTTACCATATGGCTACAAAAAAAGGAGGCCGGATTGAGACATCTGGGTTTTACTTTCATTGCTTTCAATGGAAGTAAAACCCAGATATGTCTATCTGACCTCCTTACTTCCATTTCTTTCAATGGAAGTAAAATCCAGATGTTTCTATCTGACCTCCTTACTTCCATTGAAAGTAAAACCCAGATATCTCAATCCATCCTTCTTTTTCTGGAGCCATATGGTAACCCTAGGTAACATCCCTTTCTTCAGAGTGATCTCAAATGACCACTGCCCTCTCTTACCTTCCACTCAACCAGTTCCTCACCCAGTCCATCACTTTGAGGCCCATACCGAAGGCACTCCGTTTATTTGTTAGACACATGTGTGGAACACTGTCAACAGCTTTGCTAAAATCTAAATACATCACATCTAGTACTTTCCCTCTAATTCTTTGGTCACCCAGTCAAATAAATTGATCAGATTTGTCTGCCTCTAGTGAATCCATGTTGTCTCTGGTCCTGCAATTCACTGGATTCCAGAAACGTCACTATTCTCTATTTTAAAAACATTTCCATTCATTTACTTACTGGTCTATGTGGAAGTGAAGTCCTATCAGTATTCATTTGCCAATGACATGTAATGACAGAGGAAATGTTCAAGTGAAAAAAGCACAATAGACTTTCAAGGATGGACTAGCGTCCAAAGTTTATTAAAAAGCTCAATAGGGGCCATGTTTCAGCAAAGCACTTGCGTCAGGGGTCATCAATATATGTCCTTTGTTCCTTGAAAGACTGGTAAGTAATACCAACACATACAATGGTTAGAGTAAGTGACTAATTCATATAGCTGAAAAAGGCTGCTAAGACTGTCCAACAGCAAACCATTTGTCTGTCCTACTGAGCAGCGATCCCCTTTTAATAAACTTTAGATGCAATCCCATCTTTGGAGACCAATTGTGCTTTTTATCATTTGGCATGATTTCTTTTGGTTTGGACTCTCTCAACTGTTTGAGAGGAAATAATGTAATTTCCTTTCATTGCTAACGACTGCCCCGCCCTAATGCTTACGTGCAGGTTATGGGAAAGCAGACACAGTCTTGTAGTGAGATAGCTCACACTAAGCATGCTCTTTAGGGGAGAGTGTAGCACCGTGGTTAAAGCTACAGCCTCAGGTTGTGGGTTCAAACCCACGCTGCTCCTTGTGTGACCCTGGGCAAGTCACTTAATGCCCCCCATTGCGCCAGGTACATTAGATAAGTTGTGAACCCACCAGGACAGACAGGGAAAAATGCTTGAGTACCTGAATAATTTGTAATCTTTATAGAATTGTAGGATATGTAAAATAAAATATTTTTTTTTATGGTTTACATTAATTTATTCAGGTACTCAAGCATTTTCCCCCTAACTGTCCCGGTGGGCTCTGAGCTCTCCTGGGAGAATATAGAAAATTGAAAAATAAATAAATAAGCTTTATAAAAGTACAGAGTACAATAAAGTGCCATTAATGAAGGTGTGTTATCTGAGCAATGGACCATGTCTAGCACAGGAACTAGCCATCAAAGAATAGATTAGAGATTGTCAGATGTGACTTGCTTGATGAAATCTGTTCAGGTTTTGTAAAGAATAAAAGGTTCTGATAAATAGGAAATCCTTATCACTCAGCTGACAGAATTGAAAACCTTTGCAAGAAAATGTCTGGAATTGATGTATTTCTTCAGTATTTACCAAAGTATGTTTTGTATAGACTTCATATTGTGCTACACATGTCAAAAATCTAGGAGCCTGCAGTTACACTAGCCATAGACCCCAAATAACTGAGGGTGCTTAATGCAGCAAGGGTTCATAACTTTACAGTATTCAGTAAGTGGCGGCACTGCCCATTTCCCCCCTGTGCTACAACTGAACTACTAATTATTTCTATAGCACTACTAGACATACACAGTGTATGCAGGTACTTTCTCTGTCACTAGAGGGCTCAAAATCTGTTTTTGTACCTAGAGCAATGGAGTGTTAAGTGACTTGCCCACAAGAAAAGAATGACACGGGGACAAATTTTTCCTCGTCCTCACAGGAATTCAATTTCCCTGCCCCGTCCTTGTGAGTTTTGTCCCTGTCTCTACCCCATTCCTATAAGCTCTGCCTTAACCGCACAAGCCTCGAACATATGATTTTAAAGTGTTTGAGGCTTGTGCAGATGAATGTGGACAGAGCTTAGGCATTGGTGGAATGAGGCATTATGACATCACAATCTGAGCTCTAGAATGTTGCTACTTAAGATTTTAAAGTGTTTGAGGCTTGTGCAGATGAGGACGGAGCTTAGGCATTGGTGGAATGAGGCATTATGACATCACAATCTGAGCTCTAGAATGTTGCTACTTAAGATTTTAAAGTGTTTGAGGCTTGTGCAGATGAATGTGGTCAGAGCTTAGGCATTGGTGGAATGAGCCATTATGATATCACAATCTGAGCTCTAGAATGTTGCTACTTAAGATTTTAAAGTGTTTGAGGCTTGTGCAGATGAGGACGGAGCTTAGGCATTGGTGGAATGAGGCATTATGACATCACAATCTGAGCTCTAGAATGTTGCTACTTAAGATTTTAAAGTGTTTGAGGCTTGTGCAGTTGAGGACAAAGCTTGCAGGAATGGGGCAAGGACAGGAAAAGAACTCACGAGGATGGGACGGGAAAATAAGTTCCCGCAGGGATGGGGAAAAATTTGTCCCCATGTCATTCTCTAATCACAAGGAGCAGCAGTGAGAATTGAACCCATTTCCCTAGGATCAAAATCCGCTGCACTAACCATTAGGCTACTCCTCCACTCTATGCTCCACCTATGTGAACGTCCCCTTGCATTTACATGTTCTGGCACTGATATGCACCCTTACAGAATAGCGCTTAGGGGCGTAGTTATCAATGTGGTAAGGTAACACGTAATCCACATTGATAGCCCACCTTCAATGTGGATTATCTGTTATTTTACCAGTAACACGTTATTTTAGCAAAAATCCCTAGGGTTAACTCCAAAATAACAACTCTTAATGGTAGTCCACTTTGATAACTTTCCTCTTAGGGCCCCATAATCAACTGACCGTGGCTGGCATTAAACACAGACATTCAGTGCCAGGCCATGTCTGGGTACTGGCATTGAATCTCCAGGTTTCCGAAGCTGGCTAAGTGCAATATTCAGCATTAACTGGCTATTGGTTACCACATGGATAGGACTGACACTTATACAGTCCTAAATATGCAGTTAAGTGTTCCATATTAGCACTTAATTGGCTAAGTGCCAGCTCTGCTTCCCTCCCCCCCTTCCCCCCGGAATGCCTCCAAATAGCCAGTTCTTAGATTGTCACTATTCATTTATTTTCAGTGACACTAATTGGTTAAGTGCCGCTAAAAATGAGCAGTTAGTCCCAATCAGGTGAAATAAGCAGCCGGAAACCATTTCTGCCCAGTTAAATTGCTTTGAATATCGACCCCCCCCCCCCCCCCCTTAGTTACTTTGCTGCCACTTAAAGTGTGTAAGTGTACAGTTACCTGTAAAAGTGCCAGTATTGTATACATTTACAAGTACAAATGGTGTGTGCATGTGGGTGCCCAGTTTCAGAATTGTCCTTTAAGGCCTGATGTAGCACTTTTGCTGTGTTAATGCAGGCACCCCGACATAATAGTCCTGACAAACTAGCCTTGTAACAAAATAACCCTAGACAAAATAGCCCCTAGAACACAGTAGCCCTTGACATTTCTTCTCTCTCCATCCCAATCTATCCTGTCCAGCATGTCTGCTCTGTATCCATGTTCTTTTACTGAAATGAGTTCAGGGATATTGGTTATAGGCAAGTCAGAAAAGATCTGAAAATAGCAAATTGTACAACTGACCTGAATACTACAAAATTAATGGAGAGTGATCAAAATAAAGTTTATAAAATTGCAATTTTATAAACTGAGCAATTTTATTAACTTTATTTTGATCACTCTCCATGAATTTTGTAGTATTCAGGTCAGTTGTACAATTTGCTATTTCCTGTATCCATGTTCAGCATCTGCCTTCTTAGTGTCCCTGTCCACTTCTTTTCCAGCATTTTCCTGTGTTCCTGTCTCTATTCTTACTCCATACCCAGCATTCCTTGTCTATGCCCTGTCCCTCCCCTCTCTCTTCCCTTCATCTCAAGCCCCGGGGCCAGCATTTCTCCCTCTTTCTCCCCTGATCTCCCACAATCTGGCATAATTCCCTATCCATCTGTGGATTCAGTATCTGTCCTCATCTGTTCCACCCCTCATCCCCCCTCACCAACTTGGTCTCTGCCTCTTCCCTCTTCCAGTCTGGCACAGAAAAACATTCTAATGGATGCAAGGCACTGAAATGGGGCAAAATCAGCAGATCCGTGTGAAAAACATACTTATAGGCCCATTTATAGAATAGCACTTAAGTTTTTCCACATGAATCGGTAAAGGGGGCATAATGGCATGGTCGAGGTGTTCCCTTAAGATGCACGCAGTACTATAAAATTGTGCGGATCCATGCCCAACTGGTGTACCAGGATTTACACCTGGTTTGTTGATGTAAATCCTCAAACCAAAAGTTGAGTGCAGACCCTGGTGCTATATGCTATTCTATAGAAGAAGCCACTAGGAACAGGACATTTTCTTATGTTGGCCCCTTGTGGAATACTCTGTCTTCTACTATTTCTCAGCTACTAGGATGTTCTGTTTCACAGGAAGTTTTAAAGACTTGGTTGTTTTCTTCTTTCGATTCCTGATTATTCAGATAATGATTTTAATTATGTTTTAAGAAATTTTTGACACATTTTATAATGATTTATAGAGATTGTTGTAGATTATATTGAGATCTAGTTCATATATTGTGGACTGTATTTGATTATATTGTGGGGGGGTTCTTTTTTTGTTTTGTAAACTGCTTTTAAACTTTGTAATAAGCAATATATAAAGTCAATCAAATCAAGTTATTATTTTTTAAATTTATTTTTAGTATGTAGTCTGGGGCAATGGAGTGTTAAGTGACCTTTCCAGGGTCACAAGGAGACTTTTTGGACAATCCAGTGGATGAACTTACACCCCAATTCAGTGTGCTATTTGTAGTCCCTGATAACTTGTATTTTCTTACATTCATTGTTCCTCTCAGAGGCTTCTTAATGTTTTAACTACATTACTGTTCATTCAGTGACTGCTTTAAAATTCATCTGAGAAGATCAGATATCTGGTTTTGGGTACTTCCCCGTACCCCTCCTTCTCCTGTCTTCTTCTATAGGGCTGTCACTGGCTTTGGTACAAACTGAAGGGGGCAGCACATACTGAGGAGAAGGAGGAGGAGCTGAAAAGCTGTGATTGACTTTTACAGTATGCTCGCAAGCATGCAGTATACCATCTCTATCTATATTATCAAGGTAAGAACCTAATCTCTTTTTCCTACAGTTTCTAGTTCAGATACTTAGGCCCAATGAAAATTAACAGGTGTCAGATGGTTTCAACACACATTTCAAATTCTGGCCAATATCTAACCCAGTTGTATGTGCTCATGGAGCTTAAAATATACAACCTGTAAGTGTCAGCAGAGACTTCTTCTTCCAGTTGTAAATGTGATGACCTTTTGCAGGAGGTGGTGCCTTGAGGTGATGTCTTGAGGTGGCTCCCTCTCTGAACCTTTCATGTCAAATTTAAACTGTTATCAATCACAAGAAACTATTCATAAATATTTATGAATGGTTGCTAGTGTACTTCTATATTTATGAATGATTTCTGGTGATTGATTTGAGGTTTCCATTCAACTTGTGTGAACTTTATATTTAAACTGTTAGTCATAACATAACATAAAATTTTAAGTAACACTGCTACACACCAAATACTGTCGTTTGATGTGACTAATTCAAATAAACTGAACATCCTCAGTGAGCTAGGAGACATTCGATGAAGTTACAGGGAAATATTTTTTAAAACCAATAGGAGGAAATATTTTTTCACTCATAGAATAGTTAAGTTCTGGGACTCATTGCCAGAGGTTGTGGTATGAGCAGATAGCGTAGCTGGTTTTAAGAAGGATTTGGACAATTTCCTGAAGGAAAAGTCCATATTCTGTTATTGAGAAAGACATGGGGGAAGCCACTGGTTGCCCTGTACTGGTAGCATGGAATATTACTACCTCTTGGGTTTTGGCCAGGTACTAGTGACCTGGATTGGCCACCATGAGAACTGGCTACCATTGGTCTGACCCAGTAAGGCTATTCTTATGTTCTTATGAGATCTGAAGTAGATCTGTATAAATCCAATTGGCTATATTAAAAATGAGGCAGCATGGTGACTGATACCTCGAAGATAGTGGGAACATACTTGCTTCACTTCTGTCCATTTAGAGATGTTGGTGATATCAGTAATAATGAAACTAAGGCTTGTTGTATTGAAGCTGAGAATATATAACTATGAAAGCAGAGTGTAATAGTATAAATAGACTGAAAGAGCTGAAATACGTGGCCTAAACTACTTTTAAACACACATTATGATTTGTTTCAATCACCAGAGCTCAGCTAATAATTTTCATCATAAATTTTGAGTCAAAACTTAGGATCAGAACATAGAACTGTATCTGAGGCTTCTTCACTGGAAATCACCCACATGCTGAACCTCACTAGTTTGTGCTTCTGTAACTACATTTAGGCTGATATTCAAAAGAAGTTATATTT
The DNA here is from genome assembly GCF_902459505.1 of Geotrypetes seraphini. Taxonomy (NCBI): domain Eukaryota; kingdom Metazoa; phylum Chordata; class Amphibia; order Gymnophiona; family Dermophiidae; genus Geotrypetes; species Geotrypetes seraphini. The sequence goes on along the minus strand of NC_047085.1, from coordinate 469,562,433 downwards.
TCGCTGGTGGTTGGTGAAAGTATAACTTCTCTATCCATGTGCTTTTAAAATTTTGTGGCTTATAATATCCAGTAAAAATGTAGCCCAATACTGTCCAAATAATGTGGGTTTGGGCTTGGAGCAGGGTTTAGAACTAGTGCTGGGCATCAGCATTATCTGAATTATCCATTTAGTTTGGCCTATGGGCATGGTGACGAAATTACTGTATATCTATATATTTACTGTCACTGCTCATATTGATAAAGGTGCTGAATTACATATTTAGGCATTATTGCTGCTGTTATAATTTTCTGAAATTGAGCACCATTAACTTCTGAATGTATAATATAGAAACATGACAAAAGATAAAGACCTAATGGTCCATCTAATCTGCCCATCCCCGCCATTCATTATCTTCTCCCACGTTATTGTGAATTCATCTACAGTCCTTGTCTTCACCACTTCCACGGGAGACCATTTCACACATTTACCACCCTTTCTATAAAGAAGTATTTTTTTTCTTACATTACTCCTGAGCCTATCACCTCTTAACTTCATCCTATGCCCTCTTCTTGCAAACTTCCTTAATTTGGAAAAGACTCACCTCCTGTACATTAACGATTTTTTTCTGTTATTTTGGATTATCCAAACTTTTGGGGGAACTTGAATGCCGCAAGTTATTTGCAAAACAGAAGCTGCAGCGCTCTGTGGTTGAACAAAGCAATGGCAGCCTTGATGAATGACCAACATCAAACAGAAGGCAACCCATCTCTATAGAAATGACATTGGCTTTTTTTTTTTTTTTCTTCATTTTAAGAAACAGGAGCTTCCTGCCAAGTTTTGTGTTTGGGTTATCATGTATCATTTGTCGCTGATTTCTGTGGGATGTGTTTGGAAAGGTTTAGCTCGAGATGAAACATAATGTACATGGAATGTGCTGTGCTTCCATCTAGCCTATGAACCATTCCTTACCCACTGCTATAGCATTGTCTGTTACAACTAAATAGACTTCGTTGGATGCTGGTATTTTCTAAGTTATTTTAAGAACAGAGTACTTTTCATTTTCTTTTTATTAACAAAAAATAAAATAAATCATAAAAATATAGAAACTCTGTGTGTGAGAGAGTGTGTGGTGCAGTGGTTAGAGCCCGAAGAGAGAGCCCAAGGAGGCCTCAACAACGAGACAATCACAACAAAGGAGTCGTGAGGATAAGATGTCAATAATTCAGCCACGGGAGTAAAGTTCACTTTATTGATAGCACTTTCAATAAAGTGAACTTTGAACTTCATACCCGTGGCTGAATTATTGACATCTCATCCTCATGTCTCCTTTGTTGTGCAGTGGTTAGAGCTACAGCCTCAGCACCCTTGTGACCATGGGCAAGTCACTTAATCCTGTCACAATAATTACAAAACCCCCCAGCTAGAGCAATTACTATTCAAAACACAAACAAAAAAAAAAGCTGTGCAAGGAAAGGGCTGTATTAATACACAGAGGAAAAGCATTAGAACCCCATTAGGGAGAAACCCTCCACTAACTAGAGTGGATAAATAACTTCATAGGCATAAAAACCTCCAGTAGTAATTCAAAAGAATTTGTGCATAAGCAGTTCAATATATATATTTTTTTCATTAGATGAATAATCTTAACAGTTCACTTAACCATTAGCGTGTGAAGCTGAATATACTCATAGCCTGTCCGACCAATTAAACTCCTAAAAAAAAAAATCCTTCTACTAAAGCAACAAAAAAATAATCCAACAATAACCCAGCAATATAAAATTAGAATTCTAAAAAGCTTCTTTTCAAAGAAATGATACAGAACTTAAAAGCCAGAAAAATCACCTCAGTTTACAATGGCATAAGAGCACAGGAGGCAGACCTCTTTCAGCTGAAAGGAGGCTCTAAAATGAGGGGGCATAGGACGAAAGTGAAAAGGGGCAGGAGTAATGTAAAGAAATATTTCTTATGGTGTACATAAAGACTGTATCTGTCTTTAAGAATGCGTGGGCCAAAGCACAAAGGATTTCCGAGGGAGAGGAATGGATTAGAAAGCTTATTAGTTGGTATGAATTGGCAAACTGGGTATGCCATATGGTGTTTATCTGTCATCATGTTCTATGTTTAAAATTTTGAAGTTACTGTGCAGTAACTACAGAACCTCTTTGTGAACTGTTGGGGGTAGTTCCCAGCATTTTTGTCGTGCAGTTACGTAAAACAGAAAAACATCACTCTGTGTTTATTTCAAGGCTGATAATGAAATGCAGTTAATTGAGGAATAATTAATTCTATAACAGTGCAACCTATTTTTAGGTGCCAAGAGCATGCCCATTAAAAGCCTATTCTATAAAAAAAAAACAACACAGCATTCATAATAGGTCAAATATGCTTGTGTATTTTAGGCGCAAGTATTTAAGACAGTAATAACAACAATTACGTAGTACTGCAAATACTCTTGGTAAATATCTTTCAAGCCTATTTTACTCCTTCCCCCCCCCCCTTTTACAAAGCCGTAACGTGGTTTTTAGCGCCAGCCGCGGTGGTAACAACTCCAACACTCATAGAATTCCTAAAAGCGTCGGAGCTGTTACCGCTATAGCCGGAGCTAAAAACCGCATTACGGTTTTGTGAAAGGGGGGGTTAATGTGCACATAAAAATGTTGGTAAGTTGCATGACAAGACCATGAGTTTCATTGCATAGGCCCCTTTGTCTAAACTGATCTGGTAACTGATTTGACTAAAAAAGCATAACCATTGCTATTAATCAAATATTGACTTATTATACTCCAACATTTTGTCATGACTCTACATGCTTTATCTTCTTTGAGAAGTGCATAAGGTAAATGAAAGGTAGATTAACCATGTGATTAACCATAGCTCATTTTGGGGTCCTTTTATTAAGCTAGCCAAAAAGTGCCCCTAGCATGCCCTTAAGTAGGTATTTCCCTCATGCTAAGGCCACTTTTATCACGCCACTTTTCCATTTTCCAAATTAATGGCCACACGTTAATTTTTCCAATAATGCGTGCGTATGAGCCTTTATCACTTATCTGTACAGGTAGTCGTTGACTTACAACCTATGCGGCATGCAACTGTTCAACTTTGCGCCACGTTTCCCCAGCCCATACTAATTACAGTACTGTACAGTATTTTTTACCCCTCCCCGCATACCTTTTCCCTGGTGGTCCAGTGGTGTATCCTGCCTGAGCCAGAAGCCAGCAGCTCACCCGGGCCGGCACACGCAGGTTCTCACGGCAGTGTTTCAGTCAGTGGGGCAGGGCAGGGAGGGAGTTCTAAAAAGCTCGTTCCTGCGTGTGCCGTCCCGGGTGCGCTGCTGGCTTCTGACATCGGCAGGAGGGGCTCAGGCAGGATACACCACTGGACCACCTGTCTTTCAAATTCTTCCAGACTCTTAACCCTAAATGTGCCAAATTCTTTACCATTCCATCTTAATCTTGGGTTATACACTGTTTCTGTAATGTTGATTACTTCTAGTATGGATATCAGTCATCTAACACAGGATATCACAAACTGTGTGCTGTAGCAGATTCCAGGTGTGCCGCAAGACGCCGGCAAGGAGGAGAGGCGCCGGCTGTCTGCTTAAAAGCGAGAGACATATCCTATAGGCAGTCAGCCGGCGCCAGTGCCTCTCCTCCTCTCTGCACCTCTCCCTCTCCAGAACCCCCCCTCCCCCCAACACATACCAGTGGTAATAGGAGACTGAGGCCACGGCAGAAAACAAAGGGTAGGATTAAATTATAATTTTTCTCAATGAGGAGGGTAAACAGTGGAGTGTCGCAAGGCTCTGCACTTGGACCAGTGCTATTTAACTTATGTATAAATGATCTGGAAATTGGAACGACATGCGAGATGTTTAAATTTGTAGATGCCACTAAACTGTTCAAAAATTGTTAAAACGCATGCAGATTGTGAAAAATTGCAGGCAGACCTTAGGAAATTGGAAAACTGGGCATTCAAGTAGCAGATGAAATTTAATGTAAACCAATGCAAAGTGATGCACTTTGAGAAGAATAACCCAAATCACAGTTACCGGATGCTAGGGTCCACCTTGGGGGTTAGCGCCCAAGAAAAAGATCTGGGTGTCATTGTAGACAATACGATGAAACCTTCTTCCCAATGTGCTGCTGCGACCAAAAAAGCAAAGAGGATGCTAGGAATTATTAAAAAAGGGATGGTTAACAAGACTATGAATGTTGTAATGCCTCTGTATCACTCCATGGTGCGACCTCACCTGGAGTATTGCATTCAATTCTGGTCTCCTTATCTCAAGAAAGATATAGCGGCACTAGAAAAAGTTCAAAGAAGAGCAACCAAGATGATAAAGGGGATGGAACTCCTCTCGTATGAGGAAAGACTAAAATGGTTAGGGCTCTTCAGCTTGGAAAAGATGGCTGAGGGGAGATATGGTTGAAGTCTAAAAAATCCCGAGTGGAGTAGAATGGGTACAAGTGGATCAATTGTTCACTCTGTCAAAAATTGCAAAGACTAGGAGACGCAGGGAAATACTTTTAAAACCAATAGGAGGAAATATTTTCTCACTCAGAGAATAGTTAAGCTCTGGAATGCATTGCCAGAGGTTGTGGTAAGGCTGGATAGCGTAGCTGGTTTTAAGAAAGGTTTGGACAATTTCCTGGAGGAAAAGTCCATAGTCTGTTATTGAGAAAGACATGGGGAAAGCCACTGTTTGCCCTGGATTGGTAGCTACTCTTTGGGTTTTGGCTAGGTACTAGTGACCTAGATTGGCCACTGTGAGAACGGGCTACTGGGCTTGATAGACCATTGGTCTGACACAGTAAGGCTATTCTTATGTTCTTATGACATCACACATGTGTGATGTCATCATATTGACATCTGCATATTTCCTGATGCCCTCCAGCCGCGGCCCTGCGTTTAATGTGCTGCAGCTTCAAAAGGTTTGCGGCCCATTGATCTAATAGGACAAAGAAAACGCACTGCAAATCTGTGCTCAGAATGGGCAGTAACTTTTACTTCTTATTTATAATTTTCATAGCACTTTTCTTGCCTTGCTCCAAGTTTTGGTGCATTGCCCTTGCCATATTTAGTTTCTTAATTTAAACGTAGAGAGAGCACAAACTCTTGAATCTTGAGAAGTAAATAACACAGACACTGGAGTCTAAGCATCATAAGAAGTGACCTTAAGCAGAGCTCAATAAAATATATAGATCTGAGTGAGGGCTGTTATTTCAGCTCTGTAATGTAGCTGTCCCGGGGGATCTTAGCGTGTCTCGCAACCGACTCTGGATTAAGCATTCCCATGCCAAGTGTTAATGCTGGAGCTGCAGATGGGTCAGCAGAAGTTCAGTACCTTAATGGGGAAACATTTGGCTAATCTGTCTTATGGGTAAATGGAAATGTTTTAAACTCACACTTGATAGCTTGCTGTACACAAGAAGGTGACCCCTAAACCAGATGAATATGTAAATTTCCTGGGCAATAGCACAGCTCTTATACTCAGCATAGTGGTGAGAGTTTCACACACACATTTAACTTACAGCAGTGAATTACTATGGGCTAGATGCACTAAAGATACCGACTGGATTGCTGTTTGCTGATTCTCTGGCTAATTCTCCAGCAGCGATCAATGCGCTATCAAGGTTGCAAGCAAATGATTTGCATGGAGATGCAAGTCATTTGCATGCAAACGCGACTGAGTGAGCGATTGATACATGCGCAGAGCCCTAACAGCAATGACAGGGGAAACAGCCTCCTGTCACTGTTGTTAGGGCTTCTTTTTTTTTTTTTTTAATGGCACAGATGTGTTACACACACACAATCTGTCCCATTAAAAAAATAAAAAAGCCCCCCTTCCCTGCGCCAGGCACCCCTGAGCTGCCCCCCCCCCGAACTCCCCCCAAATAGCAGGAGGGATGCCTAATCCCTCCTGCCATGCAGAACACCCCTGCGCCATTGCTCCCTCCGTGCCAGGCACCCCTAGCCACCGTCCCCCCCTCGAACCCCAAAAAAGTGGCAGGAGGGATGCCCAATCCCTCCTGCCATGCAGAACACCCCCACACCATGGTATTCCCCTATGCCAGGCACCCCCAAGTTACCACCCCGTCCCGGTGGCAGGAGGGATGCCCACTCCTTCCTGTCACCAGATGCCACCCACGAACCTCTGCTGTACCATTTTAAAAAGTTGGAAAGAGGAAGCCCACTCTAAGGCTCCTGTTTCAGGCTTCCAGTCCAAAATGATGGGCCTTCCCTTCCACAGTGCACCATGTGATGCACAGAGAGACACCAAATGCCATGATTGGTTTAGTCATCTAATGCCCCTCCCAAGGGCCTGATTGGTTAAGCCAAGTGGTCAAGCCAATCAGGGTCTTAGGCTCCTCTCTCTGTATCCTAGATACATAGGGAGGTGCCTAAGACCTAATTGAATCAGACACCTAAATGGGAGGGGCCTTAGGCAACCGAACCAATGATGGCCTTTGGCCCCTCCCCGTGCATAACATGATGCACTGGGGAGGGGAAAGCCAATCATGTAGGACTGGCAGCCTGAAACATGAGCCTCAGAGTGGGCTTCCTGCTTCAAACTTTTTAAAAAGGTACAGGGGGAGGTACCGGGGAGTTTTGGGGGTGGGGGGACATCCAGTGGCATTTTTGGGGGGTTCGGGGGGGACAGTGGCTCAGGGGGTGCTTGATGCAGGGGTGGGCAATTTTCTCTCATGCCACGTTTATCAGAGATCATTGGGGCAGGCCGTCATCGAAAGTGGGGAACTTTTTTAATTTTGCTGGACACACTATTACCCTGTTTCCCCGATGATAAGGCAGGGCCATCAAATAAGACAGCCCCCCCTTTTTAGAAAAAAATGTAAAATAAGGCACCCCCCCGCAAATAAGCCACCCACCGATACCTGCGCTTACCCGAATCGGGTGGTATGGTGGGTGACTCCGTGTGGTCCCTCCGTCTACCGTATTTGCCTCCATGGCTGCGTGCTGCGCCTCGTCATGAAGTGAAGAGGAGGAAGTGACAGGACTGCAGCGCGCGCACGTGACTCCGCGCAAGGAAACACAGGCAGCTTCCCTCATCCCTCCCTAACGGAGACTGCAGGAGTTTGTTCACGGCCAGAACATCCAAAAGTGAGACACGCAGACAGGTTTCTTTTGCTGTGAGCAATACCACTTACTGTATATAAAGCCTGTTTAAAATGCATACGGTATATAAACAATGGTTTCACATTGTCAAGTCCCCTCTGATGCTGCACTACAGAATAATCTCTTTACTGTGTTTCCCTGATGGAGAACATTGGGGACATTAAATGGTACAATATATGGTATGATGGATAAAGCTGGCCATACACGGTACGATTTTTCGGCCGACCGATTCTTCAGCCGTCAAATAAGACAGCCCCCCCTTTTTAGAAAAAAATGTAAATAAGGCATCCCCCCGAAAATAAGCCCTAGAGCATATTTTGGCCTTCCAAAAAAATAAGACAGTGTCTTACCATCGGGGAAACAGGGTAGTGTGTTGATCTAACAGTATTCAGAAGTAGTCATATATTGTTATATTCATGCACTATTACATATATGTATATTTAGAGATACATTAGTTTCTCAGTAGCTATGCTACTTCAGCACAAATATATCTAAAGGGGGAGTGTTAGGAACACATTTAAAAATGATATTATTTTATGAATTGGGGATAACAGGATTAGTGAGACAGATGCTAACTTTAAAATGGAAGACAAGGAGAAAATTGTTTCTCTCTCTATCTGAAATGGTTGACAGGCCTGAGTTGCTTAATTCGGTTGTTTTTCAGATTAGCAGAAGCCCCTTTGGCTTGCTATCTGATGATTGGCAATAACCATATGTTTAATTTGGGCTCAAATACGGATGATCAAGCAAAGAATAACAGGGCTGAAGACATACTTAATCAGCTTGACATGGCATGTGTGGAGCAGAGTGACCTGAGCCTGAGAGAGAGGTTTTGGGAAATAGAGTGGCATGAACATGTATCCACCAATCGTATGCTAAGGAGTAGGGGTATCTAGTTTCAAACAACAGTTCCTCTATTTGTTCAGTATAGAATTATAAAATATGCACACGTACTCAAAATACTATACTCAATATTTAACTTGTATTACTCTCGGATCTCAGCGATGTAGCTCCACTGCAATCAATACTTTATTGCTGTTAGGAGATGTCTATATCAAATCTTCACTGATCCATTGGTTTTATTAAAGTTCTTATATACTATTTATATTTTCTTCCTTTATATTGCTTTGTTTCATTTCTATATAAATAAGTGCTTAAATTTCAAAACTTCGCTTTTTATTTTCAGTCGGTGAGAGTTTCTTTCCCGCTGATATGTCACATGTTTTTCGCTGACTCAAGGCGACACTCCCCCTAAAACATAAAAGTAAAGTCTTAAGTTTATCTCAATTATTGACCTTTCTATACAAAATTCAGAGAACCTCACTTGAATACCTTGTTCCTTAGTATTGCTGCCAGTCTCTCACTCGGTTTTAGCTCTTGAAAATGGCATCATCGTCTTCTAACTAAAATTTAAAGTGGCGCTTCATATTTCAAAAATAATTGGAAGATCTTTGCGCTGTTCTCCTTCTCTCTTTATTTTGGATTTGCCAGAAGCTGTTGGCCATTTACCTAAAGGACATAAGGCGTTGTGTAGGAAAATGAGTCTCTTGGCTAGAAAATGTATACTTCAATAGTGGACGATCCCTGATCCTCCGAAGTTTTGGCATTGGCGGAACCAATTACATCAGTTGGCCATTTGGGAAGCTAGAGACGCTGGAATTATGAGAAAGCGAAAGATGTTGTTTTTACAAACCTGGGATTCATATTTGCAAGATTTGCATCCTAAGGGTCATAGTGCGATTTTAAGTTGGGTCTCTTAATTGGGCTTTTATTTAGTTAAATGAAGAGAGTATCATGGGGAAGAGAGTACTATTGGGTGGGGAGGGGTGGGTGTGGAGAGGGATGGTAGAGGTTATTGAAAGGCTCAAACACATAGTTACATATAGATAAAGTGGGGGTTTATTGAAAGTGGAATTTGTCTTTTATTATGTATATTATATTATTCTAGTTGATGCATTATTTATGTGGTTTGATGTAGTATTTGTTGTATTTGATGATGATTGCATCAATAAAATTGTTTGAATTTAAAGTGGTGCTTCAGAAACAGCTGATTTTCGTCCCACCAATCACAGTGCTCATTCACTGGAGGAGGGGTATAGCATAAACTAGCCAATGAAGAGTGGCTGGTATTGTGTATTTTGCCCCTCCTTTGAGAGAGCTGTGCCAAGAGGACTTGGGCCCTGGGCCACATATGCATGAAATTTTGGGACTTTCCATGTAGTCACATGGTATAAATTCTATGGATAAAATATATTCAAAGATAGATTGAGGGGCTTCTGTTGATTCCCTTCCTCCAAGGGCACTGGGCCTTTCCAGAGTGAGATGTTTGGATAATATATTTCTTTGACTTAATTTATAGTATGTAGTTACACCTATAATATTGAGGAACTAGTTTGTCTTTTGGTTAGGAGTACATAGAGTGAGAGCGAGCTGACTTTGCTTAGTTTAAAATGTGATTAGACTTTGAAATTCATCTGTTTGCCTCCAATTTATATATTAACCAGCTGCACTGCGTTAAGTTCTTTTCCTTTGTAATTTTGCTGAATTAATTTTTCCACTAAACTAATTTGATTGTTTAAGTTCATTTCTGGTTTCTATTGTCATATTTGGGGAGAATTTTTTTTGAGGGGAGATTTTCTGAATCTGGGGTCAGTTTCTTAACATTAGCTTAAATAAGATAATACAGACCTTTGGATGAAAGCAAAGTGAAAGAGAGAAAGTTCACACATTTGGTAAATTGCCCAGTGCAGTTTGACCCTAACAGTCTTTCTCAAGCTTTATAAGATTTCAGCTACAAAGGGCTAGATGCCCTAAAGATAGCGACTCAATCGCTGTTGGCCGATTCTCCAGCAGTGATCGATGCTCTTTCATGTTTGCATGCAAATGATTTGCATGCAAACGTGACCAATCAATCACTCAGTGAGCGATTGACACATGTGCAGAGCCCTAACAGCCCAACAGGGCTTTAGGCTTCTCCCTCAGTATCCTGGATACAGAAGGAGGCGCCTAAGGCCTGACTGACTCAGACGCCTAAGGACCCACCCCTTCGGAGGGGCCTTAGGTGTCTTAACCAGTAGGACCTTTGGCCCCTCCCCGTGCATCACATGCTGCATCACATGCTGCACATCGTTTAGATGGGTGGGCCTGAAGCAGAAGCCTGAGAGAGGGCTTCTTGCTTGCAACGTTTTAAAAAGGTATGGGGGAAGTTCGGGGGGGCATCTGGTGGCCTAAGGGAGTGGGCATCCCTCCTACCATTTGGGAGGGGTTGATAGGGGTGGGGCTGGGGCGTCCAGTGGCAGGTGGGAATGGCCATCCCTCCTGCCCACTTTAGCATTTAAAAATCCACTTGACCCCCAGATGATGATGAAACGAAAATAGGAGAGGACCCAGTGAGCCTGTGTGCACTCATATATTCCTGTACTCTGTATGGGTTTCCAGTATAACAGGAAGCCCACACACAGAAAGGGGGCAGGGTCTGTATACATTCACCGACTCACAGGTGCAGTGGCTATAGCTCAGCACCCTGAGGTTGTGGGTTCAAACCCACGCTGCTCCTTGTGACCCTGGGCAAGTCACTTAATCTCCCCATTGCCCCAGGTACATTAGATAGATTGTAAGTCGATCTCTGGCCCCGACTCTCCTGCTCTCTGCCATGATTTTCTCCTGCTGCCCTGCTCTGCCCCGAATCTCCTCTCCTGCTCCCTGCCCCAACTCTCTGCCAATTTGCTCCTGCCGGCCTGCTTTGCCCTGAATCTCCTGTGCACTCTCTGCCGACTCTCCTGCTCTCTGCCTCAAGCGCTGCCCTGGCCTCCCCCCACAGTGTGAGCCCGTGGCGCAGTGGTTAAAGCTACAGCCTCAGCAACCTGAGGTTGTTAGTTCAAACCCACGCTGCGCCTTGTGACCCTGGGCAAGTCACGTAATTCCCCCATTGGTACATTAGATAGATTGTGAGCCTGCTGGGACAGACAGGGAAAAATGCTAGACAGGGAAAAATGCTAGAGTACCTGAATAAGTTCATGTAAAACGTTGGACTGGAAAATGGCTAACGTCATCCCACTCCATAAGAAAGGCTCCAAGATGGAAACAGCAAACTACAGACCGGTGAGTCTCACATCAATAGTGAGCAAACTAATGGAAACTCTAATCAAATGCCAATTGGATACGATCATGAACGAGGAGAATCTACGTGATCCCTGTCAACATGGGTTTACTAAGGGGAGATCCTGCCAATCCAACCTGATCGGCTTCTTTGACTGGGTGACGAGAAAGCTGGATGTTGGGGAGTCCTTGGACATCGTATACCTGGACTTCAGCAAAGCATTCGATAGCGTACCACACCGCAGGTTGCTGAGCAAAATGAGTTCTATAGGATTGGGCGACACGCTGACGAAATGGATTGGGAACTGGCTTGAGGGTAGGCTTCAGAGGGTAATGGTGAATGGCACCCCCTCCGAAACGACGGAGGTGATCAGTGGAGTGCCACAGGGCTCCGTCCTGGGCCCGATCCTGTTCAACATCTACATAAGAGACTTGGCAGAAGGTCTCCGAGGTAAAATAACATTATTCGCTGATGACGCCAAACTAAGCAATGTAGTGGCCAAGAGTACAACAGACAAAAACTCAATGCCCGACAACATGATGCACGACCTACTACTACTGGAGCGCTGGTCTAGGTCCTGGCAACTCAGCTTCAATGCCAAAAAATGCAAAGTCATGCACCTAGGCAGCCATAATCCATGCAAGACTTACACCCTAAATGGCGAGATCCTAACAAGAACTGAAGCAGAGCGTGACCTAGGGGTGATCGTCAGTGAGGACATGAAGGCTGCCAATCAAGTGGAACAAGCTTCCTCCAAAGCAAGGCAAATCATAGGTTGCATACGCAGGAGTTTCGTCAGCCGTAAGCCTGAAGTCATTATGCCATTGTATAGATCCATGGTGAGACCACACCTGGAGTACTGTAAAATGTAAAATGCTTGAGTACCTGATTGTAAAAACCGCTTAGATAACCTTGATAGGCGGTATATAAAATCCTAATAAACTTGAAACTTGAAACTTGAGACCACACCTGGAGTACTGTGTGCAATTTTGGAGGCCGCATTACCGAAAAGATGTGCTGAGACTAGAGTCGGTGCAGAGAATGGCAACCCGGATGATCGCGGGTCTCAAGGATCTCCCTTACGAGGAAAGGCTGGATAAGTTACAGCTCTACTCACTCGAGGAACGCAGAGAGAGGGGAGACATGATCGAGACGTTCAAGTATCTCACGGGTCGCATCGAAGTGGAAGAAGATATCTTCCTTCTCATGGGTCCCACGGCAACCAGGGGGCACCCGTGGAAAATCAGGGGAGGGAAACTGCACAGTGACACCAGGAAATTCTTTTTCACTGAGAGAGTGGTTGATCGCTGGAATAATCTTCCACTTCAGGTCACTGAGGCCAGCAGCGTGCCTGATTTTAAGGCCAAATGGGATAGATACGTGGGATCTATTCACTGAGTTAGGTGGGGAAGGGTCATTGCGGTGGGCAGACTGGATGGGCCGTGGCCCTTATCTGCCGTCTATTTCTATGTTTCTATGTTCTGAGCTCCCTTGGGAGAACGGAATAGAAAATTGAATAAATAAATAAATTGACTGCTACTTCTGCTCATAGGAGGGGGAGCAGCTCTGTTTGTGACTCCCAGCCACTGACGATGTGACCTCATTTGGGTTCTTGACTCACAAGGAACCATTGATATAAGGTTGGGGTGGGGGTGAGTCTAATTTAATGTAACTCAATAGCTCTGTAAGACTTTTCCCAGCAGCTACTATTATCTCTCTGTTTCACATGTGAGATAATAAAATTTACTTTAAATTTTATTTTCATTTTGAAACAGTTTTCCCAGCTTTGTTCAAAGACTGTGGAAGTTAAACCCCATCTGTGCAAGTATTTTTTTTGTTTCCTTCTTGATGTACAGTACCTCTGTTTTGTCAGTTTGTGAAGATTTATGAGAAGCGTGACACCTTACTTGACTAGCAGTTCGTTTATCACCTGTACAGCTCTGGGGATGTTTGACACATTGAGGAAGCTGGAAGGATGATGCCTTATGATTACCTTGAGTCTTGGCAGCAGAACATGTTTCGATACTAAATAAATGATTTTGTCAGCTGTGTGACAGTTTTGTTTTATATTTATTTCTCCCTTCCAATGAAAAACACATTCTGCAGCAATTTCAGGCTGGTGCAAGCAGTGTACGTACCATTAAGTAATATTTTTAAATTAATATTTATTTTCTCACAAATGATTGCTACAGTAAATAGTTGTTTTGGGGTTTTTTGTTTTTTTTTATTGTCCTCGCAAATGAATTGCCCAAGGAAGAAAAGAAAAAAGGCACTGGGAGGGCAAGTTTCACAAAGCCGCAGAGTGATTAAGCACAAGAGCACTTAAAAAAAAAAAAATTCTATGTCCCTCTAGTGAATTTTCCAAGAGAAGTTACATGCTGTGTTTTGCATTATTGAGGAGGTAGAAGACACAACCAAATTAACACAGTTGTTCCCTGAATACTGGTTCCAAGGATCAGGTGTCTGGTATATTCACATGTCTCAAATCAGGTGCAAAAACTTGCACAGAAAGGGCTAGATTCAGTAAATAGCGCTCTGAAATGGGTACGAGAAAAGATCAGCGTGAAGTGTGGTTCTTTTTTTTTAAAAAAAATTCTTTATTCATTTTCAAAATTACATTAAGTGTATATATATATATTCAATCACATTAACCATAAATACATCACTTTCAGTCTATCATTTGTACAATACATAAATTCTTAACCCTCCCTCCTCCTACCCCACCCTACCAAATATTCTATTATCATATAAATACATGTTAATAAATTATTCCCCACCTTACCCAATTGAACTGATAAATTTAAGGGAAATATTTTCAACTAATCCTTACAATATTTTGTTAATGGTTTCCACACATCCTGAAATTTCTTGCAATATCCCCTTTGTAATGTAATAAATCTTTCCATTTTATAGATATGGTATAAAGAGTTCCACCAAAAGTTGTAATTTAATCTCCTCCAATCCTTCCAATTATATGTAATTTGCTGAATGGCAACACCAGTCATTATAAGTAATAATTTATTGTTGTTCGCAGAAATTTGACTTTTTGCTCTCATTTCCGTATCAAATATCACAGTATCTTAGGATAATGCCACTGGTTCTATAAAGGGAACTCACCTTTTATGGAATGGCACCTAAGCACGGACTCAGCGCCATCCGTTGGGCACCAGACTTACTCCTGCTGAAACCTGATGTAAGTGCTGGCACCCAAGTTAGGCACACTCGGTCTTTAGTAATTGCGTACGTTTTGGAACGCCTTTGACATATATCTAGCCACGCCTCCTTTTCAGATAAGGGCTGTGAAAACTAGGCGCTGAGCCTTATGGAACAGCGCACAGCCAGGTGCACGTGCAAATCCTAATTGATGACAATTAGCTTCAATAACTGGTGGTCAGCACCCAATTATTGATAGTTAAGGCTCATTAATCAATTAATTGACATGTGCAACTTGGGCATGAGTCCAAGTTTAGGCACACAACATAGGATGCCATATATAGAATTTGGGGGTAAATATATATACAGTACATGTATTTCCCATTTTGGACTGCCCAAACCATGTCCAAACTGCACTCCTTTGAAATCTCTGCATCTTGGTCATTTATACACAGAAATAACGGTTTTCTGGAATTGTCACATGTGCATGTGAAAAAGCTGCTTTTTATGTAGCAAGCAGAGGAAAAGACTGCTGAATAGTTGGCTTTGTGAAGGTTCGTGGGCCTTGAGGAAGTGGTGGTATACCACGAAACGATCGTCGGCCTTGCTAAGGGGAACCTTTTTGCTCACTAAAAGTTTAATGCTTCAACGATTTAGAATTTTTAGCCAGTTTTGTTAAATTCATGAAAGTTCTTTTGTGCCGATGATGTGGAAGTGGTAGAGTTCTGTTGTGGTAGACTCACCGGTACCTGAGGCTTTTTCTTTCGTTCTGAACAAGCCCTTTGGCGTCTTCAATATTTATTGGTGGAGAGTTTTTCACTAGTTTGGGTATCTCTTTCCTCCACCCCTCTCATTTTTTGTTAGTGTTTATCGCTTTTTATGTAGATGCTTCTAGAACAGGGGTGGGCAATTCCGGTCCTCGAGGGCCGGAATCCATTCGGGTTTTCAGGATTTCCCCAGTGAATATGCATGAGATCTATTTGCATGTACTGCTTTCAATGCATATTCATTGGGGAAATCCTGAAACCCCCGACTGGATTGCCCACCCCTGTTCTAGAATGACCTCCTTAGCTACTTAATGTAGGTGCACTCCAAGGACAGAGTGTAATCAGAGCAGTGGAACTTAGACAGCTTGCACTGATTTCAAACGATAACCCAGGCAGGTAACCCTAACACTTTAAGCACTTGGCACTGAATGCAATTATAGCTGCTATAATTGTTGATCAAAGTTAATATTTATCCTGCTTAGCAGCATTATGAAAATCAGACCTAATACTTTGGAAATTAACCCCATGAATTATAATGGTTTTACTACTTTGTATTTCTATACCATTTAACTGTTGCCATGGCATATATTGTGAAGCATTACAATATAAGATTGTTGATTTCATTGGGTAAAACAGATCACCTATATGCGGATGACTCCTAGTTCTACCTTTCTACACCTGAAATTTCACCTAAAGTTCAAGAAAAAATGTCTACTTGTTTGGCTGACATTGCTGCCTGGATGTCCTGCTGTCATCTGAAACTAAATATGTCCAAGACTGAGCTGCTCCTCTTTCCTTCTAAACCCTCTGCTCCTCCTCCTCCTTTCTCCATCTCTGTAAATAATCCTGTCATTGTTCCTGTCTCCTTTGCTTGGAGTCGCCTTCGATTCTGACCTCTCATTTTCTACGTATATCCAACAAGATGCTAAGACCTGTCGCTTCTATCTCTTCAATATTTGCCCCTTCCTCTCTGAACACGCCACCCGGACCCTTGTTCAAGCTCTCATAACCTCACGCTTAGATTACTGCAATCTACTCCTAACTGGTATCCCGCAGTGTCGCCTCTCCCCCTTGCAATCTGTGCAAAACTTTTGCTCTGCGACTCATCTACCAACCTCGCTACGCTCACGTCACCCCTCTCCATTATTCTCTTCACTGGCTCCCTATCTGCCATAGCATACAGTTCAAAAGATCTTATTGCTGACCTACAAGTATATTCATTCTGCTGCCCCTCAATATTTCTCCTCGCTTCTCTCTCCTTATACACCTCCTAGAGAACTCTGTTCCTCAAATAAGTCACTCTCAACTGCCAATTCCAGACTTCGTTCCTTTCCTCTAGCTGCTCCCTATGCCTGGAATAAATTACCTGAGTTTGTCCGTCAAGCTGTCCTTAAATAAAAGCAGATTGAAAACCCACCTTTTTGATATAACCTTCAATCCATATCCCTATTCCTCTGCCCTCCAACCCAGCTCGCTGATTTACCGTTCCCCTTAACTCAATGGTCTCAAACTCGCGGCCCGCCAGGCACTATTTTGAGGACCTCGGTATGTTTATCATAATCACAAAAGGAAAATAAAACAGTTTCTTGATCATATGTCTCTAGCTATAAATGACAATATTATCAGTAAGATTTAGCCAAAAGGGAAGATTTATAAACTATAAAGAGTTTTACCTCATGCAAAATTGTCATTTCTTTAATAAGACATTAACTATTTTTTTTCTGAGGCCCTCCAAGTACCTACAAATGCAAAATGTGGCCCTGCAAAGGGTTGGAGTTTGAGACCACTGCCTTAACTGTATCCATGACATCCTGTTTGTCTGTCTTGCCTGTTTAGATTGTAAGCTCTAGCAGGGACTGTTTTCTTACTCTTTGTGACTCTGTGTAGCGCTGCATGCGTCTGGTAGCGCTATAGAAATAATTAATAATAGTAGTAGTGATATTTTTTGCACTGCACCAACATTTACAACCTAATATTCCAATTATCTTGTGTCATTACTTTATTAATTATTTCTTCAGCGGTGTTGAATAGGAAATTGGCTGTATGCTTGCCAAGGAAGACTTAACTATAAAATATTTCTGAATGTGTTGATTCTGTTGATTTACAAATATTGTGGAAAATATATTTATTAGCAAACAGAATGTGGAGGGGCAAATGCCAGTTAAAATTAATTTTAGGTGCTGGAAATGGAATGCATTGCCAGATGGCTCTAGGATTAGCATACTGCCATTGACCTTTATAATCACTACCAGCAAGGACATTGAAGAAGCGTGTCCTGTTTCATTATACTTCATGAATTGTAATTTAACCTTTTGCTGTTATTTTCATGATCGCATCGCAGATGCATAATAAGTGAAGGAATTCTCCAGAATGTTAATCTAATGTCATCTATTCTCAAAAGCATTGATAAAAGAAGAGTAGATGGGCCTTTTTTTTTTCTTTTTTTTTTCTTTTTTTTTTACTAAAGTATGATAAGGTTTTGAACTTTGCCATATTTAAAACAGCATATATTAGCATGTAGTCAGCGTAAAGGTTATACAGTAACCTAGGATGTCCCCTATAATTCTTGCAGTTAGTGTGGATGTCCTTAACACCTCTTCTTGAGGTGGCAGTAAGTGTACCCACACAGGGGCAGATTATATAAACGGGCCTAAGGCTCTGATTGGCTCAGTTGCCTAAGGACCCTCCCATAGGAAGGACCTTAGGCACCTGGGCCAACTGGAGTCTTAGGATTCCTTCCTAGTGCATCCTTAATACTGTAATGTAACATAGGCTCCGGAACTGGGGAGGCCACAGGGGCCAGGCCTCCCCCCCAAAATGGTGCCCACCCATCTCCTGGCGTTCTACTTTAAATCTTTGGGCAGCATCAATGAGCAGGCATACCCCGGAACCCTTCATTCTATTTACGGGGGCAGGCCTGCTCATTGACGCTGTCTGATGGCTGGCCAAAGATTTAAAAATACAGTGCCGGGAGGAAGTGGGTGGGTGAGTCAGAAGTTTGTGAGAGGTGCCGCAGGATTCCATTGGGGCCACTGGAGCTCCTTGCCCCCCCCCCCAAACAGGACAGTGTTCTGCTGTCCATGTAATGTAACTTTGCATTCTACCTGACTTGTACTCAGCGATGAGTTTGTTGTTCACTGTTTCATTATTATTCTCTTGATTTTTTTTTTGTTGTTATTATTTCATATATACAGTGGTGCCTCACACAACGAACTTAATTGGTTCCAGGAGCAAGTTTGTTATGCGAAAAGTTCGTTATGTGAAACGCGTTTTCCCATAACAATACATGTTAAAAAAAATAATTCGTTCTGTAGCATAAAATATGCTAAGATGACATAAAAAAAGATAAATTTTTGGTTATTATTTTTATTTAGATACATCTAACAACATAATTGTTTTTTAAAACAACACACATTTTTTAAATTTAAAGACAGACTAAGTAGAGTCTAATTTTACAGTGAGAGAGGGCAGAGTCTCAGCGGCAAAAACTGGGACTGTTCATTTTTTTTTTTTTTTCTAGCATCGGGGAAGCGGCGAGAGTAGCTCCGCCCCCCCCAACGCATCAGCAGTAGGCGCCGGGCCCCTGCGAGCCAACGGTCCGCCACTGCACAGGGAGCCAGGCGGAGAGAGGGCAGTTAATAGCAGTGCCTGCGCGGAAGGATGCAGCTCGGGCAACTTCGTTGTGTGAAACGAAGTTCGTTGTAGGAAGCAAGACATGAAGTTCGTTGTGCGCAGCGTTCGCTGTGCGAGGCGTTCGTTATGCGAGGCACCACTGTATTCTACAAATATTCCAAGGATCTGATACTTGTTTTTATGTCCATTTTATATAAAGACTCAATAAAAGAAAAAAAAAAAAAAAAAAGGCACTAATGGGTGTATTGCATTTTCCCGTGCACCAAGTCCATTTCTAAGCATCCCTAAAATAGGGCTTTTTTTTTCTTCTTCTTCTTTTTGCATACTCCAATGCTAAATTTATTTCTAAAATTTCTTGACCATCTATACCTAAGCAGTTAAAATAAAACATTCACAATGGTTCAAGACAGCATACATACACCTTAACACCTTCCAATTAAACAAATACCATCAATAGATTGTAACCTACCCTCTCTAACTGCATTCCATATGTATTTTTCATACAGTTCTTCACTGTCAGTTTAATTTCCATCCTATAAGTTCATATAGAATTTTTCTTTTTTCAACCATCTTTATTTTCTCTTCTTTATTAATTTCCAGGTACTTTAGTTAGATTGTGAGCCTTCGGGACAGTAAGGGAATTTTTTAAGTACCTTCTTACTTCTCATTTATAATCTTAATGTATATTTTCTTCAAACCGCTTAGAACCTAAAGGATATAGCGGTATATAAGAAATAAATTACATTACATTACATGAATAGCAGTTTCAGTTACAGTACAATCACAGACTAACATAGCCCCCTCAAGGTTACCTCCAAAACTAGAGGAAGTAAAAAATCGATCTTCACTAAATTAAATCACAATGATCACAGTTCACTAGTGTGCAAAACTTGCAAAAAAATATTAATGTGGCAGCACTTACCACCTCCTGTTTAAGTAGCACTAACTGACGGATTCTCTAAGCGGCACCGATATTGGCGGCTGCCTTAAAAGCAGCTGCCGATCGCGTTTCAGTCCCGTGAATTGGGCCTCCAGGAAAGATAGGCTCTGGAAATGTAGGCCAGGATTTTCAAGGCCTACATTTCCGGGCCCTATCTTTGATGTGAATCGCGCCTACATAGACACTTTACAGCACCTAACACCACTTCTGCCATTGTCCATGACTATAGTCGCTGGTAGACGCCTCCGGAGGCGTGATTCTGGCACCTTTTGTTTAGGCGCTAGTAGGCACTTTGAATTTACAGTTCATTATCATTTTAAACAGCGTTTCTGTGTTACCTTAGGGGCTGGTAGGGCCCTCTTATCAAATTCTCATGTTTCTTAAAGGATCACGCTTTCCAAGTTGTGCACGTAAGTTTTAATTCATGCCATTTAACGTTAATTATGAGGTGTCGATAATTATTGGCACAGGTTACTTCAGTTATACATACAAATTGTCTGTCCACACCGATTTCTTGTACCACTTAACGCACCATATGTAGTGTTTGGAGGTAATTTGTAAATACTGTGCGAAAAGACTAAATCTAAAAGATATGAAAATGCACCACACCAAAACCAAAAGTTAGTGCAGTATTGAAAACCATTGCAGAAACCCTCCAACTCTGAACAGTAACACCTTATAAAAGTTTATATAAACCGCTCTGAATTGATTCGCCCAGTCATTAGTAGTGGTATAAAACATAACTGCTTCTGCATTAAATCATAGTTTTCCAGTTAGCATGTGCTATTGCAAACACACTAGCTGAATAATACATCCCCTGCCCATACAGTCCATCATACTTCTTTAAATAATAGCTTTAATGTCAAGGGAACCCCTCGGTGGTAAAACTCACGAGTCACAAACAGACTTACTCCAAGGGCTCCTTTTATCAAGGTGCGGTAGGGGGTTTAACACGCGGAATACCGCCTGCCGCGCTAGCCGCTAACGCCTCCATTGACGAGGCGTTAGTATTTTGGCTTGCCGCGGGGGGTTAGCGTGTGATGAAATGTCCGACGCGCTAACCCCCGTAGCGCACCTTGATCAAAGGAGCCCTAAGTTATTTCAACTCAGTCATCGTCGGTCCCAGACATAACAGTTTTTTTGGTTTTTTTTTAATATCTAAAACTCTCTTTAAATTTTTTGAATGTTTCAAATTTTCACGAAAAGTTTTCCAAATTTTGCTTATCGTAAGGAAAAAGCTATTGTCAGAAGTGGATATCAATCCGACACGAGTCATGTTTCGCTATTAAGCTATATCCAGGAAGATCCCCTGAAAAACTCCCTGCCCGTGGTACCCCTCTTCCTGAAAAAGCTTTTAAAAATAAATAGCATATGGCACGTTTTGGGGTAAATCTTTTTTCCCTCATTAAGCACACAGCACAACACGATTTAGGAAAGGGGACCCTCAATTTGTTAAATTTAAAGACGTAGGTGCCAATTATCAGCGCATGGGAGGCAGCCCGGCTACCTTGCACTTCGTAGCGAACCTGGAAATTCAATGCTGGGGCCATATTCAGTGACCAGCATTGAATTTTCATTTTGTTTTTAGCTGTGGTTGACATAGGCTAGCAGCGGACTGGGATATTAACAGCAGGCTTAGCACTAATTAGCCGACGGGAGCTGTTTCTGGCTGACTAAATAGTGCTGAATATCGGACAGTAGATAAGATCAATATTACCTGTTAGTGTGGCAAGTTTCCAGTTATGACATATTCTCATTTATCTTGGAAGATTTCTATAAAATTTAAATTAAAAAAAATAAAACAAAACAAAAAATCATCTTTGATGGAAACAGAAGCTGTCATATAGCATCTGTTTAACCATTCAGAATATTCCAAGGCATAATTATGGCCAGGTACAATCAAACCATAATTTGAATTTCTGACACTGACTAATCTCAAGGGTAAGAACTGAAACCAGCCTGTCTGTTACATCATTTTTCCCGGGTTTACTGATTTCAGTGCTGTAAAAGAGTGACGAGAGCTAAGGAAATTCTTTAATGCACGGAAAAGATGTAGCCTGCAGAAGAAAAGGACGAAGTACTGCCCCTGACATTTCCATAGAGCAGGGGTGTCAAAGTTCCCCCTCGAGGGCCGAAATCCAGTTGGGTTTTCAGGATTTCCCCAATGAATATGCATGAGATCTATTTGCATGCACTGCTTTCATTGTATGCTAATAGATCTCATGCATATTCATTGGAGAAATCCTGAAAACCCGACTGGATTGTGGCCCTGGAGGAGGGACTTTGACACCCCTGCCATAGAGGAAAAGCTGCTCTTAGGATGCCTTTTAGCAAAATGTATTAAATAACTTGGAAATGAACCCCAAAATTCTATAAAAAGGCACAATTGTGGTCACGTACCCAAATTAATTGAACAAGGTAAATAGATCTGATAATTGGTATTTTAACAAACAATTATCGGTGCTAATTTAAATCAATTACAAGTTACGCACGTAAATTTAGATGCAGGATTCATACCTAAATTTTAAGCGCAAGCCAAAAAGGGGTGCGGAAATGGGTGGATCAGGGATGGTTCAGGGGCATTAAGTTATGCAGGTAATTATAGAATAAGGGAATCCGCACCTAAAAGTCACGGTTCCAGGTGTAAGCACAATTCAATAAACTGCACCTAACTTTAAACGCAGCTTACAGAATAGCACATTTTTGGCGCTGATTTTTTGGGGCGCCATATATAGAATTTGGCACTAGAGCTCTTGGCATATATGCATGACACACTAACAGTTTACGAAGTTGTTTGACACCTGGAGCCCATAGAAACTGCAATTAAGACATCCAGGTTGGGGACCTGCTCAATTGTAGGACAGTGCATGTATTTGCCTGCACAAAACAGTGGGAGCAGATATTTTACAGCACTCTTATAAGAATATAAGAATTGCCGCTGCTGGATCAGACCAGTGGTCCATCACACCCAGCAGTCCGCTCACGCAGCGGCCCTCTGGTCAAAGACCAGCGCCCTAACTGAGACTAGCCCTATCAGCGTACGTCCTTGTTCAGCAGGAACTTGTCTAACTTTGTCTTGAATCCCTGGAGGGTGTTTTCCCCTATGACAGACTCCGGAAGAGCATTCCAGTTTTCTACCACTCTCTGGGTGAAGAAGAACTTCCTTACATTTGTACGGAATCTATCCCCTTTCAACTTTAGAGAGTGCCTTCTCGTTCTCCCTACCTTGGAGAGGATGACCAACCTGTCCTTATCTACCAAGTCTATTCCCTTCAGTACCTTGAATGTTTCGATCATGTCCCCTCTCAATCTCCTCTGTTCGAGGGAGAAGAGGCCCAGTTTCTCTAATCTTTCGCTGTACGGCAACTCCTCCAGCCCCTTAACCATCTTAGTCGCTCTTCTCTGGAGTACTATTAGTTTGATTACCAATATTGATGAAGATATAACTTTAGCCATCGTCATATTTGGTCAACATGGCTTAAACTCGATAGTTAGCGCTGATATTGGCAAGCTGCTCAGATGTCTTCTACTTATTACACTCAAAATCATATTAACCAACTGGAAAAATAATCATAACCTTTCATATAACACTTGGTTCCACCAAGTGTGTTTGATTGCAAAGTTCGAACGAGCACATGCTGAGAAATATGGGTATATTGGCTCTTTTGATACAATTTGGTCCCCTCTAACTAGGTTTTGTGCATCTTCTTAGTCTGTTTTGATCTTATTTTCCTAGTAGTGCACTTAGGGCTCCTTTTACTAAAGTGCGCTAGCGTTTTTAGCGCACGCACAAAATTGCCATGCACTAAACCACACGGTACGCTTCTAGAATAACGCCAGCTCAACGCTGGCATTAAGGTTTAGCGCGCGCTATTCTGCGCGTTAAGGCCCTAACACACCTTAGTAAAAGGAGCCCTTAACACTTTAAGCTTTCCGTCATTACCTTGACATGTTATGGGCTGTCATCCATTTAGTTTTAATTTGTTTAGTTTAGTTCTGGTTAATTCCACTGACATATCGGAATTGTATGCTCTGTATCCTCATTTTGGATGGATCTTTGATATGCCGAATATGTATTTTGACTACTTCATTCTTATAAATAAAAAATATTGAACTTGAGATATTTTACAGCACTCATTGAGAAAATGAACAACAAATCCTGGTAGTTTCCACGTACAGATGTTGGTGTTGACATTTTATTTTATTGATTGATTTTCTATATGTGTTATGTTAATCAGGTTTTCTATTCTGCTTTTGCCTATTCAGTTCAATGTCACATTACATTACAAGAGGTTGGGTCAAGTTTCAAGTTTATTGGAAAGTTTGATTTGATCGCAATATCACAATCCAATGCGATGTACAAATAAAATCAGGGTAAAAGTAAAAAAACATCTAAGAATAAAAACCACACAATTAATAAAGGTAAGACACTACAGGACACAAGAGGAGGATAGGTTTAAATACAATTCATAAACAAATTAAATGAACATAGGTGTTAATACAATAGGATGGGAAAGAGTTATCCATTTAATTTTCATTAAAAAAAAAAAATTAGTACGTTATAGGATGTTTGAGTTAAATAGAATTTGAGCATCTCAGTTGAAAGCGTCCTTAAAAAGCCAGCTTTTCAGGAGACCTTTGAACTTGCTAAGTGATTTTTCTTCCCTTATATAAATTGGAAGCAAGTTCCAGGTTGAGGTGCCGTAACAGAGAAGATCGTATCTCTCCTTGAGTAAATGAATCTTAGGGCTCCTTTTACTAAGCTGCGTTAGCGTTTTAGCCCACGCAGAATTTTAGAGCGCTACGTAGCTAGAACTAACACCACTGGCGTTAAGGTCTAGCGCGTGTGGCAATTTAGCGCCCGCTATTCCACGCGTTAAAGTCCTAACACGGCTTAGTAAAAGGGGCCCTTAGTGAGGGGACTAAGAGGAGAGATTTATCCTCAAATCTTAAAGATCTTGTTGGAACGTAAGGGATTAGAAGCCTTTCTAAGAATGCAGGAGTTTTATTCATTAACGTTTTATGTGTAAGTAATGCTATTTTGTACATAATTCTATAATTTACGGGTAACCAATGTTTTTCCTGTAATAGGGGAGTCACCTGATCAATTTTTTTCCTTTTGGTAATTATTTTTATTGCAGCATTTTGTAGGATTTGTAATCTACGTATTTCATTTAAGGTTATTCCCTTATACATGGTGTTACAGTAGTCTATTTTTTATATGACTAATGAGTATATTAAGATATTCAGTTTCCCAGGATACAATGAACAGTTTGTTATGGACATTGAATAGAGTTACTACCCTCTTTTCCCAAAAATAAGATACCTGTATATCCCGAAAATAAGCCCTAGTGTGATTTTTAAAGATGCTCCAAATATAAGCCCTACCCCAAAAATAAGCCCTAGTTAAGATCGACCCCCGAATGTCCTCGACACTCCCTGACTCTATCCCTGACATTAGTGTTGCCCGATTCGCCGAAAAAAATTCAGATTTGTCAATTCAGCGACCCCCCCACCCTGATGCACAGGGGGGGATGGGAATGAGAGATAGAAAGATGCTGCACAAGGGGAGGGGGAAAGAAAGGAAAGAGGAAGAATTGGGGTGGAGTAGAGGAAGGAAGAGATGATTGTTGTACATGAAAAAAAAAAGACATCCTCCGAAAATAAGCCTTAATTCGTTTTTTGGACCCCAAATTAATATAAGACATTGCCTTATTTTTGGGGAAACACAGTAGTAAAGGTAGATCAGAGCAGTTACTAATACAATCAGGTCATAGTTACAAATACGTAGTTACAAGTTCAAGTAGGTCATCGTTAGCTCATCGTTATGTCCCAGGAGTTCCATTAGACCGTCTAGAAATGGGATTTTACAATTACCATTTCTGTTCCTTCAGAGTTGGCTCCCTGTCTTGATATAGAAATGCTTTTAAAGGTTTCTGAACCTGAGATAGTGTAAGTGGCAGTTGGTTCCAGCATTAAGAACATAAGAAATGCCATACTGGGACAGACCGACGGTCCATCAAGCCTAGTATCCTGTTTCCAGCGGTGGCAAACCCAAGTCCTAAGTACCTGGCTAGATCCCAAGTAGCAAAACAGATTCTATGCTACTTATCCTAGGGATAAGCAGTGGATTTCCCCAAGCCATCTCAATAATGGCCTATGGTCTTTTCTTTTAGGAAATTATCCAAACTTTTTGTAAACTCGGCTAAGCTAACTGATTTCACCACATCCTCCAGCAAAGAATTCTAGAGTTTAATTGCATGTTGTGTGAAGGAATATTTTCTCTGATTTGTTTCAAATCTATTACTTAGTAGCTTTATCGCATGCCCCCTAGTTCTAGTATTATTGGAAAGAGTAAACAAGCGATTCACTACTCCACTCATTATTTTATCATATCACTCATGAGCTGTCTCTTCTCCAAGCTGAAGAGCCCTAGCTGCTTTAGCCTCTCCTCATAGGGAATTCGTCTCATTCCTTTTATCATTTTTGTTGCCCTTCTCTGTATGTTTTCTAAATTTCGCTTTTTTTTTTTTTTTTTTTTTGATACAGCGACTAGAACTACACACAGTACTTATGTATATTAAAATTGTGTGTTTCCACTATGGTAGTTTGGAAATTTAATAAAGATTTACAAAAAAAAAAGAACTACACACAGAGCGATATGAGGGCATTATAACATTTTCAGCTTTGCTTTCCATTCCTTTCCTGATAATTCCTAACATTCTATTTGCTTTCTTAGCAGCTGCTGCACACTGAGCTGAGAGTTTCAACGTATCTTCAATAATGACACCTAGATCTTTTTCCTGGGCAGTGACTCCTAACACAGAACCCAGCATCACATAGCTATAGTTTCCCACATGCATCACTTTGCACTTGCTCACATTAGACGTCATCTGCCATTTTGATGGCCAGTCTTCCAGTCTCACAAGGTCCTCGTGCAATTTTTCACAATCTTCTTGCGATCTAACAACTTTATCTCACTAGTTATTCCCATCTCTAGATCATTGATATAAAATATGTTAAAAAGCAGCGGTCCCAGCACAGCCTTATTTACTCTTCTCCATTGAGAATATTGACCATTTAATCCCACTCTGTTTTCTGTCTTTCAACCAGTTCTCAATCCATAAAAGGGTATTACCTTCTTTCCCATGACATCACTTCTATAGCGCTACCAGACATAGGAGGGGCCACTGAAAAGTTTTCAGCCCAGCCAGGAAGAGAATGATGTGGAACCATAAAACTTACAAGTTATTCCATACTTTTCTTGACACTTTTCATTTCAGTGATAAGAAATGAAACAAAAAGTGTCAAGAAAAGTGTGGAATAACTTATATATTTCATGGCTCCACATCATTCTCTTCTTGGTTGGGCTAAGAACTTTTCAGCGGCCCTTCGTATTATAATGTCATAATATCTCATTCCACCAGTGCTTAAGAGCCAGCCTCTGGTGATGTCACAATGGCTTGGTTTCCCTATACTTGTGCCCATTTGCTAGATGCATTTGCCTCATTGAAACGAAAAGTGTGGAATAACTTTGTAAGTTTCATGGCTCCACGTCATTTTGTTCTTGGCTGGGCTGACAACTTTTCAGCAGCCCCTCTTATGCAGCGCTGTACTAATACCTGCTTGTTAGAAATTCTAATCTAATCAAAACAGGCAAATGGGACAAATAGGGGTTAGGGAATGTCTCACAAAGGGAATGATAATCCAGACATGGGTACTTTATGCTTTGGGAGTTAAAAGCAGCCTTGAAAAAGTGGGCTTTAGCCTAGATTTTGAATGCTGCCAGAGATGGAGCTTGATGTATCAAGTCAGGCAGTCTTTTCAATATCTCTTGGCAGCTATTGAATTAGCACATCTCAAAGGGCCCCTCATAAACATTTGGGTCCTAGACACATGCCTAGTTTGCCTATGCTTTAATCCTGTCCTAAGCAAAGCAATGTATTTTTATTTTATTTTTTTAATATTCCTGAAGAAACTATTTGTGGAATCTGTGCCTGCAGACCTGAAACGATGCTGGTTTAATCAAGCATTCAGTGTCACTTACCTTGGGGCCTTCCTGTCATTCTCAGAATTTATTGTTAGATATTTGATGTGCCAGTTATTTATTGAAGTAAAGGAACATGGCAAAACTCAATAGGTCCAATATTCAAAAGATTTATGTTCCAAAATTTAAGAGTTATGTTCCTAAATTGAATATTTATTAGGACCGAGTGCCTAAATTTATACTCAAAGGAGTAAATATTCAATCACTATGTAACAGGGCAGAGAGGCTCCTTCTCAGTTAAAATAGTAATGATTGAATCAGGAGATAAGATTCAATCGATTTAGGGGGGAGTTTATTAATTAGTGTTAGGGTTTAATGCACCTTTAACACGTATTAAGGCCTGGATTCTTTAAACGGTGCTGGAAGTGGCTCTGTAGGCACGATTCACGTAAAAGTTTTCTAAGTTTTATTTAAAATTTGATATACCGCTTAAAAAGTTGTCTAAGCGGTGTACAAAGTCATGAGCAGATAAAATCAAGGGGGACCAAAACTGGACAACAACGGACTTAAATGACATATTGAAACAAGGGGGATACATGAGGAGTGTCTGTTGTGATTTGTATGGAGTGTCTGGAGCTTGTGCGCTTGTGGCATAACTGGAGGGGTTGCTCATGTTTTTCTATGAAACTATAAAAGTTGCGGATTGCGACTGGATGGAATGGAGCTTGTTCGCTCCACTTTTCATTTCTGTGCTTGCCAGTACGTTCTCCTGTTCGAGTTTTGTATTTTCTTTTTTCGGACCTTGTGTCCTTGTACTGCTGGTTTTCTGTATCATTTGTGTTGCATTTTTCTAATAAAAATTATTACAAAAAAAAAAAAAAAAAGAAACAAGGGGGATAGGGGGAGAAAGACAACTGGTGATAGGAGAGAGAGACAGTAAAAGTCAATACGGTAGGAAGGGGAGATGCTCTTCCTTCTTTCTAAAAAGAAGAGTTATGCACCAGAAATGTAGGCCTTGAAACCCTGGCCTACATTTCCAGGGCCTATCTTTTCCAAAGCTGTGATTCTGTAAACGGCACCGTCGCGTGATTGGCACTCATTCGGCAGCCATTTTTAAGGTGGCTGCCAACAACAGCACCATTTATAGCATCTGGGCCTAAAGGAATTAGTGCGCACTGTTTTAAAGCCCATTTTATATCGATGGAAATATTACGCCCAGATTCTATAAACAGCGCCTGAAGTAAGGCACCCAGATCGGTGCGCCTAACTGATCTAGGTGCCTAGCGTACCCCTCCCCCCCTTTTTACAAAACCACACAAGAGGTTTTGAGCGCCAGCCGGTGCGCGGAATGCTCTGCGCTGCTCTGACGGTCATAGAGTTCCTATGAGCGTCAGAGCAGCGCGGAGCATTCAGCGCGCTAGCTGGCACAAAAAACCTCTTGCACGGTTTTGTTAAAAGGGGGGCTTATTATTTAAAAAGCACCAGTGCCGATAAGCAATTAGCAAATCATAATGGGCAAAAATGAAAATTAATTGGATGGTAGGCACCTACCACTTTCAGATAGGCACATAGTCCGAGGTGTCTACCAGAAAGTGTGGTTAGGGCAGATTGTGGGCATATTTGGCGTGACAGGCACGTAACGTGGATATAGGCACTGGTATTTAGGCCAAGAAAACCCTGGCATAAATAAGTAACGCTTAAGAAAAGGATGCCTAGGGGTGCTTAAGTCCGCTTTATGATCACACATAATTGGAAGAACCATGACAGGATTAATTACACTTTCTAGTGGGTAAATGTGTGTACCACATATAAATATGAAAGAATGATGGCGGAACGTTTGGGGACTAGTAAGTCCTTTAATGATAAATAACAGGGGTCCCCAAAGTCCCTCCTTGAGGGCCGAATCCAGTCGGGCTTTCAGGATTTCCCCAACGAATATGCATGAGATCTATGTGCCTGCACTGCTTTCAAAGCATATTCATTGGGGAAATCCTGAAAACCCGACTGGATTCGGCCCTCAAGGAGGGACTTTGGGGATCCCTGATATATGGAGTCCATTGACTACTCTTGTTGCAATACAGTAAGGGTCAGGTTTCTTTCTTTTTCATGAGATGTCCTTTCACATCCAGGGAGGGAGGGAAATGTACTTTGAGGAGTTAAATTATTAAATTATAATATTGTAATCACATCATAGGTATTATTGTATTAATAATTAAGTTGAGGATGGGAGAAAATGACTGTTTAATGTATTAATTCTATAGTTAATAGTGTGTTTCATGTAGTATTCATGATTAATCAATTGTATTGCACTATCAAAGTTTGAAAATCAATAAAGATTTTTTTTGTTTTTTAAAAAAAGTCCGCTTTATGCACCGCTAGGCATGATTCTTTAAATGGCACCTAACTTAAGATTGACATGTGGCAAGCGCCGCATTCCTCAACACCAGCTGAGTTAGATGCTGTTTTATAGAATCTGGGCCTTAATTCCCTTAGTGTGCATTCTCCCCTTAACCAGCTAGTACAGCAGTCACAGCCTTATCGGTTATTGCAGGGACCTTCTGGGTCAGAGTCCTAACTATGCCCAGTTAATTATGCTGACATTGGCACTGAATATCATTGATCCCCAGGCAATGTATGGCTCCTAAGACCTGGTGATTCAGTGCCAGTAGCCAGACATGGAGTGGCACTGAATACCCAGGTCTAGTTCAGTCTGCACAGGCTGAATATTGCCCAGAAAATTTCATTGGATTCCTATATTTAGGAACATAAAAACTGGATGGCCACAGGGTTGGATTTAAGCTAGGGAAAAATGTAGGAGTTTAACACCAATTTGCAACACTTGCCCCCAAATTCTCTATATAGCACCTTACAACGGGTGCGCAAATCAGTGAGCATAGCCGATTTCCATGTGCCACTTAATTAGTTGACAAGACCTATAATTGATTCTAATTTGGAACTAATTAGAAATTACGCGCACAACATGGTAGGCGTATTTTATAAAGTGGCATGCATCAGTTCTAGTGTATAAATCTCAAAGGGGGCGTGGCTAGGGGGAGGAGCATGAGTGGATTGTGGGCGTTCCTAAAAGTTACATGTAATGCCATAGACTATGCCCAATCCACTCACAACTCAGGTATTTAGGCCTGGTTTTCCTTGGCTTAAATGGGTGTGCCTAAATGTTATGCCACGTACAGCCACTAAGTGCAGCTCTATATATGGCATGCCAAGCACTGTTATGATCAGCATCAATTTTTTTGAGGTCTATATATAGAGAATCTGGCTGTCGTTCGTATATTGGGCTTATAAATCTAGGCAAATGAATGACAGGCTGAAATTTGCAACCATAACAATTAAGTTCCTAAGTGAAGATGAATTAATTTTCAGCTGAAAATTTAGGGCTTCTTTTACGAAGGCGCCTTAGGGCCTTAACGCCCGGAATAGCTCACGCTAAAATGCCGCACGCGCTAGCCGCTACCGCCTCCCCCTTGAGCAGGCGGTAGTTTTTGGCTTGTGCGCGCTAATCCGGTGCATGCGCTAAAAACGTTAGCGCACCTTCGTAAAAGGAGCCCTTAGGCTTTTAAGTTTGACTGAAAATAGGGTCCACATTTAGGAGGTTAACTTAGGCCAGTGGTAGGCAAACTCATTAGTCAAAAGAGCCAAAATCAGCAGTACAACGATTAAGATTTTTTTTTGAGAGCCATACCCTGTGCCCGCTTGCGATGTGACGGCAGCGTCAACCCGACTGACACCCTACTCGCTCGCACGTAGTTGAAATCGATTCGTGGCAGAGCCTAGAGAATAGCACTTTGTTTTGTTTTTTGCTTCACATTTTTTCCAGCAGGTTTTTTTTTGTTGTTGTTGGTTTTGGAAGTAGGAAAGTATCAGTATGCTCTCTATATAATCTGATATTGAACCTGTCTCTAATTAATGATAATGAAACATGTGTGCACAGATTTATATATCGCAGCCCAAGAGTCTTCAGTTATGAGATCCCCTAGCCACAGTTTTCATTTATACTCTACAACAGTTGTATTAACTTGGTAACAAATATTTAATGCAGCATATATCTCAGACAGAAGTTTCCTGCACAGAGAAGATTTGTACAATACTACTTCAATCTCTGTAAGATGTCTTTGCAAGTTCCCTTGGGTCTGATTAATAAGTCTTTGCCTTGAAAATATTTATAAAAGGGGATCCTCTGGTGCAAAAGCTGCTGAAGTTGTGCCATAGATAAAACAGAATCCTCAAACAAGTCTCTACATCTGATACTCAACGTGTAATTAAACTCTGGAACTTGTTGCCAGAGAGTGTAGTGAAAGCAGTTAGCTTAGCAGGGTTTTAAAAAGGTTTAGACAAGCTCCTAAAAGAGGAATCCACAAACCATTATTAAGATGGATGTGGAGAAATCCACTACTTATTCCTAGGATAAGCAACATAAAATGTTTTATTCTTTGGGATCTTGCCAGGTATTTGTGACTTGGGTTGGCAACTGTTGAGAACACGATACTGGGCTTGATGGGCCTTTGTTCTGCCCCAGTATGGCAACTCTTATGTTCTTTACTCTCCAATTATAAAATTCATGGTGAAGACGGTACATTTGAAAATTGTTCTTTTTTTTATTTGGTTGTATATTTATTTGGGCAGAAATCTTTATTAATGAATTCTGTGCTTTGTGTCATTTGCAGGAGCTGGTGGGAAGTAATCCTCCGCAAAGAAACTGGAAAGGAATTGCAATTGCTTTGCTTGTAATTCTGGTTATCTGCTCTCTGATTGTCACCTCTGTTATTCTCCTGACACCAGGTACTATAATCTCATTAATCATGTTTTGTTCTGCATCACAATTGTATAGCTATATCAGCACTGAAACTAGAAGACTATATTATGCAGGTATAAATATCAGATATAAAAAATAGGAAAAAGCCATAAATATATGTACCTATAACTAATGCAAAATACTTTCTCGTACATTTATAGATATTACTCAATAATAATAATAACTTTATTCTTATATACTGCCACAATCTTGCGACTTCTAGGCGGTTTACAATGAAGAGAAACTGTACAGACAGCGAATTACAGAGTATAGCATTGAACATCTAGTGATAGTAACAGGAGAGTTACAGGGTCTGTGTATTACATGGTTTCACAATGAGTAGCATTATACAGTCGACGATATTCAGAGCATAAGTAGGAGAAGAGAAAGGAGATTGCGCTTTGAGTTACAAAGGTGCAAGACTGCGAAGGTGAAAAAGATAACATAAGATGTTGATGAGAAGTAAGTTGTTAACTTGGTACATTTGAACGAAGGACGGGCACCAGTGGGAAAAACTGGTAACAATTAAAGATAGAAATTTTGGCAGAAGAGGGTAGACGGACTCCTTGGGATGGGAGGAGGCTCCGATTTTAGGGGAGAAGTCCGGTTAGGTTATAAATTTCTTAAACCAGGTGGTTTTTAGTTCTTTCCTAAAGATACTATATGATTCTCTGGCGGCATCAGTGAAGTAGCCTGTCCAAGTTTGCAGTCTACCTGCTTGGAATTTGAATGTTCTATCAAAGAAGGTGCAATATCTACAGCCTATGATATTTGGGTAGGTAAAGAGGTTACGGTTTCTGGTAGGCCTAATAGAGGAGTGGAATTCGAAGTGAGGTAGTAGGTAGCTGGGGGCCAGTCCCCAGATTAGTTTATAGCAGAGGCAGGAGAATTTGAATAGAATTCGTGCTTCAATTGGTAACCAATGAAGGAGTTTGTAGAATGGACTAACATGATCGCTCTTCTTTAGTCCGAATATTAGACGGATGGCCGTATTTTGAACTATTCTCAGTTTTCTCACATTTTTTTTAGGTATTCCCAAGTAGACAATGTTACAGTAGTCCAGGGTGGATAAAATCAGTGATTGTACCAATATTCTGAAGGATAGCGGGTCGAAGTATTTTTTTTATGGTTTTCATTTTTAAATATTTATTTGTATTTGTTTATTACAATTTTTTTAACTTTTTGTATTCTATAACCATTACAATGATATGTCCATTTACATTAATATCATATGTGTGTGTGTATATATGTAGATATATATACACATAGAGGGGCATGATAAAAAAAAACCCATCTAAGTCCCCTTTTGGCCTAAGGTTTTAAGTGCCCAAAGTAGGCAGCAGGGAAATGTCCATTCTCGGAAAAAATGTCCAAAATGTGGGTTTTTTCCCCAGAATATGACCTACCTGTACGTTCAGGACCCTACGTCTGCCTTTAAGCCCTATACCTGAAAAAAAATTGACCAAGTCCCAAACACCGAAAAAACAAGACCTCTTAGATGTGGGAGGGACCAGTCCTTCACCTAAAACCATGATTCTCTAACTGGTGTCTGTCATAAGTGCCTACAGGAGGGGCCTTAAGCGCCTGGGCCAATCAGGGCCTTAGATCCCTCTCTAGGGAATCCTAAGTTGCACTGGGTAGGAGCAGGCCTGCCATTCCAGCAAAGGCTGGTCTGCCAGCCAGACGCAGGCAGGAGCAGTCTGGCCAGCCATCTAAAACAGGTTAGAGGGGGGTCTGGGTGGGGTTAGGAGGCCTTGGGGGGGGGGGTAGGGGAGTCTAGGTGGGCAATCTTTAGGGTGTGTGGGGAGTCAGCAGGAGGGACTGGACATCCTTCCTGCCGCAAAGCTTGTAGGGGAGGGGGTCTGCGAGTGTTGACAGGAGAGATTGGGCATCTCTCCTACCATGATCATTTTGGGGGGGGGGGTCGCGGCGGGTGTCGGCAGGAGAGATTGGGCATCTCTCCTGTTGGTGATCATTCGGGAGGGGGCTACCTCTATGGGGTCTGCAAGTGTTGACAGGAGAGATTGGGCATCTCTCCTGCCAATATCATTCGAGGGGGTCACGGCGGGTGTCAGCAGGAGAGATTGGGCATCTCTCCTGTTGGTGATCATTCAGGGAGGGGCTACCTGTGTGGGGTCTGCGAGTGCTGACAGGAGAGATTGGGCATCTCTCCTGTTAGCGATCATTGGGGGGGGGGGTTGCAGCAGCTTCAGGCAGGAGGAACTGGGCATCCCTCCTGCCGCGATCATTACAGGGGCGGGGGGACGGGTTGCCTGGGTCACTGAGATGATCGCAGCAGCCACGATAAGCTCAGTGGCCCAATCCAGAACATATACCTGTTTTGACTTGGTCTAAGTCAAAATGTATAAGTTCCGTCCAGGCAACCTGTCAAACTTTTCGATTATGGCTGCTAGACGACTAAGTGTAGGTCAGCCCACATCCCGCCCTACCCACTCCTCCAAAAATGCCCCTTTTCACTCTGGGTGCACAGAGGCAGTGAAAAGGCCTAAGCTGGTTTTAAATACATTTGAAATAGAGAATAACACGGTGACAAAATTCATCACCGTTCCCGTCCCCGCGGATAACTGGAAACCATCTTCATGTCATTCTTTAAGGAGAGAGGGAAGAATCAGAGTATGAATGGCCACAACCACTGACCCACAAGCTTTGCTTTGAAGAATGCTGGTGTAGAAGGCCGAAGTTGAGATAGACACTACAGAATGACAGTCTCTGGTATCCAGAGCAGATATTGTGATGTCATAATGCCTCATTCCACCAGTGCCTAAGAGCCAATCACATCAGTGATGTCACAATGGCTTCATTATCCTTGGCTCACATAAGAATCAGAGTATGAATGGCCTCAACCACTGACCCTCAAGCTTTGCTTTGAAGAATGCTGGTGTAGAAGGACTGAGGCTGAAATAGACACAATGAAATGGGATTATTTCCTGCGGTTATCCGCGGAACGGGAACGGTGCTGAATTTTGTCATCGTATCATTCTCTAATCTGAAACCCTGTTCAATTATTGGTTCTTGGACGAGCTGTCTTTTTGATTGTCCAGTGCCGATTTAAGCGGGTTTTTAGACATATATTTTTTTTAAATTATGTATCTCATACTGTATAGATATAGATATAACCATTTACACTTCTGTATAATCACTCAATTATCAATTTTTACACTTCCAATGTCACTGGTTTGATAATTTAATTCTTTTAACAATGCTTGTTTAACAAATTATCTTATCTTGTATCAGCAATGCAGGACATCCCGTTATTCCGGTATATATTAGTCCACGTGGCACTAAAAAAGATGTAACATTGTTGCTGATTCATGTACTTTCTTTAGTTGGTCAAATTATCAAATGACTTGAAGCTGTTAAAAACTCTTTTGTTTCCTCAACTCCATACAAGTTTCAAAGAATCTTCTTCAGATGGAAATAACCACTATTTTTTTTGAAAGCAAATTTTATTATTTTTATAAGATAAATGTACAAATATTAAATAAAACAAGAAGCAAATCATATGTACAAAACAAGAAATAGATCATTATGTATATATATATCTATATAATTACATGAAATGTATATACCAAATGAATAAAGGGGGACCAGCACATATATTGTTGGCATATGATACACAGCAATCATATTAAAATATAATGGAACTTTCAAGATCATCATCGGTTAAATAAATTTAGAATAGTAATATATTATGAAATTCTGTTTGTCAATGGTCTAAAGCGCATTAAGTTTGAACAGGGCTTCATATTTTAAGGAATGTGCTAGTGGAACGATGTTTTCCTGCAATTACACTCTACTTTGGATAGATTCTTCCAATAGTGCAAAATGTTTTTGATGGCCAAGAACATTAGTATATTAAGCAAGCAAGCATTGGGCTCCGAAAGGGGTTGCGTGAGGCCCTGTTGTCCAAAAACAATCATTTTGAGATTTAGCGGTTCTCGGATGATTAATATCAAAGTCTCTCCTTGAAGGCCGGAATCCAGTTGGGTTTTCAGGATTTCCCCAATGAATATGCATGAGATCTATGTGCATGCACTGCTTTCAATGCATATTCATTGGGGAAATCCTGAAAACCCGACTGGATTGCAGCCCTCAAGGAGGGACTTTGAGATCCCTGATTAATATCGAGGAAATGGTATTCCAAACTCTTTCCCAATAAATCTTGAGCTGAGAACATTGAAATATCATGAGGCAATGTACCCACAGATTTCTCACATGACCAACAAAAATTAGAAACTTTATGTAAGAATTTAGCAATCTTCTGTGGAGTCCAGTGAGCCCAATGTAAAAAAAAAAAAAAAATTGATTGGAGTACTGAAGCAGAAGAAGTTGATTTAAATAGTCTTGTCCATACCACTAGCCACTATTTTAAATCAAACATTACATTACATAAACTTAACATCATAGTTTAATCGTTTTTATACAACTGAAATTCACATATACATTATTAAAATAACCTTAATAATAATAGTAAAACTGCATAATGGCTAGGAAATCCCTTTGCTCTGATTGTTAATCAGATAACAGTCAAAAGACACCATCCCGAACGCCCATTCACAGTGAGCTCGTCTTGCTTCGAAACTCATTTCCGTTCATGCGCTGTTACTTATCTACTCGGTAAACCCAATTTTTATAGTGACATCACCCTCCATGATTAGATAACCATAATTTTACATGACTTTTACTATCATATTTATACTACTGGCCATTCAGTCTCTCTATTCAAACCTTGAGGATGCACCATTTTCCAAGAGTAAATAAATTGCTGTTCCAAAAGAACACAGTACACCTGATGTCAATAACCACAACGGGGAAAAAAGACCTCAATAACCCCTTTTGTCAATAAAACAGAGTTTTTGCAATGACATATGAATGGGGTCAAGGTTCTTATCATAGGTCAAAAACCCCGTGTGTGAAGAAAAAATATATATATATTTTTTTTATTAATCACCAACCTAATACCAAACTAGTGTTGTGTAAAACCTATCATATAGAGGGATGTTATACCTATATCACAGTGACCTTGCTGTTTCCAAAAGTTGATTTTAAAGAGAATTGCAATGTATTAAATAGACTTCAAAAGGCTGTTAAACAATCCTGTAAAAACAGCCCCCAAATAAAACAAAACACATCTTAAATGGCCCCAACGGAGGCCTATCTGTTTCACTTAACGCTTCCTCAGGGGTTGTGTCTTACAGCTGTACCACGACACGTAATGATATCAGCAACTTACAGAGAAAATCTTTAAATAGCCAACTGTCGAATCACTGTGATCTGATGACAGCAAATAATTCTGTTCAAAAAATAGCCACAGTTGGCTATTTAAAGATTTTCTCTGTAACTTGCTGATGTCATTACCTGTCGTATGAGAATAATCACCCACCTAGGCAAATCAATTTGTTGCAACACTACAAATTTTAATTCAGTAATTGAATGCCTTTGCTGAATCCAATGCTGATTCAATGAAGCCTCCAATTTTTTTTGTTCTATTACTCAGATGTTCAGAAATCCGTATTTTTATCTTCCTTTGCTTATGCCCAGTATAATACATTTTACAAGGGCATATTATACAATGCACCACTTGAATACTATTACAATCTGTATGCTGTCTCTGTTGAAACATCTTATTGTGTGGCATATTCAAAGCAGTTGTTTCAAATGCATAATCACAATAAACACATTGCCCACACCGGTAATGACCCAGTACTTCTGCATTTACTATCGTTGGATGTTTTGAAATGTCGCCAAGATCTTGACTTCTTTTATATGCAAATTGTGGACATTGTGTCAGTTGAGGATGCATGCCAACTATATGCCACTATTTTCTAATTATATTGCATACCTGATAGGATTTAGAAAATAAAGGTAGTACACATGTGACTCTTTCTCTCATTGTCTACTTTTCTATCCCTATTAACTCTTTGATCAATCCTTTCACCTCTCATAATATCCACCATATGGCCATCCTCATCAAGATTCTCCCATTCATTGTAAGTCTAACGAGCCTGATGATATGCTTTTTTTTTTTTAACAATGCCCTGAGGATAACCCCTATCTAAAAATCCTTGAAATATAATTTTTTCTTGATGTTTAAAATGATCTACTGAGGAACATAACCTCCGTGCACATAAAAATTGTCCTACTGGGATATTATTCCGTAAGGCTCTTGGATAGTAACTTCTATAATGAAGTATTATATTATACTCAGTTTGTTTTCTATACAAGCACGTAGAAAAACCTTGCTCCCTTGAGAAATATATATCAAGATCTAAAAACTGAATACATGACTGACCATACCTTCTCTCAAACTTAATATTAGAATCCACTCCATTCAATTATTCTATAAATTGATCCAGTTCCTCCATGATTCCTCACCATAGAATATATAATCTTTTTGAAAAAGACCTACTAGGGTATACATATGTCTCTTTGAAACGTGTCATACTCGTATAAGGGCAAGCTATAGAGGGAGCCACCATAGCTCCCATTGCCAAAATGGGAGCTCCTTAGTTTGCAAAAAATATTGTTGCTCAAATTCAAAATAATTATGCTCTTCAACATATTGGGTTAAATATGTTAACAATTTCAATCTTTCCCCTGATATAGGTAACTGCCCTAAATTATTTTCAGCTATCTGTACTGCTTATTATTGAGGGATATTGGTATACAAGGCGTTAACATCCATAGTAACCAATATAATTTCCTCTTCATTAACTAGGTACTTTTAATGTTTTTAATATCTGAATGTAATGTGATGAATTTCTTACATATGACACAGCCCTAGATATTATAGGTTGTAAATAATAATCTATATATTGAGATAGTGGCTCAGATCTATAGCCCCGTCCTGATATAGTGGGGCATCCCTGCTGAAAATTAGTGGCTAGCCCCACCAGTCAGCAGCCTGCTAAATCACTTTGAACATCAGCCCATCACTATTGCAGTATAGACGGCCAGAGGTAGAGATGCTTTGGAAACAGCATTTGCATTTTTCAGGACTGAGGGGTCCCAGCTATTGTGCAACAGCAGTACCTATTGGCTGGCATAAAGCACACTTTTCTTGGTTATGGACGTAAACTATGTGGTCAAGATTCAGAAGAGTTTAACTTAGTAGGAGATGATCTTGCCTAGTGAAATCTCACTGACTAGCTAACCCAGTTAGATTGGGAGCTGGCCAGGGGCCAGAGCTAGGACTGTCGCTTTACTCTGAGGCTTTTTTCTCCATCCAGATTATGATTGCAACAGTAGCTGTTACATGCTCACTCTGTGGTTCTCCTGTATTTTTCATTCCATGAGACGCACCTGACCATAAGATGCACCCTAGATTTAGAGGAGGAAAACAAGAAAAAAATATTCTGAACTAAATTCTCCCTGCCAGCTCTGCACCCAACTCCACACTTATTGCCAGGCTCTGCACCCTTTCCCCCCTCCCTGCCAGGCTCCC
The DNA here is from genome assembly GCF_902459505.1 of Geotrypetes seraphini. Classification (NCBI taxonomy): domain Eukaryota; kingdom Metazoa; phylum Chordata; class Amphibia; order Gymnophiona; family Dermophiidae; genus Geotrypetes; species Geotrypetes seraphini. Next base: position 469,522,460 of record NC_047085.1, on the reverse strand, counting down.
TCCCTGTCCCCCCCTCTGGTGGTCTAGTGGTAATACGGGACAGGGCACAGAGCAGGTAGGCATAGTGGCAGGCAGGCAGGCATAGTGACCTAATGATAGGCAGGCAGGCCCCATACCCCCCTTAAATCATCCCCATCCTCCCACTTGCCCCCCAGTACCTTAAATCATCCCCCACGTACCCCCAGTACCTTTTTTAATCATACCCCCATGCAGTGGCGTACCAAGGGGGGGTGGGAGGGGCGGTCCGCCCCAGGTGCCAGCCCTGAAGGGGTGCTCCCGGCCTTGCCGTTCAGTCCCCCCACACCCCCGAAGGACCGCTCGCCCCACTGACCTTCCTGCACCACCTGTGAAGCAGCAAGCAGCAGGATCGCGAGGTCAGCTATCCCTAAGCTGCTTGGGCGCTGCTTCCTGCGCCGCGGTCCCGCCCCTCCTCTGACGTCAGAGGAGGGGCGTGAACGCGGCGCAGGAAGCAGTGCAGGGATAGCTGACGTCGCGATCCTGCTGCGGCTGCTTCATAGGTGGTGCAGGAAGGTCAGTGGGGCGAGCGGTCCTTCGGGGGAGGGGGGGTGGTGGTGGTGTGGTGGTGGTGGTGGTGGGGACTGAACGGCAAGGCCGGGAGCATAGGTAGTGCTGCTTCATAGGTGGTGCGGGGAGGCCAGGGGGGCGAGCGGTCCTTCGGGGTGGGGCGGGTGGGCAGGCAGGCAGGCAGGCATTCAAGGGGGAGGGGGGTGACAGGCAGGCAGGCCTTCAAGGGGGGGGACAGGCCTTCGGGGGGGGGGTGCAGACCTTCAAGGGGGAGGGACAGGCCTTCAAGGGGGGGGCAGGCAGGCCTTCAAGGGGGGACAGGCCTACAAGGGGGTGGGCAGGCCTACAAGGGGGTGGGACAGGCCTTCAGGGGGGGTGCAGGACTTCGGGGGGGGTGCAGGCCTTCAGGGGGGGTGCAGGACTTTAAGGGGGGACAGGCCTTCAAGGGGGGGACAGGCAGGCAGGCCTTCAAGGGGGGGACAGGCCTACAAGGGGGTGGGACAGGCCTACAAGGGGGTGGGACAGGCCTACAAGGGGGTGGGACAGGCCTTCAAGGGGGGGACAGGCCTTCAGGGGGGTGCAGGCCTTCAGGGGGGTGCAGGCCTTCAGGGGGGGACAGGCCTTCAGGGGGGTGCAGACCTTCAAGGGGGGGGGACAGGCCTTCAAGGGGGGGTGCAGGCCTTCAGGGGGGTGCAGGACTTCGGGGGGGTGCAGGCCTTCAAGGGGGGGGGACAGGCCTTCAAGGGGGGGACAGGCCTACAAGGGGGGGCAGGCCTACAAGGGGGTGGGACAGGCCTTCAAAGGGGGGACAGGCCTTCAGGGGGGTGCAGACCTTCAAGGGGGGGCAGGCCTTCAGGGGGGTGCAGGCCTTCAGGGGGGTGCAGACCTTCAAGGGGGGGGGACAGGCCTTCAAGGGGGGGACAGGCAGGCAGGTCTTCAAGGTGGGGGGACAGGCCTTCAAGGGGGAGGGACAGGTCTTCAAGGGGGTGGGCAGGCCTACAAGGGGGTGGGACAGGCATTCAGGGGGGGTGCAGGCCTTCAGGGGGGTGCAGGACTTCGGGGGGGGGGTGCAGGCCTTCAAGGGGGGGGACAGGCCTTCAAGGGGGGGACAGGCCTTCAGGGGGGTGCAGGCCTTCGGGGGGGGTGCAGACCTTCAAGGGGGGGACAGGCCTTCAAGGGGGGGACAGGCAGGCAGGTCTTCAAGGTGGGGGGACAGGCCTACAAGGGGGAGGGACAGGCCTTCAAGGGGGGGGACAGGCCTACAAGGGGGTGGGACATGCCTTCAAGGGGGGTGCAGGCCTTCAAGGGGGACAGGCAGACCTTTAAGGGGGGACAGGCCTTTGGGGGGGACCCTGGTTTAGAAGTACACAGAGGGAAGGGGGTGTTCAAAGAGACGTGCATATGCCAAACTTTGGGGGGGATGAAGAAATAATGGGTCTGAAAATAGAGGAGAGGGAGAGAAATGATGGACCATGGGATTTAGGGAGGGAAGGAACTGAAAGGGAGAGAAATTGGACACAAGGGATGGTGTGGAGGAGGGATAGAGATACTGGATAGGAGGGTAATTGGGAAAAGAAAGGGAGAGATGGTGGACTCTGGGGTGGTGGGGAAGGAGGGAGAGATGCCGGATGAAAGGGTAGTTAAGAAAAGGTGGATCTGTGGAGGGAGATGAAAAAAAGGAAAGATACCAGACTTACTGGGGAGGGAAGGGAAATGGAAAGGGAGGACAGAGTTGGCAGATGGATGGTTAGCACGCAGAAAGAAGAAAGAAGGAGACCCTGGCAAGCAAGTTATCAGAAGAAAACCAGAGCCTTGGACCAACAAGATTTGAAATATAACCAGACAACAAAAGGTAGAAAAATTAATTTTATTTTCTGTTTTGTGATTATAATATGTCAGATTTGAAATGTATATCCTGACAGAGCTGGTGTTGGACTGCAAACGTGAGCTAGGATTTAACAGAGAGAGGAAAAGTCCTTTTTGTTTATTTTATTTACACCACAGCGCCAGTGTGGTTAGGAGAAGCCAAAGGGGGTGAAAAAGCTATAAAACCCACCAGGAGTTTTGAAAAAAATCACCCAACTGGGCAGGAAAATCGAATTGAAAAACCAATTCAATAGGCTGAATCGAATCGAAATTTTTTTTCCTGAATCTGGCAGCATTAGTTTGCGCTACTGTCTTAGACTTTAGGACCTGGGATTGGGGAGAGATGGCATCCTCAGTACTTTATAATGCAAGTGAAACGAGGATTTGGTCAGACTTTTGAAGGGTCTGCAGAAAAAAAATATTGTATAGGCCGGGGACATGAAACAGCAGGAAATGGGAACTTTTCTTCCTTCTATTTTTGTGAATGGAAAGGCTGAGGATGTCAGAGAGTTCAGTTAAAATATGTGCTTTATAAGACAATATAATAATGTGTTTTATAAAGTTTATAGCATAGCTGGCCTACCCAGTGAGGTGTTTCTAGTGGTGGTGGTGGCAGCGTGTCAATGTGTTGAGAGGAAGAGGTGGTCTGGGAAATTCTGCTGAGCAAACTCCGGGCCCATTTCCACCCCCCAGTTAGTCCACTCCATTCAACTGGTTCACACACTGAGTGGGTCATTGGGTGTTGTGTTGGGATCTCTTCCAGTGGTTTATCAGTATCTCCTTCTGGTCCAAGGAAGGAAACTTTGTTATCCTTAGCATTGACCTACAGAATATGTTTGTAACAGCGCTGCTTGTGTGGTATTAGGCTATGTAGTGATCGAAAGAAAAAAACAGACCTTTGCACATTTTTGCACTATATGGTGGGTGTATGAGGAGATTCACATTTCCTGCACAGCTAAGTCCATGTGAAGTTACCTTTGACATCTAGCAAGGTCTCTGTTTGAAAGGAAAGATCTAAACTTAAAAATGAAGTGGCCAGAAGTTATGGTAAAAGCAGATAGTGTAGCTGGTTTTAAGAAAGATTTGGACAAATTCCTGGAGGAAAAGTCCATAATCTGTTATTAAGACATAGAGGAAGTGTCTGCTTGCCCTGGATCGGTAGCATGGAATGTTGCTACTCTTTGGGTTTTGACCAGGTATTAGGTATCCTGGATTGGCTACCATGAGAATGGGCTACTGGGCATGATGGACCATTGGTCTGACCCAGTTAGGCTATTCTTATGTTATGTTCTCATCTGTAGGGGCCTTTGTTTTCACTTCTTATTTTAATGTATTTTTTTTCTGGGAACTTATCAGTGTTTTTTATAATAGGAACAAAAATGGAAGAGAATTAATGTGTGTGGGATGAGGGGGTAACTAATTTCTTCAGCTAAATAATTCAATCCACCTCAACCAGACATAGGAGAACTCACGCACCATTCACACACCCTCCAACCAAAAACGTCAAAAGGAAAAAAACTGTTCGACAACCTCCTAACACTCGACCCCCAATACTACAACCTATTGACATCGACCACAGACTGCAAAACCTTCAAAAAGAAATAAAAACCCTTCTATTCAAAAAACACATAAAACCGAACTAACCCAATCAGAACTGTCCCAAGCATCACCTGCAACTACTCCATATGTACTTCTGATGTCATGACAATTCAGACATAATTTATGTTATGTTATGTTTGGAATATAAGAAAATTTTCACTGCCTGTTTCTATTCTGACCATTTATTCCGTTTCATGGTCATTACAAAAAATATTTTTTTACATGGGAGGGGGTGTCAAAAAATGATGGGCCTCGGGTGCCACATACCCTAGGTACGCCACTGCCCCCATGTACCTTTAATCTTCCTCCCCTTGTATCTTTTTAATCATACCCCCCTTGTACCTGTAATCATACCCCCCTTGTACCATTTTTTTAAACCTCATACCTTTTTTAATTCTTCCCTCCCTCCCTTGATGGCTCCTTACTATTTCCAGGCAGCAGGCGCACGAATCAGGAACGCGGTGGTCAGGCCCAAGCTTTACACACTCCCACTTGGGCCTGTGCTGCTCTCCGAATGGCTGCCAGCAGTTCTCGTGAGTCCTCCGGGATGTGTGTGTGTGTGTGTGTTTTTTTATTTAAAAAAAGGGTAGTGCGGCTGCGGTGTGGGTGTTTTGTAATTGTAGTGCTAATAGGTAGTGCAGCTGTGGCGCAGGTGTGGTGGCGAGTGGTGCTGAAAGGTAGTGCAGCACAGGCAGGGTGTTTTGCAATTGTATGGGGGGGCCAGCAGGCAGTGTTTAACAAGGTGGTGCTGCTGGTGTGCGAGGGGGGGGGTGTTGCAGCTGTGCAGGGGATTCAAATTTTGCACCTTCACTTCATAAGACGCACCGAGATTTCCACCCACTTTTGGGTGGAGAAAAAGTGCGTCTTATGGAGCAAAAAAATACGGTAGTTATATTGTTAACCTGTCGGGGCCGTTGTTGTTTATGCGCTAATGTCGCCATTAGCACATGTTCAAGCGTAACAATGAGAGATCAAAGCCTTGCAAAGCAAAATCAAACAAAACAGATCTCAATCTACCCCAAAAAGTGCTGATTTATTATTTATATTTACTCATTGCGCTACATGCTGAGTTAGATCAGCTACATGGAGGTTTTTTGTGCCTATGAAAGATATTGAGTCCGCAAATGAGGTGGTGTGATATATACTGTTATAGCTGTTCACCTCTGGACCGCTGGGGTTTTTTCCCTCCATTTTTAGGTAGATTGAGATCTGTTTTGTTTGATTTTGCCATTAACAAATGACCATTTTGAAAAAATGAATCTGTTAGTAACAATCTAAATCTATAACTCTTTAATCAATGTTACTAGCCACTACTGACTAGTAACATTGATTAATAAGTTATACATTTTAAAAAAAGTTACCATGTGAGCATTTACCTCCACCCAATTTTTAGGCCGTCAGGAGTCACATGTCATCCTTGCGCTAACTGAATAGTGCAGGAATGTTCGCTCTCCACTGCTGACATGTCCCCTTATAAAAAAAATTAAAAAATTAATGTTTTAGTGTGTAGTTAGCACAGGCATATTTCAAAGTTACCACAGGATTCCTGGGCACCAGGGACATAACTAACATTGAACAAGCTTGTCAAAATGCCCAGGGCCTCTCATTGGTAGGGGTCACATGCAGATGAACCCTCCTTTCCATGTGTGAGGTCCAGCACCCCCTTTACACTGAGCTACTTATCCCGGCCAGTCCTCCACAGGTACGTCGTCAGAGACGGTGCTAAAGGCTGACAGGACTTTTTCTCTGCCGCTTCTTGCCTCACTGATGAAACTTCCTGCAGTAAAAGTACCCCCAATAAATTCATTTTAACAGGTTTTCTAAACTGAAGTTTCAAGTTTTATTTTAGTTTGATGAATCGCTTACTGATAAAAAAATATAAACATATAATTAGACATACAATTTAACATTTAGAATAATGGGTTAGACAAATAGACTTACAGACCAACTAGTACACAAGGTAAGGGGGAACAGAACTACAGTTCAGTATTTTAAAGTACAGAAGAGAACCATATATGGAGAAAACAATATTAGATAGAAACATGATGATAGGTAAAGGCCAAATGGCCCATCCAGTCTGCCCATCTGCAGTAACCATTATCTCTCTTTCTAAGAGATCCCACGTGACTATCCCAGGCTTTCTTGAAATCAGACACAGTCTCAAATGTATTGGTAAAGCGTTCTACAATTATGGCCCGGCCTCTGGAAGGGCAGCACAATGAATAACAGCTAGCATCTTGGTACTTGAAGAAAGAGCTAACAAATCTTCTGCAGAGGACCTTAGGGCATTGCATGGATATAGAGCAGGCATTCCACTAACATAACTAGGGAGTTCACCTTTCAGTACCTTACAAATCAGCAGATAAATCTTAAACTTTATCCTTTGAGCAACTGGATCTAAACATGAATCGATTAAAGACAGGTTGATAAAAAAGGTTGCTATCAATTGTTGCTAGAATCTTTTACAAACATACAGTTTAACACAGCAGCTGCAACAGCATTGAACCCAAAAAATATACCTGTGCCCCAAAGGGCTCCATGTAAAGATAAATTCTGATCCTCTGTGACGTCAGAGAGAACGTTTCCGACGCAGCCGCGGATCGTGCGAGGAGCGGACGCCCGCGGCTTTCAGCAGGGGAGCCAGCCAGAAGCTGAGCAACACCGTGAGCACCCACGGACACTCCTGTTTACTGCCGCTGCTGCTGGTTAAGGAAAGGCAGCAGCGGCAGAATAGGGAGGGTGGCCAGCTGTGCACCTCCTTGGGGCGTGCAACCGGAGTGGACTGCCCCCGCCCCCCCCCTTGGTATGCCACTGCTCCTATGGTTGGCGCTGGAATATTAAGAAGAACTAGCAGAATTCTTTTTAAACCTGCTGAAAGGTAGACTTTTTACTCTAGACAGCCTGTCAGGGGCTGCATAATAGGTTGTATAAACTTATATGATAGTTTATAACTGATTTATATTTTTATATATATATATATATATATATATATATATATTTTCTGTTTTTCAAATTCACAGACATCCTAAATCAGGGATTGCCGATCTAATTCATTATTTAAACCTTTTGGCATCACTGTATTTAATCTGTATATCCAGCTTTGTTCTTTAAAATTTAGTTTATCCCACAAGCACAGGAAACAGCAGTATTTAGTGAATCCTCCTTGCATTCCCATTAGCATGCCAATGACCTTCAGATCATCACAGATGTTCCACTGGTGTGTTGTTGGGTTTTTAAAAACTTTATTTATTTATTTGAAAAACAGCAGAACAAATGAAAGGCTCATGCAGAGAATACGAGAAACACCTGCAGCAAGTTAGACCATTTTGCTATTTCCACCCAGTACACCCCTCCATTCAGCACATCCCCCTACCCATTCCCCGCCTCCCTACCCACTTCCCCCCCTCCCGGTATGTTTTATAACTGATTGCTTCTAGTAAATTCTTCATATTCTCATAAGACTCCTTTAGATGAGCAGAATGGGCAAAATTTTGGTATACTTGGTTTGGAATTTTGGTATACTTGGTTTGGAATTTCCGTTGTGCAGCAACTCTGCCTTCAACCTTCTCTGTGAAGAATCAATGAAGAGACACCATTCATCTGGACAATGCACTTGTGACAAACTGTTGAAGAGCCCGTTGATGTCACGACAAAAGCACAATGAGCCATTTACAGTGAATGTTGTTAAGCTATGATTCCTTTTTCTGTAATGAGTTATATTAGCATCTTTTGCAAGTAAGTGCTTTTGCTTAAGCCTTGAAGCAAGAAGCTCTGCTTTTTTCTTTTGAAAGATTTAGATCACGAATAAGATCATTGAATTCAGCTTGTGTAAAGGTCTCTGGTTCTGAATCTTCATCATTTACATAATCAGGATCAGATAATTCTGGATTGTGATCAGCTGCTGTAACATCACATTCCTCATCATGTTCCACAGAAGCAAGTCCATCTTGCAGAGGTACAGGGTCAGGCAGTGAGTCATCATGAGGAACAGGTCTAATAACAGAATCTAGAGTGGGATATATAATTTTATGCTTAGTTTTAGCTGAGAATCCACTTGTATTCACAAGGCAAAAGTAGCAATCTTTCGTCAATTGAGCCAGTTACGAAGTCCATTGGAACAACTGGTACAGATGATATGTGGAGCCCAAGATTTATCCTGGTCACCCAGTGGATAGCCAAAGTACAATCTGTAAACCTTCTTCAGATCTATGGTAATTGAGAAACGTTGTGCTTTCATCGTGAATGAACCACAGATGTAACAGAAACTATCTGGATTATTGGTAAAAACTGATATTAATCACCGAAAATAATGTCTGTAGCATAAAAAACAAAGACAACTGTTGTTAACCCTCCTTATACGTTTATCTTCTAAAAGCATGATATATCGCCCAATTAATGTTTATAATTATACGAGCATGAGCCTCATTACAAAAATTTGACGTGCTAGTGAAAAACTAAACATAGATTTGAAATCAGCATGAAAAATACTACAAAACCCACCAAACTTTAACTCTGATGAAAATTATGTGTTGACCTGTGTCATCGGTCTAAAAAAACACTTAATAATTTTTAATATGTTTTTTGTCCTTATTTCATCAATAATTTACTTTAAGACATAGATAGCGCTTATATTTAAATCATAGCACTTATCTGTTGAAGAGTGTAATTAACGCCACACTGAAATATCAGCACCAATATTTCATTGCCCGACGGGGCCCTCATTTCATCGTCCTAAATGAGGCTTCATCAGGGGAGGTGCTTTAGTGCCTTAGGTTTAAGAATGTTCCTTTTCTCCATAGGGCTCTCCTGGAAATTTAAGTAGCTGGGGTATCAAGGAACAGGCAGTGTTCTGCCTAAGGAGGCTGTCTGTGCTTTCTCCTTTCCTCATGGATCTGAAAACATTTATGTTTATATATTTCTATGAATACTAGCAAAACCCGAAAAATGGGAGATGGAGCAACACTCAAAAAGGAATAATCTCCCAAAACCCCAAGAAAAGGAACTAGATGAGGGGGAGAGACAACCTGTAGAGTGGTGATACTACTACCACTCAAAGAAATATAATAAATAATATCAAATATTTTAGATTTTAGAGAGCCCTCAGTCACACAGCCTCCCTCCGGGAACCCCCAGAAGTCACGGCTGTCACTGGCTTACACCCAACAGGGTGTTAACTGTGAAACATCCCCGGGCTCTCTGTGAAATTTAGTGATAAATAACACGCAAAAAAGTGCTAATAAGTGCAAACTAAATCAAAAGCACACTTTACAAAAAAGTTGTCTCTTGTACTTGGTTAACTTCAGGTGTTTTTTGGACTGGATAGGTTTATAATACCCTTGATAGACCAGTTATGTATGCGGCCCAATTTGGCTGCTAAACTTAGTCTGCTAGCACATTTAATTTTGCGGATAACTTGCTAAGCCAGCTAGCCACTAAGCTCTATTGTTCACTGCCCATATCATGCTGAATATTAGTGCTTAGCTGGCTAAGTGCTATTTAACCAGCCAGTAGCCTTTCCTGGCGAGTTAAATAGCTTTGAATATCATCAGCTGTGTAGGACCACCGACACCCTCCAGAGGACCCAAGGGTTTTGGAGTTGCCCCTTGATGCACATACTTATTTCAGACCCAAACTGTACCAAAGAACTCACACCCAATTCTCTTTTTTCTGATCAGCTTATACTCTCATACACTCATAGAAAGAAAGATTATACAAAATAGAAAAGAACAGTAATCTTATAGCCCAAATTCCCACACACAAAGCTCTAAGGAGAATTATTACAATATGGCATGCACACTTCTATATAAATTAAACAAGATAAGACACAGACAGGAAGAAAATTGGGAGTTTGTACTCCTGGCAGAGTAAGGCACCCTGAGACCAGATGAGGACAAAGTCCCCAGAAGACATTGCTCTCCCAACACAGAAATGCACGTGTTTCGGTAAGGGCAAGACCCCTATTTGCTGAATCTAGGAGTTCAGTTTTTATAGGTTTCTCAGCCATGTACAGAGTAAGAAAATGCATATTCATTAGTTTAGATAGAAAGCCAAACCATGAACCTTCGTTTGTTTCGTTAATCCCTTTCAAGTTCCTTTGCCAAACTTTCTCACATTGCTTACAAAACTTAAATTGGCCCCTTGTACTTCCCGTGAACCCTGGGAGATATATGTTATCAAGGAAGGAAAAAAAAAAAATAGAATGAAAGGAATACAGAAACAAAGATACTGTGACTCCTGAGGGAGTTAAGCTAGAGAAGAGGCCTCTCACACAATAGCAGCAATTATTTATTGTGGCACATAAAATAGGTTAGGAGTGTTATAGACAGAAAAAAAAAAAAGATTCATAGGAAGGGAAAGGGAATTTTAACGTCAAAAGGACAGGAAAGAATGGGGTACCTGTTTTATTATAGCATTCTTTAAAGGCTATTTGGTGACCTTGTTTCTTTCAAGGTTCAGTAGCGCTGCATTTCAGAGCACAAGCATTACATCTCCCTCAATTATGCCAGCAGCAAGTCATAATGGTTCTTTTTTTATCTTTTGTGCCATAAATGTTTGCAAAGAGCGATAACAGGAAGACTTTATATGGGGGAAAAAAATAATGAAACAGTTAAAAATTAAGAGTCTATCATTGTTATTCTCATCTCTTACATCTCTGTCAATGGATCTCCAGGTATGTCTACTGACCTGGAGGTTAACCAGGCACTGGTCAGTATTATGACAAATGACAATTTAGCTGTTTTGCTGTCTCATCTTTATGTGCTTATTTAGCCAGTCAGCAAACTGAAAATTAGCTATAATGGATAGGTTTCCCTGCCATCCAAACTCTACCCCCAGACCACCCACAAACTACGAGCTCTTAGCTGTTTCAGCATAGGCGGTCATTTTCCATTTAAGTGCTGTTGAATATCCCCAGTAGCCCTGCATAACTGATCTAAGCGGTTGGGAGCCTCAACTGGCTATTGAAATCACTTTAAATATCAACTTTCAGAGACTTTTTTTAATTGGCGAAGGCAATGGGCATTGGGGGAGGAAGTAAGGGGTAAGGCTGCACACCATGAACTGATACAGAAAGCTATTGGGGTCAGGCAGGTTCAGTTGAGGGAGAGGAGGGGGTGCCACTAGACACCCACCTTCTCCTCTCAACCAACCTGTCTAAACTGCTCTGAATCTGGTGAAACATTTCTGGTGCTGTGTATGCATTGTGAGGGATATGTAATGACCATATTGCCATTCATTTTAATCCAGTGTGCAGCCATGTTTACCACGCAAGTTAACACTTGACTATTTTTATATTGCTAATCACTTAGAATTTCTATATAAGCGTTCATATTACTTGTGCTCATTCCCTTTCTTAAAATGTAAATGTTATCCCCACAGTAATTGTGTGGTTCAACTTATGGTAGCTTTTTACCTCAGCCTCATCGTATGGAATATCCCCTGCACTCTCCCAATATGGACCTTTATTCTTTGCCCTGTATCCTCCCATAGGCTTCTTGGCTCTCTTCATCAATCCCAACATGCTTCACAAGGTGTAGTAGCACAACTCTCTCCTTAGGCTGTCATAGCCAATGCTTCTCATTGATCAAAAATAACACCCCAAATTCCCTCTTTACTTTGGGGCAGGCCTTGACAACCACCAATTCTGACTTGACACAGGAGTTGCATAAGATCCAGTGCCTGTTTTGAGGGATCTTGTTTGACATCAGTATCTAAAATAATAAAACCCTAAGCGCGCATGCGCACTCTTACCTGCGTGTTCCGTTTTCCATGAACCTGTAGGTCTCCGCCAGCAAGAGTATGCATGCGCGCTTCTACTCCCTTCCTTGACTCACTATAAGGAAGCAGTTAGTCATCTTCGGCTCCCCTCCCCGCCGCACCCAAGCCCCTGTTGAGCCTCCCATCCACCCCGAAACAACAAAAAACCTTCCGGAACCAGCAGCGTTCCCAGCACTTTAAAGACCCTGCTTCGCGACCTTCTAATGCCGATTTCCTCTGCTGCGTCTCTGTCTCTGATGATGTCTTCAGGACGCGGCAGAGGAAATCGGCATTAGAAGGTCGCGAAGCAGCATCTTTAAAGTGCTGGGGACGCTGATGGTTCCGGAAGGTTTGTGGGTCGTCTCGCAGTGCAAGGGGCGGATGGGAGGGTCAATGGGGTCGGCTGCATGGTGGCGGGGGGGGGGGGAGATGGAAACAGGCTGATCACCGGTTCTACTGCACAGGGGAGATGGGAGGGAGGGAAATAAAAATGCCAGGTTCTACTGTACAGGGGGAATGGGGGGGGTAGAAATTTAAAGATGCTGCTCATTGGGTCTACTACACAGGGGAATGGGAGGGAGGGAGGCAGGCAGACAGGCTGGCTTCGGCGGTGGGGTTGGGTCAAAGTCTGAAGGCAGTGAGGGGGACATAGGAAAGAGGCACTGAGGGCACTAAGGACATAGGAAGGGGCACTAAGGACATAGGACAGAGGCACTGGGGGCACTAAGGACGTAGGAAGGGGTACTAAGGACATGGGAAGGAAGCACTGGGGTACTAAGGACGTAGGAAGGGGTACTAAGGACATGGGAAGGAAGCACTGGGGTACTAAGGACATAGGAAAGGGCATTAAGGATATAGGAAGGAAGCACTGAGGGCACTCAGGACATAGGATGGGACACTGTGGACATAGGAAGGGGGCCACTGAGAGACAGGCAGGCATGGCGCAACAGAGAAATACAGGGGACCAGGGAGACAGAGACAGAAAGAAAGATAGATAGGGGGCCAGGGAGAGAGACAGACAGAAAGAATGACAGACAGACAGAAAGCGTCCAAGGAGAAAGAGACAAAGAAAAAAAACCCCCAAAATAGACATCTACTCTAGCACCCGTTAATGTAACAGGTTAAAACACTAGTGAAGTAATAAAAGCCTAGGAATTGTATAGCTGGCTTTTAGAATATTATTATGTACAATTCTGGAGGCCGCACCTTCAAAAAGATATACAAAGGATGGCGTCGGTCCGGAGTAAGGCTACTAAAATGGTTTGTGGTCTTCATCATAAGGCATATGGGGACAGACTTAAAGATCTCAATTTGTTTACTTTGGAGAAAAGGCAGGAGAGGGGAGATATGATAGAGACGTGTAAATACTGATGTAATGTAAATGCGCATGAGTCGAGTCTCTTTCATTTAAAAGGAAATTCTGCAATGAGAGGGCATAGGATGAATTTAAGAGGTGATAGGCTCCGGAGTAATCTAAGGAAATATTTTTTTACAGAAAGGGTGGTAGATGCATGGAACAGTCTCCCGGAAGAGGTGGTGGAGACAGAGACTGTGTCTGAATTCAAGAGGGCCTGGGATAGGCACGTGGGATCTCTGAGAGAGAGAAGAGATAATGGTTACTGTGGATGGGCAGACTAGATGGGCCATTTGGCCTTTATCTGCCATCATGTTTCTATGTTAACCTGTAGGAAAATTTAGATGATGACCTGAGGGGGAGAAAGCAATATATAGAGTATACATGTCAGTTAAGGAGACTCGCTACAGATTTCTGTACTTAACACTCCTTAGGAAATATTTTAAGTTCCAGGCAGTGGTATAGTGATAGAAACTGGAACTTGGAGTGGAAGGAAGCTGCCGCTCCTCTCAGTGATGGGGAAGTCTCTTAAATGTGCTTTCTCCCCTAGCACCTCTTGAAGTCTTCTTTTCTCCACCAGCAACAAGCAGGGTCTCCTATCCACTGCTAATGCTGTCTCGAGCCAATTCAAGTCTGCCTTCTGAAGTAACTTTCTGGTCTCATGAACAGAAAGTTACATCAGACGGAAGCCTTGGGGCTAGTGTGAGCAGCCGGGAGGAGTTCCTGCTCACTGCCGGTGAAGACTTGAAGAGGTACCAAGGATCGGGGTGGGGAGAGATGCTGGTGCCCCTGCCAAGACAGTGCCTGGGGTGCTCTGCCCCTCAGTTCCCCTTACTATGCCAGTGGTTCCAGGATTTTTTTGGGATTGACTACAGCTCCCAGAACTTTCTCCATGAAGAGATGTCAGCGGTTCTCAAGAAGAAGGGGATAATAGTCCATTTATACCTGGATGATGGACTGATCAGGACAAAATCAGCTGCTGAGAGGCAGCATGTGACAACACAAGTCATTCAGATGGTAGAATCCCCAGGGTGGATCCTAAATTATGTGAAGATCAGTCTGGTTCTGGAATATTTAGAGACTCTCTTTGACACAACAATAGATAATGGATCTATGACTTAAGGGATGTCCAACAAGCTGAGGGCCCAGATTTGGTCACTGATCATTTACAAAGTTTTGGAGTAACTTCAGGTTCTTGGCTCCATGGTAGCAGTGCTTGACTTTGGTGCTCCTGTGTGCAAGTACACCTACTATAGTGTGACCATATGGCTCCAGAAAAAAGGGGACGGATTGAGACATCCGGGTTTTACTTCCATTGAAAGCAATGGAAGTAAGGAGAACAGATTGAGACATCTTGGTTGCTTTCAATGGAAGTAAAACCCGGATGTCTCAATCCGTCCCCTTTTTTCTGGAGCCATATGGTCACACTAACCTACTATTGAGATGGTTGCCTAGGCCTGATGAATTTATTTATTCCTGACCTGTGGAGGAATTGGAAACTCTTTGGTGGTTGGCTAGGGAGTACCTTGACAAGGGTGTCAGTTTGGAGGTCTTTCTGAAGTCTTTCTCCTTTCTCAAGCACAGGCTACCTGATCAGTAAGGAAACTCATATGAGATACAGGACATGGGATAGTATGCTGGCTGTCAGGCCCTGTGTTTTATGACATTACCACTGACCTCCATTTCTACCAGAGGGGGTGTCACGATGATCATTCATGTGGGGGCAGCAAAATAACTAGTTCCAAACTTTGATGTTAGGATCAGCACTTTACTGCCAAACAAATAGCAGATAAAAGGTGAAGATATTGTTTATAGGGCACTTGTACTCTAAGTTAAAAAATTAATGTTGGTTGTGGGGAGAGAAGGTTTGTAGAAAGTACATTATAAACCAGTTGTGTGCCTTCAACATTGTTTCTTTTTGGAAGAAATTCAACAGTTCTCTTCCTGATCCAGAGGGCCTCTACCGTAGTCAGCTGGGATCTAGTGCTATGTGTCTGCTTAATTTTTAACTATGTAGTGATTTCTTCCCACATTTAATGTCCCTCCCAACTCACAAAATCCAGTCTTTGCAGCAACAGTCTTCAGCCAGGAACCATGCAGCATATCTCCTTCCAGAACCCTAATTAAAGCCCTTATGTGCAGGATTTTGTTGTCGGCATTACAGAATGATTTCCTCTCTCCTTTTCTATCCTTGTACTGCATTTCTCCAGTGCAATATTTGCTAAACTAATCCAATGTTCATGGAAAAGACTCAATCTCTCAGTTTCCAACCGTTTAATACAGACTTAAAAACATGAAAAGCATTGAAAACTGAAGTGTGGCAAATCCAATCTGAATTAATCACAGTTTAGCAGCCACTGATAGATTGGTTTCTAATTGGTTGAATGACTTCCATGGGAGATGAATGGAGGTGAACACTGCAGTTGATGAATGTTGAACTGGTATAAAAAGATAATGAGTTTGCAAGGTTGAAAGAGAGGAGAGAGAGGCTTCTGACCTTGCCTAGTTGTACTGGATACAATGGAAATTTTTTTTCCAAGGGATGGGTTGCCCAGAGATACCTATGGAGCTAGGATCTCTAGAGCTGACCAATAAAATCAGAGGTTACACCTGGCTAAGGTATGAACAAAGTAAATCTTGGAGAGAAGAAGTCACATGTAACATTTAATCTATAAGTGTAAAGTTTACAGGGCCAAGCAGGAATAAGCTGTCAGTATGATACAAATTGAATGCACACATGGCAGTGGAGGCAGAATATCCCTCTCCACATTATCTCCAGATAGAAGACTTCACCTAGGAATCAAATCAAGGTCTTTCACATGGCAACACAACAATTTCTAAGCACAGCTGAATAGGTTGTGGAGCAGTGACCTACTGGGTACAGCTGCTGCCTCATCACCCTGAAGTTGTAGGTTTGATCACAGTTCTACTCCTTATGACCCTGGGCAAGTCACTTAACCATCCATTTTCTACCAGAAAGATAGGGAAATACTTAAGAGTACATGATTATTATTCAATGTATTGTAAACTGCTTTGGGTGAATCTCTTCATGCAAATGCGATAAACAAATATAAACTCCAGAAGGAAGTTCTCATTAGCACCATGCAGTTACTACCGTGAGTGTTAGTAGTAAATTTGAGAAACAGAAATCGTACTCCATATACTCTGGCATAGGAGTGGCTTATTGTCTTGGTGTGCACAAAATTAACCTATTGGAAACATTGCTTCTCTTGCTGATTTTTTTTTTTTTTTAAATGATCAACGTTCATCTTTGATTATTGTTTTTTTGTTGGCAGAAATACAGTTGCTTAAGTGAATTACAGTGCCAGCTGGATGTAGGAGGCTAGTGGGCTAAACATTAAGCCAGTGTTCATTACTTGCACAGAATGTTCCATATCTAAGCAAGCAATGTCCACTATTATAGTGACAGACTATTGGAATGGGTACAGGACAGAAGGTTCCTTCAGAAGGCAAAAATAGGTCTGATGATCTTATAACAGTGAGTGAAAACCATCCAGTCTCTGCACTGAAAATAGCAAACTACAGTGGGGCAATGGGTTTGGCAGCCTTCTCAACAAAATCCTTTTACTTAGTGTTGTTATTTTCATGATATAGCAATATAACAGTAATTTGAATGGAGTAATGAGCGTACAGGGTTAGCCTATTGGTTAGTACAGGGGTAGGCAATTCCGATCTTTGAGAGCCGGAGCCAGGCCAGGTTTTCAGGATATCCACAATTAATATGTATGAGATGGATTTGCATGCACTGCCTCCTTAAGCTGCAGCTCTATCTCATGCATATTTATTGTGGCGATCCTGAAAACCTGACCTGGCTCTGGCTCTCGAGGACTGGAATTGCCTACCCCTGGGTTAGTACAATAAACTAACAATCTGGGGTGCTATTGTTGAAATCCCACTGCTGACACTTGTGATGTGGGCAAGTCATCGCACCCTCCTGTGCCTTCAAACACAGACTTTATTCCGCAACATCTTGGGTCAGGGAAATATGAGGGTGGCTTAAAAAGTTTGGTGAAAAAAAACCCAAACATGTTAAACAACACAGTCTCCATCGAGGGCTATACACTTAGTCAAGCGAGTTTCCAGATTTTTTTCATATCTTAAGAAAAATTGGTTTTGTTAAACTCCATAAAATACTCATTGATGGCGTTGATGACATCATGGACTGTGACGCCATCTCATGGAAATTTACTGCCCTCGTATCTGCTGTACCTGCATGTAACTCACCTTGCACATGGGTGTAGAAACGTATCGAATCAAATCCAAATCCATTGTATTTGATTTATAAACAGGATGCCAATACTATTTTATTTATCTTGATATCGCTTTAAAAATGTACATGTAGCCACTTTTAAAAATTAGTGTCTAGGGAAGAAACAGTGTTGGCTTTTGTCAGTAATAATAACGGGTAATTTTTGGCAGTCTGAAAATGTGCAGAGTCACATGCAGCCTTTGTTCATGTACAACTGGACTAAGGCTTCAGGCTACAGAAATGGTCTGAATTGCTGGCAGGAGCTCAATGGTGGGCCCTGAGGAACTTGAATTATGCTGAGATGAGCTGCAGGGCTGGGGGTGCAGCCAACACCTGCAACACCATCAGTGGGTAAAGACTGAGGTGAGGAACTTCTTTAGTTAGTTATTTATACCTTGCTTCCTCCTAAATGGTTTCCCACAAAATCCAACATAAAACCAACAAATTAAAATCTAACAAGTATAATGAAACACACAATCTAAACATCAACAAAAAGCTTGTGGAAATAAATGGGTTTTCAATGCCTTTTTGAATTGTTGTGGAAATAAATGGGTTTTCAATGCCTTTTTAAATTGCTGTAGAGTGGCGCTCAGTCGTAATTATCCTGGAAGTTGACGCAGTGAAGGTGACATTGGTGACATTCAGGGCAATTCCAAGATAGGTCAAAGGTGTCTACGTTTCTTTAAAGAATACTAACCTAGATGTCAAAAGATGAGGTGTGCCTACAACAACCATAGCCCTGTTGTATATACTAATATCTAAATGTCAGTAGGGGGAGGAGAGAGTGACAGCAGCACAGAACAAGGCAGGAGCCTTGGAAGGAGGAAGCAGACTCTGAGGTCCTAGATTGGCCAATGCAAGAAGTGGAAGAAAGTCTCCCCACTTCTGCCTTCCAGTTTCCAGAGTGTGTTGAGGGAATGGAAGTTCAGGAAGCCGACTCTATTCCAGAGAGCCAGGCAGAGCTTATGGACATTAACTAAAAAAAAAAAAAAAAACTGTGAGTAGCTGGGAAGCAGCTGGTGTTTTTTTTTTTTTTTTTTCTGAGCAAGAAATGCTTTATGTTTTGCTGCTTGCCCTTGGGCTAAAAAAGTCAAAATACTATCCCAGTAGTGTGGCAAAAAAGAAAATATTTTCCCAATAATATGGCATAAAGAAAATATTCTTGATATAACGTATGTGGGATATCAGTTGGACCTTAAGAGTTAAACTAACTCATCGGGTCTGTCACTTCTTCATTCATCCCTGCTCAATTTATTCTTAATCTTCTGTTTCTTTACATAGTAGATAATAAATAATTTGAATAATTTAAATAACTTAGCTTTTTTGAAGTAATACTATTGCATAGTTCCCATGTGTTTCTCCAGCATTGCAAAAATGCTCCCCTGTGCCAACGCGTTTCATAACTCTTTGTCAAGGCTGGGGATACTAAGGAAAAACACAAAAAAAACAAAGTTAACTTTAGAGTTATAGATTTTCTAAAATTAAATAAAGATAACATACCTTAATAAGACTACGTCACAATCTACTCTGCCGCCGGCATCCAAAAGATGGCCACAGCGTGCTAACCACCCACTGAAATACTACACACCTGACGTTATATCCGGCAACCCAGATTCCACAAAACAACTCCGCTCAAAGCTACAAAAAAAGGCGGAGAGAACATCGGGGTTTTTCTCCCTAAATGCATGACCTTGCTTCTCCTTATTCATGGGGTTAGATAGCATGAAATTCTATCAGATACTTGTGATGAGGCTTAGAAGCAGGTTGCTGGGCTGGGTAGACCTTTGGTCTGATCTATTATGAGAATTCTGGTAATGATGTTTATGAGCGCTCAAATTCTAATGGAGTACTGATAAAGTAGTGTGTGACTAGTAATCTAAACTGAGAACTTTATGAATGCTCAAAGAAGATTAATTAGAGTGCTCTTAATTTTCCTCATAACCATTATATTCTCTGCTTGTGTAATGTTTAAAAAATGTTAACTTTAAATCCTGGGGTTTGCTATGGAGACATTGCCTCCTATTGAAAAGAGTTTGTTTTATTTGTAGGAGGTTGAATTGATTGAACTGTCAGATGTTTATCTATTACTCCAGAAGTCCTTGGAACCTCATAATGTCTCATGTGCACATGTGGTTTTATTTGCTTTGTGTATGCATGGGGATTATATTTTTAAAATGACTTTTCATAAGTGTTTATTCTTTTTAGATCATAAACCAGATATTTCCTGCTGTACTTGAGATAAATGAAAATATTTTGTTTTGGGATCTATAGCCACAAGTTTTCAGTTTGTTTGATTTTTAAAAATTATTTATTTATCAGCTTTTAGCTTTCAAATACATGTACAAGCATAAATTATTCTTGAATATAGAATCAAGATTCAAAACAAGAAAGTGATTATACAGTGGAAAATTCCACCCAGAAAACTAATAAGCTCTCAGTTCTTATTTTGTTTTCTCTATATCAAGGGGATAGATACATTTTTGAGGAGCCAGATCAATTGAATTAATTTCTTGACCATAAACTGTCTGCTTGAGTTCCTAATGGATCCAACACTCAGCATGAAGGATCAAATTATGTCTTGTCTCAGTTCTTGTCTTGTTAATCTGTCAAGTAGACCCAGTCAACTCACCCATAAGTTCACCATGTTAGCCATTACCATAGCAGCCCTTTTATCAAACTGCGCTAGAGGTTTTTAGCGCGAGCCAGCGTGGTAAATGCTCTGACACTCATAGAATTCCTATGCAACAGGGAAAAAATCTCCACAACAATCACACATGTGGCAAGAAAAGTAGAAGAGGGAGGTAGAGTGGAACACCGAAGTTTCCACTGAGGATAACTTTATTTTGTAAATAACCCAACTCAGCCGGATTTTGGCATACCTGCCTGCATCAAGGATCTAAAACATATAGTAAAACCTTGGATGCAAGTAACTTGGTTTGCAAGACAAGCAAAACATTTTATTAAATTTGAACTTGATATACAAGCAAGGTTTTGCAAAACAAGTACATACAGTATACACACATCACAACTGAGCCGATGGTTCTCTCTATGACTCTGCAGGAGGGTAGTGACTGTTCTAAATTAGCGAGGTCTTGCAATACAAGTACGTGTGGAGGGGCATAATCAAAAGATACATCTAAGTCAGTTTTGGACCCAAATTACTAGTCGACCAAAGTCGGCAGTGCCTAAAGTCCATTCTTAAAAACTACGTCGAAAATATATATATTTTTTTCCCAAAAATAGTCTAATTATATGTTCAGCGGTTTGATTGGCCAGACCGCTAAGTCGTCTGTCTTTATACCCCATTCTTGTCCAAAACTTCGTCCAAGTCAAAAATGCCTCGAACAAGACCTTTAGGACGTGGGAGGGGTCAGCAAAGTGATGGACTGGACACCCAGACATGGTAACACAGTAGTGGGGCACCTTACAGGGCACTGCTGCGAACTACACAAAAAGGCTACCTTATAAACATCTAACCAGAACTCCCTTATAGGTCATGGTGAATCCCCAAAACCTACTAGACCCACCTGTCTACAACCCCAATAGCCCCAGACTACTTAAGCCACCTCTGTGCTGCCCTACTAAGCTTTCCTATGCCAGGTGCTGATGTTCTGGAGACAGGTATGTATGTTTTTATTTCAATTGTTATGGTGTTGTGGGGAGGGGAGGGTCAGTGATCACCGGGGGAGTGTGTGGGGATCTGTACTTTGTGTATGTAGTGGTTATCTGGTCACTTTGGATACCTTCTGGGCACTAAGACCTGTTTTTACATCGTCTAGGTCACAACGTACAAGTTCCATCGAGGCAGCCTCGTTAAACTTTCAGTTATACTTGCAGTACGACTAAGTCTAGGTCAGCCCACGTCCCGCCCAAATCCCGCCCTCACCACTCCTCCTAAAATGCCCCTTTCAGCTCTGGGCGTACAGCAGCATTGAAGAGGCCTAAGCTGTTTTTAAATACGTCAAAAACCCTTTTCGGTTATTGGCACTTGGACGACTTGTCTTATTAATCGTCCAAGTGCCAATTTAGATGGTATTTTAGATGAATTTCCATTTCAATTAGGAGCCCCCTAGTATTTTGTATTAAAGTTTTTGGCTTGTGGAACGAATCGTCTGAGTTTCGATTATATCTTATGGGGAAATTTGCTTTGATATACAAATGCTTTGGATTATAAGCATGCTTCTGGAATTAATTATGCTCACAAACCAAGGTTTTACTGTACATCAAATGAACTTAAAACTTAAAAATAAAAGTAAAAGAATTCAAAAATATTCGTTAATTAAATAATAATCCATAATCCATACAAAAACATTTACATAGACCTATATTAAATTACTAACACCCATAATTTACTTGGAGGAAAGAAACATGAATAGGGTTCAGAGACAAAATTGCGTGAGACAACGGCGCACCGACAACTGAGCACAAACAACTGAGCGCAAGGTTGACGGCGCGCTGAAGAAAAGCACTATTTTAAAGGGTTCCGACGGGGGGGTGTTGGTGGGGAACCCCCCTATTTTACTTAACAGACATCGCGCTAGCGTGGGGGGTTGTAACCCCCCTCATTATACTTGAAACCAAACTTTTTGCCTGTTTTTTAGGGAAAAAGTTCAGTTTTAAGTATAATGTGGGGGGTTACAACCCCCCAAACCCCCCCCACAACGCCAGCGCAATGGCTGTTAAGTAAAGTGGGGGGGTTCCCCCCCACACCCCCTGTCGGAGCCCTTTAAAATAGTGCTTTTCTTCGGTGCGCCGTCAACCTTGCGCTCAGTTGTCTGCGCTCAGTTGTCGGCGCGCCGTTGTCTCGTGTGATTTAGTCCCGTCATCCATGAATAGTGGAGTGCCTAAAGGATTGGTATTGGAGCAGTTCTATTTAGGGTTACTACTACTATTTATCATTGCTATGGCACCGAAAAGCATACGCAGCACTGTACATTCAACATGCAACAGACGGTCTCTGTTCAGAAGAGCTTACAATCTAATTTGGACAGACAGACAGGATATATGTGGGGGTTGGAGAGTTTCTTGCAGAGAATGATAGGATGGACATAGGTAATTTTATGGTGATTTTAGGATTACAAGGAAAAGTTTACCTTTGTTGTGAATGACATGAAAATTTGCCAGCCGGTGCTAAAAACCTCTTCCGCTCTTTTGTAGAAGGAGTAGGGGGGTGGAGAGTATTTTTATAATACCACAGTATTCCTGACTAATAAATCTAAAAATTATTCATAAATACTATTACGCTACAACTGATTTATCATAGTAATACAATACTATAAAATATCCCCAGCAACAGTAAATTCAACAAACCTCTATAAAAATTGTCACTAGTCAAGCATTCAAGTTTAAACAGATTTTCTCAATTTAAAATAATTCTCTTCCAGTCTAATGCCTTGGACATTTTAGGCATTTTGTTCCAGTGGGGTAGCCATACTTTCCAATGAACGATTTCTAATCAATTTCCATTCTTTAGAAGAGCGACACGTCATTCATGAGTATCATGCCTGTTTCAGGCCATACCCTTTAAGTATCGAAGATCAGGCTCCCATATTTGAGTGATAGTCAATTGTAGCAATAGTGTACTTTGAGGCAGATTACTTCTTGCTAGGGTTACCATATTTTTCTCTGGGAAACCCCGGACACATGACCCTGCCCTGTTCTGCCCCAGCCCCACCCCCACAAAGCCTCCATTCTTTTTCTGGACAATCTCCAGCCACAACTGGAGGACCTGGAACATGCGCAGATCTGTGTGTGATATCATCCGCACATGCTCAGAGACAAGTTTCAAGTTTATGAAAAGTTTGATATACCACCTTATTAATTTATTTCAAGGTGGTTAGACATTTTAAAATAGGGTAAAAATTAACATAACTTTAACAAAAAAAGCATACTCGATAAAACTATAACATACTAGACTAGACAAACGGGTACAAGTGGGAAGAAAAGGTAGAACTACAATGGTTAAAGAAAAATAAGATATAAAGGTATAAACATAAGGGAGGGGTTAAAAAAAACAAATAAGTCCAATACAAGTGGACTCGTAAAAAATTAAAAAAAAATTTAAATCTTTAAAAAGGACATTTATACTTGAAAGGCATCTTTAAAAAGGAATGTGTTAAGGAAAGATTTAAATTTCTCAAGATTAGTTATCTCTCTTAAAGCATTTGGTGCCGAATTCCAGAGTGTTGGGGCAACTACTGAAAAGATAGAATTTATTCAGATCCTCAAGATGCGACTGGAGCTCTTCGAGGTTTTCCAAAACCCGGACGAATACCAGGTTTTGGAAAGTCCGTCCGGGAGCCTGGACAGTCCTGGACAACTGGTAACCCTACTTCTTGCATGACATGGGATGAAGGATGCTATTATGCTTTTCATATGACTCTGTTTTATCCAGTCCCTTGAGCTATCACCTTTTTGGATAGTTTGCTCTCTGCTGTGCACAGTATTGATGTCAGGTCAAGGTATCTTTGTAGTCATAAAATAAAGCTTCCAAGCTGTGCAAATCCCTGATGTGAAGTTTTCATAGAGAATGGTCCTTCTTGATATGCATTGCTGGTCATAGGGAAGCAAGGTCAAAGCAAAGTGTACAAAGGAAATGAGATTGTATTTCTCTTAGTGGTTATTTTATGTGTCAATGAGAAAATGGCATCACAATGGTATGACATTTGAAGAACAGACCCAAGTGGTTATGAAAGCTCTAGAATGATAGCTACAACTTTCCTTATGTTGATCCAATAGATTTTACAACCCACAAAAAAAATCTATTTTGTTCCAGGAATGTTATGTTGCTTAGAACTCTGATAATTAACTACATGATATTGAGATAAGATCCAGGTGTTAGGACTAAATGTAAAAATCTTGATTCAGCCTATTTATATGTCTTCCTCTGCTTTAAAGACTGTGTGCAAGTAAAAAAACTGTTGCTATATTCCATAACTATAGAAATAAAAACAATTAAATAAAATAAAGTATTTAGGGGAACTGGATGCCTCCCTGACGCTGTTCCCTCTAAGCTGATCGGGAGTCCTCCAACTGCATTGCTGCCAGTGGGGGGCAATGTTTCAATATTATGCTTTCAGTTGCTAGGCAGAGGCAGGTGTCCCTGAAATCCTGCAGAGCTTGCTGTCTCTCACTATTGAAAAAGTGATAGTGAAACAGCCCCTCCCACTAGCCGGACTGTAAATGGAGGATTCCCCCTCAGCTTAGAAAGAACAGTGCTCCTTGGGTGCTGGCAGAGCAGAATAAAGGGGCTCATTCTTCTTCCTTCCACACTGGATTAGCGATGTTTTCATAACTGTTTCTATGATTTTGGATTTGTACATCACTATTTCATTCTGATGCCATCCCTACCGCTACCCTCACCTGAAAAACGTTGCAGTCACTCATAGGTGGCTGAAAAGCATGATCACTGTTACAAAGTCCCTAGACCTTGAAAGCTATCTATAAACTGATAAGTACGGCGACCAGTGCTGGACGCAGTATTCCAGGTGGGGGTCGTACAGCAGCATGAAAACCTTCTCCGATCTATTCGTGATCCCCTTCTTAATCATTCCTAGCATTCTGTTCGCCCTTTCTGCTGCTGCCGCGCATTGAGCGGATGGCTTCATCGACTTGTCAACCAGTACTCCCAAGTCTCTTTCCTGAGGGGGTCTCTCCAAGTACTGCAACGGACATCCTGTATTCGTGTATAAGATTTTTGTTACCGACATGCATCACCTTACACTTATCCATGTTAAACCTCATTTGCCATGTCGCAGCCCATTTCTCGAGCATGATTATGTCACGTTGCAGGTCTTTGCAATCCTTCTGCGTTTTCACTACTCTGAATAACTTCGTATCGTCTGCAATTTTTATCACCTCGCTCGTCGTACTTAATAGAGATGCTTTACCACTTGGCAGCAAGGTCTCCAGGAGAGGCATATGGACAGTGGGAAGCTGATGAGTGTAGATCAGTGGTCTCAAACTCAAATCCTTTGCAGGCCAGATTTTGGATTTGTAGGTACTTTGCAGGGCCTCAGAAAAAAATAGTACCTGGCAGGCTGCATGTGGCCCCCAGGCCACGAGTTTGAGACCACTGGTCTAGATGAACACGATAATGTCCTTCAGGTCTAATGTCACAACAGCCAGCCAGTCAGTTTCCTGTCTCTGTCTGCCTGATGTGCAGATGTTCAGCTTGGCTTATATAGAGAGGAAAGATTGTCCCTCCCACTATTGTTCAATACATGGTTCTGGAAATATTAGGAAAGTCTCAGAATGTCCCAGAAGTTTCAAGAAGGTTTCAGAATGCCACAGAAGGGTGACATCATCTGTTGTAGACCACATGACCATGAGTCAGCAGTTATTTCCACAGTGCTAGGCATGTGATGGTTTTGCAAGATGTCATGCACATTACATAAGCTCAATTCATTTCAGTTCCAGCCAGTCACATGGTAGTCAAGAATGAAGGCTACAGCTTGTCATTGGTAGTAGAAGATGCATGCTGTGCCATAGCCATGCCTGTGTGATAGGCCACTGGCACCCACGAACATAGAACTCTGTGAAAGAGTCATGGATTCTCCCTCACGAATGATACTGTTATGGTTTGGGACAGTAGGGGGAGTTAGCCCAAGAACAATTGGACTCCAGTTCCCAGAAGGCACTGAGTCTCTGCAGCTTAGTGCTGAGGCACATTGGAAGAATGATGCAGCCCAGCTGAAGCAAAGGGGCAGTACTCAGCTGGAAAGAAAGATATATGTTCAGTGAGATTCATTCATCCAGAGGTCACTGTGGGAGAGAAGCCCTAGAGCAGTGGTCTCAAACTCGCGGCATGGGGTCCACATTCAGCCCACCAGGTACTATTTTGAGGCCCTGGTATGTTTATCATAATCACAAAGGTAGAATAAAACAGTTTCTTGATCATATGTCTCTTTAGCTATAAATTACAATATTATTATTAAGACTTAGCCAAAAGGAAAGATTTATATACTATAAAGAGTTTTACCTCATGCAAAATTGTCATTTCTTTAATAAGATATTAACTATTTTTTTCTGAGGCCCTCCAAGTACCTACAAATCCAAAATGTGGCCCTGCAATGGGTTTGAGTTTGAGACCACTGCCCTAGAGAGAGAGAAAGGGATTAGGAAGAAACCTCTCGAGAGACTGTGAGAGGAGTCTGGCTGGACGAGAAGCCTGCTGTATGTACTGGAGGTTTGGACAGTAAAGGTGTCTTTTTGAAGGTGCGGCCTCCAGAATTGTACACAATATTCTAAGTGAGGTCTCACCAGAGTCTTATACAGAGGCATCAATACCTCCTTTTTCCTACTGGCCATACCTCTCCCTATGCACCCTAGCATCCTTCTAGCTTTTACCATCACCTTTTCAACCTGTTTGGCCACCTTAAGATCACATACAATCACACCCAAGTCCCGCTCTTCTATCGTGCACATAAGTTCTTCACCCCCTAAACTATACCGTTCCCTTGGGTTTTTGCAGCCCAAATGCATGACCTTGCATTTCTTAGCATTAAATTTTAGCTACTAAATTTCAGACCATTCGTCAAGCTTCTCCAGGTCCTTCCTCATGTTATTCACACCATCAGGGGTGTTTACTCTATTGCAGATTTTGGTATCATCCAAATAGAACCAGAACGGGGATTTTTAACCACTCACCTAAAATCATGGATGGAAGAGTCCATAATCAATTCAGAACACATTACCTACAAAATAGCAACAACTTGTTAGTTCATATTTTTATAAGATTATACTAGTACTCAATTGCTAGTTATCCTCATAGATATGATAAAAGGAACAACCACGAGTCCAAAGTAAACAACTTTGAGTCATTTAAGAGCTACAATTATCCATTGGCACAAGATAAGTCTTAGATTTCTTGTGCATGAATATTATTGATTTTCAACTTGCATAGAAAATGACTTTAAAATATTTAGTGCCATAAGTGTTCTGTGATTAGAACTGCTAAGCAAGACTGCAAAGCTGATTACTTTTGACTCGTGATTGCTCCTTTTATCAGCAAAAAACAAGGGAATAAACCCCACAAGGAAACAACAGAAATGATACAAGTAGGGATGGAACTGTACACATCAACCAGAGATAAATTTAAATGAATAAATATTTATTTATAAAAAATTTTTTTAAAATAAATTAATAGAACAGTCTCATATATTGAATTCAATTTGTGTTGAAGACCTGACACGGTCCGTGTTTCAGCATTAGAGGCTGCCTCAGAGGTGCAAGACACCACACTCTCAAACAATTTACAACACAGCAGACATATAAGCCATGAAACACAAATGGAGCTCTCTGGAAAATATACATCTGTGCATATGGTGTATTCAAATAATCCAGGTTCAACGCATTCAAGGTTTTCATTGTAAAAATTACCCTGAGGTAGGAAAAAGCCTCAGAACCCCTCCTCCACTGACCAAACAACACAATGTAGTGAAAAAGTGGAGGCTATTGCGGGGTAAAGTTAAATCACTGGCATAAAAAACCTCCTCATTTAATGTTTTACTAGAAAAAAAACCTTATGCAATGCAAACCTTGAAGGTATCTGAATTCACCATGAAATTAATGCCTAAAGCACCTAATACTCTTATAGCCACAATAAAAAGTATATACTTATCTGAAATAGGAGATGGAAAAAACACCACATATCGACGATGGCCAGTGTTTCGCTAATCACTAGCTGCCTCAGGGTGTAAAGCTGGTTAGTTTTTCACTGGAACTTGTCACAAACACTCCTCCAAGCGGAGCTCAATCGTGACAAACCTTATGCTCTGGCGTGTCCCCTACAACCAGGGGTATCTTCAGGACTTTTGATTGGCCCTAGGAAACTGCCTAGGCCTGGGAGAAAACAAAGTAAGTACTGGCTTCAAGTCACGACAACTCAGACAAAGTTCTTCAAGAAAGAATAATAGTGGTCCAAAAGGTGTAACAAAGGCAAATGCCTGCAGCATTTCTCCAAACCAAATTCACAGAAAAATAAAGGTACAACCCCCCCCCCCCCCCACACACACACACACACACACACATGCAGATTGTCTTGCCTGAGTTTTTGCACTCTGGTTCAGCAATGCATTTATATTGGTATTCAAAACATAATCCAAACTTCCTCTCAGCAGTATCTGTCTTAGAGGTATGAAAGATAGATTTTCAGCATTCATATAAAGTTCAAAACAAACCCTTAGAGCAGCCAAGGTTAGATACTCTGTTAGGCAGCAAGGAACAGCACAGGTTTGCAAAGAGCTCACTATCACTGCAGCTACCTCTTGAAAGGCAGTGCAGCTGTGGGAGATCAGGTGATTATACTACCAGCAAACGGTAGCCACAGTAAGGTTTCAAACTGAAGAAAAACAAAAATCTTATTCATTCAGCTCCCGGGTTCTTTGGCTTTAAACTTCACTTTAGGAAAGCAGTTTATCAACATTCAAGTAAGTACACTTCTTGAACCAAAAATCAGGGTTAGCTCAAAGACAGGCAGCAAAATACATAAAGCTTTTCTTGCTTAGAAAGAAAAAAAACACCATCTGCTTCCCAGCTACTCACTGACTCTCAGTTAGTGTCCATGAGTTCTGCCTGGCTTTCTGGCATAGGGCCAGCATCTTGCACTTCCATTCCTTCCACACCTTCAGGAATATGGAAGTCAGAGGTGGGGAGGCTTTCTTCCACCTCCTGCATCGGCCAATCTGGAATCTCTGTCTTTGCTTCTTGGCCCCAAGGCTCTCGCACTGCTTTGGACTGCTGGAGTGACTCACCCTCATCACTCTCTCCTCCCCCTGCTGTTTGCTTCAGCCTGCTTTTAATCAGCCCACAGCCAATCCCCTTCAGCCTGTAGAGGGGGATGGGCTTTGGTTCCATTGTAGGCTTTCCCTGCCTGTATTGCCTGGGTTTTCTAGGCTCAGCTAGTTTCTCTTGGGCTGTCCTAGCTGACTTATAGACCGGATGCTGCTGTTGCCAGTCTGCCTGCCCCTGCTCCAAATCACCACTGCTCTGATCATATGGGCAAGAGAGGTCAGACTCAAGTTGGTCACCAGAATCAATCTGGTCAGCTCTTCTGCACCGGATCCTATTAGGGGCAAAACTAGTGCTGGTGCTAGGTTTGTCACAAACTCCGAGTTGAAACATAGCAGCCAGTGAAAAACTAACCACCTTTTACATCCTGAGGCAGCTAGTGATTAGTGAAACGCTGGCCATCGTCGATGTATGGTGTTTTTTCCATCTCCTATTTCAGATATATTTTCCAGAGAGCTCCGTTTGTGTTTCATGTTTTATATGTTTGCTGTGTTGTGATTTTTTTGAGAGTGTGGTGTATAGTACTATTTTTCTCATTTGGCTTGTGTGGTTTAGGCTCAGAGGTACAAGAGACATCCAGTAGGTGGCGCTCTTATAACATCAATGATTGCTTATCACAGTGGGTCGGGTACAATCCTAGAATAAAAGTAAATCCCCCCAAGGGAATAAGCAGCAATGCAAACTGTTAGGAAAGTGCCGGGTTTTGAAAAGCCGTCCGGACCCTTGGACTTGTCCTTGAAAAGAAGGACATGTTCATGGAAATCCAGGCGTCTAGTAACCCTATCACTGTTCCTTGAAGACAAAATATCTCCCCAATGACCCCCCCCCCCTTTCTCCTTTTTAAGGTACTCTGGTCTGGATTTTATAACCAGCGCCGTTGTCAGCAGCCGCATTAAAAGTGGTCGCCAGTCGTGTGTCAATCATGTGATGGCGCCAGGTAGAAAATCACTCCTCTGGCAAAGGTTGGTGCTGAAAACGTAGGCCAGGGTTTATCAGGTCTGCATTTCCAGTGCCTACCTTTTGATGTGGATTCCGCCTCCGTAGGAGCTTTATGTTGCCTAACGCCACTTCCAGAATGGTACCTAATGCCCAAAGTGGCATTAGGTACCATAATACAATACAATACAATTTTTATTTGTATACCGCCAATACCTCTTCGAAGTTCACAGCGATTATTCCATTTAGAATATAACACCATGGCAAATAGGTGAATACGACCGTGAAGTGAGAGTGGTAAAGGGGCCCATCTAGACAAACATTCTTCAGTGGACTGAAACAGGTTGTCAATATTTTTCCTATATAGAGTGGCTATCAAAGCAGTGAATTGGATTCCTAAATGAGTTTGTGGCCCATTGAAGTGGAAAGGTGCCCTCCCAATCCAACTGCACTTGTGGTGTAGTCAGTGGCGTACCTAGCATATGTGACACCCGGGGCCCATCATTTTTTGACACCCCCCCATCTATATGAAAAATATGATTTTTAGTAACAATCTACATATCGCACAACAAGAGTGTACCTAGGAAAAGGCAGCATCTTAAACACTGCAGTGAGCACTATAACACCAACACATACATTGTAAAACTAAAAAAACCAGATCCTGCACAGTCAATTGATCCTGTACAGTTGATGCTATCAGAAAGCCATGTCCCTTTCATACACACAGACAGATACATCCTTGCCCAATATGGAATAATCACAATCTAAAAATAGAAATATGTAGACAAAAGTTAAACTGAACTGCCAAGAAACCAGACTCTGCATACAATGCAACACCACAAAAACAGTAATACATGTCCTCTAATACTGTGCAAAATATAAAGACAGTAGATGTAAATTTGAAAAAACTGATACATAACAATCACCACTTTACAAATTAACAAATAAAAATAAAACAAATAATGAGAAATAAGAAAATACCATTTTATTGGACTAATCCCTGTAAGCTCGGTCCCCATCTCCGCAAACCACCTGATTCCATCCACACAAGCCTTGAATTGTTTTATATTGAACTTATTATATTAAAGTATAAAAAGAAACAATATTCTGTACAATTGTCAATTTATAAATCAGCATCTTTTCCCCACTCTCTGTTCCCCATTTCCCTTCAGCGTCCTCAGCCCACTCTCTCTCCACTTTCCTTCAGCGCACGCACATAAAAATAAGCAAGTAATTTTATATCATTTTCATTCTATTCATTCATAGAAATTAAAGTCTAAATAATGCTAGTCACATAACAAAACATGATTTTACAAAAATAATTCCCTGCACAGTCAAGCCTGCAAGGATTACTAGATGTCTTTCAGCAGTTCCCCTCCCTCCCTCCCCCCCCCTTACCTTCGTGGCCAAGTCAAAATGATCTACCAACAATAAAATTTTAAAAACACAAAGCACGCTGTACACAGAGAAAATGTTAATTATCATTTGTATTCCGTGGGTTTTCAAAGAGGTCAAGGCAGATGACTTTATGCAATGTCACCTCAGTAACAACTATACAAAAATAGACAAATATACTCCCTCCCTTTTTACTAAACCGCAATAGCGTTTTTTAGCACAGGGAGCTGCGCTGAATGCCCCACGCTGCTTTCGACGCTCATAGGCTCCCTGCGCTAAAAACTGCTATTGCAGTTTAGTAAAAGGGGCCCATAGTGCAAAATATAGACAGCATATATAAATTCTCAAAACGGACACATTTTGATCACTAAATTGAAAATAAAATCATTTTTCCTACCTTTGTTTGGTAATTTCATCAGTCTCTGGTTGAATCCAATATTTCTTCCCTTCTTTCAGCCTCCTGTATGCTTCCTCTCCTCCAGACCTCATTCCTTCCCCCATCTTTTTCTTTCTTTCATCCTGCCCCCTTCTTTCTTTCTCTCTCCATGCCCCCTTTCTTTCTGTATGTCTGTCTTTCTCTTTCTCTTTTCGTGCCCCATTTCTTTCTTTGTTTCACCCTGCCCCCTTCTTTCTCTCTCCATGCCCCCTTTCTTTCTCTATGTCTGTCTTTCTCTCTCTCTCCCCATGCCCCATTTTTTTTCTTTCTTTCACCCTACCCCCTTTCTTTCTTTCTGGATCCCTGTCCCCCCCTTTCTTTTTTTCTGGATCCCTGTCCTCCCCTTTCTTTCTTTCTGGCTCCCTGTCTCCTCCCCCCTTTCTTTCTTTCTCTCTGCCCTCCCCCATACCACCGCTGCCACCAGCACCATGCTGCCACCACCGCCGGGGAAAGCCTGCCAATGGCCATCGGAAACAGGCCGGCGCCGAAATTGCCCTGCTTCGCTTCCCGCAGGCCGACCAACTCTGTATGTCGGACGTCAATTCTAACGTCGGAGAGGACATTCCGGGCCAGCCAGGCAGCAATTGGCTGGCCCAGAACGTCCTCTCTGATGTCAGAATTGACGTCGGATGGCTATAGTTTAGTCAGCCAGCTGTAAAAGAAGCAGGGCGAATTCGGAGGGAGGGAGAACTGGCGCCGGCTTCTTTCAGATGATTGCAATGGCAGCCTTTCCCCGGTGGCAGGCCAGCAGTGCACCCCCTTGGGCCCGTGCACCTGGGGTGGACCGCCCCCCCCCCCCCTAGGTACGCCACTGGGTGTAGTAGCTAACGCCAAAGATTTATCCAAATTTAAGTGAAACCCGGAATAATCTCCTTATTCCTGAAAGGAAAAGAAAAATTCAAAAGATTAACAAAAATAAACATGTCCACAACGGGCTGGAATTCCATCTGCCTGATCCAAAAAGAATAATTGGCCTCTAGAGGTGTGATTCTGGTACTGATTTTTTTAGGTGCCAGTAGGTGCCTGTGAAAACTGGCATTTAAACAGCATTTCTCACTGAGCTTAGGCACCTACTGGGGCCTAAAAAATCAAGAATCCGGGCCTCTATGTCTTGGGGTTCTGCTATGAATCACACTTAAACCTAGCTTCCTTCTTAAGGGAACAGGTCCTATACCTGGCCTTCACCTCTTCTTCCGTCCTCCATATTAACCTATCGGATAGAAGACAAAAGCCCTGATGGGTCCCAGGACGAGAAATTCACCACACTTCACACTACATCTTTCTTTCTGTTGAACCCCCCTCTAGGAGAGGAAAGGGCAAGGCTCCTCCATAGACTCTGGGATTTATACTTTCCTCCAAAACCTAAGGTTCCAATGTTATTGGGCTACTTACCCAGAACAGACCATCCTTTCATTAACTTCGACAGGTATTGCTCTGGATCAGAGACCCAGAATGCTTCTCTGGTTTTTAAACAGAAAGGTACATTATGGTGTCCTGCTACACTCTGGTAGGAAGGAAATCAGATGGGAGGAAAAGCCCTTTAAAATATAAAAAATGTTCATAGATATTTTTTCAAATCCTAATTTTGTTTTGGTTTTATTCTATCATTCATCCTTGCTTGAAGATAAAATGTAATTTGTGTGCTAAACCCATTCTTTGTCCATGCTCTCTGTGCTTTAACTCGCTTATCTAGGGACTGAAACAGCTGCACTTACTACTACTATTAATTGGTTCATATGCACTCTATGAAACTGGGTTTTATTATTCTTTCAAAGTACAGTCATCTTCTGTCTTTTCTATGCAGCTCTTCAGAACACTGCACATGACACACTTGGCATACGGCATATGGTATTCCATTTATAGGCCTTCATCAGAAATTTGTGTTAGGGAACATATGAGAACAAAATGTTAGTCTATGAAACTTAGAATTAAAAAATGGAGTTAGAAGCTTTGTATCCACACAGGGCAGCAACATGTTTTATAATTAAATACGTTAGATAACATAAATAAGTTCTTCTTATGAAAGTGACCTGGAAACATAACAGTGGTGTGCAGAAATCTTGGGAGTCACATTAGACACACATTTGACAATGGTCGAACACACAAATTTAGTGGTAAAAAAGTGTTTCCTGACATTAGGAAAATTAAAGACCATCAAAAAATACTTCGACCCATTATCATTTAGATTACTAGGGCAATCACTAGTACTTTCTACACTGGATTATTGCAACATCATTTATATGGGTATACAAAAAAAACAGTGAGGAAACTTAGAATTGTCCAGAACACAGCGGTCCGCTTGATATTTGGATTGAAAAAAAGCGACCACGTCAGCCCCTACTACAGACTGCTGCACTGGCTGCCAGTCGAGGCACAAATAATATTCAAGTTCTCTTGCATATGCTTCAAGCTAGTCTGGGGACTGGCTCCTACATACTTGCTATCTCACTTCATATTATACAGTCCCATAAGACAAACCAGAAACTGTAATCTATTTGCATATCCAAGCATTACTGGCTGTAAATACATAACCTTTCTGGATAGAACTTTTATGTACCAAGCAAACAAACAACACTGGCTAGACAACTACATCAATGGAGCTAGACTGACCTACGTCACTTTTAGAAAAGTCATAAAAACTGTCTTATTCGACAGATATATCACCTAAACATTAACTACACCAAACACTAATTCCAATTCTATTTTTTCCTAATATGTCCCCGCTGAAATTCTTAATAAACTGTATATTGTAATTCGCAAAAAAACAAAAGGAATTGACCTGAAAATATCCACAAAGAAGAAAATCCAGAGAAAACCAAAAAAACTCTGTGGAGTGACGATGTTTCTAAATGGACTTTATTTGAAAGTATCAAATGCAAGCAGTGTCTTACTTCCAGCTCACCACACAATTGTTTCTCACATACTCATCTTTATAGGACTCCCAGGGACCGTGTTGGGTCCTGTATCCCTAGCGGACTAGGTCCTTTAAGGCTCTTATGTGGATGATTTACTTTTATGTGGATGGAATTATTTTATGTGGATGATTTTAGTGTACCTTTAGAACTTTGATACTTTCAAATAAAGTCCATTTAGGAACATCGTCACTCCACAGAGATATTGTAATTCACTGCATTTTTAAGATTCTGCATTCTGTAATTTCACTGACTATCTGCATATTGTAACTCACTGATAGTCCAGCTCTCTTCGATGTGAACTGCCTAGAAAATTCTTAAGAAAATTCTTAACAAATTGTATTCTGTAATTCGCTCTTTTTGCTAAAAGGGCCCCTCTGAAATTCTTAACAAACTGTACATTGTAATTCGCTGCATTTTTTAAAGTTTCTTCATACTATAATTTCACTTACTATCTGCATATTGTAACTTGCTGATTGTCCAGCTCTCTTCAATGTGAACCGCTAAGAAGTCGCACGATTATGGCGGTATAGAAGAATAAAGTTATTATTATTATTATAGATTCATTGGCATTCATTTCATTACCATTTTAAGCTTATTTACCCCCTCCCCCCCTCCCCCCGCCACCTTATTTACAAAAGCGTAGAATGGTGTTTAGTGCCAGCCATGGCAGTAAAAGCTCCAAAGCTCATAAGAATTCTATAAACTTCGTATCTGTTACCGCCGTGGCCAGCGCTAAAAACTGCACTATGGTTTTGTAGAAAGGGGGAAGGGGGCTAGTGTTTTTTGTGGCTTCCTGCACAATGATTTTGTAATGTTCCTTATGAATGCATGTTACATATGTGAAACAGTGTTAACCACAGGTATTGATTTGCTTGTATATACAGTAAATTGCAATTTCAGTGTGACTCTGCTGCTATTTGGATCTTGTATCTTTGATATTTAATACTTTTATTTTAATTGTATATTTGTATTTGTTAATGAAGCAAAAAAAAAAAAAAAATGGCTATTTGGATATGTATTAGTGATGGTTAGTATTTATTAGGCTGAGAAACAAAAGGAATCACACTCTGTATGTGAGAAAATCCAAAAGGAGCAAAAAGATGACACCACTCTGGATGTGAAAATTATTCAATCATTTATTGCTCCGTGCAAGGTCATGCAAAGTACTTCATTCATGCAAATTCACTCCTTTTCATGCAGAGTCGCTCACAAAGCCACTCAACAGGGCTAATATTTTAACACCATGAAGTTGGCTTCCTCTGTCAAAAATTATAAAGACTAGGGAACACTCGATGAAGTTACAGGGAAATACTTTTAAAACCAATAGGAGGAATTTTTTTTTTTTTTCACTCAGAGAACACATTGCCAGAGGTTGTGGTAAGAGTAGATAGCGTAGCTGGTTTTAATAAATGCTGTGTATCTCAGCAGTATCCTCATTCAATAATAGGTTCATACAAACTTCAGATGTTAAAATACTTTCTATAATATATCTCTACAATTCATTCATCATTTTTTTAAACTCTTCTTATTTTTCATTAGGGGAACAGACCTCAGTGGCTACATCTGCACAAGATCAAGTCTGTTAAGTGCAGATTTCAAAACGTAGCTGGCCTCCTCATCGGTCATATCCCTACTCCTCCTTATTTTAAATATTCTTAACTAGCTGATGCCCCGGCGTTGCACGGGTATTTAATTATAGCAATAACACTGTAAATGGATTCAAATAAAGATACTTTATAGTGGTGAATGAAATTATTTTTTTACAGCTTTATAAAAAGTACAATATTCAAATTATAATGTGAAATATTTGACAAAATGAATACAATACAACTAACACAAAACTTGATTATAAACAACATTTTTAGTTTCAACTCCAGGAGCAAGAACATATAAATTCTTGGGTGAACCCACCCTTGAGCAAGCAACATAGAGTTGACCATGGGAAAAACAGGGGGATCTTAAATCCACTCCACAGTATGTAATAGTCTGTCCCTGTGATTTGTTGATTGTGATAGAGAATGCAAGTCTCACTGGAATTTGCAAGCTCTTAAACTGAAAAGGAAGATGTGTTGCAAGTTTCTTTCAAATCGGGCAAGCCGTTTTTGCGTTGGCAGCTTTTTACATTTTTGCCATTGACATGAATGGGTGAAATCTGATTTTATGTTTGTAGCTCCGCCCACGTGTGCAGGAGGGCCGCGAGACCCCCAGAACATATCACCCCAGGTAGTGAGGGATCTGCATACCAAGTTTCGTTCAAATCGGGCAAGCCGTTTTTGCGTTGGCAGCTTTTTACATTTTTTCCATTGACATGAATGGGTGAAATCTGATTTTCTGTTTGTAGCTCCGCCCATGTGTGCAGGTGGGCCGCAAGACCCCCAGAACATATCACCCCAGGTAGTGAGGGATCTGCATACCAAGTTTTGTTCAAACCGGTCAAGCCGTTTTTTAATAACTGTGAGAATGGCAGCTTTTTACATTTTTTCCATTGACATGAATGGGTGAAATCTGAATTTATGTTTGTAGCTCCGCCCATGTGTGCAGGTGGGCCGCGAGACCCCCAGAACATATCATCCCAGGTAGTGAGGTATCTGCATACCAAGTTTCGTTCAAATCGGTCAAGCCGTTTTTGCGTGATCGCGGCACATACACACGCACATACATACACACATACATACCTCCGATTTTATATATTGTGGCTCAGAGTCCAGTTCACCTGCATTGGTTCAGGTAGGTCAGAATCCTCACCAGCACAAGACTCTTGGAAGTCCATAAGTTCCTCAGATTGAGTCAAACCCTCTGGTTGTTCAACCTCATCCAGCTCCATAGGTTGTGGCTCTCTGTCCCTGTTTGGCTCGTCAGGGTCCCTAGGGAGGCAAAGCCTAAACTTCCTCCCTAACCGGCTTCTTTCCCTGTTGTCAGGGCCAGGCTTATATACTCTGGGGAAACGCCCTGTTGTATCAGCCCTGGCAGTATTCCAAGGGCCTCTTGGGCTCCCCCGGTGGTCCATGAAATTATTTAATTCAGATCCAACCTGTTCTTTACCAATTCCTACCCGGGATTTCGGTTTCCCCTCTTTTCCCTTTATCTTGACTGGGACCTGCGCTGGAAGAATTCCTGCCTGGTCACATACCCCCACCCTTAAATGGTGCTTATCCTTATAAGTTTGTAAAAGAGAGAAGATCAAAAGAGAGTAAACAAAATTTAGCATCATTTATGTCTCCTATTTCGAAACTTCTTCTCCTCTGGTCGAGGATCAGAGCATAAATTCTCAAAATCCTCTGGCCAGTGGAGTACAGCGGGTTCAGGGCTCTTGGCGGTTTGTTGGTTACAAGCTTTTACCACTTCTAACCCTTCCACCCTTTCTGTGATGGCCGTGAGGACCTGTGCTATTTCCTCAACCCGCTCTTGGATTTGGTCCTGCAAATTATTCACACTGCCCCCTACACGTTTCACTGAGTCTTCCACTGACCCCAACTGGACGGCTTGCCGTTCTAATTGGGTCTTGTTACTATGACTCTGTTTAGCCAAACTGCCTGGCTCTATCCCTTCTGGTCTCCATGTAGAGTCGTGGGTTCATATCCCACTTCTGACACCAATCTATGTGACCACCAGCACAACCCTGAACAGGATTATGTTGCAATTCTGATGGCTACACTAAACAGCACCTAAGCGTGTGACCCGGCCTGGAGACACCCTGCAGGATCGGATTTTCAAAAGTAAAAAAAAAAACACCACAAATAAAGTTCCAACACAGGGACAGTTTATATAAATAGATCTCTTTACTTAATCCTTCCAATCAGGTAAGTAATACTCCCATCGATTCAGAATTGCAGACAGAAGTCTGTTTGTGGCTCAGAGTCCAGTTCACCTGCATTGGTTCAGGTAGGTCAGCATCCTCACCAGCACAAGACTCTTGGAAGTCCATAAGTTCCTCAGATTGAGTCAAACCCTCTGGTTGTTCAACCTCATCCAGCTCCATAGGTTGTGGCTCTCTGTCCCTGTTTGGCTCGTCAGGGTCCCTAGGGAGGCAAAGCCTAAACTTCCTCCCTAACCGGCTTCTTTCCCTGTTGTCAGGGCCAGGCTTATATACTCTGGGGAAACGCCCTGTTGTATCAGCCCTGGCAGTATTCCAAGGGCCTCTTGGGCTCCCCCGGTGGTCCATGAAATTATTTAATTCAGATCCAACCTGTTCTTTACCAATTCCTACCCGGGATTTCGGTTTCCCCTCTTTTCCCTTTATCTTGACTGGGACCTGCGCTGGAAGAATTCCTGCCTGGTCACAATATATAGATTCATAATTTATACTATAAGTTATTTTTATGCAATAAATTAGTTTTTTTAACTTAGCTTTTTCATTGCGCTTAGGCAGTTAAACGGGACTCCGACATGGATCCACGTTTCGCAGGTACTGTTTCAAGGAGATGCCGCAATATTCAGATCCGCTGCCAGCTTCGAGTGAATGAGGATACTGCTGAGATATACTTTATGAACCGGACCTCATTATAATTGGACTTTAAAACAAATAGCCATTAACAGATATTTAATAAATGCTGGTCATGTTCAAGGGAGGTTAGCACACTAATACATTTGTTATACTACTCTGTTTATTGGCAACCTATATGGGACATTACTAAAATTAAGAAATCACTTACATTAGATGTTATAGTACTGGGCCATTTAGGACTTCAGCAGCCAGTATCTGAATACTATTCTAAATTGCTAAGAATTTTAATAATAATAATAACTTTATTTTTATATACTGTCATACCACAAACAATTCTAAGCGGTTTACAATGGAAGAGACTAGTCAAATAGATGCTGGCACTGTCATCTCGATATAGGGACACTGGATCATCTGCTGTTCTATTGTCCCCCGATACTTAAATTCTGGAGATCCATACGGGGGCAAATCAATATGGTATTGGAAGTTTCACTGCCACTGTCATATGACATTGTGTTGTTTGGAGCTCTTTTAATACCCAAGAGTCCAATTGATGCAAATAAGAATAGATTACTTTTAATCATGACAGGAGTTGCTATGCAGTTAGTCACGAAAAATTGGGATAGGCTAAATTATAACTTTTGGTGGGAAACCTTATGCCAAGTTTATAAGTTTGAACGTATGATTTTGTTACAATTGGGACACTATAATAATTTGAAGGCGGTTTGGGATCCATGAACAAAATTTTGTAAGAATTGATTATTTGTATTACCCTTTGATTTCTGAAGAAAGGTTATACATTTCCAGGATGGGTGGGTGGGGGAGGGGGATATGTACTTATCTTGTTATTTGATTGGAATGAATGCTGTTTTATTTTTGTATCAATTGTTGTTTAATCTGTTGCGCTTTGTGTTGGCTGTTAAAATGAATAAAGAATTGGAGGGGGGGAGGGAATCATTTTGTAAAACTGGAAGGATACTTCAAGGGTGGAATATATAACCTGGTGGAATACTGTTTGTCTAACTGCCAAATATGAACATGTTGCTGCAGAAAGATTAAATGGGTTAAATAAATTTAATAAAATATGGGAGTCATTAAAATCGTACAGTCACGCGCCTGCTAAACCATGATGATTCAGCTGAACAAGGTGTACATCCATACTGTCCTTTTCGTTGCATCTATGATAGCATTATTGATTAATTGTTAATTGTCATCATATCGCAACACTTCTCCCTCCGCATCCACGGGAGTTAGAGGTAGAGCCAGCCTGCGAATATTAAAAAAACACAAATAATATTTGGGCCCGTTCTGCCCCTAACCCACGCTTCCTCCTGGCTATTTTAAGCCCTGTAAGCCCCCCCTTAAGCCTTACCTGGTGGTCTAGCGAGTTTTGGGGGCAGGAGCGATCTTCCCACGCTTTTGCCCCATGTAGATCGCTCATAGGAAATGGCTGCCTTGACTACAGGAGCTCAAGAAAGCCATTTCATATGAGCGATCTGTATGGGGCAGGAGCATGGGAAGATCCAAAAACCCGCTAGACCACCAGGTAAGGCTTAAGGGGGGGGGGGGGGCTTACAGGGCTTAAAATAGCCTGAAAAATTAAAATGGTTTTTTTGTTTTAAAATCGCGAATAACCGAATCTGTGGATGCTGAAACTGCGGATTCGGAGGGGGAAGTATATATTGTTTTGCTTCTTTTTTTTTTTCTTTTCTCATACATTTGACTCATGTTATCTTATACTGTTGTATTCATTTATGTATGATCTATTTAAATGTCAATAAAAATTATTGAACTCAAAAAATGAAAGGTTTGGACAATTTCCTGGAGGAAAAGTCCATAGTCTGTTATTGAGAAAGACATGGGGAAGCCACTGCTTGCCCTGAATCGGTAGCATAGAATATTGCTACTCCTTGGGTTTTGGCCAGGTACTGATTACCTGATTGGCCACTGTGAGAATGGGCTACTGGGCTTGATGGACCATTGGTCTGACCCAGTAAGGCTATTCTTTTTTTTTAAGTCAAGGTTTATTTATTGAAAATTTTTGACAAAAATATATGTACAATCATATGAACTAGAAACAAGAGTTATACAAATTATTCAAGTAATGGTTAATGCAAAGGAACAACTTAGCGAAACAGTGTCATCATATGAAATGGTACAGTCAATACTTGTAGAACTCATATTCATACAAAAGATGAGGATATGTCGGTAGCATGAATCAAATTGAAATAAGATAGAAATCAGTGTTCTCCCCAGGGCCTTTCAGCCGGGCGCTCCGCCCAGCTAATTTAGATGAGCGCCCAGCTGTAATCTCGATGGCAATCCTGCTGCTGCTGCCGCCTTCTGCTCAACATTAATGTATTTTTACTTTTTTTTACTTTTTTTTATCAATTGTATTTCTAACCCTTATCTTACCCTATGTCATGAATATACAATATTATGTATTAGTTTTCACCCAATGTTATTATTTAAAGTTTGTTTTGTACTGTATTGTCCTTATTTGACTTTATTTAATATGTTCATCGCTTAGAATTTGATTAAGCGATTAATCAAGAAAAATAATAAACTTGAAACTTGACATGTGTCACTGTTTCTGTGGTGTTGCATTGTATGCAGAGTCTGGTTTCTTGGTTCAGTTTAACTTTTGACTACATATTTCTATTTTTAATTTGTGATTATTCCATATTGGGCGAGGGTGTATCTGTGTTCTGTGTGTATGAAAAGGACATGGCTTTCTGTTAGCATCGACTACAGGATCAATTGACTGTGTAGGATCTGGTTTGTTTAGTTTTACAATGCGTGTGTTGGTGTTCTAGTGCTCACTGCAGTGTTTAAGATGCTGCCTTTTCCTAGATGCACCCTTATTGTGTGACTCATGGATTATTACTAAAAATATATTTTTTTATATAGAGGAGGGGGTTGTTAAAAAAAATGATTAGCACTGGCTGTCATATATACTAGGTACACCACTGGATTTAATGACTCTATTCTAACTTTACTGTTGACATAGGTGTTGTCCCCCCCAACACACAGATACACATTATAAAGAATTAAATTAAAGTTGTATTATCATCAAGTAGCTTTCAAATGACATTATAAGCAAATAAAAATAAAATATTTTTAATACATTGCTAATTATTACCTGCATCTTTACCTATACTGTTTTGCCCTAGCTCTTACTTTGCAGTATAGCAAAATAAAAAAGAAGCAGATAAAGATCAATCACACAGGTGCCCTTCAAGGCTCAGTAACACCTCTCCATAAATTATGTGGAAGAGGTCTGGAAGTGGGGATAGCATCTATTTCATATCCTCAGTGAGACCTCAGGAAGGAACCTAGTGATCAAAACATTATTAGAGGTGTTGTACAGCCATTTCTTGTATGACTGGATGAGCTATATTTATCTTTTTTTTAGTTGTTTAAATTCATGCAGAAATAAATGGTTAGATTGAACCTAATGACTTCATTAACGCATTTCCCTTTTTTTAAACCTCTATACTATTTGAAAGAGGGTGAATATCTAATTATTCACTTCTAGAATTGGATACTTCTTAAATTTAGTAAAAATATTCTGGCACAAGTGTCAAACCTTAAAAAAGGAAGTCATATCGAGCATTGGAAAATAATAATAATTAACTAATAAAAATAATATACATTTAA
The DNA here is from genome assembly GCF_902459505.1 of Geotrypetes seraphini. Taxonomy (NCBI): domain Eukaryota; kingdom Metazoa; phylum Chordata; class Amphibia; order Gymnophiona; family Dermophiidae; genus Geotrypetes; species Geotrypetes seraphini. The sequence goes on along the minus strand of NC_047085.1, from coordinate 469,479,518 downwards.
TTTTCCCCACTACCAAATTTCCCCGCCCCGCCCCACCCCACCCAGCTACTTTTTCATGCCACCCGGCTGGAAAAAATTTCTGGGGAGAACACAGAAATGAAACTATACATAAAAGAAAAATACAAAAAAGAAAAGCAGTAGAAAGGAGCGAGGATATTAAGAAACAGAAACATGTAGATATATTTTCAATGAGTTCCATTTAATCTTAAATTGAGAAAACCTATTGGTGGATTTGGCTAAATAAGCTTTGGTTCTATAAGTGAGACAGACTAAATTCCACCATTGTGAATGGGAAGCTTTAGAAAGGTCTTTCCAAGAGCCAATGAGAATTTTCAGAGCTAAGGATAGCAGAATGCCCATAAGGAAAGCATCATCTTCTGCAAGTGTGTTCGTCAGGGCAGAGGATTTCAATAACAGCATTTGATAGGTTAAAGCAGTGGTCTCAAACTCGCGGTCCGGGGGCCACATGCTGCCCGCCACGTACTATTTTGAGGCCCTTGTTCATGTCTCTTTTGCTATAAATTACAATATTATTATCAAGACTTGGAAAGATTTATAAACTATAAAGAGTTTTACCTCATGCAAAATTGTCATTTCTTTAATAAGACATTAACTATTTTTTCTGAGGCCCTCCAAGTACCTTCAAATCCAAAATGTGGCCCTGCAAAGGGTTTGAGTTTGAGACCACTGGGTTAAAGCAATATTAATGTGAAAAATGGAGCAAACTGTGTCCAGAGGTCATTCCAAAAGGAATGTATCATGGAGCAGGAAAAGAGGAGATGTTTCAGAGAACCCACTTCTCTATGACAGGTCCAACAGTTTTTTGAGTAAGAAGGATTAATGTTATGGGATTTTATAGGGGTCCATTGAGCTCTATGTAAAAGGAAAAACATGCTCTGGAGAAATGAGGCTGATCTGGAGGTATGAAAGGTGGATCTAAAGATATGTGACCAATCTTCTTTAGAGATGGACATTTCCAGATCCAGTTCCCAAGATTTTTGGAGGGTGAGGGTCAGGTTGGGGAAAAAATTTTTAAGAAGTTTGTAGAAATGAGAGGCAGTGTGGCCGATAGCTAAAAATTGTTTTGAGAGGGTTAAGAGAGTGGGGATAGAGTTGGAGACAGAGGTATTGAAACCTGATTTTTTAATGGAGGATCTTAACTGTAACCATTGGTAAAACTGTGTGTCAACAAGTGAAAAAGATGTCATCTGTTCATTGAAGGTGAGCCAAGAACTGTCAGGATGACAGATGGATTCTATAGTCCAAATGTGTTTAGTAAACCAGGCAGGCCATGAAATGGGTTTTTTATCTATTAGGAATTGACGATTGTTCCATAAAGGGCAGTAGGCAGATTGACGCCAGGGTATATCTAGGCGTGTATCAAGGTCTGTGAGGATCTTATGAGTAGTCAGGGAGAAGCGTGAGGTGAGAGTGGAGCCCAGAAGTCTGAGCAGCGGATAGGGTTGCATATAGGCTATTTCCAAGTGGAGCCAGTTGGGTATATCAGAAAAATTAGGTGAGGAAAGCCATTCCGCTCCTTGCCGTAAAATGAATTCTTTGTGGTAGCAGTAAAGGTCAGGAAAATTGACACCACCGAGATGTTTAAGAGCTTTCAGTTTTTGAAGTGAGATTCGGTGTGGTTTGTTATTCCAAAAAAAGTGGAGCAGTAGAGTTTCTAATTGTTTATAGAGGGAGATAGGAAATAAAAGGGGGAACATGTTGGAAATATAAGTAATCTTAGAAACCACCATCATTTTCAAAGTGTCAAGTCTTCCCCACCAGGAGAGGTGTAGAGGGGACCATGAGGCTAAGGTATCTTTTTATTATTTTATTCAATTTTTTTCTATACCGTTCTCCCAGGGGAGTTCAGAACGGTTTACATGAATTTATTCAGGTACTCAATCATCTTTAACCTGAGTGAGAAGTTTGACAGAGATTGCTTGTGCGGACAATTTAATATCTTTATCAAATGGTAAACCAAGATATTTTATGCCTGAGGTAACCCAAGTAAAAGGGTGGGAGGTAGTGGTAAAGGGGATACAAGAATCGTTAAGGGGCTTAATTTCGGACATCGCAGAAAAAGAGGAAATTGAGTGAACCAGAGAAGATAGAGATGATTGTGGATCAGTTAGATACAATAAAACATCGTCGGCATAAGCCGATACCTTAAATTCTATATTGGCAATTGTAATACCCTTAATATTGGGAGATTGTCGGATGGCTGCAAGAAGGGGCTCTAGGGCAAGGTTGAATAACAGCGGGGACATAGGTCAACCTTGTCTTGTCCCTTGGTATAGGGTGAAAGGGGGCCGAAGTGTCATCATTAACTATCAATTTGGCAATGGGATTATTATATAGTAGAGAGATCATATGAATAAAGAGCTGGGGAAGACCAAAGTGAGATAAGACACAAAAAAGGTATCTCCACTCCACCCTGTCAAAAAGCCTTCTCAGCATCGAGAGAAACAATCACTGACGGCTGCGTGTCCGACAGGGTGGAGTGGATTACATGACATAAAAGCCTGGTATTGTCAGCCCCATATCTTCCTTTTAGGAAGCCCACTTGGTCTCTATGAATCAAACTAGACATAACTTTTTCCAATCGGAATACCAAGAGTTTAGCAAAAATTTTATAGTCCAAGTTCAATGGGGATATGGGAATACCCTATCAGCTCTCTTTCATACAGTATGTCATTTGATTATTTCCAGTGCTATTTCATGCCTCAGGTTCTCAATTGGATTCAAGCCTGATGACTGGGTTATCCAAGTCAAGGGTAAAGATCTTCTTCCAGTCAACAACTGCTTTTGCTCGGGCATGAGGCATTGTCATCCTGGAAAATGTTTCTCAAATTTTTCCTTGGCATTTACCGTAAATTGAGTTGTAGATGCCCCACCACCATTTGCTAGGAGCCCCAAACCAAGATCTTCAATGGATGTTTGACATCTATTGTCCCAGGTACAAAAACTTGGATTGTAAACTCACTAGGGACAGAGAAAAAACCATACTGTAGGAAGCCTTCTTAAAGGGGCTAGAGCTGTATTACTCTCAGGCAGAGTGCTCCTTCCTCCTCCCCTTGTTTAAGCCTCCCTCAGCCACTGGATCCCTAATCAATAACCTACCCCCCCCCCACACACACACACACTAAAGACCTATCCCAGCCAATTCCTCACTGCTAGTGCAAAAAGACAGTGTCATTAAAAGGATGCATGCTTTGCTTATAGTGTTCATTATTATAGGCAATTGCAAAAAAAAAAGTAATTTTTTCTGCTCCTTTTCAGTTGTCACTGACATGTGTATCCCCATCTGTGGATTGAGTTTTGATAGAGAATAATCTGTGTGTTTTAAGCAGACTGACATTTTGTTCTGTGTGATTCTCTGTCAGTTCTTTATAATGTCATGTTGGTGAGACAGAACAGGCTGTCAGCAAATGTGTCAGTTCCTCTTCTGCATGGCAACTGGGGCTATGAAGAAGGGGAGGGGAGTTTTCTGAAGAGGGAAATATCAATGGATGTTTCTGTAGCTCAGAAGAGTAAGTTGTGTGATCTCTGCAAGAGTGTGCAGATCACAGATGATAGAGGGGTGAAGGATTTTGAGAATTTTTTTTGTGTGATCTCTGATGACAGGCGTTAGCAGTGGCATATCTAGTATATGTGATACCTGGGGCCAATCATTTTTTAACACCTCCCCCTCTATATTAATTAAAAAAATATATTTTTAGTAATAATTCACAAGTCACACAAGGGTGTACCTAGGAAAAGGCAGTATCTTAAATACTGCAGTGAGCACTAGAATGTCAATACACCTGTTGTAAAACTAAATCGGATTAATAGAGATCGATCCTGCACAGTCAGTGCTAATAGAAAACCATGTATTTTTCATACACACAGAACACAGATATACCTTCACCCAGTATGGAACAAGTAATCACAAACTAAATATGTAGATAAAAGCAAAACTGTACCGCCAAGAAGCCAGACTTTGCATACAATGCAACACCATAGAAACAGTGACACATGGCCCCTAATACTGTGCAAAATATAAAGATAGCAGATGTAAATTTTTTTTAAAAAATCAAATAACAATCACTTTACAAATTAATAAATAGAAATAAAATAAAAAAATGGAAAATAAGAAAATACCATTTTATTTGACCAATACATTTTTCAGTTAGCTTTCAGAGGCTAAAACCTCCTTCCTCAGGTCAGTATAGTATATTGCAGTTACGATATCCTGTCCTGACCTGACGAAGGGGGTTTTGGTCTCTGAAAATTAGTGTTTATATTAGTCCAATAAAAAGATTACCTTATTTTCATTTTCTATGTATAAATGTTCATCAATGCAGCTAACAATATTATAAAACAAACAAAAAAATTTTTTCTACCTTTTGTAATTTCTGGTTTCTGCTTTCCTCATCTTCTCTTCACTCTTTTCTTTCCATCCAGTCTGTCTTTCTCACCCTTCCATGCAGCATCTGTCCCTTCCATTCACTGCCCTCTCTCTCTGCCACTTCCATCCACTATCCACCCTCTCTCTCTCTACCCCTTCCATCCGAAGTCTGCCCTCTCCCCTTTCCATATGGCATCTTCTATTTTCTATGCCCCTTCCATAAACTGTCTATTCTGTGCTCCTTCTTTCCTTTATGCATGATTCATTTCAGCTTCAAACCCTCTCCATTTTTCTCTGTCTATACCCCCTCCCCCATGCTGGCATCTCTCTCGTCTCTTCTCCTTTCCTTCCCACCCCACCCCTTGGTGATCATGAACAGCTCAGAGAAGGTTATCATGCTGCTGTACCAGGCCATGGTACGCCTTCACCTGGAGTACTGCGTCCAACACTGGTCACTGTACATGAAGAAGGACACAGTACTACTCAAAAGGGTCCAGAGAAGAGCAACTAAAATGGTTAAGGGGCTGGAGGAGTTGCCATACAGCGAGAGATTAGAGAAACTGGACCTCTTCTCCCTCGAAAAGAGGAGATTGAAAGGGGACATGATCGAAACATTCAAGATACTGAAGGGAATAAACTTAGGAGATAAAGACAGGTTGTCCACCCTCTCCAAGGAAGGGAGAACGAGAGGGCGCTCTCTAAAGTCGAAAGGGGATAGATTCCGTAAGAACGTAAGGAAGTTCTTCTTCACCCAGAGAGTGGTAGAAAACTGGAGCACTCTTCCGAAGTCTGTCATAGGGAAAACACCCTCCAGGGATTCAAGACAAAGTTGGACAAGTTCCTGCTCAACTGGAAAGTACGCAGTTGAGGCTGGGCTCATTTAGAGCACTGGTCTTTGACCTGGGGGCCACCGCTTGAGCGGACTGCTGGGCACGATGGACCACTGGTCTGACCCAGCAGCGGCAATTCTTATGTTCTTATCTGTCTACTTCCCTCCCTCCCATGTGCTGGCATCTCTCCTCTCCTTCCCTTCCATTTCTTCCTCCCCTCCATTCTCTAGCATCTCTTCTCCTTCCTTTCCCCCTTCCCTCCTTTCCCCCTGGTCTGGCATCTGTCTGATTCCCTCCCTTCCCCCAATACCCTGGCATCTATTCTTCCCCCTCCATGGTCTGGCATCTCTATTCCTTCTCCCCCCCCATTTCTGTTCCCCCTTCCCCATGGTCTAGCATCTCTATCCTCTCCTTTCTCTGGTCTTCTTTCTCTTTTCTTCTCCTTTTCCCTCTCCCCCTCATCATCTCCCCCTCCCTCCCTACTCTCTCTTTCTTTCTTTCTCTGTCACCCCCAGAAAACTTGCCTTTTATCATGAGCAGCGGCAGTGTTCACAATTTGCTGCTCTTGCTGGCATCAGGCCTTCCTCTCTGCCGGATCCTGTCTACTTCCTGCACCTGCTAATAGAGCCACCCTCCCCCCTCTGAATCCAGGAAACACTCTGGAGGGGGGGTTTAAATATGTAATAACATAGAATATGTTTTCATAATTCTTTTGTTGCAAATAACAATTCATCTCTAATACATACAAGTACTTTCCATTAAGTTGTAAGCCCATAATTGTTTTTTAGAAGTGAAATAAACAATGGGAGGATTAAGGGGAATCACTCCCTTAATCCTTCATATCAAAGCCTGGCCAGAACAAGCACTTTATAAAGTCTGTGCATGCCTATGAGCTAGTGCAAATATGACTGGGACTTTCTTTTTATTTATTTTGCAGAGACTTCCATTCCCTATATAAGATAGAGAATACCTGTGTAGATTTTGCCTCTCCCCAACCCACACTCCATTGAAATTTCTGTTCTTTGGGTTCTCCATGTTTAAATAACAGCTTTCTGAAATCACCATTTTGATATATATGTGATCTCCATAGGTGAATGTGGAGCTCATTTTAAAATAAAGGCCCAAGTGAAATTATGTGGGTTTTTGACTAAGTGCAGAAAATTTTTGCACTTACTGGGACTCTTGCAGAAAATTTCCTGCATGATTATAATGGAGTTGACATGCTTTACCATGGGTTTGCAATGTAGAAAGGGTCTGAGTCTAAGTGGCAGAAGAAAGGGTTGGTATTTATAAGAGTACAAACATCACCTCCATGACTATCTGGGCTAGGTGTATGTGAGAAAAAGTACCCTCCATGACATAGGGCAGCAGCTGAAACAGAGGCTTCGGAGCAGATCCAGGTCTCAGTTAGTGCTAACAGTTCTAGGATAAAGAGGTCATGGATGAAGGTAAGCTTGTTGGAGATAAGAGTGGGCATTGCATAGGGTATATGATAAGGGCGGAGAGGGGGAGGAGTGGAACAGAAATAAGATTGGTTACATTGCAGTGTGATTGGAAGGACCGGTATTAGGATTGATGTCCTCTGCAGAGAGCAAGAGAAGGAGTAGGAGAATACGAATGAGTATGAAAGATGCATGAAGGGCTGTGCCATTGTCGAGATGCATACAGGTAGAGAGGGGATGGTTGAATGAGAGGGAGAAAGTGTAGTGGCTGTAGGGCTGAGAAAAGGGTGGGGGACAAGAGGGGAAGGTGAGGTGGTGAAAAGTGAGTGACATAGTGGGGGGGTTAAGAGGTTTGGGATGGGGAGAGGGAATGGAGAAGGTCAGTAGAAGGAAGAGAAATTGGTGTACAGGAGTAGTGCTGCCTGATTCGCGAATCAATTCACCGATTCACTTCGGGTGAATTGATTTGAATCAATTTGTTTTGGGAAATAAATCAAACTTACCGATTCGTCTGCCCCCTTGCTACAGACCCATTCGGGCTTTCCCTCTGCCACCGGAGTCCTTCCATCTAATATAACATCAGAAGCAAGGACTCCGGTGGCAGAGGGAAAGCCTGAATGGACTCTGCGTGCAGATCAGCAGCAGCAAGGCTCTCTCCTCCCTGGCCAGAAGTATTTCTCCTATCCTCCCCGGCCAGGCAAGAGTGACGGTAGCTAATGTGATTCACTACCCTGCCGCTATTCCGGGCGTCTTCTCTCCATTCGGCCGCCCAAGCGGAAACAGGAAGTTTTAACTTAGGGCGGGCCGCAGTGAACATAAGAATTGCCGCTGCTGGGTCAGACTGGTGGTCCATCGTGCCCAGCAGTCCGCTCGCATGGCGGCCCTCTTGTCAAAGACCAGCGCCCTGAGACTAGCCCTACCTGCATACGTTCTGATTCAGCAGGAACTTGTCTAACTTTGTCTTGAATCGCTGGAGGTTTTTTTCCCCTATGACAGACTCCGGAAGAGCGTTCCAGTTTTCTACCACTCTCTGGGTGAAGAAGAACTTCCTTACATTTGTACGGAATCTATCCCCTTTCAACTTTAGAGAGTGCCCTCTCGTTCTCCCTACCTTGGAGAGGGTGAACAACCTGCCCTTATCTACCAAGTCTATTCCCTTCAGTACCTTGAATGTTTCGATCATGTCCCCTCTCAATCTCCTCTGTTCGAGGGAGAAGAGGCCCAGTTTCTCTAATCTTTCGCTGTACGACAACTTCTCCAGTCCCTTAACCATCTTAGTCGTTCTTCTCTGGAGGGAAGGGAAGGTAAATGGAAGGGGAGGACAGAGATGGTAGATGGATGGTTACCACGGAAAAAGAAGAAAACGACAAATGAGCAAGAGACCCTGGCAAGCGAGTTATCAGAAGAGCCTGGGACCAATATGATTTGAAAAATGACCACACAACAAAAGGTAGAAAAAATAATTTTTTGTGATTATAATGTCTCAGATTTGAAACTTGTATCCTACCAGAGGTGGTATTAGACCGCAAACGTGAGCTAGGATTTAACAGAGAGAGGAAGTATTTTTTCTTTATTTTGTTTACACCACAGTGCCAGTGTAGGTAGGAGAGGGCAAAGGGGGTAAAAAGGCTATAAAATAAACCCACCAGGAAGTTTGGAAAAAAATACCCAATTGGGCAGGAAAATCGAATCAAAAAATTGATTCAATAGGCTGAATCGAACTGAAATATTTTTTCCTGAATCGGGCAGCACTATACAGGAATAATCAGGGAGGGGAAGGAGTGAGTAGTAGGTGACTCCTAATTTAACAATGAGAATTGTCCTGGGTATGTTGATGCAAGACAGATTAGTGAGGTTTGTGAAATAGTGGTGGCTAGTCTCATGAGATGAAAGGAAGAGTAAATTGGTAAATTCACTAGGGACAGCCCATGCGTGAAGGGCAGGGCCCTGTGAGTGCCACAGGACAGTAGGGCTAAAGAAGGGTAAAAAAATTTTCAGATATCATGAACCTTTTAACTGCTTCAATGAGATTGGAGGAGGGACTTTGGCAGAGAATGAGTTGTCACAGGTTAGTGTAGGCCTTGGTTTGGTGGATATCTTGTCAGTCAATCAATCTGTGGAGACAGGGAAGTTGTTGTATTAAAACAATTAGCAGAAAAACCAAGATTGTAATTTAGAAGTTACAGAAAAGCATGTAAGAGATTTTCAGATACATTTTCAGAGAGGAGCATCATTATTAGAAAGAGACAGATTTGGACAGTATATTACTCTACAGAGTTCAAAGATAATCTACACAGAAACAGAATGAATGGATGAAACTAGTATGAACCTTTTAACTGCTTCAATGAGGGTGGAGAAGGGACACATTGGAAAAATTGGCACTTTGCAAAATAAAATAATACTCTATAGTGTGGCAAAATAACGCTCAGAATTTAGGAACTTATCAGCACCCCTTCGTCTGTGAGAGATTTAATTTACCTTTTGCTTCTTCCAGGAGCGGATGCCCATTTATTTTAATTAGGGATGCATTTCAATTATAATTTTAATTGTGATTAATCACACAATTAAAGATATATTATTTATTTATGTTTTTCCCCACTGTAAATCCTTGTGACTCTGAGCAAGTCACTTAATTCTCCATTTCCCAGAGCCACAAGGAACTGCAGTAGGAACAAACTAAACCCCTCCCCCTTTTTACAAAACCGTAGTGCGGTCTTTAGCGCCGGGTGTGGCAGCAACAGCTCCGATGCTGATAGAATTTCTATGAGCGTTGGAGCTGTTACTACGATGGCCAGCACTAAAAACCACGCTAAGGTTTTGTAAAAAGGGGAGGGGTAAATAAACAGCACACCTATAATTGTGCAATTAATCATATGATTAATCACAATTACAAATTTTAATCAAAATATAGCTCTAAATAAATTAAGGAATAAAAAATAATGAAAAGATAAGAAATACAACATAAATCTAATAGATGCTGGCATTGTCATTTTGATATAGGGACTTTGGATCATCTGTTATTCTATTGTCTATTGATACTTAGGGCTCCTTTTACAAAGGTGCGTTATGGGTTTTATCGCACGCACCGGATTAGCGCACACTAGCCAAAAATCTACCGCCTGCTCAAAAGGAGGTGGTAGCGGCTAGCGCAGGTGGCATATTAGCGCGCGCTATTCCGCACATTAAGGCCCTTGCAAGCCTTTGTAAAAGGAGCCCTTAATTTTTGGAAGTCGATATGGGGCCAAATTAATGTTGTGCTTGGGTCATCGTTACCACTGGCTTATGAAGCCATAATTTATGGTACTATATTACATGTTAAACCATCTTTGGATCGCAATAAAAGCCAACTTTTCTTAATAATGACGGGAATAGCCATCCAGATGATAACATGTAACTGGAAGAGTTATGATCGACTTAATTACATTTCTGGTAGGCACACTTATGTTCTAGTTACAAGCATGAAAGAATGAACGCGGAATGTTTGGGATATAGTAACGCATTCAAAATGGTGTGGAGCCCATTGACTGCATTATGTATCTTTCCTTTTATCTGATTTCCTTACAGATCCAGAGTGGGTGGGGGGAGGGGAATATATTATTGTTTGCTATACTTAATTTATCTATATTATTTAAATTAAATATGTACTTCTACTTTATTAGTTATGGGGAGGAGGGGGGAGAAAATGATTGCTTTCAAATTATTTGTGTATTTAAAGTGCATTTTGTGAAATGTATATATTTAAATTTATTGTATTGCACTGTTAATATTTGAAAATTAATAAAGATTTATACATTAAAAAAAAGAAATACTACTTACAAATTGACAAAATTACAAATTAGAGAATCTAAAACAGCATGTGAATCTTTGGGGAAAATGAAATAAATTAATAAAATACAGCAGAATAATTTTTGGAGCCAGCTCTGAGCCACCCCCACCTCTCTTCTGCCTCCCTAACCTTACCTGGTGATCTAATGGCGACATGGGACAGGAGAGATTTTCCTACGCTCCTGTCCCGTGAGTTCCTGTGGTCTCACGAGACTACAACGGGAGTTTCCATTATAGTCTCATGGGAACTCACAGCATGGGTGCACAGCACAACTCTGCACAGGGCAAGAGCGTAGGAAGATCGCTACTGCCCCGTATCACCGCTAGACCACCAGGTAGGTTCTGGGGGATGTCCGGGGCAGCGTTTCTCAATTAAAAATCAAGGCTAAAAAAAATTGTGAATAACCAAATTTGCGATTGGGGAAATCGCGAATAGGGGAGAGGGGGGGGGGGCTATAGCTAAAAATAGCCTTACAGTTTTTAGAGCCTGCTTCAGAAATGCAACCCTAATACTAATTACTATTCACCCTGTAAAATGTATATATCAAACTCCCTCCATTACCAAGCAGGTAATCTAAAACCCTAGAAAGAACACATTCATCATGCATTTAGCAAACCAATATTAAGACCTAAAACCCACACAGCCACAACCTGACTGATGGAAAATAGGCAATGCAAACACACCGACACACCCCTTAACGACAGCCATAGATTGGAAAACAGAGCCAACTGGACTTCTACAGATCCCTGCACAGAAACTACACAGTAGCAGAATACCTTGGGCATAATTTACAAAGCATAGACAGACCCTTACCAAGTAAAGGATAAGTAACTTCTAGAAGCAGAAACATGTAAGCAAAAGCTAACCTGGAAACCCCAGACTCTACGTGTAGTGTGTAATACTGGAGAGAAAGAAATGGAAAAGATTTTCTTTTGTACTGTGCAAAAAAAAATAAAGATTTCAGAAATGCACATTTCACAAACCTAACAGAAAACCAAAGACGCCCCACAAAAGAATGAACAGGAAAAACTCTATAATCTTGGAAGAAAGAGGAGAAACATCACCTTAGCAGTAAAGTAGGTTAAATTCCGCTACCACCTCAGAAATGTGAACTGATTAGAGGCAAGACCAGTCTACCCTGTAATTTTATTTTACTGATGTTATTGGGCTGTAAATTCTCTCTTTTGTTGTTTACCATAAGTTCCAAGGGGATAATTTTACAAGAAATTGGAGCATGTAGACCATTGTTTTATGCACTCAAGTGGTTTTTCTAAAATTGTCCAGCGGTATACAGTACATGTGAGTGTACAAACAGGTGAAAGATCACTTGGTTCTGTGTAGATCACCTTGGCCAGAAAATTGATGTTTACAATGGAACTGTGCTCACAGAAAATAGCTTTTATTTTAGAAATAGCCTCTTGAATGCTGCTGAATATCAGCCTGACCCCTTAATAAAATAAACATAACTTGTTTTCCTAGGCATAAAAGGAATTACCTCCCACCCCCGATGTATTACTTTAGCAGTATATGTAAATCTGTCATGTTAATAAAGTTATCTGAATTTGAAACCACATGCAGCTCTCCAGGGTGTATGTTTATACCCTAGCAATTAAAAATGTAGCTTTTCCGAAGAAGCACATATATTTGGCAAGACACACAACCAATAAAAAATTATTCAACAAAATTAGTTGCATCACTTGAGGATTTGCACATAGAAGTAGTGCTATCTAGCTTTCATTTTTTGCTCTGGCAGTATCCCCGACCCTGATGAAGTAACAAAATGCGTTGGCAGGGGCTGGTACAATTATATTTCAAAGCTAAGTCATTTATAGTGCTATAAAATTGCTATAAAACTAAATAATTAAATAAGAAAATGATGAAAGAATCACTTATCTTTAAGGATCAATGAGGAGTGCTGCCATACTGAGGTTACTGCTTGGTTGGCGTTTGAGTATCCTAAAAAGAGTGATTGTTTACATTTGGATTTAACGCTGGTGTATGAAGTATTGGTGACTTATATGTAGCATCTTCTCTAAAGTCCCTTCTAATACATGAAAATATGACTCACACTACGCAGTCCACAGTGGTCGGCAGTCTTTAAACTCCAGCCACCGCAGATTTTTATTCCAGGTATTCAGCGCCAGGCCAGGCCCTGGATACTACTGCTGAATATCTACGTCAGTGGGTTATAAACATTTTGAAGCTGCAGCACACTAAACTCGGGGCTGTGTGGCTGGAGGGCCTCCAGACATGTGCGGTCATCGACGTGATGACGTTACACGCGGCTCATGCATGGAGGCCCTCAAGAGGGGGTCCTGAGCTTGCTAACCCTGGGAGGAGAGGCGCCAGTGAGGAGGAGATATGCCAGCGCTGACTGACTACCTACAGGATGTGCTTCTCGCTGTGAGAGGCATATCCTATAGGTAGGAGTGTGTGGTGCAGTGGTTGGAGCTACAGTCTCAGCAACCTGGGGTTGTGGGTTTAAATCCCGCGCTGCTCCTTGAGACCCTGGGCAAGTCACTCCGTCCTCCATATCCCCAGGTACGTTAGATAGATTGACAGGGAAAATGCTTGAGTACCCGATTGTAAAACCGCTTAGATAACCTTGATAGGCGGTATATAAAAACCTAATAAACTTGAAACTTGTAGTCGGGCATTGCCTCTTCTCCTAACCCGCATCTCATGGCTCACTCTGAATAGTGTGCTGCGGCACACAATTTGCGATACATTGATCTAGGTATAATGCAGCTACCTGCATCTATCTGAAATACTGTTTGTACTGTTTAATGAACAAGACTCCAACTGATACAAAATTCCACTGCGAAATTATTTTTTGGGGGAAAAGTAAATTTGACCATGTATCTCCTTTGCTTTTAACAGTTTCTATAAATTCGTTATTCATTTTTAGACTTACAATATGTGTGACAATAAGTCCAAACAAATCAACAATAAATAAACACTTAATAATCATCAATGATACAAATAATATGCCCTTATCACTCATCCTTCCCCCCATTCCCATCCTATAGTCAAATATCATGTATTATTTTTGGGAAAAAGTAAATTTGACCATGTGTCTCCTTTGCTTTTAAACCTTCATTGGCTTCCGGTCTATCTCAGGATTCACTTTAAATGCGCATGTATTACTTTTAAAATTTTATGTGGTATCTTCATCCCTCTTGTCCCTTTATTATGGAATGCTTATAGATTCTCCTATGCAAGAGGCATCCAACAATTCAAACTCTCCCTTCCTTCAGTGAAAGGAATCAACGGAGTCAAGAATTTCAGTCAATCCTTGGTTTTCAAATTTTTTCAACTATGGTGCGAACTTCCTCTTATTTTAAGGGGTTCTGGTCCTTTTCAACTTTTCGTAAATCTTTAAAAACTATTTTATTTGCTAAACACTTTGGAAACTAGTCATATTAATATTTTCTGATTGTTACTTTTTTGTGTTCAAAATATTTTTATTGATTTCATAGATATAAAATAGAAAGTAGACAACAAAAGGCTTCCGAGAAAGCCCAACAAGAAAAACCAAGTGACAGCTCCTTTCAGTACATCATATCACAATAAGATATATGATCGATATTAAAAAAATAGAAGCAACGAATAATAATGATAAAACAAATACTAATACAGTCTTCTGGTCATAGTACATTGCAAGATAGATAACTAGGATGGCAGGACCATGAATTAAGTATAGTATCATAATGTAGTCGATTACGTAAAGCCATATAGAATACAAAAGCTTAGTAGAATCTGGTATTATAAATGGAGAGAGGGTCACATTGATTCCTGATGATTGTTACTTTTTTAAAGTATTTTTTTAGTTACTGTTAACCGAGTCGAGCTCCTTTTTGGCTGAAGGCCCGGTATACAAAGCTAAGTTTTAGTTTAGTTTAAGAAAAATGATATAGCCTTCATTGAATAACTGTGATATCTGCATCTGACAACCTAATAATTCATTTGCACTGTCTGATTTTTTTTTTGTTTGTTTTAGTTGAAGATAACAGTCTGTCACTAAAGAAGAAGGTAACTCTGCAAGATTTGGTCAAAGGAGAGTTTCAAATCCGTGATCCAGATGCCAAATGGATAAGTGGTAAGTTTTTTTGTGTGTGTTTAAGTTTCTGTTGTTGCTTAGTCTTCCCATGTATCCGTCCATATTCAGGATAATTTTCATAAGAATTTGCTCATATCAGATAAATGGCTATTTATCCAGGTAAATTGGCTGTCTGCAATGTACCAAAGTAGACTGGGGGTCAGCAATGCATGTACTTTACCCAGGACATGAAGTTTATAGACTTGGTGGTAGGGTTAGGTATGGGAAGGCATGTACTGTATATTTCCCAGATTCATTCACTGTCACCAGACATTCTTCAGGAAGATCCGTAGTGCAGCATTCTGGTTTGGTCCTGGAAAAAAACTGATTTATTTTAACTAGTAATATTTTTCAGTGGGCTGTCATGAAATTATTCCAAAGATTACTATGTTCATGAAATTTCATTTTCATAATCAAGCCAGCTTCCTCTCTTTGATGTTAGTGAGTGAGTGAACTTAATTATTATTTACAGAGAGACGCAGGAGGGAGGAGGCCCAGTGGGATTGATAAACACCTGGAGGGTAATATTCTAAAGCAGTGGTCTCAAACTCAAACCCTTTGAAGGGCCACATTTTGGATTTGTAGGTACTTGGAGGGCCTCGGGAAAAAAGAGTTAATGTCTTATTAAAGAAATAACAATTTTGCGTGAGGTAAAACTCTTTATAGTTTATAAATCTTTCCTTTTGGCTAGGTCTTAATAATAATATTGTCATTTATAGCTAAAGAGACATATGATTAAGAAACTGTTTTATTTTACTTTTGTGATTATGATAAACATACGGAGGGCCTCAAAATAGTACCTGACGGGCCGCGAGTTTGAGACCACTGTTGTAAAGGTTGTCTAAAGTTAAATGCTTAACACACTTTAGAAAAAGGGTTTCTGAGAACTGAATTAATGAATGAAATATTTTGGCAGATATCTAAACTGCTACTACTACTACTTATCATTTTTAGAGCACTCTAAAACGAGTTAAATATGATTATTCACATTTCATCACTGCTAGGGAGACCTGAATTGAAGAATAATTGCCCAGGATGATATGCGCTAAGGGCAGTAGTGTAGTGAGGGTGAGAGGCACCGGGGGTAGTGTTGCCCCTGCCCTCTTCTGTGCCCCCACCACGCGTGCATACCCCATTTCCCTCTTTAACTTCTCTGAATCGAGTAGCATTGCCAGTCTGCTGCCCGCACAGAATCTCGGCTCTTCTTCTGATGTCATTTCCTGGTCTAGCGGCCTAACGGGCCCATACCCCGGTAGGCCGAGACTCATGAAACTTAATGGCCCTATTATCCAATCAACCATATTGGCACTAATGATCCCTCCAAATGTATCAAAAGTGACTTTGTGGCTCTGGAAGAGAAGATGAAGCAGTCGGGTACGCAAGTGATATTCTTGTCAATTCTCCCTGTCGAGGTTAAAGGCCAGGGCAGAGAAGAGCTCGCATCCTGAAGATGAATGTGTGGCTGCGTGGATGGTGTTGTACAGAAAGAGAAAAGCTGAACACTGTGAGGGGCTATGGAAGAGAAGGAGAAAAGCTGGATTGGGCGACTGGGGGGGGGGGAGGGAGGAGTCATGGCTAAGAGTTTTCCTAGGCCTTTGCATATCTGTGGGCCAGCGCTGTCAGTGGCTTTGACAAAGCAGAAGTGGGAGTTTTCAACATATATTTAATGCCACTGTGATTTGATAAAGAAATGTAATGCGAGATCCTTTGTTTATGATGTCAAGCAGCAGTAAATTTCTCTTGTAGCATCAAAAGATAACACTGTGTAGGACTTATCTTTATTTATTGAGAATATCATAATTTTTGACGTATAATTTGGTAAAGTTAAATTTAAGATTGAGGTTCTGGAAGTAATGGTTTCAAAAGAATCAAAGGTAGGCCAGGTGGTGGGACAGGAGACCAAATATTTGGAGGTCATTACAGACACACTGAACTGACGTTGAAATCTCTGATTTGCGCAGTACACCAGGCCTGTTCTAATCATTTACATTTCATTAGGCAGTTGAAATCTTTTGCAAAACAAGTGGACTTGATCAGTGTAATTAATTCTTTGATTACAAGCGGAATGGATTATTGCAAAGCATTGCTTGTGGGGCTGTCTAGAAACATTTGCTGCGAAAGAGATGTTTGTATATGCGCAACGCTTAATAGCCCTTCACCGTAGGCAATAATCTATTTAGGAGCTTAAACGAGCAATATGAGTTAACATCAATGGATGCTGCCTTTGGCTGGGAGCAGCAGAGCTGGATAGGCACTGACATTGCCTGTGTCATTGCAGGAAGAGAACCTAACTCTTTTATTTTTAACTTTAGATTGATGCCAGACTGATGTCTCTGCATTGATAATAAGCCAGTCAGCTCTGTCTGGGAGTCCATCAGACACACTACAGCAGTGGTCTCAAACACGCGGCCCGGGGGCCACATGCGGCCCGCCAGGTACTATTTTGAGGCCCTCAGCATGTTTATCATAATCACAAAAGTAAAATAAAACAGTTTTTTGATCATATGCCTCTTCAACTATAAATTACAATATTATTATTAAGACTTAGCCAAAAGGAAAGATTTATAAACTATAAAGAGTTTTACCTCATGCAAATCGTCATTTCTTTAATAAGACATGAACTATTTTTTCTGAGGCCCTCCAAATACCTACAAATCCAAAATGTGGCCCTGCAAAGGGTTTGAGTTTGAGACCACTGCACTACAGCAATTTATTCTTTTCCCCCACGCTGGACACAGCCTAAACAAGTTTAGGGATTCTCTGGCTTCAGCTGGGGGTTAAGTGAGAAAGATGATGTCATTGTTCGTGTCATTAGAGGGGTAGGACCTAAGCTTTTTTTTCTAGTGCAATAGGTGTGTCATTCTGGACAGTGGGTTATTCTCCCCATGCTCACGAGCTGTGCAGACGGAATCCATTCCTGGTTTTCAACCCCCTCCTTCTCCAGAGGGCTCACCTGGCCTTGGTCACACATACAGAGCGAATACAGGACCGCAAACTAAAGTCCTAATATACACAATTGAAACCCTAAGATGCCAGACTCTGCATGCAGTACAACGCCAGGGAAATAGAAACAAAGGCGTTTCGTCTTAAACAGTGCAAAATAAAGACAGCAGATGTAAATTCTCAAAACCGCCATTTTCAATCACTATATTGAAAATAAAATCATTTTTCCTACCTTTGCTGACTGGTGATTCTATTTTTCTGATCATCTTTTCCCAGTCTCTGGTTGAACTTCCTTCTGTGTGCCTTAACTGTGTTTCCAGGGCCTTCAGCAGCCTTGGAGGCTTTCCCTCTGCTACAGCTTCCTGCTCATGCGGGTAAAGGAAGCTGTGGCAAAGGGAAAGCTTCTGTGGCCGCTAAAGGCAGCGTGTTCACTTCATTCACACTGCCCACACCCTAAGGACCAAGTTCATGCAAGCAAAAACATTTTTTCTCAAGCAAACGACTGAGTTGATGTGAGTAAAACTTTTTCGTTACATTATCCTGATGGTATTATACACACTGTTGATTTTTTGATACTGGGGTCATTCATTGGGGGGGGGGGGACATTTTTCTTTTTAAAAAAAATGGGGCAGATATTGTGTGTGTGTAGCACACGCACAACATCTGTTCCATTAAAAAAGAAAAAAAGTCCCAACAGCTCAGTCGCAAGAGGCTGCTTTGGGGCTTCACCTGCCATTCAGCTGTTTGGGCTTCCCTAAACCAGCTCTGTGCATGTGTCAGTCGCTCTCACAGCGACTGATTGGACGGGATTAAGGTGAACCTCCCTGCAAATCATTTGCGTGCAAACTTGTTGGAACATCAATCGCAGTTCCAGTTGACCAAAAAAATCAGCCAACAGCAGCTCACAGGGGCTTAACGACCGTGTTATGTGCATCTAGCCCCAACTGGTGTGCTTGTGGACAGAAGTGAATAGCGGGAGGAGTAGGAGGTTCCCTTTAGCCTGAGGGGACGGGGAACAATATAAATGGGGAATGAGAAGCAGATTATAGGATTTTGGCTATCCTGATCTCCTACCAGAGCCCTTGTACTGAGGGAGACTTTTGGAGTGCTGATTGCCTGTGAGGAGAAAGCCCAAGAGGGTTTTCAGTAGAGCAGACAACAGAGGGAAAAAAGAGGAAATCTAGTGAAGTTCACCGTGATCGAGAAAAAAAGAACTTTACTTTTCTAAGGGGTTGACAGAAGATGACAGAGACTGAGTGTGTGTGGCGCAGTGGCATAGTAAGGGGGGAGCGATCCACCCCAGGCGCCGCCATAGTGTGAGTGCCGGCACCCCTTCCTCTCCGTCCCCCGCATCTTCCCCCTCTTCCTCCCCCCGTACCTCAGTTGCTCACCGCCACGAGCAACACCTTCAACGTATTCTTTGTGACCACGTCGGCTCCTAATGACGTCACTTACGGGTGCCACGTGTAGAAGGGAGAGCCGACGCGGTTTTCGAGAAGCATGTTGAAGTTCTTCGCACAGTGGACAACTAGAGGTTCAGGGAAGGGAAAGGGTGCATGCACGGGGGGGGTCAGGGTAGGAGCAGGGGGTGGTGATGAGGGCGGGGAAGGGACTTCATCGCCCTGGGCGCTTCTCACCTTCGCTATGCCGCTGGTGCAGAGACTTTGCTGAGAAAGGAAAACTGAGAGAGAGCAGACTCTGGGCTGCGCAGAGTCGATGTGGCGCGAATCAGCTTGGTGGTGAAGATAAAGTAGCTCCGGGCTGAGGGAAGAGGGTGAGACCCACGACTGGCTCACCGCGAGCATGAAGGAGTTGTAAGAACAGAGTGGGGAACATAGTGAAGGCGTTTGTGAAGTGATTTTACTATGGATTGCCTTTGAACCAATTTCAACCTATATGCCTGAAAGAGTTCTAACTAGTTCCCGTTTGACTCTACAATCAAGTTTAATGAAAAGTTCCAGTTGTTAATTGCACCTTGGTCTCAGCTCGATTCCTTGATATAGCTAATTAAATAAAAGACTGGGTGTTGTGACCGAGACCCTGGGATTGTGACTCTCATGCCTTCTGGGTTTACCCAGCCCCGGCCTGCGCCCAAGCTTGAGAAATACGAACTGAGAGAACTGTTCTACTATAGAAATTATCTTTTTGTGAGCTCTAGTCGCAGGTGCCCCGACAAGCTGGCCAGAGCCTGCGAACTTTGTGCGGTTTGGGACCAGGGCTACACATATTTTAAAAGCAACCCACGTCGATAATCATACCCTTTGAGATTATTAAGAAAGGAGCGTTATCAAGTGAAATCAATGAATAAATCCAGAACTCCACTTTGTGTATACTCTCAAAATGTGATTATTGAGACACGATAGCTCTAATTTTAAATACACTGCATTTATTTCCTGTGGATTTTGGATTTTAAATGCCCTGTTTACAAAGCCGTAGTAGAACAGCACAGTTCTGTGCTATTTTACTGCTGGATTCAATCATCTACAGTGCTTGGATACTTTTTTTATGGCATTGCTGTCACCAGAAATAATCTGTGTTCCTGGCTTCAGCAGCACCAAGATAGCAGGCCACAAGTCAAACCCACCTCTTTTATTGGGGCTGGTCCACACTGGCAATAAACCTTCCCCATCACTTCAATCCCTTGTAAGAATTCCCCATCCTTGGATCTGCACTAGCATCATTCCACCACCCCAGTCCTCTGCCAGTATTATCCTATGTTTGAGTTTCAGTCCCGCTCAACCTACCACGCACATCCTTCCAGGTATCTACCAAGGCAGTGGAGGGTTAATTGACTAATAAATAATAATAATAACAGTTTATATACCCCAGTATCGTGAAGTTCTATGCGGTTTACAAAAGAATAAAAGAAGGTACAAATTGATTGAACTTAAAAGAGGTGAAAGCAAGTGGTTGATAGGTCAAGAGAACCGTTATTGAGGAGAAAGAGATGTACGGGTCAACTGTCTAGATATTTCAGGAACAGATGTGTTTTTAGGCGTTTCCTGAATTCCTCATAAGTAGTAGGCGAAAGCAGTTGTTCTAGATCTTTACCCCCATAATGCTGCCTGATGTGAGAGAAGGTGTTCATGGTGTTTTTTCAGTTTACATCCTCTAACTGGGGGGGGAAACGAAGTTCGAGTGTGAGCTTCTCTTGTGTCTGTTGGCTGAGAAGGAGAAATGGTCAGTTATGTATTTAGGGGCTAGTCCGTATAGTACTTTAAAACAGAGGCAGGCGAACTTAAACTACTGCAGTGATAGCATGAGATTGCCACTAAGTTGGCCGTTGTGAATCAGACAGCTGCTGATATATTAGCACCTGGGGATTAGTTTCAAGTTTCAATTTTGTTTGAAATACAGGCAGTCCCCGAGTTACAGACGCCCGACATAAGTACGGCTCATACTTAAGAACGGGCTGCGGCTTCATTTGATTTCACTGAGCAGTATTTCCAGTGGTATAGATTCCTGCACATCTCCTGCAGCAGATTCAGGAATGATGCCTGGCCACATTAAGAACAGTGTGTGGTTGTGCATGGTGTACCTTAGAGGGGATCAAGCAAAACAGAAGAAAGAAGAAATTTGCTTCAAAATATAACAATACAAGCAAACAAAAAGAGGCAAATGAGATGTCGTGAATCAACCCAATAGTTACTTTATTAATGCAAATAATAAAAAAGACATAAATGTCTATGGTTGACACGTCTTTCTATGAAAGTCAAAAGTCTAAATTGAGGACCAATCTTTGTGTGAAAGGTCTTCTAAAGTGTCCCGGCTAGGATCCCAGTTTCGGCATTAGAGGATGCCTTCTTCAGGGAATTATGAGATCAGTGTTAGCAAAGAAATGAATTGAACAATCTTGTAAATATAGCAACGGCTTAGCTGGTTTGGGACAGTGTCTTCCACAGTAAAAAAAAATTGCGCCAAAACACGACGGTTGGCCCTTTTGTCAGCTGGGAGCAGAGGAAAGCAGCAAGGATCTTAAAATCTGCATGTTCTGAGTTATATACAAATCCAACTTAAGAACTGCCTGTCTAAGTAGTTTACATCATTTTGATATACAGTAAATAGAAAAGGAAGATTAAAAAATATACCATAAAAACTGGTAGTGGACTTGGGGGAAGGAGATCAGGGATTTATCCCAGGACAAGCAGGCAGCATATTCTTAACGCATGGGTGACGTCACCGACGGAGCCCCGGTAAGGACACTTTTAACTAGAAAGTTCTAGTTGGCCGCACCGCGCATGCGCGGGTGCCTTCCAGCTCGACGGAGGAGAGCGTGGTCCCCAGATTCTTCGTTTCCGCGGAGCGAAGAAGACGCATGTATTTTTCAACGGCCGTTGAAATATCGGATTTTGCCTTCCCGCTCGCGTTTTTGTCTTCCTTTTTCTTCTTTTACCTTCGGGTTTCTTTTTCGTTTTAAATTCCAAAAAAAAAAACAAAAAAAACTTTGTTTTCTCTTTATTTTTCGAATCGGCCCCGGCGGGGCCTGTTGTCACCATACAGGCCTCCGGTTTTGATTTTGCGGAGGCCGTGTTTCCCTTCATGCCCCCTCAGCCGGGCTTTAAGAAGTGCCAGCGGTGTGCACGCCCGATATCTCTCACTGACCCGCACAATTGGTGCCTACAGTGCCTGGGTCCAGAGCATCGGGCTGACACCTGCACCCGCTGTGCTACTCTTAAAAAACGTACATTAAAAAATAGACAGATCCAACAAAATATTCTTTTCGGCACCGGATCTGCCATGGAATCAGCCGCGCCGTCAACGGCATCGCAAAAGTCGGCACCGACTACTTCGACACTGCCTGATCCTTCCTCGGGGTCGCTGGCACCAAGTAAGCCGGCTAAGAAGCCTTCCACTTCCCTTGAGCGCCCTCCTGCCACACCGGCGACGCCGGTCCTCCCGGCATCACGCCGACCCCGCAAACGCTCCGCCCCGATTTTGGTGAGTGCCTCGTCATCGGCCTCCTCATCGCCGGGGCATGGAGCGGCACCTATGGTACCGAAAAAGAAAAAAGCGGTACCGGTGCCCCCTCTGGACGACCGCATTGCGGCCATACTCCAAACCCAACTGCAGGAGCAACTACAACAACAACTCCAGCACTTGTTGCCCACACTGTTGGCCCCACTCCTTTCGGTGCCGGACCGGCCCGAGCCTCGCACCACACCACCTCTGTCGACACTATCGGTACCGTTGAACACCTCCATGCCGGTACTCGCGGCTGAACCACTTCATCCTCCGGTGCAACCACGCTCTGATGCCGACCCTCCCCGACATCGAGACCGACACCAGTCCCCCCGAGACCAGGACCGGCACCGATCTTCCTCCCCCGGTACCGTCTCGATGCGCTCTGGCAAATCCCTCTCTAAGACTCGCCATACTGAGCCATCCGCACCACCGTCCTGTCCCGCGCATACCGACGTCAGGGACCCGGACTTATGGGAAGAATCCCCACCCGGTACCGATGATGAGGCTTCATCAACGGACGAGGAACCATCGATGGTCGATACCAGTTCCAAACCTGAACAGTCCTCATTCACAAAATTTCTACGAGAAATGTCGGCAGCTCTGTCTATCCCATTGGAGTCCGACTCTAAGAAGTCCCAGGCTTTCCTTGATGCCCTGGACTTCGAACAACCCCCCAAATAATTTTTAAAGTTACCCGTCCACGACATCTTACGGGAAACTTTTTACAAAAATTGGGAAAACCCTCTCACGGTACCGGGTGCACCTCGAAAACTGGATAGTTTATATAGGGTCATTCCTATCCCGGGGTTCGACAAACCTCAACTACCCCATGAATCCCTTCTAGTGGAGTCCACTTTAAAGAAAACCCAGGGCTCCAGTGTTTATGCCTCTACTCCTCCTGGCAGAGAGGGCAGAATGATGGATAAATTTGGCAAGCGCCTTTATCAGAATTCCATGCTTGCCAACAGAGCTAATAATTACACCTTCCACTTCTCCTTCTATATAAAGCATTTGGTGCAACAACTCTCCTCCTTCCAAAAGTACATCCCTGAACGCAAGGTCCCGGTTTCTCAACAACAACTTTCCAGTTTGCTCCAACTCAGGAAATTTATGGTGCGCTCCATTTATGACTCTTTTGAGCTGACCTCTCGAGCATCTGCCATGGCTGTTGCCATGAGGCGCTTGGCCTGGCTGAGAGTTTCTGACCTCGATATTAATCACCAAGACCGCCTAGCCAACACACCTTGTCTTGGTGATGAACTCTTTGGGGAGTCCCTGGACTCAACTACCCAGAAACTCTCGGCACACGAGACCAGGTGGGATACCCTGATCAAACCTAAGAAGAAAACTCCTCCTGCTCGCCCCTACAAACAGCAGTCTTCCTATCAATGCAGGTTCTCGGCCAGACCTCTCAACCCGCCTCAACAACAACAGTCTCGCCGGCCTCGTCAGCAGCACCAAACTCAGGCACGTTCACAGTCTCACCCACCGACCAAGCCTCTCCCGCAGTCAAAACCATCTCAGCCCTTTTGACTCTTTTCTCCAGGGCATAGCCAGTCTCCCACCATCCTTGCCTCTTCCTCAGCCGATAGGAGGACATCTTCAACTCTTCCTCAACCGTTGGGAGGCTATCACATCAGACCTGTGGGTCCTCAACATCATTCGCCACGGCTACTCTCTCAATTTCCAGACTCTTCCACCGGACAATCCTCCCATAGAGTCTGTTTCTCACTCCTCTCATTTCCCCCTCCTCCTGAGGGAGGTCCAATCCCTCCTTCTTCTCAATGCCATCAAAGAGGTACCCCCAGACCAAAGGGGTCGGGGATTCTACTCCCGCTACTTCCTGGTTCCCAAGAAGACAGGAGACCTCCGTCCCATCCTCGATCTCCGGAACCTCAACAAGTGTCTGGTCAAGGAAAAGTTCAGAATGCTTTCCCTTGCCACGCTTTACCCGCTTCTCTCTCAACACAACTGGCTATGTTCCCTAGACCTCAAAGAGGCCTACACTCACATTCCAATCCATCTGACTTCACGTCGCTACCTCCGATTTCAGGTACAGCACCGCCACTATCAGTACAAAGTGCTACCCTTTGGCCTCGCATCATCACCCAGGGTGTTCACCAAGTGCCTTATTGTGGTGGTGGCCTTCCTCAGGTCTCACAACCTCCAGGTGTTCCCGTACTTGGACGATTGGTTGGTGAAAGCTCCTACGTCTCCGCTTGTGCTGCAAGCCACACAACACACCATCTCTTTCCTCCATCTCCTGGGGTTCGAGATCAACTACCCCAAGTCGCATCTGCTTCCCACACAGCGACTTCAATTCATTGGAGCAGTTCTGGACACCACTCTGATGAGGGCGTTTCTTCCCGCAGACCGACAACGGACCCTGCTCCATCTCTGTCGTCAGGTGCTCCTTCATCACTCCATCCCAGCTCGGCAGATGATGGTCCTCCTAGGCCACATGGCCTCGATGGTCCATGTACTTCCTCTGGCACGACTCCACCTCAGGACACCTCAGTGGACTCTAGCCAACCAATGGTCACAGACCTCGGATCCTCTTTCTCATCCCATCTCTGTGACATCGTCTCTTCAGCAATCTCTTCAATGGTGGTTGAACTCCTCAAATCTTTCCAGGGGTCTACTCTTTCATCTGCCCCCTCACTCCATGACCATCACCACGGATGCCTCCCCCTATGCGTGGGGAGCTCACCTGGGAGATCTTCGCACTCAGGGTCTCTGGACCCCTCAGGAGCGTCTACATCACATCAATTTCCTGGAACTCAGAGCCATGTTCTATGCTCTCAAAGCCTTCCAGCACCTTCTCTACCCTCAGGTCCTTCTTCTGTGCACAGACAACCAGGTCGCCATGTACTACATAAACAAGCAAGGCGGCACCGGATCTCCCCTCCTCTGTCAGGAGGGCATCCGCATCTGGTCCTGGGCCACGGCCCACAGTCTCTTCCTCAAGGCTGTATATATCCAGGGCGAACAGAACTCCCTGGCCGACAATCTCAGCCGCATCCTTCAACCTCACGAGTGGACTCTGGATCCTCCCACACTCCGCTCCATCTTTGCGTGCTTGTGCACTCCGCAAGTGGACCTCTTTGCAGCTCCTCACAACCATCAGCTGCCCCAGTTCTGTTCCAGACTCTTCTCTCCTCAACGTCTGGCCCCGGATGCATTCCTGCTCGACTGGACGGATTGGTTCCTCTATGCCTTTCCTCCACTACCTCTGATGTTGCGGACATTGTTCAAACTCCGCAGGGACAGAGCCACCATGATTCTCATCGCTCCTCGGTGGCCTCGCCAACACTGGTTCTCCCTCTTGCTCCAGCTCAGCTCCAGGGAGCCCATTCCTCTTCCTGTGTTTCCTACTCTACTTACACAGCAGCATCAGTCTCTACTGCATCCCAATCTGTCCTCGCGCCACCTGACAGCTTGGTTTCTCTCGGGCTGACCTCTCCAGAGAACCTGTCTCAGCCTGTCCATCGTATTTTGGATGCCTCCAGGAAACCGGCCACCCTCCAATGTTACCATCAGAAATGGACCCGGTTCTCCTCTTGGTGTCTACTTCATCATCACCTCATTGGCGGTAGAAACTATACTGGACTATTTGCTTTCTCTCTCCGACGCTGGCCTCAAATCTACCTCAATCAGAGTCCACCTCAGTGCCATCACTGCGTTTCATGAGCCTATCCTCGGAAAACCTCTCACGGCTCATATCCTGGTTTCCCGGTTCATGAGAGGCCTCTTCAATGTCAAACCACCGCTGAAGCCTCCTCCAGTCGTCTGGGACCTGAACGTGGTTCTCTCAGCCCTCATGAAACCTCCATTTGAGCCTCTTGCCACAACTTCACTCAAATTTCTGACATGGAAGGTGCTTTTCCTCATTGCCATCACCTCTGCCAGGAGGGTTAGTGAGCTACATGCACTGGTCGCTGACCCACCTTTCACGGTTTTTCACCATGACAAGGTAGTTCTGTGTACCCATCCTAAATTTCTTCCCAAGGTGGTCTCGGACTTCCACCTCAACCAATCCATTGTGTTACCTGTCTTTTTCCCTAAGCCCCATTCTCATCCTGGGGAACAGGCATTACACACGCTGAACTGTAAGCGTGCCCTTGCATACTACCTTGACCGTACCAGGGCTCACCGCTCGTCCCCTCAGCTCTTTTTGTCCTTCGACCCTAACCGTCTAGATCGCCCTGTCTCTAAACGGACGCTTTCTAACTGGCTTGCTGCCTGCATTGTGTTCTGTTATGCTCGGGCAGGTCTCTCACTAGAAGGTGCTGTCACGGCCCACAGGGTCAGAGCTATGGCTGCTTCTGTGGTTTCCTCCGCTCCACGCCCATCGAGGAGATCTGCAAAGCTGCCACTTGGTCCTCAGTTCACACATTCACTTCTTACTACTGTCTGGATGCCTTCTCCAGACGAGATGGACACTTCGGCCAATCTGTGTTACAAAATTTGTTTTCCTAATGGCCAACCATCCCTCCTCCCTCTCTGTTAGCTTGGAGGTCACCCATGCGTTAAGAATATGCTGCCTGCTTGTCCTGGGATAAAGCACAGTTACTTACCGTAACAGGTGTTATCCAGGGACAGCAGGCAGATATTCTTACGACCCACCCTCCTCCCCGGGTTGGCTTCTTAGCTGGCTTATCTTAACTGGGGACCACGCTCTCCTCCGTCGAGCGGGAAGGCACCTGCCCATGTGCGGTGCGGCCAACTAGAACTTTCTAGTTAAAAGTGTCCGTACCGGGGCTCCGTCGGTGATGTCACCCATGCGTTAAGAATATCTGCCTGCTGTCCCTGGATAACACCTGTTACGGTAAGTAACTGTGCTTTTCCTGGTATCTTATGGGGTACCTAGATTCATTGCATCTGACCTTCCAATGGTAGTCTTGCAGTACTACTATTGGATATAGCTACTATCTCTTCTAGACAGTAGGGAGACCTCCAGTAAGAGCCACGGAATCTAGGGGAGTGCAAGGGGGAAGGTCTGAGAATATCAGAGAAACCCAAAAACACTGTGGAGTGACGATGTTCCTGAAATGGACTTTATTGAAAATTTCAAAGTTCCAAAAATATAATTGAGCAATCCATATTAAAAAAAATAAAATAATCCACATAAAAACCTGAAGGACCTAGTCCGCTGAAAGCGTAGGACCCAATACGGTCCGTGTTTCGACCAGTCTTCTTCAGGGGTCCCTGAGAGTCCTATGGTAGTAGATATGTGGAGTAACAAGTATGTGGAGAATTGTGAAGAACACCCTGCTTGAAACCAAAGCAATGAGAATATCAGAATCAGCTCAGAGGGTTGGGGGAGGGGGAGGGATTGAAGATCTTGGGGCTAGTCTAAGGGTGGATAATAAAGGGTTTCAGAATTCTGGAGTGGGGTGGAACCTGGATAGATGGAGGGAAGAAGGGCTGAAATTTCTGAGGACAGTCCAGTAGTAAGGCAGAGGATGTTGCAGATGGATTAAGGAAGGATTGAGAATGTTGAGGGTAAAGAACTGTAGGGGAGAGAGAGTTGGAGCTACTTAGTCCCTCCACCAGCCCCTTTAACAGTTAGCAGGCCTCAGTTAATGCCCTCTATTTATCTTATTGCTGCAATTAGGAGCCCACAATATTCATGACTCCAACAATGCAATGCAAAACAAGGAACTCAGGATACTCTTTTTTTGGGGGGGTGGGGGAGTGTTTCCATGTGTATTATAATCTGCTGCTCCCGCTGGACATGCCAGCAAATACCCGTGTATAAGCCAGCGTCCTTTGAGACATGTTACAAAAATGTTGATGTTTGACAGAGTCTTTTTCTAAAATGCAGGGGGAGTTCAGCATATGATTCACATGTCTCTGTTTCTCTCTCTCTATGATGTATCTAAAATAGACTTGTGTTCAGATTTTGGGCCTCATTTACTAATGTACGTTACTTTCAGTTAAGTGCATAGTTAGTAAAAAGCTTATGTCATTTTATTATGCATTAAATCACATTTTAATTATGTTTTAATGAGTTAATGCAAACTAATAAATGAAGATGAAGTCCTTTATTTCAGATGGTAAACAGAAATCTAGGAGAATTGGGACAACTGATGGGCAAGAGAAGGATATGAGTAACTGGATATTCTTGGAATAACTGATTATAATACACTTCTCCCTCCGTATTCGCTGTGATAGGGGATTAACAGAGCCGCAAATACAGAAAAACTGCAAATAACTTTTTCATATGTTATTCGCTGTTTTCTATTAAAAACCATCGTGAATATGGTGAAACCGCGAATAGCATGGTGGGCGACCTGGCCTGTTCTGAAGGAGAGGCAAAACATGGTGAAGAAAGTGCTGGGAATCGGCAATTTTTCTCTGTAAACGATTGGAATCGGCAATTTCTCTATGTATGATGTAATTTTGGGGGAGGAGCCAGCAAGCTAAAAACCGTGAATAATATAAATCGCGATTGCTGAAACTGCGAATACGGAGGGAGACGTGTACAACAGAACTTAAAGGTAAAAGACTCCAGAATTAATGTCAGGGAGTTAGCCTCCTATGATACTGATTAAAATGCAAATAGCTGATTGCAATGTGATAATTTCCTGCAGGAGAGAGGGTGCTAAAACTTTAACTAGAGATTTGACTTGGAAGCCTTGATCAGATCAGGGTTAGATTAAGTCCAAGAGATGCCCTAGTGCAGCGTTTCTCAACTCGGTCCTGGAGTACCCCCTTGCCAGTCAGGTTTTCAGGATATCCACATTGAATTTGCATAAACTTGATTTGCATACATTGCCTCCGTTATATGCAAATTTCTTTCATGCATATTCATTGTGGATATCCTGGAAACCTGACTGGCAAGGGGGAACTCCAGGACCGAGTTGAGAAACACTGCCCTAGTACAACCTTCATCCCTTCCGTTGCTTAAATGAAAATATATTAAGATTCAACAAGTGCTGAGAAATGTCATTAATGCCCAAAATAAAACATCATATATATTTATAATGCTTAGCAAAACATTGAAATTCATGTTGAATTATGGATGTGTCAGACAGCAGTGAAAGAGTGTGGTGGACACCTGGAATGCGCTTCCAGAGGACGTAATAGGGCAGAGTACGGTATTGGGGTTTAAGAAAGGATTGGACAATTTTCTGCTGGAAAGGGGGATAGAAGGGTATAAATAGAGGATCACTGCAAAGGTCCTGGACCTGTTGGGGCCGCCGCGTGAGCGGGCTGCTGGGCACGATGGACCTCAGGTCTGACCCAGCAGAGGCATTGCTTATGTTCTTATGTTCTTAAGGTCTTGATATCTAGGAGAAAATACTTGTTGGTGCCCCCCTTCCCTTTGTGCCCTAAGCATGTGCTTATTTTGCTGATTGGTTAATCCCGGGCTACGCCAGACCATTTATATTCTGAATTGGATCGAAGAAGAGTTCCAGATGTGGTATTATTTAGATTTTAGCAAAGCCTTTGACATGATGCTGCATTGATGACTAGTAAATACACTAAACACCCTCAATATTGGCCCTAAAATGACTGATTGGGTTAGGAACTGGTTGAGTGGAAAGCAGATGAACCCATTCCCCTTAACTGTATCCATGGCATCCTGTTTGTCTGTCTTGTCCGTTTAGATTGTAAGCTCCTTCGAGCAGGTACTGTCTCCTTTGTGACTCTGTGCAGCGCTGCTTATATCTGGTAGCGCTATAGAAATAATAATTATTATTATTAGTAGTAGTAGTAGTAAATGGAGCTCACGCTGAAGAAAAGGATGTAACCAGTGGTATACCACATACTTTGGTTCTTGGGCTGGGCCTTTGTTAACATTTTTGTAATTGATATTGCTGCAGGGTTGACAGGTAAAGTCTGCCTCTTTAGAGATGATACCAATATCTACCCTAAGATAGACACCCCTGATGATGTGGATAACATGAGGAAGGACCTAGCAAAGCTTGAATTTAATGCTAATTTGTAAGCTAGAATTTAATGCTAAAAAATGCAGGGTCATGCATTCGGGCTGCAAAAAACTTGAGAGAACGGTATAGTTTAAGGGGTGAAGAACTTTTTGTCCACAGCGTACAGGGAGAGGAATGGCCAGTAGGAAAAAGGAGGTGATGATGCACCTGTATAAGATTCTGATGAGACCTCACTTAGAATATTGTTTACAATTTTGGAGACCGCACCTTCAAAAAGATATAAACCCAATAGAATCGGTACAGAGAGCAGCTACTAAAATTGTCAGTAGTCTTTGTTATGAAGCCTATAGGGACAGACTTCAAGAAAGGTGGGGGAGATATGTTGGAGAGCAAAGAGAACAACAAAGGTGACCAATTGGTGCTCAGTCTCTTTTATTGTGACAGACTCGACACGATCGTTTTTTGGCCCACAAGGGCCTGCCTCAGAAGTCTTGTAGTTAAATCATGATAGTTAAGACGTGCAAATTCATAAAATCTTTCCAATCATCCTACGAAACACCACTCCTTTGTAAACCGGCATATACTGCTGACTGCTGCTTGCAGAACCAACGTATGTTACTGCCCGCGGCTGAATGAAAGTGGCACTCCTGAGGCAGGCCCTTGTGGGCCGAAACCGGATCGTGTCGAGTCTATCACAATAAAAGAGACTGAGCACCAATTGGTCACCTTTGCTGCTTTGTTTGCTGTTCACTGGTGTGAAGGAGATATGTTGTAGACATTTAAATACCTACATGACAAACATGAATAGAAGACTAGTCTCAATGGAAAGGAAGCTCTGGAATCAGGGGACACAGGACGAAAGTGGAAGGAGACAGAATCAAAAGTAACCTGAGATAATACTTTATGGCAAAGGTGGTGAATTCACGGAATGGCTTCCTGATGGAGGTGGTGGAGATGAAAACTGTATCTGAATTCAAGAAATCCTGGGACAGATGTATAGGATTTCTAGGAGGGGGGGGGGGGGAGGAAGGATAGTAGATATTATGGATGGGCAGACTGGCTAGGCCATATGGTCTTTATCTGTCTTCATCTTTTCTGTTTCTATAAATGCATTATTCAGTACCAATGTATTTCAGTCTTCCTGTTTTCTGTACATATTCAGCCTCTCCACCCCCTTCCCCAGTTTAGAGCAGGTTTCTACAGGGAAGGTCATTCTGGAAGCCAAGACACGACTGGTATAAAAGAGATGCTTTTGTTATTGATGGAGTTTCCTGTCCTGATTCCTACGTGGTTTTCCTCCTGTGTTATTCAGTGTCCAGGGCCACGCATGAACTGCAGATCTTGACTGCCACCTGTCATGCCCTAATCTAACATGTAATTCTGTGACTAATTTTCCAAACTTTCTGCCAACACCACCACACGGAAGAAAGTCATCGGTAGATCTGGTCTGTTTTATGAAGGAAGTGAAACTATATGAGAACATTGAAGTAGAACCGTTTTTGAAAAAAGGGCTTGTGGAGCCCTCCAACGATCATAAACCA
This sequence comes from Geotrypetes seraphini, assembly GCF_902459505.1. Lineage (NCBI taxonomy): Eukaryota > Metazoa > Chordata > Amphibia > Gymnophiona > Dermophiidae > Geotrypetes > Geotrypetes seraphini. The sequence continues at coordinate 469,447,590 of NC_047085.1, read as the reverse complement.
TCTTTCTCTATTTGCCAAAGAAAGGTATTGCATTCTTCAAACAGGTCTGGATTCTCCCTACAGTAAGCTCAAATCTTTGATCTTATCGGAGATTTTGCCAAAGGGAAAAATGAGTTGAAAAGATAGGAAAGAAGAGGAAAAATTGATGAGGGAATACATAAGAGTAGGATAGAAAATAGAGAATCAATGTAACAAGTTATCTTATGTGAAGCTGGGTTTCAGATAGTAGTATTACCTGGAGATAAAGAATAAAAGAAGAAAGAAGAGGAATAAAATGCCAGCATAATTTTAATAAAGGAAAGATTTCATGATCTGTACATGGTAGTAAAGAAATAAGAATGGAGGGGAGGGAAGGGGTATATCTTTTGTTTTGGTATTATTCCTGATGGTAATGTTGGATGGGGGAGGGAATTTTAATTTTTGTATAGATTCTGATTGTTTATAAGTGCTTATTTGATTATTATTATTTGTATTGCACTTTTTGTTGGCATTAAAAAAGAAATAAAGTTAAAAAAAAAGAAATAAGAATGAGAAGTTTTGTTTTTTTTAAAAATAATTTATATTCTGCATATCCAACAATTCTATGTGGATTGCAAATTATTCAGGTACTCAAGCATTATTCCCTAACTGTCCCGGTGAGTTCCCACTCTATCTAATATACGCGGGGCAGTGGGGATTAAGCGACTTGCCCAGGGTCACAAGGAGCAGTGCAGGATTCGAACCCACAACCTCAGGGTGCCGAGGCTGTCGCTCTAACCACCGCACCACACACTTCCTTACTCACAAGTTCCCGCACTCACTTTATTTATTTTGCATGAATAACTTACTTTTACAGTATAGAAGTCATTTTGCAAAGGATTTTGTTTTTTTGGTATTCCCTGAGGAAAATGGCAGGTGTGAGCGTATAACTGTACGTCTCCAGACAAGATTATGCATAATTATACACAAATCACCGTCCGTATTGGCCCTGAAAAATATAAAGAGAATCTTTCTGAGTGAAGCTCATCGGTAATTACAATCAATCAGTCGATCAGTGCTGCACTCTTTCACACTATCAAAAAAGGTTTTTTTTTGTATAGTTCATTAATAAATAAACTCTTAGAATATAATGAATAAGTATCTGGAGTACAAAAATACTTTTGATTTTTATGACCTCAGCGGCTACACTCCAGCGTCATATTTCATGTAAAGCTGGAGTTATACCGTAGACAGCCTCCTCATCGGTCATTATTTGGCTATCTTGTGATAAATAAATAAATCTTAGTGAACTCTTAAAGCCCAAGGGGGTAATAATAAAAAAAAAAAACATCTAAAAAGTGTCCTAAGTGGCTACTTGGACGATCAAAAAGCCTGATCGTCCAAGTACCCATAACCAAAGCTGGTTTTTAGACGTATCTAAAAACAGCTTAGGCCTTTCCCCTGCCTCTAAATGCACAGAGCTCCCTCTTGCCCCGATTGTGTCGGGGAGTCGGCGGGGCAAGAGGGCTTGAGCTCCCTCTTGCCCCAATGTTGTCAGGAGGGGGGGGGGATCGCGGTTTGACATGGCAGGAGGGCTTGGGCACCCTCCTGCCTGGATCGTTGTGTGTGTGTGTGGGAGATTCTGTAACCGGTGTTGTTTTTGACAGACACCGGTTACAGAATCCAGCTTTTAGGCGAAGGACTGGCTCCTCCTTCACCTAAAAGCCCTTCTTTTGGATGTTTGTGGCCTAGGTGTGTTTTTGTTTCATTATGGCTAAAAAGTGTAGTGCTGTGGGGGTACTTGTAGATGTAGTGGAGATTGGGCATTTAGGCAGAGGAAGGCCATAATCAAAACATGGACGTTTGTTTTGGTTATGGACACTTTCCCTGCTTCTGGGTTGAACGTTTAGGGACTTAGGCCAAAAGGGGGCTTAGACGCTTTTTTTGATTATGCCCCTCCAAGCTTTTAAGAGTTCACTAAGATTAATTTATTTATTTATCACAAGATAGCCTAATAATGACCGATAAGGAGGCTAGCTAAGGTATAACTCCAGCTTTACATGAAATATGACGTTGGAGTGTAGCCGCTGAGGTCATAAAAATCAAAAGTATTTTTGTACTCCAGATACTTATTCGTTATATTCTAAGAGTTTATTAATGAACTATACAAAAAAATCCCTTTTTTGATAGTGTGAGTGTAGCACTGATCGACTGATTGATTGTAATTATACACAAGGGCTTTATTTAGAAAGAATGGAGGTGGAATTGTGAGGTTCTTGTATATTTGATAACATCCATAAACACAGATAGAGTACACAGACATCTACAGCCTTTGGAGCAGGTGTAAATTTATATGTTGAATTTATGTGTGGGAAGTTATAATAGAATCACTCTTTAGTTTGATCCCCAAATCCATTTTCTATTGCCTGGAAAGGAGTTAATTGTGTAGTTGCTGAGCATGGAAGCCATTATTTCATAACCTTTTTGGAGGTTTCATTAATTAGATATCTTGCAACATTTGACAAAATTAGTCCTTGTAATGCAATTGGAATACATATGCCTCACTTTGACCTAAATTAATGAACGTTAGAGAAATACTTCCAGAATATCAGTTTTATTATAATTGAACTACAGGGAATACCGACGTCTAGTGATTAAACTTTATATTAACTATTTGTAATTGAAAATGTACTTGTCAAAAACTTAATCACTCACAAAATAATGTATTTTGACTTTGGTTCTCTTCTTTGTAATATATTAAATATTTTAATGAGGGACCCAGTAAGTAAATATATCTTTCTCGGAAATAATTTTGCTATTCATGACAGGCAAATGTACAAAAGAAAATCAAGCAAATGCTGAAGAAATACCAGCAAAAAAAGAATTTCCCTTCTTCACTTTATTTATTTTGTATTTACAACTTACTTTTACAGTAAACCAGTAATTTTACAAAGGATTTGGTTTTTGGTGTTCCACAAGGAAAATGGCTGTTATAAAATGATGTGGCCAATACTATGTGAGTGTATAACTATACGTGTGCGGACAACATTATGCATAATTATACACAAACAAACACAACAATGGAATCGTGAGGATAAGATGTCCAGTAACGCGTGACCCTTAGCTTCACTTTGGACACTTTGGACTTTTCACCAGCGTTTTATCCATAGTGTCCATGTGTACCGTGTCAACTCTTCAAGACTCTTGACAAAGGCACAGACTCTGAAACTCTGCCAGTGTCGAGTCTTTGAGCTTCTTTTCAATAAAATGACTCTTGAACAGTATACCCCGTAGCTGATTACCTGACATCTAATCCTCACGACTCCATTGTTGTGTGTGTTTCTCTCGTCATTGAGGCCTTTTTTGGCTTCCTCTTCAGTAATTATACACAAAGGCATTTGGGGGCATTATTTAGACCAGGAGTGTCAAAGTCTCTCCTCGAGGGCCGCAATCCAGTCGCGTTTTCAGGATTTCCCCAATGAATATGCAGGAGATCTTTTAGCATACAATGCTAATAGATACAGTGCATGCAAATAGATCTCCTGTATATTCATTGGGGAAATCCTGAAAACCCGACTAGATTGCGGCCCTCGAGGAGGGACTTTGACACCCCTGATTTAGACAGAATGGAGGTAGAGTTGTGAGGTTCTTGTATATTTTATAACATCCATAAATACAAAGAGAGTGTACAGACATCTACAGCCTTTGGAGCAAGTGCAAATTTATGTGTGGGAATTTGTACGCTAATGGGGCTGGTTCTCCGTGCCTGTGATATAAAGGGACATAGACGGCTCTGTTGCCTTTATAAAATAAACCTAAAATAAGCATCTATTTTAGCCTTTTGTATAGGCACCCAGGTATAAAATGATCCCCTATGAGGCCATTTTTCAAACCTGGGTAAAATGTCTTAGTTGAAAACGTCCTACACGTAGGCGCAGTGCATATACTTTTAGTCAGATTGCATGGAAGAATTCCAAAACATGTGTTTAAGTTGGAGTTGAGACATGTATGCAATTCCACCACTCTAGGGGCTAATTTCATATACCTATAGGAGTTGCTTCAATAAATGGTGCCTAAAGTTAGGCTCCAGGATACAGGGCACTACCCCCCCCCCCCAATTCTAGGCTAAATCGGCACTAAATTGGCAATTAACACCTCATAAATGGCATTCTATTCATGTACTTTATATACTGCCCTATATATTAGGTTTAGAGGTAATTGAAAACTGGGCACATAACTTGGTAGGCACCTGGGGGGAAGTTCTGTATAGGATGCCGGTCTCAGCAGCCGCCTAAAAAACAGCTGATAATCGCAGACTGGCGTCCTATACAGAATCGCATCTGCTCTAACGGATAGACGCCTAACCCCACCGATTCTCTAGCCGCTCCCTCCTGCCCCTGAACCCCTCCTCAAAGCAGCTGGGCAGGAGATGTACCTACTCCCTTCTACCGCCACCTACCCCAGAACCTCCCAACCCCCCCCCATCCCTCCCCCAAACCTGTCATAAATGTGGAGGTGTATTTTCGATAGTGCATCTGAGTTCAACTTTGGACATTTCCCGCAAGATGTCCAAATATTAGGGCAGGGGAACATCCATTTTTTTAAACCACTAGCAATCCAATTTGTTGTTGTTGTTGAAAATTACCTATTTGGATGTCTTAGCCTTTAGGATGTCTAACTTTTTGGGCCATTTCGAATACAAAAATATCCATGTTCTAAACTTCTTAATCCAGACCATTTGGATGTGAGAAGGGCCAGCGTAGTAATGGATTGACCACATAGACATCCCAAGAGAACAGTGGGACACCTTAGAGGGCACTGCTGTGAACGTCGCATAAAGAGTGTCAAATGTATATCTCACCATAACCCCCTTATAATTTATGGTGAGCCCCCCAAACTCCTCCAAACCTTACTATACCCACCTGTGTACCAGCCTAATAGTCCTTATAGTTGCAAGTGGCATCTATATGGCAGTATAGTAGGGTCTGGGTGGGTTTTGATGGGCTCATACTTAATACCATAGATGTTGTAGTTAGAGTGCCTTATGGGTCTGGATCCTCCTCTCTATCGTTCACAAGCCCACCCACCAGGTATCTCTACACATCTGATGCTCTACTAGACTTTCCCATACCAGATGCTGTTCTAGAGCTAGATATATACCTTTTTGTTCTCATTTATGTGTGGTGGAAAGGAGTTAGTGAGCACTGGGGCAATGTGGGGTGTCCTACCTTGATGCATGCAGTGGTCATTTGGTCAGTTTGGGCCCCTAGTGGCTTTTAGACGCTACTAAAACAAGTCTAAATCTGAACATTTAAACTCTGTCTAGGAATCTTGCAAAATGTTTGATTACAGATGCAAGACATCCATAGTAACATGGTAACATAGTAGATGACAGCAGATAAAGACCCGAATGGTCCATCCAGTCTGCCCAACCTGATTCAATTTAAATTTTTAATTTTTTTCTTCTTAGCTATTTCTGGGCAAGAATCCAAAGCTTTACCCTGCACTGTGCTTGGGTTCCAACTGCTGAAATTTCTGTTAAAACCTACTCCAGCCCATCTACACCCTCCCAGCCATTGAAGCCCTCCCCAGCCCATCCTCCACCAAACGGCCATATACAGACACAGACCATGCAAGTCTGCCCAGTACTGGCCTTAGTTCAATTTTTAATATTATTTTCTGATTCTAGATCCTCTGTGTTCATCCCACGCTTCTTTGAACTCAGTCACAGTTTTACTCTCCACCACCTCTCTCGGGAGCGCATTCCAGGCATCCACCACCCTCTCTGTAAAGTAGAGTGTAACCCGTCATTATATACGTCCAAAGCCCGCCCATAACATACTTCCCCTAAGCCCATCTCAAGCTCTGGACACACAGAGGCTGTAACACCTCCCTAGACATCCAGAAAGGTGGTTTTGATTATCGGCACTTGAGTTGTCCTGGCAATTAGGACATCCAAGTGTGGATTTAGGACGCTTTTTGGATGTTTATATTTTTTTTATTATGAACCCCATACTGTATATATTTAGCTACACTGCTCAGAACTGTGGGATAATGTAGGCTATAAGTATTTTAAATCAGCCAATCAATCAGTCAATCACAGATGATATCTTAATAGAAATCAGGGAAAAATATTCAAATAACATAGGGCTCCTTTTACTAAGGTGCGCTAGCGTTTTTAGCGTACGCAGGATATTACTGTGCGCTACGCAGCTAGAACTAACACCAGCTCAATGCTGGTGTTAAGGTCTAGCGCATGCGGCAATTCAGCGCGTTAATGCCCTAACACAGCTTAGTAAGAGGAGCCCATAGATATGATACGTCGTCAGCACAATTCCAATGAAACACCTAATAGGCATGCATTGAAACATTCCAATAGTATAAATATGATGCTAATACTGTTAATACTATACAATGAAATATCAAAGATATCCCAGGGGGCACACACATGAGATATATAGACAGGACAAGATGGGCAGTGCATTGTAAGTTGGAATAAATAGATTAGTTTTATACACAATTTAAATTTCTGTAGTGATTTCATAATGGTACTCCCTTTGTTAGTACATTAAAGTACCATGTACTCCTTCCCTGGGAGACTTTCTTTTTTAGGAATGAATTGGCACTATAATTGGCATGTCATAGTTTCTAAAATGTTTCAAGGGCTTTCAATGTAAATACGGTGAAATCTCTTTGGTATTCAGTGCTGTACTCATCCACTGGTGTATGCTTTTAAGGGAAACAGCTCTCAAAGTCATTAAAAACCTTTTCCAGCGCTCTATTATTGGGGGTGGGGAAAGGTCCAGGGATTTACAAGTGTGGGGTGGACAGGCAGATGATTTAATTAAAGACATAAAGAAAGTAAACACCAATTTAGAAAATCTTTTAGGAAGATTTAAACAGTTATTATACCTTAAATAGAAAAAGGCACATAATGAATGCCAAAATGCTATTTTTGAGTTTGCATTACCAGTCCGCGTGTTTGCATTAAAAGTCTCAAAATGAGACCCTGATGATGAGAAAAGTGTAGAAAAAAAAATGATGATTTCAATACTTTTGGACCAATTCATTAAAAACAATTTTAAAGAATTAGGTTTCTATCTATTTTAGCATCTGTCAATCTAACTAAACACTGCTCTAAATATTGGACAGTGCCCAGTTAACTTCTAGATGACCACATTGACCAAGATATTCATGCCAAGCATTGAATATCCAGGCCTATATCAGACCATGGTTGTCAGTGTTTTAAAAATCCACTGACGGCTGTGGGCTGAATAATGAATCCGAAGAAGACAGGTGCAACCATGATAAATGTGGAGGAACCGTTAGAAAGGAAGAGCTGTCTTAAAGCCATACTGGAAATAATCCTGTCTTGAGTGGCCTGAGCCAGAGGAGCTGAGGGACAAGGAAGCCACGTGTTGCATCTCAGCCATGCTGGAAGAAGGCTCGGTTTGGCATCTGTGTTCAGTAGAAAGCAATCTCTTTGATTTGCTAACTTCAGACTAAGCACTTCCTGCTAGCTTCAGAGAATGTACTTCCTGCTACTACTAATGTATTAAAAAAATATATCTTCCCCTCATTTTTGCATAGTAACTATTTTCATTCCATTTTCTTATTTGCATTCCTGACTGTTTTACCAGCTTCTTCAAACTTTTCCTGATGTCACCTGTCTTTCTCTTTCGGGATCTCATCATTCCAAGTCAAGTGGTCTTGAGCTCCCCGCTTAACCATCTCAGAAATTGATGAAATATTTTCAGGGGATATCTAAAATTGTGGGACATGATTTTAACTAGGGCCAGGGGCCCCTTTATTTGGGCCACTATTTTGTATCTGTCGAAGATGTCGACTGGGGGACCCTTCTTGAAATTGGATCAGTTGACATGGAATTACCCGAAGGCTAATCTTCTTCCTTACCTTTTCAGCTACTACATTTCAAAACAAAAGCAGCCTCCTTCACTTATAACTTTCATTTAGTTTCCTAACAAAAAGGGTTGCTACCCTTAAAAATAGCTCCTTTCAATTTTACTCACTGCCTTTCGACTTTCCCCAGCTGTTCCCATTCATTTAACCACTCTCCCTTATGAGATGTACACTATGAAATTTAGGCACCCATAGGGCACAAGGCATGTGCACACACAAACCCTAATTACTGCCAATTAAGTGCCGGTCAACTCCAGTAATTGATTGTTAGTGTCTAATTGACAAATTAGTTTATGCATGCATCTGAGTTTTGCATTCAATCTTAGACTCCCAACTTTGGGTAGCCTGCATAGAATCTGGGCAGTGATGTGTGGTCAGGGCCTTCAGGGGATTCGCCTCATCCCCTAAAGGCCCCGAGGGCACTACTCTGGATTTTATTGGTTGATCAGGCAACAGGCAGCTGCTGCTCAGCCAATCAAATTCAGATCAGTACTGTCAGGGCCTTCAGGGGGTTTGGAGAATCCTCAGTCCAAGAACCCTGCTTTTTTTTTTGTTTACTTTTTGTTTGATGCCGTTTGATTGGTTGAGCGGGCTGCCTACTCAGCAAATCAAACTGCATCAAGCAAAAAGTAAAAAAAATTAATTAATTAATTAAAAAGCAGGACTGTAGAGCTGGGTATTCACTGAATCCCTTAAAAGCCCTCACCACACGCCACTGAATCTGGAGGATGGTGTATAACTACAACATGTGGCTGGAATGTGGGCTGGTCCCACTTATGCATTACCGTATTTTCACGCAAATAACGCGCACCCGTATAAAACGCGCACACGGGTATAGCGCGCAGAAATCACGATGATATGTACAAAAACTTTGGTATACCGCGCTCACGGGTATACCGCGCATGCTGCCCGACGCTCCTTTCGCCCGCCCTGACTTTCCGTGCGCTGTCCCGACTCTCCGTTCACCCCCCCTGACTTCCGTGCACTGTCCCCCTTTGAAGGTCTGTCCCCATCCTGAAAGCCTGATGCCCCCCCCGACGTCCGATACATCCCTCCCCCCGAAGGACCGCCGACTCCCCAACAATATCGGGCCAGGAGGGAGCCCAAATCCTCCTGGCCACGGCGACCCCCTAACCCCACCCCGCACTACATTACGGGCAGGAGGGATCCCAGGCCCTCCTGCCCTCGACGCAAACCCCCCCCCCCCCCAACGACCGCCCCCCCCAAGAACCTCCGACCGCCCCCCCAGCCGACCCGCGACCCCCCTGGCGACCCCCCCGACCCCCCCACCCCCCTTCCCCGTACCTTTGGTAGTTGGCCGGACAGACGGGAGCCAAACCCGCCTGTCCGGCAGGCAGCCAACGAAGGAATGAGGCCGGATTGGCCCATCCAACCTAAAGCTCCGCCTACTGGTGGGGCCTAAGGCGCGTGGGCCAATCAGAATAGGCCCTGGAGCCTTAGGTCCCACCTGGGGGCGCGGCCTGAGGCACATGGCCCAACTACCAAAGGTACGGGGAAGGGGGGTGGGGGGTCGTGGGGGTCACCAGGGGGGTCGCGGGTCGGCTGGGGGGGCGGTCGGAGGTTCTTGGGGGGGGGCGGTCGTTGGAGGGAGGGGGGTTTGCGTCGAGGGCAGGAGGGCCTGGGATCCCTCCTGCCCGTAATGTAGTGCGGGGTGGGGTTAGGGGGTCGCCGTGGCCAGGAGGGTTTGGGCTCCCTTCTGGCCCGATATTGTCGGGAAGTCGGCGGTCCTTCGGGGTGGGGGTGCGAGTGGTCCTGCCGGGGGGGTGGGATGTATCGGACGTCGGGGAGTCGGCCGGGCAAGAGGGCTTGGGCTCTCTCTTGCTCCGATCGTGGATGCGGGTGCGGGTGGGAGCGCGTGCGAGCGGTCGTTCGGGGTGGGGGTGCGAGCGGTCCTGCTGGGGGGGTGAATCGGGCGTCGGGCGGGGTGGGAACTATGTTTTAAAACTTTTGTATACCGCGCTCACGCATATAACGCGCGAGGGGTATGCGCGGTAGGTAAAAACGCGTATAATGCGCGCGTTATATGCGTGAAAATACGGTAATCTTATAGAATGCTATAAGATATGTACTCAAATGCAACATTGATGCCTGCCTTTTACATGGCATTTGTGATGGCACACAAATGCCAACTTAAGTTTAATTCTATAACAGAATCTGGGCTCAGTGCATTGACTTTGAGCTTAAACTTAGTCCACCTTTATAAAACTCAATCTCTTATATGTGGAACTTTTAAACTAAGGGATAATTCTATAACTGGGTGCCACAAATTAGGTGCCCACTTTACATGAGCTGTGAGCCTCTTCTATAAGAGCAGTAAATCTGCAGTTGCATGCCTATATGTAGGCATGTCCATTTATTTGGAAAATAGAAAGCAAATAGCGAAGGAGACTCTGGTGCCTAATCACTTTTATTATATATCAAGACTCGACATGATTGTGTTTCAGCCCCAAATGGGCCTGCCTCAGGAGTCTGAAACCTGAAAAATGCTTTGTGTACTATTCTTCCAAAACAGTCAGAAACCAATATGTGAAGCATTAAGGGCTCCTTTAACTAAGCAGAATAGGGGGCGCTAACTTGCCACACGCGCTAACCACTACCGCCTCCTTTTGAGCAGGTGGTAGATTTCTGGCTAATGTGCGCTAATCCGGTGCGTGCGATAAAACCGATAGCGCGGCTTTGTAAAAGGAGCCCTAAAAGTAGCTTCACAATTTTAGTATACAACTTCCTCCAAAGGCCGAAATCGAGTGGGGCGCTCTGGTAGTGTATGCTAAGATTAGAATACTGCTGACCACATGTCTAGCATAATTGTTACAGTTGTGTGCATGTGCTAATATTCCAAAGCTTACATTTGCAATTGGCGCCTAACTTTAGGTGACCTGCTTTAGAATGTGAAGGATATTTACTTTTACAGCACAAAGTTATACATTTTTCAGGGTAGGAAATGTAACATAAGAACATAAGAATTGCCGCTGCTGGGTCAGACCAGTGGTCCATCCGCCCAGCAGTCCACTCACACGACGACCCTCAGGTCAAAGACCGGTGCTCTAAATAAGTCCAGCCTCACCTACGTACGTTCCAGTTTAGCAGGAACTTGTCCAACTTTGTCTTGAAACCCTAGAGGATGTTTTCCCCTATAACAGACTCCGGAAGAGCGTTTCAGTTGTCTACCACTCTCTGGGTGAGAGGCTGAAGCGGACAGGAGCGCAGGTGGTTTTCTCATCGATCCTCCCAGTTAGAGGCAAGGGAAGAGCCAGAGATGAACGTATCCTGAGGACGAACGAGTGGCTACAGGGATGGTGCCGGGATATGAACTTCGGATTCCTAAACCATGGGGAAGCGCTACAAGGACTTCAGGGACCAGACGGACTCCATCTGACCAGTAGGGGTAAGAACGTCTTCGGACACTGACTAGCCCGCCTGCTTCACAGGGCTTTAAACTAGGTAAGTCGGGGGAGGGTACCCATTCACATATTAGTGCAGAAAGGAATTATCCTGATGAGGTGAGTCGAAACTCCGCTTCCTTGTCCAAGGTAAGTACCCACATTGCAAACAGTTCTTTGGGAGTCACACCGACTCGGGTAGGATACGCCTCACAGGGACTTAGCAAACACAAGATATGGAGGGCCATGTATGTCAATGCACACAGTTTAGGTAACAAAATTCTAGAATTGGAGGCTGAAATAAGGAATGCCGACCTAGATGTGGTGGCAATATCTGAAACTTGGTTCACGGACTCACATGGGTGGGATATGGCTATACCGGGCTACAATTTACTTCGTCAGGACAGAGAGGGCAGGTTAGGAGGGGGGGTAGCTCTATACATTAAAGAGGACATCAAAACCACCAGGATCACAGATGTCTAGTACACCGGGGAGTCCCTCTGGGTAAACCTGGCAAGAGGCAGAGAAAAATGCCTGTATCTAGGTGTGGTATACAGACCCCCAAGACAACTGGAAGACATGGACGCAGAATTAATTGAAGACATAGAGAATATCACTCTACGAGGAGAAGCTGTACTGCTAGGGGACTTCAATATGCCTGATGCAGACTGGAACTCATTTTCAGCGACAACCAGCGGTAGCAGGAGGCTCTTAACCTCCATAAAGGGAGCACGTCTCAAACAAATGGTAACAGAGCCCACTAGGGCCCAGGCGATCCTCGACCTGGTACTCACCAACGGGGAAAGCGTCTCAGAGGTCTCAGTAGGAGTTACGCTAGACTCAAGCGACCACAACATAGTATGGTTCAACCTTAGGAAAGGCTTCCCTAGATCAAACACGAAAACAAAGGTACTCAATTTCCGGGGCACAGACTTCGCACGCATGGGAGATTTCGTCCATCAGACGCTGCAGGACCAAGCGGAGACCGATGATGTAGAAGCTAAGTGGTTAACACTGAAATCAACCATACATGAAGCAACTAGCCGCTTCATAAAATCAGTAAATAAATGACGAAGAAACAATAAACCCCAATGGTTCACCGCGGAGATCTCGCACCTCATTAAGGAGAAGAAAAAAGCGTTTCTCTTCTACAAGCGCACGGAGAAAAGAGAGGCAAAAGTAGAATATAGGACCAGGTCTACAGCGGTCAAAATGGCAGTTAGGGAGGCAAAACTTCGAGTGCAAGAAATTCTGGCAAAAAACATTAAAAAGGGGGACAAATCCTTCTTCAGGTATATTAGTGACAGAAAAAGGAACACAGGCGGGATAGTACACCTTAGAAGACCGGACGGAAGTTACGTGGAAGCAGATTCCGATAAAGCCGAACTACTGAATGAATACTTCTGCTCAGTCTTCACCTGTGAGGCACCGGGACACGGTCCGCAGTTGAAGGCAACACAAAGCACAGAAGACCCGTTTCAGAATTTTGAGTTCACACCAGGTGAAGTTTACAGTAAACTGGCAAGACTCAAGGTGAACAAAGCCATGGGACCAGACAATTTGCACCCAAGAGTGCTCAGAGAATTGAGCGATGTCCTGGCGAAACCGTTGGCTGAGCTATTCAATCTCTCCCTAAGTAAGGGTAAAGTTCCCCTGGACTGGAAATTAGCTAATGTCATTCCTCTGCATAAAAAGGGTTGCAGGGCAGAGGCTGCGAATTATAGACCGGTGAGTCTCACATCAATAGTGTGCAAACTCATGGAAACACTAATTAAAAGCAAATTGGACACGATCTTAAATGAAGGGAATCTTCAGGATCCCAGTCAGCATGGATTCACCAAGGGTAGGTCCTGCCAATCCAATCTCATCAGCTTCTTTGACTGGGTAACAAGAAAGTTGGACTTGGGAGAGTCTTTGGACGTCGTGTACCTGGACTTCAGTAAAGCTTTTGACAGTGTCCCACACCGCAGGCTGCTAAGCAAGATGGAATCGATGGGGTTAGGAGAAACACTAACTGCATGGGTCAATGATTGGCTGAGTGGCAGACTTCAGAGGGTGGTTAATGGTACCCTCTCTAAAACATCGGAGGTGACCAGTGGAGTGCCACAGGTCTCGGTCCTGGGTCCACTCCTTTTCAACATATTCATAGGGGATCTGACTCAAGGGCTTCAAGGTAAAATAACACTATTCGCCGATGACGCCAAACTATGTAATATAGTAAGTGAATGCAGTTTACAGAATTATATGGCGCAGGACCTGCTTACATTGGAAAGTTGGTCCTCAACCTGGCAGCTAGGCTTCAATGCTAAGAAATGTAAGGTCATGCACCTCGGAAGCGGAAATCCATGCAGGACGTACTTCTTGAATGGAGAAACTTTAACTAGGACTTCAGCAGAACGAGATTTAGGAGTAATCATCAGTGCAGACATGAAAACGGCCAGTCAAGTGGAGAAGGCTTCATCTAAGGCAAGGCAGATATTGGATTGTATCAATAGAAGTTTCGTCAGCCGAAAGCCTGAAGTCATAATGCCATTGTACAGGGCCATGGTGAGACCTCATCTGGAGCACTGTGTGCAATTCTGGAGGCCACATTACAGTAAAGATGTGCGCAGAATTGAATCGGTTCAACGGACGGCCACCAGGATGATCTCGGGGCTCAAGGGTCTCTCGTACGAAGAGAGACTGAACAAATTGCAGCTCTACACTCTTGAGGAACGTAGGCAGAGGGGACACATGATCAAAACATTTAAGTACCTCACGGGACGTGTCGAAGTGGAAGATGATATTTTCTTTCTCAAGGGACCCTCGGCCACAAGAGGGCACCCGCTCAAACTCAGGGGCGGAAAATTTCATGGCGACACCAGAAAGTATTTCTTCACAGAGAGAGTGGTTGATCATTGGAACAAGCTTCCAGTGCAGGTGATCAAGGCAGACAGCGTGCCAGACTTTAAGAATAAATGGGATACCCATGTGGGATCCCTACGAGGGTCAAGATAAGGAAATTGGGTCATTAGGGCATAGACAGGGGGTGGGTAAGCAGAGTGGGCAGACTTGATGGGCTGTAGCCCTTTTCTGCCGTCATCTTCTATGTTTCTATGACTTACTTACGTTTATACGGAATCTATCCCCTTTCAACTTTAGAGAGTGCCCTCTCGTTTTCCCTACCTTGGAGAGGGTGAACAACCTATCTTTATCTATTAAGTCTATTCCCTTCAGTATTTTGAACGTTTCGATCAAGTCCCCTCTCAGTCTCTTCTTTTCAAGGGAGAAGAGGTCCAGTTTCTCTAGTCTCTCACTGTACGGCAACTCCTCCAGCCCTTAACCATTTCTTTGGCCAGCACTTCATGTCTCAGTGGATAATATATTATGATGAAAATTAGAGAACAATAAGTTATTTGGTCAGATTGAATGAGTACACTATTGCTATGCACATAGTAAAAATTTAGATCCTTTGCTCAACTGAATCAGTTGAGCCCATAGTCATAAATGATGCTAACATCTGTACAGGATGATGTAATATTTTTGCTTCCTATTATAGGCCCCAGAAGGAATAGACAACACTAGAAGTGATCTGACACTTAAAATTTAATGCAAATAAGTGCAATGTGATGCACTTTGGATTTCTGTACCCCAACGAGCTATATGTGATAGGAGGAGAGAGGCTAATAAAAGAGGGACCTGGAGGTAATAGTGTCTGAGAATCATAAGGTGGTGAAAAAAATGTGACATGGTGGTGACCATAGCCAGAAAGATGCCAGATTGCATAGAGAGTGACATAACCAGCAGAAGAAAGGAAGTGTTAATGGTAACTTACAAGTTGTTGATTAGGTTTTAGTTGGAATAATCTGTTTCTTTTGGAAATCGTCTTTCATTATGACCTAAAAAGACTTGAAGCTATTCAAAGGATGGTGACAACATTAAAAAATTTTTTTTTAGGTATTTATATACCGCTTATATGTCCCCACAAGGATCTTGAGTGGTTAACATTATATGCTAATTCAGTGCCTTCCTTATCTTACTTTTTGACCACAGAGTTGATTTGATCCTTAAAAGAAAGAGAGGAGTCAAGGAGGACTCTCAAAACCTTAGCAGAAAACGCAATCTGGTTCCTTTCTACAGATAAAGTTTTCTGGTAAGGTTTTGGGAGTTCTCCTTCACTCCTCTCTTTCTTTTAAGGACCAAATCAACTCTGTGGTCAAAAAATGCTTCTTTAGCCTGCGTTTATTGAGGAAGGTTAAACATCTCTTTCATCGACATTTTTCCATACTAGTTCAGTCAATTATGTTATCACGTCGCGATTATTGAAATGTTATTTACCTCAGTATTACAAAAACTTGTCTTCATAGATTGCAGCTGATTCAAAACACTGCTGCAAAATTGATTTTTGGAAAACGTAAATTTGAACACGTGACTCCGTTGCTCCAGAGTTTCCACTGGCTCCCGGTTTATTTTAGAGTTCAATTCAAATGTGCTTGTGTTGTTTTTAAAAATCCTATATGGTATCTTTTCTCCTCTTCTTCCTTTATCTTGGAACGTTTTCAGATTATGCAAGAGGTAATCAACAATTTAAATTATCTTTCCCTCCAAGAAAGGGATAAAAGGAGTCAAGATTTTTACTCAGTCTCTGATTTTTAAGCTCTCTCAACTCTGGAATGATCTTCCACTCCCTTTAAGGAGTTCCAGTTCACTCCAATATTTTCGTAAATCTTTAAAAATGATTTTATTTGCTAAAAACTTTGAAAATTAATCTTCTGAAACTTAGGGGTCCTTTTATCAAGCTGCGGTAGGGGTTTAACGGGCGTAATAGCACACGTTAAACCGCCTGCCGCATTAGCCACTAACGCCTGCATTGAGCAGGCGTTAGTTTTTTAGCCGGCCACGGGGGTTAGCGCGTGATGAAATGTCCGACGCACTAACCACGCTAGCACGGCTTGATAAAAGGACCCCTTAGTCTTATTCTTTATGGTTTATTTGTTAAGTTAATTATTGTAAACCAAGTCGAGCTTTCTTGGACTGATGTCTCGGTATAAAAAGCCAAGCATTAGATTAGATTAGATCTGTTTGAGTGGGCTCACAATCTAAGTGTGGGGTTTGTACCAAAAGACATATGAGAACAGACTGGAAGAACTGAATATATTTGCAACAGAGGGACAGGGGAGATATAATATAAATGTTTAAATATTTGACAGGTAGTAAACCATACTGAATATGACCCCTAATTTACTATGTTACTATATTATGATATTTAATCAAACATCTGCACTGAAATTTCAAATAAAATGTAGAATCCAAAGCAAGTGTTCTCGACTTCAGCTGCAGGAACATCCTAAATCTTTGATCCTTGCCACATCTGGAAATATTTGCCATCATCCAGAAAAGAATTGATCTTTTTTCCTAAAATAAACATGTTATCTATCTCAGATACAAAGATGACTAGACATGAGGCCCCGAGTGCAATATACTCTTGTGAGGGTTCAAGACATTTAGTCAAATCAAAGCCTGGCTAAGACTCCATCACATTCTAAGCCGCAGCTTCCTCACACTCCTTAACAACTTTAGAAGATAAATAATTATGATTTGATATAGAAATTTGATCAGCATTGGATAGTGACAAAACGTCCTTCATGTATTTCCTAAACAAATTATCAGGAGACAATAAATACATACAGGAAAAATTAAGGATACAGAGATCATAACTTTCCATGGCCTCATACTTTAGTGCGAGAAGTCTATACTAAGCTTTTGTAGCATTGGAAGGTTAAGTGACTTGCCCAGGGTCACAAGGCATTGCAGTGGGAATCAAACCCACTTCCCCAGGATCTCAGTCCACTGTACTAACCGCTAGGCTACTCCTTCATTCTGTACTGTTTGAGACCTCACTGTCTGAACAACATGGGAACTTGAGGCTTGAGGGATCCTAACTTAATCTCCCTATTAGTTAGTCTAGTTTCCATGTCCTGAAATATTTTGGACATGTATACAGTAGAAAATTGACACAACTGAGCTAGCAAGTTATCACTAAGCTGTCCACCCTGGTGACGGACCTCTAAACATGCCCTTTTTAAAAACCTTATTCACAAATCTCATCCAATATATCAGCAATTGGAACTGCTTTATATGTAGGGTACTACTGAGCCCATAAACAGGGGGAAAACAAGTTGAGGTTTGTAGACTTGTATGTACCATATTGTCCATTGCAGGAAAATCTATAATAGGGCACTCTCCCTTTGATATAGATAAAGAAATTAGTAATGGTGGTGGGGTAGGATGATCCCCTAAGCTATAAGAAACTCCAGATTAAAAAATGACCCAGCAGATTGTTGATATATCAACAATTAACATTAGAAAATTGCTGAATGTCTATTCATGGGGCCTTGAGTTACCATGGCAACTAGTACAGGGTCTTTTCCTTTATGCTTCTGTTTCCCCGTTAAAATTTACTACAAATAGAAGAACTCAGTCACAAAACTCAACTCTGATTCAGACAGTAAACTTCTTCACTAAAATACTTGGCTTCAAGTTTCAAGTTTTTATTAACATTTGATCAATCGCCTATCCAAATCTTAAGCGATGTACAAGAAATTATTTTAATAAAAATTAATTTTAAAAAAAGGGACTTAAAATAAAATAATTCATAAACATATTAACTCAAGACACAACTAATATGATCCGAGAGGTAAGGGGGAAGAAGTACAATTGGTTGAAACATATAAGGGAAAAACAATACGGTTCGGGAATAGAAGTGAAAGTCTAAAAAAGTCATTATCAAGAATGACTAATGATTAGGAAAGATTAAAAGCATTTTTGAATAAAAAATATTTTAATTTACTTTTGAAATGGTCTTGACTCCAAAGGGGCTCTTATGGGGGCAGGGTGTGTCCCTTTGGGCAATCCATTTCAGTCATGCACCAGCAAGGTTTAAATACTAATGACAGGCTGTATCATTCACCATTGGATCCACTATATATTTATATTTATTCCCCTGAGTTTGTTTATTAGGCTGTACTTGATGACATCAGCCTAATCTTCAATACTGTCAGTGGGCTGCCTTGAAGAATATAAGCACAGGCAAGATAGTAAGCCTCCCTAATCTCACAGCCAGAAGCCTCTGGTCTCCAACTAGTCCTCAGCCAGCATGGTTTAACTGATGATAGGTCACAATAATGCATTCTAGGTCTTCCGTACTGTCTGTAGGTGGTCTAGAAGAACGCCAGCATGGACGAGGTAGTAAGCCTCCACATTCTTGTAGTCTAAGGCCCTCTCTGGCCTCCCACACAGGTATCTTTAACACCCTTTTTTTTTATACAACCCTTTCAATATTTCAGTAACTTCAAAGCACATGCAGTAGAGATACCAATGCAATTTTGCATCCGACGCAACCATTGTAACTCCCTTAACTTTCATTAGCTTCTTCATAGAAAGGAAAATGGTAAAACCAGAGGACATAATTTGAGGTTGAGGGGTGGTAGATTCAGGGGCAATGTTAGGAAATTCTACTTTACGGAGAGGGTGGTGGATGCCTGGAATGCGCTCCCGGGAGAGGTGGTGGAGAGTAAAACTGTGACTGAGTTCAAAGAAGCGTGGGATGAACACAGAAGATTTAGAATCAGAAAATAATATTAAAGATTGAACTAGGCCAGTTACTGGGCAGACTTGTACGGTCTGTGTCTGTGTATGGCCGTTTGGAGGAGGATGGGCAGGGGAGGGCTTCAATGGCTGGGAGGGTGTAGATGGGCTGGAGTAAGTCTTAACAGAGATTTCGGCAGTTGGAACCCAAGCACAGTACCGGGTAAAGCTTTGGATTCTCGCCCAGAAATAGCTAAGAAGAAAAAAAAAAAAAAAAAAAATTTTTTAAATTGAATCAGGTTGGGCAGACTGGATGGACCATTCGGGTCTTTATCTGCCGTCATCTACTATGGTACTATATCTACTATGTTACTATGTAGCTTGAGTAGTTTTCAAGCATTATGCTTTTCAAACATAGTTTCCTTGAGGACTATTTCCCTTTGATTTTTATCTATTGTTAACCGCTTTGATTTGACTTTTTTTTGTTGTTGTTAATAACTGTAAGTGTAGAAAGGGAGAATGTGTCCTGGAGAGATGCAGGCAGAGGCTGGGTTGCAAATGAATTCAGTCGTCTGAGAAACCCATTATATAACTGAATAAGCAGATACATGCTTAAAAGGTACAATTTTCAGCATCATTTGCACCGAACCTCCGCCAAACATAAAGGCAGATAAAATAAAAATGAGATGCAGTGATGACCTTTTTCAGCAACAGCGACAGCCATGAATCCTTCTGAACGTTCCATCACCTCACCGGACAGAATTCATTACAGATGAGATTGCCATGTTGCTTTTATCTGTGATTGAGGCGTGCGCCATTAAAATGAATGCTGCTTCACCAACATGGAGAATAAATTTGAACTTGGAAGCTAAGGAATGATTTTTATCGATTTCTTTCTATGGCTAAGATAATATAACCCGGAGACTAACTATGATGTGTTGCATTACAATGACAATCAATTTGTGCTTCTTTGAAGAAGACCAGTTTGCTGATCATTAAACTGAAACCTTTATTGATACCTGGGTGTTGCATGCAATTTACAGCTCTGATCAATGCATATTGTATATGCTATAGATTAAGTAATCAATATAAGTACATGTATATACAAATCTAAGGGCACTTGTAATAGTTTCCCACAGAGAATAAGCAATTCTACTTCTGTACTGATAAGCACAGTTGTGCACATTTGTGGTGGGTTACAGTCACAGAATGAGTATATATTTTATATATGAGACTGATTTAATCCAAAGGTCACTACCTGGATAATTCCCATAGTGGGAGGTATCTGTGGATTTCTCTGCAGCACTGTGGATCCAGTGAAGTAGTAAGGAGGTTTGGGGGGGGCAGTCCACCCCTGGCACTGTCGTAGTGAGGGCGCAGGCACCCATCCTCCTCTTCTCTGTCTCTCACTGCCGCTTCCCTTCCCCCGTACCTCTGTAATGTTCTTGGCGCGAGCAGCAACCTCCAACCTACTGTCGTGCCAATGTCGGCTCTTCCTCTGACATCACTTCCTGGACCCGGGCCTAGGAAGCAATGGCAGAGGAAAAGCCAACGATGGCGCAACAGCATCTTGGGGGTTGCTGCTCACGCCAGGAGAGTTACAGACGTATGGGGGAAGGGAAGTGGCAAGCGCGTGGCGGAAGGGGAAGGAGCTTGTGGAGGTGGGGGTGGAGAAGGGGGCAGGGGAGGGGTGCCTCTCACCCTCACTACGCCACTGTATGGGCCTGATTTTATATATCATGCCTAAAAAATTGACGCCAACTAGTGCGGCGCTAAGCACAATTCTGCAAAGTGCACATACCTATCATAGAAACGCACTTAGCGTCAGCATGTGTGATGCATAACTTAGGTGCAGGAATTTAGGCCTGGTTTTAGCTGGCCTAAATGCTTCCGCCTAAGTTATGCGCTCATCGGGCATATTCTATAACAGCGCTTAGCTTTGAGGTGTTAATTGCCAAATATCAGCTCCAATTAGGCCAATCAATCAAGTTGTGTGCATATATCAGCTACACACACAACATTCTGCAAGAAGCTGAAAACTCTTCTTTTTGACAACTGATACTAATAACCTGTTTCCATCTCCCTCTCCTCAGACCTCACCTTCGTGTCCTCCCCAGTCCCCTCTCTGCCTTCACCCCGCCCCCCTCCTTGCCTTCCATTTCACTGTAAGTCGTCTGCTTAGGTTAGCGCAACACACAAATGGAAGATGGTTATAATGGTTAATGGTTATAATGGTTATATATTAATTAATGTTTTATTTTTAATTTTAAAATTGTAATTTTATTTTAAAATTGTAATTTAAATATTTTCTTTTATGTATGTACATCGCTTTGAAGCAAGATTAAGCGATTAATCAAAAATTTTAATAAACTTGAAACTTGAAGATTAGATTATGTATGCACACAAGTTTAGGTGCCTTGTATATAATTTGGGGGTATATGAATAATGTCGCAGAAATTCTTACAGACCACCTTTGCACTATCCTTTGTCTGACTCAGTTGGAAACCCTTATGTTCTCTTAAAATCCCTAAAAAAGAGCATTATAATAACTGACCTTTGACAACACCGTACTTTGGACAACCAACACAGTGGCATATCCTTAGGTGGGCAGGGGCCCACCCATTTTGACTTTTTTTGCTTTCAGTATTGAGAGTTATCTTAAGAAAAGACTAGAAAAGCAGAGGCAAACAAGTGGAGGGGCATAATAAAAAAAACAAAACGTCTAAGTCCCCTTTTGGCCTAAGTCAGTAGACGCTGAAGTTCGCAACAGGGAAATGTCCATTCTCCAAACAAAGTCCAAAATGAGGGTTTTTTTGAGAATGACCTTCCTGCACGTTCAGCAATCTACTCGCCCAGACTGTCACTTCGTCTATCCCTACACCACATTCCTGACTCAAAAATCGGCCAAGTCCTAAACGCCCAAACCCAGACCTTTTAGGCAAAGGAGGGGCCAGTCCTTTGCCTAAAAGCAGGATTCTGTAAACGGCATCTGTCAAAAAACAACGCCGGTTACAGAATCTTGTAACTTCCTCCCCCCCCCCCCCAACGCTACGATTAAGGCAGGAGAGATGCATAATCTCTCCTGCTGCAATCGCAATATCCCCCCACCCTCCGCAATCAGCTCAGCGGCCCCTATTCAGAACTTATACCTGTTTTGATTTGGTCTAAGTCAAAATGTATAAGTTCCGACTGGGCAATCGCCTAGACTTTTTGTTATACTTGCAGTACGACTAAGTCTAGGTCAGCCCACCTCCCAGCCTTTCCCCTCTTCTAAAAACGCCTCTTCGCTCTAGGCGTTCAGAGGCAGGATAAAGGCCTAAGCTGGTTTTAAAATTCTTTATTCATTTTTAAACATACAATAAGTGTATCCATATGTTAAAACAAATTAATTATAAATATATCACTTAATAATCATCAAGAGTACAAATAATATGCTATTATCATCCACCCTTCCCATTATATAATCAAATACATTGTACCATATATAATAATAAGATAATAAAATTATCCCCCTCCCCCCTCATAATTGAACCTATAAATTTAAGGGAAAAGATGTCATCTAATCAGTACAATATTTTGTTAATGGCTCCTACACATCTTGAAATTTCCTAAAACACCCTCTCTGTATTGCAATAAATCTTTCCATTTTATATATATGACAAAGATACATCTAAAATAAGCTTTGATTATTTATCGGTACTTGGACGATCTGTCTTTTTGATTGTCCAAGTACCAATTTAGGCCACTTAACTGTACGTTTTTTTTAAATTATTATGAGCCCCTTAGCATTTGAACAGTACCGAGGATCTACAAGAGGATATGGGGGGTAACATAATATTCAGAGAATGAAGGAGTGGGGATGGAACTGTACACATCAACCTGGGATAAAACAAGTGAATAAAATGTATATTAAAGTCAATAAAAGTCTTTTAAATATTGAGTTCAGTCTTAGTAAGATAAGTAAAAAGTTTGGATAATAATCTAAAGTCAATTAGTAGTGAATTATAGTGATTAAGTGAGGTTTTTATGACCAGTGATGGCTCTGATTTTAGGACATTTGGCAAGAGCATTCCAAATCCTTGATTCCTGGAGCACTTGAGGTCTTTTCCTCCCTTTAATTTCAGTAATATATGATATAGGCTGTGAACCATTATTTTGTGAAGTAACACAATATTCACCATAGGTGTGATAGAATAGGATGTGGATGGTATAAATATAATAGCATGTGCTCTGTAAATAATAAAGAAATACTATTGGGTCCTTTTATCAAGCCGCGCTAGCGGGGTTAATGCATCGGACATTTCATCACGCGCTAACCTCTGTGGCCGGCTAAAAAACTAATGCCTGCTGAATGCAGGCATTAGTGGCTAGCGCGGCAGGCGATATTACGCGCGTTGAACCCCTACCGCAGCTAGATAAAAGGACCCCTATGTTCAGACAGCTTTCTAAGTTCTCCTTTTGTATATGTACTGATAGATGATAAGAATTTATAACTAGGCTGGGGAGGGGGAGCTCAACTAAGATGGCGGTTGGTGGTTCGTGTTGAGACGCCGAGGGGCTGCTGTAGGAAATTGTTGCCTTAGCATCTGTTTTTCCGATGGTAAAAAGAAAATCTAAACCCCGGGTTTTCCCAGAGGAATCTACCGTACCAGTTGGCCCAATGGATCTCTTTATCGAGCACGGTGCTCGAACGCAGGGTCTGGAGATTACCTCAGATGTGGAAGGTGCGCAGGCTGAAGTGTTCCTCTCCTTTGAGGGCACTACTCTATCTCCGGAGGAGCGGAGTCCTCCGAGTCATCCTGGGGCATTAGAGGAGAAGCTGCAGGAAGGAATTGCCCAGAGTGTTCTCTTACCTTCCCAAAAGAGTTTGGAAGTCATCTGTTGAGGAATGTCATCTGTTGAGGAATGCAAAGAACTGCAGAGCGACCTGAACAAACTGTGTGAGTGGGCAAAAAGATGGCAGATGAGCTTCAATGTGGAGAAATGTAAGGTCTTGCACATGGGGAAAGGGAACCCCATGTACAGCTATACAATGGGAGGAAGGGTGATGGGGAAAGGCACCCTAGAAAAAGACCTGGGGGTTTTGGTGGATACAACAATGAAGCCAGCGGCGCAATGTGCAGCGGCCTCAAAGAAAGCGAACAGAATGCTGGGCATTATCAAAAAAGGTATTACTACCAGAATGAAGGAGGTTATCCTGCCATTGTATCGAGCAATGGTGCGACCACATCTGGAATACTGTGTCCAATACTGGTCACCGTACCTTAAGAAAGACATGGCGATACTTGAGAGGGTCCAAAGGAGAGCAACTAGGATGATAAAAGGAATGGAGAACCTTTCATATGCCGAAAGGTTAGACAAACTGGGGCTCTTTACCCTGGAAAAGCGGAGACTGAGAGGAGACATGATACAGACATATAAAATCATGAGAGGCATAGAGAGGGTGGAGAGGGACAGATTCTTCAGACTAGCAGGAACAACAAAAACAAGAGGTCACTCGGAAAAACTGAGAGGGGACGGATTCAAAACGAATGCAAGGAAGTTTTTCTTCACTCAGAGGGTGGTGGACACCTGGAACACGCTTCCAAAGGAGGTAATAGGACAGAGTACAATACTGGGTTTCAAAAAGGGACTGGATGACTTCCTGGAAGCGAAGGGGATTGCAGGGTATAGATAGAAGGTTGCTCTACAGGACAAAAGCGAAAAGCGTATGTGAGTTTTAGGGTAGGAGCACTATCTGGTCCTGGACCTGAGGGTCCGCCGCGTGAGTGGACTGCCGGGCACGATGGACCTCCGGTCTGACCCGACAGAGGCAAGTCTTATGTTCTTATATCTCTGGAGGGGGAGGGGGGGGGTCAGTGAAGCCATTGAGACCTGAGCACTCAGAGAGTGAGAAGCAGCATATACCTGAAGATTTCCTCAAATTGAAAGCGACTCCTGCTGAGGTTTCAGGTACTTTGATTCAACCTGTGGAATAGATTTTGCACCCATGCAAAGACCCAAGGTCTTCAACATGGAAACTTTGTGGGAAGCAATATCTAATTTACAGCTCTCCCTGGGGACTCAAATGCAGAATCTTACAGCACGTTACACGACAGTTGTTTCAGAAAATATGGACTTAAAAAATAAGAGTATCAAGCTTGGAAAATAAGATGGACGGACATGAGATCAGACTAAAAGTTATTGCATCTCAAGCCTTAACCTGTGTTAAGGAGAGTGGGAATCTTCATTTCAAAGTACAAATGCTCAAGAATGTGTCAAGGAGATGTAATCTTCGGGTTATAAATTTTCCAAAATTACCACTTATGTCACCGCTTGATACGTTTAAGAAATACTTAACTGTAATTTTGAAAGTACCTGAATCCTCCTACCCACCTCTCTCAAAAATTTATTATTTACCTACTAGAGATAAGGTTCTAAATCTAAACCAGCAGAATTAATCTGCTGATAGTTTGGATTTAACAAATTTCCTTGAGAGATCAGATACTGGTTATTGTTACTGCTACATTGCTTGTACAGTTTGCCATTGATTCAGACAGGGAATGGATGCTTCAGCCTTTTTTTCAAATATAAAGATGTTCTATTTATGTCAAAAGTAGTGAGAATATATCCAGACGTGTCACGTACAACTCAGAGGAGAAGAAAGCAGTTTCTTACTTTGAGGTCCCAGGTTATGCAGTTAGGTGCAACGTTTGTTTTGAGATACCCTTGTAAATATGTTATGCACTATCAAGGGAGTAGATACGTATTTTTTTGAACCTCAGCAGTTGTCAAAATTCATTTCCGCCAAAGGGCAAATTGCAGATAATATGTGAAATATGCTACTTGTGTATTAGCTCAATGAAGTATGTTCAGAGCCCATCTAGTCACATCTTTATTTTCTTTTGAATAATTACCAATGAAATATTTCAGTTAAACTGGCAGTTCTAGACTCCCATATTGTGCTATTTCTTGGAAAATTATGATTTGCCTCTTGACAATGATTGTTAAACCGGCATTGTATTATTTCTTTCTTTTTGATTACTTGTTTGTCAAAAAGTTAAAATGTATAAATAAAGCATTAAAAAAAAGAATATGTAACTATATAATAATAAAAGCAAATAATTTATTTACATGAATATACTAGGACTATATACAAAAGAATAAAGCAGAAATAATTAGAATATAAAATTTGCAGAGGAAAAATAAAATGTCAGTTTGAAACAGCTATAATAAACACAAATCAGATATTATTTAAAACAAACACATACCTCCCTAGACACAATGCATGTCATCTGCTTGTTATCTTAAAGTGATTAAGGAATTTGACTATTCAACCTTTGGGAAATCCGTGGTAACAGACAGCAGTGCTAGTTCTGCTATACTTTGGTGTATGATGAGATGAGATGCTAAGAGATTAGCTGAAAGCATGGAGAGTCTACAGAGACCAAGGTTACGGTCTTCTTCCAATGGTTCCCCTTTTATATCATTTGTGCCATCAGTAATGTCTATGATGTTTTGATAAGATTCCAGAAGGTGTTTGATTCCCTGCACCCATGTTTATGTTATGGCTGGCAAAACCATCAGAATGTCTTTTGACATGACTCTAAATGCTTTTTTTGAGATTCAGGGCTCCAAAAAGTCATCAAGGTTGCTTAACTGGGACATGGGCATGTTCTGGCATACAAAAAAACTATTTCAGCAGAGTTTCATTTCCTAGCAAAGTCTCTGTATTGTGAAGCACCAATCACTGCAGGCTTGATGACATGCATTAATACCACAGGTATACTTGATCAATCCCTGTAATGCAACTGTTATAGTGTCAAAGGGTTCTTACCCCTATGGGGGTAATAAGAAAAATCTATGAGGGCTGGGAGAAGCAGGGAACAAAATAATCTTCTGTGTTTTACTTTTTTGATTAAGGTAGTCAAGCAAGGCAATGATTTTTTGTTGACATTTCTGTGGAAGCAGGGAATACAGGGGAGGGACTGTAAACTAAAGATTACAGATGAGAGTATGATGGTGGAGAAAAGGGGGAGAAGCACTTGGGAAAAGAAAAAAATACTGACTAGAGTGTAAAAGGGATGGGGAAAGGCCACATATTAATATCAGACATACAAACAGAAGAGTGGTAAACCTCAGTCCATTTGTGGTACTGAAACATTCTCATTGAAACTAGGAAAAATGAAAGTGTAAAAAGCAATAGCATGAAACAAGTTAGATTCTTTTCATTAAGGAGGTAAGTTAGATTCTTTTCATTAAGGAGGTAATGTCTATTCACTGAAGAAGACTGATCTGCTCACTGAAGAAATTCAACCACATCACAGAGGCATACCACGACTCACATTGGCTCCCAATACAAGCGAGAATACACTTCAAAGTTTACTGCCTAATATTTAAAGCTATAAACAGAGACAGCCCAGCCTACTGGAACAATCGACTAATTCAATCCACCTCTACCAGACATAGGAGAACCCACGCACCATTCGCACACCCTCCAACCAAAAATGTCAAAAGAAAAAAACTGTACGACAACCTCCAAGCACTCGAGCTGCAACACTCGACCTCCAACTCTATAACCTATTGACCTCGACCAACTACAAAACCTTCAAAAAAGAAATAAAAACCCTTCTATTCAAAATGCACATACAACTGAATTAACACAATCAGAAATGTCCCAAGCATCACCTGCAACTGCTACATATGTACTTCTAATATCATGACAATTCAGATGTAATCCTTAGCAACTCAAATAAATGTACAAACTACTCCCTAAATACCTCTAATGTCCTGACATCCCATTTGTAATCTGCCTTGAACCGCAAGGTAATGGCGGAATAGAAATCCCTAATGTAATGTAATAACTTCATGCATTCATAAATAGGATATGCATGGCTTTTAGAGATGTGCTTGGACAACGTCATTTTTAGTTCATAAGTCATTTTTTTTTTGTTTCAGGGGTGGTATCAGCCCTTGGCCACTTAATGCTGATATTCAGCCCTTAAGTGACCAGGTTTAGCCCATAAGATGGACTGTATGAATAATTTCAGCTCTATCTACCTCCTAAGCTATACTTCAGACATCTCTTGAAGTAGACTTTTGCATCATCTTATGTGCTTGATAGCTTCTGGGGCTTGGAGTGGCAGTGCACTTTTGCACTGTCCATACTGGGGTTCCGCGGATGGCGTCGCCCACATGTGAGAATATCTGCCTTCTGTCTCCAGATAACACATGCTACAGTAAGTAACTGTGCTGTATTGAAAAATTGTCCACTGTAACTTTGACAGATTTATCCTGTAAATTGTGTATTATAGATATTGGTATTAGATCCCTAATGTGTCAAGTTAGGATAAAAAAACTTGTACCAAAAAAAAATTTGTACTATAACTATAGCAAATTATAACCTGTTAACTGTATATTATGTATGTTAACCTGTAACCTGTCCTGAGCTCTTTGGGGAGGGCGGAGAGATGGAAAATGAATTAAATAAATAGTTTGGTTAATCAATAAGGTTCCATTAGCCTTATTGTCATTAATATTGTCTTAATACATAAATGGTTATAAAATTACCCCTCTTAACTAGGCCACATGGAAAAGGACACATAACTTTCTGCCTATTTGATAAAGATTGAAAAGCCCACCTTATGGGAATGCTTTTAAATTTAAACTCCGGTTTCCTTGATCCAATCCAATACAATCCTTGGTTCCCTACAACAGGGCTTGACTCGGTTTACAAAAATAATTTTATAGGACATGGGAAGAGTATTAAGTTACAAGCTTCATCATTTATAATCACTAATTTAAAACGGAAGAATCAGTTAGGAATTTCTGAACGATAAGTTTTCAAGGCTTTCTGAAAGGTTAATAGGAAAGGGAGAAGTCTACCTTCTGAGGGAAGTTCATTCCAAATTTTTACAGAAGAGAAAGCAAAAGATCGGTATATATTGCCTAAAGCTTTAATTCCTTTAAGAGAAGGAAAGGCAACTTTGTACTTTTGATCTAAATCTTGTTGGTTTTTACCATGTTTCTATAATAAATACTATTCACACATTCTCATAGCCATTTGTGTGTCTTACAGGTTGGCCAATTATAAATTCCATGGAGCAGACTGTCTCTCTTTTATATGTACTGTAGAAATGCTGACTATGCCTAGTAGTACTACAGAAATGATTAATTGTAGCAGTGATTTCTAAAAATAGCACAGGATGTCTTAACAGCTGTATCAGGCAAAAGAAACAGATGTGATCTTAAAGTAGACTGGATGCACAGCCTTGGCACTAATGCTGCATACTATGAACTGCAGCTGTTAGGAAGTAGCAGTACCATAAAATCATATTTTGAGTTTCTGGCCTTTAAACTTTTAGTTCAGTCATTACGTCTAAGTCTTCTCGACTATTGTACCAGTGTCTATTTGACATGTACCAAGAAAGAGATGGCTAGACTTAGACTGATTCAAAATACGGGGGTCAAATTAATTTATGGTCTAAAGAAATATGATCATGTGACTCCTTTCTTCCGTGAGTTGCATTGGCTTCCAGTGGAGGCGCGTGTTTTGTTTAAGTTGAGTTGTCTTTGTTACAAAGATGGGCATGGTATTGCTCCAAACTATATGACCGATAGATTTCTCATAGCATTCCATAAACATAGGAGAGAATCACATGCATTGTTTAATTTTCCGTCTGCTCCAGATTGTAAGAGCAAGAAATCCTTGGAACATACACTAGCATTTCAGGCTGCTTTCTATGGCAGGGAATTTAGGCCACTGTTGCTCTTACAAGCACTTTAGAACTCAATTGAAAACTCATCTTTTTTCAAAATATTTAGCGAACTAATTAAAATCATCCTTAGGTTATGTTATTTTTAATCTTTTGTTTGCCGCATTGAACTTACGGTTATGCGGTTTATAAGTACGATGTTATGTTATTTTATGTTACCACCTTTACATCCACTAGGACCAAACCAACCTCCTTCCTTGAGTTGGCCCTCTTGTTTTAATACTGGAACCCACTGAATTGTTTGTCTATAAATCCCTTTATTATTGTGCCCATTCGGTTTAGGGTGCTCAAGCATTGTTAATGGGTTGACATTGAAAATATAGAAAAACTGGGTTTACACACTGGAAGAAGCTGTGAGGGGAACTTTGGCCTAAATGCTATATAATTAATCAAAAGAAACATCAAAGCTCCACAAGTGCGCAATTGCCAACAGCAAATCAATTACACCATATACGCGGAGATTAACATATTACGGGAATTACCGGTTTCCATGCACTAAGAGAAAAAATGCATAGAAGCAAAAACTCCTCCAATTAATGAGGAGAAAATCATCTGTGTCCCCAAAATCTCTCAAGCCATACAAATCAATGATTTCCCAAAACAGTTTCTAAACCTAAGATGATCTAAAGCAGTGGTTCCCAACCCTGTCCCAGAGGACTACCAACCAGTCGGATTTGGGGGATAGCTCTAATGAATATGCATGGGGCAGATTTGCATGCCTGTCACCTCCATTATATGCAAATCTCTCTCATTCATATTCATTAGGGCTATCCCGAAAACCCGACTGGCTAGTGGTCCTCCAGGACAGGGTTGGGAACCACTGATCTAAAGTGTCTAGTATACTGTATATCAAACATCAGAAACAAAAACAAAAAAATACAGCACAGCAAAAATGCCACTTAGCTTTTCAAATGGCAGGTTTCCAGGAGGCTCAAGATGTTGTACCAGCCATATCCTCCACACACAGTATCTTTTTTTTTTTTTTTTTAATCTTTATTTATTTTCAAACTTCGACAGTGGAATACAATTAATTGAACATAAAATACTGCATAAAACGCACTATTAACTACACAAGTAATACATAAAACAATCATTTTCTTCCATTCTTCTCACAATTATTAATACAATAAGACATATGATGTGATTACAATATAATAATTAAGTAATTTAAATCCTCAAAATACATTTCCCTCTCCCCACCCACCCACCCACCCTGGATGTGTAAGGAAATCTAAGAAAAGGAAAGATACATGACCCTTATTGCGAGATAACAAATGTATTTTTTGCGGGTTCTGCACATATTTTTCCATTAGCACGGAAGATCTGCCCCAAAAATTAACACAAGAGCACTTAGGACCTAATTCTATAAATGGTACCTATGTCATAGGTGCTCTTAGGCTCCTGAAGGTGTAACCATTTAGATCAGGGTTTTCTTGACCTAAATACCTAAGGTAGGGGCCTACCAGCGCCTAAAGCCCTCTTTTACAAAGGTGCGATAAACATTTTAGCGTGGATTTAGCGCGCACTAAATCAACACGTGCACTAACCGCTAACGCGTCCATAGGATAACAAGCACATATTTAGTGCATCTTTGCAAAAAAGGGGGGTAAGTCAATCCATGCCCAAACTCCACTCCAAATTCTCTCCTAACCATGCCTGCATGAAGACGTCTACCTTGAAGTGGTAGGCCTCTACCTAGTTAAGTGCCTACCAGCTAATTAGTTTTATTTTAATCTTTTTTTTTTTTAATTGGATTTGAATGGTGCATTCAATTATCAGTGCTGATTAAGCCAATTAAAAAAAAAATTAAGCTAGGTGCCTAACTGTAGGCGTCTTTTATAGGATCTCTGCTTCTGTATTGACCAGTTAGCATGTGTTAATCAAAATTTGCTAGCTAGTTAATGAACACACATCCATTTAATGCTCATTGCATGCCCCCTTCCAAAAAATATGAGTAATTGAAAAAAATTGATTAATTCATGCTTAGTATGTTAGTATGTGTAAAATGCAAAATTACCATAAACTGTGTTTTATAGTAGAGAATGACACCTGGACAAATTTTTCCCTGTCCCCGCAGGAGCTCATTTTCCCGTCCCGTCTTGCCTCTGCATGTTCTTTTCCTGTCCCTGCCTCAATCCTGCAAGCGCCATCCTCATTTACACGAGCCTCAAACACTTTAAAATCATAAGTGTTTGAGGCTTGTGCAGTTAAGGCAGAGCTTACAGGAATGGGGGCAAGGACAGGGTCAGCGACACAACTCATGGGGAAACTGAGTTCCTGCGGGGACGGGGACAAATTTGTCCCCGTGTCATTCTCTGTTTTACAGTAAGCATTTTCCCATGTCCTAAGCACAGTTAGGACTTAACTCCCTTTAGTAGGTGGGCCCCTGGGGTCCTGATTCTCAAAAATACGCATCTCAATGGCAGGCAGAAGTAGACGACCTACTGCTGTCAGGCAGCCAATCGGGACACACGTTTTAAAAAAACGAGGTAGGACACCCCCATAGTAGGCCTCCAGAACATGTCTATGGAGGCGCATGCCCAAGGTGGGGCTTGGGCACTGCTTCACCCGGAAGTGGCCTTGGGCGGGTTTAAGTGTCGATACGTGTCTCCATAGACGGGAGACGGACGCCTGAAATCTTGGCCTGCAAAATGCTGGCCTACATTTCGGGCGTCTGTCTGGGAGTGTAGGCACGATTCTGCATAGGACACTGGTGCATGATTGACACGTGATCGACGTCCACTTCATAGGCAACTGTTGATGCCAGCGTCTTATACAATCGGACCCTGAGAGCATATAGAACTGCAAATTAGTGTCAGTTGGTGTCAACTCATTATAGCTAATTATTGATCATGTCGATTAGCACCTAATGTAACAATTAAGTTACACTTGTACATGGCAATACTCTTAACCATCTCTATCCCCTTCGATCTGTTCAAGATTTAGCTGAGCAACTTATATTCCGCCAGAGTCGCTGTTCTTACATCACCCTCTCCTCAAGTCACTTCATTGGCTCCCTGTCCATTTCCGCAATATCAAGCTCCTCTCATTGATATACAAGTGCATTCGCTCTGCAGCTCCACAATATCTCTCCTCTCTCCCTATATTCCTCCTCGGGAACGCTGCTTATCTGATAAGTCTCTCCTGTCTGTACCCTTCTCTCTTGCTCCACCTTACACCTGGAACAGACTGCCTGAATGACACAAGGATACATTTTTCTCCATCCCCTTTAGGATCTCTCTACCCCCATCCCATCCCCGCAAGCTCTGTCCCTGTCCTTGCCCCATTCTTGCAAGCTCTAGCCTCATCGGCACAAGCCTCAAACACTTTAAAATCATAACTATTCCAGGCTTGTGCAGTTAAGGCAGAGCTTGCAGTAATGGGACAGGGACAGGGACAGAACTCACGGGGATGGACGAGATGGCGATATTGAGATCCCACCGGGACACGTACAAATTTGTCCCCATTTCATTCTCTATGCCTAAGTCCGTATGTCGAGCTCCATCTCTAGTAGTTTTGAAGTCTAGGCTAAAAGCCCACTTTTTTGAGATTGCTTTTAACTCATAACTCCCACTCGCTTGTAAAGTTCCCATGCCTGTTTTCATCATTCCCTCGCTGAGAAACTGCCTAACCCCTTACTTGTCCTGTTTGTCTGCTTGATTAGATTGTAAGCTTTACTGAGCAGGGACTGTCTCTTGAATGTTTAATGTACAGCACTGCATATATCTAGTAGCACCATAGAAATGATAAGTAGTAGTAGTATTCTATAAGCTGTGTGTGTAATTTTGCATGTTAAAGCATGATAACGGGCACACAAGATTATAGAATTAGATGGATTATGGGCTCCTTTTACTAAGCTGCGATAGCGTTTTTAGCGCGCACAGAATTTTAACGCGCGCTAAACCCACGCTACGTGGCTAGAACTAACGCCAGCTCAATGCTGGCGTTAGCGTCTAGCGCACGCTGCAATTCTGTGCACGCTAAAACCGCTATCGCAGCTTAGTAAAAGGAGCCCTATGTATTTTGTTTGAAAAAAATGATATAACATCACCTGGTATGGATTTTCATTGTCAATGTATGCACATACCATCTCACTAATGATACTTTCAGCATAAAAATTCTTGCTATTTCATTACAATTATTACAATTGTCTTTTTTTTTTTTTTCTTTGTAGATAAAGAAGTTATATTTAGAATCCAGAAAGGTAATGTGGTGAAGCTGAACGTTGAAACCAGCGTGTCTACGTTATTAATAGAAAATAAAAAATTTGTAAGTCTCCTTTTTAATGATTATTGTTATTACACCCAGGTTATTAAATGGAGAAAACTCTTTCTTTGTTTCAGCAATTTTATGAAAAATAAGTAAATGACTCAGGGAGCTAAAAAAAAAAAAAAATGAACATGTCACTTAGGGCTCCTTTTACTAAGCTGCACTAGCGGTTTTAGCACGCGCGCTAGACGCTAATGCCTCCATTGAGCTGGCGTTTGTTTTTGGCGCGTAGCACGGGGTCAGCGTGCGCGGCATTGTAGCGCACGCTAAAAACGCTAGCGCACCTTAGTATAAGGAGCCCTTAGTGAAAATGTAACACTGTATACAATGTTTTTTACCTTTGGCTGACTGGATAGTCCATGCGGATTTTTTTCTGCCATCATATTCTATATTTCTCTGTTTTCATGCATGGTTGAGCCTGAGCTAAATTGCCAAGAAGAATCTTTTTTTTTTTTTTTTTTCATAACTTGAGAAATTGTTGCTCCAAAAAAAGCTTGTGTGGTGGATCAGGAAAGAAAGAATTGCCCTGAAGGGAGCTCTAATAGGGAAATTGATACATTATTTTATAGTGTTCTCCCCAGGGCCTTTCAGCCGGGCGCTCCGCCCAGCTAATTTAGATTAGCGCCCGGCTGTAATCTCGATGGCAATCCTGCTGCTGCTGCCGCCTTCTGCTCAACATTTTTAAAAAAAAACCCCTTCTCACCGGCTTGGAGATTTACCGGGCTGACTCGGCACAGCCTGAATCGCAGGAGCCTGACTTTTTTTTTTTTTAAAAGTTTTTAACGCCAGCAAGCGACTTGAACCCATGCTCCGGGGCTCTAACATGTGCATGCCGAAACCGGAAGTCACGTCCTGAGGGAGGAAGAGAAGGGAAGTCGGCATGCACACGCCCCGGAGCATAGGTTCGCTATAGGAGACAGGTCAGCTTACAACTTGCTCTTGCTTGCTTTAGGCTTTCTTCGCTGTCGGATCCTGCCTACTTTCTGTTTCTGAAAGTAGGCAGGACCCGGCAACGAGGAAGGCCCGAAGCAAGCAAGAGCAGTGAGTTGTAAGCTTCCTTCCGTTGCTGACTTATGGAAGATAGGTCAGCGATGGAAGGAAGCTTACAACTTGCCTTAGTCCAGCCCTGCACAACATGCGGCCCAAAACGGATCTCACTGCCGATATGGCTCTCACTCCGCTCTCCTTTGAAGATCAGCTCAGGAGGCAAGATTTAGCCCGAGATCAGACGAATATTAAAGGGCATTTGAAGGCATCTGAGCAGATTGAGGAGAACATGTCTTGTTTTTCCATGCCTAAAATTAAAATACCACCTTGTCTAATGTAATCTCTGATCAGATCCTTAAGAGTGATGCAACTATGAATGCTGGACAGTCTCCTCCAGTAAACAGAGCTTTAAAGCCTGCAACCATACAGAACCAGATGGTCAAAGGGCTCCGAAGTGTAGTATTGCCAAGGGATCTGTCTCACAAGTTTCTTACGCTGGCAGATGTAAGCACAGCACAAGAAATAGAGACTTGTGGCATTCTGTGTAGAAAGCTGATGCATAATGAATTTACTATTACCCATGTAATAGTGCCAAAGCAGTCTGCTGGACCAGACTACAGTACAGTGATATGGAGAATGTGGAAGAATTATTCAGTGTTCAAGATCAACATGATTTCCTCACAGAAGAAAGACGGAGAGAAAGAGAGAGGCCTGGACCAAAGGGGAAAGACAGGAGGCAGATACTAGAGAGGGGGGATAGAAGGGAAGGAGATAGAGATGTCAGACCATGGGGTGGAGTGGGAAGGAAGGAAAGGAGAAGAGAGAGATGCCAGAGCATAGGGGTGGAGACAAAAAATGGAGAGGGGTTGAAGCTGAAATAAATCATGTACAAAGGAGAGAAAGGGCACAGGATATAGAGTTTATTGAAGGGACATAGAAAGAGGGAAGATACCATATGGAACAGAGAGAGGGTAGACACTGGATGGAAAAGGCAGAAAGGGTGGACAGTGGATGCAAGGGGCAGAGATAGGGTGGACAGTAGATGGAAGGGGTAGAGAGAGGGTAGAGGCTGGGTGGAAGGGGCAAAGAGAGATGACAGATGTTGCATGGAAGGGAGCGAGGACAAATGCTGAATAGAAAGAAGAGAGTGAAGAGAAGATGACTAAAGCAGAAACGACAAATGGTAGAAAAAAAAATATTTTTGTTGCTTTATGTAGAATCAAGTAGTATTGTAACTGTATTGATTAAAATTTATCAATAGGAAATGGAAATAAGGCAATTTTGGGAGGGAATAAACCCCTTTCCTCAGGTCAAGACAGGATACCATAACAGCTGTATACTGTACTGTCTTGAAGAAAGATTTGGCCTCTGAAAGCTAATTGAAAAATGGATTAGTCCAATAAAATGGTATTTTCATATTTCTCATTATTTTATTTCTATTTGTTAATTTGTAAAGTGGTGACTGTTATGTAGAAGTTTTTTTCAAATTTACATCTACTGTCTTTATATTTTGCACAGTATTAGGGGACATGTGTCACTGTTTCTGTGGTGTTGCATTGTATGCAGAGTCTGGTTTCTTAGTTCAGTTTAACTTTTGACTACATATTTCTATTTTTAATTTGTGATTATTCCATATTGGGCGAGGGTGTATCTGTGTTCTGTGTGTATGAAAAGGACATGGCTTTCTGTTAGCATCGACTACAGGATCAATTGACTGTGTAGGATCTGGTTTGTTTAGTTTTATAATGCGTGTGTTGGTGTTCTAGTACTCATTGCAGTGTTTAAGATGCTGCCTTTTCCTAGATGCACCCTTATTGTGTGACTCATGGATTATTACTAAAAATATATTTTTTTATATAGAGGAGGGGGTTGTTAAAAAAATGATTAGCACTGGCTGTCATATATACTAGGTACACCACTGGATTTAATGACTCTATTCTAACTTTACTGTTGACGTAGGTGTTGTCCCCCCCAACACAGACACACATTATAAAGAATTAAATTAAAGTTGTATTATCATCAAGTAGCTTTCAAATGACATTATAAGCAAATAAAAATAAAATATTTTTAATACATTGCTAATTATTACCTGTATCTTTACCTATACTGTTTTGCCCTAGCTCTTACTTTGCACTATAGCAAAATAAAAAAGAAGCAGATAAAGATCAATCACACAGGTGCCCTTCAAGGCTCAGTAACACCTCTCCATAAATTATGTGGAAGAGGTCTGGAAGTGGGGATAGCATCTATTTCATATCCTCAGTGAGACCTCAGGAAGGAACCTAGTGATCAAAACATTATTAGAGGTGTTGTACAGCCATTTCTTGTATGACTGGATGAGCTATATTTATCTTTTTTTTTACTTGTTTAAATTCATGCAGAAATAAATGGTTAGATTGAACCTAATGACTTCATTAACATATTTCCCTTTTTTAAACCTCTATACTATTTGAAAGAGGGTGAATATCTAATTATTCACTTCTAGAATTGGATACTTCTTAAATTTAGTAAAATTATTCTGGCACAAGTGTCAAACCTTAAAAAAGGAAGACATATCGAGCATTGGAAAATAATAATAATTAACTAATAAAAATAGTATACATTTAATTTTTCCCTCTACCAAATTGCCCCGCCCCGCCCCTCCCGGCTACTTTTTTATGCCACCCGGCTGGAAAAAATTTCTGGGGAGAACACTGTTTTATTTAATTTATTTACTCCCTCCCCCCCTTTTTTTTTTAAAAACTAAGCTGTGGTAAGGGTTTGTACTGTGGTCCAGAGTGCAAAATGCTCTGAAACTGCTCTCATGCTCATAGAAATTCTATGAGCATTGGAACATTTAGCACTTTGGGCCGTGATAGAAACCTCTACCATGGCTTTCTAAAAAAGGGCCTTAATTTTTTAGTCGGTCCTCCCAAAGGAGCTCAGAACAGGTTGCAAATCAGGTACTCAAGTATTTTTCCCTATCTTTCCTGGTGGATTTACAGTCTATCTAATATATACCTGGGACAGTGGAGGATTAAGTGACTTGCCCAAGGTCATAAGGAGAGTGTGGGGTTTAAACCCACAATCTCAGGGTGCTGAAAATTTAGCTCTAACCACTATGCCACGCTCTCCCCTGAAGCTGGGTTAAGATCTGAATCCCAGTATGGGTTGTGAGTATCATGTCGTCCATGTTGAGAACATCAGGAAAAGTAGGGTTAGCAGATTTTCCATCTGAAAAAAGAGGATGTGTGGCCCCACCCAATTTTTTCCTAAAATTGCCGTTTCCTAGATGTGTTCATCCTCCATTTTCGGGGAAAAAAAAAATTGTCAAAATAAAAGTCCACAAAAATCTGACATTGGGATGTAGGAGGGACCAGCATTCTTAGCAGACTGTTCACACTGACATCTCAGCAGAGCAATGAAGCACCCTAGGTGGCACTGCAGTGCACTTCACACGAAAAGTCCCAGGTACACATCTCATCATAATCCCTTTATACTGTATGGTGAGCCCTCTCAAACTCACCCAAAACCAACTGCACCCAACTGTATACCACCCAATAGCTTCTATGCCTTTCTGGTGTTAGCTATATGTCAGTACAGTAGATTTTGGAGGGCTCACTTTTCATCACAAGTGTACCAGTTAGAGTGGGATATGGACCTGAGTCCCCCTTCTCTGTAGTCCACTGCACTGTCCACTAGGTTACTCCAGAAACTTGCTTGCTGCTCTGATAGGACTGGCCATAACATCTGAAGCAGTCATACAGGCTGGTATGCATTGCTTAATTCACATCTTTAGAGGATGGGAAAGGGTCAGTGATCACTGGAGGTGCAAGGGAGGGCCGATAGCTTCATGCCTCCAGTAGTATTCTGGTTAGTTTGGTCATCTTTTTGGTATTTATTTGTTTTCTGTAATGTTTCATTATTGTAGAAAAATATCCAAATCACAAATCCGTCTTAGTCCCACCCCTAACACGTCATCTTAAGATTTAGATGCACTGCAGTCAAACAGCATAGAAAACCATCTAAAAATATGTTTTGAAAATGGCAATTTGGATGCTTTAGCAAACAAAATGTCCAGATGCCACTTAATGCCATTTTTGGATATTTTTCTCTTTTGAAAATGTACCCCATAATGTCAGGCCAACCTCTTTTTCTTTCTACCCTGAACTTCCCAAACAGATTATAGCCCAGTATAACTATATTCAAGTCACGTTTCTCTGTGAACCACACCTCCGTGATTGCAACTAAATCCAAGTTCGACTTTTCCATCAGGGTCTCTAGATCCAGAACCTCATTTCCCATATACTGGCATTAGTACACACTTCTTTCCAGATGTTATTCCTTTTTCCCCATTTGTGTAGAGGTATTTAATTTTTCACCCAGTCCCAGTGATTCAAGTTCAAAGCCCTCTTCAATAGATCAGCCAGTCTGCTACTGAAAACACTTCCTTCCTTCTTTGATAGATGGACACCATCTGTGCTTAGCAGTCCTTGAAAAATCATCCTATGGTCCAGCAAACCAAAATGCTCTTGACACCCTACCGCACTTTCGTAACAGAGCCCTTATTAAATCCACCTCCATATGTTAATGAGATGGACAGCCATCTTAATGAGCCTTACTACATAGCATGCTGTTTTTAACATGCACAAAAGGCCCTTGCTGTGCACATTAAGTTTGATTACTTAGACCCAAATGTGAAATTGAGCTTGTGCTAATGTAATAAACCAGGAACTCAATTTTCTTCATTTTGCACATACTACTTTGCAGGTACCTGAAATAAAGATTGCATAACTGAAAGATGAGTACCTGAGGCATTTATAAATTTACAGAGCAATTTGCAGTAATGCATTTATAATGTGCAACGAGTTACACCTGCTGCTACATTCTGGCTTCTTTCAGAGTCAAAACTTGCTTTTAGAACCACTCAGCAGATTATTAAAACAAATGTACTTTAGAGCTGTATCCGCATGCTGATAATAATGTGCTAAAAAAGAAAAAAAACCCACAGGGGTCAAGTTAGTACGCAAACAGATTAGAAAGCAGAGAGGCAGTGAAACGATCAGGTGATGGAGTGGACTTTAGAGGACTAAAGTGAGACTGAGGTGGAAGAAGGTTGTGACGTACAAAGAAAGAGTGGCTGTGACCAACTGTGCAAGGTGTATGAAAAGAAAGATGACCTCCATGAAAGGGGGCAGCAACTGAAATAGAGCCTTCAGAGGAAAGCCAAGTCTCTGTTACAGAAAGAGAATGCAGAGTACGAGAGATAAAGAGGTCGTGAATATAGGCAAGCTCGTTGCAGATGGAATGGACATTCCACTGAGCACATGAGAAGGGGAGAGAACAGGGAGAAAAGAGAGAAATAGGAATAGGATCAGATAGGTTGCACTTTGGGCTATGGTGAGAGAGTTTGTTTGGAGAATGGGATTGGGATGACTTTCTCCAGTGGAACAGAGGAGAACGAGCAAAAGAATACAGAGAAGATTAGGGAATACAGTATAATCTCATTATAATGGACTTCAAGGGACCTGGAAAAACGGTCTGTTTTATCCAGAGTCGCATTTTTAAAAAACTTTATTTAGGTCAACTTGAAACAACGTTCAATCAATGAACAACAGTCGCTGCATAACCATATCAGCAACATCAAGAACAAAACTCAACAAAACATTGGTATGGCACGAAATGATTGCAAAACCAGAACACTAAAAGATGTTCTAAATCTAAAGCATTATGTCGTACTGGACTGGAAAGAAAAATACTCTGTCATTTTCTTCTGGGCTGCATTTTGATACTATATCACCGGCATGCCAGGCACCTTGTAGGCGGAGCCTGCATGTCCGTTATAGCCAAAGAAAACTACAGCTAAAAGCGTCTCTGGGGACCAAATAGGTTGTCCGTTATATCTAAAAGTCCGTTATATATGAGTCCGCAATGATTTTCTGTATTTTATAATGGCACATGGCCGCCGGGACCAGCGGACTTCATCAGCTCTAGGCGAGGTTCCATCATAAGCGAGTATGTTATAATGAGATTATTCTGTATTATGATGACAGTGATGAGGATGAAATGAGCTCAGATACAATGGAAATAATGAAAGGAAGAAAATGTTGGAACTCAAGAGCTATGGAGAGGGTAGAAGGCAGAAGGCAAAAAATGTCTTGCAAGACAATGAAAATAGAAAAATGGCAGTGTGATCTTGAGGTTCTTAACGATTTGAGATGAGGGAGTAAGATTGGGAAGAGTTAGCATCAGGAAGAGAGAGAAT
Organism: Geotrypetes seraphini; assembly: GCF_902459505.1. Taxonomy (NCBI): domain Eukaryota; kingdom Metazoa; phylum Chordata; class Amphibia; order Gymnophiona; family Dermophiidae; genus Geotrypetes; species Geotrypetes seraphini. Next base: position 469,406,491 of record NC_047085.1, on the reverse strand, counting down.
ATAGTCAGTGGCTTAGTAAAGAGGGGGTGGGGCGGTCCGTCCTAGGCGCCGTTTTGGTGAGGACGAGGGCACCTGTCCTCTCTGCCTCACCACCGTACGTGCATGCCGATTCCCTTCCCCCGTACCTCTGTAACGTTTCTGGTGTGAGCAGAAACCCCCAACATGCTGTCGTGCCAGCGTTGGCTCTTCCTCTGATGCCACTTCCTTGACAGGCGCCTAGGGGTTTTTGGGGGGCTGCTGCTCGTGCCAGTAACATTACAGAGGTACGGGGAAAGGGAAGCAGCACGCACGTGGCTGGAGGGGTCAGGGAAGGAGTATGTGGAGGTGGGGGGTGGAGGAGAGGGCAGGGGAGGGGCACTTCTCACCCTCGCTATACCACTGAGTATAGTAGAGCCATAGGAAATAGAAGGAAAAGGAAAAAAACAAACTTGAGGAAATAAAATATGATGCGTGTCACCTAGCAGGTGGCTGGAAAGAGTGTTTGGTGGCAGAAGAAAAGTCTTGAATGGCTGATGCTGGGAAGAATATACATAATCTAAGAACATAAGAATAACCAAGATACACCACTGCGTACATCTGGCACCGCTATAGAAATGAGAAATAGAAGTAGTAGCCATATTGGGTCAGGCCAATGGTCCATCCTTCCAACAGTGGCCAATCCAGCCGCCGGCCCCGGCGGCCGTGTTCCCTCTAAGCTGAGCAGGTGTCCTCCAGCTGCATTGCTACCACTAGGGGGTGGAATATTTTCAGTCGCTAAGGACAGGTATGTTCCCTGGAGTCCTGCAGAACTTGCCTGTCCCTCACAATTGAAAAATGTGACAGTAAAACAGCACCCTCTATTGGTGAGACTGTGGGTGGAGGACTCCTGCTCAGCTTAGAGGGAACAGTGAATTTATCCAGGTCACAAGTTGCTGGTGGAAATCCCAAAATAGTAGCAACATTCCAATGCTATCAGTCAGTCCCAGGGCAAGTAGCGACTTTCCTTAAAGATGTAAAGTGGGTATAAATCCTTTGTATATATTTCGAGATATCTATTTATCTTATTCAATAAATCTGTATTACCATAGACACAGAATGGAAAAACAAATATATGTGGGATATAAAGATATACTGTAGTTACAAATGGCATGACCTTATTGTTCTTTCTTTTGTCACGCCCTTAGCTTTCTCCTCATTTTCTCTCCCTTTAATTGTAAATGTCGGTGAAGTGACAAATTTAGCACGGTATAATCTTAAACAATAGATTGCATTTTTATTGCATCCATTATACATACGTGCACTCCTTTCCAAGCTCTTTATCCAACATCACACAAGTCAAGGGTGCCAATAAAGGGCTCTGTATGGCATTACGGAAGAAGGGAAATAAAATCCGTTATCATAAGTGCTTGGCATCCTGTATGTCTTGAGTGTGTGTGTGTGTGTGACTATTTACTTCTGTATGATAAGAGAGCTTCACAAAGTATTTGCAATAGATCATCAGCACATCAAAAAAATGTGAAATTCTGAAAAGCTATGGGGGAAAATAGATCTAATTCAGATTTTGCAGAACAAAACAGCCTACCAGCCATATCCAATTTACTACTACTGTCTTATCATTTCTATAGCGCTGAAAGGCGTCCTCAGCGCTGTGCATGTAACATTCAATAGATGGTCCCTGTTTGTTGCTTTGCTCTGTCGTTTTGCGAAATGCCAATAAAAACACTGAACTCGACAATACCAGCTACTGAATATTTGAGAGAGTCGGTGGCCAGCTTTGTCAGCTCCTGATTAACTTGCCACTTCAAGATGGTGTAATGTCCTAGGATTTAAAGCAAACCCAAAACCTGAATTCATCATTTTCTGATTATTGAAATCTGCTTCTGCGTCCTATCTCTAGTCTTTCCTCATCGAGAAACATGACTGAAAATGTAAGTCTGTTAAGCTGATCATGTAAATAGGCATGTGATTCTTGATAAATGATGGGTTTGGAGTAAATCATAGCCCTAAGATCTTAGTAGCTTTCTTAGATTCCGTTTCACAAGGCCTTGGAATATTATATATACGATAGCTTGCTTTTTTTTTTTTCTTTTTTGTAGATATGAAGCATTTGATGCAGTCGTACTGCAATAGCATGAGCTAACATTAGCACCCTCAGCATTTAAGACAACAGTTTAAAGGCAACAAAAATCTTTATTCGTGTAGTTCAGCTTGGTAAACAATAAACGCTATAAAGATGTACCACGGGGATTTTCACCAAAGCAACAAAAATCTTGGCATCAATATATTTATATTGAACATCATTCTGGTTCGCTATATAGTGTTTAATATTAGAGTCCCAGGTGACATAATTAAACTACAGCAATTTTTGCTGCATATAAACATTACAGAGTTTGGTTTTATTATTATGAGGTCAATATATACACATAAGTATACAGTGCATGTAACTTAGGGCTACCTTTTACTAAGGTGCGTTAGGGCCTTAACGTGCAGAATAGCGCGCGCAAAATCGCCGCACATGCTAGATCTTAACGTCAGCATTGAGCTGGCGTTATTCTAGAAGCGTACCGTGCGGTATAGCACGCGGTAATTTTGTGCGTGCGCTAAAAAACGCTAGCGCGCCTTAGTAAAAGGAGCTCTTAGTTTTAGTGGCACTGCGCTTTTACTTTGTGTGCTGTAAGTACCATTATCCCAGGACAAGCAGGCAGGTATTCTCACTAGTGGGTGATGTCATCAGACAGAGCCCCGGTACGGACGTCTCACAAGCACGTGTTGCTTGTAGAAACTTAAAGTTTCTAGATGCCCGCACCGCGCATGCGCCGGTGCCTTCCTACCCGGAGATCCGGGCGTGTCTCCTCAGTTCTTTCTTTTCCGCGGAGCTGAGAAGTTCAACTTCTTCATGCGCTAGCTGAATTCAGTTAAATTTGCCTTCCTTGTCCGCGTTTTCGCTTTCTTTTAATTACAGTTAACAGTTCTTTTCTTTTCGGTAAAAAAAAAAAGAAGATTATTTCCTCCGGCGGGTCGAACGGGCCGGCCACGTGGCTCAGGCCCACTGGCTTCGACCTCGCGGCGGAGATTTTCCGGCCTATGTCCCGGCCAATCACCGGGTTTAAAAAGTGCAGCAAGTGCCAACGCGCGATTTCACTCACGGACCCTCACTGGCGCTGTTTGCAGTGTTTGGGCCCTGACCACATTCCGAAATCGTGCAGGCCTTGCTCTACCCTTACGGCACGCTCATTCAAACGGCGTTGCCTATTGTGGGAATCGATGTTCAAGATGGACGCAGCTAAGGACCCCTCAGCCTCCACTTCATCCGATACCTCCCCGGTTCGGGCAAAACCGGCATCGACCCCTCCTGCATCGAGCGTGGTGAAACCGGCATCGCTCGCCCCGACACCATCCACGAGCTCGACGTCGGTGCCTGCCCCGGTCTCCTCGGTTCAGGTACCTCTTCCTTCCACAGTGCCACCAATGGTCATCAAAGTGCCGAAAGCTACTAAGCAGAAGCACTCGGCCTCGAAGGAACGCGATGTCCGTGCAGGAGGACCCCCTTTCGGTGCGGATCCCTCCTTATCGGCTTCGCTACGGTCCGTGCTGGAAGCTCAATTCGTTGAGCTCATGCAGACCATCGGACCCGGGCTCATCGCTGCCATACAGGGTGACCTCCCGGTACCGATCCAAAGGGGCGGTCCGCCCCCTCCCCCTCCCCCACACCGTTCGACCTCGACAACCGACGAGGACGAACGGGGGAGGGCGGCGATGCCCACGCGGCAAGCCTCGCTTACCGATATGCCGCCATTAGAACCCATTACGCCTCCGCGCCAACATGGGACCAGACCTCCGATCGATACTCGAAGCCCTGGGCATAGTCAGGAAGAGTTCTTCCGTACTCCTTACCAGACTTGGGTAGCATCGCAAGAACCCGCATCGCAAACCCAGTTACGATCCACCGCTTCCAGCCCTATCCACTTGGGGGCCTCGGGAGACCAGGCGATGCACAGACGATCCCGATCCCCGTCCCGCCACCGAGACGGGCACCGATCGAGACACTCATCCTGGCACTCCTCACGCCATTCGGAGGTGTCACCGCAGAAAAAACTGCAACGTAGGGGATACTCCTCATCAGAGGTGTCCCCTCCGAGGGGCCCGGAGTACGAGGAGACACCGGTGCCCGATTCTCCTTGTCACTCCCCGATGTCCACGGACCTGGAGGCCTCATCCTCCTCCAGCCCGTCCCACAGGCCGACGCTGGCGGAACAATTGTCCTTCTCATCATTCCTCCGACAAATGGCGGATGATCTGGATGTGACCCTCGACACGGGCTCCAGATACTCCAAAGAGTATCTGGACACCATGCATTTACCTAACCCTCCAACGGAGTCGCTTCGGCTCCCCCTGCATAAATTACTGGACCAGACCTTCATGCAGTGCTTCGAAACGCCGTATTCCATACCGGCGATCCCCAGCAAACTCGATGCTCGATACCGCATCGTGCACCATAAAGGGTTCGAGGGCCCTCAACTCTCCCACCAATCCCTACTGGTCGAGTCCTCCCTTAAACGCTCTCATCCCTCCCAGGTCTACGCCTCTGTACCGCCGGGCCGAGAGGGGAGAACGATGGACAAATTTGGTAGAAAATTCTACCAAAACTCCATGATGGCGTCACGGGTGCTAAACTACAACTTCTTTTTCTCTTCCTATCTGGAGTTCTTCTTGCCGGTGCTCCGCAAGTTCACTCCGTTCATAGACAACCAAGCTCGATTCGAGTTCGAGGAAGTGGTAGCCTCCCTCTCCCAATTACGCCTCCAGCTGATGCAATCCTCCTTCGATGCATTCGAACTCTCGGCACGCGCCGCCGCAAGCGCGGTAGCCATGCGTCGCCTGGCATGGCTCCGTACTATCGATATGGATCCCAACCTACAGGACAGACTCGCCAACGTACCATGCGCTGGAGCTGACCTGTTCGATGAGTCTATCGAAACTGTTACCAAGAAGCTGTCGGATCATGAAAAATCCTTTCAATCAATCCTACGGCCCAAACCCAAACCTCAACAGTCTCGACCTTCCAGGCCACCCCTGATTTACCAGCGGCGTTACATGCCCAGACAAACGCCTGCTGCGAGACAGCCTGCAAAGAGACAACCTCCCCAGAAGTCTCAGCAAAAACTTCAGCCACCGGCTGTACCTAAGGCTCCCCAGCCCTTTTGACGCCCCTCCCGGGAGCATAACCTCGGCCTCTCCCATAGGGGGCCGCCTCCATCTTTTTTACCACCGATGGGAGGCTATAACCACGGACCTATGGGTCCTCTCCATCATAAGAGAAGGATACTCTCTTCAATTCCACCGGGCCCCCCTGGACCATCCTCCAAGAGAGTATCCTTCAAGCTCGACGCAGACCGCCCTTCTTCTTCAGGAAGTCCAAACCTTACTTCAGCTTCGGGCTGTCGAGCCGGTCCCGTCAGACCAATTGAACCGAGGGTTCTACTCCCGGTACTTCCTCGTCCCGAAGAAAACGGGCGACCTGCGACCCATTTTAGACCTTCGGGCCCTCAACAAGTTCCTGGTCAAAGAGAAGTTTCGCATGTTGACTCTGGCTTCTCTATACCCCCTCCTCGAGCAGAACGACTGGTTATGCTCCCTGGATCTCAAGGAGGCCTACACTCACATCCCCATTCACCCGGCCTCCCGAAAGTTCCTCAGATTTCGGGTGGGAAATCTGCACCTACAGTATCGAGTGCTACCATTCGGCCTATCTTCGTCCCCCAGAGTCTTCACAAAGTGCCTGGTGGTAGTGGCCGCAGCACTCCGGGACAGGTGTTTCCATACCTCGACGACTGGCTCATCAAGGCCCCGTCAGCCCCAGAGGTCACTTCGGCGGCCTTGGCTACAACCTACTTCCTCCAGAATTTGGGCTTCGAGATCAACTTCTCCAAGTCTCATCTACAACCCACCCAGTCCCTCCCCTTCATCGGAGCGGTCCTGGACACCACCCGACTCCGAGCATTCCTGCCCCGGCAACGCATGGAGTCTCTTCTTCATCTCTGCCAGTCGGTGGCTACTCGCCAAACCCTACCGGCGAGACAACTGATGGTGCTCCTGGGCCATATGGCCTCCACAGTACACGTGACACCCTTTGCCAGACTCCACCTCAGGATCCCCCAGTGGACCCTGGCATCACAGTGGAATCAGACATCCGATCCACTGTCCAAACGCATCGTAGTCACACCTGCTCTTCGGCAGTCTCTACTTTGGTGGATGACCTCTTCGAATCTATCCAGAGGTTTGCTGATGCACTCTCCCCCCCATCAGAAAGTTCTCACAACCGATTCGTCGAATTACGCATGGGGGGCCCACCTGGAGGGTCTCCGCACCCAAGGATTCTGGACCAGTGCGGAAAGACTACACCAAATCAATCTATTGGAACTCAGAGCCATCTTCAATGCGCTCCAAGCTTTCCAACACCGACTCCACGACATGGTAATCCTCATTCGCACAGACAATCAGGCCGCCATGTATTATATCAACAAGCAAGGAGGCACGGGCTCGGCCCTCCTTTGCCAGGAAGCTCTACGAGTCTGGGACTGGGCGGTGCGCCACAACGCCCTACTCAGAGCAGTATACATCCAGGGGGAGAACAACGTCTTAGCAGACAAACTAAGCCGTCTGCTACAACCGCACGAATGGACTCTCCATTCCAACCCCCTTCACCAAATCTTCACGCAATGGGGGACGCCTCAGATAGACCTCTTTGCGGCTCCCCACAACGCCAAACTGCCTCAGTTTTGCTCCAGGATCTACACTCCTCATCGCCTCGAGGCAGATGCTTTTCTACTGAACTGGGGGAAACGATTTCTATATGCGTTCCCACCATTCCCGCTGATCCAGAAGACTCTGGTCAAGCTGAAACTCGAACGGGCCACCATGATTCTAATAGCTCCTCGGTGGCCCAGACAACCTTGGTTCTCCCTCCTACTTCAACTCAGCAGCAGGGAACCAGTACCACTTCCAGTGTTTCCTTCACTACTTACTCAACATCAAGGATCACTACTTCATCCCAACCTGCAGTCTCTCCACCTGACAGCTTGGTTCCTCTCAACGTAACCCCTCACCAATTCTCACAAGAAGTGAGGGAGGTCTTGGAAGCTTCCAGGAAGCCCGCCACTCGACAATGCTACTCCCAGAAATGGACCAGATTCTCCTCATGGTGTGTTTCTAAGTCAAAGGAACCTCAGCGAGCTTCCTTATCCTCCGTGCTGGACTATCTCCTACACCTATCTCAATCTGGGCTCAAGTCCACATCCATACGAGTCCACCTGAGCGCTATTGCGGCGTTCCACCAGCCTCTACAAGGGAAACCCCTCTCGGCCCATCCGGTGGTCGCCAGATTTATGAAAGGACTCTTCCATGTTAACCCTCCTCTCAAACCACCCCCAGTAGTTTGGGACCTCAATGTAGTCCTTTCCCACCTCATGAAGCCCCCGTTTGAACCACTCAACAGGGCCCCTCTGAAGTACCTCACCTGGAAAGTGCTTTTCCTTGTAGCCCTTACGTCCGCTCGCAGAGTCAGCGAACTCCAGGCATTGATGGCGGACCCACCATTCACAGTATTCCACCATGACAAGGTGGTCCTCCGCACTCACCCGAAATTCCTGCCTAAGGTGGTCTCCGAACTTCATCTCAACCAATCCATTGTACTTCCAGTATTCTTCCCTAAGCCTCATTCTCACCACGGAGAATCGGCCCTTCACACTCTAGACTGTAAACGTGCCTTGGCTTTCTACCTGGATCGCACCAAGCCACACAGAACCACTCCTCAACTTTTTGTCTCCTTCGATCCTAACAAGTTGGGAAGACCCGTATCAAAGCGCACCATCTCTAATTGGATGGCGGCTTGTATCTCTTTCTGCTATGCCCAGGCTGGATTATCACTTCCTTGTAAGGTCACAGCCCATAAGGTCAGAGCAATGGCAGCCTCAGTAGCATTCCTCAGATCAACACCAATCGAGGAAATTTGCAAGGCTGCCACCTGGTCCTCGGTTCACACATTCACCTCACATTATTGTCTGGATACCCTCTCCAGACGGGATGGACAGTTTGGCCAAACAGTATTGAAAAATTTATTCTCTTAAGTCGCCAACTCCCCCTCCATCCCACTGAGGTTAGCTTGGAGGTCACCCACTAGTGAGAATACCTGCCTGCTTGTCCTGGGATAAAGCAATGTTACTTACCGTAACAGTTGTTATCCAGGGACAGCAGGCAGCTATTCTCACGTCCCACCCACCTCCCCTGGGTTGGCTTCTCAGGCTAGCTACCTGAACTGAGGAGACACGCCCGGATCTCCGGGTAGGAAGGCACCGGCGCATGCGCGGTGCGGGCATCTAGAAACTTTAAGTTTCTACAAGCAACACGTGCTTGTGAGACGTCCGTACCGGGGCTCTGTCTGATGACATCACCCACTAGTGAGAATAGCTGCCTGCTGTCCCTGGATAACAACTGTTACCGTAAGTAACATTGCTTTTCCTGATGTCTGAAATTATGGTGTCAGGTCAAAAGCGCGCGCAGACAACCGAGTGCAACGCGGAGGCGCGCGCTGAAGAAAATGACTGTTTTAAAGGGCTCCGACGGGGAGTGTGGGGGGGACCCCCCCCCTTAATTTATACAGATCGCGCCGCATTGTGGGGGCGTTGTGGGGGGTTTGGGGGGTTGTAACCCCCCACATTTTACTGAAAACTTCACTTTTTCCCTAAAAAACAGGGAAACAGTTAAGTTTCCAGTATAATGAGGGCGGTTACAACTCCCCCAAACCCCCCACAACGCCGCCGCGATCTGTATTAAGTAAAGTGGGGGGGTTCCCCAACAAAAACCCCCGTCGGAGCCCCTAAAAACACTCTTTTTCTTCAGCGCTCACTTCCGTCTCGCGCTCAGTTGTCGGTGCGCGCCTTTGTCTTCGGCAGTTTTGTCTATGAACCGAAATTATACATGTACCTTTGTTAAAAATGGCTACAAGGCAACTTGGACATTTGGCGCTATGCCAAATGCCTTCTGAAAATTGAGCCCCATACAGCCTGGGAATATATTACTTTTTGTTTTCTTGGTACAAGCACCTGACTGATGTTCTGAGGAAGGGGACCTGTGCCCCCTGATTGGAGATCTGAGGAGGCCCCCTGATTTTTGGTGCTATGGTGGTAATGTGTGTGGGGAGGGGAGGGGATGGGGGGGGGGGTCAGATTATCCCTCAAGACAATCTGCTGATTGAGGCAAGAGCCACTGAGTCCCAATATCTGCTTGGTTCTTATTGCAAGATTGGCCTAAGATGAGGGTGCCAAAGCAAAACTTGGCTCAGGTCACTACAACCCTTTGCGCTGCCTTTGCTGGTTACCCACAGATGTATCATAATACATTCGCTCTCCTGTGCTAAGTTTATTCCAGCTTTCAATAATAGCACTTTCCTTTATCTCCCCCAACGGTCTTTTCCAGCAAAATAATTCTTCATCTCCTCAAATCCCTGGAATGGGTTTCATATCTAAAATGCGTATTTTCTTTTTATTAAAACCCACCAATTTCTCCCATTTGTTTTAAACTTAAGTAACCCTTCAAACTGAGTTTAATTGACGTCCGAATAGATCACATATGTGAAAGCATGTACTAGATGCAACATTGTCTTCTTAAATGTGTGGACTCACTATAATTTTAATATTTGTTACAGGAGACATTCAAGGTCAGCAGATATGACGTGTCACCTGATTTGAAGTATGTACTTCTAGCATATAATGTTGTACCAGTAAGTAATATTTTTAATTTTTTTAAAAAAATTTGTTATTGTAAAAGTTCTACTATCATCTGCTATTTTTGTATGTTTCAAGTTAAAAATGAATTATAGATTCATGATGTCATAATGGCATAACTGTTAGACCTAGACTATGTTGCAATTTGGGGAAAAAAATCAAATTAATATTTTAGTTATACAAAACTCCCCCCCACCCTTTTTTATTTTTATTTTTTTACAAAACAGCATGGTTTTCAGTGCTGGCTTTGGTGGTAACAGCTTTGCCGCTGCTTGCTGCAGTTTGATTGGTTGAGCAGGCAGCTGCTCATCCAATCAAATTGCATGAAGCAAAAATGTCATGCCCTCTCACTAAAAATGTAGCTGGCCAGCACTGCATATCGACATGGCCAGCTATGTTGAAAGCGACCAAACATAGACCAGCTATTTAAGCAGCCCGATTTGGTTGCTTGATTTAGCCAGCCAGAGGTTTGAATTTCATGGATAGCCAGCTAAGTTGTGTGACAAATCCGGCTATCCACTAACTGCTAATATTCAGTGGCCATCTAAAACTGAATATTAGTGCTTAGGCAGCTATATACTATTTATTAGGCCAGGAGCCATTCCTAGCCAGCTAAACAGTGCTGCATATTGGGTGGACTATATCTACCCATTGTTTAAAGTTCTCCCTTCTGCCTCCTTAGAAAATAAACATAAGGAATGAGGTCTTACATTTGTTTTTGAAGATCTGTGGCCTGGCAATAAGATTTTATTATTTTCAACATCATAATTTGGCATATGTATACTGGAATGTAGACATAGAAACATTTAACATAACAGTTTATTTATATACCGCAGGACCGTGAAGTTCTATGCGGTTTACAATGATTAAAAAATGCAACAAATTGAGGAGAACAAACAAAGTTAGAGATTGGTGGTTAACAGTTCTAGAGATCAGTTGTTATGGGAGATTGTGCAGTTCAGCTATCAAAGTACTTCCGGAACAGATATGTTTTTAGGTGTTTCCTAAATTCCCCATAGTTATTAGCATGCATAAGTAATTGTTCCAGATCTTTTCCCCCTTAAATCAGTGTCTCACAAACTGTGTGCCACGGCACACCAGTATGCCTCCAGGGGAGGAGGAGAGGCACCGGCACCGGCTGACTGCCTACGGGACATGCCTCTCACTAGTGCCTCTCCTTCTCTCCAGCCCTTTTCCTTGCTGCCACTCCCCACTGCCGGCGCAGGGCCCGTTTGAAGGGCCTTTGCGCATGCGTGGACATCGACATCACACACTTCCAGATGTCTTGAGCCGCAGACACTAGGCTTAGTGTGCCGTGGCTCAAGAAAGATTGTGAGACCCTAATTTAAATAAAAGCTTGGTGTGAGTTTTTCTTTTATTGCTTCTAAAGAATAGATTCAAGACAGAGAACCTGATTGAAGAAGGGATTTTCCCGTGGGTACAGAACAGGAGAAAATGCTTCATAAATTTGATCCTTTTGCTGCTGGAGGCTTGAAAATGATCATAATCATAAAAGTGTATTACTGCTAAGGACGTTCACATGTGACGACATGTTTTACTGCCATCTAGCAGAAGCGAAAGGTACAGTTGCTCCCAGCAACCTTCTTAATCTGAAAGCAATATACACTTTCCCCTCCCCATTCGTGGTTTCCGCACTTGCAATTTCACATAATTACGATTTTTTTGGGGGGAGGGGGGAAAAAAAAACAAACCCATATTTTTGCCTTCACCCCAGCTTCCCGGCCTTACCTAGTGGTCTAGCGGGTTTTCGGGGCAGGAGCGATCTTCCTACGCTCCTGCCCCAGTAGATCGCCAATAGGAAATGGCTGTGGTGAGTTCCCGTCGTAGTCTCGTGCGATAGCGACGCAGTGCTGCACTGTACTTTGGAGCCGGAACGGCATTTGTTTGATTTGGTTAATGCGGTTTGTATATACCTTACCCACCACGGACCCCTGAGGAAGGTGTTGTCCGAATCACGGACCGTGTTGGGTCCACTGGTTGGTAATAAGGTGGTATATTTACCATTCTGCATTAATATTGTAATAAACAGTGCCTACATCTTGCACATGGTCTGCAGTTTTTGTTTTTGTTTTTGCTTGCTGTTTGTTTACTGCAGATTCCGTTGGATTTTCTTTTCGTGTGGTCTGTAGTGCAAGCATAGTGGTTTTCTACGGCGAAGGAAAGGGACAGCTGAGGATTAGTGGGTGCTTTTGTGCATAACTACTAGAGATGTGCCGCAAGAAAAGAGGGAGATAAATGTGATTAGCCACTGGTATAGAAATGGGAAAATTAGCTCAGTATTGCAGGTGGAATTGCGTAAAGAGGTATCAGAAAAGGAGGTTAATCTTTAAAAAAAAACAGATTGTGAACCCACTAGGGACAGAGAAATTACCTGCTTATAATGGGTACAGTGCTGTGTACATCTAGTAGCAGTATAGAAATGATTAGCAGTAGTACTTTCAAGAAGTGCAAAGGGGTATCATCAACACTACACTTGGGGTTGGGACTGGCTTATCGCTTTTTCTCTGTGGTTCACACAATCAAAGTGATTCATATATTTTAGATAAGTACTTATTTTGTACCTTGGGCAATGAAGTGTTAGGGGCTGCAGTGGGAATTGAACTCGCAACCTCAGGGTGCTGAGGCAGCTGCTCTAACCACTAGGCCACTCCTCCAATTTAAGACTGTGCACCATCGTTATGTGGGTCAGCAAACATGGCCTAGAATGAGGTAGAGAGAATTAGCCCTGTATGTACAGAACTTAGACTGTGAGCCCACTTGGGATAGGAAAAGGTTCCTGCATATATGTAAACTGCTTTGTTTGTTTGCACAGAAAGTCCATTTCCCTTCACCCCCTTTACCCTTTATATACAAAATGCAGTCAAGATGTTTTAGGACCTTTTTGCATAGCTTCTTCAACTGCCTTAGCCTTTGAAGGACGGTGAGGGAGAATAGGGGGTTGGGGTAGAGGAGGGATTCTGGAGAAGAGAGGATGTATTGATTTCAAATCGTGTTATATGAGGAGAAAGATTGAAATAGGAGAAAACATAAGCAGCGGAATGCTTTTTTGTTTGGGGGGGCCCACAAGCTCCGCCCCAGATCCCACCTAAGCTCCGCCCCCCAGAACCCCTGCCTCCATAATAGTACTAATTGTAATACCATTTTTTCCATTCATTTTTCATATCTACACACACAGTATAATCTTATTAATAATACATAATGGTTAACTACAAAATTAAACTACACAAAGCACATTGTATGTTTCTCAACATTCATTCCTACCAGAACACTTGGCCTTGGTCACAAATGCAGAACACAGATAACCCCTATGAATATACAGGACCACAAACTAAAAGTACTAATATATACAGACCAAACCCTAAGATTCAAGACTCTGCATGCAGAACAACCCCCAGAGAAAGAAACAAATGCATTTCTTCCTGAACAGTGCAAAATATAGACAGCAGATGCCATTTCTCAAAACTGACACAATTCAATCACTAAATTGAAAATAAAATAATTTCCCCTACCTTTGTTGCCTGGTGATTTTGGTTTTCAAACCATTTTTCCCAATCTCTGGTTGCACGTCCTTCTGTCTGTGCTCTTAACTGTGTATCCAGAGCCACCTTATCCATTTGCTGTTTTTCTCTCCTTCACTTTCTGCCATACATCCGTCTTTAGCCTTAACTTTTAACATTCAACTTTGTTCCATTTTTCTGCTTGCTTCTCAAAATCTACTTTTCCATGCCTTCCCTTCTAATCTATCCATGTGTACCATCTCCTCCCTCTGTCTCCCCTTCCCCTCCATCCCTATGCACCATCTCATCCCTCTCCCATGGTCAAACATGTCTTCCCCCTCCCCCCCCATATGGTCTGGCATCTTTCTCCTCTCCTTCCCATAACCTGGAATCTCTCTCCTCTCCCATGGTCTGGCATCTCTCTCTCTCCTTCCCTACTTCTTTCCGAGGTCTAACATCTCTCTCATCTCCTTTCTGCAGTCTGGCATCTCTCACTCCCCTCCTTACCTTCCATTCTGTGGTCTGGCATCTCTCTCTCTTTCTCTCTCCTTTCCATTCCTGTGGTCTCCCTTCTTTGAGTCATCTCTCCTCCCTCCCTTCTCTTCACCACTATCATGTCCAACAATTCGCCCTCTTTTTTCCTTTCACCATATTCATCATCTCTCCTTCCTTCTCACGCCACACACCTATGTCCAACAACTCTGTTCCTTTTCCCTCCCCCACGGCAGCATTTCTTTCTCTCCCTTTCCACTACTCCACCTGTGCAGCATCTCTCTTTTCCTGCTTTCCTACCCCCCCCTCCGTGCATTTGTCCTTCATAACCCTCTCCCTGTATGTACAATATCTGTCTTCCTAACCCCCTGAGCATCTGTCCTCTCTGCCTTCCCAACTCCCTACCCCCTGCACCTAGCCTCTCCCTGTCAGGCTCTGCATCCAGCCCCCTTTCCTCCCCACTCTGTCTGGCACTGCATCTAGCCCTCCTTCCCCTATCGGGCTCTGCACCTAGCCTCCTCCCTCCTCCGTCAGGTACTGCACCTAACCCCCTTCTCCCCCATTTATGCACTGCACCTAGCCCCCTCCCCCTGTAAGACTTTGCACCTAGCCCCCTCCCCCATCAGACTCTGCACCTAACCACTCCCCTTCCTTCCAGAGTCTGCACCCAGCTAACCCCTCCTCCTCCTGCCAGACTCTGCACCCAGCCACCCCCCTCCTCCTCCTGACTCTGCACCCAGCCACCCCCTTCCTCCTCCTTCTGCTAGAATCACGAGAGTTCACGAGAGTCAGTCAAGGAAGCTACTGAGCACCGAGCAGGACCAAAGCGCGCTCCCGCTCATTGCTGCTCAGTGGCAGAAGAAACCAGCCACGAAAACCGGGTTAGCAGTGGGGCAGGAACGAGGACAGCTCGCTCCTGCCCGCTGCATCGCTGGACCACCAAAGATAAAAGTAAGTGGCAATTTGGGGAGAGGCCACAGCCCCTGTGGCTCCCCACCTTTCCGGTGCCTATGGGAGAGAATATTTAAAAACTTGGAACTAAAAGCGGTGAGCAAATTTATATTGGTCAAATAGATTGAGACGAGCAAATTTTAACTCTGTGGTTAACAAGGATGAAGACTGTTATGGAACTGGAGTGATTGGATATACAATATATTGGTAGAGGAGTGTCTGAGGCATGGAGGGGGTTTTACAGGCTGAGCGAGTTAGGTATTTCAGGAAAAGTTTGGAACTAGTTTGCTAGTTTTCTTGGTAATATGCAGAAATAAAAGAAAAGGAAAAAAAAATACTTAATGTAGTTTATGATTAGTTCTTAAAGAACGCCAAATGTCTGAACCTACGGTTCCTCGTACTGAGCAGGATTACTATCGCAACGACGCATCATCAGTAGTCTCGTGGCAGTCTAAACCCAGCTCACATTCCCTATTAGTGGGTGAACAATCCAACGCTTGGTGAATTCTGCTTCACAATGATAGGGAGAGCCCACATCGAAGGATCAGAAAGCGACGTCGCTATGAACGCTTGGCCGCCACATGCCAGTTATCCCTGTGGAGTAACATAACATAAAAAATTGTTTGTATATATGCAATACCCCTGTAGATCAATGCTGTTAACAAAATAAAAGAGGGCTGAGTAATTCACAGTGAAATACAAATCATCAATTTTCCAAAAATGTAACAAATAGATAAGCTAAGGATTTCCATTTCTCCTTTATTGTTCAATATCTATATGATTTGATTAAGGTTCCTATTTGTCTGGTTTAGATATACAGAGTTTTTGTATGCCTATGGTTTTAATGATACAAGATATGCTCCTATAGTTAAAGAATATGTGAGTTCAAGTTCATCTTATGAAGCTTCAAATTCGCCTGCCTCTGCTTCAAAACCTTAACTGGCTTATCCCCTATTTATCTGTCTCACCACTTCGTGTTCCCTGGAACCACTCGCACGCGTAATACCAACCTGTTTACCTACCCTTCCCCAAAGGGATGCACCTACAAAAGATTCTTCAATAGAACTCTCTCATATCGAGCTGGCAGATGGACAAACTGCCTGACCACCCTCATCTCATCTGCCCCATCTTACTCATCCTTCAGGAAATCTCTCAAATCTTTCCTCTATGACAAATTTCTGGAACCTCCCCCATCACCAAATAATCAAATACTTCCATCCTATAACTGATACTGGTTGTCTTCTTGACATTCACCACCCTGCATTGGTTTTGTACACTGCTTTGTTCTTTATAATGCCTCTCGCACTGCCTCTCCACTATATACATATCTCTGCTGTATATGTACAGTCTCCTGCATGGTAAATCTACACTGTTCTTTGCTGTATAAACACCTTTACTGAATATGTACAGTTCACATTGTATTTTCGCTGTAAATGTACAGTCTCTTACACTGTAAACCGCTTTGAACTGTTTGTGGTACTGCGGTATATAAAAATAAAGTTATTATTCTTCTTATTATTATTATTATTAAAAACAAAAGTTTTATGGCATCTTTAAATATCACCTTAACTTCAGAAGAGCTTCTCCCAATTGAAACAGCAGCAAGATTATTAGGAATGATTCTTGATACAACATTATGTTTAGAACCTCCAATGAACAGGGTTTTCTATAGACTGACAATTACTTTGCAGCAGGTCAGTGTTTGAAAGACACTTTAGGTCTTTAGTGCAAGCTATTATGCTACCTCAGCTTGACTATTGAAATTCACTTTATGCAGGCATCTCTGTTAACTTGCAGCACAAAATGTCTCTCACATAAAACTCCAGCTAAATTGATTTTCAAATCTCATAAATCCGATAGGCCCAGGACAGTAATGATTCGGCTTCATTGGCTGCCTGTCTGTCACAAGCTGAGTTTAAAGCTGCCTGTATTATTATGTGATATTGAGGGATTTTGGACTTATATTATCTTACACAAATCATTACTTATCCTGCGTAAGAAGTCAGTTGCATTATGTAATATCACGCTACCTGAATTTCGCTTCTGTCAAAAATATTCACTTTAAGTGCACTTAGTAAATCTTTTTTGTACAATGTCGGCTGGTAAATTTGGAACGATCTTCCACAGTAACTTAGATTTTGCCTTCCTATACTCTTATTCATAAAAAAGTTGAAATCTTTTTTTTTTTTTTATATATGAAGCATAATATTATTTTGTTTTAATTACAGTACTCACCTGATATTTGCGGGGGTTCCGTTCCAGGAACCCCCACGAATCTCGAAAAACCGTGAATATGGTTTTTCATGGGGGAGCCTGAAGAGGGCAGCAGGAGAGCAGCCGGAGCATGTCAAAGCAGCTCCTGATTGGATAAGGCCCGACTTAGTGCAGGAAGAGGCGGTCAGAGCGTACCGCGAGTGATTTCCTGCACTTGCGGCACTCTGGCTGCTCTCTCTTTGTCGGCGGTTTGCAGTCTGAAAATACCGCGAATGACCGGGACCGCGAACCGCTGACTGCGAATGACCGGGAGAACACTGTATTGCAATTTACTGTGTTGACTCTTGCTACAAGCCACTCAGAATGCAAAAGAATTTGAGCAGAGCATAAACCAAAATAACTTTGCCTGTACAGCAGAAACAGCAGTTGACAGAATGAGACTTTTCACATGACTTGGAAGCTCAAGAGGGGCAGGAGGAAGTTAGGGATGAGTGTTGAGTGGGTGGGAAGGGGGAGATGTGGAGGATGGGAAGGTGTAGGGTTTCTAGATTTTACAATCGTAAAATCCGGACCCTTGGCCCTGCCCCCAGGTCCGCCCAGTTCTACCCAGCCCTGCCCTGTTCCACCCAAGTCACACCCCGTTCCACCCAGCCCCGCTCTCCAACCTCTTCTCATGTTTGAAGCCATGTCGGACTCCGATTGACCAGATCCCTAAGGCCACTCAAATGGCCAATCAGGGCCTTAAGCCTGGGCCAATCAGGGCCTTAAGCACTTGGGATGCACTGGGAAGGGGAAGATCTGCCATTCTGAAGAGGCAGGCCTGCTGGCCAGAGTAGGCATCCCTCTGACTGGCCTTGCTGTTAAAGGTATGGAGGGGGGTCAGGGATGGGCTTTGGGAGGTGGGGGTTTGGGGGTTATGTGTTCAGGGGGTTGCCGGCAGGAGGGAGTTGGCATCCCTTCTACTGGAGATTGTTTTGGGGTTTGTAGCAGGAGGGAGTGGGCATCCCTCCTGCCGCAGGCATCCCTCCTGCCGAAGTCAGTGAGGGGTGAGTTCGGGGGTGGCAGTGGGAGGGAGTGGGCATCCCTCCTGCCGGCCGACTTGTGGTGGGGTTCGGGGTTTCCCTGTCACGGCTACTCAGCTGATCACAGCAGGGAGATATCCTTGCCATGATCAGTTTAGTGGCCACATCTATTTGAAATGTAGGCCGGCATTTTGCTGGCATACATTTCAGGCACCTATCTCAGACCTAGGGCCGTTTAAGCTTGCCTAAGGCCACTTATGGGCAAAACCATGCCCACGCTCAGCCTTGGGTAAGCTTAAGCGTTCCTAGGCACCTCCCTGCACCCACGACAACAGATGTCTACAGTGTAGGTGGCCTGCCTCGGGTTGTTTTTTTTAGAAAACGTGCATCCTGATTGGCTGGTTAGACAGCGGTAGGACACCTACTGCTGCCTACAATTGGGATGACATTTATAGAATTTGACCCTTAGTGCCCTTTGATGAATTCACTCCTTAATCTAAATAAGAAGACGTCAGTAATTGTTAGACTTTCCTTATCAATTGTTGAGAAATATGAGGTATTAGGCATGTTTTGCTTTTCTTAAAGAACATCTTTCCATAAATAAAACTGATTAATTACCTCATTCCAGAACTTTACATGTAACCATTTGCACTACTAAATTTGGAGAGACTTAGAAGCAGAGAGATGTCTCTGCTAATCTTGCACCTTGCTTACAAGATACCATATACAACTCTAGAGTAAAAGACCACTTGTAGACTGTATTGTATTTTTTGGAATTTACTTTTGTCAGTTTTGTAAGCTAGCTTCCAAAATGCTCACTCCTTAGTGTTTTTTGAAATAAGCTGACTGTTGCTGCCTAGAACTTGGTATGTTTTTTATAAACAGACCACTGATGGAAAATATGACACTTTTTTTAATG
Organism: Geotrypetes seraphini; assembly: GCF_902459505.1. Classification (NCBI taxonomy): domain Eukaryota; kingdom Metazoa; phylum Chordata; class Amphibia; order Gymnophiona; family Dermophiidae; genus Geotrypetes; species Geotrypetes seraphini. The sequence continues at coordinate 469,387,614 of NC_047085.1, read as the reverse complement.
GGAATATTGGAAGCCTTTTTTTGTGATAAGACAAAAATAAGTTACATATTGAATATTTAATTCTCTTGAATGATATCCTATTGGAAGAGTACAAAATTACTCTGATCCTTCTTTGAGCTATTTTTTTTCTGTCTTAATTTAGAAAGTCCATTATTGTTTGTGAGCAATGGTACTTAATAGCAATTATATGCAGGAAATCAAAGCTGATTAACAAGGGCCAAATTGCAAAAGTCTAGTGAATAACAATTAGATCTTAAGACAGAGAGCACTGCTCAGATTCTAGCATTTCCTGTATAATTTATTTAAAGCAGTTTCATACTAGACCAGAAGGAAATGATTTCAGTTTAATTTATAAAGTGCCAAAGAATGATCATCAGATATTAATCATAGTAACTTAAAACAAGAATGCTGACCTTGCCACTATACAAACCAAATTTGACTGAAACTGAACTTACAATATCCAATTTGTTTAATTAAATTCATCTGTGATGAGGATATTAAAAAAAAACACCTGAAAATAGCACATCAATGTATTTCAATTCATTTATTTCAAAGTTTTAGCTAACTCTCCTAAAAATCTTCAAGGTGAGTTCCATTAAAAAAATATGTAAATAATAACACACATAACAACAATAACACCCTAATCAGAATCACTGGGAAACAAAATATAGGACTATGGTTCTAATCTCATAATACAATCAGACAGTGGTGTAGTAATTGGGGGAAAGGGAGTGTAGAAAGATTTATGGTCCACTAATCAGTTACATAAACAAATACGTGCCTGTTAGTATTCTAGGGAAGACCATAATATCTCATCCAGGTTCAGCTTTCTTTGCCTACTTACACACCAGACCCAGGCTAATGAGAAATACTTTTATTATGAAAATAGAAAAATATAATTCAAAAGCCAGAAGCAATAACTAAATATTGTTCACAAAATATCCGATTACATATATGAAACTCAGTACATAATTATCACAACACACTTGCTAGATAAATAAGTAAAACTAATTCTTACACTCTAGAATTCCTTATAATAATAATTCCTGATTAGCAGCAACTATTACAGGTTATCACCAAGAGTAGCTTCACTTCTTATCCTGAACACTATAGGATTCACTTATCTAACCCCAGCTGATAAGATAATAGAATTCCGTATTCTCATCATCCAATTAGGCCTTGGCACAAAATCAGGTGAAAGGGAAGACATCTTCTATTCAGCACTGAAGATAAGAATTCTTTTGGTACCGGAACAAGAGTTCGTCAGCCACTGGAGAAGCTGTAACTTATGTTGGCAGCAAAGGTTTCCTTTATGTGATGGAATCCAGATCTGTTCAAAGGTCCGGTTCTCACTCTCAGGCAGAGAGCTAATCACAAGAGGTAACTTCTCAGGTCTTAATTATTATAAAAGAAGTGCATGGAGAACACCTATGATAAGATGCGAGTTCACCCACATCCTAACACAGACTAAATTATAATTAGCACGTTTTCACTTGGATCTCATCAGATGACTTCTCCGGACCAATCCAGAAACAGAACTTAGATGAATAGCCTTTCTGTATAGAGTCTCATACAATCTGGGAAACAGAGGCGCCTTCGTTAGATAAGAAACACAGGAACAATTCCTCCCCCAATATTCACACAGGCTAAGCATGAAGGCATAGATGGATGTTCTTGACTAGAATACAATTCTGGTACATACCCAGAATGCATCAGGCAGAAACAGCAAAGATGTATTCTTCTTTCTCTTCTTGCTAGGTTCAGGCTGGAATGATTTCTTGCAAATAACAGTTCAGGCTTGATGATGTCAGAGGCGCCTAACCTTCAGGTGCAAATAAGGGAGCACCCTAGGCATCAACATTTTCCCCCTCCCATGCCTCTTGAATTTCTTCTAGTCTTCACCAGCAATGAGCAAGAACTATTCCCTGCTGCTTACATCAATCTCAGTCCTCTCTCTGATGTCACTTCTTGTTTGTGGGACCAGAAAGTAATATCAAAGGGAAGGCTCAGCCGGTGTGAGTAGTGGGTAGGAGACCCTGCTCACTGCTGCTGAAGACTTGAAAAGAGGTACTGCGAGTAAGAGTATATCTAAGAGACCCCCCACATACACACACTTCTCGGGGGATGCATGGTGCGTCAAAGCCAGGTGCCTCCACCACAGGCACTGACTTCCCTTATTTTGCCACTGCAATCAAATATGACTTAACCTTAATTTAAACAACAGACCAACATTTTGAGAAAAAGATATGATTTTTTGATCCTCTTAAATTTGCTAACATCATCAATTAAGTATCTTACTAATTGTAATTTATTTCATAATCATGGGATAAAATAAGTAACAGTGCTACTTCATTTTCAAACTAATCAGGGGGGCAGCCAAAAGTCATTTAGATTGGGAATGAGTTGAATTTGTCACACACCTTTTTCAAGTCAAGTTACTTTCAGATACAGTAGGTATTTTCCTATCCCTGGAGGGCTTACACTCTCGCACAGGTGTCAAAGTCAGGACCGCAATCTAGTCGGGTTTTCAGGATTTCCTCAATGAATATGCATGAGATCTATTAGCATACAATGAAAGCAGTGCATGCAAATAGATATCATTCATATTCATTGGGGAAATCCTGAAAACCCGACTGGATTGTGGCCCTCAAGGAGGGACTTTGACACCCCTGGGGGATAATTCTGTAAATTGATTCCTCAGTCTTGCCACACCAATGCTGTTTACTTTGCTTCAATTCAATAACGGCATCTTGGAGACAAGATTCTGTTATACTGTAGAATGCTAGTCTACAGCCATAAGAACATAAGAGTTGCCCTACTAGGTCGGACCAAGGGTCCATCTTGTCCAGTATCATGTTTTCAACAGTGGTCAGTACAAAAACTCGGATATGGTGAATATCAATAATAATCACAAAAAACACTTTCACCAAAAGGATGTATTGAAGGTATATTGAACAAAAGACACAAGCAAAGACCAGTCTTAATGGAGGAAAAAGCCTCAGACAGGGGCCCACCCACCTCCACAATGGTGGAATAACGGTGTTCAGGCGATCACTTCACTGGCATAAAACCTCCTACTGTAAAGGTCATAGCAATGTGTCAAATGTATCAAAAAATTGCTTTCAAGATTGAGTGATGCAGAGGAAAGTAATAATAACTTAACTTTCTCCTTAAGGATCGGAACACCAACGATGGCCAGCGTTTCACTGTTAAGCTGCCTCAGGGTGTCAACAAATCCGATCACACTATAAATATAAACATAAAACACTCAAATCAGAATAAATTTAGAAAGAATCCGGTGTGTATAGTGAATACAAAATATCTTAAAACCGGTTACATACCTCTCTTACGGACGCCGCCGCGTCTCAAAAGATCCTAAGATGGCGGCATGGTTAGCGAACCAGATTAAATCATGCCGGTGTAATGACGTATAATTGCGTCAGCACCGGAAATGACAAGCCGGCTTTTTACAAGCCGGTGAAAGATTGTTTCATACTTGTCAAGTCTATTTGGAATAATACAGAAAAGGCAATAAAAACTTTTTGATATAACAGAAGAATGCTTTAGTTATGCTATCTGAATCGTCTACTATTTCTAAAGTTTTAATCATTTTCTAATTTTTATTTTATTACTTTTTGTAATTTTTGTGATTTTTCAAAAAAAAATTTTTTAAATTTTTTTATATTTTTTATATTTTTTATTTTTTATTAATTGTGTTCATTTACTTATGTTCATATGTTTTTAAGGTCTTTTCTTACTTCTATTACTTCTGCTTATGTGTATAGTTATACAAAACATATGAAACTATAAAGCCACATTCCAATCAGATCTAACATTCAATCCAGCAGGTTCTTCACTGTTGAGCGTATGGATCCAGAATTGCTCAGCTCGTAAAAGACGTTGAGGTCTAGAGGTCAGATTGTCCGCAATGTGGTCAATGGCGCAACAGCGCAATTCAGAAAACGTGTGACTGTGTTCTAGGCAGTGTGTCACCATCGGAGCTTGTAATCTGTTGTTACGAAGACAACTTTTATGTTCAATAACACGAGTTTTGAATAAACGTGTGGTTTGTCCTATATAAAGTTTAGGGCAAGGGCATACAAACATGTACACAACAAAGGAGGACGTGCAGGTAGTCAAATGTCTTAGTTTGAAAGTTTGCCCAGTGCATGGATGTATTAAGACTTCGTTAAGTTCCAAGGTGACCTGACAAATAGAGCATTTGTCACATTTGTGATGACCAGTGGGAGACTCCTGAGGAGAGATACTTTTGGTTAGGTCTGACGGGCTTAAAAGTTCTTTGAAATTTTTTTGTCTTGTGAAAGCAATGCGAAAATGAGTATCAGCAAAGGTAGATTGGAGTGCCATGATTTCCCAATGGCGCCTGAGTATTTTAGTGACATCATTAATGCCTGGTGAATATTGTAAAATACATGTTACTAAATTGTCATCATTACTCTTGTTTCTCGGAGCAAACAGTAAGTCCCTATTTAGGTATTTAGCTCTTTTATAAGCCTTTCTCAGTGTTTGTGTAGGATAGCCCCTACTTTTCAATCTTCCATACAGTTGTTTACTTTTTGATTTATAATCATGTATGTCAGAGCATAGACGGCGATAGCGGAAAAATTGAGAAGTGGGTAAACTCCGTTTTAAAGGACCAGGATGATTACTTGAAAAATCAAGAAATGTGTTTCTATCCGTGGCCTTCCTGAACACTGTCGTGCTAATGGTATTGTCAATTCTAGTGATCAGAACATCCAAAAAAGATATTTGATGTGGATGACATGTCAAACTAAATTCAACAGTAGGATGTCTTGAGTTTAACCATGTATGAAAAGTGTCTAGTTCATCCTTAGTGCCCTTCCAGATGACAAAAATGTCATCAATAAATCGTAGCCACAGAAGAATTGAAGTAGAATAAGGATTGTTCTTAATCCAAAGATTTTCAAATTTTTGCATAAATAAGTTGGCCACCGAGGGGGCCATAGTGGCCCCCATGGTAACTCCTGAAATTTGCTGAAAAAATCTATTCAGGAATTTAAAATAATTCTTCCGCATGGCAAAAGATAATAGAGCTATCACCAAATCAATAGAGATCCTATTGTGTTGCATGTTATCTTGAAGAAACTCCTTAATGATGTCAATAACTTCATCCTGAGGGATGATCGTATACAATGATTTAACATCAAGCGTAACAAAGAAGGAAATGTTCGTGGCATCAGTAATTTCAGATAATTTAGACAAAAAATGAGAGGAGTCTCTTAAATAAGAGAAACCTTTTGTTACAATAGGACATAAGAATGTATCCACAAAAGACGACAGGGGCTCTAAAAGAGAGCCCCTGCTAGATACAATCGGGCGTCCTGGAGGATTATTCAAATCCTTGTGGATCTTGGGTAAGATATAGAATGTTGGAATTTTTGGATCCAAGTTGTTTAGATATTCAAATTCTTTTTTGGTCAACTGACCTGATTCAAAAGCTAAAGAAGTTATATCATGAATTTCCTGAGCTAATTGAGAAGTGGGATCTGTCTCAAGTTCACAGTAATCAGTTGGAATATTTAATAACCGGAACACCTCAGTTTTATATTTTTCTATATCAAGAACTACCACACCTCCACCTTTGTCTGCCCTGCAAATGCGTATTTGATGATTATTCCTAAGCTTAGTTAAAGCAGAAAATTCCTCTCTTGAAAGGTTATATGGTTGATATCACTTTTTCTTCTTGTGGATAAATTTTTTTACATCTCTAATTACTAGTTCTTTGTATAATGTTCTTTGTAGATCCTTAAGGAGAAAGTTAAGTTATTATTACTTTCCTCTGCATCACTCAATCTTGAAAGCAATTTTTTGATACATTTGACACATTGCTATGACCTTTACAGTAGGAGGTTTTATGCCAGTGAAGTGATCGCCTGAACACCGTTATTCCACCATTGTGGAGGTGGGTGGGCCCCTGTCTGAGGCTTTTTCCTCCATTAAGACTGGTCTTTGCTTGTGTCTTTTGTTCAATATACCTTCAATACATCCTTTTGGTGAAAGTGTTTTTTGTGTTCAACAGTGGTCAGCCCAGGTTACAAGTACCTGGCAGAGTTTCAAAATGATCCAATGCTACTTAATCCCAAAGATAAGCAATGGCTTCAGCCAGGTCTACCATTCCTCCAGGAATTGTCCAAACTATTTTTAAAAACTCAGGCTACATTAAATGCTTTTACTACTTGCTCTAACAAAATGTTCGAGAGCTTAACTCTACATTGAGTGAAAAAATATTTTCACCTATTTGTTAAATGTGCTACTGAAACTTCATGTAATGTCCCCAATCTTTGTACTTTTTGAAAGGGTAAACTATTAATTCAGATTTACTTGTTCTACTTCACTGAGGATATTATATTATAACCCCCCCTCAGCCACCTCTTCTCCAAGCAGAAGAGCCCTAACCTCTTTAGCTTTTCCTCATATGAGGCTCCTTCCATCCCCTTAATCATTTTGGTCGGCCTTCTCTGTACTTTTTCCAGTGCTACTACATCTTGTTTGATATACAGCAACTAGAACTGCACACAGTACTCAAGATGCGACCTCACCATGGAGCAATACAGAGACATTATGAAATGTTTTGATTCCTAACCCAAATCCATTCCTATTCATATCTAACATTCTGTTTGCTTTTTTTGCCACCATACTCGTACACTGAGCATAAGATTTTAACATACTGTCCATGATGACCTCTAAATCCTTTTCCATGGTGGTAACTCCTAATGTGGAACCTAGTGTTATGTAACTATAGATCGGGATTATTATTAGTTTGAACTTGTACAAATTAAATTTTAACTGCCATTTGGATGTCGAGTCTTCCAGCCTATCGAGGTCCCCCTGCAATTTCACAGAGCCTGCATACAATTTCATAATTTATAATAGTTTTGTGTCATCTGCAAATTTTAGCCTTTCACTCATCATTTCCATTTTCAGAAAATGGATAAATATGTTGAAAAGCACTGGTCCTAAAACAGATCTTTGTGACTCTTCACCTTTCTCAAATGAGAAAATTGTCCATTTAACTCTATCCTCTGTTTTCTATCTTTTAACCAGTTCCCCATCCACAACAGAACACTGCCTCCTGTCTCAGGGGGTCTTTCAGTTGGGCTAGATATGGTACATCAATTGGTCCACAGGTTTACGAGGAACGTTCAATAATTTATCTATCTGAGTATGAAGGAAAGTAGCAAACTTATTGAAACAAGTTTGTGCATGTTGTGATGTTTCACGGTTACTCATGCACAGTTGTGGCTCAGTGTGAGTCTAATATTCTTGGAGACAGGATGTGCAAATCGAGTAAAAAACTGCTAGATTTGGAGCACACTGTCAAAGGCTTTGCTAAAATCTAAATACACCACATTTAACGTACATCCTCTATCCAATTCTCTGGTCACCCAGTCAAAGAAATTTCTCACAAAAGAAGGGAAAAAGTCAAAGAAGAACATAGAAACATGATGACAGATAAAGGCCCAATGGCCCATCCAGTTTGCCCATCCGCAATATCCACTATCTCTCTCTAAGAGATCCCACATGCCTGTCCCATATTTTCTTGAATCAGACATAGTTTTTGTCTCCACCACCTCTTCCAGGAGACTGTTTCATGCATCTACCACCCTTTCTGTAAAACAATATTTTCTTAGATTACTCCTGAGCCTATCACCTTTTAACTTCATGCTATGCCCTCTTATTCGAGAACATCATTTCAAACAAAAGAGACTCGACTCATTCGCATTTACATCACGTAGGTATTTAAAAGTCTCTGTCATATCTCCCCTCTCCCGCCTTTCTTCAAAAGTATACAGATTGAGATCTTTAAGTCTGTCCCCATACGCCTTATTACAAAGACCACGTACCATTTTAGTAGCCTTCCTCTGGACCGACTCCATCCTTTTTATATCTTTTTGAAGCTGCGGCCTCCAGAATTGTACACAGTATTCTAAATCAGTGGTTCCCAACCCTGTTCTGGAGGACCACCAGGCCAGTCAGGTTTTCAGGATAGCCCTAATGAATATGCATGAGAGAGATCTGCATATAATGGAGGTGCCAGGCATGCAAATCTGCTCTATGCATATTCATTAAGGCTATCCTGAAAACCCGACTGGCCTGGTGCTCCTCCAAGACAGGGTTGGGAACCACTGTTCTAAATGAGATCACACCAAAGTCTTACACAGGGACATCAATACCTTCTTTTTCCTACTGGCCATACTTCTCCCTATGCACCCTAGCATCCTTTTAGCTTTCGCCGTCACCTTTTCAACCTGTTTGGCCACCTTAAGATTATCAATCCATACAATCACACCCAAGTCCTGCTTTTCTGTCATGTACATAAGTTCTTCACCCCCAAACTGTACTGTTCCTTTGGATTTTTGCAGCCCAAATGCATGACCTTACATTTCTTAGCATTAAATCTTAGCTGCCAAATTTCAGACTGTTCTTCAAGCTTTGCTAGGTCCTTCTTCATGTTATTCACACCATCAGGTGTGTCTACCCTATTGCAGATTTTGGTATTATCCGCAAAGAAGCAAATCTTACCTGAGAGCCCTTCAGCAATATCACTTACAAAAATGTTAAAAAGAGTAGGCCCAAGAACCAAATCTTGAGGTACACCACTGGTAATATCCCTTTCTTCAGAGAGATCTCCATTGAGCAGTACCCTTTGTCGCCTTCCACTCAAACAGTTCCTGACCCAATTTGGGGCCCATCATGAGGACATCCAGTTTATTTATTAGACATATGTGTGGAACACTGTTAAAGGCTTTGCTAAAATCTAAATACACCAATGTAGCACTCTCCCTCTATCCAATTCTCTGGTCACCCAGTCAAAGAAATTTATCAGATTTGTCTGACAAGACCTGCCTCTAGTGAATCCATGTTGCCTCGGATCCTGTGATCCACTGGATTATAGAAACTTCATTATTCGCTGTTTTAAAAGTGTTTCCATTCATTTACTTACCACAGAAGTCAAACTTACCGGCCTGTAGTTCCCTACTTCTTCCTTACTTCCACTTTTGTGGAGAAGGACCACATCTGCCCTTCTCCAGTCTCACGGTACCACTCCTGATTCCAGTGAAACATTGAAAAAGACAGCCAGCGGAGTCACCAGAATTTCCCTAAGTTCCACCTATGTCCACCTTTAATTTGATGCCAAAAAGTTAATTTTTGTATAATTTTGAAATGAAGAATAATTTTTGTACGACATCTGCACCCCACTATAAGGATTAGCCACACTGGGAGCAATGGTTATACTCATGGCTGCCCCAAAAATTTGCAAATAAAACTGGTTAAAAGGTTTTGCCATTATAGTGTGGTTTTGGATTGTTAATAAATGTTTCTATTGCAATGATGACTTTTTGGCAACTTGTGTTGCCATTCAGGGAGCAGAAAAACACCAGAATATCATGTTTTCAGCAAAGCCTCTTTGAAATGGTGATTTTTCCTGAAACCCTGAAGTAGCTGTGGCAGACAAAACAATGAGTAGGCATGAAATAAATTTGGACGCACTACTTTTGATCTATGGAAATGCATTTCAAGCATATTCATAAGAACATAAGAATAGCCTTACTAGATCAGACCAACGGCCCATCAATCCCAGTAGCCCGTTCTCACGGTGGCCAATCCAGGTCACTAGTACCTGGCCAAAACCCAAACATTCCATGTTACCGATCCAGGGCAAGTAGTAGCTTTCCCCATGTCTGTCTCAATAACAGACTATGGACTTTTCCTCCAGGAATTTGTCCAAACCTTTCTTAAAACCAGCTATGCTATCTGCTCTTACCACAATCTCTGGCAATGTGTACCAGAGCTTAACTATTCTTTGAATGAAAAAATATTTCCTCCTATTGGTTTTAAAAGTATTTCCCTGTACCTTCATGGAGTGTCCCCTAGTCTTTGTTATTTTTGACAGAGTGAAAAATTGATCCACTTGTACCCGTTCTAGTCCCCTTGGGGTGTTGTAGACGTCAATCATATATCCTCAGCCATCTCTTTTCCAAGATGAAGAGCCCTAACCTTACTGGTTAGGTATGTCCCAAGGACTGACTTGAGAACCTTTGAATTAGACATTGCTACATAATTTTGAATATTGCATTTATGGCATTACATATTTTTGTTCACAGATTCATGAAGTGCTCTTTAAAAATTTAAGCTATTCAGTCTGTGATCAGTTAAATTAATAGTTATAAGTTCATTTTAATATAAATTTACTCATTACATTCTGGCAGCTGAGGTGCTTTGATAAGTGGTGTTACACTGTAGAAATTCTTTTGAGTTGAAATTTTGAAGATTTTTTTTTTAAATTCTTTATTCATTTTTATAACTTATATCAAGTGCATCAAAAGGTATCAACCATTTTAACTTAAATATATCACTTGAAATTCTACAATTCTTCATATTAAATAGAATTATCCCTTTCTCTCCCATCCTTTCAACATCTCATAACGCTTATACCATATAATAAAATCCCCCCTCCCCCCGCCCCATTCTTACATTTGAAGATATTTTTAATGGTGATAGATGAATTTGACCTATGAAAATTATGAAGTAGTTCAGTTAGTGCCTTTCACTTACCAGTGTTAAGGATAGTTAACAGGCAAAACCAATCGGTCACAATCAGCTTTATAAAACCAGGAAATCAATGCACACGTGTGATCTGAACTTCAACTTGAAAAAAGTGTTTAATTGTTTTTACACAGCATCTAAAAAGAATATGGCAAAAACACTAAGGGAATCATTTGCTAAAAACTTAGCACATGCTAACAGAATTAGCATGCACTAAGTGCTGCCCATTCTAATTTATACCTATGGCCCACGTGGCACTTAGGGCCAGATTCTGTAATGGACGTCTAAAATTTAGGCGTTGTTTAAACATCCAGCAGCAGAATGCTGAACGCAATTCTATAATGCATAGTTGCACTATAGAGAATCACGCTCAGCGGTGCTGAGCGTATCCAAGGGCTCCTTTTACGAAGCTGTGTTAGGGCTTTAACGCACGCTAGATGCTAAAGCCAGCATTGAGCTGGCATTAGTTCTAACCACGTAGCACGTGGTAATATCCTGTGTGCACTAAAAACGCTAGCACACCTTAGTAAAAGGAGCCCTAAGTGCGTCTATATTGTTAGGCATCCTTTACAGAATCGCCTTTTAGGCATTACATAGACGTCCTCATAACGTCTATAACGTTATCACGTGCTAGCGTTATGATGTCGTCAGAATGGCGATTTTATGCTGGGTTTTTTACATTAAAATTGTATGCAGTAAAATACTGGCACCAATATTATATTTTATTTCTTTATCTATTACCCCTCTTTTACGAACACATAGCAGGGGTTTTAGTGCCGGCAGCAGCATTAAACTGCTTCGATGCTCATAGGAATTCTATGAGCATTGGAGCAGTTACCACCGCTGCCGGCACTAAAACCCACGCTAAGCGTTTGTAAAAGAGGGGGTTAATTATTTATATTCCACTTATACCCTATGTGGTATTTACATTTGGCTCCTTTATCATATTTCTCATCTGTTCCGGTTGCCCAGAGTCACAAGTTTCAAGTTTATTAAAAGATTTTTTAAACCGCTTAATCAGGTTTCTAAGCGGTGTACAATATAAAATTTACATAAAAACATATTAAAACTGGGGATACTGGATATAATCCAAGTGTCATAATAAAGCACTGATAAGACGTAAAGACCTACTACAAACAATAGGAAAATGGGGAAGAACTACAATCGTTAAAGAAAAGTGCAACGAAAAAGGGAAAATACAATAGGTTAGGGTAAAAAGTAATAATTTTGATTTAATTTTTTTGTCCTTAAGAGGACAGTTGTTGTCCAAAAGCATCCTGGAACAAGAATGTTTTTAGTGGGGGATTTGAAGCAACCATGTCGGGGTGCTGAGGCTGTAGCTCTAACCATTGCACCACACAAACTCAGATAGTAAACCACATGTCATTTCCAAAGCCAAGGTTATATCCTCTTGATTTACAAGCAGTTATTTCTCTAGGATAAATATCAAACACATGTACCTTCAACACTTGTCCAATTCCTCTTTTGCCTCTATGTTCCTCAAAGTAGATGAAAAAAAACAAACATATATATATATATATTGCATACTAAATCCTCTATTTTTTAGTAAGAGGACTGCTTGTAAAAGCAGGTCTACTTTTGAGCGTGAATTGGGCGCTAGATAGGCTTCAGTTAGGTGGACGCGACTTAGGCATCTCCTAGGTGTGCTGGAGGTGTCCGCATATAGGTGAACGGGGCTTCTATGTTTTGATGTTTCATAATGCACTACTTAAGCAAAGCACATGAGAAAAATATATATATTGTATACTAAATCCTCTATTTTTTAATAAGAGGACTGCTTGCAAAAGCAAGTCTACTTTTGAGCGTGAATTGGGCACTAGATAGGCTTCAGTTAGGTGGACGCGACTTAGGCATCTCCTAGGTGTGCTGGAGGTGTCCGCATATAGGTGAACGGGGCTTCTATGTTTTGATGTTTCATAATGCATTACTTAAGGAAAGCACATGAGAAAAATATATATATTGTATACTAAATCCTCTATTTTTTAATAAGAGGACTGCTTGCAAAAGCAAGTCTACTTTTGAGCGTGAATTGGGCACTAGATAGGCTTCAGTTAGGTGGACGCGACTTAGGCATCTCCTAGGTGTGCTGGAGGTGTCCGCATATAGGTGAACGGGGCTTCTATGTTTTGATGTTTCATAATGCACTACTTAAGCAAAGCACATGAGAAAAATATATATATTGCATACTAAACTTCTATTTTTGGGCTGAAGAGGACTCTTATTTGATAACGATAGAAAAAGATAAAAGATTAAAAAACAAACAAACTACCAAACGCCTTTCATATCCATTCTCCACCTGTGTCACACTCCCTGACAGAGGAATGAAAAAAAAGGAGTCTGGTTACTAAGCTGTACTACAAAATGGCATGTGCAACTTTTAGTAAGTGGCTGTAAAATGGCTGCCTTTCCCATATTTCCTATTAATCGCCATGCACTAATTTTTCTATTAGCATTGGTCATTATTGCATGAGCTCCTACCACCACCTATTTACTAGGCAGTAAAGGCTCACACGCTAGCCATGTGCTAATTAGGTAGTGTGCTGTGATGCAGCTGTGCTAACCGATTAGCACAGGGCACGCCTATTCTCCTTCTCCATATGCTCCCACATGCTAAAAAATAAACCTATATTTTAGCATGTGTGTAGAGCATGCTGATTCCAAAACTACTGCAGGATGCCCTGGCATACCCCACTGTAGTGGAAATTAACCTATGGTAAGCACACATTAGTGATTACCACCCATGCCCTTCCCGTAGTCATGTCCCCTTTTGGGTTAGTAACATAGTAGATGACGGCAGATAACGACCCGAATGGTCCATCCAGTCTGCCCAACTTAATTCAATTTAAATTGTTTACATTTTTTCTTCTTAGCTATTTCTGGGCAAGAATCCAAACTCTACCCGATAATGTGCTTGGGTTACAACTGCCAAAATCTCCATCAAAATCTACTCCAGCCCATCTACACCCCTCCCCCCCCAGCCATTGAAGCCCTCTCCAGCCCATCCTCCCCAAAATGGCCATATACAGACCGTGCAAGTCTGCACACTATGGGACTTGGGCGCCTATTCAACTCTCACATTTAGCTCCTTTGAAATCACAGTATTCAGCTATAAATCCAGCATTGTTTGCGCTGCCGAAGATACCAGCACCAGTCCCCGCTCCGAGCTGGAATCTCACATTGCTCCAGGGCTCCAAAGGGGCTAAATGTGAGAGTTGAATGGGCGGCTTTTTTTGAGATAGAAACATGATGGCAGATAAAGGTCAAATGGCCCATCTAGTCTGCCCATCCACAGTAACCATTATCTCTGTCTCTCTCTGAGAGATCCCACGTGCCTATCCTAGGCCCTTTTGAATTCAGATCCAGTCTCTGTTTCCACCACCTCTTCCGGGAGACTGTTCCACGCATCTACCACCCTTTCCGATTTCCTCAGATTACTCTTAACTTCATCCTATGCCCTCTCATTGCAGAGTTTCCTTTCTCATGAAAGAGACTCGACTCATGCACATTTATATTACTTAGGTATTTAAACGATTCTTTCATATCTCCCTTCTCCTGCCTTTCCTCGAAAATATACAGATTGAGATCTTTAAGTCTCTCCCCATACGTCTTATGATGAAGACCACATACCATTTTAGTAGCCTTCCTAAGGACCGATTCCATCCTTTTTATATCTTTTTGAAGGTGCGGCCTCCAGAATTGTACACAATATTCTAAATGAGGTCTCACAAGAGTCTTATACAGAGGCATCCATACCTCCTTTTTCCTGTTGGCCATACCTCTCCCTATGCAACCTACCATCCTTCTAGCTTTCACCGTCACCTTTTCAACCTGTTTGGCCACCTTAAGATTATCACATACAATCACACCCAAGTCCCGCTCTTCCGTCGTGCACATAAGTTCTTCATTCCTAAACTGTACCGTTCCCTCTGCATAACCTTGCATTTCTTAGCATTAAGGGCTCCTTTTACGAAGCTACGTTAGCGGTTTAACGTGCGTAATAGCGCGCGCTAAACTGCCAGCTGTGCTAGACGCTAACTGAGCTGGCGTTAGTTCTAGCCACGTAGTGCGGGTTTAGCGTGCGCTATAAAGCTGCGCGCGCTAAAACCACTAACGCGGCTTTGTAAAAGGAGCCCTAAATTTTAGCTGCCAAATTTCAGACTATTCTTTAAGCTTCACCAGGTCTGTCTTCATGTTGTTCACACCATCCGGCGTGTCTACTCTATTGCAGATTTTGGTATCATCCGGAAAGAGTCAAATCTTACCTGACATCCCTTCAGCAATATCATTTATAGAAATGTTAAAAACAGGCCCAAGAACAGAACCTTGAGGCACACCACTGGTAACATCCCTTTCCTCCGAGCAATCTCCATTGATCACTACCCTCTGTTGCCTTCCACTCAACCAGTTCCTGACCCAGCCTGTCACTTTGGGACCTATCCCAAGGCCACTCAGTTTATTTATTAGACATCTATGTGGAACACTGTCAAAGGCTTTGCTAAAATCTAAATACACAACATTTAACGCACATCCTCTATCCAATTCTCTGGTCACCCAGTCAAACAAATTTATTTGACAAATGTTAAGGTTGACCAAAGTTACATGGTTTGAACATCATGCAGAGCAATTTGAATTACATACATTTACATATAGGTCACTGGCGTATCAAGGGGGGGGCGCACTGCCCCCAGGTGCAAGCATGAGGGGGGTGTTCCCTGCTTGGGGTCATAGTCCTGAAACTTCCAGGTGGGGGAAAACAGGAGGCAGGGTTGTGGCTCTGCTGCGATCCCAGGGCAGGCAGGAGCTTTAATCGCGGCTCTGCCTCAATCCCTCAGATGGCTCCTGACAGCGCTGAAGATGAGGCGGCAGTCCGGTTCCCACAGCGGCAGCAATCAGCTGATTGCTGGTCGCTGGGGAATGCTGGAGGATTGATGGCACATGGGCGGACTTCCACGGAATCGCAGAAGGAGCCAGGACTAGGCCAGAGGTGTAGGAGTGCGTCAAAGACTTTCAGACGGCCGTTAAGAGGGAAGGAGTTTGAAGGCAGTGGGCAGGTGAGCAGATCCCTAGCTATGTAAATGCTGGGATCCGGAAGAGTTGGGGCCACGGCTGAGACCTGACAGGGTGGGTTCTGTCATGTTTTTCTTACAGATGGCAGGGGGGGTAATAAAATGATGGGTGTGTGTGTCAAAAATGATGGGGGGAGGTCAAAAAATGATGGGCCTCGGGTATCACATATGCTAGGTACACCATTGATCTAGGTAACCAGTGTAGGTCATACTGGGGTAATATGCTCAAATCTTTTAACCCCCAGAACCAATCCAGCTGCAGTGTTGTGGACAACCTGCAAATGTTGCAGATTGTTTTTACTAAGACCAAGATGAAAGCTATTGCAATAGTCAAGACAACTTGCTATGAAAGAATGAATTAATTTAGTCAGATTCTCTTTAGTCAGAAGGGATCTTAATTGACGTAACAAGCATAAGTGATACCAAGCCCTTCCTACTACGTGGCTTATTTGGGTCTTGAAGATCAATTAATCATCACACAGCACATCCAAAGTAAGTAAATGAGAAGAAAGAGAACGTTGTTGACCATTTAAAACAGGCAGAACTTTCTCAAAACCCTTTGATTCTGAGAAATTCATGTTGCTGAAGATTTACTAACATTTAAAACAAGACAGCCAGCCAGTTCTTTGATCTACTTGAACCAGAAATGATTATGAAAGGTGACAATGTGGAGGAACTGAAAGAAATCTCAGTGAACCTGGAAGACGTATTGAGCTAAAAGAGTGATAAATCATCTGGACTGGATGGTATACATCCCAGGGTACTAAAAGAACTCAAACATGAAATTTCTGATTTACTGTTAGTGATCTGTAACCTGTTGCTAAAATTGTTTGTAGTACCTGAAGATTGGAGGGTGGCTAATGTTACGCTGATTTTTAAAAAGGATTCCAGGGCTGATCAGGAAAAATTACATTTCAGTCAAAATAATGGAAACTATTATAAAAAATAATATTAAGGAACACATAAACAAACATGGTTTAAGGGGACAGAGTCAGCCTGGGTTCAGCCGAGGGAGGTCTTGCCTCACCAATTTGCTTCATTTCTTTGAAGGTATGAATAAACATGTAGATAAAAGTGAGCCCGTTGTAGTGTATCTAGATTTTCAGAAAGCTTTGACAAAATTTTTCATGAGAGACTCGGAGGCAATGTTCTGTTGTGGATTAGGAATTGATTACTAGACATAAAGCAGAGGGTTAGAGGACCTATTTTTCTCAATGCCTCGGGGTCTTCATGCTAGTGTTGATGATGCTTTGCTCTGGTCCTCTTGGGGGTCTTCATTCCACTCTTTGTAAAACTTTGCATGATCTCTGGGAGTCTTCACGTCCCTGTTAGTGCCTTTTGTGTCTCTGGTGGTGCTGTGAGATCTTCATGCCTCTCTTGATGTCTTGGAATGGTCTTGCCTCTGTGACAAATGCCTGTTTTTGCCTGAATGCAAAACTACTTTTCCCATAGATTGTAATGGACTCATATGATCTGAAAAATTTGGAATCTGAAGACAAACTGAATAGGTGACTGAACCAAATTAAAATAATTTTTTTTTTCAATGCACATCCTTTCTGAATGCTCTTCAGTGGCCTTGTGTTTATTGTCCCCCCTCCCTCACCCCATCTTCTCTTATAACTTGAACATAAGAATTGCCGCTGCTGGGTCAGACCAGTGGTCCATTGTGCCCAGCAATCCGCTCACGCGGCAGCTCCTAGGTCAAAGACTAGTGCTCTAAATGAGCCCAGCCTCACCTGCGTACTTTCCAGTTGAGCAGGAACTTGTCCAACTTTGTCTTGAATCCCTGGAGGGTGTTTTCACCTACGACAGACTCCGGGAGAGCGTTCCAGTTTTCTACCACTTTCTGGGTGAAAAAGAACTTCCTTATGTTCATACGGAATCTATCCTCTTTCAATTTTAGAGAGTGCCCTCTCGGTCTCCCTACCTTGGAGAGGGTGAACAACCTGTCTTTATCGACTAAGTCTATTCCCTTCAGTATCTTGAATGTTTCGATCATGTCCCCTCTCAATCTCCTCTTTTCGAGAGAGAAGAGGCCCAGTTTCTCTAATCTCTCGCTGTACGGCAAATGGCTAAGGGTAGGGCTAGGAAATTTAGGAGGTATGAAGGGACTTTTCAAGGGATGGCCTGGGACCAAAGCAGAATCTGCTTGACAGAGCAGAGTTGTGGAGAAAAAGTACAAAATGTTTTAATCTTTGCCAGTGACTTTTAATTGTTTCTGCATATAGCAATTGTATAGCGCAGTCCGTCCTTTCCAGGTTCAGCTCTCAGTTGCAGTGTAGCTCAGAGGTTTTGCTAACTTGGTTTATTTTTATTGCCGGCCGCTGCGGTAAAAGCTCTGACGCGTGTAGGAATTCCATGAGCATCGGAGCTTTTACCGCAGGGGCTGGCGATAAAAAACCCTAATGCGGCTTGAGAAAAGTGTGTGTGTGTGTGGGGGGGGGGGCTTAAATCTACCCCACATTAAATATCACCACATTAAATACCCCATATTGTCAGTTAAATATTCCCAGTATTATGGGCAGTGCCTTTGAAAATATTTCTGTAAGTGTTCCCCCACCTCACCCCTCTCAGCCAGTTTTATCTTAAATCACAGAATAGGAAAGAACTCATCTTCTCTGTTCTTTTACTCAGAATTACTGGCTTTGGCAGAAAATGATAAAGAAAGAGCCCAGAACCCAAAATAGTTTATTGCACGAGTTGGTTTTTTTTTTTTTTCAGTAATAAATGTTAGTACCATCAGCAAAATAAACCATGGTGGCAGTCAAGGACTCAGGGATGGCACATGGATTTATCTTGATATTTAATACATCAATTGATATCTATATGGCTTGTTATATTTGAAATATACAGTAATAAAATAATAAAAGCACAGTTGCATTATAAAATATGTTTTGAAGAAGGAAGACAGATTAACTCCTTGCAGAACTTACGGTCACCCCAAAGCTTATTTTCTTTGTAGCTCGTTTACCTACGTTGACGCATGAGCCAAGTCCTTCCACTGTCAGGAGGAGCACCCCCTCCCCACGGCCAATTTAACAAAATTACCTGTTCAGGCAGCGAAAGAGCTTTCTAATGAGAAAGCACTTTTTCTTTCCCTCAGGTTTTCCCTTCGTGCATATCGTCAAACAGCGTCCCCTCTACTTTTCTATCCCTCCTCCCCAATTACTCCCACCAGTTGGTTTGCAGTTCACCCTCCCAAAACTCTGAACATCCAGACTTGCCCAAAAGCATGTTAAATCCTGCGCACAATTTATCAAAAGTTGTCAACACAGTTTCCAGCGTCAATTGCTCCACCGATGTAAGACTACAGGAGAGCCTGTAGCCAGCTGCACCTGGAATGTAAGTTATTCTGCAGATAACGCTGACTCGCTGAACATCACAGGTTAGCAGCACATACTACTACTACTACTACTACTACTTCTCACTTAAATAGCAATGAAAGGCGTATGCAGCTCTGTACATTTTGACATTTATAGATGGTCACTTCTCGGAAGAGCTTGCAATCTAACTTGGACAGACAGACAGGACATAGGGTTGGCGATGTAGAACCCAAGGTGAGAGGAGTTAGGAGCCGAAAGCACTCTCGAAGACTTGGGCTTTTAACTGGGCCTTCAACACTTCTTGAACATACAGTGCTATAAATCAGGATCACCCCAACAACTGCAGGTTATTGATGCAAGCGTGGATCACGGTTCCTTTTAAGACAGGGATCTCAAAGTTCCTCCTTGAGGGCCGCAATCCAGTTGGCTTTTCAGGATTTCCCCAACGAATATGCATTGAAAGCAGTGCATGCACATAGATCTCATGCATATTCATTGGGTAAATCCTGAAAACCCGACTGGATTGCGGCCCTCGAGGAGGGACTTTGAGACCCCTGCTCTAAGATGAATGGGAGTCCTCCACCTACAGTCTTGTCAGTGGGAGGTGCTGTTTCACTATTCCATTTTCAATAATGGACAGGCAAGCTCTGTAGGATTCTAGGGAACCTCCCTATTTCTATTGATTGAAAACACAATTTTGAAGCATCCCCCCACCCATGGCAGTAGTACAGCTTACAGAAAACAGTGGTTTGGACTAGGGTTATCAGATTTTCCGTTTGGAAAATCTGGACCCCTAAACCCGCCCCCCAGGCTCACCCAGTTCTACCCACCCCTGCCCTGCTATGCCCACAATCCTGCCCTAGCCCCGCCCCTGCCCCCCCCCCCCTTTCCGCTGCCTACTCTCATCAGGCAGAAGAGTATCCTCCTTTTCAAAACCCGGATGGTCCCCTGGACAGATCCTCAATAGGAGGACATGTCTGGGAAAATCTAGACATCTGGTAACCCTAGTTTGGACTAGAGAGCTGCACAGGAACGGGGATGATGGGAATCCCGCGGGACCCACGGGGATCCCGCTGGATCCCCCTTCGGGTCATGGGGATCCCATGGGGACCAATTAATATTTCCAAATTAATAAAGTCTTTTTGCTTATTTTTAAATGGGTTTCTACCAGAACCTTTAATTCAGTAGCATAATTAACTGAAATAACTATTTCTGAAGTTTATAGGGATGGGCGGGGATGTAGGGGATTCCTCGCAGGGACGGGCGGGGATGTAGGGGATTCCTCACGGGGACGGGTGGGGACGGAGAGATTCCTCGCGGGGAAGGGTTGGACTTTGGCGGGGATGGGTGGGATTTCTGTCCCCGCGCAACTCTCTAGTTTGGGCCTATGTTTTGCTCAGTGTTTAATCCTTATTAGAATCCCTCAGAAATCTGTTGTAATTTATAGGAAAGTTGGCATCGTTTTAAAATACCGGTAAATGTGTTTTGTTCCCACACCACTAGGGTATTTTTTTTTTTTTTTTAATTAGTTACAATTAATCCAGTTAAGCAAGCAAATAGTTTTGCTTTTGGTAGACCAAGTTGGAAGTCTACCGTGGCCTGCGAATCAATTAAAATTATGGCAAATAAAGCAGAAAGCTAAGCAAAGCAAATACTTAAAGTTCTTACAGTTGAAGTACCTGTGTAAGCGGTAAACATTGCAGATATTTAAATGTACTGCAAATTAAGTGCAAACACTTAAGCCTATTACAAATAATGAAGCTTGTTAAAGATACGCAAACAAGCTGAGCTGCAGATAAGCAACCATTAAAGCTCCCCTCCCTTCAAATACATATATTATTATTGCTTTATTTAGTGCTTCCAGCCAAATGCACCATTTTACAGATACGCATAGCAAATTTATACATTTTTCCAATAAGACATAATTTAAGCTTGTTCTAGTTCATTAATACATTTTTAAAAGTAAAACATCGACAACCACCAAAGTTTTTTTTTGGAGGGGGGTTTCATAAGAAGAAAGTGTTTGACTGCAGATCATGGTAAACAATCTAAATTAACATCGGGATTACTTATGTAAAGAATTTGTATGACAGACAACTTAGGAGATCCCTGATGCAGGCCTAGAGCCGAAACATTGGCAGTGTCGGGTTTTTTTTGTTTTTTTAAGTGAATAAAGAATCATCTGTCCCAGTTCTATTAGCGTGTGGGTTGACTTTTCTGTGTATTTTGATCCCTTTCTGTATGCTGTACTTAAACTAAAACATACCATAAACCTTTCTGTCAACAAGTAGGCTAGTACTTAAATTTTTTATGGATAAAAGAAATGTTTTAAGAGCAATTCTGTGAATTAGATACTACCATACACGTGCCTGTTGCGTATATGCCGGTAAGCTGCCTAAGCACTATTCTAAAAATAAATGGCTATCTTCACAGCGTGTACTTGCAAAGGAAAGTACATGTGGGCGGGACATAGGCAGGGTTTCATTTATGCACATAATTGACAGAGTACTGTAGGTTCTGTATGTGTCTGCTGTATTTAGGTCCCTGTACTTATGCTGAACCTATACACTAGGCCAGTCAATAGTGGCTCATGCTAGTATTCCTGAATTGATCTAGCTTCCTGAATTGATCTAGCTTCTGCTCACTTTAGTTGTCGTGTTGCAGGGAAATAGGTATAATCGGATTAGTCCTGGAGTGGATCAATTCTTTTTTTTTTTTTTTTCGCATGACAGACAAGTGAAAGTAGTAGTTAATAATTCCTGTAATGTGTTCTCTCTCTGTTGTCAGGAATTACTTGGGGCTCAGGCCCACTGCCATTTATTTATTTATTTATTTATTTAGTTGGTTAGTGGCTTTTTGAAGAAATTCAGCCAAGATGGGTAACAATAAGATCGGCCTAGAAGTAGGCAACAGAAAACATCAACAAGAAAAATATTCCAGTAACAGTACTATGATGGCATAATATGCTGCTTACAATGTCAGTACAATACAGATTTTATTTAATATCTTTTTACACCCATTAGGCCACCTGATTAATCAACTGACCGGTTGCAGTGGCCATTTGCAGATGGCAGCCACAAGCGGCAGGAGCGAGGTGGCTTTGCTTCTGCCCCTAATGTCCCAAATCGGGCTATCAGGGATATAGGCAAGCCCAAAGGGCCTACCTAGACCGCGGGGAGAGGGGGGGAGGCGATTGGGGTTGGAGAAATTCATTAGGGGAGAAAGAGGGTCTTGAATCTAGCAAGCTGTGCAATGGTTAGAGCTGTGTCCTTTTCTAGATTTAATTCTTTCGGTAGGGCATTCCACTACGTTGGAGCCATTACCGAGAACATTCTCGCCCTAGTGCTTTTGTATTTGATGTCTTTGAAGGATAGTATTTGTAGTTGGGACTCTTGGTTCGAGTGCAGGGTGCTTGGGGGTGTATGGTTATGTAGTCTGGTTGCTAGGTATTGCGGTTCTGAGAGGTGAATGGTTTTGTGTCTCAGCAATAAGATCTTGGATTTCACCCTGTTCTCAATTGGGAGCCAGTGTAATTCTTTCAGTATTGGGGTGGCACTTATCTGTCTTGATTTTCCTAGCAAAAACCTTGCTGCGGCATTTTGTACTTTTTGGATCTGTCTGATCATGTATTTCGGTAAACCCAGCAAGGTTGCATTGCAGTAATCAAAGATTGTTGTTTGTTACTGTGTTGGACATTGCTTGATGGGAGAGGTAGGGTTTCAGTCCTCTAACCCAGTACAGTTTGCCATAGGTGTTTTTGCAGATGCGTTGGATCTGTGTTGTCATGCCTAGGCTAGAGTCCAATAAATGTATCTTGGGCTCTTCGCTTTCATATAGTATTACTTGTGAGGGCCTATATGCAAATTACCCAGATGCTAAGTTAAGTTGTTAAGTTGGTCCCTCCGTGGCTCCTCTCTGTTGATATTAATGTTGATAATACTAATACGACTAGCTTAGTCCTCAGATACACCACCTCAAGCTCCTAGTAATTGATGGCCCCAGTCTTTTATGTGTGGCCTCCTCATCGGACCCACAAGTGATATAATAATTCTAAATGCCTTATTAGCAATAATTATAATTATAAATGGTTTAGATAGATTAATCATTTAACTTATCTTAGACGTGGTCATCAGTATTGGTCAGACGGCGCTCAGCTGTAAAGGGATATATGGCCTTGAAGAAACTTGTTTAGTGAAACATGTCGGCTAGATTCACTATAATACCATACACACCTCAATGCCTCCCTCTCTTCTTATGCTGCTGAACAGACTATCAGGGCTTCAGACATGCCATTTGGTCACCACACATATTTTTGTGTTTTTTTGGCTGCCAAATATTTCTTACTGGCTATGGCTTCTTCATTAGCCCCTCTCAATATATTTCCGTGTTTCTTTTTTTGTTTTTATTGCATTTTTTAAAGTGCTTAATAACAATAACTTAATTTTTGTTATAAAAGCTAATTTTTGTTATAAAAACTTATCTCAATGTTTTTATTCTTGTTTGTCTTATCGCATCGGGAAAGGGACCTGTCACATCGACATGTTTCGCTGACAGGCTACTTCAAGAAAAAGTCCCCCCCTTTTACAAAATTTTCTGCACCATCCCGATCCACATAGCAGTTATAAAATTAGCTTTTATAACAAAAATTAAGTTATTGTTATTAATATTAAGCATTTTAAAGCACTTTAAAAACGCAATAAAAACAAAAAAAGAAACACGGAAATATATTGAGAGGGACTAATGAAGAAGCCATAGCCAGTAAGAAATATTTGGCAGCCAAAAAAACACAAAAATATGTGTGGTGACCAAATGGCATGTCTGAAGCCCTGATAAGTCTGTTCAACAGCATAAGAAGAGAGGGAGGCATTGAGGTGTGTATGGTATTATGAATGATTTATCAAGGCCATATTTTTGACTGAGATCTTCACGGGCTAGATTCACTAAGCAAACCGATCGTGTACAGATCGGTTTGTGAGCCCTTTGTGACCAAATTCCCTCCCGCACTATTCACTAAGGCCTATAGCGATCTGATCCCAATCCTCCCATGCAACTTAGTAAAACCCCATGCAAAATAGCCAAGCGATTGATTCACTAACAATTGCTTGGCTATTTTGAGTCGGGTTTTACTACTGACAAACCCAACTGCTGTAGACCTGTCGGTAACTGAGTTACCGACAAGTGTGCAGATTTTTTGACAGGCCTGCCTGTCTTTTTCATTCATTTTTTTCCATGGCACACATATTTTGCGTGTGTCCCCATTTGCATGCCGGCCTTTACTGAATTCGTCGACCGGCATGCAAACGGAAACGAATCATGCACTTGGAGGTTTAGTGAATCCTGGCCATAGAATCCAGGATTTAATGTTTACATTTAATCATTTTACTCTTTTATGCTGTTAAAACAATTGTAAGTTATTTAGGTCAAGCTATTGTTGTTCTACATGGCCTTGGGTGAATCTTTTCATATAATGTCAGTTAATATATCCCAGAAATAGACATAAAACTTTATTGGCAGCAAAGCAGGCAGCAATGACACAGACAGACATAGAGGAAGAGTCACACTGATGAAGAGAGACATATGCAGACAAGTAAAAACACACACTCAGGCACACGTAGTGAGGGAGGTAGAGATAGCGAGAAAGGTAATGAGATGCAAATGGAAAGAAAGGCAGGCAGACACAGACAGATGGAGAGAAGAGCCACTCTCAGGGTCTCATGCACTAAGACATCCATTACATTCCTATAGGCATCTTAGTAGAGGCAGAAAGATTGGCTCATATTGTTTCTTACTCTGTCTCTGGCAGTATTCAAACCCAAGCTCAAAGTTCACGTCTTTGAAGCTATTTTCAATTCCAAACTCTAACCCACCTTCTAAGCATCAATATCTGTCTTATCCCTTTGTAATTCCCCTATCTTCTTGTTCAGTTTGTCTGTCCTGACTGGTTTGTAAGCTCTTTTGAGCAGGGACTGTCTCTTCTAGGTTCTAGCTCTATAGACATGATAAGTAGTAGTGATAGGGGCCTCCTGGCTTTTTTCCTCATGTCTTTCATGGAAGCAGTGATGGGGATCAGTACTCAGGCACGGAGGCACTAATGAGTGAGGCAAAAGGGTTCAGACAAGCGTGAGAATGAGATACTGTAGCCTTTAAATGAGCGTGGCACCTTCTTACTGTGTGAGACTTGGGATCTCGGAAAACACAGCTATCTGAAAATGTTTTGTGTTATCGTATCTGGAAACTCAGAGAAGAGAGACACCCAATCTGACTGTTTCCATAGGATAAATCATCAGTGCTGCATATTGTGATGGGTAACCTAGAAGCTGCCCACCACTTGAGAGGAACTACTACAGATTTTTTAAGTGGGTTGCAGAGTTACCTTGGGAAAGCAGGATTCCTTCTGTATTACCCCTACTTTGAGGGGAAAATTCCTTTCTCTAGACAGGCTGGGACCTAGAAAGAGAAGAAGGGGCAGTCAAAGAATACTTCAGTATATGGTTTTACTATTTGGGAAAAGGGGCTTGCTAGATCAACAAGAAAGGGTTGCCTAGCAACACAGAAGCCACAGAGGTTAGAGCAGTGTATCGCAAACTGTGTGCCATGGCACACCAGTGTGCCTTCTGAAATTTCAGGTGTGCCGCTGGGGACTAGGAAAGGTGCTGGCACTGGCTGACTGTGTATATCACGAAGAGAGGCATGTCCTGTAGGCAATCAGCTGGTGCCGGCGCCTCTCCTTCTCTCCGGTCCTTTTCCTTGCAAGCACCCCCCCCCCCACCACCACCACCACCACTGTCGGCACATTCCAGCCCTGGCACTGATCTCACCAGCTTTTCAAAACCCGGATAAAGTGCCTGGTTTTGAAAAGCCATCCGGACATGTCCTCTAAAAGAAATCCAGACGTCTGGTAACCCTGGGTATGCTGGGAAATGTAGTCTCCTGGTTTGGTCTCCTCCCATCTCCCAGTGAAGTTACTTTGAGCAGGCAGGTCTGCTTTTACTTTGAGGGCCCAGGTCAGCTTCCCCTTTGGCCCAAAGGTAAATGCAGTCCTGAGACTGATTACATTAGAATACAATCTTCTGTGACTAAGGTGTTGATGACTGAGGTTGGATCTAAGGATCTTTCTGCAGATTTTCCCTCTGACTTTATTGATAAAGCCACTTTGATGGCAACATTAGTATTTAATCTGATCATGGCTGGTTATTTTTCTAACAATTAAAGGACATTTCTTGGACAGAACTGTTTACAACTTAGCAAACGATATTCAGAATGTAAACTTTTTGTTTGGTTTTATGAACTCAAGACTACTACTGCAGGAATGCCTGTTTTCTTTCTTAACTGTCAATGCAAATTCGAAATCATGTGTTGTCAGCACAACTATCCATCCCAGAGAACAACCGTCAGGTTCTTATGATGAAGAGCGGCAGTTCATTGCCATCTGTGGAGAATTAATTATGCTATCTCATTTCTTAGTCTGGATTTCAGACTCTGACATTTGTTCCCCATTTTAATTTTTATATTTAGCCCCCTCTCAATAGTAGCAAATGTTTCTATAAGGAGGTGGGGGTTTGTTGTTTTTTTTTTTTTTTTTTTTAAGGGGGGTCATTATTTACAATTTGCTTTTCTTAACATTTTCCTTATTTAAAGTGACTGAAATTCATAAACAAAAATTAAAGAAAAATAAAAAGATCTAAGCATAAAATCAAAGGAAAACCTACAGAAACAGGACTATTGCAAACCTGAAAACAAGGACTGCTGGGTGCTTTGTACTGGTCTTTGGGTTTTTTTTATAAGTATAATACATTTACAATATCAAATGATATCAAAGAAAAAGGTTTTTTATACATAATTACAACACTTCTACAATAACAAACAATCCTTTTAAAGCCCACGATATTGGGGAGATACATTTGCATCTTATAAACATAATTTTAAGGAAAACAAAGAAATGGATTGAATTCAAATGAATCCTAATCATTCCCTACTATATAGGACTCTGGCTTCCTACCAATTTTCTCAAAACAATGAATCATTATAATAAAAGAAAATAATAAAGGTCTCACTTCTGTTCACGAGCTAACAGAAATTGTTGCAGTTGAATGGGGTCCCAAAAAACATATTCAATGTCTTGTACTTTGACAAGACATTTACAAGGAAATTTCAAATAAAAAGATGCATCAAGAGCTAATACTCTAGTTCTTAATTGAGTAGCTCTTGATACATCAGGAAAAATGCTAACCAAATCTCCACAAAACTTGGTTAGTCTATTTTTAAAGTAAAGTTTCATTATTAACATTTTATCTGTCTCATTCATTCATGTTATGACCATGGTGGACCTACTCTGGATAACATCTTGAGTGTCTGTCAAATTTATTTCATCTGTTACCAGTTACCGAGACTGAAACGCTGTTTTGCCATTTTGGTGGTGTGGAAATAGAACAAACCTGTTGTGCCTCTGTAGACTGTGCAGGCCTTCTCTCAATGGCCAAGGTGTCATATTAACTGACTGGTTTATTTTTAGTCATTGTGAGGATCAGACACCCCTCCTTAAATCCAATGCTGGTAGCCATGGAAACGACACAGGGCATCTGGATACACACTGTGTTCCATCTGTTTTAATAAGCCACAAGGCAGAGAGAAGCGGCATTGACTACCATTATTTGCCGCACATATTGTCTTGACAATATGGATATTATGTTTGTAAAATCCTGTAACAATCAGCTTGCGTTGTGAAATGAAAAATTCAGAATGGAAACGGGAGTCAGGCACTAATCACTGTCATTTCTTTTCTGTTTTTCAGCTGTACCAGCATTCTTTCACTGCAGATTATGTCCTTTGCAATTTGCTTAGAGGGTAAGAGCTCATTTCATTTCTGCATTTGAAACGAAGCCGCACTATCCCTTGCTGTGTCCATGACAAAGAGCTAGCTTGACAAAATGTAGTGTAATCTTTCTGTGTTTGTGTGACATTGCATTTTGTGCTTCATGAAAGAGACTTGTGGAGGCAGTTCGAGAAACAGGTACCGGTATTTTCACTTCCCTGGGGTAGGGTTACCATATGACTCCAGAAAAAGGAGGATGGATTGAGACATCCAGGTTTTACTTCCATTGAAAACAATGGAAGTAAAATCCGGATGTCTCAATCCGTCCTCCTTTTCCTGGAGTCATATGGTAACCCTACCTGGGGGATCATTACGATTTGGCCTATAAACTATTCTTCACTGGTAAAAAGTGATCACTGGTAGGAAGGAGAGAGGAACAAGCAGAGCAATAACTAGTTATGAAAAGAATGGTTTTATTTTTCCCTGGCATTCATAGATGGAACTAGAATCAACTTTTCTTAATAAATAGGAGCACCAAAAAAAAAAAAAAAAAAGATTAAATTAGGTGCATATAAAGCCCTCAGCCTACATGTATCAAAATGTGTCAACAAGAGAGGACAATTTTCAAAATATTTTACTTTAGTGATAAAACAGTTTTCTGAAGAAAACTGAGGACTGAAAGGGGGAAGGGGCCTGGAGCAGATGGGAGAGCAGTACTTTTCAATGTTCCCACAGGACCAACAAATCATAGATCTTCACAAGGAACTCCACAGGGTAGTTTTCCTTTGAAAATATACTTACATGTTCAGAGTTGTAAAGCATCCAGAGGTCTCAAAACACCCCCATGGCATATAAAAATTGCCCCAAATATTAATAGTATTCTTATCAAGAAGCCATATCCAAGCCCTGGTATTGGCATGTCTGTCCTACCTTAAAGAGAAATGCTTTCTCATATGCAACACTCTACTCCAATAAAAATTAATCAAATAAGTAATTAAATAATATAATTGAGTATAGATACCGAGGGTCCTCAGTTTTCATAGCTCTACACAGGGAACCCCTGTACAAGAGATTTGTTCATTTTCATTTACCCAAATGGGTAACTTGCTGTGAAACATCCCTGGACCTCACGGTACAGTGTGTGCAAAATCAAATGTGATTATCGGGAGCAAGCACACTGCTGGGATCAAGAAGGTATCTACATGAAAAGGATATAAATATTGAAATGGCGCCATCCCCCTCCCTGAAGAATAGTGTGGGAGTGAGTGGGGTCAAGGGTTTCTGGCTCTGTGAACCTGAATAAAAGGCAGCCGGAAGAGACAAGCCGCTAGAGCCACCCTTGCTTATCTGAGGCAGAAGATCCTCCTCCATTTCCAGCTATAGTGAGAAGCTGATGCAGGTGCAAAACATGGCAGTTTTGTGAGTACAGATCATTACTGTCTATGAGAGACATTGGGTGGGTCTGAATTTAGAAAAACTAAGGATTTCTGGGGTTGTCCCAAGGGTTCCCCACCTCTAAAAACTTGTTTTCATGATTTCTGAAAATTTATTTTTACTCCCATGCGCTGTTTTTTAGCTCCAAAAAGCACCGTGGTGGCCATCTTGGATATCCTGATTTTATTTTATAAACCTCTATCTGCCTCAAAACATCTCAGGGCACGCAAGGGGGGGGTCATAAGCTTAGCCTACATTTTAGATGTCTAAAGTTTTGTGGTAGGCGCCATTAGTCATGATTCTTTAAACGGTGCCCAAGTGTTTTTGACACACAGCCAGTACTGTTTTTGTGGACGGCTGCCAATTTCTAATTTCAAAACATTTCCATTCCTGTGTACTCCTGAAGCTTCAGCATTTTTATTTTAGGTCATTAAGGAAGTGATCTTCATTTGAGAGATGTTCACTTATTAAGCTGTCATTCTGTTTTGTTTTTTCTATAAAGGTTTACAGTGTTTCTATGTATGAAGATTTTTTTTTCTGATGTAGCATCCCTCTTCACATTTTTTGCATTGGATTGTATATACTGTGTTTATAGAAAGGCATGGACATGAGCCTTTTATTTTGAATGACTTTCCTGCATACATGGTTAGAGAGTCCAATGATATGTGCTTTCAATTACCATACAGTAACTGCAAAACTACCACACATTAGTAAAAGAGCCCTTTGGTAAAGATTGTCAGTGAATTGGTGGCAAACGTAAGAATAGCCATACTGGGTCTAGTCTAGTATCCTGCTTCCAGCAATGGCCAATCCAAGCCACAAGTACTTGGCAGAAACCCAAATAATAGCAAAGTTCCATGCTACCGATTCCAGGGCTTCCACCTTGTCTTCTCAATAGCAGACTATGGCCTTTTCTTCCAGGAACTTTTTTTAAAACCCAGATATGTCAAATACTGTTGCCACATCCTCTGGTAACAAATTCCAGGCCTGTATTTGTTGAGTGAAGAAATCTTTTCTCTTATTCTTATTAAAAGTATTTTCATGTAACTTCATTGAGTGTCCTCTCGCCTTTGTACTTTTTGAAAGAATAAGCAATTGATTCACATTTACCCATTCTTTACTACACTGAATTTGTAGACATCAGTCATATCCTCCATCAGCCATCTCTTATCCTAGCTGAAAAGCCCTAATCTCTTAAACTTTTCCATTATTGAATTTGGAAAAAAAAAAATCTGTCTCAGAGTTCTTATTACATTTGAACATTTTTTATAAGCAATACCCTCACATTGGACTAGTTGAAATCTATCATTTGGCTGCTTCCTTGTATGTGGATAAACTGTAGCATGCTTGTCATTTAGACTTGCTTGAAGCATTAATTAACACATGCTGTGATCCAACAGATTGCTAAATTGCATTTTAGGAATTAATTGTACATTTGACTTAACCTCTTAAAATATATTTATGGAAAGTTCAGTAAATATGTGAAGTCGGTTATAGTCAATTATCCTTATTTTAGAAGCCCTATTTGTGATTTACATGGTAACATAGTAGATGATAGCAGATAAAAGCCACCAAGAAACTCCTCTGCATACTTGATTTGTTCTTACCATTTTCAGGGCATAGATCTGCCATTTTTAGCCACAATCAGGGCACATGTAATACCCAACTTTAGAAAGCCAGTTTTTACATGCGTATGTATATCTGCATTACATGTAGATTGCAAGGGGGCGTGTTTGGGGTGGCATCAAAATCTGCACTTGTATTTTCCATGTTAGAAAGAGAACGCATGTGTATGTCCCAATATATCAACCTCTGGATTTACAGCTCCTCCCTGGCACTTATAAATCTTTTTTTAAAGTGTTCATTTCAGCTAGCCTTTTCTAGGAGGGATTCTGGGAGATAACCCTCTTTAAACTACTGCTGTTTACTTCCGTCCTCCAAGTTGAAAGTGACTACAGAGGCCACTGTCTTTATTTAATTAGGAGCATTCACTTGTTTAGGTTTTCAAAATGTTACACAGGTAAATGTCATTGACACATGTTAACTGCACGGGCTTATTTCTAGAATTGCCTTGAAGGGGATGAATTCTACACATGGCACCTTAAAATACTGGCTCCAAACCCCCCCCCCACTGAGTGGTATTCTATAAACCACGCTTAAAGTTAGGCCTGGGACCCAGGCCTAACTTTAGGTGTGTCCATTTGCACCAACTGAAACCTCTTCCAAATATGAGTGCCTACATTAGATGGGGATGCTCCTTATTCTAGAATTACATGTGTAAATTTGAGGAACACTTCTGATCCACCTATGTCCCTCCCATTTCCACATCCCCCCCCTCTCTTTGGCACCACATGTACATTTTAGGCACGTTATAGAAAACTAGCTTAAATTGGCATCAACATACCTACCTTTAGATCCACCCACTTATGTAGATACGTGCACCTAATTGTGGCACTTTAGCGCATAACTTAAAGTGGATTTGCATGTGCAACTTAATTGTTTAACAAGCCAATCAGCACTGATAATTGGCAATTGACCCTACTTGGCACTAATTAAAAGTTATGCTCGCTACGCCACTGGGGCAGAGGGCATATGGGATATGTGTCTGTGTCTGAGAGAGAGAAGGGCAGAGGGCACATGGGAGGTGTTAAAGAGAAGGGCAGAGTGGCTGAGGGCAGGCGGGATGTATGTGTCAGAACTTGCCCAAAGTGATTAATCAGATTTCATGTTTCATTTTCCCAGAGAAAAGATTAAACTTTATTGGTCACTAATGGCAACTTTTGTTGAGGTCTCCTGTTCGTTTCTCCTGTTCTTATAATTAGGCCCTGTGTAAGTGTCATTCTTCATTTTCACTCAGTTTTAAGCTACGTATGAGTAATTGTAACAATGGTGAAACCAAAGGAGATAGATTAGAATTGCTAATCAATGCAATGGATGAGCTTGTTTTTGAGTGCAAATTAACTCAAAATGCAGCTCGATAGTCGACAAGCAAACACATTTCATCATCCACCATCTGCAGTCGTTCTTTTTTTTTTTTTCGATTTAATTTCTGTCAGAGTTGAAAATCCAAGTTCGCAAAGATAAAAAGATCCAAACAGTAACAAAGCTTTTTTGCTCAAGTTAGGATAAAAAATAAAATGACTTGCCGTTAGTTTCCAAGGACCAATCACGCCAAAGAATGATGCTTGTCTGGGCGGTTGTATCCTTATGCACACAGACTCTCATAACATCGACAGACTCTTGCATACACAATGTATATGTCATCTATTCTAGTGTATACTTATGAAGGGAATTTAAAAAAATAAAGTAAAATTCTGGAAAATCTCATGGCACACCCAGAATCTCTTCAGGGCACACCACTGTGCCATGGCACACAGTTTGAGAGACACTGATCTAGGGGGTACTTGGCTTGAAGATTTGAGAAATACTGTATTAGGCCAAGAAAACCCTGGCTTAATATATCAGCATCTATAGTGTACATGCTTACCGGTGCCTAAGTTGATTTAGGATGTTTCTATGCTTCCGAATTTGGACCTTTAGCAGGAAACGTCCAAGTTGGACTTAGATGTCCTTTTCGAAAATGGCCCTCTATGCATACAGCCCCATAAAATCAAGAAAAATCATGGGGCCTTTTCCATCTGCTGCTCAAGCAGGCACTTGTGCTGTCTCAGGTGCCGGTGAAGGTATGGTTGTAGGCAGAGGGTACAGTGTGATTGAGGATCTCTATACGACAGTGTACGAGAGGGTGGTGACCTCATATAGCATCATTGTAGAGAGGCTGCAGGTGGTGGTGATAGTGATACTAACATTGGTGTTCCTTGAACTTCCACGTGGAGTTTGGGGATTTGAAATAACTTATGACTTTTCTCATTAGGTCAAAACAAACTGCATTCAGGCAGTGGCATAGTAAGTGTGTGTGTGTAGGGTAGGGGCTGACTGCCTTGGGTACCATCTTCGCAGGAGAGTTGGCACCAGCACCTCTCCACCATCCTTCTGTGTACCTCTAGAAATGTTTGCCAGCACGGGATTAGGATGTGACGTCAGAAGGGAGCCGATGCTGCTCACACCGATTAACATTTCAAGAGAGCTACAGGGGTCGTGGGAGGCGCCCATGCGGCGAGGGGCGGAAGGTGCCAGTCTCTCTAGCTATGCAACTGCATTCAGGTACAGAAGATATTTTCCTTTCTCTGGAGGGCTTACAGTACAAGAATGTAGCCATTTTGGAAGGGGGAGGGGTACTGGAGTAGCACAGGCCCCCTTCAATTCCACAGAAACCTTACACTGTCACCAACAAGGATCAGATCTAAAACCTTCTACCCTGAACCATTTCAGCCACGCATTGAGACGCTGGAGCTTTGTCATCCTCTGGGGTACTCATTTGAAACAAGGAGAATTTCCAAGAGTGCTACCCTGGAGATTCTGGTTTTCAATTTTGTACCTCAAAGCCTAAATGTATCTTCCGGAAACTACTTCCCCCGCGTTTCTGTTGCTTAGATCCACATTTCTGAGACATCCAATGCCTCCCACGCATGGTCTAACATTCTATTTAGATAGCGCATGAAATCTGTCCGTTCATACTGGTCAGACAAATAATCAAGTGATCTCTACAGCAATGTGAGTCGGAACCAGAGCAGCCCTAGGTTAAAAAAAATGTATTTTGTATATCTATGAAAGGAGGAGGGTTGGCAAGGGACAGGGGAGATGCTGAAGGGGGGGTCGGGGGGGGGGGAGCTGTTGGAAAGGCCTAAGCATGTTAACTCTGGACTCATACAGATGGCAAGTTTGGCTACGCCACTGCGATATAGATAACCAGAGGGAGCTTTTTTTGCTGCATATTCCATAAAGGAAAGTAGATGCCTACTTTTCTTTATAGAATTCTAGCATAACCGGGTATATGTGCATATGCAGTTAGACGCAAGAACTTATGCAAACCAGAGAGCTGGTGTAGACACTCATGCCTAAGTTCTGGTGATATGTGCTTATTCTGTAAGTAACAACGTATCATCGGTAGGGTAAACCTAACCTATCGTTCCGTTGCGATAGTAATCCTGCTCAGTATGAGAGGAACCACAGGTTCAGTCACTTGGTATATGTGCTTTTTCTGTAAGTTATGCATATAATTGTATACCCTGCCTAATCTGTGCAACAAGCTCCATGCTGTTGCTTTTGCTGCAGCTACTAGTACACAGAAGTTTGATCAAATCTATCACTTAAGTGATATCATATTCATACATCAAGTGGTTCTTATAGCCCCTGATGCAGCCTCTGGAGGGGGCAAAACATGGCCATGTCAGGCTACTGTTGATTTTAAGTATAGTTCCTTAATAAATATCTGTTTAAAGGACTTTTCCAACTGATCTGCCTCTTTTTTATACTAACCTGCCAGGGCTCTACCAGATATCACTCATGTGGACACCCATCTTCAAGCTACTAAAAATATGCATTCAGGCCCTGATTCTCCAAAGTGCATCCCGATTTTACGCAGCTGTAGGCGTCCTACAGCCGTCTAATCAGCCAATCAGGATGCACGTTTTTTAAAAAAAATGCTCCCCAGGCAGGCCTGAAGGCGCCTCCGGGAGCCTAGGGAGACCCGCAAGATGCCTAAACTTGTCTAAGGGCCTTAGGTGGGCCTTAGGCTGAACCTAGGCGGCCCTACGCGTCTCCCTAGTAGAGGAGAAGCTTAAAATGTAGGCCAGCAAAATGCTGGTCTACATTGTAAGTAGACGCGGCCGCTATACTTATCGCGGCTAGGGATCTCTCTGCCGCTATAAGTATAGCGGGCCGCGGCCTGTCCGATCGCTGGCAGGAGGGTACCCAATCCCTCCTGCCCGAAGAAGCACCCTCCCGACACTACCGACCGCCCCCCCTGACACTACCGACCGCCCCCCCGACATTACCGATCTCCACCCCCCCGACAATATCGATCACTGGCAGGAGGGTGCCCAATCCCTCCTGCCCGAAGATGCACCCCTCCCCCCCGGCGCTAACAACCCCCAAACCTCCACTCCACCAAACCTGTTCTTACGGCGAGATGGGTCTTGCACGTCCAGCCGGCAGGCAAGCCTCATCGAAATGAGGCGGGCCCGCCCCTTCCCGGCCCATCCCGCCAAAGCCTAAGGCCTGATTGGCCCAGGCTCTAGAAGCCTGGACCAATCAAGCCTTAGGCATAGCGGATCCGCCCATCCCCACTAAGTCTAAGGTCTGATTGGCCAATCAGGCCTTAGATTAAGTGGGGATGGGCGGACCCGCTATGCCTAAGGCCTGATTGGTCCAGGCTTCTAGAGCCTGGGCCAATCAGGCCTTAGGCTTCGGCGGGATGGGCCGGGAAGGGGCGGGCCCGCCTCATTTCGACGAGGCTTGCCTGCCGGCTGGATGTGCAAAACCCATGCCATCTCGCCTTAAGAACAGGTTTGGTGGAGTGGAGGTTTGGGGGTTGTTAGTGCCAGGGTGGGTGCGTCTTCGGGCAGGAGGGATTGGGCACCCTCCTGCCAGCGATCGATATTGTCGGGGGGGGGGGAGATCGGTAATGTCGGGGGGGGGCAGTTGGTAGTGTCAGGGGGGCGGTCAGTAGTGTCAGGGGGGCATCTTCTGGAAGGAGGGTTTGGGCACCCTCCTGCCAGTGATCGGATAGGCCGCGGCCCACTATACTTATAGCGGCAGAGAGATCCCTTGCCGCAATAAGTATAGCGGCTGCGTCAACTTACAATGTAGACCCTCCTGCCAGCGGTTGGTAGTGTCGGGGGGGGGCAGTCGGTAGTGTCGGGGGGGGTGCATCTTCGGGCAGGAGGGTTTGGGCACCCTCCTGCCAGCGATTGGTCAGGGGGCCACGGCCTGCTATACTTATAGCGGCAGAGAGATCCCTTGCCTCACCCTCCCTCCATTGCTAGAGGGTCTGAATGGGTCTCAATTTTTTTCTTCTTTCCCTTCTCTGTAAAAAAAAAAAAAAGAGACCACAGTTGTTACATTCTGCCATGCTTTTGCTACAAACTGGCTTCAACCGGCCCTAACAACAAGCTTGTGAGTATGGCTGGCTTTTACTGTTGTTTGAACTTCAGGTTCTGTTTGGGAGTCTTAGTACTGTGGGTTCGGTCATCGTACATTAAGGTATGGATATTTTATTGAGGCTAAGTTTTATGACTATAAATCCGTGGAGGGAGCCGAGACTTCCCGCCCTTTGCATGCACGCGCTTGGTTTCCTTGTTGGTTACAGCACGGCAGTAACGGGGCGATTTCATGCTCGTACTTGTTCTCATTGTTGGGTTTCAGTGCAGCAGTAGTCCTGTTTATTCTGAGGCTCTCTTTCATCGGTGTTTGTCATGGCCATGTGCAGCTGATTGTGCAGGTGCCAGTTTATAGCAGCATGAGATGGGACATGTTTTTTCTGGCGCTGTGGGCCGTTCTTCTGGTTATTCCCTGAGTCTGATTTTATTTCTATGCAAGCCGCGGCAGGGTAAATTTTGCGGGGCTTGAATCCGACTATGTTTCTAGGAGCGTTGATGCAGCGGCCACGTGTCAGTGAGAATCAGGCGTGCGCTTGGTTCTCCGGCGATGGCGGGAGAGCTGCAGCGTTCCGGTAGTTTATTTCCAGCTGACTTTGGTCAGGATATGCCGGGGTTTCTCTCCTTTCTGGTTCAGACAAGTTGTATGTGTTTCACCAGCTTTCGGACAAGCTTGGGCAGATTTATATGTCTATATCTGTGTTCCTGCTGTACTCCCTTGAAGGAAGCTGCTTGTTTAATCGGACTCTGGGGTTAGCACTCAAGGGGTTTACCAGAGAGACTCTGACCTGTGCTAGGTCACCCAGTCTCGGTTTGTCTCCGGACTGGGGCGACATACGGCAACTCACGGCACGGTGAGATCAGCAGTAAGATAGTGCCCTGTATTTCACACAGGTATCTCATTGTCTCTCTTGGGGTCCCTGCAGATTGAGCCTTTGTCTGTTGGTAACTGTCCTTATTTGGGCCTCTGTGCTGAGCTGCATGTGTCTAGTAGTGCACAGGATATATATGCCTAAAGGTAGTACAAACAGTTTCCAAGTTCGGGCTGTCTCTATGGGCATAATGACACTGCGCATCTTCCTGCGGCCAGGACTCTCTTTCTCTATTTCTGAGGGGGTCTGGACTTCAGATTTCCATGCTTATCACGCTGGTTTCTCCTGTCACCATTTTCTCATGGCACATGCTAGACGGGCCCCCCGACCAGACAGGAAGGGCTGTACAGCTCCTTTTAACCAGGAGCCAGTTACCTATTCTATCAAACCCGCGGAGGATCACGCGCTATGTGGCTGTTAGCCTCATCCCTGAAGCTCTCATTAGCGATGTGAGCTTTGTCTGATACCTGTAAGGATGCTGTTGTTTTCCACGGGGCGGTAGATGCAGCATCTTGATTGAGTCTAGTACGTATTCACTTTAAAGGACATACGTATTTCGCTCATGTTGCATGGGGTTAGTACTGTTTTCATGGTTCCAGTATATTCTTCTTTACATTGTGAAACTTGATTTTTCCTAGGAGAATCTTCTTGCAGATCCTACAGTCTCATCCTGCCATTCCCTGACCTTCTGCACTTCATTCTGAGGGGATCTTGACTTCTTCCAATGACTCTTCAGGCTTTCTCATGAGGGAGAAGACGCTATAATTTCAGGTCAGGTGGCTGTGAAGATTTTTCAGGATGCTTGCATCTTTGCATCCTCTTCAGGTTTCCAGTTTCTTTCTTGGAGTCTCTATGTTTTGTGTTTCCCTTTTCAGTGTTACTGGTCCTCAGGACAGTTCTTGTAGTTCTTTGGGAACTAAGGGACGTTGTTCCACTTACTGCATGGTGCCCGAGACGGGGGCATTGGGCAGACTGGATCCCATTCTGCTGAATTAGTTTCTCGGGGTTGCACATTTCTGCAGACAACCTGGGAGTATATTTACATTTTCTCTATGGACTCCGAATTGGCACTTGGTTTGCCTGTCTCTCTTGGAGCAGCGCTTTCGGTTTTGGCACATGCCATTTCGCCTACCCAAGGCTTCACAAACGTTTTAGGTGATGTGGGCGGTGGTACCGTTTTGGCGCTACCAGGCGATTCATCTAATTTCTTCTTGACTGCCTGCTTGATTCGGACGACTTCCAGTCAGGCCATTTGACTGACACGAAAAGGGTGGTATCTTTTCCTCAGTTCTTTACATGTGCATCCTCGAATTTGCACAGCGCTCTTTTCTCCTGTACTATTTATAGGTATATCGGGGTAATGTTTTTATTCATATAGGAGAGACATGTGTTTCTTTCCGGAGACTTGGGTGTGGGGTCTCGGTCTCAGATTGGTATTCTTCTTCGCTTACCATGAGCAAGAGTATGGGATTCTGTACAGTTTCTGGGATCCATATTGCTGACTCCACTAGGAACTTCGGCTTGCTTTCCCCTTCTTACGCTACAGCAGTCGCTTTTATTCTGGTGGTTCCCGGTATCTCAGGGCTCCAATTATTTGGTATGCTCCTCCTGCATCGCTCTGTATGATTTGGTGGCTCAGCACGATTTCTCTTTTCAAGGCATGCCTCGGTCTTTGCTGGACTAGCTCATGACCACCGACCATCCCGGGCTGTTGGATTGGGGGGCTCGGTGGCTTCCATCCTCAGCTCCAGGAGTCTGGTCTTCAGAGGCGACTCAGTATTTGTTCATTCTTCTACTCTTGAGCAGGGTCAGGCTACCTTTCTGGAGCTTCAGATCATTCTTCCGGATTGCCGCTGAGGGTCCTTTTGGTCAATATTAGGATGGGGGTATTTCTCTACAGCTTGGGCAGTAGGTGTTGTACTCAGTTGACAGGTGAAGTTGGTCTGCTTCAATGGGTGGACTCTCATCTTCGTCTTCTGTTGGCAGATCCTTTTATGGATCAGGATAAGAGTTTGGATAGACTTTCTCTCCGCGGAATCTGAGCATGGCCAATTTCTTGTATGTTATAGTGTACAGCGCTGTGTGCGCTCTGGAAAGTGTGCATGTTAGTAATAGTGTAATCTTCTGCATCCTGGATATTGAGATTTGTGGCTCAGGCGTTCTAGCTCTTTTTATGGACGTGAGATCTCCTTGACCTAGACCGCATGGCCTTGTCTCTCAATTCTAAGCTTCCTAGCTTCTTCGGCGGGCCCAGGGAATGGGGGTTAGAGGGGATAGCTGCATGGCTCCTTTCTCGCCTCTGCCTTCTCTTTTTCAGTGTTTTCCGCTGGCTGATGATGGCTTGGATTTGCCATCTCGAGCTCGCTTTCCGGGCACAGTATTTGTAGAATCTCTGGATTGGCAGCACCATCCTTACTATGCGGATTTGATGAGTCTTTCGACAGCCGGACTAAGAAGTTTCCTGGTATCTCCGGCTTTGCTCGTCTAGGGTCCGATCAACATGGATATTTGTACTACTTTAGTATTACAACCTAGTTTTTTGAAAAATCTTGGCTGACGTGTAAGGGTTATGCGAAGCAGGTTGTTTCTTCTCTTATCCAGGTGCTACGGACGTCTTCTCCTGTGGCTTCTGCTTCCTTTTGGAGGTTTTTCCTTTCTTGGGTGCTTCTTAATGTTTGAACCACTCCAGAGTTCCTTTTTATCACAAGTGTATTGCCGAGGGCTTAGCATTCAATTCCCTTCAGATTCTAGTGCCATTCTTGGCTTGTTACAAGGGTTAGGTATATTGCTCTTCGCAGCTTCATGTAGTTCAGTTCCTAAACAGAGTGCAGTATATTCATGCGCCTCTTAGAAAGCCCGGTTTGGAGTACAATCTTCACGTACTTCTTCTCAGTTTACCGAAGGCTTCATTTCATCCTTGTCTTTTGGGACTCTAAAGGGCTGTGCCGTTGAACATGGGGTTTCTTGTGGCCATGGCTTCAGCTCTGCAATTTTCTATGTTGCAGGCCTTGTTTAACGGGGATTCCTATTTCTCATTTCCAAAATATGGGGTATCAGTTCGGATGGTACCACTATTTCTTTCTAGGGGGGTGTCATCCTTTCTTTTATGTCATGCTCGCTTTTCCTTCCTTCTTCCTGGGAGGAGAAATTGGGAGCAGTGCTTTTATTCACTGCATTTTTTGATACGTACGTAGCGTTCTCCGCGAGCTCGGTTTCTAACGACTTTTAGTTGTTTATATCTCCTTTTTGTATTCTTCAAGGGACGCCTCTTCAAGGGGCGTCCAAAGCCTCCATCCCTCAATGGGTCCAGGAGGACATTCTTTATACTTGCTTGCTGGCAGGGAAGCGGTTGGCGAAAGAACTTCATGACCATTCCGCCGGAGCGATGGCTACTTCTTGGGCTCGGCCCAGAGGTTTTTTCCTTGGAGGAGATTTGTCTCGCGGCTAATTGGTCTTCCGAGAGTGCTTTCTCTCCGCATTTCTGCTTGGATGTGGGGGCGCATGCGGTAGGGGCGTTTTGTGCTTCGGTTGTTTGCGGAGGCGACGTTTGCTTCCCACCCAGATTGAGGATTGCTTTGCTACATCCCATTGGTCTCTGGATTCATCTGCTGCTGTTGCTAGGGAAGGAAAAATTATGTTCTTACCTGTTAATTTTCTTTCCCTTAGACGCAGCAGATGAATCCAGAGCCCCACCCTTTCTGGATATTGTCTCTCGGTTTTTTCTTTTGCAACTTTCACAGTTTGTTGTTATGGCAGGTTGTTTTCTGTATTATTGCATTTTGAGATTTGTTATGGGAAAGAAGTTTTTTACATGCTATGCCTATTGTTGGTTACGGATTCTTGGGCAAGGAGCTATACTGGATAAACAGGAGGAGTGCCAGCCAATAGGACCACCTGTTAATCAGTTTCTCTATCTCCGCCTGCTGGTAGATGTGAGCTATCCCATTGGTCTCTGGATTCATCTGCTGCTTCTAAGGGAAAGAAAATTAACAGGTAAGAACATAATTTTTCCGTCTTTTTGTTTTTCCCTTTTTTCCTGTGGAATTGCCAGGGACACTCGAAGTTACAGGGAAATACTTTTAAAACCAATAGGAGGAAATTTTTTTTCCACTCAGAGAATAGTTAAGCTCTGGAACGCATTGCCAGAGGTTGTGGTAAGAGCGGATAGCGCAACTGGTTTTAAGAAAGATTTGGATAAGTTCCTGGAGGAAAAGTCCATAGTCTGTTATTGCCAAGATATTGGGAGTCCTTTTTGATTCCTCTCTTTCCTTTAAGGACCAAATAAATTCCTTGGTTATGAAAAGCTTCTTTAGTTTGCGAATGCTGAGGAAGGTTAGACATCTTTTTTATCACCGTCATTTTTCTATCTTAGTTCAATAAATTATATTATCTCATTTTGATTACTGTAACGCTATCTACCTCAGCAAAAGACAAAAATTTGTCTTCATAGATTACAATTAATTCAGAATACTGCTGCGAAGCTGATCTTTGGAAAATGTAAATTTGACCATGTGACCCCTTTGCTTCAGAGTCTTTATTGGCTCCCGGTTTATTTTAGAATTCAGCTTAAATGCGCTTGTATTTCTTTATTTTGGAACGTTTACCAATTCTCCTTTGTAAGAGGCATCCAACAATTTAAACTCTCCTGTCCTTCTAAAAAAGGGATTAATGAAGTCAAGATCTTCAGTCAATCTTTGGTCTTTAAATTCTCTCAACTCTGTAATGATCTCCCCTTTTTTTTAAGGAGTTCCAGTTCATTTCAATTTTTCCATAAATCTTTAAAAACTACTCTATTTGCCAAACATTTTGAAAATTAGTTTTTTTGAAATTTTGCTATTATCTTCTATTTATCATTTGTAAAATCATTCCCTGTTTATTTAATTGCTGTAAACCGAGTCGAGCCTTCTCAGAATGATGACTCGGTATACAAAGTTAAGCTTTAGTTTAGTTTAGTCATATGAAATGACTGCATATTCCTAGTAATTAATGTTGTTAAATCAATTTTTATTTATTTACTTAATTAAACATTTCTATTCATTCTAAAACCTAAGCAGAGGACAAATCAAATGACACAAAATAAAATACAAGAAATAAAACAACAGAGAAGCTGTTGCTTGAGAGGGTCCTAGCTGCTTGAAATCTTACACTGTTAGCCTTAAGGGGGCAATCTTCCAAACTTTGACACAGCTGATAGATCCATGCGTACTTTAGCCCCGATTCACCATCCGTTCACTCACTGAACCTCTTCCAATTGGCAAACCTTATTAACTCAGCTCACCATACCACATATAGCTTCTGCATGTGTCCACTCACTCAGCCCCCTAAACCACTTAACCCCCCCATTCCTTAGATCAATCATTCTCCTGCCATAGCTAATCCCTCTGTCCACTCAGCAGTCCCCCTTCCACTCAGTCATTATCACTATTCACTCACTCAGCCTCCCAGCTGCTCTGAACCTCCCATGATATTTTGCTTTTGCACCTAGAGATTAAAAAAAATGTTGATGGTCAATTGGCATTTGATATGGTATTGGTACTGTTAAGGTTCATAACTCCTTTTTTAAAAATGCTTGTTTTTAATTGTGCTCTTTTTAGTTATTTTAGTTCACATAATTAAGGTGTTTGTCTCACACCAGCATTGTCGAGTACCTGATTGTAAAACCGCTTAGACAACCTTGATAGGCGGTATATAAAAACCTAATAAACTTGAAAACTTGAAACTTGTGATGGTGGGGAAAACTGAATGAGGACTGCTGGAAACAATGAATGAATGCAAAGGAGGAGGAGTGATTTGAGCTGCAGGAAGAAGGGTTTGAGAGTTCCAGTGTGATCTTTCTAATTCTCTTCCTTTGACTGTCATGGCCGGTTCCAGCTGGGGTTCATCCTCATCATTGCTTCAAGGACTATCTGCAGTGTACAAAGCTCTATGGATGGATGGATGGACAAATTAAGACAGATGGACTAATCCTCAATAACATGCAGTATTAGCTGGTGTGAAACATACCTAATAAAAAAATATCCTGACTATATCAGCAACAGTTGCATTCCAAAATTAAAATATATCTCTCAAGGGGAGCTTAATATTAAAAATGTAGGAAATCTGGCAAAAAAAAAAAATCCAAGTGATAAAATTCTCATATTAATTATATGGATAAAAGCCATCACATTCTTAGCTCAAGCAACAGGGACTGAAGACATTGCTTAACAACTGCTTCTAATTTATTCTTATGGGGATTTGCTTTGCATAGCAACTGGGATCAAGTGCATATTCATTTTTCCTCAGCTCACAACCTTAGAGGTTTTGGAAATCTCCTATCTGCTTTTTTGTCAGTACTAATATCAGAGCATGAAATAGATTGGCACATAG
Organism: Geotrypetes seraphini; assembly: GCF_902459505.1. Classification (NCBI taxonomy): domain Eukaryota; kingdom Metazoa; phylum Chordata; class Amphibia; order Gymnophiona; family Dermophiidae; genus Geotrypetes; species Geotrypetes seraphini. The sequence continues at coordinate 469,344,132 of NC_047085.1, read as the reverse complement.
ATTTGTTTTTCTATAGATTCCATTATTTGCTATCCTCAATTCTCTGGGCTTTCAGAGGGTGCCTGTGAGCTTTAAAGGGTATAATGATATCTCTTTTCCACTTATGACCTATTAAGATGGATGGAAGTTGAAAGTGAACTCATATTGCACTTGGGTGCCACCTAGTGGATTTTATTGAAATTTTTAAAGCTAGAGTCTCACTGCACAAAATTATTCATCTAGATTCGATCAGTACTGCAATGTCTCCATTAAGCTACAGTTTCATTTTTTAAGAGTATGACAACATTTAGCAATTTGTATTATGCTTCTCAGATTGTGTATGTGTTTGTGTATGAATGTCTATTTATCTCTCTATATAATACATATTGTTCCCATTATTCTGAGGTTACTTCTATAGGGGCCCTTTACTCAGCTGCGGCAAGCTCTAGTGTGTGCTTAACACAGTAAAAAAAAGTGCTTACTGTGGAAAGAGCTCAGGTACCTCATGGTAATTTTGCACTCTGCATGCACTTCCCACATGGGTCAAGCCGAGGTAGAGAGTAGGTTTGTGTGCTAATTGGTTAGGACAGCTACATTGCTGTGCACTAATGGATTACCATGGGGTTAGTGTGCGAGTTCTTACAACCTACAAACCAGATGACAATAGGGGTTCACACACTAATGCAAAAATTGTTGCACAGCCATTAATACAGAAAATAGGATTTTCAGCCTTTTACTGCTGTAGTAAAAATGTTTTCAACATGTGGGAAATATCCATGTAAGTAGGGTTGCCAGATTTTACATTTGTAAAATCTGGATCCCCTCCCCCCCCCCAAGACCCGCCCCAAAAGAAGGACATGTCTAGGGAAATCCAGACATCTGATAATCCTACATGTAAGGGCATGTTGAGGCCACCTTTTACTGCAGTTTGGTAAAAGGGCCCCATAACATGCATTAGCTCTGGCACTTTCCACATATATATTTTGTAGGTTAGTTTTCTACTTTTCTAAGTTGATTTATTGATATGTATAAAATTATAAAATGTTTAATCTTCCTTGTTTGTCCTGCAAATGTGTGTACCTCTGCCCCAAATATAGAGAGAGGTGAGAATGTGAGGATCCAACCATGGGGGTGGGAGGGGCTATTTGCAGCCATTGGAGCTTTCTCTTACCACTTTGCAGCCCTTAAGCTGATAAAGGTTGGAGACAACCTGGACTAGAGTGTAAGCTCTACAGACAATGGGCTGTATCATATATGTATTTGTACAGTGCTGTCTACAGCTAAGAGTGACATAGAAATGAGTAATATATACAGTACTACATGGTCAAGTCACATTATTATGACAACCTACTAATATTCAGAATAACTGCCTCTGGCAAAATGGGCGGCAGCCAGATGCTGTGGGAGTGACTCAGTAGGATGCTGGATGGTTGCTAGAGGTATTTAGAGCCATGTAGACTGTAGTGCATCCAATAATTGCAGACAGGTACACGGTGGAGGATCCAATTGTTGAGCATGTCAATCAAGATGGTCCCAAATATGCTCGATTGGGTTAAGGTCTGGGGAATTCGGAGGCCATGAAAGTAGCTCAAAGTCTTAGTCTTGGTCTGCAAACCACTCACAAACAATTCTGGTGGTATGACATATCGCCTTGTTCTGAAGAAAAATCTCATCGGCCATAGGGAAGACCGTCAACATGTATGGGTGTACTTGACAGGCAAGGATGGAGAGATACCCACATCAGTTGAGAGTGCATTCCAAAAGTATCAAGGGGCCCATACCATACATTCCCAGACCACCAGCTTGTATATGCCCAGCAATGGTTGATGGAGGTTTGTTGTCGGTGGTTTCACGCCTGACACTCCAATATCCATCTGTTTGATGGAGCTCAAAATGTGACTCATCAGAGAAGGCAACCCTCTGCCAATCGGTGCAAATTGCAGCTGTTTTTTTTACAGTGAACCCTCATGAGCATGGGTGCAGTCACCAGCCGTCTGCTCTGGAGCCCTATTGGTAGCAGGGTTTGCTGCACAGTCATTTTGGACACACATCTGGAAGCCCCCTGATTTGTTTGGACGGTGAGTTGCTCCATGGTAGACTGCCGATCGGCCCATACCAACCTGCGCAGCCGACATTCACTTCTCGATTCAATGACTCGTGCTGCCCCACAGTTGCCACATTGGAGCCCGGAAACAGTTCACAAACTTTGCCTTTTCTGAAATGCTACCACCCTTGGTTCAGTAGCCGATGATCATGCCATTTTCAATGTCTGATAAATCATGGGGGTTTTTCCCGCATGACAGCCATGGTTGCAATATTGGCAACTTGCTGACATAACCACGACATCTGTACGTGACATGTGCATCCGTTCATTGGCTGTGTGTTCTTGACGTCTGAGGTAGGTGGTGGTCATAATAATGTGACTTGACTATGTAGCAGGCAGAGCATTGAAAATTAGATCTGTGAGGTTACTTATGGAGGCTTTTGAGTTTTTAGTTTGATATGATACTCTGGAAAAAAGTTACCAATTCACAAATTTCTGAAAGGCTAAAAGAGCTTAGAGGTTCAAGGTGAACACTAGAGTGTCATCTATGCAGAATATTGTTTTATGATTGACTTTCCATCCCTGAAATATCCGGGTATAGCCAGAGTACTGTTGCTGCCTACTGACTTATGGGCTTCCTGGGCTCAAAGAATAAGATGATCACAGCTTTATTGTGAGGTCATTGGGATTCATCTCCAACATTGTCAAATGGTTTGTTTGCTAAAATCTAAATACACCACATCTAGCGCACCTATACAATTCTCTGGTCACCCAGTCAAAGAAATTGATCAGCTTTGTCTGACAAGACCTACCTCTAGTGAATCCATGTTGCCTCCGGTCCTCAAATCCACAGGATTCCAGAAACTTGACCATTCTCTGTTTTTAAAGTGTTTCCATTAATTTGCTTACCACAGAAGTCAGACTTACCGACCTGTAATTCCCTACTTCTTCCTTATTTCCACTTTTGTGGAGAGGGACCACATCCGCCCTTCGTCAGTCTTGTGGTACCACAAGAAACCCCCAGATATTTCCTGTTCAAAATGGCTGTGAGATTAACTTTTTGGTTTTGTTTTTTTTTGATGGTATAAGCAATTGGTCTCAGTTCTGACTTGGACATGCTTTTGAAAATGCCCCTCCATGCTTCTTTTCTGTTCATGTACCCTACTATATAATTACTCTCATAGAAATGACTAGAAACACTGTTCTGTGTACTCATTGCTTGTAGAATTACCCTGTATGCAAATATTTGTTAAATGTGACACCGAAGTATCAGAAAATTTTCTGTCTTTCGCAGCAGAATCTATTCTTGAGCTGCCACAGGTCATTCAGGAACTTACTTAATATAAATAGCATTGTACTCTATTAATTGGGAACATATCATAGCAGTGTAAAATCAGCCTTTTAGAGCTAATGCTTAGCATTGTCGGGTGGGGGTAAATCAAAGTAAAGGTTAAATCAATAACATTTTCTTTAGTGAAGTAAATGTTCCAGCTGTAAGAGTTTCCATTCCACATCATTCTGCTTAATGAGATTTATGAACTTAGCAGACTTAGCTTGCATTTTAATTGTCTAGAAACAGATCACTAACTATCGGAAATGACCTATTTGCTATCACAGACATTCAGCCATACTACCCTACTAATGGTGATTTATATGCTTGCGTGGTTTTTTTTTTTTTTTTAATGTTCCCAACTTTTTTAATCAAATGTGAATCATAGAAAGCTGAAGGCGGATAAAGACCATGCGGCCTATCAAGTCTGCCCATCTATGTCATCATATATCCTTTCCTAGGGTTACTAGATTTTCCATCTGGAAAATCCGGACACCTAGACCCACCTCCGTTCTACGCATTCACCACCATTTCAGTCATCATCAGTAAAATAAAAATAAAAAACAAAACAGTGGCAATTAAATGAAACCCTTCTTTCTTTAGCACTCTCCAGACCAGTAGAGGTTAACTTTACGAATGGGTATATATCTAATCATGACCAGCAGGTGGAGACTGAAAACAAAACTTTGGGACAGTATATCCTAGCCCCTCCTCTCTATTTCCCTCAGTCTTCTTTCAGTCTCCAGCAGGTGTTGAGTGATCTGTACCCATCTCCCTTGGTAGGGCTGTTGGAATTTGTTTAGGGGGTTTATTGTCCCTGTTTTTAGCCGGACGGAGCTTGGGCGGACTCTGTTTGGGGGTTCGTCCGACCTCGGGGGTGTTAAACCCGGCGGGTCACGAGCGGGGTCCCTCCCCCCACTTCCTCCACCTCCCCACATTTTTTTAGAGGAGCCTCAGCAGTAAGCCTTGCCCCCTAAGTCAAGCAAGGCATATTGCTTCGAGAGCCTGTGGAGTCTGTTCTGTAAAAAAAAAAAAAAAAAAAAAAAATCCTGAGGTAGTGCTGGTCTGAAGGGTTGTTTCCCTTTAAGAAAACTGTATTTTACTGTATTTTTTCATGTAACCAGCACTTTTTTATAGCTAGGTCGCGTATGGAGCAATTGTGCCCTTCTCCGGGGGAGTAGGACACAATTTTAGTCCAGCCGCGAGGCACTCGCGGCCGGCCTGAACTCGGCGGTTTGGGTCGGTGAGGTGGTGGAGCTCCGTCGGCAGCGGCTGCAGGCGCCCAGAGCTCCCCGCCGATGGTGCCTCGCGAGTCGGCTTGGAGCAGTGGGGAAGCCCGGTCTTCCACAACCGCCCACGGAGGGATTCCCTGAAGGATTCCCTCTCAGCTGATTTTTTGACAGCTGATGCCGGCTTGCCTGCTTTAGCGGCTGAGACTATTCAGGTTTCTCAGCCGCTTCAGGCTATGGAGGGAGCTTTTTTGGCGGGAAAACCGCCATCTTCTCTGTCTGGCCCCTCCATTTTGTCTTCCACCTCAGGTGACCTTCCCCCTGTTTTGACTATGCAGGGGCAAGGTTCTGCTGGGTCCCCTGCTGTGGCAGGGAGTCCCTTGGGACCCTCGGGGGGTTTTTCTCCTGAATTTTTCTTTTCTTTATGCAGAGCCTATTTTCAGGCGGCTGGGGGTCCCGGTTGCGCCCAGGGGGTTTCGGGGGGTGGGTTTTCCTCCGCGCTCCCTGCGGCTTTGCCTCTTTCGTCTGGCGTGACGTCCCCTCCGCCGCCTCCCTTGTCCAAGCGTCCGCGGGTGTCGTGGGACGAGAATTTGTGGTCGGAGGAACGGGTCGGTCTGGAGGAGGACCTGGACCCTTCTGAGGAGTTCCAGGACTCTCTGGAGGGGACGGAAGCTGGCGGCGGGTTGTCGGATTTCCCGTTCTCCAGTGACGAGGCGTCCGTGGTGCGCCTTTTTCAGAAAGATGAGCTGCCTGACCTTATTCAGCAGGTTTCTTCGGTTTTGCGTTTTGAGGACGCGCCGCCGGAGACTCCGCGTGTGGGGGACCCCCTGTTACGGGGGATCCGTTCCGTTTCCCGCTCTTTTCCTATGCATCAGGATATTCGGGATATTATTCTGGAGCAGTGGAAAACGCCGGAGACGCCGTTTCGGCTGGCGCGCAGCATGGCTCGCCTGTATCCCATTCCGGAAGGGGATCGGGCTACGTTAGCTTCGCCAGTCGTGGATGCGGTGGTCTCGGCAATTTCCAAGCGGCATACCGTGCCTGTTGAGGGCGGTTCTGCCTTGCGGGACTCTGAGGAGCGCAAATTGGAGAGCATCCTTAAGCAAAATTTTCAGGTCTCTGCCTTTGGGGTCCAGGCGGCTATTTGTGGGGGACTGGTCGCTCGCGCCGTGTTTCGGTGGGCGGAGCGGGTCTTGGATCGAGAGTCTGACGACTGGTCTCTGGTGGATCAGGAGGTAGCGAAGATTGAGATGGCGGCCTCATTCCTCTCAGATGCTCTATATGACTTGGTGCGGATCTCGGCTAAGTCTATGGCTTTTGGCGTGGCCGCAAGGCGTGTGTTGTGGCTGCGCGCTTGGGCGGCGGATGCTGCGTCCAAAGCTAAGCTTACTAAATTTCCCTTTCGGGGGTCGTTTTTGTTTGGAGAGGACTTGGATAAGTTGATTCAGACTTTGTCGGACTCGAAAGTTCCCCGTCTGCCGGAGGACCGTGCCCGTCCGGCGTCTCGGGGGGGTGCGGCCCGGGGGCGTTTGCGGGATTTTCGCAAGTATCGCCCTGGGCGTGGGGCTGCTTCTTTCCAGTCTCCGGGATTTTCCCGGGGTCGGTTCTTCCAGCGCATGCAGCCCTTTCGGGGGGCCCGTCGGGGGGCAGGGAATCCCTCCGCCGGTTCCCCCGCTTCCCGTCCTGCACAATGACGCCTTGCCGGCGCCCCCTTTGGTTCCGGTGGGGGCCCGGCTGCGTGAATTTTTCCCCAAATGGGCCGAGATCACGTCCGATCAGTGGGTCCTGGAGGTGGTGCGGGACGGTTATGCCCTGGAGTTCACCCACTCTCTGCCGGATTTTTTTTCCTCGCTTCTCCATGTCAGACTCCGGGGAAGACGCAGGCTTTTCGCCAGACCCTTCAGCGCTTGCTAGATCTCAGGGCAGTTGTTCCGGTGCCCCCTCCGGAGTGGGGCATGGGCAGGTACTCCATTTACTTTGTGGTGCCCAAGAAGGAGGGGACCTTTCGGCCCATCCTCGATTTGAAAGGGGTCAACAGGGCTCTCAAGATTCCCTCTTTCCGTATGGAAACTCTGCGGTCGGTCATTCTGGCGGTTCAGCCGGGGGAGTTTCTCACTTCTCTCGATCTGACGGAGGCCTACTTGCATGTTCCCATTCGGGCCTCTCATCAGCGTTTCCTGCGCTTTGCGATCTTGGGTCGGCACTTTCAGTTCTGTGCGCTTCCCTTTGGGCTGGCCACGGCTCCTCGGACGTTCACCAAGGTGATGGTGGTCGTCGCGGCAGCCTTGCGGTCGGAGGGCATCCTGGTACACCCCTACCTGGACGACTGGTTAATTCGGGCAAAGTCGTTGCAGGAAAGCTCCCGGGTTACTGCTCGGGTGGTGGAGTTTCTCCGGTCGCTGGGCTGGGTGGTCAACCTTTCCAAGAGTCGGTTGGTCCCGGCTCAGCGTCTGGAGTACCTAGGGGTGCTGTTCGACACCTCCTTGGGGAGGGTCTTCCTCCCAGAGGGCCGGGTGAGCAAATTGCAATCTCAGATTCGCCTGCTTTTGGCGTCCCGGTGTCCTCGGGCGTGAGATTTCCTCCGGGTCTTGGGGTCGATGGCGGCGTCCCTGGACGTGGTGAGGTGGGCGCGGGCCCACATGCGTCCTCTCCAGTATGCTCTGCTCCGGAGGTGGTCTCCCCAGAGGCACGGGATGGATGTTCCGGTCCCCCTGCGAGGCTTGGCGCGCTGCAGTCTGCGTTGGTGGCTCCAGACCCCTCACCTAGTTCAGGGGGTGGGTCTGGATCTCCCGCAGTGGACGGTGCTCCTGACGGATGCGAGTCTCCTGGGTTGGGGGGCTCAGTGTTTGGGTCACTCAGCTCAGGGCACCTGGTCCGCGGAGGAGGCCGCCTGGTCGATCAACGTGTTGGAGACCAGAGCGGTCCGTCTGGCGCTGTTGGTTTTCCACTCCCTGTTGCTGGGCAAGTCGGTCAGAGTGCTGTCGGACAATGCCACGGCGGTGGCTTAGGTCAATCGTCAGGGGGGCACCAAGAGCACTCAGGTGGCGCAGGAGGCGGCTCTGCTCATGGTTTGGGCGGAATCCCATCTGCTGGACCTCTCGGCCTCTCATATAGCCGGAGTAGAAAATGTTCAGGCAGACTTCCTCAGTCGTCACTTTCTAGATCCAGGAGAGTGGTGTCTCGGCGCCGAGGCGTTTCAGTTGATAGTGCAGGCTTGGGGGCAGCCCCTGATGGACCTGATGGCCACGGGTGGCAACGCCAAAGTGCCCCGCTTCTTCAGTCGTCGCAGGGACGGTCTGGCCGAGGATCTGGATGCTCTGGTCCAGCAGTGGCCAACGGAGGGGCTGTTGTATGTGTTCCCTCCTTGGCCGCTGGTGGGCAGAGTGTTTCTTCGCATTGTTCACCATCCGGGTTTGGTGGTGCTGGTGGCGCCGGATTGGCCTCGCCATCCGTGGTATGCGGATCTGGTGAGGCACCTGGTAGCGGATCCTCTTCCTCTGCCTCTCTCGGACGACCTTCTGATGCAGGGTCCCATTCCCATGTTCGACCCGTCTCCCTTCTGTCTTACGGCGTGGCTCTTGAAAGGGGTCGCCTTAGCAAGAAGGGATATTCAGACAAGGTGATCTCTACACTGTTGGGGTCCCGGAGGCTTTCTACCTCTCGGGCTTATGTGCGGGTTTGGCGTCTCTTTGAGGAATGGTGTCGGGCGCGGGGAGTGACCTCTTTTCGCGCTTATCTGCCTAACATTCTGGAGTTCTTGCAGGATGGCCTGGATAGAGGCCTGGCTTGGTCTTCTCTCCGGGTTCATATTGCGGCCCTGTCGGCCTTTCGAGGGTTGGTGTCAGGTCAGCGTTTATCGGCTCTTCCTGATGTGATTCGGTTTTTGCGGGCGGCCAAGTTGCTTAGGCCTCCCCTACGGCCCTCGGTTCCCTCTTGGGATCTTAATCTGGTTCTCTCTGTTTTGGTGCGTCCGCCTTTCGAGCCCTTGGACGACTGTTCTTTGAAGGACCTTACTTTGAAGGCGGTCTTTTTGGTGGCCATTACTTCTGCTAGGCGTGTTTCTGAGCTGCAGGCTTTCTCTTGTAGGGCTCCCTTCTTGGAGTTTTCTAGGGAGCGGGTCGTCTTGCGGCCTGTTCCTTCCTTTCTGCCGAAGGTTGTTTCTCCTTTTCATGTCAATCAATCGGTGGTTCTCCCGGTCTTGGGTGGTCGGGAGGGCTCTTCTGAGCAACGGCAGCTGCGCAAGTTGGATGTCGGTCGGGTCCTTCGCTCTTATGTGCAGCGGACCCAGGAATTCCGGAAGTCCGATCATCTCTTTGTCCTCCTGGCGGGTCCTCGTCGGGGAGCGGGCGCTTCTAAGGCTACTATTGCGCGCTGGATCAAGGAGACGATTGCTTCCGCTTATCTTCTGAAACAGCAGCCTGTTCCGGAGTTTCTCAAGGCTCATTCCACTCGGGGTCAGGCGGCTTCTTGGGCTGAGTCGTCGCTCGTGCCTCCAGTGGATATTTGTAAGGCTGCGGTTTGGTCCTCCTTGCATTCCTTTGTTCGTCATTATCGGGTTGATGTGCAGGCGCGTCGGGACGCGGTGTTCGGTGAGCGTGTACTGGTATCGGCCCTTCGGGGGTCCCGCCCGTGAGAGGGACTGCTTTGGTACGTCCCATTCGTAAAGTTAACCTCTACTGGTCTGGAGAGTGCTAAAGAAGGAGAAATTAGGTTCTTACCTGCTAATTTACTTTCTTTTAGCTTCTCCAGACCAGTAGAGGTCCCCACCCTGTCTGTTGTTGTTGTTGTTGGGGCTGTTGCGCGGGCAGTTTTTGGTTTTTGCTGCGGGTTCTAGTATTTTTCTAGGGCCGGGGAGAATTGAAGAACAGCGGCTGTGGCTCGGCTGGCTTAGCTGGCGAGCTGTGGGGACATTCTTCCTTCGGGAATTTCTCCTCTGCATTTTCCAACAGCATTTTGGGTATGTTATTTGTTACTCCTTTTGGAGTATTGTTTTTTTCTCTCTGTTGTTTTCCAGTTCTTGGTTCTGCTTGGCTATTCGGCAGACTGAGGGAAATAGAGAGGAGGGGCTAGGATATACTGTCCCAAAGTTTTGTTTTCAGTCTCCACCTGCTGGTCATGATTAGATATATACCCATTCGTAAAGTTAACCTCTACTGGTCTGGAGAAGCTAAAAGAAAGTAAATTAGCAGGTAAGAACCTAATTTCTCCTTGCTGTCACCTTAAGGAACATGTGCTAGTTAGCACTCCTGGTTGGTGGAACTGGCATGCCAATCTATAGGGGCGACGTTCAGTAGGACATAGGCCCCGATGCTCAAAGCTTACCGTGTCAGTAAGGTTGATTTAGACTGGTTGTATTCAGTGTAACGGGGAAGTTATTTCAACCTCCATGGCATGAAAAGGTTCTACGTGGATTTTATTGTTCATGGTAGTAACCCCCAATAATTATATGCATTTCAAAGAGCTCATTAGTATTAAAATGAGCACTCTGTCTAATGCACAGAGAAGAATGCCTACCTTTTAGCGCTGAAAATTTTCCAGCAGCCTGGAGTTGTGGTAACATGAGGGTGACTTCACGGTGGAGCAGTATGCTGGCATTTTAAAAAATCTGCACGTTTGCGGGATATGTGGCTGTGTGCGTGAATTTGTATGCAGGGCTGTTGCAAGCTATTGTGTTTCCCCGAACATAAGGCAGTGTCCTATATTAATTTGGGGTCCAAAAAAATGCATTAGGGCTTATTTTCAGGGGGTGTCTTATTTTTTTTTTTCATGTACGACAGTCATCTCTCCCAACCTCTCCTCCACCCCAATTCTTCCTCTTTCCTTTCTCCCTCCCCCATTTGCAGCATCTTTCTTCCCCTCTCACCTATCCCCTTGTGCAGCATCTTTCTATCTCTCCCTTCCATCCCCTGTGCAGCAGAACCCCACTGACCATCCTACTTTGACGCAGCAGAGGGAAAGCCCCAGCGGCGAAGACCATGAAGCAGCCCATTCAGAGTGCTGCTGTCGCCGCTGCTTTAGGAGGCCTTGGAGCGGAGGTATGTCAGGTCTCACCAGGGTTGAGGTTGCTGAATTGATGAGTCTGATTTTTTTCAGCAAATCGGGCAGCACTAGTGTCAGGGATGGAGTTGGGGGCTTCGGGGGTCGATCTTAACTAGGGCTTATTTTGGGGTTAGGGCTTATATTAGGAGCATCTTTAAAAATCATACTAAGGCTTATTTTCGGGATAGGTCTTATTTTCGAGGAAACAGGGTATGTGCAGTCAGTGCGGCCTCACAGGGCACAAGGGCTATGGAGACTCCAAAATTGTGTCCTGCCCATTGCCTTCTCTGCTTGGTTGCAATTTCGTAAGCAGGCTTGGAACTTTAGGGGTTGTGTTCGCAGGGTGCGTTTCCAGCTTGGAACAGTCCTTATTGCATGCGTATGCATCCAAAGTTGTTATGACCCCCCCCCCCCAAGAGGTTTCAGTTGCAACTCTATGAAGGGATATCATTATTTGGGGGTGGGTTTGGGGGGAGAGCCTTGAGAACTGCTTCTACATTGTTCTGAGCTCCAGAGACCACAACTGTACACTCTACTGGGCTTGTGCACAAAAGCAGTGCCTGCCTACGGCTAATCTGCACAGAGAATCCCCCGCCTCTGAAGTGAAGGGAGAGAAGCAGTGCTTGCAGACAAAATAGCAAACCGAACGTTAGGAAGTATTAGGAAAGCAACAGTGATTAAAATGGAGTTTTGTAATACCTTTGTATCACTATAGGGTGAGAGCACATCTTGACTATTGTGTGCAATTGCAGTCACTGCATCTCAAAAGGAAATATAGTGAAACTAGAAAAAGTACAGAGAAGGATGACCAAAATGATAAAGGAAATGGAAAGACTCTCATATGATGAAAGGCTAAAGTAGTTAGGGCACTTCAGCTTGGAGAAGAGATAGTCAAGAACAGTGGTCCCCAATCTTTTTTGCACCAAGGACTAGTTTTATGCAAGACAATTTTTCCAGGGACCGGAAGGTAGGGGTGGGGAGAGGGGATGGAGAAAGAGATTGAAGCATCATTTTATATTATGCATTTATTTATATTATTATTACTATCTATCATAATAAAACCCAAAGCACGTGTGCGCACTTACGACTTTGTGATCCCTGCCTCCGTGATCTGTAGCTCCATGGCAGTGTTCAACGCGTTCAGCTGGAGCCTGCGGCGGTTTGTGTGCGGCGGACCCTTTTCCCTTTGCTTTAGTTGTGGCGGGCGGCAGTGGCGGTGGACCGGGGGGGATGTTTGAAGCAGCAGTGGGCCAGACGGTAGATAGCAGCATCAGGGGCTGGTACGGGGGGGGGGGGCAGGCTTTGGCGCTGGAGGGAGGCAGGCAAGTAGGCAGGCTGGCTTTAGTGCAGCAGATAGGGAGGGAAGGAGGCTATTCTACAGATCTAGGGCTACAGATCCAGGGCAAGCAAAGGCTTCCCCCATGTCTTTCTCAACAATATACTATGGACTTTTCCTCCAGGAAATTGTCCAAACCTTTCTTAAAACCAGCTAAGCTATCCACTCTTAGCACAACCTCTGGCAATGCATTCCAGAGCTTAACTACTCTCTGAGTGAAAAAATATTTCCTTCTATTGGTTTTTAAGTATTTCCCTGTAACTTCATTGAGTGTCCCCTAGTCCTTGTAATTTTTGATGGAGTAAAAAATTGATCCACTTGTACCCATTCTACTCCACTCAGGATTTTGTAGACTTCAATCATATCTCCCCTCAGCTGTCTATTTTCAAGCTGAAGAGCCCTATCCTTTTTAGTGTTTTCTCATAAGAGAGGAGTTGCATCCCCTTTATCATCTTGGTTGCTCATCTGTGAACCTTTTCTAGTGCTGCTTTCTTGAGATAAAGAGACCAGAATTGATCAGGTGATGCCACAGCATGGAGCGATACAGAGGCATTATAACATTCTTAGCCTTCTTAACCATTCCTTTTTTAATAGTTCCTTGCATCCTTTTTGCTTTTTTGGCCGTTGCCGCACATTGGGTGGAAGGTTTCTTCATGTTGTCTACAATGACACCCAGATCCTTTTCTTAGGCACTAACCCCCAAGGTGGACCCTAGCATCTGATAACTGTAATTTGGGTTATTCTTCCCAATGTGCATCATTTTACACTTGTTCACATTAAATTTCATCTGCCACTTGGACACCCAGTCTTCCAATTACATAAGAACATAAGAAGTTGCCTCCACTGGGTCAGACCGAGGTCCATCTCGCCCAGCGGTCCGCTCCCGCGGCGGCCCATCAGGTCTGCGACCTGTGAAGTGGTTTCTGACCACTTTTATAACCTACCTCAAGTTCTATCTGTACCCCTCTATCCCTTTATCCTCCAGGAACCTATCCAAACCCTTCTTGAACCCCTGTACAGAGTTCTGGCCTATCACTTCCTCCGGAAGCGCGTTCCATGTGTCCACCACCCTCTGCGTAAAAAAGAATTTTCTAGCATTTGTTCTAAACCTGTCCCCTTTCAATTTCTCCGAGTGACCCCTAGTGCTTGTGGCTCCCCTCAGTTTGAAGAATCTGTCCTTATTTACTCTCTCTATGCCCTTAAGGATTTTGAAGGTTTCTATCATGTCCCCTCTAAGTCTCCTCTTCTCCAGGGAGAACAGCCCCAGCATTTTTAACCTGTCAGCGTATGAAAAATTTTCCATACCATTTATTAGTTTAGTCGCCCTCCTCTACACTCCCTCGAGTACCGCCATGTCCTTCTTGAGGTACGGTGACCAGTATTGAACACAGTACTCCAGGTGCGGGCGCACCATTGCGCGATACAGCGGCATGATGACTTCCTTCGTCCTGGTTGTAATACCTTTTTTGATGATGCCCAGCATTCTGTTTGCTTTCTTTGAGGCTGTCACACATTGCGCCGATGGTTTCAGTGATGTGTCGACCATCACCCCCAGGTCCCTTTCAAGGTTACTCACCCCTAGCAGTGTTCCCCCCATTTTGTAGCTGAACATCGGGTTCTTTTTCCCTACATGCATGACCTTGCATTTTTCTACGTTAAAACTCATTTGCCACTTTTTTGCCCAGTCTTCCAGTTTCGTTAGGTCCCTTTGCAGGTCTTCACAGTCTTCCGTGTTTCTAACCCTGCTGCAGAGTTTGGTGTCATCAGCAAATTTGATAACCTCACATTTTGTCCCTGCCTCCAGATCGTTAATAAATATATTGAACAGTAGAGGTCCCAGCACTGACCCCTGCGGAACTCCGCTCGTGACCCATTGCCAGTCTGAGTATTGGCCTTTTACTCCAACCCTCTGCTTCCTGCCCGCCAACCAGTGTTTGATCCATCGGTAGATATCCCCTTGCACCCCGTGGTACCACAGCTTTTTAAGTAGCCGTTCGTGAGGTACCTTGTCGAAGGCTTTTTGGAAGTCAAGGTAAATGATGTCTATGGATTCCCCCTTATCCATCTGGCTGTTTATTCCCTCAAAGAAGTACAGCAAGTTCGTGAGGCATGACCTTCCCTTGCAGAAGCCATGTTGGCTCGCCTTCAGTTGTCCATTGTTTTCTATGTATTCGCATATTGTGTCCTTTACCATTGCTTCCATCATCTTCCCTGGAACCGAGGTCAAGCTCACAGGCCTGTAGTTTCCCGGGTTGCCCCTTGATCCCTTCTTAAAGATAGGCGTGACATTCGCTATTTTCTAGTCCTCTGGGATCTCCCCTGTTTTTAGGGAGAGGTTACATATTTGGTGAAGTGTCTCTGCTATTTCATTTCTCAGTTCTTTTAGTACCCTTGGGTGGATGCCGTCCGGGCCTGGTGATTTGTCGCTCTTTAGTCTGTCTATCTGCCTGAGGACATCCTCTTTGCTCACCTCTAGTTTTACCAGCCTTTCATCTTGTTCTCCGTTTATAATCTCCTCGGGTTCCGGAATATTGGTTGTGTCCTCTCTGGTGAAGACTGACGAGAAGAATTTGTTTAACCTGTCAGCTATCTCTTTTTCCTCCTTTATCGCTCCTTTCCTATCTCCGTCATCCAGTGGTCCCACTTCCTCTCTGGCTGGTTGTTTCCCTTTCACATACCTGAAGGAGGGTTTGAAGTTTCTTGCTTCTCCTGCCAGTCTTTCCTCATATTCTCTCTTTGCTTTCCTGACCTCTCGATGACATTCTTTCTGGTGTCTTTTGTGCTCTTCCTGGTTTTCCTTTGTTGGTTCCTTTTTCCATTTCTTGAAGAATGATTTCTTGTCGCTTATCGCCTTTTTAACTGCAGATGTTATCCATGCTGGGTTTTTAGTTCGATTTTTTTTGCACCCTTTCCTAAACCTTGGGACGTACAGGTCTTGTGCCTCGAGCACTGTGCATTTAAGCAGTGTCCAGGCTTCCTTTACGGTCTTCACCTTTCCTGAGCTGCTGCTGAGCTTTTTTCCTACCATTTTCCTCATGTCCTTGTAGTTTCCTTTTCTGAAGTTGAGTGCTGTCGTTGTGGTTCTTTTCACCTTGGTTGTTCCCATGTTTAATTTGTATTGGATCATGTTGTGATCGCTGTTCCCTAACGGTGCTAGTACCTCCACTTCCTTTGCGGGTCCCTCTAGCCCGTTGAGGATTAGGTCTAGAGTGGCATCCCCTCTCGTTGGTTCTGTGACCAGCTGCTCCATGAAACAGTCCCTTATTGCCTCTAGGAATTTAGTTTCTCGCGTGCACTTTGAGTGCCCAATGTCCCAGTCTATTCCCGGATAGTTGAAGTCCCCCATAACCACCACCTTTTCTGTTTTGCACACCTGTCTCAGTTCGGCCTCCAGGTCTAGGTCGTTTGTTTCTGGCTGTCCTGGTGGGCGATAGTACAGTCCCAATTTGATGTCAGCTCCTTCCCCTCCTGTCAGCTTAACCCATAGTGACTCCAGACTGTCTGCCCTTATTGTTGTTTCGATTCTGGATGAGGCAATGGAGTCCTTTATATACAGTGCTATTCCTCCCCCCTTCTTGTGTGCCCTGTCCTTCCTGTAGAGTTTGTACCCTGGCAGGGCCACATCCCATTTGTTGTCCTCTGACCACCATGTTTCTGTGATTCCTATTATATCTATGTCCTTTTTTCTGGCTATAACTTCTAGCTCCCCCATTTTAGTTCTTAGGCTTCTAGCAAATTTCCTAAGGTCAGCCTGCAATTTTTCACAATTTGTATGCATTTTAACAAGTTTGAACAGTTTAGTTTCATCTACAGATTTAATCACCTCACTCATTCCAAATTCTAGATAATTTATAAATAAGTTAAATAACACCAGTCCCAGTACAGATCCCTGTGGCACTCCACTGTTTCCTCTCCTCCATTGAGAAAAATGACCATTTAACCCTACCCTCTGTTTCTATCTGTAACCAGTTCCTAATCCTCAACTGAACTTTGCCATTATTCCATGACTTTTTAATTTTCTCAGGCAGATAAAGGCCTAATGGCCCATCCAGTCTACCCATCCTCAGTAACCATTATCTTTTCCTTTCTCTAAGAGATCCCACATGACTATCCCAAGCTTTCTTGAAATCAGACACATTCTCATTCTCCACCACCTCTACCGGGAGACTGTTCCACGCATCTACCACCCTTTCTATAAAAATATTTCCTTAGATTACACTTTTCCCTCCGTATTTGCTGTGATAGGGGATTAACAGACCTGCGAATACAGAAAAACCACAAATAACTTTTTCCTATGTTATTCGCTGTTTCTATTAAAAACCATCGTGAATAGGGTGAAACTGCAAATAACATGGTGGGAGACCTGGCCTGAAGGAGAGGCAAAACGCGGTGAAGAAAGTGCTGGGAATCGGTGATTTTCTCTGTAAACGCTTGGAATGAGCAATTTCTCTATGCAAGCTGATGTAATTTGGGGGGAGGAGCCAGCAAGCTAAAACCCGTGAATAATCAAAATCGCAATTGCTGAAAGCGTGAATACAGAGGGAGAAGTGTACTTCTGAGCCTATCACCTCTTAACTTCATCCTATGCCCTCTCATTCCAGAGCTTCCTTTCAAATGAAAGAGACTCGACCCGTGCATTTACATCACAAAGGTATTTAAATGTCTCTATCATATCTCCCCTCTCCTGCCTTTCCTCCAAAGTATACAAATTGAGATCTTTAAGCCTGTCCCCATATGCCTTATGACGAAAACCATGCACCATTTTAGTAGCCTTCCTCTGGATCAACTCCATCTTTTTTATATTTTTTGAAGGTGCCGTCTCCAGAATTGTACACAATATTCTAAATTAGGTCTCACCAGAGTCTTATACAGAGGCATTTGTACCTCATTTTTCCTACTTTCCAAACCTTTTCCTATACACCCTAGCATCCTTCTACCTTCCACCATCACCTTTTCAACCTGTTTGGCCACCTTAAGATCATCACATACAATCACACCCAAGTCTCGCTCTTCTGACATGCACTTCGTTCTTCGTCCCTCAAATTGTACTATTCCTTCGGGTTTCTGCAGCCCAAATGCATGACTTTGCATTTCTTAGCATTCAATTTTAGCTGCCAAATTGTAGACCATTCTTCAAGCTTCACTAGGTGTTTCTTCATGCTGTTCACACCATACGGGGTATCTTCTCTATTGCAGATTTTGGTATCATCTGCAAAGAGGCAAATCTTACCTGACAGCCCTTCAGCAATATTGCTTACAAAAATGTTAAAAAAACAGGCCCTCAAAACAGAACCTTGAGGCACACCACTGGTAACATCCCTTTCTTCAGAGCAATCTACATTGACCACTACCCTCTATCGTCTTCCACTTAACCAGTTCTTGACCCAGCCCGTCACTTTGGGACCCATCCCAAGAACACTCAGTTTATTTATAAAAGGTCATTCTGTGTGAAACACTGTCAAAGGCTTTGCTAAAATCTAAATACACCACATCTAGCACACTCCCTCTTCCCAATTCTCTGGTCACTCAATCAAAGAAATTGATCAGATTTGTTTGACGAGACCTACTGTACCTCTAGTGAATCCATGTTTCCTCTGGTCCTCTAAGATTTGGCTGCATCTTGCAGTAACACCTGTCAATAATAGTAATCATTTTTCAATAACAGTGCATTTGATTTGGAGTTATTTGAAAAATTGGGGGGGAGGGTTCCTGTTTGTTTCCACATGTATTCAAATCTACTGTGTCAGGTCAAAAGCGTGCCGGGACAAAGGCGCGCCCAGACAATTGAGCGCAGTGCGGAGGCGTGCGCTGCAGAAAATTACTGTTTTTACGGCTTCGACGGGGGGGGCGTGGGGGGAACCCCCCTCACTTTACTTAATAGAGATCGCGCCGCGTTGTGGGGGCATTGTGGGGGTTGTGGGGGGTTGTAACCCCACATTTTACTGAAAACTTCACTTTTTCCCTGTTTTAGGGAAAAAATTAAGTTTACAGTAAAATGTGGAGGGTTACAACCCCTCAAACCCCCCACAATGCCGGCGCAATCTCTATTAAGTAAACTGGAGGGGCTCCCCAACAAAACCCCCCGTCGGAGCCCCTAAAAACTGTAATTTTCTTCGGCGCGCGCCTCCATCTTGCGCTCAGTTGTCGGCGCGCGCCTTTGTCTTTAGCGGGGTTGTCTATGAACCCAAATCTACATGCATAAAAACTGCAGTGTAGCTTCTAAAACTGACCTTCAAAATGATTTAAATTGCAAAAAGTAAAATTAATAATAAGTTTTGTGTGAGGACTGAAAACTAAATGCTCTCAGGCCTGAGGCTGAAGCATACTTGCTGGTCTGTGTGTATCCCAATGCATTGCCATTTTGTGATCACACTTACAGCCAGATGACATATTTTTCTGCTACAGTGAATGGCCTTTTCATTCAGTCCCGGCATTAGCCCTTATCAATGAAGGTTCATGCTACAGCTCCCATTATAATTGAATCCTGCACTTCAGAGAGATAATATAATGAACAGAACTGACAGAAACCTGCCTGCTTTGGTGGCTGAATTACTGGGTTTTATGCGTAATTGATAAGCTCACCCTCAGTTTTGCATTCACTTTCGGGAGCTACTTAATAAACTAGTGGGGGGGGGTTATAATTTGCATTTTCTCTGTATCATCTAGTTCATTTTTGCCTTATTCTTTTGACATTTCATTTGTGCTGCTAGTGAAACAAATGAGTTTCTTCATGAAAACCATGCATAAATAATGCACCAGGAAAAAAAAAATAATACAGCAAGTTCTATGTATGTTTTATGCTTTATAGTTTACCAGCAAAATCAAATATCCCCTATAGTTAAAACACCTTCCATTCTTTAATGAGAATGCATCTACAGGTGATACAAAGGCTTATTTTCAAAACAGAAAAACATCTAATAGATACTGGCACAGTCATCTTGATATAGGGACACTGGATCATTTGCTATATTTTTGTCCCAGATAGAGGTTTACCTTACAGGACATTGAGCGAATAGGGTATGGATATTTTAGGTTAGGTAGGGAACACTTTCAGGTCATGGACCTGGGGGGCCGCCGCGGGAGCGGACTGCCGGGCACGATGGACCCCTGGTCTGACCCGGCAGAGGCAACGCTTATGTTCTTATGTTCTTATGATACTCAAATTCTGGAAATCCATTTGGGGTCAAATTACTATGATTCTGGAAGTTCCACTATCACATGATATAATATTATTTGGAACGATATTACCCAAGAACCAATTAATGCAAATCAGAATAGATTGCTTCTTATCATGACAGGAGTAGCCATGCTGTTGATAATGAAAAATTGGAAAAGTTGGGATAACTTAAATTGTAGTTTCTGGTGGGAATCCTTATGTCAGATTTATAAGTTTGAAAACATTAATTCTCTACATAGGGGACAACCTAGCAAATTTAAGGAAATCTGGGGCCCATTAACAAAATATTATAAATTATGAATTATAAATATTATTTCCCTTTGATTCATGAAAGATTGTTATACAAATCCAGGAGGGGGGGGAGATGGGTTAGGATGGTGGGGAGGGTTTTAATAGCTGTATATTATTTCTTGGAATAGAGTGCAGTATGTTATATTACTGGATTGTTCGACTGTTTGCACTATGTATTTGATTTAAAAATGAATAAAGTATTTACAAAAAACCCCAAAAACATAAAAACATTCATAAAGGGGCAGAAGGATATATATATATATTTTTTTTTTTTTGCCAAAATATTCAAATCACTATTTTTGAAACCCATTATATAGACTGTTTTCTATTCTGTTCATCTACAGTGCATCTACATCTGAAGGGGGCATGTTTTTGGGTGGGACTAGGGCAGGCTTATGATTTGGTTGTTTTAATGCAATATTGGAACGTTGTAGAAAACGGACCTGTTTCAATCGTGCATACGTCTTAAAAAGAGGTCCAAATAGACCGGATGACCACTGGAGGCATGAAGGCATGACCCCGCCTCACTTCCCCTGTGGTCACTGACCCCCCCTCCTGCTCATCAAAGATGTGAAAGAAATAGAGCATACCAGCCTCTATGACAGGTTTAGATATTATGGCCAGTCCAGTGGTCTTAAACCCGCGGCCCGCCAGGTACTATTTTGAGGCCCTCGGTATGTTTATCATAATCACAAAAGTAAAATAAAACAGTTTCTTGATCAAATGTCTCTTTAGTTATAAATGACAATATTATTACTAAGATTTAGCCAAAAGGAAAGATTTATAAACTATAAAGAGTTTTACCTCATGCAAAATTGTCATTTCTTTAATAAGACATTAACTATTTTTTTCTGAGGCCCTCCAAGTACCTAAAAACCCAAAATGTGGCCCTGCAAAGGGTTTGAGTTTGAGACCCCTGGCCCAGTCCTATTAGAGCAGCAAGCAGGTTCTTGGAGTAGTTTAGCAGTTGGTGCAGGGGACTATAGAGATGGGGACCCAGGTGCATATCCCATTCTAATTGTGGTGGAGCATATGAGCCCTCCAAAACCTGCACAAACCTTACTGTGCCTACATATAGGTGACACCTGCAGGCATAAAGGCTATTGTTGTGGTGTACAGTTGGGTACGGTAGGTTTTGAGCAGTTTTCAGAGTGCTCACCATACAATATAAAGGGATTATGGTGAAATGTGTACCTGGGACTTTTCATGTGAAGTGTACTGCAGTGCCACCTAGGGTGCTTCACTGGTCTGCTGAGATGTCAACGTGGCCAATCTGCTAAGAATGCTGCAATGTTTGACTGATGTTCAGCTCTATTACTTTCTGTTCTTTTGTAAAACCTTAATAAAAACTTATTGAACTTAAAAAAGAATGCTGGCCCCTCCTACATCCTATTGGCTTGCTTATGTGCGTTTGTTTCTCTTTTGCATATTTTTTTTCTTTTCAAAAATCGTTCAAAAAGGTAGACATGCCGAGCACAGTAATATCTAAGAAATGACCTTTTTTTTTTATTAAATAAAAAGATGAGATGTTTTCTTGTTATGAAAATGGTCGTGTTAGCTACTGGATTTTTGGATGGTTTCTGCAAAATATTCAAACTCGGGATTTAGACGGCATATCGAAAACACCCCTTACAGTATGTGGAATGCCATTTAATAACGAGAGAGTGCATCTACGAGTGATACAGTATGTGCAATGTCATTGTATAACAGGGCACCTACAGTATGTGAAGAGCATCTGTGTGTCTTTCGAAAATACTCTCTTAAGTGGCAGAAATCATGCCCTGAATGCACATGTGTATCTTTATACCCACTCAACAGCAAGCGTAAATGTGTGTAAAATTCACAAGTATATGCATTGATTAAAGTATTTTATAATCAGCATGCACACCTTTGATCGCTGCCTGAACTCCGACCAGACCATGCCCCCTGGCTATGCCTAATGCAAACCGCATACTTTTATGGCAAGGTGTGCATGTTTAAAGCCAGTTGGTATTTTATAAAAGGCCTTTTACATGTGAGCACTTATCAGGGCTGGCTTAAGGGACTGTGGAGCCCTGAGCCAATGTTAGCTCTCCCCTCTCTCTCATGTGCAACCCCCCCCTACTGGTGATAAAGAATGCCCAAAATCCAAATTTATTTATTCCGTTTTCTATACCATTCTCCTTGGGGAGCTCAGAACGGTTTACATGAATTTATTCAGGTACTCAAGCATTTTCCCCTGTCCTGGTGGGCTCACAAATATACCTGGGGCAATGGGGGGATTAAGTGGCTTGCTCAGGATCACAAGGAGCAGTGTGGGTTTAACCCACAACCTCAGGATGGTGACGCTGTAGCTTTAACCACTGTGCCACACTCTCAGTTCAGTATCTTTTACTCTCCTCCCACTCACCCAAAGGGATTTGGGCGCCCTTTATCATTGGTGCCCTGAGACACTGTCTCATCTGAGCTGGCCCTACCACATTTTCACAAAAATGAATTGGAGTTATAGTCCTAAAGTGTCGGAGAATCCATTAAAACCATCACTGGCAATAATATACTGTATTCTTGGCTTACTAGAAAATCATGGTCCTGTGGCTGTGAAAGTGAGAGCGAGGTATGAATGGATCCACATGAGAGATTGTTTAAATTCTTTAGTATATGTTAGACTGTGCCGCATTGATGCTTTTATCTTTCTTGATGTAAACTCCTTTGGGTCGTCTTGTTGGGTGATGATGAGGAATACAAGCCTAAGGACAGCGTATGCTCCTAAGCTGTTCTAATTTATATGTTAATGAAGATCAAAAGTGCATTTCTTTCAATCATTCATCCTGTTAACATTGCAATGTCATCAGAATGACTGCATGATTACATCTGGTTTTGCCTTATCCGTACTGCAGTTACATATATTGATATCTTACATTTACACAGTTGTTTATGAAAATTTGGCACATTAACTGTGCTCTAATTTTAACCCAGTAGTTTCCATCTGCTTCCAACTCAATTGGGATCCAGGGTGGGGATTCTGGTGCAATCTTCCTTTGTACAGTGCATCGATCCTGGAATTTTTCCTCCTATTTTATGGTCCTTGCTAAAATTAAACTAATATAAGATAAACTGTCTGAAACCAGAATGATTGAGCTGGTCTGGAACCAAACAAGCTTAGCGGTGATTAGATGGTAACACTGGTAATTGGGAAGCAAAGCCAGTGCTTGGCAGACTTGTACAGTCTATGCCATGATTGCAGCTGAACAGATGGCCAGTGCTGGCATTTTTCAATGGTCTGTGCCCTGGAAATAGCAAGGACAAGAGGAGGAAGTGAAGTCAATGATGCAAATGGACGCCTGAACTAGGAGCTCCGTTCGTGCCCTGAGCTTATCCCTTCTTCATGTTGAGTTATTGTGCTGAAAAACGTCCTTCTTACCTGCTACCGGTACAGGATTGGTGTGTAGAAGGAATGGCGACCCGCAGAAAGCTCCCCTGTGACAAAGCGGGGCAGCGCACAATGGAACAGGCGCTGAGCAGAGGTGCAGCGATGTTATGGAGTCCAGCGGGAGTGGCGCCGCGAGCCTGGGGAGAGCCATAGAGGCAGTGGCTGATATTATCGCTGAGCCAGCCCCGGAACGTACACCTCCTGACCCGCTTACTAAGGCTGATATGCAGCAATGGATTTTGGAAGTTAAATCAGAGATTTTGGCTGTGGCGGTGCAGGTACAGGAGGCAGTCCAGGAGCTTTGCACGGACCTAGTGGAAGTGGGAACGCGGGTGGAAGTGGTGGAGACCCACCTGGATAGTTTCGAGGAGAGCGTGACGGGGGTGCAACGAAAACTATAGAGTGTCTCGGCCGAATATCAGCTTTTGCTGGACAAACTGGAGGATTTAGAGAGCCGCACCCGGCGCAACAATCTGCGGGTGCGGGGCCTGCCTGATCGACCGGAGTATAAAGATGTGCGGGCCACTGTGCTTAAATTGCTTTGTTGGTTGCTGCAGAGTGATACTTTGGAACTGGGGATTGAAAGAACGCACAGGGCGCTGGTTCCCTGAGTTAGTGATCAGCCCAAGGATATAGTGCTATGCCTTCAGAGCTTTGTGCTTAAGGAGCAAGTCTTGCAGAGAGCCCGGGAGATGGGTACGGTGACCTGGGAGGGTCATCACTTGGAATTCTATCATGACTTAGCTGCCAACACATTACAGATGCATCGTACCTTTCGGGAGGTGACCAAGGCTCTGCAGCAAAGTAATCTGAGATACTGCTGGACTTACCCTTTTGGGGTGGTTATTACTATCAATGGTGTGCATACTAAGGTCACCTCAGTTAGGGAAGCATGTGCTTTGCTGCAAAAGGAGGGGATCGAAGTCCCGGATGATTTGGGCCCAGAGCAGGGGGGCTCTGAGTGCGTCGGAGTCCGGCTTCTTTCCACTGGCAAAAAGTGGAGCGAGATGGCCGAGGAGGTCCCCCCTCATTCTGCAACAGCATCATCTTAGAATGGCCCCCCTTGATTGCTGAGTGCCGTTGCTGCTCATTCTGGACCTGATGCATACTCCCTTTTGGGGAATTTAATTGCTTTAGTATGGGCTCATGGGGGGGTGGGTTGGGTTGACCTCTCCCCTCTATTTCTGGAGGTTTATAGTCTTGTTAGGGGGTGGCTGGGGGAGGGGGTGGGGGTTTCACTAGCTGAGGTTACTGAGTGGATGAGGGTGTGGTTTGGTTCTATGTTTGGAGTTGGGGATGTGTGGGTTGGGGATGATTTGGTTCTGATATAAATATGGTTGGGAGGGGATATTTGATCTTTGTACACTGTGTGGGATTGGGGGGATGTTGTTGCTTTGGTTTTGGTTGTTTGTGTAATGGGCGATGGGGACTGTTTACTTCCTTGTTTGTTGGTGAGAGGTCTGGTGAATCTCACTTTGGGGGAGGGAGGTTGGTGGGGTGGGGTGTTTTGGGTTGGAGGAGGGTGGGTGGGAGGATGGGGGGGTTCTGAAGGAACTAAGACAAGAAATAGCGGGCACTAAGACAAGAAATAGCGGGCACAATCCAGCATGTTTGCAACCTATCCTTGAAAACTGGTGAGATACCAGAGGACTGGAAATTGGCAAATGTCACACCTATCTTCAAGAAGGGATCGAGGGGTGACCCCGGGAACTACAGGCCGGTGAGCCTGACTTCAATTATAGGGAAGATGGTGGAAGCTATGATCAAGGACGGCATTTGCGAGCACATCGAGAGGAATGGCCTACTGAGAACAAGCCAGCACGGATTCTGTAAGGGAAGGTCGTGCCTAACGAACCTTCTGTACTTCTTTGAGGGAATAAGCAGTCGGGTGGACAATGGGGAACATCATTTACATAGACATAGACATAGACATCATTTACCTCGATTTTCAAAAGGCTTTCGACAAGGTGCCACATGAAAGGCTGCTTAGGAAGCTGTGGAACCACGGGGTGGGAGGGGATGTGCACAGATGGATCAAGCACTGGTTGTCAGGTAGACTGCAGAGGGTCGGAGTGAAGGGCCAATATTCTGACTGGCGGGGAGTCACAAGCGGTGTGCCACAGGGATCGGTGCTGGGGCCGTTACTCTTCAACATATTTATCAATGACCTGGAAAAGGAGGCAAAGTGCGAGGTTATAAAATTTGCAGACGATACCAAACTGTGCGGCAGAGTTAGGTCCAGGGAGGAGTGTGAGGACCTGCAAAGGGACCTGGACAAGCTGGAAGACTGGGCAAACAAATGGCAAATAAGCTTTAACGTGGAAAAATGCAAGGTCATGCATATAGGGAAAAAGAACCCGTTGTTCAACTACAAATTGGGGGGGGGGCATTGTTGGGAGACAGCAGACTTGAGAGAGACTTGGGTGTGCTGGTGGATGCATCACTGAAGCCATCTGCACAGTGTGCAGCAGCCTCAAAAAAAGCCAACAGGATGCTGGGCATCATAAAGAGGGGCATAACAACCAGGACGCGGGAAGTCATCATGCCATTGTATCGAGCGATGGTGCGTCCACATCTGGAATACTGCGTTCAGTATTGGTTGCCGCACCTCAAGAAGGACATGGCGGTACTTGAGAGAGTCCAAAGGAGAGCAACGAAACTGGTAAAAGGGCTGGAACACTGTCCATACGCCGAGAGGTTGGATAGGATGGGGCTCTTCTCTCTGGAAAAAAGGAGGCTCAGGGGAGATATGATAGAGACCTTCAAGATCATGAGGGGCATAGAGAGGGTGGATAGGGACAGATTCTTCAGACTGAAGGGGACAACAAGTACGAGGGGGCATTCGGAGAAACTGAAGGGAGATAGGTTCAAAACAAATTCAAGGAAGTTTTTTTTCACCCAAAGGGTCGTGGACACTTGGAATACGCTACCGGAGGAAGTGATCAGGCAGAGTACGGTACAGGGATTCAAACAGGGATCGTGGGATACTGAGGGAGGAGCTGGGATGTAACACAAGTATAGAAAGCTAACCAGGTAATAAGTATAGAAACCCAACCAGGTCGTGCATGTGCAAGACCGGAGGGTTAGGACTTTGATGGGAAGATAGGACTTCAATGAGAAACCAAGGTGGCAAGGGAGCCCCTTCTGGTGATTCAGACAGGTCGTGACCTGTTTGGGCCGCCGCGGGAGCGGACTGCCGGGCAGGATGGACCTATGGTCTGACCCGGCGCAGGCACTGCTTATGTTCTTATGTTCTTATGGATCATTGCTATGGAGGTCTCCTGCTGCTGGCTTTAATTTCTTTTATGATTTAGATTTAATTTCTTTTATGATTTAGAATCTAAAAAGTTAGAAGGAGGTTGGGTAAAATAATGTTTTTATTCTCCTTCTTTAGGGAAAAATATTTTAATGCTGTTGTGGACCCTTTATTGGATAAAAAACCAAGTAGACTGATAAAATCATTAGGATTGGATAATTTGATTAAAGTCTGTGGATTGAAAGACATCTGGAGAATTTTACACTTTAATGCTCGGGAATTTTCTTTCTGTTCACATGTTCATAAATCATTTTCTAGGATTGATTATATTTTTGTTTCAGATAATCTAGTACAACAGGTTAAAACAGCTACCATAGATCCAATTATTTTATCAGATCATGGTGGAGCATTGATTGAACTTGAATTGGAGGAACAAGATGGAAAAAGACCTGTTTGGAGGTTTAATAATACATTGCTTGAAGATACAAAATTTATAGAATAATTTAATATAAAAATGGAGGAATATTTTCAATTAAATTCCTCAGATGAGATTTCATTGGGAACTTTATTGGATGTTTTTAAAGCTACCATGAGAGGGTATTTAATTTCATATTCGGCTCATATTAACATTCAGTCTAAAAAAGAATTTTCTGAATTGGAGGAAAAGATTAAAGAATTAGAGGCAAAATTAACAATAAAATGGGAACAAGATACATTTCAGGCCCTCTTAAAAGCTAAATACAAATATAATGAGATTTCTTCTAAATGGGCCAGGAAGGAATTATTTAATCAACAGGCTTTGCATTATGTAAACTCGAATAAAGCGGGAAGATGGGGTTACTCATTCTAAAATTGATATTTTAAAACAATTTTTGAAATATTATAAGGCTTTGTATTCTTCTGAGCTTTATTCAAATAAAAAACTTGAAATTTTTGAATTCAGTTAAGGGTCCTAAAGTTCCCGAGCATATAAAAGGATCTCTTGATGCACCTAGTATATCAAAGGAGATTCAGACAGCATTGAAGTCCCTTAGAGTTGTATCTGCTCCAGGAGGGGATGGATACACTGTGGAGTTTTATAAATCATTTCAAAATATATTACTGCCTTATTTATTGAATTTATACCAGGTTCAACTGAGTAAAGGCTGCATTTCAGGTACTATGGCAGAATCTTTGACTATAGTTTTGCCGAAGCCAAATAAAGATCCTTTATTGGTTTCAAACTACAGGCCAATATCTTTGATAAATGTTGATGGAAAACTTTTGGCTAAGTTATTGGCCCTGTGTTTGGCTAAGGCTCTCCCTTACATTATAGATATGCATCAAACTGGATTCGTTGCTCATAGACATTCTTCACATAATACTAGATTGGCTCTTCATATGTTGACATTGACAAAATCCATGGAAGATCCTGCCTTCTCTGTATCTTTGGATGCGGAAAGGCATTTGATCATGTAGAATGGACTTTTATGTACCAAGCAATGGAATGGTTTGGAGTGGGCTCTGGATTTATACAAATGATCAAAGCTTTGTATGGCTCCCCTTTTGCCAGATTGTATATAAATAATTCTTTTTCGGATGGCTTTCGTCTGGAGAGGGGAGTTAGGCAGGGCTGTCCCTTATCTCCTTTGTTGTTTGATATTGTATTGAAACCTTTATTATTGGCTATTCAACAAGTAGATGAGATTCAGGGTATTCCTTATGCTGGTCAGGAATAGAAAGTTTCTACATATGCAGATGATATTTTGCTGCATTTGAGAAATCCAGAATTTACTATTCCACATTTATTGGATTTGATCGAAAGATTTGGAAAGTTTTCAGAATATAAAATAAATTGGAATAAATCAGAAGTCCTTCCACTTAATATACATTCTCAGAAAGGATTAAGAACATAAGAACATAAGAAGTTGCCTCCACTGGGTCAGACCAGAGGTCCATCCCGCCCAGTGGTCCGCTCCCGCGGTGGCCCACCAGGTCCTTTGACCTGTGAAGTGATTTGACCATTTTTATATCCTACCTCTGCTTCTGTCTGTACCCCTCAATCCCTTTATCCTTTAGGAACCTATCCAAACCTTCCTTGAACCCCTGTACTGTGGTCTGGCCTATCACAACCTCTGGAAGAGCGTTCCATGCGTCTACCACCCTCTGGGTAAAAAAGAACTTCCTAGCATTTGTTCTGAACCTGTCCCCTTTCAATTTCTCCGAGTGACCCCTAGTGCTTGTGGTTCCCCACAGTTTGAAGAATCTGTCCTTGTCCACTTTCTCTATGCCCTTCAGGATTTTGAAGGTTTCTATCATGTCCCCTCTAAGTCTCCTCTTCTCCAGGGAGAACAGCCCCAGTATTTTTAACCTGTCAGCGTATGAAAAATTTTCCATACCTCTTATCAGTTTTGTCGCTCTTCTCTGGACTCCCTCGAGTACTGCCATGGATTGTTTGATCATTTCCCTTTTCTTTGGAAAGAAGAGGGTATAAAATATTTAGGAATATAGATTTACAAGTCACTGGGATAAACAATAAAGATAAATGAAAAATATTTATTATTAAAGGTGACAGAAATGTGTGAGCAATGGAATCCGTTACATATATCTTGGTGGGGGAGAGTTCAAATGGTGAAAATGATGATTTTGCCTGTGGTATGTTATCAAATGGAAATGCTACCAATCTATTTTCAAAGTTCTTTTTATAAAAAATTGAACAGTATTCTAATTAGATTTATTTGGAGGGGCAAAATTGCTAGAATAGCCTTAGTATCTTTACAAAAAACAATTGAGGAGGGAGGGGTAAATTTTCCAAATTTCTATAGGTATCATCAGGCCTATATTCTGCGTCAGGGTATGTACTGGATCCTACCTGATCTCATGGAACATTATCCAGAGTGGTTAATTTTGGAATGGAAAATTATGTCCCCAGTGCGTTTATCTCATATATTAGACATTTAATTACCCAGTTATGCTAAAGATAATAACATTATTTTGGATACTTGGAAGACCCTGAGATGTATAAATAAATTAACTGAAATTCCTATAGAGAAATCTTTGTGTCAATCGCTATGGCTCAACTCCAAGATATAAATAGGCGGTTCAAAAATTACATGGAAAGATTGGATGCAAGCAGGCATAAGAACATTAGAGGATGTTATTTCAAATGGAAAACTGATTGATTTTTCACGGTTGCAACAATCTTTTGGGATCTCAAAATTTAAATTTTATAAATGGTTTCAATTGAAACAGGCTATTCAGAAAGGGTTCCCTGAATGGCGTAATTTAAAAAAAATTTATAGCCTGCAATTCCTCTGTTTTCAAGGGGAAATGCTAGGGCATCAAGCCGCCAAGTGGTATAAATTAATATCTGAACTTATGAATAAGAAACCCAAAAATGCTCTTAGGGATATTTGGAGCATTGAGATTAAGTAGTATATTTCTGCATCTCAATGGCCACGTATTTGGTCTTGGAGGATGAGGTGTACAGCGTCAGCATCTATGAAAAAAACTTGGTTCTTTTTGTTACATCGTTCTTTTTGGACCCCAGTTAGGTTGAATAAATTAGATAATTCTAGGTCTAATAGATGCTGGCACTGTCACCTTGACATAGGAACATTAGACCATCTATTGTTTTACTGCCCTAGAATCCTGATTTTTTGGAAATCAATTTGGGGAAAAATTAATAATATTTTAAATTCTGAGATTCCTTTAACTTATGAAATAATAATTTGCGGTACTATTTTGCATATTAAAGATCCCCTAGATAAACATAAAAGACGTCTCTTTTTAATTATGACAAGTACAGCTATACAGCTGATTACACGAAACTGGAAAAATTGGAATCGCCTCAACTTTACATTTTGGTGGGCAAGTTTATGTCTAATATATAAATATGAGAAAATGAATGCTGCCATATTAGGGAATAATGAAAATTTTAAATTAATTTGGGGCCCATTGACGTCCTTTGTAGGATCTCTGTAGTTATGGTTTGTCATAAGATAATATGCACCTCCGGGGGGAGGGGGGGAGGGATGGGAGGTAAATAAGGTTGGAAAATGGTTGAAAAAGTTTTGGTGGGTGAGAGGAGGGTATTAAGTATGAATTTTGGGGAATTTTAAGTGATGTCTATATTGTAAAATGATTAATTTACTCTTTATTTCACTTATTGTATATGTTTTAAAAAAAATATTACATATGTTATGGTAAGGGTGGGAGTGAAGGGGTTAAATTTTATGTATTACTGTTAAATATGAAAGAAATTCAAGTGATGTACTTAATTTCAATTGTCAATTTATTGATACACTTGTTGTAAGATGTAAAAATGAATAAAGATTATTAAAAAAAAAAAAAAAAAGACTTGATTATATTTTTGTAGAGCGCAGCCTGCTTCGATGGGTAGATATGGTGGGGATTGAACGGGTTACTTGGTTGGACCATGCACCTGTCTGGGTACAACTTGTGGGTGAGGGAGGTAGTTCGGGTTGTAAATATTGGCGCTTTAATGATAGTCTCTTAGATGATCCCGATGTGGTGGCTCAAATTGAGGGGTGGCTACGTGAGTATCTGGATTTGAATTTGGAGTGTGGAACCTCTTCGGAGGCTTTCTGGGAGGGATTAAAGGCTACACTGAGGG
Source organism: Geotrypetes seraphini (assembly GCF_902459505.1). Classification (NCBI taxonomy): domain Eukaryota; kingdom Metazoa; phylum Chordata; class Amphibia; order Gymnophiona; family Dermophiidae; genus Geotrypetes; species Geotrypetes seraphini. The sequence continues at coordinate 469,313,427 of NC_047085.1, read as the reverse complement.
TTCGATTGATTGCTTTGACATCTTACAAACAGAAACGGCGTCGGGAGGAGGTCACTGCGCTATTAAATCAAATAGGGAGATTGGAGGGGATGCATAAGCATCAACCTTGGGATGTGGAGGTGGGAAAGTAGTTACAACAGGCCAGGCAAGATCTTCAGGCTTTGGAGATGGAGCATTTACGCTTCAATTTACAACTTTTGCAACAGAAATATTTTGAGTTTTCCAATAAGGCTAGCAGGTTAGTGGCACATCGCTTGAAGGTGCATCAAACATGGAATCATATTCTCTCTGTTCGGGCGACCTCGGGGGAGATTTTGAGGAGGGAGGATGATATTAGAGCTTGTTTTGTAGAATTTTACTCTCAACTCTATACTCCGGAGGCGGAAGGGTCTCAGCAGGAGCGGGATAGCTATCTGGCTTCGGCGTCGTTGCCCCGGTTTGTGGAGGTGGATGTGGAGTGGTTCTCCTATAATTGGACATCTGCCTTTGTTTCAAATCCATTCAAGGTTTGGCCCCCATTTATCTGGTTTCCCACTTCAACTTGGACTGTTCCACCAGGCCTACTCGCACAGTACACATGTTTAGCCACCCAACATTAAAGGCCTGCCAATTCAAGAGATATCTGGGCAGAACTCTTACCTTCCAGGCAGGCCAACAGAACGGTTGGCTGGGTAACATCATTAAGCATGCCTCATCCTATCTTAACTTTAGAAAACTAGTTAAAACAAACCTGTTCAACCGATTTAAAACCAAGAACTCTTAATGCCTTACCATATACGCTTCCTACATTTACGCGACGCCTCTGCTCTGTCTATCACTCTGACTTACTCCCACTCAACTTGTATCCGCCCTCTCCACTTGTACTTGACGATGTCACTGTAATTATTTTTTCGCTGATTGTCCAACTCTTCTTGTTGTAAACCGCCTCGAACTACCATGTCTTTGGCAGTAAATAAAAATAAAATTATTATTATTATTATTATCTTGGTGGCATTCGATGCCGTGGACCATTCACTCCTACTATTCAGGCTCAGCGAGCTAGGCATAAAAGGCACGGTAATGAAATAGTTCACAGAATTCCTGTACACCAGAACCTATGAAGTGAGAATAGACAATGACATATCTCAGTCCTGGAAGGCCTCCTGTGGAGTTCCACAAGGCTCACTTCTATCCCCCTCCCTGTTCAATATATACTTCAGTGCCCTGGGTAGGAAATTCTCAAATCCTCAAGACCACATGCTCTCCTACTCAGAAAACATCTTCCTACTGAGCCCAGCTAAAGACACCTTCGATGACACCACAGCACACATAGGAAAGATTGCAAAAATCTACAGCTACTTCAAAACATGATCTGCCAGATTAATTTTCCAATGGAGCAAATTTGAAAGTGTCTCCCCATTCCTGAAAGATTTACATTGGCTCCCCGTAAAGAAGAGAATACAATACAAGATAGCCTGCATGGTCCACAAAGCCCATCTATGGCAATAACTCTGCAGGTTTAAGCACAGACCACCGTTATTTGTTTATTCAGTTTTCTATACCGTTCTCCCAGGGGAGCTCAGTACGGTTTACATGCTTTTATTCAGGCACTCAAGCAGTTTTTCCCTCTCTGTCCCGGCAGGCTCACAATCTATCTAACATACCTGGGGCAATGGGGGGATTAAGTGACTTGCCCAGGGTCACAAGGAGCAGCGTGGGTTTGAACCCCACAATCTCAGGGTGTGAAAGTTGTAGCTTTAACCACTGCGCCACACTCTCCCCGCAGTAGTATGTGCTCCTTTCTCACTGCAAGACCTCATCAGCGGTTCAAACTAGCCTTCCCTGTCCCTTCACGCACACTTTGGAAGAAGCTGCATGAATCTACGTTCAGGTAGCAGGGACCCAAGATATGGAATGACCTCCCTCTTCACCTGTGACAAACATGCACATACTACAGCTTCAGGAAAAGGCTAAAGACTCACCTTTTTTTTCTCACACCTATAGCATAAACTCAGCGCTCTACCCACCTAACTTTCATTCAGTGTTCATGTCCTCTGATCGATGTAAACTGCATTGATTCCTAGTCAAAACGTTTTTTTTGTGTGTGGTTTGTGAGGTCCATTCTGCTCATGTGCAGATTGCTATCACCAGTGACTCATCCCATGTAAATTGCGACCCTCCGTGTACCTCCATGAACCTCACTTACATGCATGGTTTTTAGAGAATGACTCATCTTTTTTTTCAAATTGTTACATTTTTGCCCGCAATAGCGGCCTGTCGGATTATAGCACAAATGTTAGAGAATCCTGTTTCCTTTAAGAGACTGAAAAGCAAAGCAAATATTTTATGCTGCTGCTTTCATTTGTAAAGTAATACCATCTGAAAAGTCATAATCTTTGCCTTCAATTTCTCTGTCTCTGTGTTGGTTTATTCTTGGTATTACTACAGGCTACCATCAAAGTAAAACATAAATCAGCTAATGCTACCGGCAAATAACTACCTTCAATATTCATTATGGTGCTGTTCTCATTTACTTTATTAGTGACGATACACATGTTAAAGAAATGTATGCTTCAGGTTTTTCAGACAGCTCACCAAATAACAAAAAAAATCCACTGGGTGGCGCTCACAATCATTGTCCTCATCAAGAATACTTAGGGCCTCTTCATTATCAAAAGTTGCATAAACAATCATTTTTCACTTTTGTGACATTATTCTGCCATGCAATATTTTGCCAATTATAATCTACAAGATTACTTGTCACATAAGAAATATAATTTTTTGAGCTGCTCGCCATTTATTTTTTTTAGTTCAATAATTTTTATTAAAATTTCCATAAAATGCATCAAAACTTGAATTTCATATGTAAATATAAAAGATAATAAAGAAACAATATATTACAAATAATACTCATTAATGCTATCATAAATACTACAGTAAAGACTGTGTGGATGTACACCTCGCAAAATAAATCCTCATATTTTAACAGTTGCTCACTATTTTGATATAAGAACAATTGTGTTACTCACCAGATGGCTAACAGGAGTCAAAATTTCAGTAGTTATAGCTAGTCTGCATTTTCTTGATGATGGCCAACCAGACTTAGAACTATAATAGCAGAATCTGTAAACCTATATTTTTAATGCTCCACAGGTTTTACTGTGCAAAATAAATGATTGAAATTAATAGGAAAATGAATCCTTCTTTGACTACAAATAAGCAATTACTTTGAAAAATTAATTTTTGATTGAAAAAAATGACTTCAAAAAGAGGTATGACTAAAGTTGTTAAATTAAGGGAGCTTACATTTTTTTGTCATTTTAAATGTTAATAACGTGTCATTATGCAAAAATTGATCATGCAATTAGCAGGAGAAATGAGAGAAGTATCGGTTTAGTAAATTCATTGGAGTTTTCACAGTTTGGTTTTTAACAGCTGCCAGTTGACAAAGTTGTGCAAAGATTATGGGGCTCATAATAATAATAATTTAAAAAATCCAAAAACTGGCCTAAGTCGGTACTTGGATGATCAAAAAGACAGGTCATCCAAGTACCGAGAGCTATTGCTGGACCTGCTATCTCAAGGTGGGGGGCGGGGGCTGCTGACCAGGATGGGTGGGAAGGGAGGCAACTCATGGCAAATCCTTTACTGCAGGGACAAGGCCATTCACCGCTCCATGGGACGGTAAAAAGCCTTATCCCCATACCTGCAGCAACCAGTCAATTTTTTTCCCCTGTTCCGGCGGGCTAGCCACAGGAAACAGTCACTGGGTCATTCTCTAGTCCTATTTCCTTTCAGCATGACCCCAGCAGGTCATATTGAACCAGATCAAATGCTGATGAGAGGTCTAAGAACACCAATAACACATCTTCCCCTCTCCTTTTGTACATAAGGTCTGATCATTGTACTGCTACCAGAACTGTCTCTGTACTCAGATGCCTTCTGAACCCTGATTGTGCTTGATCTAGTTTAGTAAAGTCTTCCAAGAATGTTGAAATCTGTTGGCACACCACCTTGTCCACCAGTTTAGATATCCAAGGTTGGTTTGTTACAGGTCAATAATTTTCAAGGTTCTCTAGGTCTTTGTCCTTGCTCTTCAATGTGGGCCTGATAACTGTATATTTCCATTCATTAGGGACCTGTCATGACATAAGTGAACAGTTGATGAGGTCTGTTAGTACGGATAGTCTCTGTCCTTCTAGATTTCTCATTAAGTGTATAGGGCAATTATCTAGCGAAGGTGGGCCTGGTTTCACTCTTCCTAGCAACTTCTTTACTTGAAGCTTGGAAACTAGCTCAAACTCTTCAAGCCTTTCATCTGCCCTTTTTTCCATCCTGCCTGGGCCAATCAGGCCTTAGGCTTCGGAAGGATGGGCCGGGAAGGGACGGGCCCGCCTCATTTCGACGAGGCGGGCCTGCCGACTGGACGGGCAAGTCCCGTCTTGCCAACAAGAAAAGGTTAGTTTGGTGGGGGGGAGGTTTTGGGCTGTTAGCGCGGGGGGGGTGTGTGCGGAAAGGGTGCGTCTTCCGGCAGGAGGGATTGGGCATCCTCCTGCCGGTGATCGGTAGTGTCGGGGGGGGGGGCGGTCGGTAGTTTTGGGGGGGCATCTGGCGCGGCCCGCTATACTTATAGCGGCAGAGAGATCCCTTGCTGCAATAAGTATAGCGTCCGCGTCTACTTACAATGTAGACCAGCATTTTGTTGGCCTACATTGTAAGCGTCTCTTCCTCTACTAGGGAGACGCGTAGGGCCGCCTAGGTTCGCCTAAGGCCCTTAGGTGAGCATAGGCGTCTTGCGGGCCTCCCTAGGCTCACAAAGGCGCCTTCAATATAGGCGGCCTGCCTGGGGAGCATTTTTTTTAAAAACGTGCATCCCGATTGGCTGATTAGACAGCTGTAGGACGCCTACAGCTGCCTAAAATTGGGACGCACTTTGTAGAATCAGGGCCTAAATGTATATACTTTCTGCTTGTTTACCTCAAAATTCCTCATGATTTCACTCACATTCAATGAGCTGCTCGTGGAGGTCCCATGAAGATCCCATGAGCTCCCACGAAGGACCACACAATGGGTCCTTTGGCAGAGCATGCCAGTGGGAGTGACCCGCCTGGTCCGCTGGCTTTTTAAAAGTTGCTGGGCTGTTGCTTCTTGTCGGGTGGGCGGGGTTTCAGACTGGCAGTGTGCTCTCTCGTTGGGGTAATGAGGGACTGGATGGAAAGATGACCATTCTTGCCCTGCCGATCTGCTTGTGGAAAACATGACCTGCCTGGTCCACTGACATAGAAAAGTAGATAGATTTTGAGAAGAAAGCAGAAAAATGGAAGAAAGTTGAAAGCTAAAAGGTAATGCCAAAGATGGATGTAGGACAGAAAGTGAAGAAGAAGAAAAAACAGCAAATGGATCAGACAGAATGAAGTGCAATCAGAGACTGGGAAAAGATGATTAGGAAAATAAAATTACCAGACAACAAAGGTAGGGAACATGATTTTATTTTCAATTTAGTGTTTGAAATGTGTCAGTTTTGAGAATTTATATCTGCTGCCCATATTTTGCACTGTTCAGGAAGAAATTAATTTATTTCTGTTTCTCTGGTGTTGTACTGCATGTAGAATCTGGAATCCTTAGAGTTTTGTTTATGTGTATTAGTATTTTTAATTTGCTGTCCTGTATTTGCATATGGGTTATCTGTGTTCTGTATGTGTGACCAAGGCCAAGTGTTCTGGTAGGAATGAAGGTTGAGAAGCATTATTGGCATCATGGCCTTAAGTAGGAAGATTTTTGTCAGCTCTCCCTCAGCTCCTTTGGACCCCAAACAGCCCTCACTTAAAAATTATCGAAGACTCGTGCCCTAGGGTTACCATATGGCTCCAGAAAAAGGAGGACGGGTTGAGACATCCAGGTTTTACTTCCATTGCTTTAAATTGAAGCTAAATCCTGATGTCCCAATCCATCCTCCTTTTTCTGAAGTGTGTCTGAGGCGGAGCTGTGGCGGGGTCTAGGGTGGAGCTTTTAGGCCCCCACCCAAACAAAAAAGCATTCTTCTGTCTATGACCCTTTATCCCATGTATTTAATGTGAGGGCTTAAATTCTTCCTTAATGCAATTGAGAAAAGCAGATTTGAATTATAACTTATTATTGTCTGGTGATAGTTCCCTAGTCTTGTTATATTAAAAAATGTATATTTTCTACTTCTGTTTACAAGTTTTAGTTCTAATGTAAACTCCCTAATTTTGACTTTCTAAAATCTGATTGAAAGCATGTGAATCTTTTTTTTTGACTAGTATTCTCGTAGTATGGATTACATGAATAAGTAGCAGATTTTCAAATAAAAAGGATGGAAATTATGCGGCCAACATAATTTCTCCTGTCTTTATAGGGAACATCATAACTTGAATCCACCAGAGGTTAAAAGTGCGCAGCTTCAGTACGCTGGATGGGGCCCCAAAGGACAACAGCTGGTAAGATGGCTGAACAGTTCCACCCAGTTAATCTTTTTGAGGCATTGCTTTTGTGGATTTCTTAGAACTCTGCTATTCTGTGTCTGTTTTCTGAATTGCTCCAGTAGTTGTTAGGAGTCATTTTATTCCTGCACATGCATAAAATATACACACATCATTCTCATTGTGATCTTGGGCAAGTCACTTAACCATCCATTGTCCCAGGTACAAAAACTTAGATTGTGAACCACTAGGAACTGAGAAAGTACCTGCATACACGTATAATTTACTTATAATTTATTTATTTTTAAAATTTCTATACCGTTTTTTTCCAAAATGGTTTACAAAAAGTTACATACATAAAATATTATTTTAAAAAAATCAGAACAACATAGGAACAAAAACAGACAGATTCAATCTTTACATTTAAGGTCAATTTTCCTGAATGAGTTCCTGTCTCTACATTTTCGAATTTGACCAACAAGGCTGTTCCACAACTTAATTCCTGCACATTGAAAGTCATGGCATTCGTTTCCACATATTTAGGATTAGCCTTCGTTTTCAGCAATGCTGAACTTTCAGAGCGCAATGATCTTAATGGGACGATTCATCACGGGACGTTTCAACATGGCTGCGATGAAACGGCCATGATGAATTGCCCCATTATCCCAGGACAAGCAGGCAGGTATTCTCACTAGTGGGTGATGTCATCCGACAGAACCCCGATACGGACATCTTGCAAGCATGTCTTGCTTGAAGAAACTCAGAAGTTTCGAGATGCCTGCACCACGCATGCGCCAGTGCCTTCCCGCCCGATGCTCTGGGCGTGTCTCCTCAGTTCTTTTTCTTCCGCGGAGCTGAGAAGTCTATCTTCAATTTGCGCCCATTGAATCTCTTTTTTGCCTTCTTTTTTGCCGCGGGTTGAGTTCTTTTGGCTCTCCTGTGCATTTATTTCTTTCTTTGATTTCTTTAAAAAAAAAAAAAAAAAAATTCTTCCTTCCAATACCGGGTCGGCCACGTGGCTGGGGCCCCGCGCCTTCGACCTTGCGGCGGAGCTTTTCCGGCCTATGTCCCGGCCGATTACCGGTTTTAAAAAGTGTAGCAAGTGCCAGCGCGCGATTTCGCTCACGGACCCTCATCGACGCTGTTTACAGTGTCTGGGACCGGATCACTTCCCGAAATCGTGCCGGCCTTGCTCCACTCTGACGGCGAGAGCGTTTAAGCGTCGCTGTCTGCTGTGGGAGTCCATGTTCAAGATGGAAGCTTCATCGGATCCTGCAGCTTCGACATCGACATCGACGGGTGCTTCGACTCCTTCGGTGAAGCCCTCTGCCTCCCCAGCAGCTTCGGGCCTCCTGAAACCGGCTTCGTTCACACCGGTTTCGGCCCCGTCTTCGGTGCCGGTGCCTTCATCCGTCTCCTCGGAGCAGGTATCAACCCCGACTGTTCCACCAATGGTGCTAAAGGTGACGAAAACTGGCAAGCAGAAGCACGCAGCACCCAAGGAGCGCGGAGACCGTGCGGAAGGGCCCCCTTTTGGTGCGGATCCCTCCATATCGGCTTCGTTGCGGTCCATCCTGGAGGCTCAGTTCGTGGAGCTCATGCAGACCATGGGGCCTCGGCTGATTGCCACCATCCAGGGTGACCTTCCAGCTTCGGCTTAGAGGGGCGGACTGCCCCCTCCTCCTCCTCCTCGCCGCACGACCTCGTTGCTCGGCGAGGAGGAGCGGCGAGTGGTGTCCGGGTCCTCGAGGAGGTCCTCCGTTAGCGCTGTACCTCCTTTGGAACCGATTCCCTCGAGGAGAGCCTCCCTTAGTGATATGCCTCCCTTGGAGCCCATCCCCTCGAGAAAAGCCTCGTTTAGTGACCTGCCTCCCTTGGAACCGATTACTCCGCCCCATGACTGAGTATGGCGTCCACCTTCGGGGCCACCCAGTCCTGAGCATAGCAGGAAGCAGGACGAGTTCTTCCGAACCCCCTATCAAACCTGGGCGTCGTCGGGAGAGGCGCCGCCTCTGCCGCCTCTGCGATCGACGGCATCGAGTCCAATCTGCTCCTTGGAGGTGTCTGAGCCAGTTTCTCACAGACGGGCTCGATCCCCTTCCAGGCATCGGGAGGGGCATCGATCCAGACATTCTTCGAAGCATTCCTCCCGACACTCGACCGTTTCGCCTCAGAAGAAATTGCCTCGGTTGGGGTATGCGGCTTCGACTGGGTCTCCTCCTCCGGGCCCGGAGTTCGAGGACACCGAGGTTTTCTACTCGTCCTGTTGCTCGCAGGCCTCTCTGGAGCCTGAAGCCTCTTCTTCTTCTAGTCCGTCTCGCAGACCGGCGACGGCGGACCAACTGTCCTTTTCATCGTTCCTCAGGCAGATGGCGGATGACATGAACATTACTCTCGATGCTGGGTCTCGATATTCCAAGGAGTATCTCGATACCATGCACTTGCCTCGTCCTCCAGCAGAGTCCTTGCGGCTTCCCCTGCACAAGCTCCTCGACCAGACCTTCATGCGATGCTTCGAGTCTCCTTACTCTATCCCTGCGGTCCCTGGCAAATTGGATGCGCGGTACTGCACGGTGCATCATAAAGGCTTCGAGGGTCCTCAGCTCTCTCACCAGTCCCTCCTAGTCAAATCCTCGCTCAAGCGGTCTCATCCTGGCCAGGTCTATGCTTCAGTGCCTCCGGGCCGCGAGGGCAGAACCATGGATAAGTTTGGTCAACGCATCTATCAGAATTCGATGATGGCGTCTCGAGTCCTGAATTACAATTTCCACTTTGCAGCCTACTTGGAATTTTTTCTACCTGTGCTTCGGAAGTTCACACCATACATCGAATCCCAGGCTAGGTTTGAGTTTGAAGAAGTGGTTGCTTCGCTGTCCCAACTTCGGCTTCAGTTAATGCAATCTGCCTATGATGCGTTTGAGCTCTCCGCCCGAGCGGCGGCCTGCTCGGTGGCGATGCGCCGGTTGGCCTGGTTGCGGACCATTGATATGGACCCGAATCTTCAAGACCGCCTGGCGAACGTCCCGTGTGCTGGGGCGGATCTTTTTGACGAGTCCATCGAGACTGTCACGAAGAAGTTGTCTGACCACGAAAAGTCCTTTCAATCCATCCTTCGGCCGAAGCCTAAGCCTCAGCAGTCTCGACCTTCTCATCCGCCGTTGATATATCAGAGGCGTTATCAGCCGAGGCAAACTCCACCTGCGAGGCAACCGGCGAAGTGTCAGCCTCCCCAGAAGGGTCAGCCTAAGTCTCAGTCGCCTGCTGTCCCTAAGACCACTCAGCCTTTTTGACTGTCTCGTCGAGGGCAGAACCAACCTCGTTCTGCCTCCCCCTGTTTTTCCCATCGGAGGGCGCCTCCATCATTTTTATCATCGCTGGGAGGCTATTACAACCGACCTCTGGGTCCTTACTATCGTCAAAGAAGGGTACTCTCTTCATTTCCATCGGGTCCCTCCGGACCACCCTCCAAGAGAGTATCCTTCCAACTTGACTCAGACTGCCCTTCTTCTTCAGGAAGCTCAGGCTTTGATCCGGCTTCGCGCCGTGGAGCCGGTTCCGATGGACCAACTGAACCAGGGGTTTTACTCCCGGTACTTCCTTGTTCCGAAGAAGACGGGCGACCTGCGACCCATTTTGGACCTCAGGGTCCTCAACAAATTCCTAGTCAAAGAGAGGTTTCGCATGCTGACACTTGCTTCTCTCTACCCCCTCCTCGAGCAGAACGACTGGTTATGCTCTCTGGATCTCAAGGAGGCCTACACTCATATTCCCATTCATCCGGCCTCTCGCAAGTTCCTCAGATTTCGGGTGGGACATCTCCATCTGCAGTATCGAGTGCTTCCATTCGGCTTGTCTTCGTCCCCCAGAGTCTTCACCAAATGTCTGGTGGTGGTGGCCGCGGCCCTCCGGAACCAAGGTCTTCAGGTCTTCCCCTACCTCGACGACTGGCTGATCAAGGCTCCCTCGGCCTCGGGGGTCCTCTCAGCGACCCTGTCAACGATTCTGTTCCTGCAGAGTTTGGGATTCGAGATCAACTTTCCCAAGTCTCATCTACAGCCAACCCAGTCTCTTCCCTTCATCGGGGCTGTCCTGGATACTGTACGTCTCAGAGCATTCCTTCCTTTTCAGCGCATGGATGCTCTTCTTCATCTCTGCCAGTCTGTGTCTTCTCGCCAGACCATCTCAGCGAGACACATGATGGTCCTCCTGGGCCACATGGCCTCTACGGTTCATGTGACGCCGTTTGCCAGACTCCACCTCAGAATCCCTCAGTGGACCCTGGCATCTCAGTGGACTCAGGTGTCGGATCCGTTGACTCGACACATCACAGTCACTCCTGCTCTTCGGCAGTCTCTGCTCTGGTGGATGACCTCTTCGAATCTATCCAGAGGTTTGCTGTTTCACACTCCTCCTCATCAGAAGGTTCTCACTACCGATTCCTCGACCTATGCCTGGGGAGCGCATCTGGATGGGCTTCGCACTCAGGGATTCTGGACCTGTGCGGACTGACTCCATCAAATCAATCTTCTGGAGCTCAGAGCCATCTTCAATGCTCTTCAAGCTTTTCAACATCTGCTTCACGACATGGTGGTCCTCATTCGCACCGACAATCAGGTCGCCATGTATTATGTCAACAAGCAGGGGGGCATGGGTTCGGCCTCCCTCTGCCAGGAAGCTCTCAGAGTCTGGGATTGGGCGGTTCGCCACAACACCTTCCTCAAAGCTGTCTACATTCAGGGGAGGGACAATGTCTTGGCGGACAAACTGAGTCGTCTTCTCCAGCCTCACGAATGGACACTCCACTCCAAGCCCCTTCATCATATCTTTGCTCAGTGGGGAACGCCTCAGTTTTGCTCCAGGATCTACGCTCCTCATCGCCTCGAGGCAGATGCTTTTCTGCTGGATTGGGGGAATCGCTTTCTGTATGCGTTTCCGCCATTCCCTCTCATTCAAAAGACTCTAGTCAAACTGAAGTCCGAACATGCCACCATGATTCTGATAGCTCCTCGGTGGCCCAGGCAACCTTGGTTCTCCCTTCTATTTCAACTCAGCAGCAGGGAACCGTACCTACTTCCAGTGTTTCCTTCACTGCTTACTCAGCATCAGGGGTCTCTGCTTCATCCCAACCTGCAGTCTCTCCACCTGACAGCTTGGTTCCTCTCAACGTAACTCCGCACCAGTTTTCCCAGGCGGTGAGGGATGTCTTGGAGGCTTCCAGGAAGCCTGCTACTCGTCAATGCTACTCCCAAAAATGGATTAGATTTTCTTCATGGTGTATTTCCAATTCTAAGGAGCCTCAGCGAGCCTCCCTATCCTCTGTTTTGGACTATCTTTTACATCTGTCTCAGTCCGGTCTCAAGTCGACATCTATACGAGTCCACCTGAGTGCTATTGCGGCTTTCCATCAGCCTCTACAAGGGAAACCTCTCTCTTCTCATCCTGTGGTTTCCAGATTTATGAAAGGACTTTTTCATGTCAATCCTCCTCTCAAACCGCCTCCAGTGGTTTGGGATCTAAATGTTGTCCTTTCTCAGCTTATGAAACCTCCTTTTGAGCCTCTGAGCAAGGCTCCACTAAAGTTTCTCACTTGGAAAGTGGTTTTTCTGGTGGCCCTCACATCTGCTCGCAGGGTCAGTGAGCTTCAGGCCTTGGTGGCGGACCCACCTTTCACAGTATTCCATCATGACAAGGTGGTCCTCCGCACTCACCCGAAATTCCTGCCTAAAGTGGTCTCTGAATTTCACCTCAACCAATCCATTGTGCTTCCAGTGTTCTTTCCAAAGCCTCATTCTCATCCTGGAGAATCAGCTCTTCACACTCTGGACTGTAAACGTGCTTTGGCTTTCTACTTGGATCGCACCAAACCACACAGAACTGCTCCTCAACTTTTCGTCTCCTTTGATTCAAACAAGTTGGGATGACCTGTATCGAAGCGCACCATCTCCAACTGGATGGCAGCTTGTATCTCTTTCTGCTATGCCCAGGATGGATTACCCCTTCCCTGTAAGGTCACAGCACATAGGGTCAGAGCAATGGCAGCCTCTGTAGCCTTCCTCAGGTCGACACCGATTGAGGAGATTTGTAGGGCTGCCACTTGGTCCTCGGTTCATACGTTCACCTCTCATTATTGTCTGGATACTTTCTCCAGACGGGATGGGCAGTTTGGCCAAACTGTGTTACAAAATTTGTTCTCCTAAGTTGCCAACTCTCCCTCCATCCCATTGAGGTTAGCTTGGAGGTCACCCATTAGTGAGAATACCTGCCTGCTTGTCCTGGGATAAAGCAATGTTACTTACCGTAACAGTTGTTATCCAGGGACAGCAGGCAGCTATTCTCACGTCCCACCCACCTCCCCTGGGTTGGCTTCTCTGCTAGCTACCTGAACTGAGGAGACACGCCCGGAGCATCGGGCGGGAAGGCACTGGCGCATGCGCGGTGCGGGCATCTCGAAACTTCTGAGTTTCTTCAAGCAAGACATGCTTGCAAGATGTCCGTATCGGGGCTCTGTTGGATGACATCACCCACTAGTGAGAATAGCTGCCTGCTGTCCCTGGATAACAACTGTTACGGTAAGTAACATTGCTTTATGGGGAGGCTGGGCTTCATGGTACCTGAAGCAGGCAGCAGATGCAACATCTCCGGTGCCTGCTTAACCCCCCCAGGGCCCAGGCTCAAAGAACGCAACACAGCAGCTCCGGTGGCAGAGCAATGCAGCCAGGGCCGGGCTTCCCACCAGCCACATGCTTTCCATGTAGAGAATGACGTGGAGAAAAATTTGTCCCCTTCCCCGCGAGCTCAGTGCCAGTCCTGCGAGCTCAGTCCCCCTGCCCCATCCCCGCCAGCTCAGTCCCTGTCCCTGCCCCACCCCCTCTCCACTAGTTCGGTCCCCGCCCCATCCCCACAAACCTCAAATAGTTATGATTTTATACTGAACTTAAAGTATAAAGTATTAAAGTATAAAAAGAAACAATATTCTGTACAATTGTTGTTTTATAAACACAAATAATACATAGCAAGGATCAACAAAACCCCTGTCTCACCTCCCCTGCCCTTCACAAATATCCCCTCCACTATCGAGAAAACTGAATAAGCCAAATTATTACAGAATGCTACACAAAGAAAACATGCTAACAGAATACCGCAGTCACACATGACTGGAATAGTGTTAGAGGAGTGCAACTACGGCAACTGCTCCCTGGTCAGAGAGAGCCTTAAGCCGGTTGGAAGCTAAAGAAGCACTGCCTGGGCTTTGCGGTTCCCAGTTATATCTAACACCAGCTCTAGCAGGATACATATTTTGAATCTGATATATTTGAATCACAAAATAGAAAATAATTTTTTTCTACCTTTTGTTGTCTCGTCATTTTATTTTTCAAATCATGTTGATCTCTGTTTTTTTTTGTCTTCTCTTAACTTGCTTACCAAGATCTCCTGACCATTTGACATTTCTTCTTTCTCCATGCTCATCATCCATCTTCTATCTCTGTGTATGTATTGTTCCCCATGTTCAGCATCTCCCTTCTCTATGTCTCCTATACATCCCTCTCCAATATTTCCCCTGTGCCCTTCTCCCTTTTTTCATCATCTCACCATTCTATTACCCCCCTCCCTCTGTGTACAGGGAGTAGGGATAGAGAGAGAGAGAGAGAGATCCAGGGTGCATCTCTCCTACTCCCTCTACTTCCACATCCAACATTTCTCCCTTTCTCACCCTCCGGATCATGTGCAGCATTTTTCACCACTGCCCACCAGCCCCATGCCCAACATTTCTCCTTCTATCCCACCTCTCCAGCACCATGCCACACCTCTCGCTCCATCATTATGTTCAACATTCCTCCCCCTTGCATCCCCTTCAATCTGTCCCTCTGTTCCCTCTCCACCACCATATCCAACATATCTCCCGCTCATCCTTCTCTTCCCCATGTATCTCTATCTCACTCCTCTCTCTCTCTGCCCAACAATTTTCATCTTTCTTCCTTTCCCCATGTGCACCATTTCTTTCCCTCTCACTCACACACTCATGCCCAACAATTCTCCCTTTCTATTCCTTCCCCCCCTTGTGTCCCAAGTTCATGCCCCCTCCCTTCCTTCTGTGTCCTGAGTTTGTGCCCCTTCCAGCCTTTGTCCCAAATTTGTGCCTCTCCCATGGTCCAATGCATCCCCCCCCCCTTTCTCCATTTGTCCCATGTTGATATCCCCTCTTTCCCTTACTTGTTCCTTTCAGGGCTGCACTCGCTCCCTTCAGAGCCGTCCAGCTAGGCTTCTCCTTCCTGTCTTCAGCGACACTTGTTTACAGGGAGGCAGGCACCAGCTTTTGCATGCTGCACTTCAGAGAGATGGCTTCTGGATCAGCCAAGTGCAGCGTGCAAGAGCCACTGTCCGCATCCCTGCAAAGAACAAGTTCAGCTGAAGATGGGAAAGAGCAGTCCACCTGGAAGGACTGTTTAGGTAACTGAGATCCCCGGCTGACCCAGAAGGCCTCGGACATCAGACGGAAGCCTTCCGGGTCAGCTTCGGTAGAGGGGGTCATGCAGCTGGAGGGCAGGAAGGAGGCCTGTTTATAAATGGGATCCCCGGTGACGGTAGCGAACGTCAGTGGCTCGACATTGGGTTCGAGGGTGGGGGACTGTTGGACACGTGATAGGGAGGGAGGGGGGTTGCTGGATGCGCGATCGCAAGGGGTGCTGCTGACCTGGGGGGTTGGGAAGGGAGGCAACTCTCAACAGATCCTTTGCCATAGAGAAAAGGCCATTCACCACTCCATGGGACAGTGAATGACCTTGCTCCGTACCCACAGCAACCAGTTGATTTTTTCCCCCCATTCCTGTGGGTTATCCGTGGCTAGCAGCAGGTAAGAGTCACCGTATCATTCTCTATTTCCATGCATCTGAGCATCTCTAGATATATCCCCTCGATGTCACTTCAGGGAAGTTCTAGGAACCTCGGGTCCTTGCTGATGGTCCCCAGAAGGTTTGGGCACCAAGATGTTTAAAAGATTTAAACCTCATACAATGGCGGTTTGTTTCCTCTCTAGTTTTCCATGTCTGACGGCTATTGTTGAATATACTGTATAAAGGACTCAAAATAGCTCACTGAGGATCCATTATACACTATATCTGAGAAGTCCTATGAGAAGTATATGAGGAAATGATTAATATTGTCTACAATTTATAATTTACACCCTCACATAGTAGCTTACGGTTATCGTGGATTGTCATAATCATTCCAGTAGACAGCTGCTCTATCAGAGGACTTTTCTGTAACATGGGCATGCCTATATCAGTTCTAAATAACAATGTCCTTCAGACATGGATGTCTCTTTCCCTTCCATAATCACCATTGAAAGTCCATATTTTGGCCCCTCCCTAATCACACCCAGATCATGCCCCCTTTCTATATGGGTGTTCTGCAGTGTTAGACATCCTTATCCTGACTTGTAAAATTGGGATATGGACCTCCGTACAATTTGGATATCTAAATGCCAGTTTTGAAATGACCAAAATAGGAAAAGGGCTTCAGAAATAAGCACCTTGGTATTGCTTCTAAATTTCACATTGCTTCTCTTTCTTTTAAAACTAGATATTTATATTCGAGAACAACATCTACTACCAAATGGATGCAGAAAGTCGTGCAATCCGCTTAGTCTCTACTGGAAGGGAAGACATTTTCAATGGACTCAGTGACTGGTTATATGAAGGTAGGATATTTTACAGAGAAAATAGTAGGATTGAGAAATGGAACAGTAGCTTGTCATTTTGTTTGAAAATAAAAAAAAAACTGTTTATCAAAAAATACTTTATAAGGACACCATTTTAATCTATGATCAGATAGATATACCATACTTTTGCGCTTTCAAGCCTGGGGATCACATTATTAAAATGTACACTTCTCCCTCCGTATTCGCTGTGATAGGGGATTAACAGACCTGCAAATAACTTTTTCATATGTTATTTGTTGTTTTCTATTAAAAACCATCGTGAATAGGGTGAAGCCGCAAATAACATAGTGGGAGACCTGGCCTGTTCCAGAAGGAGAGGCAAAACATGGTGAAGAAAGTGCTGGGAATCGGCGATGTTCTCTGTAAATGCTTGGAATCAGCGATTTTCTCTATGCAAGCTGACGTAATTTGGGGGGGAGGAGTCAGCAAGCGAAAAACCACGAATAATCAAAACCGGGATTGCTGAAACCACAAATACGGAGGGAGAAGTGTACTATGGTTTGGCTCTAATTTGTGTTAACAGTCAAAGTTGATGCATATTAGGAGCAAAACCTCTCTGTTATTTTTGTGAAGGCCACCATGCAGTTGAAACAGAGCACAGTTCACTATCAAGTGTTAGCTCCTCAAATGACGAAGCATGCTGTTTGCCTAAGGTTGCCAGATTTTTGGCTTGCAAATCTAGGACACACAAGTGGGGCAAGGATGGGACAGGGACTGCCCTGGCACAACTTTCCAAAATAAAAATTGTAATCTCTTAAAATTGAATATTACGTTACTTTATATTTTAGAGGTACATCTTTAAAGTTCCTTAACACAAAATATTTAAGGTCAGGTACTATAAATTATGCAGGTATGTCTGGAATTGAGGTACCTGACTTAAACCAGCTCTGTTAATTGCTCACACCCAAGTTAGTAGCCTGATGGTAGTGCAGTGGGCTAAAAACCAGGGGAGCCAGGTTTGATTCCTACTGTGGCTCCTATGATTCTAGGCAAAAGCTTAGATTGTATTATGTAAATTGCTTTGGTTGTACTACAGAAAAGCAGTATATCAAATGCATTACCCTTGCCCTTCTATAAGGAAAATAGGTGCCTATGTCTAGTCACTCAGTTATAGAATTGACCCTCCCCCCCTTGAGTTACTGATGAGTTATCTAGCTTAGTTTATTGTCCAGCATGTCTCTCTTTCTCTCTTCTCTTATTCTGTCTGTTCCTTTTGTATTTTTTTATCTAGCTTAGTTTATTGTCCAGCATGTCTCTCTTTCTCTCTTCTCTTATTCTGTCTGTTCCTTTTGTATTTTTTTCTCTGATGTTTTCCTTTTTTATTTATTTCAGCTCTGTCTTCTCTTTCCTTCATCAGTGGATATTTGAATATTTTTCCTTCTCTATATGTTTTAACCCCTTTCTCTTTGTGCTCTCCCTCTTTGCTAACATTTCATACCCTCCTTCCCACTTTTCCTCTCTCTCCTGAGTTCTCTCTTCTCATAACATAATATAAAATCAACTTATAGACTGCATAACCGTAAGGATCTATGCGGTTTACAAAAGATTAACTTTTATTACAAATAGAGCTCTGAAGAAAATTAGTTACCCAAATATCTAGAGAATAGATAGTCATCAAACGCCTTCTGAACTCTTCCTCCAAAATCCGTTTCTCATATGGGTAGTCATCTTTTGTTTTCACGTTTTCCCTCCCAACACACTCTTACTCGTTCATTTCATCTTCCATCTTCATCTTTGCTAACCCTTTCTCCTTCTAGTCCAGCATTTCCACCTCTCTCTCCATTCCCCTCTCCTTCCGATCAAGCCTATCCATCTCTCTCTCTACTCCGCTTCTCACTTGCAGCCCAATATGTCCATCTCTCTCTCCATTCCCCTTCCCTTTCTAGTCTAGCATCTCCCCTGCATTGCAGGTTCCTCTGACCAGTCCAGCATCTTCACCTCTCCCCCCACTGCCAACCAACATTATTCTCGCCTCCCCCTTCCAGTCCCCCATCTCCACTTGTTTTCTGTTTATGAAAGGACTCTTGAATTGGAAACCTCCACTAAAACCGCCTCCAGTTATCTGGGATTTCAGTATGATTCTCACCAGTCTGATGAAGCCGCCATTTGAACCACTGGCATTTGCTCATCTGGATTGGCCACCGTGAGAACGGGCTACTGGGCATGATGGACCATTGGTATGACCCGGTAAGGCTATTCTTTTGTTCTAAGTTTCTGACCTGGAAAGTGGTTTTCTTGATCTCTGTCACTTTTGCTCGTCAAGTGAGTGAACTTCAAGCACTTGTTTGTGATCCACCTTTTACAGTGTTTCATCATGACAAGGGGTTCTCAGAACTCATCCTAAATTCCTTCCCAAGGTAGTCACAGAATTTCATCTGAATCAATCCATTGTGCTTCCCGTCTTCTTTCCAAACCTCATTCTCACCTGGAGAAACTACTCTTCATACTTTGGACTGTAAGCAAGCCTTGGCTTACTCTATACAGAAAACTAAGCCACACAGGTCTTGGCCTCATTTGTTCTTTCCTTTTGACCCTAACAGATTGGGCCTGCCTGTAACCAAGTGAACTATTTCCTCATGGTTAGTGGCCTGCATTTCCTTTTCCTTCTGCAGCTCAAGGGATGTGTTAAAGCACACAAAGTACGAGTTATGGCAGCATCGGTGGTATTATTGTGTTCAACTGAGCAGCTACTTGGTAATCAGTTCACACATTTACACATCTAAGTAGGTGTTATCCAGGGACAGCAGACAGATATTCTCTCCCTTCCTCCTTCCAGTCCAGCATCTCCACCTCTCTCTTTCCTCTGCCCACCAGTATCACTACTATACCTTTCTCTCCTCCCACTTCTAGTCCAGCATTTCTCCTCTTTTCAGTCCAGAATCTTCACCTCTCTCCCTTCCAGCCCAGTATCTCTACATCTTTTTCTATTCCCCTGTCCTCTTCTCCATCCAGCAAGTCTCCTCACTGCTGCCACTAACCAGCCACTAACTCTCTCCCTTCATAGCTCCCTCCTAGTGATGCTCTTTTACCTAGCCAAGCTGTAGCAGCAAGTATAGTGTTAAAATGAAACACTGATGTGCCCTGGAAAGAGTTCCAGTGTCTGTGTCCAGTGGGGCTCTGTGAGCATCCTACCCCCTAACACTCACTTCCTGGTATCTTTGGGGTAGGAAATTAGCAAAACCCTGCTATGGACAGGCATTGGAAGCCAATTTTTTTTTCTTTTAATATGTGACCATAGCAAGTACTTGCAACTTTAAAATTTAGAATAGTTGGATAATACTCCTAAGTCTTAACACCCTGCAACCTCAATTCATGTCCTCTAGTTCTATGGTGTCCCCATTTCTGGAAAATATTTGTTTGTATCTTAATAACTTTCAAGTATTTATACTGTACATCTGCTCCATATCTTCCTTATCCATGCTTTCTTCTAGGGTATATGTTTTCTTCAATTCTTCATTTGTCTTTTGGTGAAAATTCAATACTATAGAAAGGTGGTATATCAAATCCCATCCCCTTTCCTTTTTTCTGCTGACAATGCCTCTCTCTAGGCAATGTAGCATCTATCTGGCTGTGGTCACAGCCTTGTCACAGTGGTTTGCCATCTTGAGAGCTTTAAAAATCCAATGTTCCTTTCCTAGTCTGTGGATGCCAGCCTCTTGCCCTCTAGCAAGTAGAACTCCTTTGGATTTCTAGTCCCCGAGTGCATCACTTTGTATTAAATTTTAACTGCTAAAATTAAACCTTCTAATTTTTGTAGATCACTTTTCATATACTCCACGACCTCTGGGGTATCAACTCTGTCGAAAATCTTCATGTCATGCCCAAAAAGGGCAGATATGATTGAAGTCTACAAAATCCTGAGTGGAATAGAATGGGTACAAGTGGATCGATTTTTCACTCCATCAAAAATTACAAAGACTAGGGACACTCAATGTGAGAGAATAGTTAAGCTCTGGAACGCATTGCCAGAGGATGTGGTAAGAGTGGATAGCATAGCTGGTTTTAAGAAAGGTTTAGACAGGTTCCTGGAGGAAAAGTCCATAGTCTGTAATTTAGAAAGACATGGGGGAAGCCACTGCTTGCCCTGTATTGGTAGCATGGAATATTGCTACACCTTGGGTTTTGGCCAGGTACTAGTGACCTGGATTGGCCACCGTGAGAATGGGCTACTGGGCTTGATGGACCATTGGTCTGACCCAGTAAGGCTATTCTTATGTTCAGAAATGTCATTCACAAATATATTCAATGGATTCAGCCTCAGCACTGATCCTTGAGTCACTCCATTGCTTGCCGTTCTATCTTCTGAGTGAATCCCATTTACCATCACCCCCTGTCATCAAGCAATCAACCAGTTTCTAATCCAGTTTATCACTTTCACTCCTGATTTCAGCTCACTCAGGCTTATTTATGAGCCTTGTATGAGGAGCTGTGTCAAGGGCTTTTCTGAAATCCAAGTGGACTTTGTCTGCTCGGTAGGAGGGAAGGAAAGAAGTGGGAGCTCTTCTGGTGTGGGAGAGAAGATTGGCAAGTAGTTGCCATGGAGGCAATGGAGGAAGGACACCATGGCGGAGGGAAGAAATGGGAAGAATGCTGGTCACCGGGGAAGAGGAAGGGTAAGCCCAAATATAAACCAAAATGCAATCTTTAATTCCATTTCTTGGCCAATAAATCTCAGTTTATTTTTGAGCATATATGGTAAATGCAGGCCCACAAACTTAGGAGGCCAGTGCCTTATCCATTAGATCACTGGCCTTCCTCTCAAAATACCTTGTATTGCTATGGGGAATGCTACTATTTTAGTGCGCTCTTCTCCATGCAAATAGTACATCTATCAAGACTGATTTCTTGTCACTTTTCCCCTCAGAGCTGACAATGGGCCATCTTTTGTGACCCATGTGACTCATTACACCTATGACTAATGTGACCCATTACACCTATGACATTTATTTTTTTCCTCAAAATGGGACATCTATTAATTTTTAGGTAATAACATTGTAGATATCTGTCTTTCTTTCTTTCTCTCTCCCTGCCCCCATCCTTCCCTTTCTTTCTCCCTGCTCCCCTTTTCTTTCTTTTTCTCTCCCTGCCCCCTCCCCTTCCCTTCTCTTTCTTTCTCCCTCTCTCTCTCTCCCTGCCCCACCCCACCGACATCACAGATTTCTCCAAGCCATTGCCGCCGATTTCTTCTGCTTCCCCGACGCCGATGCAGCTGCAGCAACAGGCCAGGTGCATACAGCAACTTTACAAGCGGCGGACCCATAAGCCTTCCCCCCACCCCCACCCCCTGATGTCAATTCTGACGTCGGAGAGGAAGTTCCAGGCCAGCTTGTGGGCCTGCCACTTGTGAAGTCACATCCCGTTGTCCCCAAGCACAGCGCCTTTTTTTTGACATTGTTATAGTGGGTTGCTCTCGGTATCCCAAAGCTGTGCTTGAGGACAACGGTATAGGCTACCTAAAAAAAGAGGATGGTCCCGTTCAAAACGGGACGTATGATCACGTTACCTATGACCCATACCCATGACCCATGGTGCATTTTTCTGGCTTCAGATGCAGTGTCTACAGATAAGGCTACAGTTGATGAATATAGGCCTCTTGCTAACCGGCACTGCATTGTTAACTGCCACAACTAGTTCTAACTGTGACAGCAATGGTGCAAGTTCTCTTCTTGTGTTACTTTTATTTTTTATGATTACTGAATACAATTTCCGTTCATTCATAAATGGCAGAAAGACGTGCGTTGCAATTGTAATGGTCACAGTACTACTACTCGCGAGTCATGTGTTGTGCAAATGCTACTGCAATAACCAAAAATCTAGTACATGTTCTGTCTGCCTGAGCCAATCACTACCATTTGTTCTCCCCCCCCCCTTTTTACAAAACCGCAGCACGGCTTTTAGTGCCAGCCACGGTGAAAACAGCTCCAACACTCATAGAATTCCGATGAGTGTCTGACCTGTTGCCGCCGTGGCTGGTGCTAAAAACCGCGCTATGGTTTTGTAAAAAGGAGGGGTCGATTAGCTTATTTTTGTACCCCTCAAACAGGATTGAAATAGCCTCAACAGTTTCAGGATTCATGCTATTTTGCGTTGTAATGTAATTATGTGTCGAGCACTGAATTGCCTGAAGTGTCTCTCACATTCAGCTGAAGATTCATCTTGTCTGATAACAAATGGAATGTCTTGCAACGGCCATCTCACCACTTCAGCAGGTCAAAGTGAGGTTCAGGTGAGTTTGCTCCTCTCTTGTAATCGCTCATTTCATCATTGACTTTCTGTTCCAGTGGTGCACCCTGGATACTTGGCTCCTGTAACTGGCACTATACGTATACAATAAATACAAGATGCAGAAGCATAAGTACAATATTTTTCAAACACTTAGAAAAAGTCTGTGTGAGGTGCATTTTCTCTGCTATTTTTCTCTAGTCCTTGCAAATCAAAACAAAAGTGACTGAAAATGATTGCGGCACCTTGTCTCTGAACTTCTGCACCGTGCGAATGGATCAACCTTCAGCTTCTTGAATAAAGGTTCCAGGCGTGCGCTCAAGTTGACATCTGTAACATACTGTAGAAGCCATGGTCTCGGGACTCAAGGATCTTCCGTACGAAGAACGGCTTGACAAATTACAGCTATACTCGCTCGAGGAGCGCAGAGAGAGGGGAGACATGATCGAGACGTTCAAGTATCTTACGGGCCGCATCGAGGCGGAGGAAGATATCTTCTTTTTCAAGGGTCCCACGACAACAAGAGGGCATCCATGGAAAATCAGGGGCGGGAAACTACGAGGTGACACCAGGAAATTCTTTTTCACTGAAAGAGTGGTTGATCGCTGGAATAGTCTTCCACTACAGGTGATTGAGGCCAGCAGCGTGCCTGATTTTAAGGCCAAATGGGATCGGCACATGGGATCTATTCACAGGGCAAAGGTAGGGGAGGGACATTAGGGTGGGCAGACTAGATGGGCCGTGGCCCTTATCTGCCGTCTGTTTCTATGTTTCTAAGCTGAGGCTGCCTCAGTCGCATCAGCAGCTGAGTCAGTTGACTCAGTGGTTAGCCTGTGAAGGGAGGACTTCACTTATTCGGAGAATCCTTGGTGACCCTTTAGGTTTTTCACAAACCTAATTCTTCGCAAAGTAGGATCAAGATATGTTGCCACAAAGTGGAAGCATGGTCAAACTGCTCCAGTGGAAATTCTTTTTCCTCAGTCTAATCGCGTCACTGTTGGAATGCTGCGGTTGCCAAGCTGTGTGAAGAGTATAAAAAGCTGGCAATGAATTTTGCAAAAGGGAATGTTGGCATATTCAAGAATATCAAATAGAAACATGATGGCAAATAAAGGCCAAATGGCCCATCCGGTGTCCATGAAGGATGCCACATCCTTTAAAACAGTGGTCTCAAACTCAAACCCTTTGCAGGGCCACATTTTGGATCTGTAGGTACTTGGAGGGCCTCTGAAAAAATAGTTCATGTGTTATTAAAGAATTGACAATTTTGCATGAGGTAAAACTCTTTATAGTTTATAAATCTTTCCTTTTGGCTAAGTCTTAATAATAATATTGTCATTTATAGCTAAAGAAACATATGATCAAGAAACTGTTTTATTTTACTTTCGCGATTATGATAGACATACCGAGGGCCTCAAAATAGTACCTGGCGGGCCGCATGTTTGAGACCACTGTTTTAAAAGGTTGATATCAATTCGGGAAATCAATTATTCTTGTTTTCTGTTCCTCAGCAGCAGAATCAGTGCATCACGACTCTCTAAAAATGATGAAAATATGTCACACAAGCCATGCCATAGCCTTGTTTCTCCCCCCATGTTTAAGGCTTTATGGCAAGTTGGACTGTGTGCCTGATGCCTGGTTTGCATATTTGACCAATTCATGACTTTCTTCCAGACTGTGTCAATGGAAGTATTTAGCCAGTGACATAAGCAAAACTACATGAGTTTTTGCAGCAGTTGTAGCCACAACAGTTGATCCTTTGTCGGTCATGCATGGTGTACCAGTCCAAGTTCTGTGAGAGTAGTGTCAATGAAGTTTTCTATGTTCTTTGCTGTGTGTTTCTTCGGAAAATACTCATATTTATACATTGCATGATGCAGGACCCAGTTATTCGCCTAAAACACAGTGAAATTGCTATAAGAATTCTTGTTGATGCCATCAGTCTTCACATCTGTGCAGAATGACACAGCTTTAAGGACAGAACTAGTTGTAACTTGTTTCTTGATCTCCTCATGGCATGGCTTCCTTTTTTCAAAGACCGCTTCCTTTACTATTGTTAGGCGTTTATACAATATATCAATAACACTTATGTTTCCATAATTGCTGCGAATTAACAGCATTTGCTGGGCAAACAATTTCAAACCCAAACTCTCAACTAGAAACTTGCGCGGGGACAGAAATCAAACCCGTCCCCACCCATCCCCGCTGGAATCGAATCCGTCCCTGTAAGTAATCTCTTCCATTCCCAACCGAACCCATAAACTTCAAAAGTAGTTATTTCATTTAATTATGCTACTGAATTAAATGCTCAGGTAGTGACCCATTTACAAATAAGCAAAGACACTCTATTAATTTGGAAATATTAATTGGGGAGAATACATAATTTGTAAATGGGTCTCTGCCAGAGCCTCTAATGTAAATATAATATATAAATACTCCAGCTGATGAGGACCTTCAAGTTATGTCAGCTGAGGACTTCCTCTGAAGTAGTCATGGGTCATGGCAGAATCAGCGTCCCTGAGTCACAGATGCTGGCACCGCAGGTGCTCAGAGATGCTGCCAGCCACTGCTACACTTGGTGAAAGGGAGCTCTGGCAGATGGTGCTTGGGGATCCCCACCAGCCACAGCAAGGATCAGCAAGTATTTCAACACTGGAGAAATAAAACCAGAAATGCATTTCTTTTTCTGTTGAACACAATACAAAGACATCTGCTATATACATTTCCCAAAGCTAACATATTTCAGTCAATAAATTCCTTTTTTTAAAACCCTTGTTATCTATAGATTTATTTTTCCATCAAGTTGGTTCCAGTTTCTCTGTTTTACACTTTCCTGTCTTCTGCAAATTTTTCTTCAAGTGGTTGCTGCTCATTGGTTCTTCCTATCATGGTCCAGCATTTCTCTCTTCCCTCCCTCCTATTGTACAGCATCCTCCCTCCCTTCTATACTGGATCATTCTCCCTCTGTTTTCTCCTCCCCCCTCCTACACAGCATTCCTCATCCCCTGGACCATGTGCAGCATTTTTCGTCCCTGCCCACCAGCTCCATGTCCAACATTTCTCCTATCACCTCTTTCCAGCACCATGCCACATCTCTGCCTCCATTCCCTCTACCACCATATCAAATATTCCTCCCTCTTGCATCCCTTTCAATCTGTCCCACTGTACCCTCTCTACCATCATATTCAACATTTCTCCCTTTCATCTTCCCCATACACCTCTACCTCACTCTTCTCCCTTCCTATGCCCATCAATTCTTCACAAGTGAAGGGGCGAGTATGGCTGGAGGGCAGGAAAAAGGAGGCACTTTTGGGAGCCCCTTGAGGTGCCTCCTTTCCTGCGGGATTCCTGTGATCTCCATGGGGGATCCCCACAGGATTGCCACGGACCCAAGGGGGGGAACCCCATGGGATCACCACTACCCCGGGGGGAACCCCGCAGGATTTCCTTCGGCCCTGTTCCCGTGCAGCTCTCTACTCTCATCAATAGAGAGCAATAATCCAGCCTCAACAACTAGAAGTAGTTCATCACTCTTCACAGCAGCTCTATCCCCTGATGAAATATTTGTATAGGAACCTTTCTTACATAACTAATCAATCAGCATTTCTCGGCCTAGTCTGGTGACTGCACATGACTTCATATGATCTGTCATATTTTTTGTCCTATACTGTTTAAATCGATCCTTTATCTGACCTTGACTTAAACAGTAGACAACGCAAACAATTCACACAGGCCATCCAGCCAAAAATCTGCTCAACGTTTGAACCAGTCTGAACATTTTCCAACATTCGGCTTTGTCATAAGAACATAAGAATAGCTTTACTGGGTCAGACCAATGGTCCATCAAGCCCAATAGCCCGTTCTCACGGTGGCCAATCCAGGTCACTAGTACCTGGCCAAAACCCAAGATGTAGCAATATTCCATGCTACCGATACAGGGCAAGCAGTGGCTTCCCCATGACTTTCTCAATAACAGACTATGGACTTTTCCTCCAGGAACTTGTCCAAACCTTTCTTAAAACCAGCTACGCTATCCGCTCTTACCACATCCTCTAGTAACGTGTTCCAGAGCTTAACTATTCTCTGAGTGAAAAAAAATTTCCTCCTATTGGTTTTAAAAACATTTCCCTGTAATTTCATCGAGTGTCTAGTCTTTGTAATTTTTGACGAGTGAAAAATCGATCCAGTCTCCACTCAGGATTTTGTAGACTTCAATCATATCTCCCCTCAGCCGTTTTAGTCTTTCCTCATACGAGAGGAGTTCCATCCCCTTTACCATCTTGGTCGCTCTTCTTTGAACCTATCATTTACCTGAGCTCCACGAAGAAAACCATTAGGAGACTTTAAATGATCCAGAACACCGCCGTCTGCCTCATATTCGGCCTGAATAAATGAGAACACGTCACCCCTTTTTACCACAAACTTCATTGGTTACCATTAGAATCCAGAGTCCTATTCAAATTCACCTGCTTCTGTTACAAAACAGTATTTGGCTTATCCCCAAACTACATCAACCCTCACTTCTATCTGAATCGCAATAAAAAGCACTCCCGCAGAATTCATCTGTTCGCCTTCCCCTCCCTAAAACTATGTCACTCCAAAAGATTCCTCGACAAAACCTTCGCCTTCCAGGCTGCCAAACTGAACCCATGGCTAGCCCAAATGGTCCTCGAGGCCCCCACCTACCTCGGATTTAGAAAATTACTTAAAACTCACCTATTCCATGGACACGATCCTTAATGCCCCTCCTCAATGAACCGAAACCTCCCCTTCCCCCTGTACTGTACTATGCCAACCTACTCACCCCAACTTCCTCTTCCCATGACCTACTCGTTCCTTCTCTATCCAGCCTCAACTACTTCGTTGCTTGCAACTTTGTTCAATTGTCATGAACCGCTTGTAACTTTGATAAACAAATGTGAACCGCCTAGAACTCCCTGGGTATGGCGGTATACAAAAATAAAGTTATTATTATTATTATTATTATTCTAGTGCCACTATATCTTTCTTGAGATAAGGAGACCAGAACTGAACGATATACTCCAGATGAGGTCGCACCATGGAGCGATACAGGGACATTTTCTTTCAGAACAGCAGAACCATTTCAAATCTCATTATACAAACTGTCCGATGTCCACAATTGAGATGGTTTACAGTCATTCTTAGATATCTTGACTGCCTTTTCTATACTCTTACGCAAAGGGCCAGACTGTCTAGGCCCATTCAGTTCCAGCTTAGAACGTCAATCGGATTCCTACCTGCACTCTGTCCAGTCTTGCACAACTGCACCCAGCTACCTTCGACCTCAGTCACTAGTGCACAGAACTAGTGTTTTGTTTTTACTGAGGAGTGGGGAGTCTGCGTCAGGTTTGAACTGCACCTGCTCAGTCATCTCATCGCGATTTTTTTTTCTCCCCATGGGCGTGGCTAAGTTGTGCAGGCACTTCCGGCAGCAGTATGAAGATTTGCATAGATTGTCTCCCCACAGCCACAGGCAACTACATTCTGCAGCAGGCAGCAGAGCTCAGACCTCCAGCAGCAGCAGCAGCACTCCACTCCCCCACCACAGCCCAACAGGCTTTGTAGGAGGACCAAACCTTAAGCGCATACTACAGTGATCATTAGGGTCATTAACTTCCATGAAGTAGGTAAATAATAAATTTATCGTGGGTCAGTAGATCATGGACACTGACTTGTGACTAGGGTTACCATATTTAAAAAAATAAAACCAGTTAGATTACATAAAATAGATAGTTCTAAGTCTGATAGATGCTGGCATTGTCATATTGACATAGGGACTCTGGTTCATCTGTTCTATTTTTGTCCATTTATATTAATATTTTGGAAATCCATATGGGGACAAATTAATCTAGTTTTAGATTCAAATATTCCATTAACATATAAGGCTATAATTTGTGGAACAATTTTACATGTTAAACCCACTTTAGATAAGTATAAAAGTCGTCTATTTTTAATTCTTATAGGTATAGCCATTCAATTGATTACAAGTAATTGGAAGAATCATGATAGAACAAATTATACTTTCTGGTGGGTGAATCTGTGTACTATATACAAATATGAACGAATTAATGCAGAGTGTAGGGGACTTAGTGGAATATTCAACAAAATTTGGTGCCCATTGATTACATTTGTACAATATAATACTGAATTTTGTCTTCCTTTTTTCTTAGTTTATTTATCTTTACACATCCAGGGAGGGTGGGGGGTTGGGAGGAAATATTGATAATGATATTTTAGGTAACTTGGTTTCATTTTATATTATTTACTTGGTTCTTATGTTATTACTATATGCAAAATAATGTAATTATTGAATGATAGTTCTGTTATCTATATAGATATTAGTGTTATGACTGAATGCAATAATATACTATTCTTTTATTTATATAACACTGTTCTTGTTTAAAAATCAATAAAGAATTATAAAAAAATAAAACCCCAGGACCCTGCTACATTCTGCCTCAACTCCACCCAGTTCTGCCTCCAATCCTGCCCAGTTCTACCTCTAGCCCCTTCCTGTTCTACCCTCCAGCCCTGCACCCAGAAAGCCTCCTTTCTTTGCGATGAGCTCTGGCCATGTCTGGAGGGCCTGGAGCACGCGCGGATGCATGTGACATCATCCGTGCATGCTCAGAGGCCCTTCAGATGCAACCAGAGCTTGTAGGGGCTTTCCAAAACCCGGACAAATGCCAGGTTTTGGAAGGTCCGTCTGGGAGCCCAGACAGTCCTCTAAAAAGAGGACATGTCTGGGTTTTCCTGGACGTCTTGTGACCCTACCCGTGACCCACATGACCCATTATCAGCTCTGTCTCCTCTCTTCACCCTGAAGTTAGCCCTCTGTTCAAGTGAACCCACAATTCTAGGCTTCCTTCCTCCACTGGGCAGCCAGCTATATACCTCAGCATTACTCAAGGAAATGTTCCTATTCTAACTTCCCCTCCCAACCCATAAAGACAGCATGCTTCTTGTGAGATTATCCTCTTGTCACTTCTTTCTTCCCAGAGAAGTCAGCTTCACGTTTCCCAGGGCTTCCATTTCTGCCAGCAGGTTCTCTCTCTCTCTCTCTCCTTCTCTCTTCTTTCTGCTTGGAGCCTTCCCATAATACATGCTAGCTTTTCTAAGTGTGAAGGGTTGCAGCTCCACCCTCCTTTCCACATCTGGGAAGAGCTACTAATGAATTAACCCTGTTTTCAGCTCCACCTTCTCTCTGCAGCTTGGAATGGGTTGCTAAGGAGATATTCTGTCTTTCTGCCCAGAAAGTGTCTGTGCCTACAACTCCCAGAAGGCTTGGCTTCCTCCCAACAAGCCTAGCTCTTTCTGGGTCTTTCTCCTTTCTGCCTATCATCCAGGTTTTCGCTAACACTGGAAGTAGTTTCTCCAGGAATGTGATAAGTCCAGAAGTGCTTTTGTTCAAGCCTTAAATTCCCGCATAATCATATTCCACAGTACTACTGTCTTTCTTCATATTGGACAAGAAAACAACATTCTACCACTCTTTTTCTGTCTTTCCCTTCTTCTACTGTCTTTTTTTTTTTTTTTTTTTGGCTGTTTTGGAAATTTCATCCTCACTCCTCTTTTCTACTCATTTTCAACCTTCTGTCGTCTCTTCCTCATATTCCAATTTAAGGTTCACCATTCTCTCCTGTTTTCTCTGCTGTTCGTCAAACAGCTCCTGGAGGTAACACCGAGGCAGAGCCAGTAGCAAAACTGTACATGGTAAAACAGGTAGACAGAAAAGTAAAACAATTGTAATTTGTTATGTGGTGGTGATATTTGGAAGACCGGCAATACACACCAGCAGAAATCATTCTCAGTGCATTAATGACCAGCTTCTTTCCAGTACTTATATAGATAGAACAATTACCGAGTGGATCTGGCCATCTCAAATTTTACCCTGGATAATGCTACTCAGATAGAAGTCATTGAAACTGACAATAGAAATTAAATTAGCGAGACTTTCTATACAACTGACCTCATGAAGGAACCTGCCAGCACAGTTCGCCATAACTTCATTAAGTGATTGCAGTTTGATAAGGATCACTGGCTAACAACATAGGATAGTAATATTGACATCTGCTCGAATGGAAACTAATATAATTTAGATTGCCATAAAACTCTATGAATTTCAACAAAAGCGGCACTCGGAACTTGTTGCTTCCACTACTTGCTTATCCCCAATCACCACATGGACACCGCAGCTTTTCATTGAAAGAAGAGTGGATTTATTAATGGCCGCAGCCATAGATAGGTTAACACCAATGCAACAATTAACCATTAATTTAATACTGTTGACTTTGCAAACCATACAACATCATTGTTCACTATTCAAATCCAAGACATCATCCTCAAGCTGGACATCACACCTCCTACTCCTCCACTTGTCCGAGGTTCTGCCTCCGATGCAACATCCCATCTCTTGGTGGAGGTGCCGTTCAAGCTACCCCCCGTGTCGTCCTTTCCCGTGTAAGGAAGGAGGCCCTTACTTGCCAGTTGAGTCAATGTAAATAGGCCACCCCACCGTCCAAGCAGGGAGACACGCATCTTTCTTGTTCTCGTCAGCTGCTTTACTTAGTACTATGCGCTGCCCCTTTATACTCTCACCCTATGTGCTGGTGTGTGATGCCCCGCCACAAACCATGCATAGTGAGACATCTTAAAATGAGAGAGGGAATCAGCGATGTTGTTCAGGGCCCCGGAGATATGTTTGGCTCTGACAGTGATGTTATGCAACAGACAAAGCAATACAATCTCCAGGAGGTTGATAGTGGGGAGGGAGTTGGCTGACAATCTATTTATTGCAGGTACTACTGCCGCATTTTCCGACCTAAACAAGATGGACTTGATCGCCAACTCCCCCCAAATGTGCAGGGCCGTCATGATGGGGAACAACTCCAGGAATATGATGTCTCTCAACACCCCCTCCTGCCCCCACGTGCTGGATCATTGCACCATGCACCATGCCCCCGGAAATATATCCCCATGCCTTTACTTGCCACAGCATCCGTGTAAAGCTGCAGCATTTCCACCAATTCACAGGGGCCCTCCCAGAACGCCAATCTATTAAAGGATTGAATAAAGGACTCCCAAACCTTCAAGTCCTCCCACATCACCTTGGTCACCCTAATGTGATAATGCTGTTTCAACACTCCAGCTGTAGCCCTTGCCATCCTTCGGGAGGATACTCTACCCATAGGGATAAAACCTAGAGGCAAAAGCCTGTAATTGCTTCAGCTTTGCTTTTTTCTTGGTGCACATCTCTCCCACTGCCCCTTTTAGCTTATCAACCTTTTCCCAGGGGAGCCTAGACATCTGTCTGTCCACATCGATCTCTATGCCCAAGAATGTAATCAGCTTTATAGGGCCAACTGTTTTGTCATGGGCAAGGGGAATCCCAAACTGCTCGGCCACTCTTGTAAATTTAGCAAGCAAGTCCCCGCATTAGCGGTGATCCCTCCCGATAAACAGAAAGTCGTCCAAATAATGCAGTGCTTCCCCCAAAGTGCTGACCCGGTTAACCACCCAATTAATGAATGTACTGAACTGTTCAAAGTAGGCGCATGAAATTGAGCAGCACATGGGGATACACTTGTCAAAACAGAAGCGGCTCTCCCAACTAAAACCCAAGAGCGGAAAGGATTAAGGATGTACCAGCAAAAGACATAGTAACATAGTAGGTGATGGCAGATAAAGACCTGAATGGTCCATCTAGTCTGCCAAACCTGCTTCAGTCTAAAAATTTGTTGTTGTTTTTTCTTCATTTTTCATTTATTCAATTTTCTATGCCATTCTCTCAAGGGAGCTCAGAACGGATTACATGAATTTATTCTCAAGCATTTCCCCTGTCTGTCCCGGTGGGCTCACAATCTATCTAAGGTACCTGGGGCAATGGGGAGATTAATTGACTTGCCCAGGGTCACAAGGAGCAGCGTGGGTTTGAATTTGCATCCTCAGGGTGCTGAGGCTGTAGCTTTATCCAATGCGCCACACTTCTCCTTAGCTATTTTTGGGCAAGAATCCAAAGCTCTGTCCAGTGCTGTTCTTAGGTTTCAACTACTGAAGTCTCCGTCAAAGCTCACTCCAGTCCATCTACACCCTCCCAGCTTGAAGCCCTCCCCAGCCCATCTTCCCCCAAACAGCCATATACAGAGACAGACCGTGCAAGTCTGCCTAGTACTGGCCTTAGTTCTTCAATATTTACTATTATTTTCTGATTCTAGATCCTGTATTCATCCCACACTTTTTAGAACTCTGTCACTGTTTTCCTCTCTACCACCTCTCTCGGAAGCACATTCCAGGCATCCGCCACCCTCCACCCTCTCCGTAAAGAAGAATTTCCTTACATTGCTCTTGAGTCTCCCACCCCTCAACCTCAAATTATGTCCTCTGATTTTACCATTTTCCTTTCTCTGAAAAAATTTTTGTTCTACATTAATACCTTTCAAGTATTTGAACATCTGAATCATATCTTCCCTGTCCCTCCTTTCCTGTCCTCCTTTCCAAAATGTGCATTCAATATCAGCCTTTGCCAGACAAGCTTGCCTACCGAATTGCTGAATGACTTGTATAGCCTGGTCAATAGACGTGTACTGTACAGAACATAAGTGGGGGTCGATGAAATCATTCACTGCTTCCCCTGCTGGGTATGATAAATTATGAATTAACCTGAACTTGCCCTGAATTATGAATTAACCTGAACCTGGTTCTTTCTTAGGGACAACCCCTATTGGTGAAATGATCAAGTTAGCAGAAGAAGGTTGGTCGATGCGACCAGCGATCCTACCCTTGTCAACCTCCCTCTGCAACTTCTCCCTCACCACCGCCCCATGTTGATGACTGGTCAATGAATTATTTGAGTATCTGACTCCCCCCTCTAATGAGCCTGTGTATGGAATCCTAAAACATTCCCTTCTTTGAATCCCTGCGGCATTGTCCTTCCTGGGATACAGCTCCAACCAATACTGCAAGGCTTCAAGCTTGATGAGGATTAGCATCAGCTCCCTCAATGGGGCGGGCTGACTGCAGTAGCTGTGGTCGTCTCTCCCTACCCACTCGGCATTGGGATGCCGAGTGAGGCCCCTCACAGAGGTTACATGCATGCTGGAATCAGCAGTTGTTCCATGTGCATAAGCCATTATTAAACTGCCTACAGGTCTTTTTTAGACTTGAGTATCCTGCTTGCTTGCCACTACTCCCATATCCATATGGATGCCCCCCCTTGTGGAGAGAACAGGGGCACCTACCTGCCTGTCACCCTGCCCCTGAAACATCTCGTCGAGCCATAGGTCAATCACTCTGTGTTTCCACGTGATTGACCTATTCTCCGCCATGCTTTTTCTAAATTTAATGTCGTACTTTAGCCAGGCCCACCCACCATAGCACTTGTGTGCCCTGATTATGGTGTCTGAATACCTAATCAAGTACTGTAAGGGCTCTTGTCAGGTTCTCTTTCTACCACTACGCTCATAAATATATGGAAAGCCGAGATCGGTGTTAGTCTTCATCGATTTCTTGAATAGCAAGGTTACTGATAGACTACTGATAGTTACTGATAGACTTGTAGATCTTTGGCCTTCTCTCCCTGTCTACTGGATGAAAATTCTATAATTCTCAATATACTGCTCTTCTTCAGGATCCCTTTGCAGCAAGGAAAATATATTGATATAATCCTTTTTCCATATCTTCTCTTTTACACATCTAGGAACACATCTAGGTGGACACCCCACAAGTTACATCCTCCCTGTGCCCCCCACTCTTGTAGCCGGGATAAGCCCATTTTCATCCGAGGCCCGAATAGTGGTTGCCCCTTCCCTACCCCTCTTGAAGGAAGACAGTGCCTCCCTAATCATGTGAATCAGGGTAGCCCCACTGTCTGTGTCCCGGCCCCCCGTGCAAGGGGTTGTGTCCGCAACATGCTCCTCTGGGGCCTTACCCAGTGGTTGACATGCTATTAATCTATTCGCTAAGAAAACACGACCACATCACCGAAGCATACCTTGACTCACACTGGCTCCCAATTCAAGCAAGAATACTATTTAAATTCTACTGTCTAGTATTTAAATCCATAAATGGTGACAGCCCCGCCTACTTGAACAACCGCCTAATCCAAACTACCAAAACCAGACACAGAAGAACCCAGACACCATTCACATACCCTTCAATCAGAGACATCAAACTGTACGATGGCCTTCTAGCCACACAGGCAGCAAATCTTGACCACCAAAAACCTTGCTATTCAAGAAATCGATGAAGACTAACACCGAATGAAACATTTCAATCCACAGAAGCATCCCGCTCTACTCTGTAACACCGCTGGACATGTCCAGAAATCTTCTTCTGTAATCCGCCTTGAACCGCAAGGTAATGGCGGAATAAAAATCACTAATGTAATGTAATGTAATTGCCCCTTCAAGAGCTGCAATGCTGCCACCACACTCAAAGGGGCCTGAGCTGGAGCTCGCCTACCCAGCGTGCCTCACCAAGCCTGCCTCCCCCTCCCCCC
Organism: Geotrypetes seraphini; assembly: GCF_902459505.1. Lineage (NCBI taxonomy): Eukaryota > Metazoa > Chordata > Amphibia > Gymnophiona > Dermophiidae > Geotrypetes > Geotrypetes seraphini. Next base: position 469,278,551 of record NC_047085.1, on the reverse strand, counting down.
CGGATCCTCCCTTTGTGTCTGCCTCCCTACCCTTTCCCCCCTTCCTCCCCCCCCCAGCTGGCACATCCTCGGCTGTTTTGTTGACACTACCAGATCCATCCAAAAACTTAAACTATTTTTCCCCTTGCTAAAAGGCGTTACCTATGCTGGAAAATTAGGGAGTTCTCTTTTCTTCAAAATCACTGAGCTTTGGAATAACCTTCCTACCCAGCATTGGAATCTGGGCTCCTTCCAATTATTTCAAAAGCATCTGAAAACTTGGCTATTCTCAAAAATGTAAATCTCGCTACCCTCTTTATAATCACTAACTCTTATGATGTTTTTCCTTCCTTATATTAAAGTTCCTGTAAACTGTGCCGAGCTCCATCTTTATGGAGAGGATGCAGTAAATAAACTTAAGGTTTAGTTTAGTTTGATACAATGATGTCATGCGCACATGACGTCACCACATTGCGTCCGCGCATGCCCCTTCCCGACGTGATTTTGAAAAGTTGTCCGGATCCCCGGACATGTCCTCGAAAAGGAGAACATGTCCGGGGAAATCAGTACGTCTGGCAACCCTAAATATAACTGACAACAGGTTTGCTTTACTGTCACACTGACCCTGAACACCAACCACCATGCAGGCGCAAAATATATTGGGTTCAGTGGGTTCTTGAAAAGTAGTGGGGGTTTGCGATTAGGATGATACTGAGCTTATTATTATCACACATATGTACACTAATTTTTAGTTGTCAGCTATATAACATAGTAACATAGTACATGACGGCAGATAAAGACCCAAATGGTCCATCCAGTCTGCCCAACCTGATTCAATTTAAATTTTTTAATTTTTTCTTCTTAGCAAGAATCCAAAGCTTTACCCGGTACTGTGCTTGGGTTCCAACTGCCGAAATCTCTGTTAAGACTTACTCCAGCCCATCCTCCACCAAACAGCCATATACAGACACAGACCATAAAATCATTAGTGATTAGACCAGCATTCAGTACACATGCTAATTGATAGCAGCACTCTGATATATTTTGATCAAAATGAATTTATAATTGGATACTCCTTCCATATGACTCTCATATTATGAGGGTAAACATTACGAAGGCATTTTCACACTTTCGTATATCGGTATGTACAGGTAAAATGCCTCTTGTAGAATTTCTCCAAGTATGCAACTAGTATAGGAGTGTCCTGGGACAGAGTTTGGGCAGACCACGAGCAGAGTTATGACTTACTGTATGAGTGCACAAATGTTTACTCCTGCTTGAGCATATGTGAATGTCCGCAGCTTCATTTTATGCATGATTTCTCTAGGATTTGTGCTATTTTATAAGGAAGCCTTGGCACCTGTATATTTTTATAAAATAGGCTGCAAATGGGCACCGTCTGACCCTCTCGGTATAGGTGTCCAGTTATAAAATGACCCTCTATTGAGGTAAGTCCATAACCTAGGTGCACACATATATACACGTGCTACATTTGTATTTATGTGCAAATGTGCACAAATATTCTGGGAAGTGCTGGCAGGGTGCCTAAGTGCTCTGCTGCTGATATTCACTTACCGTATTTTTCGCTACATAAGATGCACTTTTTCCCCCCCAAAAAAGTGAGTGGAAATAAGGGTGCGTCTTATGGAGCGAATACCCAACCCAAGCACCTGCCCCCCCAGATTACCTTATTTAGTTCCTCTGGTGGTCCTGCCCTTCCCCCAAAAAAGTGAGTGGAAATAAGGGTGCGTCTTATGGAGCGAATACCCAACCCAAACACCTCCCCCCCCTGAATTACCTTATTTAGTTCCTCTGGCGGTCCTTCCCTTCCCACTGGCTGACTCCCGAACAGCTCCCGTCCCCCTCCGACACAACCTCTCTTGATGAGTCCCGCCTTGCCAGAAACAGGAAATTGTGTCAGAAGGTAGGATGCTGGAGAATGGAAAAAAAAGTTGCATCAAAGGAGGGCAGCACGCCAGAGAAAGAAAGGCGCTGGGCTTGTGGTGCGCAATCTTAAAGACACGTTGGAGACAAGAGAGCTGCATGAGAAGTGGCTCTGTGGGATTCACTTGGGAGAGCAGGAGCCTCTCTGCGATCAGATCAACTATGTATCCAGGGTCCGCCAAAACGTCTAAGTACCGCCTTCTTTCATAAATTCAAAGCAGCCGCTCTTACTTTCTGCACCGGTGAATGCAACTATGTTTTCACAGCATTGGAGGTCACCTGATCTATTGGCTCATACGTATGGCGACCTTCACTTGCAACTCATCGGTGCACGAGGAGGTCACCGCATCCTCGTGCCAGTAGGTGAGGCCAGAGAATGGCCTCTGTTGTCTGACTGAAGCCAGGACTCTGAGGATTTGTTGCATAGTGCTAGTTAACCGTGGTTTATCACCAAGAATGCACCGGGAGTTAAAAGATCAGCACCGATGCTGATGCATGACTTTTTTTTTTTTTTTCTCATTCACACTGGTTCTTCAAATAATTTTTTGCATGCATAGGCTTGGAGGCCAAGTTAAGGGTAGACTGGGGCTGAACAAGCTGCAGCAGCGTCAGAGTGGTGCAAAAGGCGTGAGAACTAACGGCAGCCATTCATGCAGCGGCGCAGGACAAGGCAGGCACGTGAAAAGCTTGTGTCTGCATTTTGCGCCGCTCTGACGCTGCTGCAGCTTGTTCGGGAGTCAGCCGGAGGAGCTAAAATAAGGTACTGGGGGTATGGGGAGGGCCCTGCCTGCCTGCTTGCCTGTCACTAGGCCTGCCTGCCTGCCTCGGCTTGCCCTGTCCCGGCCTACCATTAGACCACCAGAGGGGAGACAGGGTACAGAGCCTGGCAGGGAGGGGGGATAGGGTGCAGAGCCTGGGAAGGAGTGTGGGGTTGGGTGCAAAGCCTGGCAAGGAGTGTGGGGTTGGGTGCAAAGCCTGGCAGGGAGAATTTGGTTCAGAATGTTTTTTTCTTGTTTTCCTCCTCTAAATCTAGGGTGTGTCTTATGGAGCGAAAAATACGGTAACTTAAAGGGCATGTGTTTGCCAAAAGAAATGAACACAGGGATGCAGTGTAAGCAGGACATAGGCATGACTCCCACATATGCACATTACTTGCGTTGTAAGGGGCATTCTACATATTCTGTTGAAATTTAGGTGCTGGAAAAAAAGATAGACTTGATCCAGGTCGAGTGCTGTTTAAAGAATTGCATTTAGACTTAATTCTCACATGCACAGTTGGGTGCCAGAATTTGCTCCAACTGAAACCGACTGTAAATGCCAGCGTCCAACTCATAGCATACCAATTCAAAGTAATAAACGGAACTGCGCCTACCTACCTAAACAATCGTCTAAATCGAAACCTTTCACCCAGAATTAGGAGAACCCAGACACCCTAACCATTCTCCTACCCACCACTCAAAGGTACCCAATGCAAAAAACTATACGACAGCCTCTTAGCTACTAAAGCAGTGAAACTTGACCCGTCCATATCCAACCTATTGACTACAACAACAGACTTTAAAGCATTCCGAAAAGAAATAAAAGCACTACTATTCAAAGAACATATTCGGTTAACCTAACCTAACATGAATCCCATCATGCTGGAATCTTCTTCTCTATGTCACAAAATAACCTGTAATATGTAACTTGTAACCAACTACCTCTGATGTAATGTAATTTCATGAAAATGTCCAGCCATCTTCCAATGTGTCTTCCTGGAAATGTCCAGCTATCTCCCAATGTAATGTAACTTCCTGGAAATGCCCAATTATCTTCCAATGTAATCCGCTTAGAACCGCAAGGTACAAGCAGAATAGAAATCCGTAATGTAATGTAATGTAATAGCATTTTGGTGCAGAAATGGGGCTATTCTATAACCTCGCATGCAACTTTTCAGAACACCCCTGCCTCTCCCCAGGCCACGTCCCCTTTTGGGTTGTACACTAGGACATTTAGGTACACAGGATTATAGAATAGGGTGTGGTTAATGACTCATTAGCTAATTAAGATTCTTGTACATCTTTGCTCCATGCACAAATTTTGCATAAGTTAAGTGTATACCTGCTATTTTTAGATGTTTGCACTTATACCAACTTTATGCCTGACGTACAAGTGAATGCCTACATGTTAGGCAGCCTATTACCCAGTTATTACACCAGTGTTCTATAAAAGAAAATAGGCCAGTGGCATACCTAGTTTGGCAGCCACCTGGAACCGAATACCACCCTTCCCCATGCAGTGGGGGGAGGGGTGCATTCTCCATACGCACAGCCATCGGTTTTGCCAGTTCCCTGCCCTGAAAAAGGAAATTGATGCCAGAATGAGGAGCAGGTGGAGCCAGCAGCAGCATATATGCAGCCAAGTGACTGCTCCACGCACCCCCCACTGCCAGCTCCTGGGGCGGACCATGCCAACCACCCCACCCTTAGTAGACTACCAAAGTAGCCACCTTCCGGAGGCTGTTATAGGGAAAAGCACCTTTCAGGGATTCAAGACAAGGTTGGATAAGCTCCTACTGGAACAGAACATACACAAGTAAGGCTAGACTTAAATAGGGCACTGGTCTTTGACCTAAGGGCCGCCATGTGAGCGGACTGCTGGGCACGATGGACCACTGGTCTGACCCAGCAGTGGCAATTCTTATGTTCTTACTTTTCCTTATAGAATAGAATCCTACCACGTGCCCTCCAGGTATGTAATTGGAGGCACCCAGTTATGGAATTGCACCCTATCTGTTTACACTGGAGTAGTACCCAGGAGCTGTATTTTACCCAGTATATATAAAAACTTCCCCCAAGCTACATCTCAAGCGTTGTCAGACATAATGAATCCTATAATGTGCTTTCATAATTTTACCTTTGGCTTTGTATTTGGATGAGAACAGGTTATGGGTTCTGTTTTTGACAGCCTCTGTTAGTACCTTTAAAGGTTGGCTTATTAAAATCAAAATCACTGCATACCGTTTAGATTGTGTGACATTGTAATGTGAATATAGGTTCAGGCTCTTAGAAGAATACAAAGGAAGCAATCACAGGAAGATATATTTAATCAGAAACTTGAATGGCTTTCTGCCTTTATAGCAGTTATGCTGCCCTCTGGTGGTAGGATCCTTTCATTTCTGCGGCAGACTTTTACTGTAATTTCTCCTGTTAAAGGAATAAGTACACGGAGAACAGCAAGGCACTAAGAGGGTAATTCTATAAGGAGCCACTTAGACTTACGCACTTTGCAGGTGGGCACTCATATAAGAAGGGCCTGGATAGTGAGAGGGTGGGCACGTTTTTATGTTTGTAACTTACAGAATATTATAAATCATGCAAGCATCTCCTTAATCTAGCCAGGAGCATTTACTCCAACTCTATGGCTGCCATAAGAGTTTGCACCTCAACACATGTATGAGTATAGATTCAGTTCCTTTAGTATTCTCTAAAGCAAAGTGGGGGCCTATTTTCCTTTAGAGAATAGGTTCCAAATAGGTGCCCTCTAGGAACCTAAATATAGGCACCCCTTTATAGACTCGCCCTTTATTTTGTCAAACAGCAACATTTCAACTATCGAACTGTATGAATAAAGCTTGAGGTGATAGTGTAGTAGCAATACAAAAAAAGTTTTTCTTATCCACAAAGGATCTCAACTTATACTTCCTTTAAAAGTTTAAGAAGCCACTAAAAATTACTTCAGATATGTTGCTTTAAATCTTTTGCAAAAATTATTGTGCCCAGAAATATATGGCCTGATTTTTTTTTTTTTTTTTTAAAGTAGTTATCGGTACAGAGGCAGCTGCTATATGAAAAAGTGCCCTATCTGTGCTAGTGAAAGTCTTACAGGTGAACATGACAATATCCAGATTGTAATTAATAAATAAATATGTCTATATATATACAGTATATCTAAAAGACACAAAACAGAAAGCAGCTATGCCAATAAACACAAGCAAAATTGCCAAAAATTGTTGTGCACATAAAATAAACAATGATAGTCATAATAATAATAAATATTTGTGTAGTGCATGCCCTCAGTGTGTAGAAGTAAGCGAATGGAAAGAACAACCAAATGCCCCTCACAGGCTTAAACAAAGTTGCGTGAGCAAATCACAAAGCCCACCACAACCGCACACCATCATAGGGTACGCATGTGTGCTATATGAAGAGCAATTTAAAGTGTACAATACACATGTTTTAGACAAAATAATGGTGGCACAATTAAAGGCAAAATTCGCAATGACACAGTGCAGTGTCGGAGAACCATCCCAGCCCCTCGGAAAAAAATGAAGGCAAAGAACAAGGTACGATACTTAGTTTTTTCCCAGCGAGTAGCAGATCGAGCACAGAGGTGAAAGAAGTTCCAGGAATCAACAGTAAACTTCATGAAGAAACATCCCACGGAGTGGACTGACAATCCAGTTTCAAGGAACTTTGGAATTGGGTATTCAAACAGACTGTTGTTAATGACGCAGCAGAATGAGGGATAGGCCTCATTGATAAATGCAATGATATTTTGACAAAAGATGAAAAACAGAAGCAATTTGTTCTTTGGCTAGTGGCCAGCCACCAAACAAAGTTTCCTTCTGCATCAAAGACGGCTCTTATGTCATAGACTGTTGGTTATTTGTTGAGTACACAAGAATTACAATATACTGTTAAGCTTAGCAGTACAGTAGTTTAAAAAAAAAAAAAAAAACTCCAATGTGGGGCAACCCCTAAATTTTGTTTTAAGTAAAATGTGTGTTTTTCATATAAAGGAATAAAATTAGCCTTGTCGACAAACATCCTGGAATGCACTGGGAGGGATCTAAAGTCCTGGAGAGGGGCCTTAGGTGTATGAGCCAATCGGGGCCTAAGGCTCTGATTGGCTTATGCATGGATGCCCTCCAGAGGCAGACTCAAGCTCAACTTGGCCTTGGTATAAGACGAAGACCCTCACATGATCCTTTCTGAGGTGAATTATGTAACAGATGGTCTGTATGACATCATAAGAGTCATGAGCAAAGTGTCAGTAATTCTATCTCTGCTCGACGGATGCTTTGGATCAGTCAATGGGCAGGAGACTCTGTTTCTAAGGCCACCCTCAGTAGGTTTCCCTTCAAGGGACAAATGCTATTTGGAAAGGGGCTGTGTAACCTGATAGTCGGTGTTATGGACCATTGCTCTAAGGCCTTGCTGGACAGCAGACCCCAGGGAGCTTGGGATGTGGGAATTTTCAAGGCTCTCAAAAATTCCATTCGTACGCGGGAGGCCAAGTGATGCAGAAGTCCTTTCAAGGGTCATGACAGAGGTTCAGTGGGGGCAGAAATCAGCAAGTCCCTAGCACTCACTCCTCTCCAGCCTCCAAGAAAGCACAATGATGCCAGGTCAATGGCTGCACCCCTCCAATAGGGAGCAGGCTATCGGCTTTCTGGACGATCTGGCACAGAGAGAGAAGATCATTGGGTCCTGGAGGTGTTTGAGAAGATTACAAGATCGAATTCTGTGCCCCCCTTCTGGACGTACTTGTAGATTCCCCAGCTGGCCGGCCGGCCGGCCATAGAGAGCTCTCAAATTCCAGGCAATGGTGCAAAGGCTCCTGGATTTTCACACCATAGAGTCGGTTCTGGATGAAGACTCATGCCCCGGCAGATACTCCATATACTTCATAGTGCCAAAAAAAAAGGCTCAGATAACTGGAGGCCAATTCTGGAAATGAAAGCACCGTGTTTCCACATGGAGACCATTCTTTCGGTCATTGCGGCTGTGGCACCTGTGAAATTTCATGCCACCCTTGATTTGACAGAGGCCTCGCCCCACATTCCCATTTTTCTGGCTCACAGGGAGAGAGAGACAGAGGCAATACTACCTAGGCGAAGACAGGAGGGAAGCTTTGGAGAGAAAGAGCACATGTCTTGGCATTCCAAATGTTATGAAATATAAAATGCGGCCTCTGTTAAAAAAATAAAAGGATTGGACAAGCCTGGCTTAGATCATGTACTTCCCAGTTTACATTATATTCTTAGAATACCTGGTATAGCCTTTGTTCTACAGCTGTGCTTATAACTATAACCAATATGTCACTTAATCTCACCAGATGCTACTTAGTACATATGTTTTATTGTCATGTCTATATTGTAATTTATATAAACTGTCATCTCTACTCTGTCTGGATTATTATGGATGTACTTTGTAACCCGTTCTGGGCTCCTTTGAGAGGATGGGCTAAAAAATCGAATAAATAAATAAATATATTTGCAATATATTTATGGCACAATGAAAATATCTGCATTCATCAAATAGTTTTTTTGACCTTACAAGCATTTCTTTTTTTTTTGTTCAAAATATTTTTTATTGATTTCATAGATATAAAGTAGAAAATAGACAACAAAAGGCTTCCAAGAAAGCCCAAGAAGAAAAATCAAGTGACAGCTCCTTTCAGTACATCATATCACAATAAGATATATGATCGATATTAAAAAAAAATAGAAGCAACAAATAATAATGATAAAACCAATACTAATACAGTCTTCTGATCATAGTACATTGCAAGATAGATAAGTAGGATGGCAGGACCATGAATTATGTATAGTATCATAATGTAGTCGAGTATGTAAAGCCATAGAGAATACAAAAGCTTAGTAGAATCTGGTATTATAAATGAAGAGAGGGTCACATTGATTCCTGAGATACATCAGATAAGGAACACCAATGAAAAGTGTGATTAAGTAATACAAATAGATGAGTGATGTTATATCAATGAATGATCTCATAAGTATTATTTCAAAGGTCTTGAGTAGAATGGTCTATTAGTATCGACCATGTTTTATCATAAGTGGATAGTGACTTAGAGCGTTCTGCCATATGTCTCTCATATTTAGCATGGAGGCATACTGAAATCCACCAATGAGTGAGGCTGAGGATGTTTTACTTCTGGGATCCTCGGCACTGTCCTCACCATTATCATTGTATCATGATCGTCTTTTGACCCTTTTGTTATTTATAGCTCTCCAATTAATTTTACAAAATTGGAAAGACTTCTCTAACATTTCTTTAAAAAAATAAGATCTAATACACTGACCCCTCCCCCTTTTATCAAGCCATGCTATCGAGCAGTTTGAGTTAAATGCCAAACGCCCATAGGAATAGAATGGGCAGCTCAGCATTTAGCTTGTACTGCTTTGCAGCACAGCTTGATAAAAGTGTGTGTGGAAGGGGGGGGAGTGTTAGAAGTCACATGTGTGCTTACACTTGCACAAAATGGATTTCAGTCACTATTTTAGAGTAGGTAAACAAAAATATTTTTGTTTGAGAATATGGCTCAATCTGGAAAAGATATATAACGCATCAAATTAGAGAGTCAAAATTGCAAAGGTTTTATAAAAAGTTAATATGCAGCATGTAAGGCATTGCAGTTTGGAAGAAAAGGAGAACTTACCTCATGGCATGCCGTCTTTTTTTCCAAACTGTGTGAGACACTTTGCACAGCGGCTATTATGATTATAATATAACCAACTTCATATTCAAGGGAAGAGAATTATAGTGCAGACGAGGAGTTTGTATGCAGTGCAGCTGGTGCGCGGGTGTAGTGTTATGGTTGAAATATGAGAATACTATCCATTAACAAGATTACCTAGAATGAGTTTACCCTGTAATAAAATTGAAATTGCACTTCACGCTGATAGAAAATTGCAGAAAAAGTGAGCGTGCATGGGGTAGAATAAATTTCTCGTCTGTCTTCTTACATGACAGCGATGAGTATGTTCAATATGTCTAAATCCGAACACACACAAAAATCCAGTACCAAACATGGCCATTTTCAAAACTGAAAAACATCTACCGGTATCTTTTTTTTTTTTTTCGAAAACGGATGTGTTTGTGCTCAGTGCGTCTTATCTTTTTGAACCATTTTTGGAAAAAAAAACCAAAAAAAAAAACCCCACTACACAAACCAGGCTGCTCCAAGAACCTGCTTTATGCTCTACTAGGACTGGCCAAAACATCTAAAACTGTCATACAGGCAAGTATATACTATTTCATTCACATTTTGGGGGAGTGGTGGTGGGGGATAGGGTTAAACAGCAAACCAAACCAAAAAGGAAAAACCAGAGGTCCAACTGTCTGCAGTAAACAACAATCCAGAACAAACAAACCAAAAACTGCAGACTTGGTACACGATGCAGGCAGACTTTATTTATAACAAGTAAATCATTGATTAAAAACCTTTTACCAGGCAAGGGACCCAACACGGTCCGTGTTTCGTATAATCTTCATCAGGGGTCCTAATAGGTATAAGTACAATATTAAAACCAACATATATGAAAGGATAATTTAAAAAAATATATAAATAATATAGTAGTCCAAAATCACGAATATCAAAATGTTGGGTCCCTTGCCTGGTAAAAGGTTTTTAATCAATGATTTACGGGGGATAGGGTTGCCAGATTTTCCAATCAGAAAATCTGGACCCGTAGACCTGCCCCCCAGGCCCGTCCAGTTCTGCCCATCCCCGCCCTGTAAACGCCCTAAACCCGCCCTAGCCCTTTCCCCTGCTGCCTGCTCTTGGCGGGCAGGGCGGAAGCCGCGCATGCATGGAAACCACGCGATGATGTCACACGGTGTCCGCACATGCGCAGACTTCCTCCCTCGCCGACACGATTTCAGCAGGCTTTTCAAAACCCAAAGTGCTGGGTTTTGAAAAGCCGTCCGGACCCCTAAAAAGGAGGCCCTGTCCAGGGAAATCCGGACGTCTGGTAACCCTGGGTGGGGGAGATCAATGACCACTGGGAGTAGGGTGGGGGTGGACATGCTTACGTCCCTCCAGTGGCCATCTGGTCAGTTTGGACAACTTTTTGGCACTTATTCATTGTTAAAACAGGTTTAGCCCAGATGTCCAAATTGTGCCCCGGATATATTCTTAAAATGTTCGATTATGGCAGAAAAACTTCCCAAGTCATACGCCTGCCCTAGTCCTGCCCATACCATGCCTCTAACACATCCCCTTGAGATTTAGAAAAACTGCAGATGAATAGCACAGAAAACGTCTAGCATATAGATTTTGAAAATAGCGACTTGGAAGGGCTTGGCAAGAAAAACGTTCACCTGCCCCTTTATGCCACTTTTTCGATGCTTGTCTTTTTTTGAAAATGAACTCCTGTATGACATGTTCCTCCCCGACAGCTGTACAAAGGCAGAGGCTGTTAGCATTGCATGCAGACTAGTATACTGAAATTGCATTGCAAAAGAAGGATAGGGAGCTTTTCCATCAGCTGGCACCAGAAGTTAGTCAGTGAAGGGCACCGAGTCTTTCCCTTAAGCCTCTGGTGAAGATTTCACTAATGCACACAGCCATTTTATCTTAAGAACTCCTAAGGCTTCTGAATTCCAATCTTGTTTGTCCGCTGACTTTCTTTCTGACCCTGGGCAGGCGATTTTCTTTCCTGACTCCCAGGTTTCTCCACCTGTAAATTGGGTAAAAGTAATACGGCTGCAAATGTTTACAGCAAATGGAATTAATCTATGACTGAGGGAGGGAGAAATACATCCAGAAGCAACCAATAGGGAGGTATAGTCGTTTCCTATGAATGCAGTGGCGAGGTAAAAGGGGAGGGGAGGGCAAGGGAGGCAGATTGCCCCGGACACCGTCTTCGCAAGGGGGCACCTGCAACTCTCCTCTTTGCCCTCCTTCAGCGTACCTCCTTGAACCTTCGACGGCACGAGCAGCATCTTCCACTCACTGCTCGTGCCAGCCTCGACTCCCTTCTGCCACTTCCCGGTCGCGGGACCAGGACGTGATGTCAGAAGGGAGCCGATGCCGGCGCAAGCAGCAGGTGGAAGATATTGCTCGTGCTGGTGAACATTTCAAGATGTATGTGGGGGTAGGGGGTGCTCAAGCAGCAGGAAGAGTGTCATGGGCCCCACTGAAACCAAACATTTTCACTACATGTCATCATACAGTCGCTTTACGTGCTGAAACTCTTTACCGTCACAAATATGGCAAGATAGATCCTGATGGGCTGGGGTGGGTGTCAGTGCTAGGGTTACCAGACATCTGGATTTCCCCTTTTGAAGATATGTCCAGGGCTCTGGATGGCTTTTCAAAACCCGGCACTTTGTCCAGGTTTTGAAAAGCTTCCAACAAATCGCCGTCTGGATGGAAGGCATCCACGCAGGAGAGGATGCTCTCCTGCCCGATGAGAGCAAGCAACAGGGGGTGGGGGCAGGGCGGGATTGGGGGCGGGACTGGGGCAGGGATGGGTGGAAATGGGCGGGCCTAGGGGGCAGGTCTAGAGGGTCTGGATTTTCCGTTTGGAAAATCTGGTAATCCTAGTCGATGGCCACTGCAGTAGTTAGGAATTGAGACTTGCGACACTTTCGGGTCTTCTTGGCTTTTGACTCTGGCAACGGGGCTTCAGATCTGATCCAGGTAGAAAAGCTAGTGCTGCAGCGGCATGGAGAAAGCCTCTTACGCTCAGCTTTCAGCCCAGAGCCTCCGCTTGCATCCAGCTCCCAGCCAAGGATGGTCCACCTCTCTTCATTCTGCCATCTCAGAGCAGGCTGGTGGAGCTGCAACGTATGGTTCCATCCTTTCAGGAAAATTGAAGTGCAGAAATCGCTTTTGTGATACTGGCCTGGGCTGGCCTGGCTCGATTGGGAACATGGAATTAGAAGTCGACTGAGACTGAGGGCAGTGAGAATGACTGGGGTTTATTTTTATTTTATTTTTGCTGGGCTTGTTTAATTTTGCTATTTTTTTCCTGCTTTTATTTTTAGGATTTTTCTTTAGGGTTCTTTGATATTTAAGTTTTCATTTCTGTTGTGACTTTTACGCACCCATAGAATTGAATTTATTGTATTATCTTTTCCCTCTTCATTCTCTTTATATAGGTAAATGTAAGTAATTATTTCTTTCATAGCTTTCATAGATTGTGAGCCCATTGGGAAAGGGTTCATAGACAAAACCGCCAAAGACAAAGGCGTGCGCCGACAACTGAGTGCAAGACGGAAGCGCGCGCCGAAGAAAAAGAGTGTTTTTAGGGGCTCCGACGGGGGGTTTTGTTGGGGGGTTTGGGGGGGTGTAACCCCCCTCATTATACTGGAAACTGTTTCCCTGTTTTTTAGGGAAAAAGTGAAGTTTTCAGTAAAATGTGGAGGGTTACAACCCCCCACAACGCCCCACAATGCGGCGCGATCTGTATAAAGTAAAGTGGGGGGGTTACCCCCCACCCCACCCCCGTCGGAGCCCTTTAAAACAGTCATTTTCTTTGGCGCGCCTTTGTCCCGGCGCGCTTTTGACCTGACACCTTGGGAAAGAGAGGGAAATTCAAAGTACCCGATTAGATTTTGGGGCATTACGTAAGTCAATTTAATTTTTTTTCTAGACCGCTTCAAACCCTTTGGGAGATTTAGCGGTATATGACACCACAGTCAATTAAATGTTAAGAAAGACAGGTCTGCATCCAAGGGTTGTCCATATGGATTAAAATGGCAGTTTTCTCTGCGTCTGTGGGCTGTGATAAGCAGCCACTGATTGCATTGAAGGCACACTCCACTAGAGGGGCACCTAGCAGGCAGGGACTTGGGCTTTCTCCACCATGGAAATTTGTAGAGCAGTGACATGGCCTACTCTTCATACCTTTACCAGGTTCTACAGAGTAGATGTGGCAGCCAGGACTCCGTTTATAGAATTTGGTGCCTAGTGCAAAGTGCATAGTTGAAAGTGGGCGTGGTTTGAGTTAGGGACCACTGGGTGCCTAACAGGCGCAGGTATTTAGGCTAAGAAAATCCTGGCATAAATAGAGTATGCCAAAATGTTAGAAAGCTGAGCGCTGCCTAAGCATGATTCTATAATGGGCGCCTAACTTGCATAGAATCGCACTTAGTGCCACGGAAGTCAGTGATGATTTTTTAGGTGGCTGTGATTGGCAGGAGCACGTTACAGGGCTTCAAAGAAGGTTTGGATAGGTTCCTAGAAGACAAAGGGATTGAGGGGTACAGATAAGAGTTGACGTAGGATGTAGGGATAGGAGTAGAGATAGGTTATAGAAATAGTCAAGGACCACTGCTTAGGCAATGGGCCTGATGGGCCGCCGCGGGAGCGGACTGCTGGGCGAGATGGACTTCTGGTCTGCCTCAGCGGAGGCAACTTCTTATGTTCTTATATATAGAATCAAGCCCTAATAGCAACGTTAGCCATTAATATGAAAAAATGGGAACTTGGCCATTTTATTGCTGCAGTAAAATTGGCTTTAGCACACAAATCGAATGGCCCCATTCATTAAATACTTTGCCTGTAGGCAGTGTTTCCTTTTTTTTTTGTTTTTTTAAATCTTTATTCATTTCAAATCTTAAATCAAGTACAATATTGACATTTATCAATTAAGCATTCAAATACACTTGAAATCCTATAATTGATCATCATAATGTAAACTATTACCCCCCCTCTTATTTATTTATGAAAATGATTTGTTTCAATTATAATCAAAAATACCCACTCCCCTCCCCCCCCCCCCCCCCCCCCGTAATGTCTTAAAATTTTATACAGGGAAGAATATTTTTAATCTTTACAATAATCTATTAATGGCCTCCACACATCTTGAAATTTGTTATAATTTCATTTTTGGACAGCTAGTGTCCTTTCCATTTTATATATATGGCATACAGAGTTCCACCCAAAACAATAATTAAGTCTATTCCAGTTCTTCCTTTTCGTTTTGATTTGAACTTGCTCGACTCATGTACAGATCATAACTATAGAGATGAAATATGTCAGAAACAGTCAGGGGGGGAAATTTAGTAAATGGTGTCTAAAAAGATAGGTGCCTATATATATAGGTGTCTTTATCTCTTGTCATTCACACTTTTGGGCGCCTATTACAGAATTCTGCCTAACTTAAAACTTAGATCCAAAACTATATAAACTGACCTCTCTTATCAAACAAGTAACCTTAGCATGGATAGTGGTCAACAAAATATGAGTCACTCAGAAACGTGAAACTCTTCAAGGAAGGAACGCTCCCCCCTAGAGATGAACCAGAGTTTACCTTCCAGTCATTGCAACTGTTTCAATGCTGGTCAAGCTCCATGTTGGGTTACAAAAATAAATAAATAAATAAAGGTTACAGTCTTGCAACTCTTGTATGGGTGTTCTTTCTTATTTTTTCTTTTCTCATAAAATAAACATCACTCTATGGATTCTAAGTAATGTGATGACTTAACTTTCATAGTGGGTAGGGGGTCTCTACGTGGCCCCGTTTCGATTGCTTCTTCAGGAGACCCGAATCATAATTGCAATGGAAATACTTAATTCAGCACTTATACGCGTTCCTTCCTTGAAGAGTTTCACGTTTCTGAGTGACTCATATTTTGTTGACCACTATCCATGCTAAGGTTACTTGTTTGAAAGAGAGGTCAGTTTATATAGTTTTAGATCTGAGCATTTTCCTGACTTCCACTAGTATCCAAACTAGTATTACCCCCACGATTCCTTAAGGAAATTGTTTTTGTAACTTAAAACTTAGGCACCTGTAATATAGTCCAGGGTTTTAAAGGCCTACATTGCAGACATCTAAGTTCTTTAAGGAATTGCGCCTAGCGTCGCCGAAGTCCTCTGCCCCTAAACATGCCTATCTTGGTGTTAGGCATCATGTGACAGGTGCCTATCTTTTATAGAATCACACCCAATTAATTTTTATTTTTTTCAGTTATCTAATTAACCCCCTCTTTTACAAAGCCATGGTAGTGGTTGCCGCACAACAAAGGCCTGAAGCCCTTTAAATCTCTATTGGCTTCGGGGCAGTTACCGCAGCGGCAGCCGCTGGCACGGCTTTTTAAAAGGAAGAGTAAGTTAGGCGCCTAACTTTAGGCGCTTATTTATGTAGGCGCCTATCTTTAGGTTCCTCTTATAGAATTTTCCCCTCAGAGATGGGGAGTCTTGTTGCACCGTTTCATGTCGACCATCATATTCCGCCTGCCTATACGAAAGTGTTTAAAGCAGGTTGTCTGTGAGTTAAACTGTGTAAGAAGAATTAGTATTTTAATGCTCTTTTCATTAAAGATGTCAGAATTTGCATGTAATGAATCCTTTATTACCCAAAATATATATTATCAATTTTTATACGCTGTGCCAATAGGTTTAATTAGCCTGTTTGAAGTAGCAAACTCTTTTATCCTCAGTACTAATATAGCTTCATTTATGGTTGTTATATATCTTTATAATTCTTAGTTGCCATCCTTCCTGCAAAGGGATTATAACGGCATGATTTGTCTCATATATAGTTCATCTCAGCAGGTCTGATTATTTATATGAATTGCTCCTTGGCAGACTTCACAAGGAACGTTGGCTAGGAACACGATGTCCTTCTGCTGCGTCGTTTTCCCCTTTGTCCAGCAAATAGTCTGAGAGAGGCTTTAAGATTTAAACGAAAATGCCAAACTAAAACAGACTTGGTTTATAAAATATGTACAGTATTTAAAAAAGTGATATTGGCAATCCCATAATAGCACGTCAATAATGACTTCTATTAGGTAGTTACTTCACTATCTGATTTACACTCTCATTATTAAAATTTAAATTGTTGCAGCTTTGCAGGGAATATTGAAATCATTATTATTCCTCAGAGGAAGGCTGTCAACAGGAGCCTCTGACTATAGAAACTAGAGAGGAGGCAAGGAGTGATGAAGCAGTTCATCTGCTTTTTAAGTACATAAAATGATGTGTTATATTCTTATAATTAGACTGCTGAATTAATGAGAAAAGTGGGTAGGCATTAATATAATGGCAGGAAGGAAACTAATAATCATACAGATGTCTCTTGATTAGAGAGATTTTGGCCCCAATGAAGTTAGGAAATTAGAACACCAGTAGATAATTTTGTCTCAGGTCATTTGCATATCCTGTAAATTTGTGGCTTAAGATTTTGAAAGCCTATTGGATGACTTGTTTGAATTACTCAGGGAACTTTCCTTTCTGCCTTTCTTCTAGTTCAGTGCTTCTCATCCGTTTCCTTGCTGCTTAGTTTTTCAGGATCACCACTGAGTGGAGTGGAAAGGGAAAACGCAAATCACTTGTTCACTTTTTCCAAAAATACTAGGACTAGGGGGCATGCAATGAAGCTACCAAGTAGTAGATTTAAAACAGACCGGAAGAAATATTTCTTCACACCACATATAATTAAACTCTGAAATTCATTGCTGGAGAATGTGGTGAAATCAGTTTGCTTAGCGGGGTTTAAAAAAGGTTTGGATCATTTTCTAAAAAAGAAGTCCTAATGTCTATAGTGGCATTAGGCGTTGGAAGGCGCCTCCAGAGGTGCAATTCTGGCATCTTTTATTCAGGCACCAGTAGGTGCTTTAAAATTTACGTCAATTGCCATTTCAAATAGCATTTGCTGATTAACTTAGGCGCCGGTAGGGCCCCATAGAGACAGAGATTTCAGAAAGCTGTTGTTTACACATGGAGATCCCCAAGATACATAAAATATAAGGGGGAGTAGTATGGGCTTGTTTGTTTTTGGCAGGCCAAAAACATACATGCAAACAAATTTGACTGCTGGATTTTGCACCAGCTCAGAGGCACGTACAGATTTCTAAAAAGTACTTGTCTCAGCCAGGCATTAACATGAGGGATTAAGAAACTAGTTCTCTCTAATGCTCTATTTGCACTTCAGCCTCCAAATTTTATATATATTTTGTGTCCTCACTATTTAATTTATGGTACTTATGCATATACCTATAGATTTGTAAAATGGCCTCATTGTACATATCATTCTTGGCATTTATACCTGGCATTTGCAATTATGTTGGTACTTGTACATGGAAACTGCCAAGTTTATGCTGCTGTTTTAGTGCATGTGCAAATTTGGAAAAGCTGCTCTCTCCATATGTGCTGCAACATATGACTCAGCATTTGGGAAGCCTTTTGTAAACTACAGGGAGAGCTGACCTGGATGCATGGATTCTGATCTCAACAACCTATCTAACTGGCCTTCTTGATTCTCCAATGGCCAATTCCTCACTTATCCAGCTTGCACAAAAGATGTACACTTAAGGACCAAATATACAGTACAGTCAAACTTCAGTTTGCAAGTAACAACGGTTTGTGAGTATTTTGCAAGACAAGCAAAATACTCGAGCAAATCTTGCCTCGCAAACTCAGTTTGCGAGCCCCCACCCCCGAGAATCGGCATCGCCTACCCCCAAACCCTTACCACGATGGGACATCAAGTTTCAAGTTTATTAGGTTTTAATATACCGACCATCAAATAAATATCTGGCCGGTTTACATTACAATAAAAAATAGATAAGAAAGAGGAGTTAATATAATAAATATTTAAAAGTACATATAGTGTATATTAAAACATAAACAAGACAAACTTGATAGCGAGGGAAGAGGTTATTGGGAGGGTAAAGTTACATTGTTGAGAGAAAAGGGAGAAAGAGGGAATGGGAAAAGAGACATCAGCACGCAGCACCAACCTTCAGGATGTGCCGGTGTCCAAAGAGCCTGCCACCTGCCGCTTGCTGCTGCTTCTGCTGGGCCTTGAGCATCTGCGCATGCTCAAGGCCTTCTGGCTCCCACTGTCTCCAAGATTCTAATGAGATTCTCAGAGCCACCGAGAATCTCATTAGAATCTCAAAGAGAGTGGGAGCCAGAAGGCCTTGAGCATGCGCAGATGCTCAAGGCCCAGCAGAAGCAGAGGCAAGCAGCAGGCTCTTTGGGCACTGTCACGTCCTGTGGGTTGGTGCTGCGTGCAGGTGCCCCATCGCGGTAAGGGTTTGGGGGGGTACACGATGCCGATTCACGGAAGAGGGGGGGATGGCGATGCCGGTTCACGGGGGTGGGGTGGAAGCACGTCAGTGGCCTCGGGGGGTGATCTTTTGGGAATGTGGAATGAATCAAGCGAGTTTCCCTTACTTTGTATGGTGAAACTCGCTTTGATATAGGAGCACTTTGGTTTATGAGCATGCTTCTGGTACGAATTATGCTCGCAAACCAAGGTTCCACTTTACTTGTCTCAAAGCTAATCTTCTTCTTCTTCTATATATATATAAAATCGGAGGTATGTATGTGTGTATGTATGTATATGTGTGTGTGTGTGTGTATGTGCCGCGATCACGCAAAAACGGCTTGACCGATTTGAACGAAACTTGGTATGCTGATCCCTCACTACCTGGGATGATATGTTCTGGGGGTCTCGCGGCCCACCTGCACATGTGGGCGGAGCTACAAACAGAAAATCAGATTTCACCCATTCATGTCAATGGAAAAAATGTAAAAAGCTGCCATTCTCACAGTAATTCAAAAACGGCTTGACCGATTTGAACGAAACTTGGTATGCAGATCCCTCACTACCTGGGGTGATATGTTCTGGGGGTCTCACGGCCCACAACTCTATGTTGCTTGCTCAAGGGTGGGTTCACCCAAGAATTTATATGTTCTTGCTCCTGGAGTTGAAACTAAAAATGTTGTTTATAATCAAGTTTTGTGTTAGTTGTATTGTATTCATTTTGTCAAATATTTCACATTATAATTTGAATATTTTACTTTTTATAAAGCTGTAAAAAAATAATTTCATTCACCACTATAAAGTATCTTTATTTGAATCCATTTACAGTGTTATTGCTATAATTAAATACCCGTGCAACGCCGGGGCATCAGCTAGTTGCCTTTAAATAATGCTTTTATTTATTTAGATTTTAAAATGCAGCTGTTTTGCATTCATGACTGGGTTCACCATGCACGAACAAGGCTAAATCTCCAACGATAATGAAAATTAAGCAATTAATTTGTACATCTTTATTTGCTACTAATGACTGTTTTTCCTTGTGAAACTGCTGGTCTAATCACCGCTTTTTTATTTTACAATCCCAGTATTTGTCTTCATTTCATTTAGAGGTCTCAAAATGCAGTCATGGAGGGCTGAAAAACAGTCAGATTTTCAGGATATCCCTAATGAATATGCATGAATGATATTTGCATACAGTGACGGCAGTCAATACAAATATTTCTCAGGCATTAAAGATATCCAGAATATTGGTTTACTATCCTCCAGTGCTACAGGTTGAAAATGCTCCTTTAATTATATTAGTATTCATACTGTTCTAGGAACATATAGTGCACGACCACCAGTATTGGTGCTTTAAGTCTATAACCTAGAGCAGTGTCCTGCAAACTTTTCGGCACCAGGGCACACTAAACCCGGTGCTGCGGCTAGAAGGCACCAAAGATGTGCATGGATGTCAACATGATGACGTCACGCACAAGCATGATGTCATCATGTCGACATCCATGCATGCACGGAGGCCCTCTAGCCGGACCCTGAACCTGTCCCTTTCCTGGTGGGGGAGAGGAGGAGAGGCACCGGCAAGGAGGCGCGTCATCGACGTCAGCTGACAGCCTATAGGACGTGCCTCTGACTGTGAGAGGCACATCTTGTAAGCAGTCAGCCAGAGCCTCTCCTCCTTGCTGGCATCTTGCAGCACACTTGGAATCTGCCACGGCACACTGTTTGAGATACACACGCATTTATGTGTGTAAATTTCAGAATAGTTATATTTGCATGCCTAAGAATGATTATCCTAGGACAAGCAGGCAGCATATTTTCACTTGTGGGTGGCTGACATCATCCACGGAGCCTGGTATGGACAGTGAAAAATATACTGTCACTTTGAGCATCAGCAAAACTTCACAACTGCCCGCCCATGCAAGTGCCTTCCCGCCCGACACCCCTTTCTTTTTGTTTTCTGCAGAGTGAACAGAAAAACATAAGAATAGCTTTACTGGGTCAGACCAGTGGTCCATAAAGCCCAGTAGCCCGTTCTCACGGTGGCCAATCCAAGTCCCTTGCCCAAACCCAAGGAATAGCAACATTTCATGCTACCGATCAAGGGCATTCGGTGGCTTCCCCCATGTCTTTCTCAATAACAGACTATGGACTTTTCCTCCAGGAAATTGTCCAAACCTTTCTTAAAACCAGCTACACTATCCGCTCTTACTACAACCTCTGGCAACGCGTTCCAGAGTGAATAAGACTTTGTCCAGTCAAATTGGCCGTCCCGCTTGCATTAATGTTATTTTTACATATTTATTTCATTTTATGTCAGCAACTCTATAATATTTCATTTTTTTGCTGCAAAGGTTATATATTTTCATCTTTGGGCCTCTGATAGCTTTTCAGCCTTTGGCTTTACTGAATGCTTCGGCGTTTTTTCCAGCTCAGTGTCACTCAACCCTAGGTTCCACAAATCTTACCTTTGAGTGTTCTCCACCATTGCGTTTTCCTAAGTTGTATCAGCGTTCATGCACTCAATGAATGAAATCAGATTTAAGTACTGTCGTTGCCACTTGAAACACCAGCACGTTGCATAATGACGCTAGACCCACTGTTATTTGTTCATTTCCTCTTGTTACAGCTCCAATCTTTGTTGAACCAATTCATGAAGCAATTTTAGAGGTTTCAATCTTCGCCTCTATGGCTGTACAACCTTCTCAGATTGGATCCCTTCTCCTTCCGCTGCGTAACTCACACAGTCATCTACCTCTTCAACTAATACATCTCTCTCTCTACCTAGATACAAGGGCTGCTTCGTAAGGCTAGTTTTGATATTAGCTTATTGTTATCGAGGATAGAAAGGTTAGTGAATGAAGACCATATCTGGTCTGCTTTTATGGGTTCTGTGTATTCCGTATAGTTGTGTTAGGAAGTGTTTGAGTCTGTCTTAACAACTTCCGACTGGACCAACTTGACTTTGTTGAGGAAGAAATCTGCAAGTTCTTGGGCTGGGATTTTATTAGAGAAGGTTTCAGATTCTTGGTTTGGGGGGCATGCCAGTTGTTGTACTAGGCAAAACAGTTTTTTGCTGTCGGTAGTGTCGCCTCCTATTTTACTGGCATCTCCTTTTGTTAGGCTCAGGCTGGGTTGCCGCTTGAGAGATGTGTGACAGCACACAAAGGCTTAGTGATGGCAACATCAGTAACTTTTCTCCATTCCCTGCCTATTGAGGATAGTTGCAAAGCAGCTCCTTGGTCCTCTTATTATTGTCTGGAATAGGGTCGATTCGGCCAAGCAGTACTACAAAATTGATTTTCTTCTTGAAGGCCAACACTCCCTACGTCCCTTTTCAATTGAGCTAGGGAGTCCCACATGTGAGAATATGCTACCTGCTTGCTCTAGGATAACAATCCTATTAGGCACTCAAAGATTTTTCAAACTATTATTTAAATTCATATCATGCTTTATGAAGCAGCTTATAATACTTTTAAGAGACACAAGGGGAATCTCAGAATGCCACTTGTCTGCTTGTTGGTTCCTGCAGTACAATGTGGCAGCACTCGTCACTGGCTCACCCAAATGCGCCCTCAATTCTATTCTAATCTTAGATTCTAATCTTTAGATTAGAATAGAATAGAGGGCACATTTGGGTGAGCCAGTGACGAGTGCTGCCACATTGTACTGCAGGAACCAACAAGCAGACAAGTGGCATTCTGAGATTCCCCTTGTGTCTTTTAAAAGTACAGTATTATAAGCTGCTTCATAAAGAATGCTCTAGGATAAAGCACAAATACTTACCATAACAGGTGTTATCCAGGGACAGCATGCAGCTATTCTCACATACCCTCCCACTTCCCCTGATTGGCTTCTTAGCTTGTTTACAGAACTGAGGGGCTGCAAGCCGGCATTGGATGGGAAGGCACTCACAAATGTATGGTGTGGGCAGTCATGAAACTTCGTTGAAGCTTAAAGTGACAGTACACTTTTCACTGTCCGTACCGGGTTCTGTGGATGGCGTCACCCAAATGTGAGGCTACCTGCCTGCTGACTCCTGTTACGATAGGTAACTGTGTTTTCTGCAAATACCCACTTAATTTTCATGCTATGTATTTGTAAGGGGGCAAAGCATGGGCAAGACATACCGGTAAGCAGGGCTCCCACCCACGTGCATGACTTAACAGATTACTGTAAGTTACATATATCCCTGCTGCACTTAGGTACATGGACTTACCCCAGCTGTATGCTTAAGCCCAAATATAAGGCTCATTGATAGTTGACTACACTAATATTCTATAAGAAAACCTGGGCTTCTAAGTTATGCTGTAGAATAGATTCCTTTCAGATGCCCTCTGAGCACCCAGTTTTAGAATGGCCTCTAATATAAGAATAGCCATACTGGGTCAAACCAGTGGTCCATCTTGCCCAGTATCCTTTTCCAATAGTGGCCAACCCAGGTCACAAGTACCTGGCAAATGCCAAATAGTAGCAATATTCTATGTCACCAATCCCAGGGCAAGCAGTGGCTTCCCCCACGTCTGCCTCAATAGGAGACTATGGACTTTTCCTTTAGGAAACCATTCTTTGATCTTCTAGGAATCAACTCCACTGTGGTTCACTGCTACCAAATATCATAAGTTTGAGTTGTCTGATTATATAAAGATAGATGTTTTCTAACTTCCTGCATTTTATCAAAGTTCACATGTACTGTACTTCTAACCTGTTGACTTCACACTAATTTTCAAGGTGAAGGTATGCCCTGACATTTTGCTCTAAAATTTCCAATTGACTTTTGAACCTACTTTTTCTCTAGACATTTTCACTTGCTTTTTCTGTGGGTATGTTTTGAATGGAATTTTAAAAAAATGCAATCTCCTTTGTCAGTGTGGCTAAAAGCATGCACACTGTGCAACAACAAGCAAGCTTTTAGCCACAAAGACAGAGGACAGTTTTCGGCCAATTAAGTCAAGCAGAGTGCCTTTGCATTTGAAAATTGTCCATCTGATGCATGGAGTACAAGAGATCAACTCTTTTTCATTTCTGGCTATATCACAGAGCAACTTTGCAGTCTTCCTTTTCTTACCCCTTCCTGAATACTCCACAAATCTAATTGAATTCCAGCTCTTCATGACTGGACTCAAATAAATTCAGATTATTAATAGTTCAACTTGAATCTCAAGATCTAGCTGGTTCACTGCTTCTCATATGGATGGTGTCTACAGCTGTCAAGGGTAATAAGATCAGGCTCCAGTACTGGTAGACGCTCAACCATTGTGGCTAGCTTCTTATATATTTTACACCACATTTAGAACAGCAGTCACTGGAATAGATTTATTCACTGGTTTCTCTGAAGTAGGCTTGTTCATTTTAAATAAAGAACTGTTGTGCATCTAAAGAATGGCAAAAGTCATTTTAAGTTATAAGTCTGAAACACATGCTTCTCTCTCTGTCTTCTCTGATGCTAGACCCGAATATCAAAGGTACACATTCTAGTTGTTTGCACCAAATCTAAAGTTCTTAGATTTAGATGGTAAATAGGACAGCTCAATAGAAAGCCACCGATAATATTGGGTGTCCTAGACTATATGTGACAATAGCAAATCTCTGCAGAATCATATTAAGGAAAGGTTATAGACAGAGCCCCCTACTATTTGGGTTTCTGACAGGTACTGTGGCTTGGATTGGCCACTGTTGGAAATAGGAGACTGGGCTAGATGGGCCATTGGAGAAAGCCACTGCTTGCCCTGGATCGGTAGCATGGAATGTTGCTACTCCTTGGGTTTTGGCCAGGTACTAAGGACCTAGATTGGCCACTGTGAGAACGGCTATTGTGCTTGATGGATCATTGGTCTGATCCAGTAAGGCTATTCTTATGCTCTTACGTGTGCCAAGTATAGGACAATCAAGCCATAGAAACATAGAAAGATGACGGCAGAAAAGGGCTATAGCCCATTAAGTCTGCCCACTCAACTGACCCACCCCCATAAGTCTGAATGCTAATGACCCAGTTCCTTAACTTGACCCTCGTAGGGATCCCACGTAGATGTCCCATTTATTCTTGAAGTCAAGCACGCTGGTGGCCTCGACCACCTGCACTGGAAGCTTGTTCCAGTGATCCACCACTCTTTCCGTGAAGAAATACTTCCTGGTGTCACTACTAAATCTCCCCCCTCTAAGTTTAAGCG
This sequence comes from Geotrypetes seraphini, assembly GCF_902459505.1. Classification (NCBI taxonomy): domain Eukaryota; kingdom Metazoa; phylum Chordata; class Amphibia; order Gymnophiona; family Dermophiidae; genus Geotrypetes; species Geotrypetes seraphini. The sequence continues at coordinate 469,253,672 of NC_047085.1, read as the reverse complement.
GATGCCCTCTTGTGGCCGAGGGTCCTTTGAGAAAAAGGATGTCATCTTCCACCTCGACACGTCCTGTGATGTACTTAAATGTCTCAATCATGTCTCCCCTCTCCCTGCGTTCCTCCAGAGTGTAGAGCTGCAATCTGTTCAGTCACTCTTCGTACGAGAGACCCTTGAGCCCCGAGATCATCCTAGTGGCCATCTGCTGAACCGACTCGACTCTAAGCACGTCTTTACGGTAATGTGGCCTCCAGAATTGCACACAGTACTCCAGATGAGGTCTCACCATGGTCCTGTACAGTGGCATTATGATTTCAGGTTTCCGGCTGACGAAACTTCTATTGATACATCCCATCATTTGTCTTGCCTTGGATGAGGCCTTTTCTACCTGTTTGGCAGCCTTCATGTCTGCACTGATGATTACTCCCAAATCTCGTTCTGCTGTGGTCCTAGCCAATGTTTCTCCATTTAAGGTGTATGTTCTGCATGGATTTCCGCTACCGAGGTGCATGACCTTACATTTCTTAGCATTGAAACCCAGCTGCCATGTTGAGGACCAGTTTTCCAACGCAAGAAGGTCCTGTGTCATATTATCCTGCAAACATCCTTCATTTACTATGTTGCAAAGTTTGGCGTCATCGGCAAATAATGTTACCTTACCCTGCAGCCCTCGTGTTAAAAAGGAGTGGGCCCAGGACCGAGCCCTGTGGCACCCCGCTGGTCACCTCCGATGTTTCAGAGAGGGTGCCGTTGACCACCACCCTCTGACGTCTATCACCAAGCCAATCCTTGACCCATGCAGTTATTGTTTCGCGCAACCCCATCGATTTCATCTTGTTTAGAAGCCTGCGGTGTGGGATGCTGTCAAAAGCCTTGCTGAAATCCAAGTACACTATGTCCAGAGACTCTCCCGAGTCTAGCTTTCCTGTTACCCAATCAAAGAAGCTGATGAGATTGGACTGGCATGACCTACCCTCAGTGAATCCATTCTGATTTGGATCCCTTAGATTCCCTTCATCCAAGATCGTGTCCAATTTACGTTTAATTAGTGTTTCCATGATTTTACACACTATCGATGTGAGACTCACTGGTCTGTAGTTCGCAGCCTCTGCTCTGCAACTCTTTTTGTGCAGAGGAACGACGTTAGCTTTTTTCCAGTCCAGGGGGACTCTCCCTGTATTTAGGGAAAGATTGAAGAGCATGGCTAATGGTTCCGCCAGGACATTGCACAGCTCTCTGAGCACTCTCGGGTGTAATTCGTCTGGACCCATGGCTTTGCACACCTTGAGTTTTGACAGTTCTCTGTAGACTTCAGCTGGTGTGAACTCAAAATTCTGAAATGGGTCTTCCGTGCTTGACATTGCTTCCAGATGTGGTCCGTGCCCTGGTGCCTCTTGGGTAAAGACCGAGCAGAAGTATTCGTTCAGTAGTTTGGCTTTATCAGAATCAGTTTCCACGTAGTTCCCGTCCAGTGTTCTAAGGCGTACTATCCCGTTAGTGTTTTTTTTCCTGTCACTAATATACCTGAAGAAGGATTTGTCCCCTTTCTTAATGTTCTTTGCTAGAGTTTCTTCCACTGCAAGTTTGGCCTCTCTGACTGCTGTTTTGACTGCTGCAGACCTAGTCCTGTATTCAATGTTAGCTTCCCCTTTCCCCGTTCGTTTGTATGAAAGAAATGCTCTTTTTTTTCCTTGACGAGGTGTAACACCTCATCAGTGAACCATTGGGGTTTTTTGTTCCTTTGTTGTTTATTTACCGATTTTATGTAGCGGTTAGTCGCCTCGTGTAGGGTCAATTTCATGGTTGACCACATTGCTTCCACATTATCAGTTGCTTCTAGGTCCTGCAGCGTCTGATGAACGAAATCTCCCATGCGTGCGAAGTCTGTGCCCCGGAAATTGAGTACCCTCATTTTTGTTTGTGATTTAGGGAATCCTTTCCTAAGGTTGAACCATACCATGTTATGGTCACTTGTGGCTAGCGTTTCTCCCACCGAGACCTCCGAGACGCTATCCCCGTTTGTGAGTACAAGGTCTAGGATGGCCTGGGCTCTAGTACCATTTGTTTGAGCCGTACTCCCTTCATGGCCGTTAATATCCTCCCGCTACCACAAGATGTCGCTGAGAGTGTGTTCCAGTCTACATCAGGCATGTTGAAGTCCCCTAGCAGAACAGCGTCCCCCCGTAGAGTGATATTCTCAATGTCTTCAATTAATTCTGTGTCCTTGTCCTCCGTTTGTCTTGGAGGTCTGTATACCACACCAATGTATAGGCATTTTTCTCCGCCTCTGGCCAGGTTTACCCAGATGGATTCCCCGGTGTACTTGACATCTGTGATCCTGGCTGTTTTGATGTTCTCTTTGATGTAAAGTGCTACCCCTCCTCCTAACTTACCCTTCCTGTCCTGACGAAGTAGGTTGTACCCTGGTATAGTTATATCCCACCCATGAGAGTCTGTGAACCATGTTTCGGATATTGCCACCACGTCTAGGTCGGCATTCACTATTTCTGTTTCCAGTTCTAGAATTTTGTTCCCTAAACTATGTGCGTTAACATACATAGCTCTCCACTCTTTGTGCTTGTTAGATCCCTGTAAAGAGTCCCCCATCTGAGACAAAGTGTTTCCTAACGAACCTACTGCAGTGAGGGTACTTATCTCGGACTTAGAAGCGGAGTTTTGGATCACCACATCAGGATTGTTACTTACTGCACTGGTATATAAGTGGATACCCTCCCCCAACTTACCTAGTTTAAAGCCCTTCTAATGATGTTGGCTCTGAGGCACTGTGGAATGAGGCATTATGACATAACAATTTCTGCTCTGGAATGTTGCTCTTATTGGGGTTCTAGAATCTTTCTATTCTTTGAGATTCTGGATTGTTGCTACTCCTTGGATTTTGGCCAGGTACTAGGGACCTGGATTGGCCACTGTGAGAATGGTCTACTGGGCTTGATGGACCATTGGTCTGACCCAGTAAGGCTAATCTTATGTCTGACTTAGTATGGCTGTTCTTATGTTCTCTGGTGCATCGGCAGCGATGAAAAGGACTGAAGAATCCATCCTCACTTTGGAATTCTCTCTTCCCCATAGAACTACCACAGAAGAGCAGCTGCGGTAGCTTTGGTAAAGGTGGCAGCAGCACTGTTTCCCTTATGACATGATCCTGGCCTCTTGGGAAAACATCAGTGGTGCTTCAAGTCCCATACTCACCCTCTGCTTTCAGAATTCAATTGTTGCATTTTTGAACTGTGATGCAGAACAGTGGTCCCCATGGGCACACCTGCTGCAGGATAGTGTTCCCGCCCTCCAGCCATCCTCTCTGCTCGTGTTCTGTTGGAGGCCAGGTTCCTGAAGAAGGGCTCCTCCCGAAATCAGCGCGGTTGAACCTTTCCTCCTGGCGCGGTTTTTCCGTTTGTGTGACAGTTTTGGATAAGTATTGCTCATTTTTAGATATGTTTTCCACTTTTTGGTATGGTTTATGATTTTGTTTGTGATTTTGTACGTGCTTTTTGAGGGGGTTTGGCTGGCAGGGTTTGTGTGGGGGTCGCTCAGGTTGTTTGTGTTGAGTTTCATTTACTCACTTTGATTGTTGATTGGTTTGATTCTTGCACACACAGGGCGCTCGATGATGGTGTGCGGGTGGAGGCTTATCGCCTTGACCCAGAAGTGAAGTGTCGGAGCTGCGCTCCTATCACTGAGGGTTCACACTGAGAGCGCCCTATAACATTATACAGTGTGACATGCTTTTTGACACGTTACACTGTATTTGGCTTATAAGTTGTGAGCCAAGTTTGGCACTGTGAGCTTCCCCCACGCAGACCTTGATGTGACTTGGTTGCCTTCCTTGTTTTTTCTAGTGCAGGATAGTGTTTAGCAGAGAACGACAGTAGGACCTGAGCCCATGCTGGCATGTGCGCTGAATGCTCTGCGCTGCTCCCAATACTCATAGAGTTCCTATGCCTGTGTGGTAAATGTAGGGGGCGGGGTGTGTGCCCAGCATCTGCCCTGAATTTATCTCACTTATCACATAGGCACTGCATTACATATGGTGGAAGATAGCGCAGGAGCTTCCCCTTGAATAAGTCCCTCTCAAATGATCCCTTTGATAAAGCCCTCTACTCAAACTCAAGCTGAAGCCTTCCCCCTTCAACAAGGCCCTTCCCTCTTACATTACCCTACCCTTCCAGGATTCCTCAGAGCACCCCTGGGACATAACAAGTGATTATCCCTGGTGGTCTGGAGGCTGACCCCTAGTGAGCCATGGAATCGAGGTTGAAATACTCACGTGGATTAAAAACTGGCTAGAGCTCACGCTTTCCCGGACTGCCCTTCAGCACCCATTGGGGGCTCGTATTAGGGATCTGTATGCCCAGGTGGAGCCTTTTCAGACTTCAGTGTCCGCTTTATATCGGGCTTTGCTTCCTTTTGAGGCTCCTAGGCATTGTTCGGGGGTTCGGGATAGTTGGGCCTCAGAGCTCCATTTAGACCTTGGTGCTTGGGAGGTTTCCCGGAATCTGGCAGGTTTGCCGCGTTTAATTCAAGGAGCTGTGTTGCAGGAATGTTATGCTCGCATTTTGTATAGAGGGTATATCACCCAAGCTCAATTATTTAAATTTGGGGGTGTTGCTTCTCCCCTGTGTTTTAAATGTGGTCGAGATCCGAACACGTTTGCGCATGCTTTGTGGACTTGTTGGTGTACGCAGGCTTTTTGGGCTGAGGTTGTCTCCTATTTGAGCTCGCTTTTGGAGTCGTCAGTGGAGGGCACGGTTGAGCAGGTGGTCCTGGATCTACCGGGAGCTTTTCGTTCCTTGCTTCCGGGGGCTCGATGGCTGTGTCGTAAGGTGTGTCTCCTGGCCCGGCGTTGTATCATGCAGCAGTGGACTTCCTCGAGTCCTCCGTCTTTTTGGCATTTGAGGGCTCTTCTCCATGAGTTGGTTCTTTGTGAGGCCCGGGAGGTGGGGGTTTCCCTTAAGCGTCGGCGGAGCTTTTTGCTGATCTGGGACCCATATGTCAACTCCTTGTCTCCTAGGGGGCGTGGCCTGCTCCTGAACACCTTGACTTGAAGCGGCTTTCTCCTGGCCAGCTCTGGATCTCGACGTCTCTCTGCTCTGGGGTTTGGGGGGGGGGTTTGTGGGGGGGAGGGGGGTTGTAGAGGGCTGGAGGGGCTCTGCTTAGAGGGAGGGGGATGCCTAGTTGGGTTTGTCGCCCTAGGGTCATCAGAGTTCAGACCCTGGGGGGGGGGAATTGGGTTTGTGCTTTTCTATGTCCGGTGTTCCACTCCCTTAGGGGGGTCGGGGGGGGTGTTGATGGGGGGTAGGTTGGGGGGAGGCGGGACCTTGAGATGGTGGGAGATTTTTTGGGTTGGTGTTTGTGACATGCTTTGGTATGATTGTCTTGGTGTATGCAGCCGATGTATCTTTTTCTCTGAGCTGGCGTTTGTTGTTGCTGTATTCACTAATGCGTGCCTTATATTTTTTCATGTCAATAAAAAATTGTTACAACCTAAAAACTGGCTAGAGCATAGGAAACAGAGAGTGGGGGTAAATGGACAATACTCGGACTGGAAGAGCGTCACCAGTGGGGTGCTACAGGGCTTAGTGCTTGGACCCGTGCTCTTCAACATCTTCATAAACGATCTGAACATTGGTACAATGAGTGAGGTGATTAAATTTGCGGACGATACGAAGTTATTCAGAGTAGTGAAGACACAGGGAGATTCCGAAAACGTGCCATAATCAAGCTCGAGAAATGAGCATCAACATGGCAAATGAGGTTCAACGTGCATAAGTGTAAAGTGATGCATGTCGGTAACAAAAATCTCATGCACGAATACAGGATGTCCGGGGCGGTACTTGGAGAGACCTCCCAGTAAAGAGTCTTGGGAGTTCTGATCGACAAGTCGATGAAGCCGTCTGTGCAATGCGCGGCGGCAGCAAAAAGGGCGAACAGAATGCTATGAATGATTAAGAAGGGGATCACGAACAGATCAGAGAAGGTTGTCATGCTGCTTTACTGGGCCATGATGCGCCCTCACATGGAGTACTGCGTCCAGCACTTGTCACCATACATGAAGAAGGATACGGTACTACTCGAAAGGGTCCAGAGAAAAGCAACTAAAATGGTTAAGGGGCTGGAGGAGTTGCCGTACAGTGAGAGATTAGAGAAACTGGGCCTCTTCTCCCTTGGAAAAGAGGAGACTGAGAGGGGACATGATCAAAACATTCAAAATACTAAAGGGAATAGATTTAGCAGATAAAGACAGATTGTTCACCCTCTCCAAGGTAGGGAGAACGAGAGGGCACTCTCTAAAGTTGAAAGGGGATAGATTCCGTACAAACATAAGGAAGTTCTTCTTCGCCCAGAGAGTGGTGGAAAACTGGAGGGCTCTTCCAGAGTCTGTTATAGGGGAAAACACCCTCCAGGGGTTCAAGACAAAGTTGGACAAGTTCCTGCTAAACTGGAACGTATGCAGGTGAGACTGGACTCATTTAGAGCACTGGTCTGTGACCTGGGGGCCACCGACTCGTGAGCGGACTGCTGAGCACAATGGACCACTGGTCTGACCCAGCAGCGGCAATTCTTATGTTCTTATGATAGTACTCTGAGCCTACCATTAGGGGTCATTGGTGTCATTTTGTACCAAGATCTACTCCTGCCCTTTACCTCTTGACCATCAGATATTAGCACCGGGACATCCCAGAAATGTTTGAATGAATCAGTAGGTGGGTAGAGGGTTGGGCTGATATGAGAGGGAGAGATTTGGTGAAGGGGTGAGGCTTCAGATTTGGTGTTATTTTGGGTGGGAAAGCTTATTCTGGAGGAGGGGGGAATCAGATTGGGGAGGCTTATTCAAGAGGGGGGTTGGATTAGGTGTAGAGTCTTATTCAAAGAAGGGATCAAGTAGGGAGGCAATATAGGATTGTGGGGAACAGCGTGAGGGTACTAATGGGAAGGGAGAAATGGCTGCCACAGCAGCCTTGTATTCTACACTGGGGCAAGAATATTTCAGGCTGCTGTAACATGAAATCTCTTTTACGCTTCCCCTGTTGTGCCTGAAGGAGAGTGTGGCATAGTGATTAGAGCTACTGCCTCAGCACCCTCAGGTTGTGGGTTCAAACCTCATGCTGCTTCCTCTGACTTTGGGCAAGTCACTTAATCCTTCACTGCCCCAGGTACATTCGATAGATTGTGAGCCCAGCGGGACAGATAGGGAAAACGCTTGAAGTACCTGTATGTAAACTGTTTTGCGTGTGGTTGTAAAAACTACAAAAATGTGGTATACATAATCCCTACCTTTCTTAATACAGTTCAGTAGACATGTTCCTGTGTTTAAAAAAATTACTCTGATCCCAGGTAGACTGATGAGTATAAATCAAATAAATAAATGGGGGCTTTGGTTATGGAGACCATAATTACTCAATAGCTAAACATGTCTGGAAAGAGGATAGGATTTAAAAAAATGTGTGTCACTCTACATATATAGATGCAAATCAACTTTTAAGATGGGTTTTCACTAATGCACAATGATGGATATACTGTATGTATTAATAGATGCAAATTAACATTTAAAATCAACCTTTAGCACTTTTCAGATCTTAATTGTGTCTTTTGTAGATGCTTTGATGTTTGGGTTGCTTTAGTTTTTTTTTCTTTAAGAAACAAAATTCAAGGTTTACTGAACTCCTATTTTTTTTTAAAAAAAGGAATGCTATAAAAACGTAAGCCCCATCCATTAAGGGCTCCTTTTGCAAAGGTGCGCTAATGTTTTTAGCGCACGCACCGGATTAGCGCATGCTATAGTGCGCGCTACCCAAAAAACTACCGCCTGCTGAAGAGGAGAGGAGGTAGAGGCTAGCGCGCATGGCATTTTAGCGCGCGCTAAGCGTGTGTTAAAACCGCTAGCGCACCTTTGTAAAAGGAGCCTTAAAATTATGGTACTTGATAATTATCAGCAAATTGCTTCCATTCCCAATGAGAAATTAAGTTTGGATAATTTGTGCCCTGCTCTAGTAATAGACCATTAATTTTAAAGAATCTAAGGGGGGAATTCAAGGTGCGGTAAAGTTTCGCTCTTTACCGCATCTTGATGCCCTGCGGAATTCAGCAACCTGTGGGATCCTGGTACCGCAGGTTGCAGAATTCCATCTTACAGGAGTAATGCTTCTGGTGAACCATCTTGCAAGCAGCATTATTCTTGTGACCCAGCAGCATCAAGTCACAAAGCCACAAGACATTGCTCCTGGACCACTAGCTCAGGGATCCCCTCACTGAAGTACCCTTTCATGCAAGTCTGCCATGGAGATCAAAGACCCCCACCTCCACCTTACCATTGTCATTGGTGGTTCAGGGTGGGGGGTCCTGAGATCCTCTGGCGGGGCTCAATGGACAGGAGCTGATGCTCAGTTGCTCCTGCCCTATCCTTTGCTGGCTGCAAAATGGCATCCCTGGCGGTTGTCTCATGTTTCCGTATAAGGAAACATGCATTTTGCAGTCAGTGAAGGACAGGGCAGGAGTGACTGAGCATCACCAATATTTAGACACATTTTCAACTAAACATTTGGGCTGCTAAGTTTGACCAAAAACATAATTTAGGAATCGAGCATTGACCTGGGAGAGGCGGGGGAGGAGGGAAATAATTCCCATTTTTCACATCCGAACTCTGCCCAGTGGTAAAATAGAAGTGGGGGCTTCAGCCTCTGAGGGGTTTCAACCTCCTAGGGAGACTTCAGTGAGGAGGATCCCTGAGCTAGTGGCCTGGAAGCATCGAACTGTGGCTTGTGGCCCAGTGCACCCGGATGGTAAAATAACAACAGCAAAAAGCATGTTTTTGGGGCCCTAACATGACGTGTGGTGTATCACTGCAGGTCGCGTTGGGACATATGCATAGTAATGAGATGCAAAGTATGTCTCCTTAAGCTTATTTTGCATGTCATTACTTACTGATGCGTGGCGCCTTAAATATCACTGCACTATTTTTAGAAAAGTGGCATTAAGCGGTTTAAGTTGTGGTAAGGTCAAATTACCGTGCCCTAAAGACCTAAATATATCTTATATCAATACAATCACCAAAACTTTACCTTTTCTTCAAATGAAAGATGAGAATGTTTTCACAAATTCACTAAGGGTGCCATTCAATTTGATGTCTATTTGCTATCATTTCACAGTGATTTTTTTTCCATTTCTTATCTTGTTAACCAGAGGAGATACTGAAGACTCATATTGCACACTGGTGGTCTCCAGATGGCGCCAGATTAGCATACTCTACAATAAATGATTCCAAAGTTCCTACCATGATGATTCCAATGTTCACAGGCTCCCTCTACCCTACTGTGAAAACATATCATTATCCAAAGGTAAGATACCTGATTTTGAGATCTCTTTCATGCCATACCGCATAACAATTCTGCATTTTAATCTTCTCTTCACGAAGGGACTGTCATTTTAAAATGCAGAATTTTGTGCTCCACAGTACCAGGGGTGCGGCTGTGATTTCTTCTTCACGGGTGGTATTAGACAAGTCCAAGCCTGTGTGGTGAATTTCAGATGTCCTGGGAGGGGCTGCGAAGCCAACAAATTGTAGAATGCACAAGCCTCTTTCCTGCCCCTCCCCTTCCGCAATTTGATGTCGTAGGATTAGCAGATCAGGAACGTATTATCAGCTCCAACACGAAAAATCTAATTGATTATTCTAGCTGATTTGGGAAAAATATGTGCTTTCCCGGAGCTCGAGTCTGTTTAAAATGTTTTCTTCTTCAAATTTGATCTCATCCATTCCTAGTTTTCACATGTTAATTGTCAGTTATTAGTCCTAGATTAATTTTAAAAAATGTTTATAAAATTCCAGCAGAAGTATCTATTCTTCTACCAGGTTGTTAGAGCTTCCAGGAGTCTTTGGCACATGCAGCAATGTAACAGTCAGTTTCATTGCTAAAATGTTATTTGCATAAAACAAAAGGGACTGTAGGAAGCTCAGCTATATTTTTCTCTGAGGTGGGTCTAATTATAGAGAGACTCCAGTCTCCTTAAGCTTATAGAGAGTTGAGTGTAGCATGTTGCTAAAATGTGCCTTCTGTACTTATATACAGTCAAACCTTGGTTTGCGAGCATAATTCGTTCCAGAAGCATGCTTGTAATCCAAAGCACTCGTATATCAAAGCGAATTTCCCCATAGGAAATAATGGAAACTCAGACGATTAATTCCAGAAACCCAAAACTTTAATACAAAATACTATACCTACTTATATTGCAAACCTCGCTCATTTAGAACAGTCACTACACTCCTGCAGCGTCAGAGAGAGAAGAACCATCGGCTCAGTTATGACGTGTGTATACTGTACTGTATATACTTGTATTGCAAAACCTTGCTTGTATATCAAGTTAAAATTTAATCAAATGTTTTGCTTGTCTTGCAAAACACTTGTAAACCAAGTTACAGTGGTACCTCGGTTTACGAGTGCACCAGTTTGTGAGTGTTTTGCAAGACGAGCAAAACATTCGCAAACTTGGTGCCTCGTAAACCGAGCTTGCCTCGCTGTACGAGTGCCCCCCAGCGATCCGACATCTCCCCCCCCCCGCTCACATTGCCCCCCCTCCACCGCGATCCTACTCCCCCCCTCCCCCCCCCGAGCAGTCAATGACACCCTTTACCCGACTTGGCACCACTGCCGGTGCCCGAAGATCCTCCCTCTTCTGGCGCGGCCTGGGCTGGGCGGTGCATTGGAGATCCTTCTTCTTCTGGGCTGGGCTGGGCTGGACTGGCTTTGAGCATTTGCGCATGCTCAAAGCTTTCTGGTCTCGCTCTCAATCTCGGAGAGAGCGAGACCAGAAGGCTTTGAGCATGCGCAAATGCTCAAAGCCAGTCCAGCCCAGCCCAGAAGAAAGAGGATCTCCGACGCACCGCCCAGCCGTGCCAGAAGAGGGAGGATCTTCGGGCATCGGCACTGGTGCCAAGTTGGGTAAAGGGTGTCATTGACTGCTCGGGAGGGGGGAAAGTAGGATCGCGGTGGAGGGGGGGCAACGCGAGCGGGGGGGGGAATGCCGGTTCGCAGGGGGGGAAGCTGGCTCGCGAGGAGGGGTTTGGAACAGCGTCGGATTCCTCAAGGGGGGGAGAATGGAGCAGCGCCGGTAGCCTCGTGGAGGGGGGGAGGAGGTGGAACCAATCAAAGCAGTTTCCCTTACTTCCTATGGGGAAACTTGCTTTGATATACGAGCAATTTGGTTTACGAGCATGCTTCTGGAACGAATTATGCTCGTAAACCAAGGTTCCACTGTACTTACAATCCAAGGTTTTACTGTATTTCTCAAAATAGACCACAATACGAGGGGCAACTGAAAAGTTCTCAGCCCAGCCAGCAAAGTTGGGGCAGTCTCCATCGAGGGCTATACACTTGGTCCGGTGATTTTCCACTTTTTTTTGTTCTGGTGGAAAAATATGGAATGAAAAAAATTGGAAAATTGCTGGACTAAGGGGCTGATTCTATAAATGGTGCCTATATGAATGTCACCAGCCACTAGGCACCGTTTGTTGAATCGTGACTAGCGGTGCCTATGAAAAACCTTAGGCACCAGAAACGTAGATGAGAGTTGTAAAGGCCTACGTTTCAGGTGCCTAAGTTTTTGGAGAATCGCATTTAGCAGTGCCTAAATCATGCTCCGCCCATAGAAACATATACTTAGGCATTAGGCGCTGCTAGGCACCATGCGATAGACGCTTATCTTTTATAGAATCAGATAAGTGCCCATCGCCCAATTATAGTTTTTATTTTAGCAACTACTGAGCCTGTTAAAGCTATTTTGCCAATGAAGTTAGGTGCCCTTTATAGAATCAGTCCCTAAGGGACTCATGATCGAAACAGAAATAGGTCTAAAAAGCCACCCAAATCTGCACTTGGATGATCCAAACCTTACTGTACTACCGTATAGGTGGCACCTGCAGCCATAAGGGCTATTGGGATTGTAGACAGGTGAGTATAATGGGTTCTGGGGGGCTCACCATGACCGGCAAGGGAGTTGTGGTGAGATGTTTATGTGGCACCTTTTTTGTGAAGTTCACAGCAGTGCCCTGCAAGTTTTTCAAGGTTTTTTTTTTTTTCAAGTTTTATTAAAATTTTGATTCAATCGCAATATCTTAATTCAAAGCGATGTACAGTTAAAAAAAGGGGGAAATCAACATGTTTTTCATATACTTAAAACAAAGACTTTGATGAACTTACACATGAGGAGAGTGGGAGGAACTACAATGAATATAGAAAAGAAAGACAATGAAGGTCAAAACATAAAGGAGGGGTAAAAAATGTAATTATTTAATTGAGAGTGGGAAAGCCTTGTAGAAGTCAGGTCTCAAAAGCTTCTTTATATAACCAACATTTTAGCCTAATAAGAGTTTTTTCTTCCTTAAGATGGGCTGAAAACACGTTCCATATTTGTGGTGCTGTACTCGAGAAGATTGTAGCTCGTCATGTATTTATAATTCTTAGGGACGGGACAAAAAGAAGGTTTTTGTCTTGAGATCGTAGATTTCTTATTGGAATATATGGAATGAGATGTCTTTCTAGAAATGCTGGAAATTTAGCTGTTAATATTTTAAAAGGTTAATAAAATTATTTTGTATGAAATTCTGTATTCTATGGGTAACCAGTGTGCTTTTTTTAAGAAGTGGTGTCTGGGTGGCCAGTCCATCACTTTGCTGGCCCCTCCCATGTCCAAAAGGTCTTGTTCTAGGCGTTTGGGACTTGGACGATTTTTTTGGACGAGAATGTAGTGTATAGACGTACTAGTGATCTGGACGATCAAACGCCTGGACTTACATAGTCGCAAAATAAGTATACTTTAGATGTATTTTTCAAGAATGGACTTTGGGCGACTAGCACCCTAGGACCAAAACGGACTTAGACGTTTAGAAACATAGAAACGTGATGGCAGATAAAGGCCAAATGGCCCATCCAGTCTGCCCATCCGCAGTAACCATTATCTCTTTCTCTTTCCAAGAGATCCCATGGGACTATCCCAGACTGTCTTGAATTCAGACACGGTCTCTGCCTCCACCATTTCTTCTGGGAGACTGCTCCACGCATCTACCACCCATTCTGTAAAGTATTTCCTTAGATTACTCCTGAGCCGATCACCTCTTAACGTCATCCTATGCCCACTCATTCCAGAGCTTCCTCGAACCGCTGCTGTTCAATGTAATCATAAATGATCTAGAAACAGGGACAAAGTGCGAAGTAATAAAATTCGCAGACGACACCAAACTATTTAGTGGAGTTAGGGCTAAAGAGGACTGTGAAGACATACAAAGGAACCTGAACAAACTAGGAGAGTGGGCGACGAGATGGCAGATGAAGTTTAATGTAGAGAAATGCAAAGTCTTGCATGTAGGAAACAGAAACCCGAAGTACAGCTATACGATGGGAGGACTGGTAATGGGTGAAAGTACCCAAGAAAAGGACTTGGGGGTAATAGTGGACAAGATAATGAAGCCGTCGGCACAGTGCGCAGCAGCCTCTAAGAAGGCGAACAAGATGCTAGGTATTATCAAGAAAGGTATTACAACCAGAACGAAAGAAGTTATCCTGCCGTTGTATCGGGCGATGGTGTGCCCACACCTGGAGTACTGTGACCAATATTGGTCGCCGTACCTTAAGAAGGATATGGGGATACTCGAGAGGGTTCAGAAAAGAGCAACACGATTGATAAAAGGTATGAATAACCTTTCATAAGCTGAAAGATTTGAAAAACTGGGGCTCTTTTCCCTGGAAAAGCGGAGACTTAGAGGGGACATGATAGAGACTTACAAGATCACGAAGGGCATAGAGAAAGTGGAGAAGGACAGATTCTTCAAACTTTTGAAAACTACAAGAATGAGAGGGCATTCATTAAAAAAAAAAAAAGGGACAGATTCAGAACCAATGCTAGGAAGTTCTTCTTCACCCAAAGGGTGGTGGACGCCTGGAATGCGCTTCCAGAGGGTGTGATAGGACAGAGTACGGTATTGGGGTTCAAGAAGGGATTAGATAATTTCCTGAAGGAAAAGGGGATAGAAGGGTATAGATAGAGGATTACTATACAGGTCCTGGACCTGATGGGCCGCCGCGTGAGCGGACTGCTGGGCATGATGGACCTCTGGTCTGACCCAGCGGAGGCACTGCTTATGTTCTTATGACTCATGCGCATTTATATTATGTAGGTATTTAAACGTCTCTATCATATCTCCCCTCTCCCGCCTTTCCTCCAAAGTATACAGATTGAGATCTTTAAGTCTGTCCCCATACGCCTTATGATGAAGACCATGCACCGTTTTAGTAGCCCCTCCATGTGTATAGCCCTTGATGGAGACTGCCCCAACTTTGTTGGGTGGGCTGAGAACTTTTCAGCGGCCCCCCTCATATATTCCCAATATTTTAAATCTTTGTCATTTATATATATATATATATTCTTCAATTTATAGATATATACAGTTCTGATGTTTTCATTTTTCTATGATCTGTGTTACTGTATGAAAATTAAGTAAACATTTAAGACAGAATTCTATATATGGCACCTAAAAAAATAGCACTAAAAAAGCCCGCTGAACGCTATTTCTATAACCAGTTCTTAAAGTTAGGCGCAGTTTATAGAATAACACTTATGCTTGGGAATCACGCCTAACTTTAGGCGTGTCCATTTGCACCAACTTAGACCTGATACAAAACCTCATGCCTAAAGTTAGGTGCATCCTCAGCCTGCCCCTATCTAGCCAGGGGACGGCCAGTTAGCAGAGATATTCAGCAGCACAAACCTGCGTAGCAGGATTTAACTGGGCAGAGGTGAGTGTGCTTGTGTATGTGTAAAATTGAGATTTTGAAGCTGGGGCATTGTTTTCTATGGGATTGGTAAACCAATTGCATATCTACTTGGTACATTCTTTCCTGCTTTTTTTATTTGTTAGGCTGGATGTGAAAACCCTGTGATTTCCTTACACATTGTTAATTTAAATGGCCCCCTCCATGTCGTGGAGATGATCCCTCCTGACGATCCAAGGATGAGGTATGTTTGCTTAGTGTATGTGCATATAGATTATTCATGAACACACATATTTAGCTCTTATGTGGTAATTTTGCTTCCTTTTACATTTAAGACAAATACAGTACTCCTCCCCCCCCCCCCCGATTTTCGCGGGGGTTCCATTCCAGGAACCCCCCACGAATCTTGAAAAACCACGAATACGGTTTTTCGTGGGGAAGACTGGAGAGGGCAGCGGGAGATGCAGGAGAGAGCAGCTGGAGCGCCGGCGAGTGAAGGAAATCACTCGCTGTATGCTCCGACCGCCTCTTCCTGCACTAAAGTCGGGCCTCACCAATCAGGAGCTGCGTGTCAAAGCATACAGCGAGTGATTTCCTTCACTCGCTGGCACTCTGACTGCTCTCTTCTGCCTCTCTAGCTGTCCTCTCCTGGTTGGCGGTTGGAAATACCACGAATGACCAGGACTGTGAACCGCCGACCGCGAATGACCGGGGGAACGCTATATATCAATTACATTGGTAAGTTTCATTATTTAATTTATATGTAGACATTCATTCCACATTGCATTACTTGAGATAAGTATGAGGACATGGTTCTAAGCTTAATTCCATAAGAATAAAAAATAGCAACATAAAATATGGTAGAAACAGAGAATTTTGGTCCACACAGTTTGCCCATATGTACCTGCCTACTATCTGATTGATGATGTAAAGGAGAAGGATAAAACCCCAAGTAAACAAGCAAGGTAAACGACAGCAGATAAAGACCTAAACGGTCCATCGAGTCTGCCTATTAGTAACATGCATTATAAATGCATGATTAAATTAAATGGTCTCTTTTCTTTGATAGTTCTGGGCCAAAGACCGTAAATTCCACCAGCGACTGACCTTAGGTTCCAACGACTGGAGTTGCCGTCGAAGTTCACACCAGCCTATCCAACCATCTTGTTGTTTGTGTGATACGTACCATAAAGTCTGCCCAGCAATGCCCTACATGTTCCAAGTTACTGGCGTTCCTGTTGATTTCCTTCCTAGTCCATCTGACACCGAATTGCCATATAAAGAGATATAGACCGTGCAAGTTTGTCCAGTACCAGCCTTAGTTGTTCAGTTTATACCATTCATTTTCTAGAGATCCTCTGTATTTATCCCATGCTTTTTTGAATTCTGTCACCATTTTACTCTCCACCGACTCCCTTGAGAGGGCATTTCAGCCATCAACCACATTCTCTATGAAAAAGAATTTCCTAACATTACTCTACCACGCTGCAACATCAATTCATGCCTTCAGGTTTTACCATTTTCCCTTCTCTAGAAAAAGATTTGGTTCTCTATTAATGCCTTTCAAGTATTTAAATGTCTGCATCACATCCCTCTTGACCCTCCTCTCCCCCAGAGTACACACATCCCTCTATATTCGTGGAGGTTAAGGGCGCAGCTCCATCACGAATAACTTTAGAGCTCTTTCTGCCCTCTCATCAAGGGTCAAACTCAGTTGCGCCTCTCTCAAAATTCCTTCCAACAAAATGCTTCCTCAAGGCTATCCACTAGGAGCCTGAGCGTTGATGGTAGCTATAGAACCGGAAGCAGTACCTATGGTATAGCCCGCCTTCACTGGAAGGCAGCCTAGAACAGGTGCATATGCGCAGAGGATCATTGCACACTTAGAGTACCACCATCATTACCACCCAGCTTCTAGTAGCGTTGCATGAGCCCCAGTTTCGGGAGAGGCGTGGGTGAGAGAGAGAGAGAGGAGTATGCCCTACAGCACTTCAGTGCAAATAACCGAAGTAGTGAATGCTGAACCTGTAAATATTTTGCTTACATATTTTGGTCTCTTCTCATACGTATTTTGGCATAAACCTTCTACCATTTTCATGACCTTCTTCTGGACCTCTTCAGGTCTTCTTATATCCTTCAACACAGTACTCCAAGTGTGGCCTCACCAACGACCTGTACAGCGGCATCAACACCTCCCTTCTTCTACTGGTTACTCCTCTTTCTATACAGCCTAACATCCTTCTGGCTACAGTCACTGCCTTATTACACTGTTTCATTGCCTCCTCAGACACTATCACCCCAAGGTTCCTCTCTCCATTTATGCATAACAACCTCTCTCCTTCCAGCACACGCAGCTCCCTCAGATTTCTACTCCCCAAATGCATCACTCTGCACTTCTTTACATTGAATTTTAGTTACTTTTACAGATCCTTTTTCATATTTTCCACTCCCTCCAGGGTGTCTACTCTGTTACAAATCTTGGTATCATCCACAAAAAGGCAAACCATACCTTCTAACCCTTCGGCAATGCCGTTCACAAACATATTGAATAGAATAGGCCCCGGTACTAATCCTTGAGGCACTCCATTACTCATCTTTTCTTCCTCTGAGTGAATTCCATTAACCATCACCCTCTGGCGTCTGCCCAAACAACAGTTTCTAATCCAGTTTCACTACTTTGAGCCCTAACTTCAGCCTGTCAAGTTTATTCAAGACCCTCCTAAGATGAACTGTTTTAAAGTGAACAAGGCATGAACTAACAATAAAGACAGATGATTCAATATAAAAACCAAGTCGTCTTTAATTCTCAGTTGGTTGACCAACGCTTCGATATGGCCAGGTTTTGAGAAAACATTGCCTGCATCAGGAGTCAATAGGATTATAATAAATGTGTCACTTTGTATTGTCTGGTGTTTAACAAATACCTGAACAGCCAAATCAGACTGTTATGCAAATTTAAGGTAAGACTGACGCCACATCGACACAGTTCAGTTTGTCACTTTGGGGTCCATAATGAAGGCATTCCGTTTATTTATGAGACATCTATGTAGAACACTGTCAAATGCTTTGCTAAAATCTAAATGCATCACATCTAGCGCTCTCCCTCTATACAATTCTCTGGTCACCCAGTCAAAGAAATTGATCAGTTTTGTCTGACATGACCTGCCTCTAGTGAATCCATGTTAACCTTGGGTTCTGTAATACATTGGATTCCAAAATCTTCACTATTTTCTGTTTAAAAGCGTTTCCATTAATTTACTTGCTACAGAAGTCAGAGACTGGCCTGTAGTTCCCTACCTCTTCCTTCCTTCTACTTTTGAGGAGAGGGACCACATCCACCCTTCTCCAGTCCCGCAGTGCCTCTCCCAACTCTAGAGAAGCATTGAAAAAGTCAGCCAGCAGATCTTCCTAGTGGGCATCCTTCCTGTTGGGGTTGTCGGGGGTGTCTGGAGTTTGGGGTAGGGTGTTGGGGATTAAGGGTGGTGTGTCGAGGATTCGTGGAGTGAGTGGCGCCCCCCTCCCCTGCGCTCTTCCCGTCCCCTATGCCATGATCTCGCCCCTTGCCTTCCCTGCATAGCACTTGCTCTTCCAAACATTTTAGAACTCAATTGAAAACTTACCTTTTTTTCAAAGTATCTGGCCAAATAATCATATCTATTTCTTATGCTATTTTTATTATTAATCTTTTGTTAACCGCATTAAACTGATGGTTACGCGGTTTATAAGTACAATGTTATGATTAAATTTGCAGATGACTCGAAACTATTCAAAATTGTTAAAACACACATGGACTGTGAAAAATTACAGAAAGTCCTTAGGATATTGAAAGACTGGCTATCCAAATGGCAGATGAAATTTAGGGCTTTTCTTACAAAGCTGCAGTAGTAACTACTGCTGCGGTGATTGCATAATAACCCATAGGGACTTAATGGGCATTGGAGCTTTTGCCTTGTGGCAGCCACTACCACATCTTTATAAAAGGGGGGGGGGAGGAGGTAATGTGAACTATTGCAATGTGATACACATTAGGAAGAATAATCCCAATCATAATTACCATAGGAACCAGCACCCAAGAAAAAGATCTAGGTGTCGTCATAGACAATGCTCTGAAATGTTTTGCCCAGTGCGTGGCGGCAGCCAAAAAAAGCAAAAGGGATGGAAAATAAGATGAAGAATATTATAATGCCTTTATGCTCCTCCATGATGTGACCGTACCTTGAGTAGTGCATGCGATTCTGGTCACTGTATCTCAAAACAGAATATATCAGAATTAGGAAGGGTTTAAAGAAGAGTGACCAAAATGATAAAGGGGATAGAAATCCTCTCACAAGAGGAAAGGCAAAAGAGGTTAGGTCTCTTTAGCTTGGGAAAGAGACGGCTGAGGGGGGATATAATAGAGACATACAAAATCCTGAGAGATATAGAACAGGTAAAAGTGAATCAGTTTTGTACTTTTCCCACATGGTATAAGTTAATACATGATTACTCACCCAAAAAACCTAAAACAGGATTACGAGAGATTTGGGGCCTAGAGATACATCCCAGTATCTCTGCAGCACAATGGCCTCATCTTTGGAAAAGCAGAGTAAATTGCACTGCTTCGACTTCTATGAAGCAAACCTTATATTTCTTAATGTATAGAGTCTTTTGGACTCCAGTGAAATTACATAAATTAGATAAATCGAGATCCAATAAATGTTGGCACGGTCCTTTGGAGGTGGGAACATTAGATCATCTTATATTCCAATGCCCTTTAATTTTAGATTTTTGGAAGTCTATTTGGAGCAAGATAATTCTTATTCTTGAAGTTCCCATACCATTGTCTTACGGAATAATATTGTTTGGAACTTCAAGTCCCCTTAAAAAACAAATGGATAAACTCCTGATTATGACTGGAGTCGCGTTGCAAATGATAATAAGGAATTGGAAGCAATGGGATAGATTAAATGTACCATTCTGGTGGGAAACCCTATTTATGTACTATAAATTTGAGAAAATATTGGCAGAACAAAAGGGTGAAATCTGAAAATTCAAGGAAATTTGGGGTCCATTAGATGCTTTTGTAAAACATTTTTAAATTTGAAGGTATGATGTTTATTAATTCTTAGCACACTTCATTTCTTATACACTTCCAGTTAAAGGGAGGTAGGGATTTCTTTCTTCATGCTTTGTTTGTACTTACATAGTATAAAAGTGCTTAAGTGACCTTAGTAAAAGGAGCCCAAAGTCTAGACAAAATATGTATTTTGTCTGCACTTTGTGCTCCTTTTACTAAGGTGCACTAGCGTTTTTAGTGCACGCAGGAAATGACCGTGCGCTACGCGGCTAGAACTAACGCCAGCTCAATGCTGGCGTTAAGGTCTAGCGCGCGCGGCAATGTAGCGCGCACTATTCCGTGCCTTAAAGCCCTAACGTAGCTTAGTAAAAACAGCCCTTTATGTTAGTTGTTGGGGTTTTTTTTTTCTAAAAATTGAATAAACAGTTAAACGACAAATTTTGTACTTTTTCAAAAAGTACGAAGACTAGGGGCCAAAGCAGTGAAGTTACATGGTAGTGCTTTTAAAATGAATAGGAAGAATTTTTTTTTCATTCAACGAATAGTTAAGCTCTGTAACTCGTTGCCACGGGATGTGGTTACACAGTTAGCATCTCTGAATTTAAACAAAGATTTGGACAAGTTCCTGCAGGAAAAATCCATAACCTGCTGTTGAGACAGACATGGGGGAAGCTCCTGTGTGCCCTGGGATTGATAACATGAAATGGGCTACTATTTGGGGGTTTTCCAGGTACTTATAACACATAGACACATAGGGCTTCTTTTACTAAGGTGCGCTAGCGTTTTTAGCACACGCACAAGATTAGCATTACCGCCTGCTTAAAAGGAGGCGGTAGCAGCTGGCGCATGTGGCATTTTAGCACGCGCTAAGCGCACGCTGAAACCGCTAGCGCGCCTTTGTAAAAGGAGCCCGTAGAAACATGATGGCAAATAAAGGCCAAATGGCCCACCCAGTCTACCCATCTGCAGCATCCACTATCTCCTCCTCTCCCTATTGGCTAAGGCTCTTAACATTTACATCTCCTCTTCCTATAGGCTAAGGCTCTTTGCACCTGCATTGTGAGGTCATAGAGCTGCCCATCCGCAGTAACCATTATCTCTTTCTCTCTCCGAGAGATCCCACGTGCCTATCCCAGGCCCTTTTGAATTCAGACACAGTCTCTGTCTCCACCACCTCTTCTAGGAGACTGTTCTATGCATTTACCAGCCTTTTTTTATAACCTGGATTGGCCATTGTTTGGATTGGAGGCCGGATAAATACTCGGGTATAGAGAGAAAAAGTATTTCTAAAGAATAACTGAATGTGTTATAAAAGTCTGAATTACAGCAGTTACTCAAAAGTTGCATATTTACTTTTAAATTGTAAACCGAATTTGTGAGAATATACTGTATTTCAAACACATTTCTGACTTATGTACATATTGTTAAATGTTCTTGCCATTTTATGCCAAGCTTCTTACTGACAATTTAACTCAAATAAACTTCTTTTCTCCCAGGCAATATTGTTTTGCTGTTATGAAGTGAAACTGCCTTAGCAGAATGGCAACCAAAGCAGCACATAATTTTCAATGAAGATGACAGTACTTTATACATTTTTTATGGAAAACCAATGAACTATTACATTTTTTATGGACAGTGTTCCATGAAAAGCCATTGTATTTTAATTAGAAACCTCTTTGCTGGCATTTTTCAGCAGTATATCACAGCGCTGTTTTTCCTCCACTTTAGTATCCATTTATCTTTTTGAGAAAAGGGAAATGTGTGTATGCTTTTATTATTTGTAGAAAGATAGTACTGTATTTAGAAAACACTTTAGATATTTATTTAGAAACATGATGGCAGATAAAAGCCAAATGGCCCATCCAGTCTGCCCATCCACAGTAACCATTATCTCTTGAGCGATCCCGCGTGCCTATCCCACGCCTCCTTGAATTCAGACACAGTCTCTGTCTTCACCACTTCTTCCAGGAGACTGTTCCACACATCTACCAACCTTTCTGTAAAAAAGTATTTCCTTAGATTACTCCAGAGCCTATCACCTCGTAACTTCTTCCTATGCCCTCTCATTCCAGAACTTTCTTTCAAATGAAAGAAACTCGATTCATGCGCATTTACTCCACATAGGTATTTTAATGTTTCTATCATATCTCCCCTCTCCCGCCTTTCCTCCAAAAAGTATTTAGGGTTGTGATGGAGTGAACAAACCTCGTTGAGAGAACAGGCAAATATAGGCAGATAAATAGGGGTGAGAAAGACCAGTAGACAAAAGAACATAATTACCCTGGGGCTGAATGCTGGAACAGATTGTATATTTGGTAAAACTGTATCACAGAAAAGCCCAACGACCAGCCCAATTGATGTTTCTTATACAAAGCCATTTTAAAAGAAGTAGTTTACAAAAAAATAAAATAGATAAATACAGGATCCCATTTTTACTAAATAGTTTGTTTATTGAAAGTTGGGGGGAGTCAATTCAGAACGTATTACATGAGCTTCTGTAAAGGTGTTACAATACAGAGTAAGTGTTTTTTCAGTGGTACCTTTTTGCATGTACTGCAATTTAACTGCAAAAGTTAAGATGTGGGTGGTGAAACGGTTCTGGTCCCAATACTGCCTCACACGCTCTGTCGTTTGTAAGTCAGATGCATCTGGGGACAGTCTCTTTAGGAAGAAAGGATGCACAGGCTCAGGTTTGTCCCAAAGAAATTGTCCCTTTATTATGAGTTTTTCATCCATTTTTATAGCATTATACAAGGGTCAGTTTTTTCAGCATATGACCGTAGGAAAATCCAAATTTGGTAACAGGATACATAAAAGCAACAGAAAAGGTAGCAAGCATAAGGAAAAGGGGGGGGGGGGGAGGTTGTCCATAACTATGGCATATAATACTGTGCTTTATTGTCTAAGGTCTTTCTTAGCAAATGTTTCTTGTCTACAGGAGAAGCAGGATCGCTCAACTAGAAACACGGGCTGTGGGGGTTTCAGGACATGAGGAGGAATGACCATGGCACAAGTAGCTAGCTTCAGAACAGGATGTAAAAGTAGCTGTTCAGCAGAATGAAAACTGTTTCTGTGTTTTATTATAGAAAACTTACAAAGAATATATGTGCCCCTTCTGGTGGTGGTCCTTATCTTATTGTCAATGGGCTCTTTACAGCCAATGCAGATCTTTTTTTTTTATATTGGGGGGGGAGGAGAAATTTCCCATGCCACTTCATTTTTCACCAATTGCAGTTTTTGCAAAAAGCACACCTGTTCCTAAAGTATCTAGACAACTGATCCTCTCTTCTCTCTCCCCTCTATAGCGATTAACTTGTTCTATTGATCACTCTCTCCTCAAAAATGGATTTCCTGTCCTATTAACCCTCTTTCTTCCTCCCCTCTTAAAGTCAATTCAATTTGTTACCTTTGCTTAATCTTCTGTAAACCGCATAGAACTTCACGGTATTGCGGTATATAAGCTGTTATTATTATTATTATTTTCAAGTAATCCTAGAGAATGGGGATTACAGTAATCCAAGGAAGAAGAGCCAAAGCCTGCTCAATCATTTTTGAAACACGTTGACTCAGGAATTGCCAGACTATACTGCCAAAGTTTCATGCCAGCCACGAGCCTCAGAATGCCCAATAATATTGGGAGTGACTATAGATAAACATCTCACTTTAGAACGTCATACTGATCTATTATTGAAGAAATGCTTTGCTGTGCTCTGGAAACTTCGCACTGTTAAGAAATACTTTGATGAAGCTTCATTCCGTCTGTTAGTGCAGTCATCCATTTTAAGTATTCTTGATTATTATAATGTTTATTTGGGGGATTTTAAGAAAATTTTTAAGAAAATTGAGAGTGGTTCAAAACACCGCAGTTCGATTGAAACTCCACTGGCTGCCGATTGAGGCCAGAGTTTTGTTTAAGTCTGCCTGCATTTGTTACAAATCAATTTTTGGTTTGTCACCTGGATACCTTGTTTCCCATTTTTCTTTGAACCACCCAAATAAGGTCACACGTGGAGTTTGTCTGTTTACATTTCCTTCCGCTAAATTATGTTGTTACAAAAGATTTCTGGAGAGAACGCTCTCTTTTCAAGCTGCCAAACTGAATGATTGGTTTGGTAAAATTATGCTAGGATCCTCTTCTTATCTTGATTTTAGAAAACTATTGAAGACCCAACTGTTTGAAAAATTTGTATCCTAACTGGTTGTTTCATTTAATAATTCTATGCTTCCGTCTTGCAATGTATCTTCTTTTAAATTGTATTTTCCACTGTAGGACCAATTCTAATTTATTGTGTTTTGTTTTGAATTGTTTTTTCCTTTTAAAATTACTCTCCACTGTATGACTTGTGCTTATTTGTTGTAAACTACCTAGAACCACTTTTTGGTTAGGCGGTATATAAAAATAAAATTATTATTATTATGATTAATAATAATAATTCTTCTTCATTAGAGTTCAGTAACAAATGACTCGGAAAATCTAAAAGTTTACTTCCTACAGAACCACAAAGCATTTATTATGTTTATCAGTGGAAATGGTTTGTGGGAAGCACAAGAATGTTACCGAGCTACTGGTTGCGGCTCAATTCACTCTAGCTGTGTATTGGAAGACTTGTAATATAGTATATTATCTTAATTTTTTTTAAACCTGCCTTTGTGTAATGTGTATTGGTCAGCTTGCCCAAAATAGATTGTGTTTGTGGTTTTATAGTTTTGATGCAATAAATGGCATTTGCGGTTTGTAACAGCAAATTGAGATGGTTTCTCTCCTGCCCATTTTGCCTTTCTCCTTAGAAGAGGTACTTTTATTTTTTCAGTAGTTTATTTTTTTTTTATTTTTAACATCAGTTTACCTGATATCAGTGTTACAATTCTACACTCCAAAACAGCTTATCTTCCATTCTTCTGAGCTGTGGTATATTGTTTTATTTTTCTTTTAAGACCTAAAAAGGGTACCGGAGTGCTGGTGAAAGAGTAAAATTTCACTGCTATGATTTTGCATTCTGTTTTACAAACCACTGTGAGCAATTTTAATTTTGCTTTAAAAACATAAAGGGATTGCTTTTCTTTTTTAATGTTAAATGTACATGCCTGTTATCACCATAAACTCCCTCCATTTCGCCAGCATTACTGATCTGATGTATATTTAATTAAAGCACATTTTCCCATACTATAAAAAAAAAGAAAAAAAAAAGGAAGAAGCAGAACCTCGCCCATGAAAGAAATGATTGAAGAAGCAAGTTTTGGAAGGTGTTACCTATGAAAAAATGGATAGATGGTATGAAGAAGACGGGTATAGATCTACAGTATGTTAACATAAGAACATAAGAATTGCCGCTGCTGGGTCAGACCAGTGGTCCATCGTGCCCAGCGGTCCGCTCACGCGGCGGCCCCCAAGTCAAAGACCAGCGCCCTAACTGAGACTAGCCCTACCTGCGTACGTTCTGGTTCAGCAGGAACTTGTCTTAACTTCGTCTTGAATCCCTGGAGGGTGTTTTCCCCTATGAAAGATTCCAAAAGAGCATTCCAGTTTTCCCCCACTCTCTGGGTGAAGAAGAACTTCCTTATGTTCGTACGGAATCTATCCCCTTTCAATTTTAGAGAGTGCCTTCTTATTCTCCCTACCTTGGAGAGGGTGAACAACCTGTCCTTTTATCTACTAAGTCTGTTCCCTTCAGTACCTTGAATGTTTTGATCATGTCCCCTCTCAATCTCCTCTGTTCGAGGGAGAAGAGGCCCAGTTTCTCTAATCTTTCACTGTTCCTTTCACTTTGGAAGACATTTCTCAATATATTTCTTGGAAGTATATAACCTGTGATATCTAGCAGGAATTGTGCCTTTATGTTCTGCTGTCTATGTTTATTACTAATTGTTTTTCTTTTATTGTATATATATATTGTGTTGTTTATATGTTTGTCAATCAGTGTTAGTTTGAAAATTTATTTTTTCCAATATGGAATTTATAACATGCTAATAAAAAAAAATAAATCCATAAAATATATTTTTAAAAGCATCAAATGATAAAATATCATCAAGCAACTTCTACTTCCTTAGTCAATAAAGACTCTGCTTATGATTTCCATTGTCAAACTAGAAGAATGTACAATGTTTTGTACTGATAATACTAAAAGACTGTTCAATAATGTTAAAGTGTGTTTCTCTTGTCTTTTTTTTTAGGGAGTACTATGTGACAATGGTAAAATGGGCAACTAGTACCAAAGTGGCAGTGAACTGGTTAAACAGGGCACAAAACATTTCAATCCTAACCCTCTGTGATGCCACCACAGGGGTCTGTATAAAGGTATGTTATTTCATCCAAATAGCTTTTCCCTAGATTATTTTCTTTTACTTTGTGATGTGGGATGGGGAATTGTTGTTATGTTCAAATGATTTTTATTATTTCAACAAATAACAAACAAATACAAATAGCATCGTCAGGAAATAACATTGCAAGTACTCCCCCTCCCTCCCTTCCCACCCCTCCCCACCCCAAGAGTCCAATGCCACAGTAAAACTAAGAGTAAAAAGTAAAAGTATTGATTCAAGAGCATATGGTGTGAGGTCCTGTCAGAAGCACTCCCAGGTCTGACGGAATCCACAACCCGGCCCATGATCCAAGTCTCCCACCTGTCTCCGCTCCAGCGTAGCGTGAATTATCATCAGGGGAATTGTTGTTAAACGAATGCTAAAACGCAACAAATGACAGCACATTCAGTGTGTGTACCTTAAACAAAATGGCTGCAGAACTGGAATGAGTTACAAATTCATTTTTGTCCATTTGTTTTTCGGGCACCACTGCATTCTATGGGGCCACATACAGCACAGGCGCTGTGGGGGGAGTGAAGAAAAAAGAAATCAGAAGTTACTCAACCAATCATGCTGAAAGCTTTTAACAAACAGCCAAACAAGCCTATACTTGCCTCATTTCTCTCAATTCCTTTGGCTGATGATATCAGCAGAACGTACGAGAAGCCACCACTGATCAAGTGAAGGTGGACAAAGCAGTGGGACCAGATGGTGTACATCCAAGGGTACTGAAGGAACTTAGGGAAATTCTGTCGGCTCCGCTGGCTGACCTTTTTAATGCTTCTCTAGAGTTGGGAGTGGTACCGCAGGATATGGTCCCTTTCCACAAAAGTAGGGAACTACAGGTTGGTAAATATGACTTCTGTAGTAAATAAATTAATGGAATCTCTTTTAAAACAGAGGATAGTGATGTTTCTGGAATCCAGTGGATTACAGGACCTAAGGCAACATGGATTCACTAGAGGCAGATTTTGCAGATTTTGTTAGACAAATCTGATCAATTTCTTTGACTGGATAACCAGAAAATTGGATAGAGGGAGTAGAGGGTGGTGGACACATGGAACGCGCTTCCGGAGGAAGTGATAGGCCAGAACTCTGCACAGGGGTTCAAGAAGGGTTTGGATAGGTTCCTGGAGGATAAAGGGATAGAGGGGTACAGATAGAACTTGAGGTAGGTTATAAAAGTGGTCAGAAACCACTTCACAGGTCGCAGACCTGATGGGCCGCCGCGGGAGCGGACCGCTGGGCGAGATGGACCTCGGTCTGACCCAGTGGAGGCAACTTCTTATGTTCTTATGTTCTTATGAGTGTTCTAGATGTGGCGTATTTAGATTTTAGCAAAGCCTTTGACAGGGTTCCAAAGTGATAGACTGGATCAGGAAATGGTTGAATGAAAGGTTCAGAGGGTAGTGGTCACTAGAGATTGCTCTGAGGAACGGGATGTTACCAGTGGGGTGCTTCAAGGTTTGGTTCTTGGGCCTGTTCTTATAGAGTATGCTATTGTTGTAGTAATTGAAACACCAGGTCTCCGAGATGTCTATTATATCTATCTCATCATTCAGTGCTATGTACTCTAACTCTCCTATTTTATTTTTTAGGCTTCTAGCATTTATATGCAGACACTTCAAATTGTGTTTTTAATATTGCTACTCCTTGGGTTTTGGCCAGGTACTAGTCACCTGAATCGGCCATCTTGAGAATGGGCTACTGGGCTTGATGGATCATTCTTATGCTCTTATGCTGAGAAGATGATAAGGATAACTTGACATCTTTACTAGAGAATGATACGGGGACAAATTTTTCCCCGTCCCCGCAGGAACACAATTTCCCCGTCCCGTCCCCGCGGTTTTTGTCGCTGTCCCTGCCCCATTCCTGTAAGCACTGTCTTAACCGCACAAGCCTCAAACACTTATGATTTTAAAGTGTTTGAGCCTTGTGCAGATGAGGACAGAGCTTTCAGGAATGGAGCAGGGACAGGGAAAGAACTTGCTGGGATGGGACGGGAAAATGAGTTCCCATGGGGACAAGAAAAAATTTGCCCCCATGTCATTCTCTAATCTTTACTTTGTTTCCCTCTTAAGCATTCTTGACTTTCATTCACCATTTTTGAAACTTCTCTATTGGGACTCCCTAAATGTTGTGATTTAACAGTATCCTTCAAGAATGCTCCACACTGAAACATCTGCTCCTGGGTGACTGTCGGCTTCCTCCCCCACCCCCATCCTAGTTTAAAAGCTGCTCTATCTCCTTTTTAAATGTTAGTGCCAGCAGCCTGATTCCATTCCGGTTAAGGTAGAGTCCATCCTTTCAGAACAAGCTCCCCCTTTCCACTTTGTGTTTTGTTTTGTTTTTGGGGGTTTTTTTTGGGGGGGGGAAGCTGTGCACCCAACTCCACCATGCTCCACCCCCAGCTCTAGAATCTTCCCTTCCCTACCATCCTATTTCAGAGAGGGCAGAACTGGTAGGCTTTGGGCATGTGCAGATACTCAAGACCCTTCATCTGCCTGGAGTTAGTGATTTTGTGCAGTTGCCCTCAAATATCTTAAAGACTAGACAACAAAATTTAAAAATTATTCAGTCCCTGAAAGGCAACCAGTGCAAAGATAGCAACTTTGGAGAAACATGATCAAATCTTATCAACCCTGCAGCAATATTTTTTTGAATCAATTGCAACCCAGTCAATTGTTTCTGAGTAATCCCAATATAAAGTGGGCTACAGTAATCCAATTGCAATTAGGGTTGTACATCAATTTAAATTTTTAATTGCACAATTAGTATTGTAATTAAAACTTTTAATCACATGATTAATTACATAAAGCACCCCTATACAACACAATATAGAGATAGCAGATATAAATTCTCAAAACTGACATTTAAATTAAACTAAAAATAAAATAATTTATCCTACCTTTATTGTCTGATGATTTTCTTTCTAATTTTCTCATTCCCTGACTCTGGTGCTGCTCCAATGTGCTCACATCACAGTTCTGTGCTGTCAGCTGTGCTGTCAGGGCCTTCTCTCTGTTCACTATTTCTTTTTTTTCTCCTGCAGCTCTCTGAGAGATGAGGAGCAGTGTTACTAGCAGCTCTGACCCCTCTTTCTTTTCCTGCCCCTTCTATCTAGCACATGACATCCTCTCTCTCTCTCTCTCTCCACTCCTTCCAACCACTCTGTACATTCTCTCTTTCATCCAGTGTGTTCACCTTTACTCCCTTTCCTCTCTTCCATCCAGCTCCTTTCTCTCTCTCTTCTCCTATTCAGCATCTGCCCTTTGTCTCTCTCCTTCCTTCCATCCAGAATCCTGCTCCTTTTCTCTCTCTCTCCCTCTCTCCCCTTCCACCAAGCGTCTTCCCATTCTCTCTCTCCCCTTCCACCTAGTGTCTTCCCATTCTTTCTCTCCCCTTCCACCTAGTGTCTTCCCATTCTTTCTCTCCCCTTCCACCTAGTGTCTTCCCATTCTTTCTCTCCCCTTCCATCCAGCATCTTCCCCCTTCTCTCTCTCCCATTCCATCCAGCATCTTCCCACTGCTCTCTCTCCCCTTCAATCCAGCGTCTGCCCCTTCTCTTTCTCTCTCTCCTTCCATCCAGCGTCTGCCTTTTCGCTTTCTCTCTCCTTCCATTCAGCATCTGTCCCTTTTTCTCTCTCTCCTTCCATCCAGCGACTGCCCCCTCTCTCTCTCTCCTTCCATCCATTGTCTGCCCCTTTGCTCTCCCTTGCCTCTTCTCTTTCTCTCTCTCCTTCCATCCAGCGTCTACCCCTTCTCTTTCTCTCTCTCTCCTTCCATCCAATGTTTGCCCCTTCTCTCTCTTTCTCTCCCCTTCCATCCAGAATCTGCCCCTTCTCTCTCTTTCTCTCCCCTTCCATCCAGAATCTGCCCCTTCTCTCTCTTTCTCTTCCCTTTCATCCAGCGTCTGCCCCTTTTACCTCTCTCCCCTTCCATCCAGAGTCTGACCCCTTCTCTCTCCTCTTCCCTTCCATCCAGTGCCTGACTCCCTCTTCTCTCTACCTCCATGCCATCCAGCTTATCTCTCTCCCTTCTATCCAGAAGGTGCCTCTTCTCCCCTCCTACATCCTTGTCTACTCCATCCTCCGCTGCCGTTGTTAGGCTAGAATCTGTTAGTCTAGAAAAACAACAGTGGTGGCAGAGGTAGAACCAAAATAAAGGCATTGTGGGGCCTCACCATTCATCCTTGGTTGCTTTATCTTTGTTTTGCCACTGTTGTGGTAAGAGTGGGGAGATTTTTGGAAATGCCACGACAGCTGTTGCTCCCCTCATTCCGACACCTATGTAGTAGCTTATAAGACAAGAAACTCAAGGGAATGTGTTTGAAGTGGGTCAGGTGAGGGTGGGAGAAAAGAGGCACCCTCTGGATAGAAGGGAGAGAGATTAGCTGGATGGCATGGAGGTACTGGAACAGCATGTGGCATGCTGTGGACAATTTTATGTTATTTATAGATGTTTTCAACAGCACATGTGTTGGTTGAGAACTGCAAAGCTAACCAGGCTATATTTAATGACTACAGTTATATCAGATCTCATCATTCTGGTTTAATTTATGCAGCATAATTACTTTCTCCTTACAGCAGTCTTATTTTGTACAGAAAACACAGCAAAGTAGCTCCTTAGCTCCAATTCTGATTTCAGAAGTTTTTCTCCCTTAGTTCTAAATACATATGTTTTGGCAGCATTGGAAAATTCAGGTGCCTACTTTCCTTTATAAAATATGAGCGTGTTAACAGTGAAAATACATATATATAAGTGAAACATAGAAATGCTGGAGTGAAACGTAGAAATGCTGGAGATACACATGTAACTTGCAATAAGTTACACATGTACAACATGAGTACATAAGCATCACTGAAACAGACCAAAGATCAATCCAGCCCAGTATCCTGTTTGCAACAGTGGCCAGTATAAGTCACAAGTACCTAGAAAGATCCCAAAAGAGTAAAACATAATTTGTTCTGCTTGTCCAAAGAATAAACGGTGGATTTTCGCAAGCCCACCTTAATAATGTTTTATGTATTTTTATTTTAGGAACTTGTCCAAACCTTTTTAAATCCTGCTACACTAACCACATTTACCATAGTTTCTGGCAATAAATTATAAAGCTTAATTACAGGTTGAGTGAAGAAATATTTTCTCTGATTTATTTTAAATTTACTACTCAGTAACATCTTTGTGTGCCCTCTACATTTTGGAAAACTAAACAAGCAATTTCTATCTACCTGTTCCACTCTACTCATGCTTTAAATCATACCCCCCCTCCCCATTAACTGTTTCTTGTCCAAGCTGAAGAGCTCTAACCTTTTTAGCCTTTCCTCAGAAGGGAGTCATTCCAACCTTTTCACTTTTTTTGTTTCCTTTCTCTAAAACTTTGCTACTTCTGCTATATCTTTTATGAAATGTGATAACTAGAATTTTACAAAATATTTAAGGTACAATTATTCCAGGGAACGATTCAAATGTATTATAATATTTTCAGTTTTATTCTCCATTCCTTTCCTAATAATTTTGAACATTCTATTTGCTTTCTTGGCCACCAATGAACACTGACCAGAGGATTTCAACATATCATCAGTGATGACACCTAGATCCTTTTCCTGGGTGGTGACTCCTAATGGGGAACCTTGTATCATTTTGCTATAGTTTGGTTACTTTTCCCTAGGTGCATCACTTTGCACTTGCTCACATTAAATTTCATGTGTTATTTTGGTTGCCTAGTCTCATAAAGTCCTCTTGCAATTTCTCACAATCCTCTTGTGATTTAAAAACTGAATAATTTTATGTCATTAGCGAATTTGATCACCTCACTCATTCCTGTTTCTGGGTCATTTATAAATACGTTTAAAATCAGTGCTTTGGGAGGCAGGTAGAGGACCATAAGAGGAGTCGGAGGATAGGGAAAAATCTATGCTAATTATTATCAGAGCTTCAGCACTGGATGTGACCTTAGTAGTGTGCCATTACCTCTCCATAAGAACCCTATGCTGTGGAGCATGGCCCTAAGGCACATGTCTGGAGGAGCATGTCCAAAGGGGTCAATTGAGACGGAATCAGCATGGATTCAGCCGAGGTAGATTTTGCCTCACCAGTTTGCTTGACTTCTTTGAAGGTGTGAATAAACATGTGGATAAGGGGAGTGTGTGGCACAGTGGTTAAAAGCTACAGTCTCAGCACCCTGAGGTTGTGGGTTCAAACCCAAGCTGCTCCTTGTGACCCTGGGCAAGTCACTTAATCCCCCCATTGCTCTAGGTATATTAGATAGATTGTGAGCCCACCGGGACAGGCAGAGAAAAAATGCTTGAGTACCTGAATAAATTAATGTAAACCGTTTTGAACTCTCCTGGGAGAACGGTATAGAAAATTGAATAAAAAATAGTGTGACAAGCTTAAGCCTCTGATAACCAGAGCTGGTATCGTGACATCATAATGCCTCCTTCCACCAGTGCCTAAGAGCCAACCTCATCAGTGATGTCACAATGGCTTGATCATCCTATACTTTTTCTACATTTTGATTTCTAGAGTGGCGCAGTGGTTAAAGCGACAGCCTCAGCACCTTGGGCAAGTCACTTAATCCCTCCCATTGCCCCAGGTACATTAGATAGATTGTGAGCCCACCGGGACAGACAAGGAAAAATGCTTGAGTACCTGAATAAACCCATGTAAACTGTTCTGAGCTCTCCTGGGAGAGTGGCATAGAAAATTGAATGAATAAATAAATAATGGATCGAAGGGCTGTCAGTGAGAAGAAAAGGCAATTCAAGATTGATGTTTTTACCTTTTTTCAAGGAATGATGTCAGTGATGTTAAGTCCACAATAACCCCTGATGCAGGCGGACTGCTACGCCGAAACCCAGCGCTGGGTCAGGTCTACTTTCACTGTATGCTTTTCCGAAATAAAAGATCACTGATTTTACCCAGCTGGCTCTGATGGAAATCTTTTGTCCAGTTCCACATCTGTTTAAGGAATCACACCTAACAGTGCTTAAGTGGTCTTAGGCACCGGTGGTTTGAAAAGTTTGATAAAAAGGGCAAGTCAAACATAGTCTCCATTGAGGGCGATGCACTTAGTCCTGGTGAGTTTCTAGTTTTTTCATATTGTAGGAAAACTCGCTTACAAAAATTAACTGGAAACTCACTGGACTAAGTGTATCGCCCTCGATGGAGACTATGTTTAACTTGCCCTTTTTATCAAACTTTTTAAGCCACCCTTGTAGGTGCACTATCCTTAAGACCAGGGTTTTCTTGACCTAAATGAATGCACCTAAGTCAAACCACACCCAAAATCCATCCAAGATCTGCCCCTAACCCCCGCCTACCTGCTGGTAAGCACCTCGGAGTAGATGCATATTGAGTTAGGCGCCTACCAGCTAAATAATGTTTTTAATGGTTTTAACATTTTTTTTAATGACACTTTCAATTAATGGTACCAATTTTAAAAATTAAGTTAGACGCCTAGATTGGCTATGTGCACTGATCTAGGTGCCTAACTTTAGGTGCCAAGGGCTCCTTTTACGAAGGTGCGCTAGCATTTTTAGCGCACGCACCAAATTAGTGCGCGCTAGCCGAAAAACTACCGCCTGCTCTAGAGGAGGCGGTAGCGGCTAGCGCGTGGGGCATTTTAACGCAAGCTATTCCGCGCATCAAGGCCCTAATGCGCCTTCGTAAAAGGAGCCCTAAATCTTACATACTAGCTCTTCTAGCAGTCTGTTTCTGCTATTGCACAGGCTTTGGATAAGCAATAACTTTGCAGGCTCTCAATCTTAGTATTTTTTTATTGGACCAGAATAAGAATTTTTTTGAAGATGATGCTGAATAATCTTATATTGATCCCATTTTGTCAAAATCAATTGATAACTGCAGTACAGTCTGTTATAAAGAATTACCAGGAGCCAGATAGATCTAGAGACAAAATGAGAGACAATATAGTACAATAGTACACTTGAATAGTGCTGCAGTTGTGTTGAATCACGTTGCACAGTATATTATGCCCTGCTGAGTAGAAAGTAATGATCTGATATAGACCTTCTAATTATACTGCTTCATTTCAGAAACATGAAGATGAAAGTGAATCCTGGCTGCACAGACAGGTAAAAAGTCCCTCATTAGTTCTATTTTTAAAGGGGATGTATTGAATGAAAAATCCTTTTTATGGGGCTGTGTGCATTGGAAATAATTCTTACTGGATAAATTGTAATATTAACTCAGAAATGGAAGAATTTGTACCTGCTAGAATATAAAAGAGCATTAGTGCTAATGTGAGCATTTAATAATGTTAAAGCCAGTGTTATCTAAAGTAGTTTACAGGGCCTTAATGCACATTTTTTAAATTGAAATTTAGTCAAACTTACATTAAGTGATGCACTATAGTAAGACTATTTCCAAAAGCAATTAAATCTCAAATAAGAATATAACATTTCCAAAAACAAAAGGCCTTAAAGCATATTCTATTAGCATTACATCAGACATGTTTATGTTAATGCAGATTTGTGTTAATGAGTTATAACATGCAAATAAATGTAATACTTATCTTTACTGCATTAATGAGGGCATATTAATAATAAATGGGCAACACAGGTTACAACCTATATTTGGAGGAGCATTTTTGATATAGCATCTATATATAAGGTTAGACATTGCCCGAAAAATGTCCAAAATCTAAAAGCAATAATTACAAAAAAAACCAAAACACCAACTTAACATATATGGCATGTTTTGAAAATCGCTGAGATGAATGTCTAGAAAATTGGCATCTATAGGAGGTATCACTGTTCACCAATAAGCATCACTACGTGTCGAAAATACACCACCAAAGACGTCTGCAGTATTACCTTGTGTGAGGAATATCGTGGTAGTGAAATGTTGTTCCTGTGATGTGCTAAACATTTATATATAAATGTAAAACAGCCAACAATTCTGCCTTAATTTTTAATATTTATTTATTTATTTACCGTATTTTTTACTCCATAAGACGCACTTGACCATAAGACGCACCCTAGATTTAGAGGAGGAAAAACCAAGAAAAAATATTCTAAACCAAATTGTGCCTCTGAACCCAGCCCCCTAGAAAAATAGACAAATATACTGCAGCAGACAGATTTTGATCACTAAATTGAAATCCTATCTTTGTTGTCTGGTTGCACTAGATAGTTCTTTCTTTCCTTCCTTCCTTCCTCAGGCCCAACAATTGTCTCCTTCTATTCCCTCCCTCTCTCCTTCCTTCCTATGTCCCGAGTTCATGCCCCCTCCCCCTCACTGCCTTCCAGCCTTTGTCCTTCCTCCCTCCCACACTGAAGCCTGCCTGCCTTCCTCCCTCCTGCACCGAAGTCTGCCTCCCTGGTCTGCTACTCGCCCACTGCTGCCGCAACTCCACGAAGCCTCCCTGCACTGAAGCCTTTGTCTTTCCTCCCTCCCTGCACTGAAGCCTGCCTTCCTCCCTGCCATGTTGATTCCTCCTCCCTGGTCCGCTGCTCGCCCACTGCTGCCACAACTTCACGAAGCCTGCCTTCCTCCCTGCCACGCCGATTCCTCCTCCCTGGTCCGCTGCTCACACACTTCTGCTGCAACTCTATGAAGGGAAGGGCCAGCGGCGTGCAATTGGGCCCACACGTCTTCCCCCGACATCAGAATTGATGTCGGGGGAAGATTTGTGGGCCCCATTGCATGTCGCCGGCCCTTCCTTTCCTGCGGCGGCAAGCAGGTAAGGGGGGGGCGACGAGCAGCAGCAGAACGCTGGTGGGTGGGGGGGAGGTGGGCAGAGGTGTATTCACTCCATAAGATGCACCCACTTTTCCACTCCCTTTTTGGGGGTGGGACCTTGGCAGGGAGAATACCTGGCTGGTCACAATATGTTCTTCTAAAGTGAGATGCCGGTCCAATGTCACTCCCAAAATTTTTATGGAATCGTCTATAGGAAAATCCTGACCATTTAAAAATATTGATGTATCTTTAATTTTGTCATTAGGGCTCACCAGAAAGAATTTGGTTTTTTCAGAGTTAAGTTTCAATTTAAATTCAGTCATCCACAGTTCAATCTGGTTTAAGATAAAGGATAAATGATTTTTTTTTATCTCAGGAGTCAGGTTAGTAAGGGGAACAATCACTTTTATTGTATATTAAGACCAGACACAAGCAGGGTGTGGCTCCAATACATAGAACTGCTCATGTCCTAACAAGGAAGAACCACCACTGTGCAAAGTACAATCCATAGAATAGAGCATGAGGAGCTCACATGGTCACTACCAAAAGTACCTCGCTTAACAAACAATGCATGCTATGAGCTTTTCTGAAAAGGGAAAAAGGATCTCAGATATCCATTTACCAATGACCCAATGAGTGTCAATTGGTACTACTTGGATGATGGTATCTATCATGGATCCTTAAAAACCTTTATTGTTTATTTTATTTTCTTCCTTATCTAATTTTAATTTTAACAACTTGTGTGCAACTTCTTTTAAAATTTTAAAATTATGTGCAAAAATATATATATTTTTAAAATTGTGATTATAGACTCAATTACTTCTTCACATCACAATAATGTTTGTAGTCTAAAGTCTACAAGTCAGCCCAAAGGCCATACAGCAGACCAACAGAAACCAGATAAACTAATCGGGATTGTGCTCACTTCACAACAATGTTGCCCTGAATTCACTAGCAATCATTCATCTGAAACACCTGTGCCCAGCTAAATTATGAGGGGCTCCATAGACGTAAGACTCCTTCCCTGTCCCCCACCCATGCCTACATAGTCCTAGCAATGTAGGGGCCAGCTCACTAAAATAGAGTGAACCACCCCTGCCTGCCCCTATGGCCATCACCACCTACCACCAACAGTGCAAGTGCCCCAGGCCTACCCCAGCTCACAATCCACCTGGGCCACGTTGGCCATTCCCCTCCAGCCCTCCCTGCAAACAGCCTATTTCCATCTGTTCCAGGCCATGTGAAGAGCATTGAATGGCATGTTCCAACAATCATGTGTGTGAAGCCAAGAAGGCCCATCACCTGAACCTATTCTCCAACAACTTGTGTCTTGCAGGGGCTTTGGGGTGCACCATGACCTTGAGTCACTGCAATGCCACTACAGGCAAGTGTGCTGGGAGAATCCCAGAGTCATCTGGCGCATGAAACTGCACCTTAAGCCTGAACATAAGTACCCCTAACAGCGCTTTTGCAATCTCCCTGTCCCCCATCAGATCTGCAGTGTGCAGTGACCCTCCTTTCAGTGTGCCCGCAACCCCCAGAACTCTAAACAATGGATTTTATTATTAGTTGTTAATAAAGAGGGTTTTGAAGACCAGGCACGCTCTGCTCCCATCCAACTTGGGCTCAGGCCCACCCAAAATACCATGTCCAGCTACTACTACTACTTATCACTTATATAGCGTTGAAGGGCGTACATTTTGACATTTATAGAGTCTCTGCTTGGAAGAGCTTACATTCTAACTTGGACAGACAGACATGACATATAATGTTGGGGATACAGAACCCAAAGTGAGGGGAGTTAGGAGTCGGTTAGGAGCCCCTGGAGTTAAGGTTTTCTTTCTCCATCATGGGGTTGAGCAACAGATTTTACTAAGCGGCTTTTCACCCTAATGACAAGGATGGAACCGAAGAGCAACATTTGTTTTTCCACCATTATATACAATTACACAATTCAAACTCCTGTGAAATTTCATCTTGGAGTTTAGCTAAGAGTTGTGATAAAGAGCAGGCAGCAGGCTTTGCTGGGATCAAGCTGAGATCTGCAGCTGCAGTTGAGGTAAGGTTTGTGAATACAGACAGATTTTCCTGCAAAGTGAGATTATACCCGTTAAGAATCTTGGGATTCATTATTTCTTCAAAAAGCATTGCATCTACAGGAGCAGTGTGGTGGCAGCCACAACAAGTGGGAGGTGTGGGGGGAGAGCACAATTCATTTACATTTGCATGGCCTTATCAACAGAGGAACTTGGGAAGGATGTAGATTTGGCAATTTGTCAAAACATCTACTCCAACTGCCAAGAAATGCTTCAGGAATAAATTGTATGACGGTGGAAGAAAGCACAGTAGGGTGTTTTATTTATTTATTTATTTTTTCATTTTAAATGTTAATTGCTCAGTTTGTCACTGGTTTTCCAAGGTCAAATCAGAAGCTTAATGTCAGAGCTAAAAGTGAAATTTATTTCATAGCCTATTAGTAGTCAAGGCTGCTAGTGAGAAAACATCTACTATAATAAATCCCTAAGCACACATGCGCACTTCAAACTTCGTGATCCCTGCGTCCATGATCTGTAGCTCCCTGCCAGTAGAACCTACTGCACATGCAGAGTTTGAAATGGCGACCACGGAGGCAAGGAGGCGGAGAACACGCCGGCTACTCCCCCCTCCCGCCCTCACTCACTGTAAGTCTTGACATGTCAAAATCTGGCCCGTAGGATAGTAAATCTGGCTCGCCGGCACAAACCGCTGCCGCTGCTCTTTATTCGCATCTGCCCTCCTCTTCAAAGCAACCTGCTGAGGATCGCCAGCCTCAGCCTCTGTAGCGAACCTCGCAGGCCGCCCTCCACCTCGGTAGCACGTTCCCTTTGACGCGATCCCGTACGTCAGAGGAAGGGCGGGATTGCGTCAGAGGGAACGTGCTACTGAGGTGGAGAGCGGCTTGCGAGGTTCGCTACAGCCAGCTGGTGATCCTCATCAGGCTGCTTTGAAAAGGAGGGCAGACGCGAATGAAGAGCAGCACCGGTTTGTGCTGGTGGGCCAGAAGAGACCAGGAAGCCAGGATGGAGGAAGGGTAGGAACGGCGGTTTGGGAGCAGGGAAGAGGTGCTGCTGGACAAGGGGAGCAGGGAAGGGGAGCTTCTGGACAGTGGGGAGGTTAAAGGAAGGGAGAAAGGCTGCTGCTGGACAGGGGAGCAGGGAAGAGGTGCTGTTGGACAGGGGGGGGAGGTAAAACGAAGATGGAAGGGCTACTGCTGGACAGGGGGAGCAGGGAAGGGGTGCTGCTGGACTGGGGAGGTAAAACGAAGGTGGAAGGGCTACTGCTGGACAGGGGGAGCAGGGAAGGGGGGAGGTAAAACGAAGATGGAAGGGCTGCTGCTGGACATGGGGAGCAGGGAAGGGGTGCTGCTGGACAGTGGGGAGGTAAAAGGAAGAGAAAAGGGCTGCTGCTGGACAGTGGAACAGGGAAGAGGAGCTGCTGGACAGGGGGGAGGTAAAACGAAGGTGGAAGGGCTACTGGTGACAGGGGGAGCAGGGAAGGGTGCTTCTGGACAGGGGGGGGAGGTAAAATGAAGGTGGAAGGGCTACTGCTGGACAGGGGGAGCAGGCAAAGGGTGGTGGTGGATAGCCGAGGAAAAAGAGAGAAAGAAAGAAAGACAGACTGCGGCTAAGGAGAGAGAGAGACAGAAAGAAAGACAGACAGACAGAAAGCGGCCAAGGAGAGAGAGAAAGAAAGACAGATACACACATCTGTTCTATCACCCGTTAATGTAACGGGCTTAAATACTAGTTGGTAATATACTGAAATATAAAGGCTTTCTTCCAATGAAACATGCTATCACATTATTACAAATTATTTATGTATTTATTTGGGTACTTTGCAAACCATATGCATTTGGATAAGTTTCAACAGTACAAGCCAGTGATTACCAGGTATGTCATGTGGAAGCTACCATTGCAGTATTACTGATTTGAGCAGCAGTACCTGAGTTGTCGCCATGGGAGAAGTGGTGTCTTATGTTTTGTCACCGTGGAAGCAGTAGCAGCAGCATGTGATGGCATTACATACCCCAGTTTCTGAGGTATAGCGCCTCAGGCGTTGCGCCAAATGGCCTTGTGCTCACTTTCATACGCAACTTTGTGTAGTGCTTTGAGAGGACACAGGTTGTCTGGATATGAGCAAGTAAGAGCTTATTTTCTTTCCTCCGCTTCATATGAGTGGTGTCTACTTTTTTATTTGGTATTGCTGCTCCTGGTGCTATCGGAGTCCCCTTCTGTGACAGCATTACATTTTATCCCGACAATTTTAATGCTCTCGCATCATGATAATTCTATTTCAAATCAATTATCACAGCCAAGAGCTCTGCTTGTTTGTTCTGAGGCTATAGAAGTATTAATAAGACCAGTTACCTATTATTCGTGTGCTCCTATCAATAGATCTTGTGTGAGGATATCCTTGCAAGGTTAAACTCATTCAGACACAGCTTTATCTAATTTTGTTCCTATTCCACATTAGACTGGCTAGCAATAAGGCTGTGCTTATTAAAGATTGGATCAGTGAATGTATTTTTGACTGAAACCTGGACCTTTTCTGAAGATGATCCGGTGATTAAGGCTTTGTCCAGCTGGATATTCAATTAAGACACTATCCAGACAGGGGGGGAGGGGGGACGTTTGCTGTTAATAAGAGTGTATCAAGGGGGGGAGGGGGTATAGCTTTCGTGTGATTCCTTGATGAAAATGTCGGTTGGGTGGGTTTTTTTTATTGTTGTATTGATACTGATTGATTATAAGTGCTTATTTGTTTATTATTATTGGTATGTATATTGTATTGCACTTTTGTTTATATATATTTATTAAAGTTTTTCAATATAATCAAGCATAACTTGTACAGAAAGGAAATTCAGCAAAAGAATTAATAATTAAACATAATACTTCAATCAAACATCAAATATAAGCTAAATCTCTACTCAAGTCCACAATTAGGATCCAAGATGGGCAAGTAATACTGAGAAAAATTAAATTAAGTAAATTATTACTAGTAGACTGAAAATACACCTTTCCTTAATCTAAGCACTCATGTTTCACCTTTCTCCAAACATGAAGTTGATAGAAAGGTTGTCAGTTGAGATGGCTCAAAGAAGACAAATTTATGTGAACGATAGTTAATTACACATTTACATGGATGTCGCAAATAAAATGTAGCCCCTAGAGCCATAACACCAGGTTTCCTTAGCAAAAATTCACGTCTCCTCCGCTGGGTCTCCTTGGCCAAATCTGGGAACATCTGTATTTTACAACCTAAAAATTCTTTTTGTTTATTCTTAAAGAAAAGTCTCAGCAACCAGTTTTTATCTGGTGCGAGCGCTACTGTTATAAGTAAAGTTGCTGGTTCCGCCAATTCTCTATCCGATGTTTCCAGAATATTAGATAAATTCATAGAGTCCTGTCCCATATTCTGTTGTTGCTGTTGCAATTTCTTATTTGAAAGGTAATAAACTTTTGTAAATGGTGGTAATGTTTCTTCAGAAAGCTCCAATATTTCAATCATATAACGCTTAAGCATTTCTCTAGGGGCTATCATAGGCACCTTAGGAAAATTAATCAGCCTAAGATTGTTATTCCGGGAAAAATTTTCCATTACCTCCATTTTCCTTCTTAAATCAGTATTATCTTTAATTAGTGTCTCAATAATTTGTTTAGAAACCTTTATATCTTGAAATACATTCTGTATTGAGGTCTTAGAGTCCTCAATTTCACTTTTTAAGTTTTTAATGTCAGTCTCATGTTTGTTAATTTTATTTTCAAATAGTTGTAATTGTGGACTTATGGACTTTGCCAAGTTAGCCACTAAATCCCACAAAGAGTCTATTTGAAGAAAGTGTAACTTAGGTTTATTTAGCTCACCCTCTGGCAAACTGTCTCTTCCAACGTCGTGTTCGGTTCCTGCTTCCCCCTCCGCTTCCTCCTCAGTCTCAGCATTCGGGCTTCCCTGCAGCAGCAAGGGCCCCGGCAACACAGTTCCCCCTTTGATCTCCTGAGCCTCCGGGAGGAGGTGAACTCCAACTTCCGGGAGTACCTCCGCTCACGGCGAACAGGTGGACTGAGAGCGTGGGAGAGGTGCTCTCACGTCGGGGCTTAAAGATGTTTCTGGCCCCATGGAGAACGACGCAGACTCGCCGCCACTGCGCGCCTCCTGCAGTGAACTCCCCGACGATATTGTTGGCGTTTGCTGCATTCTCCGGACAAGCTCCTCAATGTTGCCGAAGACAGCCGTTCTAGAGCACTGTGAGGCTCCACCAGTGCTCCTTCCTCTCCTCTTCGGCATGGCTAAACAGGTAGGATTTTACCAAGAAAAGTTAAATAAGTAAGACGAGCTTGGGGAGAGTGTGCTCAGACCTACTAGCATTCGGCCATCTTGGATCCTATTGCACTTTTTGATAGCTGAGAAAATTCAATAAAGATTAAAAAAAAAAAAAAAGAATGTTTTTGAGGTGAAATTTTTGGATGCTATCAATTGTGCTGCGATAGAAATGTCATGCCAGTTCAGGGATGATTCAGTTCAAGATGTCAACCTGTATGTTGTTTTACTATCCCCCTCAGGGATGGTTGAAGGCTAGAGTATTTTTATGATTTTATTGCAAGAAACTCTGTGAATTCTAAATATAATTTACTTTTGGGAGATCTTATTTTACATTCGGAGCAGCAGTTGGCTTCTACTGTAAATCAGAGAAGTTTCTACTTTTTTTTTAAATCTAGCCTTCATTTTAATATGCCTTTGTTACAATCCACTCATGTACATGGCCATCAGTTAGATTTAATTGCATATACTAGTCATCTAGAATCTAGTATTACTTTTTCTGATTTGGCTTGATCTCCCAATGTATGGTCTGATCATTACACCTTACAGTTTAATGTCATAGGCGGCATTTAAAGAGGTGAGAACCATAAGTACCGATTTAAAATATTTGAGACCAGAAAACATAGATCTGGTTCATTTTTGAGATCAGTGTTCTCTGCGGCTCAAGTTTTAGATAGTTTGGCTCCTAAATATAGTAAGGTGAAGCGAGACAGGCCTAGTAATAGTTGGTTTGATGAAGATCTTTTAGTATTAAAGCAGGCCTACATAAGAGTTGCCACTGCTGGGTCAGACCAGTGGTCCATCATGCTCAGCAGTCCGCTCACGCGGCGGCCCTAGTGTCCTAACTGAGACTAGTCCTACCAGCGTAGGTCTTTGTTCAGTAGGAACTTGTCTAACTTAGTCTTGAATCCCTGGAGGGTGTTTTCCCCTACGACAGCCTCCGGGAGAGCGTTCCAGTTTTCCACCACTCTCTGGGTGAAGAAGAACTTTCTTATGTTTGTATGGAATCTATCCCCTTTCAACTTTAAAGGGTGCCCTCTCGTTCTCCCTACCTTGGAGAGAGTGAACAACCTGTCCTTATCTACTAAGTCTGTTCCCTTCAGTACCTTGAATATTTCGATCATGTCACCTCTCAATCTCCTCTGTTCGAGGGAGAAGAGGCCCAGTCTCTCTAATCTTTAACTGTACGGCAGCTCCTCCAACCCCATTCATGTACGGCGACCAGTACTGTACGCAGTACTCCAGGTGAGGACGCGCCATGGCTCGGTACAGCGGCATGATAACCTTCTCAGCTATTCTATATAGGGTGTCTATCTCTGGGCACCATTTACAGAATTCCCTCTATAGAACACAGCTGGAGTGTCATTGATTGAAAGGACAGAACAGAATAAAATATCTTGGTAGAGGTTTGTCTCTTGTTATAAATTGAAACTTAGGGAAGCAAGGAGGGAAAATTATTCAAAGATAGTGGGTATTATTAAATATTGAACTAAGGCTAGTACTGGGCAGACTTGCACGGTCTGTGTCTGTATATGGCCGTTCGGGGGAGGATGGGCTGGAGAGGGCTTCAATGGCTGGGAGGGTTTAGATGGGCTGGAGTAGGTTTTAACAGAGATTTCAGCAGTTGGAGCCAAACACAGTACTGGGTAGAGCTTTGGATTCTTGCCCAGAAATAGCTAAGAAAAAAAAATTAAAAAAATGTAAATTGAATCAGGTTGGGCAGACTGGATGGACCATTTGGGTCTTTACATTACATTACATTACATTAGTGATTTCTATTCCGCTTGTGCCTTGCGGTTCTAAGCGGATTACATTAGAAGATGGCTGGACATTTCCAGGCGATGACAATACAATTATTTGTATAACTTTACAAACTTTGCAAACCTAACTTTACTTAACTTTTCGTACATAACTTTACATAACTTTACGTACATAACTTTACATAACTTTACGTGGAG
The DNA here is from genome assembly GCF_902459505.1 of Geotrypetes seraphini. NCBI lineage: Eukaryota > Metazoa > Chordata > Amphibia > Gymnophiona > Dermophiidae > Geotrypetes > Geotrypetes seraphini. The sequence goes on along the minus strand of NC_047085.1, from coordinate 469,209,525 downwards.
TTACTTTGTGTTACTTTACATTGTCCTTACCGTGCTTGCATAACTTGCATTAAGTTTACATAATTTATCTTACATAATTTATCTTACATAACTTTACAAGACTTTACGTAGAGTTATTTTATGTTATTTTACCTTATTATTCCAGTACATTGCATAACTTACATTACATGATATTACAAAGCATAACCTTATGTTATATTACAACGCATAACCTTATGTTACTTTACATAATATTACAACGCATAATCTTATGTTACCAAAAAATCGTCTGTTCCTAGGTTGCTATATCTGATTTTTTCGGTATTTGGGGAGACTGTGTTTCTAGATATGAATTGGCTTTACGCCCGATGCAGCTAGATTAGATGTTGCCTATGGGGACGAAGTTGCAGTTGGTTGTGAGTTGCAGTAGGTTATGAAGGGAGAGAAGATGATGGTAGATTATAATATTGGGATGTGTTTTTTGAATAGTATGGTTTTTATATCTTTTCGAAACGCTTTGTAGTCCGTAGTTGTGGTCAGCAGCTTGGATATGGTGGGGTCAATTTTCGCGGCCTGTGTAGCAAGTAGGTTGTCATATAGCTTTTTGCGTTTTGTGCCTTTGAGTGAGGGGTAGGTGAATGGAGTCTGGGTTCTCCTTACTCTAGTTGAGAGGTTTCGGGTTAGGCGGCTGTTTAGGTAGAGAGGTGCTGTTCCGTTTAGTGCTTTGAATAATAAACAGTATAGTTTGAATTGAGTTCTTGCTTGTATCGGTAGCCAGTGTGAGTCGAGATAGGCATTAGTGATGTGATCGTATTTTCCTAGCGAGTAGATAAGTCTGAGTGCTGTGTTCTGTACTGTCTGTAATTGTTTGGTCATGTAAGCGGGGCAGGGTAGATAAAGGCTGTTGCAGTAGTCTACAAGTCCTAGTACAAGTGATTGGACTAAGATCCTGTATTGAATTTTGTCAAAGAATTTTCTTATTTTTCGCAGGTTGCGCATGGTGTAGAAGGCTTTTTGGATGGTTTTGTTAGTATGAGTCTGCATTGTGCATCTCCTGTCTATTGTTACTCCCAGGATTTTGAGTGCTGGCTGTATTGGGTATGTGATTGCATTTGTCGTCAGATCAGTTAAGGTAGGTTCTTTGTCTTTTTCTAGCAGCAGGAATTTGGTTTTATCCGTGTTCAGTTTCAGTTTGTGGTTGGTCATCCATGTTTCTACCGTTTCCAGAGTTATTTTCAGTCGTCCTGATGAGTTGGGGTCTTGGGTATTGAAGGGGAGAAGGATTGTCTTTATCTGCTGTCATCTACTATGTTACTATTAACTCTCTGGATATTAAGATTATTTCATTTATTCTCTTAAGTACTTTACAAGAATTACCCCCATCGAGTAAAATCCCATCGCTGAGGTGTCAGTTCACTTCTTTTGGGAAATTTCATTTAGATGGACTGAGAGATCATGCATCTTTGATATAAGTGGACAGAGTTCAGTCTGCTTTTCTACCAATTCTATGGTCTGATTTGAATTTTTTTTAAAATGTTTCTTTTTATTGCTCTAAGGATAGATGTCGTCCATTTGTTATACAGACAGTACCAATTGAATTTAAGCAATTACACTTGGAGTAGATTAATTATTGCCTGTCAGCTGAGGTTTTCCCAGTTGATGGGAGCCATATTGTCTTGACTCCTTTTGTGAAAAATTCAAAGGAGCCCCTATTAGCATTTTCTGAAATGCTCCCAGTTCCATGCGCAGGACCCAAGAGGCAGGCAGAGCTCCAAAGACTCAATGCGTGGTTGAGACGATGGTGCAGGGATTAGGGATTTAGATTTATTAGGAACTGGGCAACCTTCTGGGAAAGGATGGACTCCACCTTAACCGGGATAGAACCAGGCTGAAGACGCTAACATTTAAAAAGGAAATAGAGCAGCTTTTAAACTGAGATGCGGGGGAAAGCCGACAGTCGCACAGGAGTACCGTATTTTCACTTAGATAACGCGCACCCGTGTACAACGCGCACACGGGTATAGCGCGCGGAAAACACAAATTTATATACAGAAATTTTTATATACCGCGCACACCCGTATACCGCGCATGCTGCCCGACTCTCCTTTCGCCCGCCCTGACTCTCCTCTGGCCACCCGACTCTCCTTTCGCCCGCCCCGACTCTCCTCTCCCCCTTGAAGTCCTGTCCCCACCCTGAAAGGTGCGAGCGGTCCTGTGGGGGGGGGGGAGTGAATCGGACGTCGGGGGGGAACTATGTAAAAAAAATTTTTGTACAACCCGCTCACGCGTATAACGCGCAAGGTTATGCGCGGTTTGTAAAAACCACGTATAACGCGCGCGTTATATGCGAGAAAATAGGTAGATGGTTCGGTGTGAGGTATCCTTAAAAGATACTATTGAAACAGGATATTTAGGGAGTCCCAGTAGAGAGGTTCCAATAATGGTGAAAGAAAGCCAGGAGGGTTTAACAGGAAGGCAGAGTAAAAGACTCAAATTTTCCCTGTCTTCTCAAGCAGCCTGTAGTTACAAGGAAAAAACACAATTTGAAGTGTCTGTATACAAATGCTAGAAGCCTAAAAAATAAAAGAGCAGAGTTAGAATATATAGCACTGAATGATGAGGTAGATATAATAGGCATCTCAGAGACCTGGTGGAAGGAGGAAAATCAATGGGACACTATTACCTGAGTACAAATTATATTGCAAGGATAGAGTAGATCAAATTGGAGGGGGGGGGGGTGCACTATATGTTAAAGAGGGAATTGAATCAAATCAAATAAACATTCTGCATGACATAGATAGCAGTGTGGGATCCATATGGATAGAAATTCCATGTGTGAAAGGAAGGAATATAAAGGTAGGGCTACACTACCGTCCCCCGGGACAAAATGAGCAGACAGATGAAGAAATGTTTTCAGAGATTAGGAAAGCTGGAGAATTGGGCAACAGTATAATAATGGGAGATTTCAATTATCACTAACAAGAAATACCAAAAAGAAAACAGAAAGTAATCAACTATTATGAAAAAGATCTGCTCTCTTCTGCTAATCAGGTAGTTTTGCGAGCAGTCTAGGTGAAAGTGTTTCTACAGGAGTCACGCTTGACACTACAATAGATGTGAAACAGAGATTTCTTTGTCGGGTGAAGTAGGTTGTAAATCCGTGTGTTTACCTGCGGCCAAAAGCCGAGTTATGGGTTAGCGGTGGATAACATTGTGGAACCCGCCATTTTCTCAGTGCCAGTGCTGTAGTGGAACTGGGACTAAATACAGCTGAGTTCTGATTTTCTTACCATATATAACCCTGTTTGAAATGCTACCGTATTGACTCTGACAGCCTTCCACCAGAGTTTTGGTTAGGCAGAAGATGTAAGCTGTTAACCTGTAGAGTAAGTGGAGCAGTATCGATATGAGGAGAACTTCTCAGTGTGGAGATTTTTTTTTTTTTAAAGATCCATGAAGATCAACTGAGATCTTCTTTTTTTTCTCCACCTAATTTTTTCATCTTTATTGTTTCATTCTAATCAGGCCCATTATATTAGCAATTGTTACAGGGTTGACAGCAGAGGTAGAATTCAACTTTCCCAAACTAGTGTCAGCACATTTCTTTATAGTGCATATGATTCAATAAGTGTGCTTCCTACATATTGTGAGTGGTAATTGAAATCACCCATTATTATACTGTTGCCCAATTCTCCAGCTTTCCTAAACTCTGAAAACATTTCTTCATCTGTCTGCTCATTTTGTCCCGGGGACGGTAGTATAACCCTACCTTTATATTCCTTCCCTTCACAAATGGAATTTCTATCCATAAACTATCTATGTCATGCAGAATGTTTATTTGATTTGATTCAATTCCCTCTTTAGCATATAACGTAACCCCCCCCCCACCTCCAATTTGATCTACTCTATCCTTGCAATTTAATTTGTACTCAAGTATTACAGTGTCTCATTGATTTTCCTCCTTCCACCAGGTCTCTGAGATACCAACTATCATTCAGTGCTATACTGTATACTCTAACTCTCGTATTTTATTTTTTAGGCTTCTAGCATTTGTATACAGATACTTCAAATTGTATTTTTTCCTTATAAATACAGGCTGCTTGAGAAGATGGGGAAGATTTGAGTCTTTTACTCTGCCTTCCTGTTAAACCCTCCCGGTTTTCATTCACTATTACTGAAACCTCTCTACTGGGACTCCCTAAATGTCCTGTTTCAATAGTATCCTTCGAGGATACCTCACACCGAACCATCAGCCAATTGACGACTGTCAGCTTTCCTCCGCATCTCAGCTTAAAAGCTGCTCTATCTCCTTTTTAAATGTTAGCACCTGCAGCCTGATTCCATCCTGGTTAAAGTAGAGTTCATCCTTTGGGAACAAGCTTCCCCTTTCCCCAAAGTTTGCCCAGTTCCTAACAAATCTAAATCCCTCAGCAGTACACCATCATCTCAACCACATATTGAGACTTCAAAGCTCTGCCTGCCTCTTGGGTCTTGTGCCTGGAACTGGGACCATTTCTGAAAATATCACCCTGGATTTTAGATTTCTACCTGAGCTTAAATTTGGCTTCCAGAACTTCCCTCCCACATTTTCCTGTCATTGGTACCCACATATTTCAAGACAGCCAGCTCCTCCCCAGCACTTTCTAAAATCCTATCTAAGTGACGCGTAAGGTCCGCTATTTTCGCACCAGGCAAGCAAGTGATCAGGCAATCCTCATGCCCACCAGCCACCCAGCTACCTACATGCCTAATGATTAAATCATCAACTACAACAGCTGTCCTAACCCTTCCCTCCTGGGCAGAAGCACCTAGAGACACATCCTTGGTGTGCGAGGATATTGCATCTCCTGGTGGGCAGGTCCTGGCTGCAGGATTATTTCCTACTTCACCAGGGTAATGCTCTCCTTCTAGGAGACCTCTCTCCTCCAAGGCAGCACAGGGGCTACCAGACTGGAGGTGGGACTTCTCTACAATATCCCTGTAGGTCTCCTCTATGTACTTCTCTATCTCCCTCAGCTCCTCCAAGTCTGCTACTGTAGCCTCAAGGGAATGTACTCATTCTTTGAGAGCTAGGAGCTCTTTGCAGTGAGCACACACATATAACTTCTTGCCAAGCGGGAGAAAATCATACATGTGGTACTCAGTGCAAAAGACTGGATAGCACCCCTCTTGGTGCGGGACTACTGCCTGCAGCTTATTATTGAGTTGATTAATTAATTAAACCTTAATAAGCTAATAGGAATATATTAGACTAGTATAGAGAGACTTAAGATTATATGCTTTATTTATCCCCTCTTCTACAAAACTGCACTAGCGTTTTTTAGTGTGGAGGGCCGCGCTGAATGGCCTGCGCTGCTCCCGACGCTCATTGAATTCCTATGAGCATGGTTCTCTGTGCTAAAAACCACTAGTGCAGTTTTGAAGAAGAGGGGGTTAGTGTTTGTTTCTTAGATAGTCTTAGATTATATTGTATGCTTATTTAGTGTTTGATTCTTAGCAGGTAATGAAATATAAAAAATTCTTCTGTTGTCCTAATTAGAATTGACAATAAATTAAGACTATATGTAAAGAAATGAGCTTGGAGTGGGTGGGAGAGGGGAGAGAGGGAATGGAGACTAAGCCAGACCCTGCTCTGCCTGCCAGAGACTATCTCTAGCAGAAAGTTCAAGTTTACAAAACTGTAGAACTTTAAAAGGCTATTATTCTATGGAGACTAGCTAAGTAAAGTTGTGCTTTTAAGATATAAATTGTCTATAGAAGTTAATACAAGTTAAATAGGAACACTAAAGTGAGGCTTTTCTGTCAGTGAGCCTTCAAGTAAGTCAAATGAACTAGAGACATTCAAGAAATGTGAAGATCAGGAGTGTTGCATACAGAACTGAGACCATTGTTGACATAGCTTATTCAGCTCCTGAAAGCTGGAATCTCTTGCTGGCCAGCCTCATGATTCATTTTCAAAATTGTACTTTTAAAATCATCTGGGGCATGCTAAAATAACTCACATATATATTTACAGAATGAAGAGCCCATCTTCTCGCAAGACGGTAGGAAGTTTTTCTTTGTCCGAGCAATCCCACAAGGAGGACGTGGAAAGTTCTACCATATCGCCATGTCTTCTTCACAGGTAAATTCACTGTTCCACTATTCTTTAATTCAACGAAGCTCTAAATCTGGATGTAACTGTTCTTTAGCGCATATTTACCACTTCTCTTGACTTGGAACATTGTAAAGAATCTTTGAATAACATGGATCACAACAAAACATATGCATACATAATTTTTCTGAGTACTACACTATCTTTAGAAGTGAAATTTAATTATCTGCCTGTTTCATATCTGTCCCTATTTTTTCTGCTCAACTTTACAATCCCTACTAACTTATGCAGATGAGGCCCTACAATAAATATATAGATATAATAATAATAACTTTATCCTTCTATACCACCATAGTCAGATGACTTCTAAGCGGTTCACATCGAAGAGGGCTGGACAATCGGTGAATTACAGAAGGCAAATGGTGAAGGTCCAACATATTACACGAGGAATAGACAGAAGGAAAAAATAAATTTAGTGTGACTTCTGATTAGGAGATGAATCGGTCAAACAATACGGTTTTAATTACTTTCCGAAAGGCACCGTAAGTCAGCCTGGCTCTATTGATGTAGTTACCCAGCCAGGACTAGATATGGCCAGAGGCCACCCCTGCCACCAAATTTAATTGAACTGTACTTAAAGAATATGCAATGCTAAGTAAATGAAAATGTCTAGTAACAATACAAGATAGATCTATCCTTCTGTTTTTAGATTATGACACTGATCTGATATGCGTCAAAAAATTTAAAACTCTCAACTATGCATTTCCTTTTGTAAATGTATATATTTCAGTGTAGATTATAGGTATCTAAAGTGTCTCTTCTTTAATCATTTGGCATAGATCGTTGCTATAATACGAAAAAAAACAAAGGACCGGAGTGCAGAAATGTTGCATCATGAAAACTGGTGGGATTTGATAGACTAATCTGAACACTGCCACCAAATGTCATTTCTTTCTCCTTCCTTGCTTTAGCAAGCATAGGGGAGAAGATAATAGTAACAACGGTATCGTTGCTCCTTTTTTTCTCTGTCTGAGATGCTGTCATGCAGATCAGGCTCAAAACTGTCAGTAACAGTCACCAAACAAGTCCTTGAAAATATCAGCAGCATTGGGATTAAACCACAGATCATACATTTTTGACTAGAAGGTGCTATAAAAATAATTTAAAGAAAAACATTATTACTGAATACACATTACAAGAGATGTATTATCCATATGGAAGATAAGCCTATAGCAGTCTGCCCACTATAGATACTGGTAATGGTGCCTACTGTAATCTTATTTTATAAAAAGAAGTATGTACTTCAAAAATGTCTGAGAATATTTGTACATTAAGATGTGATCACCTACATTAGGCCTATAGGTGATGTAAAAGTCTGTGCTTAAACGCTGTACCAGTGGCATGTAGTGAGGGCTTTTAGGGGATTTAGTGAAATTTTTATTTTTACTTTTTGCTTGATGCAGTTTGATTTGTAGAGTAGGCAGGCTGCTCAACCAGTCAGACTCTATCAAACAAAAAGTAATTCCCCCCCCAAAAAAAAAAGGGCTCTTGGGCTGGGGATTCTCCAAACTCCCCGAAGGCCTTGACAATACTGTTCTGTATTTAATTGACTGAGCAGCATCTGCCTGTTGCCTGTTCAACCAATCAAATTCAGAGAAGTACACTCAGTGCCTTTAGGAGGAGAGGCAAATCCCCTGAAGGCCCTAACTGCACGCCACTGGTTAGTACATGCATGTGTAAATGATTGATGTTATAGGGATCAGTATTCAGCTGGTGAGTATTTTGCTGACCGCTGCCAGTCTTATTCCCAGATGTTCCAAGCTGAAGACCATGTCTGGGCTTTGGTATTAAATATGTGGTTTATGCAGCGCTAGCTGACACATTGCCAGTTAAGTTAATATTCAGCATCTAACCAGCCATGGGTTGCTGCATAAAGAGAGGACTGTGTTCTATGCTATCCTGGGTCACTGAGGAGCTGAATATTGGCAATTAACAAGCCAAGTGCTGACTCCATTCCTGGAATACCACAAAAATAGCTGATCTTTGTCAGGTTTGTTAGTGGCCCCCACAATGTATGGTTGGTGGGGTCACTTGAGAGGCGCCCTGACAAACGCCCGGTCCCAGGTTCACTCACTGAAGATTCACCAGGAAGTAGAATCAAAGAAGCACAGCCAGAGGTGATTGCATAAAGAATATATTATAGAAATAGGCTTACAGAAAAGTAATATTTACAAGCATTACAATTAAGCATTACAATTAATGAGAGAGCAAAGCAGTTTCCCTGCCTTACATAGTTCAGAGACAAAGAGACAGAGAGTCTGAAGTTCTAGGGAGAGCCAGAGAGAGAAAGAAAGAACAAGAGAGCCAAGAGCCAAGAGATAGATAGATTGATAGATAGATATTTGTGTGTAGCAGAGAGGAGGCTTTTATAGCTTGGAATCTTATTCTGTGTATAGAAACTATTGTATGTCCCAGTATCTTTCTGTTTAGAATTTGTAAACTGTTTGAAACAATGGTTAATTTAATTGCTAAGGAGGGTGTGATACTTGCAGGCATGGTAGATGGGATTAATCTCTGGCTTCTTTGTCCCATTCAAGCAGCCTATCTTCTTGATCTGTGCACCTGGACCCATTGTCCTAAGCACACTCTTAATCAGACATTAACACCTTTTAGCTAGTCATGATTCAATCAGGGCTACTTAAAACAGTCTCCCTGCCCTCAGGGTCTATCTGCATTCACATGCCAGAGTCAGATTGATATAATTTCCCATAGGCCTTCGCTGACATAAGTAATGCCAACTGAAAATGCTGAATGGTAGCGATAGCTATGCTGACAATCTTCACTTAGGAATTAACTGCTAAGTTAGGAACCAACAAGAAGGGGAGCTATTTTAGATTTAGTCCTTTGTGGAATGCAGGGCATAGTATGTGAAGAAACTTTGTTGAGTCTGCTGGGAAACAGTGATCATAATATGATATAATTTGAGCTGATATCTGCAGTGATGTCGCTAAAGAAATCTACTATAGCGTCACTTTTTTTTAGAAAGGGTAACTATAAGAAAATGAGAAAAAAGATTAAAAAGAAGTTAAGAGGATCAGTGGCAAAGGTTAGGACTGTAAAACAGGCATAGACATTATTTAAAAATACCATCATGGAAGCCCAGACCAGATATATTCCATGTATTAACAAATGTGGAACAAAGAGGAAGCAAGAGCCGGCATGGCTAAAAGGTACATAAGAACATAAGAAATGCCGCTGCTGGGTCAGACCAGTGGTCTATCGTGCCCAGCAGTTCGCTCAAGCGGCAGCCCTTAGGTCAAAGACCAGTGCCCTAACTGAGTCTAGCCTTACCTGCGTACATTCTGGTTCAGCAGCAACTTGTCTAACTTTGTCTTGAATCCTTGGAGGGTGTTTTCCCCTGTAACAGCCTCCGGAAGAGCGTTCCAGTTTTCTACCACTCTCTTGGTGAAGAAGAACTTCCTTACGTTCGTATGGAATCTATCCCCTGTTAACGTTAGAGAGTGCCTTCTCGTTCTCTCTACATTGGAGAGGGTGAAAAACCTGTCTTTATCTACTAAGTCTATTCCCTTCATTATCTTGAATGTTTCGATCATGTCTCCTCTCAATCTCCTCTTTTCAAGGGAGAAGTCCAGTTTCTCTAATAAGAACATAAGCAATGCCTCCGCTGGGTCAGACCTGAGGTCCATCGTGCCCAGCAGTCCGCTCACGCGGCGGCCCAACAGGTCCAGGACCTGTGCAGTAATCCCCTAACTATACCCCTCTATCCCCTTTTCCAGCAGGAAATTGTCCAATCCTTTCTTGAACTCCAGTACCGTACTCTGCCCTATTATGCCCTCTGGAAGTGCATTCCAGGTGTCTACCACATGTTGGGTAAAGAAGAACCTCCAAGCATTCATTTTGAATCTGTCCCCTTTCAACTTTTCTGAATGACCTCTTGTTCTTTTATTTTTCGAAAGTTTGAAGAATCTGTCCCTCTCTACTCTCTCTATGCCCTTCATGATCTTGTAAGTCTCTATCATATCCCCTCTAAGTCTCCTCTTCTCCAGGGAAAAGAGTCTCACTGCTCACTGTACGGCATTTCCTCCAGCCCCTTAACCATTTTAGTCGCTCTTCTCTGGACCCTTTCAAGTAGTACTATGTCCTTCTTCATGTGCTTCGACCAGTGCTGGACATAGTATGCCAGGTGAGGACGTACCATGGCCCCATACAGCAGCACGATAACCTTCTCCGATCTGTTCGTGATCCCCTTCTTAAACATTCCTAGCATTCTGTTCGCCCTTTTCGCCACCGCCACACATTGTGCTGACGGCTTCATTGACTTGTCGACCAGTACTCCCAAGTCTCTTTCCTGGGTGGGTCTCTCCAAGTACTGCACCGGACTTCCTGTATTTGTGTATAAGATTTTTGTTACCGACATGCATCACCTTACACTTTATCCATGTTAAACCTCATTTGCCATGTTGCAGCCCATTTCTCGATCGTGTTTATGTCACATTGCAGGTCTTTGCAATCCTCCTGCATCTTTACTACTCTGAATAACTTCGTATTGTCTGAAAATTTAATCACCTCACTCGTCTTACCAATTTCCAGGTCATTTATAAATATGTTGAAGAGAACCGGTCCAAGCACCGAACCCTACGGCACTCCACTCATGATGCTTTTCCAGTCCGAGCATTGTTCATTTATCCTCACTCTCTGTTTCCCATCCGCCAGCCAGTTTTTAATCCATGTGAGTATTTCACCCTCGATTCCATGGTTCGCAATTTTTCGAAGTAGTTGTTTATGCGGTACCTTGTCAAACGCCTTCTGAAAATCCAGATATACAGTGTCGACCAGGTCACCCTTGTCTATCTGCCTGTTTACTCCCTCGAAGAAGTGCAGAAAGTTCGTCAAGCAAGATCTTCCTTTGCTGAAGCCGTGCAGGCTGGTCCTCATCAGATTGTGTCCGTCAAGGTGATCAATGATGTGGTCCATTATCAGCACCTCTACCATCTTTCCCGGTACCAAGGTCAGACTTACTGGTCTGTAGTTTCCCAGATCTCCCCTCGAAACTTTCTTGTAGATCGGCATAAGATTCATCACTTTCCAGTCTTCCGGAATCCTTCCTGATTTGATAGACAGATTGGCTATTAGTTGGAGCAGTTCAGCTATAGCCCCTTTCAGTTCCTTGATTACTCTCGGATGGATGCCATCCAGTCATGGAAATTTATCGTTTTTAAGCCTATCAATCTGCCTGCATACACCTCTTCTAGACTGACCGTCATCCCTGTCAGTTTTCCGTCTTCATTTCCTGCGTATAGCCTGTTGTGTATGTTCGGTAAATACAGATGCAAAAAATGTATTCAGTTTGTCGGCGATGGCTTTGTCCTCCTTTAGCACTCCCTTTATTCCATGGTCATCCAACAGCACCACTGCTATTAGAGCAAAAAAAAACATCCTTTAAAGAATGGAAAAAGAATCCAAGTGAAGAAAATAAAAAGAGACATAAGCATTGGCAATTTAGATACAAAGCATTGATAAAGAAAACTAAAATTGAATATGAAGAGAAACTTGCTAAAGAGGCAAAAACTCATAGTAACAATTTTTTGGGGTACATCTGAAACAGAAACCCTGTGAGGGAATCCATGGAACTGTTGAATGATCAAGGAGCAAAAGGGGCGCTCGGAGAGGATAAGGCCATAGCGGAGAGATTAAATCAATGTAAGAGATCTACCTGAACTGAAAATTATTTTCAAGGGTGATGATTCGGAAGAACTGAAAAACCTCGGTGAACCTGGCAGACATACTTGCCAAAATGACAAGTTAAAGAGTGATAAATCACCTGGACTGGATGCTATACATCCCAGGGTACTGAAAGAACTCAAGCATGAAATTGCTCATCTGCTGTTAGTGATCTGTAACCTATCACTAAAATCATCTGCAGTACCTGAAGATTGAAGGATGGCCAATGTTTGGCCGATTTTTTAAAAGGTTTCTGGGAAATTATAGACCAGTAATCCTGACTTCAGTGCCAGGCAAAATAGTGGAAGCAATTATAAACATGTAGATAATGGTGAGTCGGTTGATGTAGTGTATCTAGAGTCTTAGAAAGCTTTTAGTAAAGTTCTTTGTGAGAGGCTCCTGAAAAAATTAAAGTGGCATGGGATAGGAGGTAATGTTTTTTTTTGTTGGAGGAGGATAAATAGTGGAGTGCTACAGGAATCTGTTCTGGGACCAGTGCTATTTAACTTATTTATAAATGTTCTGGAAATTAGAACGGTGTGTGAGGTGATTAAACTTGCAGATGTCACTAAACTTTTCAAAGTTAAAATGCATGCAGACTATGAAAAATTGCAGACAGACCTTAGGAAATTGGAAGACTGGGTGTCCAAATGGCACATGAAATTTAATATAGGCAAATGCAAAGTAATGCACATTGGGAAGAATAATCAAAATCATACTTACCAGATGCTAAGGTCCAACTTGGGGATCAGCACCCAGGAAAAAGATCTGAATATCATTGTAGACAATATACTGAAACCTTCTGCCAAATGTGCGGCGGCAGCCGAAAAGCAAACAAGATGCTAGGAATTATTAGAAAAGGAATGCTTAACAAAACTAAGGATGTTATAATGCATCTGTATTGCTACATGGTGCGACCTCATCTTGAGTACTGTGTTCAGTTCTGGTCACCTTTTCTCAAGAAAGATATAGCAGAACTAGAAAAGATTCAAATAAGAGCGATCAAGACGATAAGGGGGATGGAACTTCTCTTGTATGAGGAAAGACTAAAAATTTTAGAGCTCTTCAGCTTGGAAAAGAGACAGCTAGAGGGGATATGATTGAAGCCTACAAAATTCTAAGTGGTGCAGAATGGATACAAGTGGTTCAATTTGTTACTCCATCAAAAATTACAAAGACTAGGGGAACATAGAAACATAGAGTATGACAGCAGAAAAGGGCCGGCGGCCCAACAAGTCTGCCACTCAAGAACCCTTGAAAAACCATCTTTTAAGCATAACTCTGTAGCAACCTCACCTGCCTGTCCCATCGACTCTTGAAGTCGAGCACACTACTGGCCTCAACCATCTGTCGTGGAAGACCATTCCATCGATCAATCACCCTTTCGGTGAAGAAGTATTTCCTGGTGTCATTATGAAATCTTCCCCCCTTAAGTTTTAGCGGATGCCCTCTTGTCGCTGTGGGACCCTTAAGAAAAAAGATTTCTTCCTCCACTTCAATGCGGCCCGTGATGCCCGTGATGTATTTGAATGTTTCTATCATGTCTCCCCTTTCTCTGCGCTCCTTGAGAGAATATAAGCGCAATCTGGTCAGACGTTCTTCATATGGGATATCTTTAAGTCCTGAGACCATTCTAGTGGCCATTCTCCGGATCGACTCCATTCTCTTCACATCCTTTTGATAATGTGGCCTCCAAAACTGGACACAGTACTCGAGGTGAGGTCTCACCATGGATCTGTATAACAGCAGTATGACTTCAGGCTTTCGGCTGATAAAGCTCCTTCTGATGCAACCCAGCATTTGTCTAGCTTTTGCTGAAGCTTTCTCCACCTGATTGGCAGCCTTCATATCTTCCCGGATGAGTACTCCCAAGACCCTTTCTGCAGTAGTTCTTGTTAAGTTTTCACCATTCAAGGTGTATGTTCTGCATGGATTTCCGCTTCCAAGATGCATTACTTTACATTTTTTGGCATTAAAGTTCAGTTGCCAAGTACTGGACCATTGTTCCAGTAAAAGTAGGTCCTGCTCCATAGTGTTGGGCCTAGTTGCGCTGTTAGGTTCTGTTGCCCTGCCCACAATGTTGCATAGTTTAGCGTCATCAGCAAATAATGTAATTTTGCCTCGAAGTCCCTAAGTCGGATCCCTTACAAAGATATTAAATAGCATTGGGGCCAAGACCAAGCTCTGTGGCACTCCTCTGGTCACTTTCGACGTTTTTGAGGGAATACCATTTACCATTACCCTTTGAAGTCTTCCGCTAAGCCAGTCTTTTACCCATGCTGTCAGTGTTTTTCCTAGTACTAACGAGTTCATCTTGTTCAATAACCTGCGGTGTGGAACACTGTCAAAAGCCTTACTGAAGTCTAAATAAACGATGTCCAGGGACTCCCCCCCCAATCCAGTTTTTTTGTTACCCAGTCAAAGAAGCTTATCAGATTGGATTGACAAGACTTTCCCTTCGTAAAGCCATGCTGGTGGGGAACCCTTAATCTTTCATCATCCAGAATCATGTCCAATCTGTTTTTAATCAATGTTTCCATGACTTTACTCACTATTGATGTGAGACTCACCGGTCTATAATTTTTGGCCTCTGACCTGCATCCCTTTTTGTGGAGTGGGATAACGTTGTCAGTTTTCCAGTCCAGGGGCACTCTTCCCTTGCTTAGGGAAAGATTGAAGAGCTCTGCTAACGGTTCTGCCAGAACATCTTTCAATTCTCGAAGTACTCTAGGGTGTAGATTATCTGGGCCCATAGCTTTGTTTACTTTTAGTTTTGATAGCTCGTGGTAGACGTCACACGCAGTAAATTCCATGTCCCGGAATGGGTCCTCTGAGTTCCCCTTTGTCTGTAGCTGGGGACCTTATCCTGGCGTTTCGCAGGTGAAGTAGTTATTAAGTAGTTCTGCGTTGTCTGCGTCCGAGTCTTTAAAGTTGCTGTCAGGTTTCTTTAGGCCCCCAATACCGCTTGTGTTCTTCTTCCTGTCGCTAACGTATTTGAAAAAGGATTTCTCCGCTTTCTTTACCTGCCTAGCTATGTTTTCTTCCATCTGGAGTTTGGCCTCTCTGATTTGTTTTTTAACTTCTCTAGATTTGGCCAGATAGATTTTTTTAGCTGCCGGTCGATGTGATTGTTTGTAGTTACAGGGAAATACTTTTAAAACCAATAGGAGGAAATATTTTTTCACTCAAGCTCTGGAACACATTGCCAGAGGATGTAGTAAGTGTGGTTAACGTAGCTGTTTTTTAAAAAAGGTTTGGACAAGTTCCTGGAGAAAAAGTCCATTGTCTGCTATTGAGACAGACAAGGGAGAAGACACTGCTTGCCCTAGATCGGTAGCAAGGAATGTTACTACTACAGTATTTGGAGTTTTTCCAGGTACTAGTGACCTGGATTGGTCACCGTGAAGACAGAATTCTAGGCTACATGATCCTTTGATGTGACCCAGAAAGGCTATTCATATGTTTTTATGCTAATCTTCAGCAATGATATCCAAATAATTAATGCTGAAAATTAGTGGGTAGCCCCGGCCAAGTGATTTAACTGGTCAGCGGCCGTTTCTGGATGGTTAAATTGTTTTGAATATCAACTAGATAATATGGCCCAGATTCTATAAACAGCACCTGAAGTTAGTTGCCTAGATCGGCACACCTAGCTAATCTAGGCACCTTACTTAATTATTCAATTAGGCTTAATCATCACCAATAATTGAAAAGTACCATTAAAAAGTAATTCAAAACAGTTTTTTAAAAATTAATTAACTGGAATGCGCCTAACTCGATAGGTGCCTACCACTTTGAGGTAGGCGTCACTCCAAGGTGCCTACCAGAAAATAAGCGAGGTTAGGGGAGTATTTGGGGCATGGTTTTACTTGGGCACACTCATTTAGGCCACGAAAACCCTGGTGCCTAAGGTTTCAATGCCTACTGATATCGGAAGTTTACTGAAAGCTGAATTGCAAGCTAGATCAGAGACTGACACCCATTCTGGAAGACTTAAGGCACGTCGAGGTCAAAGAACTATACACAAAAAATAAGTGCTTTTTCAACAATACAATCTTTCAAGTCATGCACATAGAAAAGCGTGTTAAGGTGGAAGTTTTGCAATGATTGGGTGGTGAGGTTTTTTGGGGACTTTCTGTCCCCTTTTTCCTCCATGTCTCTGAGCACAATCTATCCACTGATTAAAGTATAAGGAATATGGAGTTCCAAGAGGACTTTTAAGAAGTTACAGCAATTATACTAGCGTGTTTTTTGTTTATTTTCTTGCAATTTTTTCACGCTGCTTGATTTTTGAAGTTATTTCCTCCTGTGTAGTTTTGATCAAATCATGGTAGGCACTATCCTATAAGGAATCATTTATGCTCCTAAGTGGCCAGAGCCATTTACACGCCTTCTGACTTCCTTACAGAATAACTCCCACTGTGTTCATCTCTCCCCCTGCATAGCGCTACAGGTTGGCAAGTAAATCAGTGACAGGTCAGCAGAATCATTGTAAGTGCATGTTTTAAAATAAATATAGATCATTGAACTAAAAAAAAAAAAAAAAATCTGCATAGTCTGATTTTCTAGGTGGGTTTGTGCTGAAGTGCTGTTTTCATGAAGTTCTGCACAAAATAGAGACACAGACTTAGTCATCTTTCAGTCATTTATATCTGCTCCATAAATACATTCTTAATGAGCTACAAAACACCTCTCCCCCTGCATTTCTATTTATAGGACAAAACTTAAGATTCATGTGATTCTCTCTTTGCAGGCCAATAACAGTAATGACAACCTACAGTCTATTACATCGGGTGACTGGGATGTGACAAAGATATTGGCATATGATGAAAAGAGACAAAAAATGTAAGTATCAAAACAAAAGTCATAACACAAACTAGCAGCTTTTCTGTCATTTGATCTTTACTAATGCACAATAATTGCCTCTAATATACTGTGTGCACAGATAGATATAAACACGAGGGTGTTTCAAAAAGTAACAGCAAATTGACAGTATTTCATGGAACAAACACCTAAGAACATAAGAACTACCATCTCCGGATCAGACTCATGGTCCATCGAGTCCGGCGATCCGCACACGCGGAGGCCCAGTCAGGTATACACCTGATGTAGTTTTAGTCACCCATATCCTTCAATGCCTCTCGTAAGGAGATGTGCATCTAATTTGCCTTTGAATCCTAGCACAGTGGATTCCTTAATAACCTCCTTTGGGAAAGCATTCCAGGCGTCTACCACTCGCTGCGTGAAGCAGAACTTCCTGACATTTGTCCTGGACTTGTCCCCCCCTTAACTTCAAACCATATCCTCTTGTCCGTGTCACGTTGGACAATGTAAATAATTTATTTTCCTGCTCTATTTTATCGATGCCTTTCAGTATTTTGAACGTCTCGATCATGTCCCCTCGCAGCCTCCTCTGGCATTTCAAACTCCTGTGCAGGGATGATACATTCTTAGAGGAAGTGTTGATCCTGCCCAATAGATGCTATGGCATGTTTAATCGGTAAGGGTGATAGATGCCTGGAATGCCCTCCCGAGGGAAGTGGTGGAGAGGAAAACGGTGATGGAATTCAAAAAAGTGTGGAATAAATATAAAGGATCTCTAATTAGTAAAAGAATTAGGGCCGGTGCTGGACAGTCTGTGTCCCATGTGTGGTGATTTAGTGTGGGATGGGAACTCCATTAACTTAGAACATGGGGATGTTGCTGACCAGTCTTGTGGAAGATATCCTATGGTTGGAAAGGAGAGAGTTTGGACGACAACTTCAACATTTGGAGTCTAGGACAATGCCAGGTGGACTTTGCAGTCTGTTTTCCAGGCGTAAGAAGAGACAAGTTAATTTAATCATGAATTTTTGATGGGTATAACTGGTGGGCAGACTGGATGGACCGTTCAGGAGAGCGACACATCTGATTAAAGGGATGGAAAACCTTTCATAACGCTGAGAGATTGGAGAAACTGGGTCTCTTTTCCCTGGAGAAAAGGAGACTTAGAGGTGATATGATAGAGATTTACAAGATCATCAAGGGCATAGAGAGAGTAGAGAGGGACAGATTCTTCAAACTTTCAAGTAATAAAAGAACAAGAGGTCATTCAGAAAAATTGAAAGGGGACAGATTCAAAACGAATGCTAGGAAGTTCTTCTTTACCCAACGTGTGGTGGACATCTGGAATGCGCTTCCAGAGGATGTAATAGGGCAGAGTACGGTGCCGGGGTTTAAGAAAGGATTGGACAATTTCCTGCTGAAAAAGGGGATAGAAGGGTATAGATAGAGGATTACTACACAGGTCCTGAACCTGTTGGGCCGCCGCGTGAGCGGGCTGCTGGACATGATGGACCCCAGGCCTGACCCAGCGGAGGCATTGCTTATGTTCTTATGTTATCTGCCGTCATTTACCATGTTACTATATACAAAATTGCTACACACTTAGCTGTTTACACGGTAGAGGAGCAGTGACCAGTCATCAGATTTTTGTGGTCGGAGAGGGTGAAACCTCATGAAATTAACAGAAGAATGCTGCAACAGTATGGAGATGCCTGCATTGTTGAGAGAAGAGTGTACGAGTGGACAGATGCATTTAAGAATGGGCGAACATCAATCCCTGATGAGGAACACTCTGATTGTCCCAGTACGGCCACCACTATGAGAAAGTGGATCATGCTGACACCATTATTCATGAAAACAGGTGCATTTCTTGAAAAGTTCTAGCCAGGGAACTGGATGTCAGTATCGGATCTGCACATACCATTGTCTCAAAGGTTCTGAAGTACTGCAAGTTGTGTGCATAGTGGATGCCTAGGATGCTGACTGATGAGGACAAGATTATTCGTGTGCAGACTTTCACAGCCTTTCTGGCATGTATTGGTACAGGGGGATGAAACCTGGATGAATTACTATGAATTTTTTTAATTTTTTCTTCTTAGCTATTTCTGGGCAAGAATCCAAAGCTTTACCCTGCACTGTGCTTGGGTTCCAACTGCCGAAATCTCTGTTAAGACTTACTCCAGCCCATCTACACCCTCCCAGCCATTGAAGCCCTCCCCAGCCCATCCTCCACCAAACGGCCATATACAGACACAGACCGTGCAAGTCTGCCCAGTACTGGCCTTAGTTCAATATTTAATATTATTGAGCCTGAAAACAAGAGGCAGTCTTCACAATGGTGTCACACATCATCTCCAGTCAAGAAGAAGTTCAAGTCTCAACCCTCTGCTAGAAAGGTCCTGTTCACTCTCTTCTGGGATATGAATGGACCAGTTTTGGAGCACTATCAAGAAAAGGGTGAAAGAGTGAATAGTACCTGATACAGTGCAGTATTGGAAGAAGAGCTGAAGCCAAAATTAGAGAGCTGTCGCAGAGGATTTTTCTCTAAAGGCATTCTACTTCTTATGATAATGCATTCCCTCACATGGCCACTGCAACTCTTAACACCATTCAGCGATTGAGATTTCAGATCTTACAGCATCCTCCTTACAGCCCTGATCTTGCTCCCTCTGATTTTCATGTGTTTGGACCCTTGAAGGACACTTTGAGAGGATTTGGAAGTGATGACGAGGTCAAAGAAGCAGTGCATTCCTGGCTGAAGGCACAACCAAAAACATTTTTTTCCAGTGGAATAAAGAAATTGGTGTAATGGTATGAAAGTGTGTTGAAAAGGAGGGTGATTATATAGAAAAATGACATGTAATTTCTCTCTCTAATTGAATTCTATATCTCAAAATATTCAATTTGCTGTTTTACTTTTTGAAACGCCTCATATATATGCTGAAGTAGAAGGAGCATATCAATTTGTTAATGGCATGTCTAATTTACAGATAGGCTCCACACCTTTTATTCTGAGAGTGTGGCATACTGGTTAGAGCTACAGCCTCAGCACCCTGAGGTTTTGGATTCAAATCCTGCACTGCTCTTTGTGACCCTGGGCAATTCACTTAATCTTCCACTGCCCCAGGTATACTAGATAGACTGTGAGCCCACTAGGCCAGATAGGGAAAATGCATGAGTACTTGGCTGTAAACTGCTTAATACACGTCCATGTGGTATATCAAATCTGAATCCCTTTCCCTATCCATTGATCATAGTGAAATGATCGCTTGGTTTGTTGTGAAATTAGCACATATCCTCAAATTCTATAGATGGCAACTTAAGTTGGATGCACATTTGCACACTTAGTTATAGACTGGAGTCATTTAGGCATGTAACATAATTAGTTAATTGGCACTTAATTGTGGATAAGTATCAATTACTGGTGTTAACAATCAGTAATGGAACTAATTAGCAGTTGTGCATGTAACTGACTTATGCCTCTGTTCTATAAACTGAGCACTTAACTTCTCTCACATGCAAATGCAAAGGGGGCATGACTAAGGAAAGGGTATGGGCGGGCCATGTGCATCCCCAAGATTTAAGTATAGCGTTATAGAATACCATCCAGTCCAGGTGATTTATCACTTTTTAATTTGGTGGTTTGGCTTAGTATATCTTTCAGATTCACTGAGATTTCTTTCAGTTCCTCCACATCATCACTTTTGAAAACTATTTCCGGTTCAGGTAGATCTCTTACATCTTCTTCTGTAAATACTGAAGCAAAGAATTCATTCAGTCTCTCCACTATGACCTTATCCTCCCTGAGTGCCCCTTTTGCTCTTTGATCATCCAAAGGTCCCACAGATTCCCTGCTCCTGCCTACTGTCTCAGTCTGTTTATTCTTCTCCAAGTTGTTTCTTGGATACCTTTCAGCCCTTTGGGGCTGGGAAGAGTACTGAATATATGTTACTCTTTTCTGTGAGAGTAGTTTCTGAGCTTCTTTGAGGCCTTTGTTGGCTGTTTGCAGTTGACGTTCTTATGTAACTTTTTGAGCAGAATGGCTGTTTCTGAACTTGATTGCCATGGGTTTCTCTACTTCATATTTATTTAGTGGCTCTCTGTGCTTGGGTACTAACTGTAGGTGGAGCTAGAGAGCACAGTGAAGTACAGCAGATACACAGAAAAAATCCAGAGTGGACTCCTTCTGCTGGGAAAGTTTCCAGATCAGCTGTGGGCCAAGTGCAGGACCCGTGGCCGCAGTTTTGAGAAGAGAAATATGGCATGGAGAAGGGAACCGGCCAGAGGAAGTAACACCTGCAGGAGGGAGACAAGTGAGAAGGAGGATGAGGGGCATGTTGGGACACAGAAGGGAGGAAGAAGGGTGCATTGGGACAAGTAGGGAAGGCTTCTCAGTCAGCTGTGGGCTGCGGCCTGAAAAGTACAGTGGGTAGAAGCAAGCCGGCCATACACTGGTATGGTTCCTGTGGGAGGGAGGCAAGTGGGAAGGAGGACGAGGGGCATGTTGGGACATGGAAGAGAGGAAGGAGGGTTATGTTGGAACACAGAAAGAATGCAGGAAATTTCAGACAAAGGAGGGAGGAGGGGACATGAACTTGGGACACAGAATGGAGGGAGGGGAGCATTAACTTGGGACATAGGATAGAAGAATGGAGGGAGGGAGGGAAAAATATGCTGGGGAGAATTGTTGGGTATGGGAGTCTGAGTGAGAAGGAAAGAGAGAAAGTGCACATTGGGAAATGAAGAAAGAGGAGAATTGTTAAGCATAGGAAGGAAGAGAGAAATATTGGACATGGTGGTGGGAGAGGCTTGAGGTACAGATGCATGGGGAAGAGAGATGAGAAGGAGAAATGTTGGATGTGGTGGTGGAGAGGGAACAGTGGGATGAATGAAGACGAAAGTAAATGTAAACACATCTTTTCTTTCTATTTAAATTACAGTACTTTATTTTGAAAACTGTTTCCTTAATATTTCATGTTTTTATAGACTGTGTACTATATAGGATCCGAGTTACATATAAATTCAACTTAAGAATGTTTTTAAAAATGGAGCCCGTTCTTAACCCGGAGACTGCCTGTATTTGAAATGCAATAAAAACACAGCACTGTTGGCAATATAGATCTTTCAGGCATTCCATTTGTTTACTTTCAATCAAAACTGTACAAATTGTTCACTCCCAACCCCGAGAATTGCCTATTTTCCCCACATCAGACTTGAACAAGAACCAAAAACCCAATTTTTGAGGGTAAAACTCCATTTTACCCATAACAATATTTTTATCACTCTCCCTATTTATAAACATTTAACTGAAGAATCATATTTATTTTACATATTTTATTGATCCTGAAAACCAGACATGTTAATTTTTTGTAAAATTGGAATTATGTAGCTCTATTGTAGATTGTAGGTGATTGATGATGGTGATGTACAAGAAGATGATGCATAGCTTGGTTTCCAGTAGATAGCTTTGTGTCAGTCTTTCTTTCAAATTTCTATGCCTTCTAGCTGTGCAAGAGAAATGCGCCATGACTTGACACATTCAGTATTATCTGAGTGCTTGGCCAATGTCTCACAATAATGTACAGTGAGGTTGTGTATCAGAAAAGGAGCTCAGTCTCTCTCTTAAATTAATTACAGTCTCCCAGATTCTTTAAAGGGTACCCATACTGAGATGGTGTGCACATCAGTCCCTATTACCAAAAATTACACTGGAGGCAAGAGTCCTGTTCAAATTTGCCTGTATCTGTTTCAAATCAATCTTTGGTATGTCTCCAGCTTACCTTGTTTTCCATTTCTTCTTGGATCTTTCCAACAAGCCCACAAATAGAGTACATCTATTTGCATATCCTACTATAAAATCATGTGGTTTCAAGAGATTTCTTGATAGAACTCTTGCTTTTCAGGCAGCCAAAATGAACGACTGGCTTGGTAAAATTACTCCATGTGTTTTATTATTGAAATTCTATTTTACAAATATTTGTATTTTTTACTGTAGTATTGTATTTTGCTGATTGTCCAGCTCTTTTTAGTGTAAACCACCTAGAACTTTTGGTTATGGCGGTATAAAAGAATAAAGTTATTATTATTATTTCATCTTACTACTCTTTTAGAAAACTAGTAAAAATGCAAATATTTGATAGATTTGTAACCTAAGTTTTTACTGTTTTGTTCATTTGTTTGTCATGTATCTTGCTATAATTCTGTATAATTCACTGACTGTTTCTGTTTCTCTTGTTGTAAACCGCCTAGAACTGGTATGGTCTGGTGGTATATAAGAATAAAGTTATTATTATGAACATAAGAATTGCCGCTGCTGGGTCAGACCAGTGGTCCATCGTGCCCAGCAGTCCGCTCACACAGCAGCCCTCTGGTCAAAGACCAGAGCCCTAACTGAGACTAGCCCTACCTGCGTATGTTCTGGTTCAGCAGGAACTTGTCTAACTTTGTCTTGAATCCCTGGAGGGTGTTTTCCATTACGACAGACAGTGTTCCAGTTTTCTACCACTCTCTGGGTAAAGAAGAACTTCCTTATGTTTGTACGGAATCTATCCTCTTTCAATTTTAGAGAGTGCCCTCTCGTTCTCCCTACCTTGGAGAAGGTGAACAACCTGTCCTTATCTACTAAGTCTATCCCTTTCAGTACCTTGAATGTTTCAACACCAGTAATTAGCTGCTAATAGACAATTAATGCTGTTAATTGAGACTAATTTGGAGTTGCGCGTGCAACTGCTTATGCATGATTTTACAAAAATCCGGGCCTAAATTTTCTTGTGTGTTACCGAAAAAGGGGGGGAACATAGTCATGGGTGTGTCAGGGCATTCTGAAAAGTTGCATGTGGAATTACAGAAAGCTGCCTAAGCGCACCTAAGTTGGGCGCCAGCATTTATATTGGGTTTCAGCAGACGTAAATCTGTCGCCCTAAGGTTAGGCCTGGGATCTGTGCTATTTTATACAAGGTGCCCGCACTTTATAGTATTCCGCTTAGTGCTGATTTTTTTTTTTTTTTCAGCTGCCAAGGTGTTTATAAAATTCCTTCCTATGGGACTTTGTCGAATGACAACAGCTAAATATCAATAAATAAGTAAACATATCAAAGATGATGAAAAGAAAACCTCAATTGGAAATTATTTAAGCAGCTCCTAATGCAAGGAAGCTCATTTTACCAGCTCAGATCTCTAAGCCGGACAGCCATGGCTTTCTCCCTTGATTTTTTTGATTAGGATCGCAAAACAATTCATGATCAGTGGATGGCACTATAGACCAAAGCAAAGTCAATTACGACTGTGATTATAGCTAAATGCAGGTCTAACATGTTCACTCTCCTTTGTTAAGATTTATTAACTGCCTTTATTTTTTACTTATAGCTACTTCCTCAGCACAGAGGATTCACCAAGCAGGCGACAATTATACAGGTAAATTTGTGATATTTTCCATCATTTTATAGACATACTTTACCAGTCAAGGCAGGGAACAGTAATTTTCTTCTTCTCCAATATCAGAGCTGTATATCTGAAAATAGACCTGGTAGGATCTTGTACTATATCACTTTCCCTTGGCATTTTGAAATTTATCACCGTGGCTAATGTCAGAAATTCATTTATTGAAAGGGTTAACAAAATAACCAATAATTCAGGCAATAAGAAAGGGGAAAGTGATTAAAGCTACAGCCTCAACACCCTGAGGTTGGGGGTTCAAACCCACGCTGCACCTTGTGACCCTGGGCAGGTCATTTAATCCCCCCATTGCCTCAGGTACATTAGATAGATTGTGAGCCCACCGGGACAGACAGGGAAAAATGCTTGAGTACCTGAATAAATTAATGTAAACCTCTCTGAGTTCCCCTGGAAGAACAGTATAGAAAATTGAATAAATAAATTATCTTGCAGACTGATTTCATTCTGGTGGAACAGATTAGAGAGTGTTGGATTAAAAATGGGTATAATATCATGATGGGTTAAATGTACAAATGTGATTATGAATTTTATGAAAGTGATATTTAATTTGTCCACAAAAACTAATTGGGAGGAAAGGTGGGCCACTTAGCGTAGCTTTCCATTCACAGCACTTTGAGGTGACACTTTTGCATTTCAAAAAGGATCACATTAAGCTCAATGAGAAAAAAAAATCCTTTCTATTGTAGTGTAAGCAGAAGTAATTTTTTTTTGTCTACAATTCCATTATGTAGACAGTTCTGCTCAGTAGAAGGGATGCTGCTGTTCAGACTTTCAAACACACTGCATGATGGTTTAAGTCAACTTTAAGATGTTTTCTGCTTTCAAGTGAGTGTGTTGTACAGCCTTTGCAATGTAGGCTCAGTCCGATAGTCAGCTCCAGTTTCAAAAGTATGTAGAAGCTGTAACTGAGACATCCAGGTCAGGACATCTCAAGTTTCACTCATATTTTAGAAAAAGAATCTGCTGAAATAGAAACTGTTTTAAAATACTGGAGAAATTAAGGTTTATGCACCGAGGCCCTGATACTCTAAATAGCGCCTAAAACAGAGGTACTGATGAGTACAGCGCTTAGCGTATGTCAATCATGAGTTAGCTGCTGTTATAGAATCATGCCTAGTGGCATCTAAAGTGGACTTAGGTGTCATAGTAACATAGTAACATAGTAACATAGTAGATGACGGCAGATAAAGACCCGAATGGTCCATCCAGTCTGCCCAACCTGATTCAATTTAAATTTTTTTTTTTTTTTCCTTCTTAGCTATTTCTGGGCGAGAATCCAAAGCTCTACCCGGTACTGTGCCTGAGTTCCAACTGCCAAAATCAGTAGACATCCTAACTTTTCAGTGTACCACATTTATGCCAGAGTTTTCTTAGCCTAATTGAGTGAGCCTAAGTCCAAAACAGGTACCTTCATGACAAATATGCCCACAATCCGTCCCCTAACCACACCTACTTTCTGGTATGCACCTTGGACTAGGCGCTTAACTCAAAGTGGAAGGTGCCAACCATCCAATTAAGTGCAATTTACGTCAATTACGAGGTGCTAATTTTTAATTATTGGTGCCAATTAAGCCTTTTACATAATTAAGTAAGATGCCTAGATTGTCTAGGCATGCTAATCTAAGCACCTAACTTTAGTGATCCATCAGGGCCTGAGTACGTGCAGCATAAACATTCATTTTAGGGAAAAAAAAAAAATTGAATAATTTTAAGGGGTCAAAAACCAGCACATAAATGTGTATATGCCGATACATATATGTTTATTAACTGTTTTAAATGTGTATTTTCTCAACGCTATCACAAAGACTGGTATCCGTTGCCAGTTTGGATTTGGGGACAAAAACACTGGCAGTAAGGTGCCTGCAACCTCCCCTAATCCTTCCAGTGGAGTGCTACTCAATTTTAAACGTGCTTGGTAGAAGGTATAAATCCTGACGTTGATCAGTTAGGACATCAACATCTATTCCCCTTCTGAAACGGGAGATAAATGTGTGTATCTTCTAGGCACGCCCGAGTCCCATCCAAAACACACCCAGACCACATCCTCTTACCATTTGCATGCACTGAGAAATTTGACATTTATATCCCAGCCTTGTAAAATTGGAACTTAGATGTTTATGCAAGCTCCTACTTCCTGGTGTCTCTCAAGCAGGCTTTCAAGACCAGATTCCGAATGATCTATTCTTCGCTGAACAAAAGGGTCTATCGGATCCATAACAAGGGTGCTCATAGTCTCGGAGGGATAGACACGGGGCTTCCTCTTTCGTTTCTCTATCAAGGAAAGTAAGGAAAATGGTCAGAGAGCAAACTCTAGGCCTCTGCCATCTTGACTCCACCCTCCCACTCTGCTGTCTCTCAGAACCTCTTTGGATTTTTAACATTAGATGGAATTCATAGAAGCTTAAACACTTTGGCTTCAATATGATGCAACTTTTTCCTAACCCTTTCTCTCTAAATAAATAGAGATCAAACAAAGCAAAGAAAATAAGATGATACCTTTTTTATTGGGAGATGAGGTATTGCCTTCGAAAGCTGGTCAAAAAATGCATTATGTTAGTCCAGTTAAAAAGGTGTACTCTTATTTTCTTTGTTATGATTTATCTCTTTTTATTACCTTTCAAAGAGGCTACCACAGTGCGTTCTACATTAAATGGTAATTTGTCCTGGGGAATCTTAAATTAATTCTAGAAGGTCTAAATTGTAATAGAAAGTCACACTGCCCTTGTTAAATTTTATATTATTGTGCATACAAGTAATGAGTTAGCTTTTCTTACGTCAAAAAATAGTTTATAGCTTTGGCAGTTATTCTAGAAGTCCTAGTCATGATTTGGCTGTGCATAAACTGGCACTTGGACTTCTATATCAGATGAGCATATAAATCCCAATTTTAGAAAACTGGGATATATTGTATGGGCCTGATTCTCAAAACGCAAGTCCCGATTGCAGGTGACAGTAGACGTCCTACCGCCATCTGACAGCCAATCAGGATGCACATTTTTTTTTTTTTTTTTAATCTTTATTCCTTTTTATTTCTTTCAACAAGTGTACAGTATTATTACAATTAATTTACATAACACACTTGGCATTCTTAAACAATATTATTATACATGTTTTTATTCCCTCCCCCACCTCCCACCCTTTTCCATATCAATAAAATATTCCTTACAAATTTATATATAATTATATATCCCTTTTTGATAATACAATTAATCTGACATGAAATCTGTCCCTCCCCCCATCCTTCTTCCTCAAACACTTTAAACATTTTATTATACCCAGTAATGCACAACAATAAATATCCCATCCTATTACATATATCTCCTTATTTTTCATATTGTTCAAGGAAGGACACCTATCTTGTAGGTGTCCATAGCACATCTATGGAGATGCGTAGGGATACTTAAGCATGCCTAAGGCGTAATTTCACCTGGAAGTAGCCTTGGGCATACTTAAGTGTCCCTACGCGTCTCCATTGGCACAAGACAGACGCTTAAATGTAGGCCTGCAAAATGCTGGCCTACATTTAAGGCATCAGTTCAACGATATAGATGCGATTCTCTTTAGGAGGCCGATGCATGATTGGCACGCAATCGGTGGCCACTTCTTAAGCATCTGCCAAGATCAGCATCCTAAAGAGAATCAGGCTGGCCCAGATTCTGCAAAGTGCGTTTCAATTGTAGGCAGCTGTAGGCGTCCTATATCTGTCTAATCAGCCAATCAGCAAAATGCCGGCCTACATTGTAAGTAGACGCAGCCGCTATGCTTATTGCGGCAAGAGATTTCCCTGCCGCGATAAGTATAGTGGCCGCCAGCCCCCCACCCGAAACAATCGAAGCAGGAGGGAGCCCAACCCTTCCTGCCCGAAGACTCCTGCACCCCCTGATGAAGATCGCGACAGAAGCAGAGTTCCCGCTAAGCTGCGCTGGCGTGCGCTGGCGCACAAAATATTAGGTCGCAGCGCACAAGTTTCTCGTCACAGCGCAGGACCGGCAAGATTGACTCATTTGAACTTCTGCAAGATCAGCATCGGAAGCGTGCGCTGGGCCGGAGAGATCTTGGGGAGCCTCCGACAGTGGCTTTCTCCCCTCTCTGCAGCTCTCCTTTACTTCCCAGCGCAGCGATTCACGAAGGCAGCCTCGGGGCTTTTGCTGAGTCGCAGCTGCCTCTGATGATGCAACTTCCTCTTTCCTCAGAGGCGGCGCGACACAACAAAGGACCCGAGGCTGCCTTCGTGAATCGCTGCGCTGGGAAGTAAGAAGAGCTGCTGGGAGGGGAGAAAACCACTATCAGTCTGGGAAGCTGCTGGGCAGAGGAAAAAAGGGACAGCTGCTACTGGAAAGGGAGAAGGAGAGATGCTTCTGGGAGGGGAGGAGGGAAAGGAATCTGGGAAGCTGCTGGGCCAGGAAAAAAAAGGGACAGCTGCTACTGGAGAGGGAGAAGGAGAAGGAGAGATGCATCTGGGAGGGGAGGAGGGAAAGGAATCTGGGAAGCTGCTGGGCCAGGAAAAAAAAGGACAGCTGCTACTGGAGAGGGAGAAGAAGGAGAGATGCTTCTGGGAGGGGAGGAGGGAAAGGAATCTGGGAAGCTGCTGGGCTAGGAAAAAAAGGGACAGCTGCTACCGGAGAGGGAGAAGGAGACGGAGAGATGCTTCTGGGAGGGGAGGAGGGAAAGGAATCTGGGAAGCTGCTGGGCCAGGAAAAAAAAGGACAGCTGCTACTGGAGAGGGAGAAGAAGGAGAGATGCTTCTGGGAGGGGAGGAGGGAAAGGAATCTGGGAAGCTGCTGGGCAAGGAAAAAAAGGGACAGCTGCTACTGGATAAGGAGAAGAAGGAGAGATGCTTCTGGGAGGGGAGGAGGGAAAGGAATCTGGGAAGCTGCTGGGCTAGGAAAAAAAGGGACAGCTGCTACTGGAAAGGGAGAAGGAGACGGAGAGATGCTTCTGGGAGGGGAGGAGGGAAAGGAATCTGGGAAGCTGCTGGGCAAGGAAAAAAAAGGGACAGCTGCTACTGGAGAGGGAGACGGAGAGATGCTGCTGGGAGGGGAGGAAGGGAAGAGAGTTACTGCTGGACAGGAGGCTGGGAGAAAGAAAGAAAGGGGGCAGGCAGGGAAACAGAAGGAAAGAAGAGAAACAGAAAAAAAGAAAGAAGGGTCAGGGAGAGAGGAAGAAAAAGTTGGGGGAGGGAATGAGGTGTGGAGGAGAGAAAGCATACAGGCTGATAGAAGGGAAGAAAGATTGGATGCACAGTCAGAAGAAGAAAGTGCAACCAGAAATCACCAGACAAGGTAGGAAAAATGATTTTATTTTAAATTTAGCAAAGTGGAGGCAGTATTACCACAGTTTTCAAAGGAATTTGCCCAAATAACTTAATAGTTAACTGGGTAAATTCCCAGAGATGAAAACTTCCCTTCACTTACTATGCACAGTTCTGAATTTATATCTGCTGTCTATATTTTACAATATGGTCCCCTTTTACTAAACCGCAATAGTGGTTTTTAGCGCAGGGAGCCTATTGTCTTCTGGACTGTTTTTAATTTACAGTTTACACATATGGATGTAACAGACATAACTACATTTGTTGTAAAACATTTATTAAGATATCATTTCATCCCTACAATTTCTGTGTTCTTAAAAATATTATTTAACGTTATTTAATTTAGCGTGTAGGCCTAAAATTCCTTTGAATACCTCGTCCTCATGTATCAGCAACTTTGACAACATATTTATTTGGCTCATAACTTGCTGGCGCCCGATATTTTTAGCTCACAGTGAAAAAAGTTTGCTCACAACACCCGCCCGCTTAGAGGGAACACTGGACAGAAGGTAGCCCAACCCCTCCTGCCCGAAGACCCCCCCCCCGATGAAGATCACGGCAGGAGGGAGCCCAACCCCTCTTGCTCAAAGACCCCCCACGCGCAGTAGACCATCACCCCCGGCTAACTCTCCCCCCACTAACCGTTGAAATGATGCAGGCCTGCCCCTTTCCAGCCCATTCCACAGGAAGCTAAGGCCTGATTGGCCCAGACACCTAAGGCCCCACCCAAAGGAAAACTGTCTGTCCGACCAACTTTTCAAGGTTGGTGGGGGGGTTTAGCTGGGGATGGTGGTCTGCCGCATGTGGGGGGTCTTCGGGCAGGAGTGGTTGGGCTCCCTCCTGCCTCGATCTTTGTCGGGGATAGGGGATCTTGGGGCAGGAGGGGTTGGGCTCCCTCCTGCCTCGATCTTCGTTGTTGGGGTTCTTGGGTCTTCGGGCAAGAGGGGTTGGGCTCCCTCCTGCCTCGATCGTTCGGGGGGGGGGTCTTGGGTCTTCGGGCAGGAGGTGTTGGGCTCCCTTCTGCCTCAATCGTCCTATACAGAATCCGGGCCACTGTGTCCAAATTATGAATATGTGCATATGGCAAGGAGGCATGGTCTGGGTGTGTTCTGGGCAGGGCTGAAATATACACATGCATTCCCCATTTCAGAATGGTACTAGGGAGAATGGGACTTGTATACACTTACCCCTCCATATTCGTGGTTTTGCAGTCCGCGGTTTCTGTTATTGGTGATTTTTCAATTGAAGGCCACGCCCCCAAATTTATATCACAGGAAATCGCTGCTCCTGGCCTTGCACAGAGAAAATCACTGCTCCCAGCTGCACTTTCTTCACTGGAACAGGTCAAGTTATTCGCGGTTTTGTCTTTTTTTGTTGTTTTTTTACAGAAAAGCCGCAAATAACTTACGCAAAGTTATTTGCTGTTTTTCTCTGTTTGCTGCCTTGCCATTCCCCTATCACCATGAATACAGAGAGGGAAGTGTACTGCCTTTTTGTGGTTGCACATTTAAAGTGGTTTACACACATGCAGGTACTTATTTTCAACCTGGGGCATTGGAGGATTAATTGACTTGCCCAGGGTCACAAGGTGCTGTTTAGAGAATAGTGCTTAAGTGAGTTTTGGACCTGATTTTTAAAGTGCTATATATAGAATTCAATCCTATATGTCTAAGTAGTGATTTTAGAAAACTGCCAATTACACATGCAGTTGCGCAATTTGGAACGAGGCATGTTGTGGACCTGAAAAGGAAGCGTGTATTTACAATTTTGCAACAGCAAAACACACACACTTAAAAGTCCTAGATGCCATCATCTACACCTCCTCCGGGAACCTGAGACTTGCAGAAGTAATTGTGCTTATCTCTCTTTTAGAGTTTTCTAGCATGCTTTCTTCCTTTGCTCCCTTGGGTTTCCAGTCTTGTAAAATTCTGCCTTTATGCCTGTAAGTGCTGACACTGACATGCGTAGGTTGCAAATTATAGATATCTTATATCTTAAAGTCAACCCAACAATTTATCCACATGTACAAAGCAAGGGTTTCAAAACTAAATATCACTTTAGTGATAGTTTTACTCCAATTCAGTGTTTTATTTTTGTTAAACTTAAATGCTGGATAAGGATGAAAAAGAGCCCGATATATTGATAACTGCAGTTTTTAGCTATAATAAAGGTAAGGCTATTTTAAATAAGCCCAGCTTTCGTAGAAATACATTTATATTTGAAAAGGGATAGTAAAAGCTTTTGGTCTTTTTCAATACATTTGTCTGTAAATAGTTTTAAGTATATGAATAAAGAAAAGAGCAAGATGCTATAGCAGGAAGGCACATTTTTTAAATGGTTATAATGATTTTTTTATAATGGTTGTTGGTGATCTGTCCCTCTCTTTTACTAAGGTGCATTAGTCATTTTAGCGCATGCTAAATATTAGCGCACGCTAAACGCTAACACGTTCTTAGAATATAATGGACGCGTTAGCATTTAGCGCGCGCTAAAACGGCTAGCGCGCCTTAATAAAAGGACCCCTATGTGTTTGCAGTCCCTTGTTTTTGTACATGTAGGTTGCAAATTAGCCATTTATATGTACAAATACCTGATTGATGCTGCTTTTTTTCTGAATAATACGAGAAATGGCTGTTACCAAATGGAGGCATGGTCAGCAATGCGGGCAATAGTAAAATATTATTTTACTGTTGACTTGTGCTATTTTATCATAGCTTTTTAAAATGCTCATAAGTCAAAAAATGCCCATGATCCATCCCCAACTATACCCACATCTAGGTTTGCAAGGAACAGAAATATTTGTTAAGCAATTCAGCCTTCTACATATTTCTCCCCTTCTCCTTTGAGTCTCACAGTACCACTTTTGCACTTCTATCACTAATATATATAAAAAATGTCTTGTCTCCCCGATCTTACCGTTTCAGCTATTTTTTTCGTCCATTTGCATCTTTGCTTTCCTGACTACACGACCAGACTCTCTTAACTTTTCCAGATATTTTTGCCTGTCTTCCTCTTTATATGATCTTTTGTATTTTATGAAAGCTAACCTTTTATTCCTTACCTTCTCAGCTACTACTTTTGAGAACCAAAGCAGTCTTCTTTTCCTCTTACTTTTACTTACTTGCCTCACAAAAAAGGTTTGTCGCTCTTACAATTACTCATTTCAGTTTTGCCTACTGCATTTCCACCTCTTCCAGACAACAATTTCTTGATATAATTCCCTATCCAAACAAAGTTAGTTAGAACCTTTGCTTTTGAATGAGTCTTCTCTATACCCATCTTAATATTTAACCGTACTAAGCAGTGATCACTGGATGCCAGATGATTACCCACTGTAACATCAGAAACACTCCCTGTTTGTAAGTATTAAGTCCAGTATGACCCCATCCCATGTGGGTTCCATTACCAACTGATGGAACAGTTCTTCTTCTAGAGAATCCAGGATTTCCCTACTTCTACTTCCCAATCAACATGCGGCATGTTAAAATCACTTATTAGTAAAACTTCCCCTTTTTTAGATATATTCTGAATGCTTACTATTAAATCTCTGTCCACTTCTTCCGTCTGTGAAGGAGGCCTTTATATCACACCAATGTAAACATATTCACCATTCCCTATTTCCAAATTAATCCACAGTGCCTCTTCCTTGCCCTGCAGATCCTGTAATTGTGTGGCTTTAATATGATCATTAACATATAATGCTTTGAATAATAGGCAGTAAAATCTGAATTGAATACGAGCTTGTATAGGTAGCCAGTGAGAATCTAGGTAGGCATTGGTGATGTGGTTGAATTTTCCAAGTGAATAGATCAGCCTGAGGGCTGTGTTTTGTACAGTCTGTAATTGTTTTATTAAGTTTATGGGGCATGGTAGGTAGAGGATATTGCAGTAGTCTACTAAACTTAGGATTAGGGATTGGACTATGAGTCTATATTGCTCTTTTTCGAAGAATTTTCTTATTTTTCGTAGATTGCACATGGTAAAGAATGCTTTTTGAGTGATCTTGTTGATTTGAACCTGCAAGGTGCAGCATCTGTCTATCGTTACTCCTAGGAGTTTAAGAGCGAACTATATGGGGTATTTGGTGGCGTTTATTTCTAGTTCGGTTATGGATGGGGTTTTATCCTTTTCAAGCAATAGAAATTTTGTTTTGTCTGGGTTGAGCTTTAATTTGTGGTCTAACATCCATTTTTTCACTGCTTCTAGTATTTTTTTCAGGTTGTCTGTTGAAGTGGAGTCTGGTGAGTCGAAGGGGAGGAGTATGGTTATGTCATCTGCGTAACTGAATGAAGTTACTTCTAGGTTGTCTAGAATAGTACCAAGGGAGGATAAGAAGAGGTTGAAGAGCATGGGCGACAGTGGTGACCCTTGAGGAACTCCACAGGGGTTAGACCAGGGAGCCGATATAAGATCTTTTGTTTTTACTCTGTATGTTCTTGTTTTGAGGAAATCTTGGAACCAATTGTAGACCCCGCCTGAGATCCCTATGGCTTCTAGTATCTGAAGAAGTATGGTGTGGTCTACCAAGTCAAATGCGGCAGAGAGGTCAAGTTGAATTATCAGCATCCTTCTTCCTTTGCTGAGGTGTTGTCGGGTTATATCAAGTAGGGATGCTAGAAGTTTCTCTGTACTGTGGTAGGTTCTAAACCCCGATTGTGTGGGGTGGAGTAGATTGTGGTCTTCGAGGTAGTTGGTGAGGTATTGTGCAATGAGACCTTCTATTAGTTTAACATATAATGGTATTGAGGCTATGGGTCTGTAGTTGGAAGGGGAGTCTATTGGGCCTTTGTGGACTTTCAGTATTGGGGTGATTATGATTTCCCCTTAGTCTTGTGGGAATTGACCTTCCATGAATGTGGTTTGGATCCATTGCATGAGGCTAGCTCTAAATATGGGGGAAGCATTTGTTAGCAGATATGAGGGGCAGTTGTTCAGGTCGCACCTCAACAAACCCCACATAATATATAAAAACTAGTCTTTAAGCCCGTTACATTAACGGGTGCTAGAATATATGTATGTCTGTCTTTCTTTCTTTCTGTCTCACTCCCTGCCCTTGTGTCTTTCTTCTTTTCTTTCTGTCTCCCTCCCTCCTATTATTTGTCTTTCTTTCTATTTGTCTCTCTTTCTGCCCCCTATGCAGCATTTATGTCAAGCCCGTTACATTAACGGGTGCTAGAATAGATGTGTCTGTCTGTGTTTCTTTATCTCTCCTTGGCCGCTGTCTGTATCTTTCTGTCACCCCCCCCCCAAATGTCTCTCCATGGCCCTCTTCTGTCTTCCCCCCCAGAGCAAAGCTGTCTGTCCCCTTTCCCTATCTCTCCATGGCCCCTTCTGTCTCCCCCCAGCACACCCCTCCCCCCAAAGTAGCCCCATATCCCTCTCCCTGTCTCTCCATGGCTGTTTGCCCCAAGCACACCCCTCCCCCCAAAGCAGCCCCCTTTCCCCCTCCCGCTGACTCTCTCTCTGGCCCCCTTTCTCTGTCTGTCTTTCTGTCCATCTCCCTGCCCCTGTCATTTTCCCCATTTCCCTGTGCAGCAGCATTTCCATCCCATTTCCCTATCCAGCAGCAATAGCATTTCCCTCCTATCCCCCCCCTTTCCTGTGTAGAAGCAGTAGCAGGATTTTCCGCCACTCCCCCTTTCCCTTTTCTTACCTTCTCTTCCCTGCTCCGTTCGGCCCCTCCCCCTTCTTTTACTGCCGTTGTCGATCCGGCCTGCTCCTGACCCTCCCACCGCCGACAAACTCCAGCCGCGTAGGCAGCACTTTAAACACGCTGCTTAGCGGCCTTCAACTGGCGATTTCCTCTGCCGCGTCTGTCTCCGATGATGTCATAAGAGACCCGGCAGAGAAGGGCGCGAAGCAGCGTGTTTATAGTGCTGCCTACGTTCGAGAGAGGAGGCAGGGGTGAGGAAGGCTGCCGCAGTTGTGTACCTGTTTTTTTTTATTTGAAAACCGCCGCCGCAGACTCGGATAGAGTCCTTGGGCCCCCCTTCCCTTCCCTTGTAAGTCGGCGATTCAAGCAGCCTGTGCAGCAGTCTTCACACGCTGCTTCGGGTCCTTCTACTGCGCTTATTTGCTCTGCCGAGCAAATCAGGGCAGTAGAAGGGCCTGAAGCAGCGTGTGAAGACTGCTGCACAGGCTTCTTGAATCGCCGGGTAGGTATTCGGGTCAGCGGCAAGGGAAGGGGGGTGAGCGGCAAAGAACTCCTCTGGTCTGTTGCGGAGGGCGGCCCGGCTCGATTTATTGATTCGTTGGGGGGGGGGGGAATTCGCTGTGTTGGGGGGAAGGGTAGGCAAACGCGGGGACCGTCCAGTTCGAGAGAGGAGCCGGGGGTGAGGAAGCTATGGAAATTTTTTTTTTTATTTGAAAGCCGTCGCCGAGGCCGCACATGCGCAATCGTGTTTCCGCGACGGGATCAGGAAACACGATTTTTTTAGTGTGCATGCGCGTCCTACCATTTTATTATATTAGATATAGAGACTGCAAAACCACAGCGAATAAAATAAAAGTCCATAGTCAAGAGTTTTCCACATCATGTTTCAGAAGAAAATATAAAGACAATATAAAGTTCTTTTGATGGACATATGATAGAAATCTTCAATGACATCGAACTATTGGGGTTTGGAGAGGTGAAAATTGTTGAAAGTCTAGATTAGATATGTGTTTGGTAATTTATTATTAAAGTTTATAACAATTATTGCTTCAATATTTCTTGTATAGCATAAGTTTGTTCTTTGAAGTATTTATTTCAAATATTTTTCCCAATTTTATTCTTGTTTGTTTTTCAGTGCTAACACGAATGGAACTTTCAACAGACAATGCATTTCCTGTGAATTGATTGAGAACTGCAGTTATGTCAGTGCTTCATTCAGTCTTGGTTTGACATTCTTCACGTTAACCTGTGAAGGTACAGCTCTTCTCTTACTCCTTACACGTGTAAGAACATTGAAGCTTCTCCTTAGACCTTGTTTTCCAAAAGCTTCTTTGTGTTTTGTGTGCCTGCAAAAAACTCTTTGAAAAGTGGCACATATGGGTATCCTTTTGTGTGTGATACAGATAACATATGGTTTGGGGATCACAGACAGACTGTTGTATCTTTTTTATTTTTTCACTTTATTTTTATTTTAAATTTTTAGTAAACATTTTATATTACAGAATTAATGCATCAAATTTGTAATATGGCTAACCATATACAAAAAAGAAAACCATAATCACACAGTCACAGAACCTACATATTCTAAGGGCTCCTTTTACAAAGGTGCGCTAGGGCTTTAACGCACGGAATAGCGCGCGCTGCATTGCCACGCACGCTAGACTTTAATGCCAGCGTTGAGCTGGCATTAGTTCTAAAAGCGTAGCGCACGGTAATTTCCTGCGTGCGCTACAAACGCTAGCGCACCTTAGTAAAAGGAAGCCTAAGTCATATTCCATTAATGTTTCTCCTGTCACCGGCTTCCTAAATTAAAGCGCTCTCGCCTAGACTGTAGCTTACTTAAGACTAGATAGTGCAAAATGATTGTTTATATCTTAGAGGCTGATGTATCTTAATCAGCCAATGCAGATGTTTCTGCTCATTATCGTGTTCCCACACTTCAGAATAAAATGCTGCGTCTAGCATCCCATCTGACAGATCACATTGGGCACGTTTTTGCTGTGTGATATGTTAACAACAGATTTTGGAAAGAAGTAAAGGGGAAAAAGAAAGAGAGATTCAAGCTGTCAGTGAGAACCCATTTAAGTTTCATCTGTGTAGGCCTCTTTCTTTAAATCCGAGATTGCTCTCCGTGATGGAAAATGTAAGTATGACATCTCTGTTGTGCAGCTGAGTGCCACGGTGTACTTGCATAATGACTACCAGTCAAAGGGGAATGCTTCCTACAAAGAAGAGGAAAAAAAAAAAAAAAGCTCAGTAGGAATGCCTTTGACACATCAGTTGTCTGTCAGTGCCCGATTCAGCAGCCCTGGGTAGAGCTTCCTGCAGTAATGCACAGCTGAGATAAACATCGCTGCATGTGCAAGTGCTCAGAGCCGTGTCTGAAAATAGCTGAAGGGTGTCGGCCAAGTCGTGCCAGTCCCCGACAGCATTCTTATTAGCTGAAACATATCTGAATGAAAAGATGCACTGTACCAGTGTGCA
Organism: Geotrypetes seraphini; assembly: GCF_902459505.1. Lineage (NCBI taxonomy): Eukaryota > Metazoa > Chordata > Amphibia > Gymnophiona > Dermophiidae > Geotrypetes > Geotrypetes seraphini. The sequence goes on along the minus strand of NC_047085.1, from coordinate 469,171,983 downwards.
CCTTACTGGTAGCATTCAGACTGTCCATTGCTTATAAACCTACTTATTGACTGTAAGTAGAGAATGACACGGTGACAAAATTCATCACCGTTCCTGTCCCCACGGATAACCGCGGGAAATAATCCCATTTCATTTTCTAGTGTCTATTTCAACCTCGGTCCTTCTACACCAGCATTCTTCAAAGCAAAGCTTGCGGGTCAGTGGTTGTGGCCATTCATACTCTGATTCTTCCCTCTCTCCTTAAAGAATGACATGAAGATGGTTTCCCGCGGTTATCTGCGGGGGCGGAAACGGTGATGAATTTTGTCACCGTGTCATTCTCTAACTGTAAGTTGCTTTAACTTGCTTGTCTCTGCTTCTTGTCAGTACTAGCAATGATATTATTAAGTCGACAATTAAAGTAATTAAGCCAACACCCCTCCCTTTTTTGCCATGTTGTTTGTTTCATTTCTGTGACAAAATGAGGATAATTCTGTAACAGGATACCCACTAGAGGTGCTGGTTACGACAGCAAGCGCAAGCCTATTCTGAAATGAAAAGCGGGTGCCTGCTTTTCTTTATAGAGTGCTAACACAAATGACTGAAAATATGCATAATTAAGGCTCTTTAGCTGGTATAATGCCCGCACCTAGATGTTAGCACTATAGCACATACAAACTTAAATGATAGAATACTGTAATTTTTGTGCATACCTGTGTGCTCCACCTAAGACTTTACCCATGTGTGTTCCCACCTGCAAAGTATGTATCATCAAATCATATTGTGCACTTTTCCACTAGGTGAAAATCTATAATAAGTCATCTGCCTGGATAAGTGGCCACTTAGATGTGTAAATAAAAAGCACCATTTAAATGCGTTCCTGCCTCCTAACACTAGGTGGCTCCATATAGAACCACAGCCTACGTACATTTTAGTTTATCAACAGGATCTCTTCTTTCATTGCTCTCTTTATGAACTTCTAATATAATAAAGCCCTAAGCATGCATGCGCACTCCCACCTGCGTGCTCCCGTTTTCCGTGAGCTGTAGGGAGCCGCAGGTAGGAGTGCGCATGCGCACGGCGGTGCGGAGCTTGTCAGACACGGCGGCTCTTGCAGTCTGAAGGATGTGAACTGGCCAGGGCGATGTCAGCGGGGCCGGAACGGACTTTAATTGCTGCCTCCCAGGCTTCTCCTCCTGCTCCGGCTGGGCCCGCATAAAAAAAACAACAAAATCCAGAGCTCGCTTCAGGTTCGGCAAGGGCTGTGGGTCCTGAAACCTTCCGATTAAAGCAGCGTCTGCAGCACTCTACGCACTGCTGCTTCAGGGCCTTCTAAGTGTGTAGAGTGCTGCAGATGCTGCTGGAATTGGAAGGTTAGTCGGGACCGCGGGAAGGGAAGGGGGGGTAGGGGAAACGCTGCTGCTGCACAGGGAAGTGATGTGGGGGGAGGGAAATTGAGGGGGAGGGAATCCTGCTGTGGCTGCTGCACAGGGAAGTGGTGGGAGAGAAATGCTGCTGCATAGGAGGCAGGGAGAGAGACAGAAAGAAAAAAGAAAGACACAGGGGCAGGGAGAGACACAGAAAGACAGACAGACAAAGGGGGCCAGGGAGAGAGACAGACAGTGGGAGGGAGAAAGAGACAGAAATAAAGACACACGGACATATATTCTAGCACCCGTTAATGTAACGGGCTAAAATAAAAGTTAATAAATAATAGCTCTATATGGCTGAACATTGCCAGAGCCCCATTCAGGTATCACAGAATAAAAGAATTAAATAACATCTGAGGAATAAATACATGAATGGATATTTGTAATCCCCCCGCCCCCTCCAAAAAAAAACCCAGAACCTGGCTTAAAGCATTTCTACAGGAGAAACAATTGCAGCAATTATAGAATCTATTAACATTAACATCTAATGACTAGATAAATTATCATCAATTTTTCTTTACACAGTTTCTTTACACAGTTACCCCCCCCCCCATCCTCCCCGATATCCATTGCTCCTGGCCTGCTAAGTCCCATTTGGCTGCCTATATTTAGCTGTCTGTCTGCTGAATAAGAGTATCTTTCTCACCAGTTAACCTGGTGACTGGTTATGTTGCAAGATATAGCCAGTCACCACCAAAATGCATCAGCTGGCCGGCTAAGGCATTTGGCTGTTAGGTATAGCTGGTCAGCTGCTGAAAATCAGCTTTGCCAGCTAAATATGAGCTGCTGCATTTTGACCCTGGCATTGAATATGTGGGATCACCGCTGGGCTGCCTTCGCCCAATTGTACATATCGGTGAAAACTCAGTAAGATACAAATGAAACACTGACGCTCAAGCACATAGACAAATTGCCCCCCCCCCCCATCATATATGCACACAGAGGCAAAAGTCTTGGACAGAATTTCATGAGCCATGCTGTGCATGCTTTCTTCACGTTTTAATTTACCAAAGATGCACATATTTTAAAAGTCTCTTAGTTCAAAGTGTAATTTATATTTATGAAGACTAAAGACTGTTGCAAGCACAGTGGAAATCCTTCTGTAGCAAGGTTTTTGCAAGTAAAGCGCCTGCAGTAATGCTGGTATTGTAGCTCCAACTCATTGATTTTTAGCCTGAATCCAATAAGGAGCATCTGTTTGAATAGCATTCAGTAGCACATTTTCTAATGTTCCTTCAAGCGGCTTTGTTACTTTAATTCAATTTTTACAGTGAGAAGAAATAAAATATTTTGATGGGCCACACATTAATTAGATAGTTTTAATCATTCTCTTCACCTCCTCTGATGAAACAATTCAGAGCAAGCATAAACTGAGAAATAAAATAGTGTTAGAAAATGTTAAGAGTTCTGGAAGCAAATAAACTCATTGCAGTGCTCCACACTGCGGGCAATGGCTTTCACCAAGTGACTGTAAATTTCCCTGCAGGCTGATTCAGTCTGTACTTGGGCTTTGATACTCTTTTTTTAAAAAAACAAAATAAATAACATACCCCATGGAAGATGCACAAGAAGATGCATGCTTTTTAATCCTCTCGACAACAATGCTAGTCTGCAAGAGAGCACCCTCCCCAAATGTCCAGCAAGAGACTGGATTTCCTCTATACTCAACTTGTTCTATCCACAAGTCTCCTCAAAGACAGCAGCAATTCCTGTATCATCCCCATCGGAAACTGCAACTCCATCTACACAGAGTCCAACTCTGCACCCAAGAAGATCAATATAGAACCAAGGTCCTTGAGATAATCTCCACCTCCCTTGATACACTCTGGAATGGCAAAAACAGTTCTGCAAACTAAGAGCCCTGTGCAGGGCTCCCAAATAAAAAGTCATCTAAATAATGAAAATCAAGGCAGACCCTGCAAATTAAGAACCATGGATGCATGTTGAGCCACCAAAGGTGCATCCATCTTATCTTTTGCTAAACCATTTCTGAACTGCTCCTTAATTTAACCATGCAAACCCACCAAAGACTTTAAAATCAGATTGGAATAACAAGCCTTGATAAAGAGCCAGCTTAGCCGGACCCAAAATACTGGCATAAATATGCAAACCAGCAACAATTAGATATTGTTAGAGACTCACCCCTTCTTCCTCTTTGGATCATCCCTATCCTCTCTCTACTACTGTCCTGCTCCTACATCAGCAAACAAAAAAATATCAACATGCTTTCCTTGTAAAATGGGAAGTACACATACATTTTAAAAGTCCACAAACATTGTGAACTTTGAAATCTTTACATGGATATGGGTCATGCTTATGATATACTTCCTTTCTCTGTTACAACCAAAACTACATTGTAGGTGGTCAATCAACTGATAGGCGTCTTTTATAGAATCCTGTCTAACGCTGTCTAGCTGGGGATGCACAAAACTTACCAATCGTCTAACGATTGTCTAGCAATCGATCGGATCAGATTCCCCGATGCACAAAACTGCTGTCCGAGTGTTTTTCCCCTCGATCGCCTATTTTCTGATCCGATCCATGCAAATTAGTAAAACCCCATGCAAAATAGCCAAGCGATTGATACACTGACATTGCTTGGCTATTTAGCATCGAGATTTACCGATCGTAAAACCCGATTGCTCTAGACCTGTCGGTAACTGTGTTACCGACTGGTCGCCTGTTGTTGTTTTTTTTACATTTATTTTTCAATGGCACAGATATTTTGCTGTATTACACATGCAAAATATCTGTTGCATTAAAAGAAAAGAAAAAAAAAAAAATCCCCGATGGCCCTTGTGGTACTCCTCTTTCCAGAACCTTGTCAGAAGACAACTCAATTCTAATTGAACCCAATTAGCAGTCTTGATTGCCTGAATGAAGGTCTCTGAGGTCTTTTTTTCCCCTTTAAACATTAACTTACATCTAGTTAGTGCTTTAACTGATGTCATAGTTGTAGCATAAAAGCTAGAATACCCATCCTCTTGCTACTTTCCTTTCGTCAGTGTGGGAGTGATAACATAAACATAACATATAAAAATGCACTTTATTTATTCGTTTTTCTATACCATTCTCCCAAGGTACTCAAGCATTTTTCCCTCTCTGTCCCGGCGAGCTCACAATCTATCTAATGTACCTGGGGTAATGGGGGGATAAAGTGACTTGTCCAGGGTCACAAAGAGCAGCATGGGTTTGAACCCACAACCTCAGGGTGCTGAGGCTGTAGCTTTAACCACTGCACCACACACTCCTCTTATATACTTATATGCTGTTGTACCTTTCAGTTCAAAGTGATTCACAAAGTAAGAAAGTTATACAGGCATAGCTAGAATCCTGTTTTAGTTTACCAAAATTTCTTTCCCATAATGCAACCTGATAGGCTAAAATTCTGTGGGGGAAAAAAATCCGCTTATAGATGCAACCTTTAACTGAAGGAAATGCAAATGTAGTAAGCTTGCACAATGTTTTCTATCGGTGAAAATGAAGCGATCAAAGAAATAATTTGGCACAAGGCCCGATAACATTTAAAGCAAAAGCATCCCAATTTAAAGAATATCCGTGCCTCGACTGGAAGCCAGTTCAACGTCCAGTAGTACTTTGTCACATGCACTGATTTTTTTCAATTTGAAAATCAGTCAAACGTCTGTATTCTGGATAAGTTGCAGTCTTTTGATATTCTTTTTTGAGAGGCTAAATAAATAATATTACAATAGTCTAGAAGACTCAAAATCAAAGACTGAACAAGAAGTCTGAATGCAGGAAAATCAAAATATGCTCTGATTGTCCTAAGCTTCCAAAGCATGAAATAGCCATTCTTAACCACAGCATTCGTATGAGTGCCTAAAGTCAAATTGCGATCCTGAAGAATCCCCAAAATTTTAATTTTGTGGATAATAGGATAACTGATTCCATTCAATATTAATTTGTCTTCTTGGATTTTGTTATGGGGAGAGGCCCCAAAAAAATTTTGTTTCTTCTGTATTAAGTTTTAATTTAAAGTCTCTCATCCAGCTTTCCACAGTTTCCATGATAACCATTAGCATTTACAAGACATCTGATGATAAAGAAGTGATAGGGACGACTATTGTAATGTCGTCTGTGTAACTATAAAATTTAATTCTAAAAGAATCAAAATTATTTCCCAACAACGCTAAATAAAGAATAAAAAGAGATGGAGGGAGATAGTGATGGTGATAAAAAAAAACTTTTTTCAAATCATCAGAGACAATTTCTTTCTGAAGAGAAAGATTTACCGAGTAGGCTACCATTGATAAAAGTTCTTTCTTATATTGCAACGAAAAAGGAACTGAATCCAGAGCTAAAGGAGTGCAAACTCCTAAAATATTTAACTACCTCAAAGTCTGTAACTGCATGGAATTGAGCCCAAAGGTACTCAACAGGTTCTGAGTTTGACCCAAGATTTTGACTTTGTATGAATCTCCAAATCTAATTTAATCTAATCTATTTGTGTGTCGCACATACCTAGTCAGGTCGAAAGGGGATCAGGAGGAGGGACTAAAAGGGACCTTGAAAGGGGGGGAGGGTATGGGGGGCAAGAAATCATAGTTGTCTAGGAGCAAATCACGGTTGCTGGCTGTTAATGTAAAACTAGAGGCAATCAAATCATCTAGTTCACTATTAAAATAATCCGCATACCCAGATGAAGTCAGAGACTCATATACAAGAGGATGACCTAGATGAAGTCAAATCATTTACAACTTTGAAAAGATAATGAGGATTATTGTCAAAGTGATCTACAGTATTATCTTATTAATAAAATATCTCTTACTATGCAACACTTCAGCTTAATAGAACTTCTTCATAGTTATCTCTTAACTGTTGGGAGGGGTTCTTCTGTTCCCCAAAACTGGCACATTTGTCTCCCTAGTGTGTACTAAGTTTTAGTAAAAGCCAGAACGATGTATTCTACATATTAAAAAGTTGTAAGGAGGGCCAAACAACAGCCATCATAGTTAAAAGATGAGGTCAAAGGAGTTGTAAGAGTTTCCGAGTTTATTTAGGGCTCCTTTTACTAAGGTGCGCTAGCGTTTTTAGCGTACGCAGGAAATTATCATGTGCTAAGCTCAATGCTGATGTTAAGGTCTAGCGCATGCGATTCTGTGCGTTAAAGCCCTAGCGCACCTTAGTAAAAGGAGCCCTTCATCTTTCATATACCGTTTGTCAAAAACATACCTAAACAGTTTACAGTTATCAAAATATTGTTAAGATAAAACAAAAACTTAAAAGTAAAAAGTGGAGGGGGCGACATATATAAAACATATAGAAAAAAAAGGAAAAAAAGATCTGAATGAAGAAAACAGGAAGCAGCATAAGCACAGTCAAATTAGACACAAAACAGTGGTGAGGAAAGCTAAAAGAAAATAGAAGGAGAAATTTGCTGTAGAGGCAAAAAAAAAAAAGCCAGCCATTCATTTTATTTATTTATTTGGATTTATTAACTGCCTTTTTCATGAAGAGATTCACCCAAGGTGGTTTATAATACATTGAATAGTAATCAGGTACTCTTAAGTATATGAGTAATAGAAGCAGAAAGCCTGTGAGGGAGACTCAGCACCTATTAGATAATCAAGGGGTAAAAAGGACACTCAAGGAGACGAGGCCATAATGGAAAGGCTAAATTAATTATTTGCTTTGATCTTTATTGAGAAGAGTGTAAAGCAGTAACCTGTGACAGAAGTGGTATTTAAGGGTGACAAATTGAGGAACAGAAATCTCAGTGAACCTGTAAGATGTAGCATGTCATATCAACATGTTAAAGTGCAGTAAATCACCTGAACCTGATGGTATATGCTATAGACTATTGAAAACAACTCAAAAATGAAATTGCTGATCTACTATTAGTATTCTGTAACCTGTCATTCAAATCATTCATGTTACCTGAAGATTGGAAAATAACCTATATAACACTGTGATCATGTGATGGGGCCGAGCATTCATTACCCATCACACACCTATCTCCAGAAAACAAAAACAAAAACACAACTGAAGGGACGCAGTTCTGAACCAGGGCAAGGTCAGCACATAGGCCAGTTCAGCACACTGATCTAAGGCCCTGTGTAAGGATCTGAGGCCTTGTGAAAGAAGTATGTATCCTTTCTCATTCCCTCTCCCCTCCTGCCATGTAGACAAAGCAAGGAAAACTGTTAGCACCTTGTGACAGAATGCTGAGGCATTCCCCCTCCCTTTTTTGTTACAAGATCCTTGTCACATATTAACCTGACCCAAGTCTCCCCTTATCTTATTCCTTATCTTGTTTATTCCTTATATGGGCAACAATCAGACTTTGCCAACATGCAAAAGCAGGCCCTGAGTTTAAGGCTAATCATGAGGTGCTTAAGGAGCATGCATTATAACCTTTGGACTGTCGCATGCTATAGTAAGATTATAGACATATTAAAAGTGTACTCAATGGAATCACTTTATTGTAACTGTTATGATGTATTCAGATGTCACGTGAGATAGCTTTGAGAATCACATTAGATATGTAAACAATGAGTTACCTTGTTATAATCTGCACTGTAAATGCATGATGAAATTGTAACATAGTAGATGACGGCAGATAAAGACCCGAATGGTCCATCCAGTCTGCCCAACCTGATTCAATTTAAATTTTTTCTTCTTAGCTATTTCTGGGCAAGAATCCAAAGCTCTACCCGGTACTGTGCTTGGGTTCCAACTGCCGAAATCTCCGTTAAAACCTACTCCATCATATCTAAACCCTCCTAGCCATTAAAGTCCTCTCCAGCCCATCCTCCCCCAAACGGCCATATACAGACACAGACCGTGCAAGTCTGCCCAGTACTGGTCTTAGTTCAATATTTAATATTATTTTCTGATTCTAGATCCTCTGTGTTCATCCCACGCTTCTCTGAACTCAGTCACCGTTTTCCTCTAAACCTCCTCTCTCGGGAGTGTATTCCAGACATCTACCACCCTCTCCGTAAAGTAGAATTTCCTAACATTGCTCTTGAATCTACCTCTGGTTTTACCATTTTCCTTTCTCTGGAAAAGATTTTGTTCTACGTTAATACCCTTCAAGTATTTGAACGTCTAAATCATATCTCCCCTGTCCCTCATTTCCTCTAGGGTGTACATATTCAGGGCTTCCACTCTCTCTTCATACGTCTTCTGGCACAAGCCTCCTATCATTTTTGTTGCCCTCCTCTGGACCGCTTCAAGTCTTCTTATGTCCTTCGCCAGATACGGTCTCCAAAATTGAACACAATACTCCAAGTGGGGCCTTACCAATAACCTGTACAGGAGCATCAATACCTTCTTCCTTCTATTGGCTATGCCTCTCTTTATACAGCCCAGCATCCTTCTGGCAGCAGCCACTGCCTTGTCACACTGTTTCTTTGCCTTTAGATTTTCGGATACTATCACCCCAAGGTCCCTCTCCCCGTCCGTGCATATCAGCTCCTCACCTCCCAGCATATACGGTTCCTTCCAATTATTAATCCCCAAATGCATTACTCTGCATTTCTTTGCATTGAATTTTGGTTGCCAGGCATTAGACCATTCCTCTAACTTTTGCAGATCCTTTTTCATATTTTCCACTCCCTCTTCGGTGTCTACTCTGTTACAAATCTTGGTATCATCTGCAAAAAGGCACACTTTTCCTTCTAACCCTTCAGCAATGTCACTCACAAACATAGTGAACAGGATTGGCCCCAGCACCGAACCCTGAGGGACTCCACTACTCACCTTTCCTTCCTCTGAGTGACTTCCATTAACCACCACTCTCTGACATCTGTCTGACAGCCTGTTTTTAACCCAGTTCACCACTTTGGGTCCTAACTTCAGCCCTTCAAGTTTGTTCAACGGCCTCCTATGAGGAACCGTATCAAAGGCTTTGCTGAAATCTAAGTAAATTACATCTAGCATATGGCCTCGATCCAGCTCTCTGCTCACCCAATCAAAAAATTCAATCAGCTTCGTTTGGCACGATTTACCTTTTGTAAAGCCATGTTGCTTGGATCCTGTAACCCATTAGATTCAAGGAAGTACACTATCTTTCTTTCAGCAACACTTCCATTATTTTTCCAACAACTGAAGTGAGGCTCTCTGGCCTGTAGTTTCCTGCTTCATCACTGTGACCACTTTTGTGAATAGGGACCACATCCGCTCTCCTCCAATCCCCAGGAACCACTCCCGTCTCCAGAGATTTGTTGAACATGTCTTTAAATAGGACTCGCCAGAACCTCTCTGAGCTCCCTTAGTAACCTGGGATGGATTCCGTCTGGTCCCATCGCTTTGTCCACCTTCAGTTTTTCAAGTTGCTCATAAACACTCTCCTCCGTGAACGGTGCAGAATCTACTTCATTTTCTCATGTAACTTTGCCAGACAATCTCAGTCCTTCTCCAGGATTTTCTTCTGTGAACACAGAACAGAAGTATTTGTTTAGCACATTTTCTTTTCCTCACCACTCTCCACATATCGGTTCCCAGCATTTTTAGTTTAGCAATAACCTTGCATAGCATTAGCTAAGTAATTAAGGGAGTTAATATACTCAATAAAAGGGTGAGAGACCATCCGTTAGGGTCACCTCTTCCCGACCTGAGTCCTGTGTGAAGCCTCATTCCTACAAGTGGCGCCTAACAGGGACCCTTCGCCCTGCTTGCTCCATCTGACGATAAGACTGGGAGCACCTCATCCTCTGGGATCCCCTCAAGTAAGTATGGGAAATTCCCTGTCAGATTTACAGCGTGCTCATGTGAAAGAATTAAAGTATGTTCTGAGACATACAGATAGAGAGGCCTCTGATTCACAGTTAAAATGTTTAGTACAAAAGATAGAAGAGTACTGCTCCCGGTATCCAGAAAAAGGATTAGTAAAATTAGAAGATTGGCTTAGAGTCGGGAAAGTTTTGTATGCTGAGCCTAGGGTCTCGGCAGCCATATTGCTATTGCTTAAGTGCAAATGTGCCTTGGAGAAGGTAGGTACAGAGGCATCTTCCAAGGTGTCAACAGTCTCATTAACCGTTTCCCCCCCCCCTTGACTATTCAAGTCAGAACACACATCCAAAAATCATACCTCCAGCACAGGTATCCCCAGCTCCTTTAAGGAAAAAAAGGCAGAAACATTAGCACCTCCATCCCGACTCATACGTGTATGCGTTTACTGTGTTCAATCCCTACACACAACTCTGTTATTCACATAGTTTTAAAACACCTGACTAGGTCCCTCTAGCTCTTCATGGTCATCTCTGAGTCCTCCCTGGTCATTTCTGGGTCTTCCTGAACCTCATTGGCCCGCCAGGTCTTCAGGCAGCTCCCGGTACCATTTACTTGTCTCTCCATCGGTTGCCACCGGTCTTACCGGTCACTCATCAGTCCCTGTCAGGCTAGGACCTTGGACTCCTCTGACCATTTCTGTGGGATCACTGCCGGTCCTTTTGCTCCCTGGCCTCTTGGGTCCCCACGGGTCCTGGATACTTCATCAGTCCCTCTGCCAGTTGTCAAGCTTCAGGCCTTGCTGGTCACTCCAAGCTCTACCAGCCCTCCGGCTACTCCTTCCAGACCCTTCCCAGCTGCTCAATTGTCTCTCTCTGAGGGCTGTCCCTGAGGACTCCTTCCAGTCCTTCAGTCGCTCTCTGTGAGGATTCTCCCAGTCACTCCAAACTCAGCTTTTTCCAAGTAGGCTAATAAAGGGCAGGGTCTCGCTCCTCTACTGCACTGGGCCCCCTGTCAGCACCAGTCAATACTATATTGAAGACTTACCGGGAGTTAGGCTGAAGCCAGCATTCCTCTTCCCGAGGGTTGTCCAGGCTTCCGAAGGAAGTCTTATTCTTCCCAGCTTTCTGTCCTAGAGCTGTCCTTTTTAGTACCCTACTTCACTCAGGGTGAGTGGAAACTCCCAGGTGACTTTGCAAGATCTATATGCATATGAGTTCCACCCACCATTATTCAGGCTCCTTCTGTTGGCTCCTGACTGGTACTTCACCATGTCACAAACACCAATTTTTAAAA